>NC_089258.1:63635597-64918297 GCF_963930625.1 Muntiacus reevesi
ACCACCTTTATAATAAAAATACCCACCTTTACAGCTGGAGCCACATAATAATTGTGATTATTTTGGAGAACAGTAGAAGAAGAACATCATCTTTCTTATATTTTAGGCAATGGAATTTAAGAATTTTGAGGTTTATTTTAAGAGCATATCATACCCATATAAGTGATTACATTCATTGTGGCTTCAGATTTTAAAATTCTGTGCTAGTTGTCTATTTCATATCATTATCTGCTTTGATGTTTAGTCACTAAGTCATGTCCAACTCTTTTGCAACCCTATGGACTGTGGCCCACCAGACTCCTCTGTCCATAGGATTTGCCCAGGTAAGAACACTGGAGTCTGTTGCCATTTCCTTCTTCAAATATGTGCTTTGCAAAGGCTTAAATTAGTACATGTAAAACAATATTGAGATTGAAATTCAATATACTCTCTCCAGAAAAATTAGTTACTTAGTTTAATCATTCTTTCAGTTAATCCATCCAATGCTAAGCACTATGCTACTATTACAAAAATGAAAGAGTTACATAAGGGAATCAAGAATTATGGAAAATAACCATATTAAAAGCGTGTTGGCCAGGACTACAAAAGGAATGGTAAAGCTGTATCTGTGTCTCAAAGGAGGGATTGATAAGTCTTGACCGGTTGGGGAACGGGTCCCAGAGGAAAAAAGCACAAAAGATGCAAGATGCAAACAGCTTGCCAGGGAGGAAGGATGCTGAATCATATGTGGGCGGCAAATGAGAATATCGTTTGCACTGCTGTCTTTCTCAGGACGTAGCACTATTCTCTACACGGAGTAGATTTCAGTAAAAATATTCAATGAAAATATGATTTCCAGGCATTGAAAATGGCAAATGCAAAGTCATGGTAGTGTGAAACAGTTTGACAGATTCTTGAAATTGACATTAGCCAAGGATGTCTGAAATAGAGAGATGATGCTAATGAGGGAGGCAGAAATTCAAATATGGGGAGTTTTGCATGTTATATGGGATTTTCCAACAAAGATTTTCACCATATGGTTACTTCCTCAGGCATTTCAACTTTATTATTTTAATATTTAATGCACACACAAATTTTAGAAACATATGTCTTTGCTTTTCCAAGAGAGAAAGGAGGGAGGAAAGGAAGAAGAATATCAAATAAATTGCATCTGTGATAGAGTTTGGCGTAGAAATTGGGAAATAAGACTGATACCAGGAAATGGGTTGAGGAAATTTTAATTTATCTAGAATTTCAATTGCTTTCCCCATACCCTCCATATACATGTATCCTAAGTGAAAAAAAAAAAACAAAAAAAACCCAGAAGTCAATGTGGTTATAGAGAAACTGAAATTCGGGGGTAATATCCTGGTATTTATACTACTTCATCCTGCCCTAGGTGGATCACCACCCCTGAAACCTATCATATATGAAAATTCTGGATCTGACATCTTTTGAAAAATAAGGCTTAATAAACAAGTACAGGTGTATGTGTATTCCTTTTCTTTCTTAAATTCACAGTACCGACATAACACCTGGCTTGTGTTCGAAGCTTTTTAATGTTGATAATAAAATCCTCAAAGTAAAACCAGAGCTTTAACTCTTAATCAATAGTAACAATTCAATTAATCTGTCCCTGGGAGGAGAATTATTTTAAAAAGAAAATCACAACAACAATAATAAATGTCACAGTAGACCTTAAAACTTATCATTACTTACACTGAAAACTAAGTACCAAATTTTGCTCCCAAATCCAGGATGTATAAGTAACACAATAGGCTCTTTCTTTTAGTCATAGAAAACTGTTTTTCCTCAATCAAAAGGAATTTAATATGAGAATGCTACTTAATGGAGATTATTTTGTCTATGCTGTTTTAAGGCTTAAATAGGAAAGCAAATATAGTCTTATCAACATTCTTCTATAGGAGATCAAAATTAACGGCTTAAATCATCTACAACCCAATTTTCTCCAGAATCTTAGATATTCCTTCAGTTAGGTTGCCTTACAGAGGCAAATTAATGATGAGGGGTCTCTAAAGTACCAGGTGGTGATACTGTAAGCACCCAGCTCCATAAGTACTTTATAAACTAAGGGTTGGTTATGTGCTTTGTCAATGAATTCTTCTCTTTACAGGAAATTCACCGAAGGATTCTTTAATTAGCCAGCTCCCTAGGGCATGTAGAATAGGGAGAGAAGGAGGTTCCAAGCCTCATAGCTCCTTTTAGAACATTATCCTGTTTCTGTTTTTAAGTTTTTGAATTAAGTATTGTCTTTATGCAGATCTCCTACCTGATCCATTACTTTATGCAAGCGTGCGAAGATTCCCTGAACATCATCCTAGGCTCTGGGTTAGTTCAAGGAGCGCACAGAGATGAATGAAGCCTGCACCTGCAGCCTATGAACAGACACATCACCACCACAGTCTTTCAGGCAGCCTTCACTCCATCATGACCAGCGTAACACGGAGACTGACTTACTCATGGGGTTTATTGTGCTTCTTTTCTTTTGGCAGGGAAAGAAGTAATTAACTTATTGAAGAGAAATCTTTGGGTTTAATGATAGACATCACAAGGAGGTGAGATAGAGAGCTTTTTAGAAAGAAGAGATGCATGAAGAGAGAGTCAAGATCCTTATGAAACAGGGGGTATGTTCTGACAGAGTAGTTTAACTGGAGTAAGGGGCAGAAGCAATCTAAGTGGAATAATGGGATGAGAAGAGGAAAGTAAAGTAAAGGAATGGTGGTGTAGGTTGAGTCTAATGATAAAGGACCTTGAATGGAATGCTAAAGATACTGTATTTTGTTTTATAGTTAGCAGGAGCCATTAAGCATTTTCAGTAATGAGTAATGTTATCATATCATGCTTCCCTGGCCAAAACTTGAATCTTGCAACAGAGTGTAGGAAGTAACTGAGGACAGAGAGAAGCAAGTCCAGAAAGACCAGACAGAAAGTTTCATAAAAGCCCAGTTGAAAGTCATGACCACAAGATGACTGGTAAAACCAAAAACCAGGAAACAGACTAGAGCAGGAGGAAAATTTGATTTTTTTTTATTTATCAAAAAGTTTTGTGTTTCTAACCATTTGTTTAACCATCCCTTCTATTTTATATTGTAATAATTCTAAAGAGAATGGTAGAGATGTTGTGATTTAAAAAAAATTCAACATAAAAAAATAAGTTTGTTTTGAAAAATCTAAAACAATTCATTAACTACAAGCAGTTAAATTATTGATACTTATTTCCCTTTGTTTTGACAACGATGTTGAGATTTCCCTTCCCCCTGGGAAATAGTGTTTTATAAGAGTCAATCACCTGGCTCAATTGATTTAATTGGATTTTAGACTTGGAGAAATCGTCTTAATCAAGGTAGAATTTCTCTTTTTGTATATGTCACCTATTCTTTATTTCTCTGACCCTAAGAGAATAAAATAAGCCTATATTTTCCATTTCATAATTACTCAGGGTTGGCCGAGGGTGGCAGGGTGGAAAGATAAGAAACATTGCTTCCTGGGCCTCATGCCCAGAGACACTGATTTAATTTTTTAATTACCTTCTATTGGAATAATCAGTAGGCACTATGGAAGTAAAATTTTTAGTCTTTATTTTGGAGATCTCTTTACTGTTGTTCTCTAGAAAAGATCTGTTCAATTACATTCACAGTAGATTACAAGGATAACCCAGCTACTTATCAGCAGTAGATATTACCATCTTATTAAAAACTTTAAGAACCCGATATGAAGAAATGTTGCCCAAGTATTGTTGTTGTGCTTCAGTCTCTAAGTCATGTACAACTCTTTGAGACACCACGAGCTGAAGCACACCAGGCTTCCCTGTCCTTCACTGTTTCCAGAGTTTACACAGACTCATGTCCATTGACTCATTGATGCCATCCAACCATCTCATCCTCTGTCACCCTCTTCTCTTCTTGCCTTCATTCTTTCCTAGCATCAGGGTCTTTTCCAGTGAGTTGGCTCTTCACATCAGGTAGCCAGAGTATTGGAGCTTCAGCTTCAGCACCAGTCCTTCCAGTGAAAATTCAGTTGATTTCCTTTAGGATTGACTGGTTTGATCCCCTTGCAGTCCAAGGGACACTCAAGAGTCTTCTCCAGCACCACAGTTCAAAAGCATCAATTCTTTGGCACTCAGCCTTCTTTATGATCCAACTCTCATATCCATAAATGACTACTGGAAAAACCATAGCTTTGATTATAAGGACCATTGTTGGCAAAGTGATGTCTCTGCTTTTTAATTTGCTGTCTGGGTTTGTCATAACTTTTCTTCCAAGGAGCAAGCACCTTTTAATTTTGTGGCTTCAGTCACCATCCACAGTGATTTTGAAGCCCAAGAAAATGAAATCTGACACTATTTCCACATTTTTCCCATCTATTTGCCATGAAGTGATAGGACTGGATGCCATGATCTTTGTTTTTTGAATGTTGTTTTAAGCCAGCTTTTTCACTCTCACTTTCATCAAGAGGCTCTTTAGTTTCTCTTCGCTTTCTGCCATTAAAGTGGTATTATCTGCATATCTGAGGTTATTGATATTTCTCCTGGCAATCTGGAGTCCAGCTTGTGTTTCATCCAGCCCAGCATTTCTCAGATGTACTCTGCATATAAATTAAATAAGCAGGTGACAGTATAGAGCCTTGACGTACTCTTTTCCCAATTTCGAACCAGTCTGTTGTTCCATGTCCAGTTCTAACTGTTGCTTCTTGACCTGCATACAGATTTCTCAGGAGGCAGGCAATGTGGTCCAGTTTCCCCATCTCTTTAAGAATTTTCCACAGTTTGTTGTGATACACAGTGTCAAATGCTTTGGCATAGTCAGTGAAGCAGAAGTAGTTGTTTTTTTGGAATTCCCTTTGGTTTTTTCTATGATCCAGCATATATTGGCAATTTGATTTCTGGTTCCTCTGCCTTTTCTAAATCCAACTTGTTCATCTGAAAGCTCTCAATTCACATACTACTGAAGCCTAACTTGAAGCATTTGGAGCATAATCTTGCTGGCATATGAAATCAGTAAAATTTTGCAATATTCTGAACATTCTTCGGCATTGCCTTTCTTTGAAGTTGGAATGAAAATTGACCTTTCCCAGTTCTGTGGCCACCACTGAGTTTTCCAAATTTGCTGGCATAATGAATGCAGCACTTTAACAGCATCATGTTCTAGGACTTGAAATAACTCAGCTGGAATTCCATCACCTACATTAGCTTTGCTTGTGGTAATGCTTCCTGAGGCCCACTTGACTTCACACTCCAGGACGTCTGGTTCTAGCTGAGTGACCACACCATTATAGTTCTCTGGTATGATCTTTTTTGTATCATTTTTGTACAAAGAACTTTTTTGTATTGTTCTTCTGTATATTCATGCCACCTTTTCTTAGTCTCTTTGCTTTTGTTAGGTTCTTGCCATTTTTGGCCTTTATTTTGCCTATCATCAATAAAATGTTCTCTTGGTATCTCCAGTTTTCTTAAAGAGATCCCTAGTCTTTCCCATTCTATTGTTTTCCTCTATTTCTTTGCATTTGCCCAAGTACAGTAATTTGCTATTGAGAATTAGATAAAGTTGAATATATTTTGTTTAATTATGCATTTGCATTTCTTTCTTTTTTTTTTTTTTAGTCCCTTTACCTCAAACCTGAACCATTGGAGATGGATATTCATCAGTATAGTATGAACTTATCAAAATGTCCCCCTGGAGCCACTGCCTGATGTGAAATTTATGGTAGTTCACACTTGTAAAGAGTTGGACACGACTTAGTGACAGAAGAGCAACATACTATTGATGTGCCAATATGGTGATTCCTCCATTCGTTGTAACTGAGTCATAATGTGGCAGTCTGACATCATCTTTTAGCTAAATTTCAAACGTTACAAGACATGTTGAGAACTGAACTTATGTCTTGACTCCAGCTACCATCATTAATCCTGCCCTCAAATTAAATAGTTAATGATATGTTTTATTTTTATTAACTCAGAGAATACTGATCATAGATTTAAATAAGTATTCTGGAGAAATCTCTGTATTATTCTCCTTAGTGGCTGTATCAATTTACATCTCCACCAATAGTGCAAAAGTGTTCTCTTTCCTCCACACCCTCTTCAGCACTTATTGTTTATAGATTTTTTGATAATGACCGTTCTGACCAGTGTGAGGTGGTACTTCTTTGTAGTTTTGATTTGCATAACTCTAATAATGAGTGATGTTAATATTAGTGCATATAATATTAGTGCATATGTATGGCATCTAGAAAAAGCGTACCGATGAACCTTATACAAGTCAGAAATAGGGACACAGACATAAGGACCAGACTTGGGGACAGAGCAGGGGAAGGAGAGGATGGGGTGGGTTGAGAGAGGAGCATTGGAATATATACATTACCACGTGTAAAACAGACACCTAGTGGGAAATTGCTGTATGACGGAGCTTAGCCTGTGCTCTGAGACAACCCAGAGGGGTGGGATGGTGGTGGGCGGAAGGGAGGCTCAAGAGTGCTTATTGTATGCTTACAGCTGATTCACATGGTCACACCCCAGAAACCAACAGAACAATTAAAGCAGTTAAACTCCAATTAAAAATAAAGCAACATTCTGGAGAAGTTAATTTAGAAAGGTTAAATTGATTATTTAACCCTTGCATTACCATTAGGGCTGGTGTTGCTGATAGAAATAAAACTCCTTTTGCCATTAAAAGAAAGAAAGAAAGAAAATTCTGGGGAAATTATGTACTGCAAATAGGAATTGAATTATCAATAACTATGTTATAACCTTGTTTGTCATCACTAGAAAATGTCTTGCAAAATTCAGGTAGACCCTTATGTAAAGTGGGGTCTGTTCCTTTAGTGGTCCTATCTCAAATCACCAACAGTGTGAGTCATGAGAAATGAAAGCCTTAGAATTCTGTCAAGTGAATTATATGCTGGCAAAGCTATCTAAGGCTGCCTTTGGAATTTGACATTACTATTATATTACTGGGCATGTTCTGCTTTCAAGCTCATGAAAACTGAAAGGGGAACATTCCTGGGAAAATTTCCTAAAGCTCCTGCCTCTATGGGCCTTTGAGGTTAATACAACTACAGTCTGACCATGTGTTTCCTTTCAGTATTTTTGATAAGTTTTCAGAGCTGGCTTCGGCTAGTTGATAAAAGCCACGAGGTACCTGGCAGAGGGAGAGGCCAAGAGTTGACCTTCCAGCCAAGGCTGGTTTTAAATTGAACCACATGACTATAATCTATCATCCAACCTGGACACAGTTGAGAGTAAAGCGGGATGATGATTTTGCATTAGAATACCAAGCATAAACTAGGATGGGGCCAGGTGTAGTGAGAGAGCTAAGTATAGAATTTTGATTCCCAAAACGAGGAAAATAAGAATGGAGTTTCCTAGACATTTACCTCAAATCTGGATACTGGAGGAAGAGTGAGTCAGCGTAATAAAGTGAAGGTCAGGATTTCCTAGGAAAGCCCACAGTAGGATGCCCAGAGACCTCGATGACCTTGCCTGTGTGAACATTAGTCATGGGCATTTGATGGCTGAGTGAGGGGGAACAGAGAGGGCCCCAACTTGAAGGGCTTATGTGCTGAGCTAGGACTCTGATGTCAGTTGGCACACTGTCCTCATACCTTCTTGTGAAAAAAATAATAAAGTAAAATGGAAGCAAGCAAAATTCTTCCTGATGTTCCTAAGAAGATCCACAAAAATAGTTAAATAATTGGAAGAATAAGTTACCCTTCCCCTTTCTCCTTGGTAACGTAGAAACCTAGGTAGATAGATACTGTACATTTATTATAATCATGATACTTAGAAAGATTTGACAGCTAATGAAAACAACTGATTTCCTATGATGAGACCAAAGCTAAGAACTATTGAATTGCATAAATTGGTTTTAGAAGTGACTTGGATTACTTGCTAATTTTTTCTTAGTATATATTGCTGAAATGTGTACATTTTTATGTTTACTTACTGCTTTAAATTCTTTATGAAATAATGTGGGGTCTAACAAACTATAAATTATATATATATGTGTGTGTGTGTGTGTGTATATATATATATATATATATATATATATATATATATATATACTTTTTAAATTCCCATGTATTATCTCATTTTATGTAATGCAAACTCATGTCCTGTTTTGTGAATTTGAATGGAGTGGTATGGTGAATCATTTTTCCTATGAATTTTAAAACGCTGACTCTGTTAAAAACTCAAAGTATGCAAGATGAAAGTCTTTGTGAATAAGAATTACCAAATAGTTAAGGCGATGAGGGAAACATAGAAAAAGCAAAATAGCAATTATATATTTCAGTTATACTTTGGAACTGTACTAGGATAGATTTTTGTAAGTTCAGACGGCATATATACAACTATCAGAGGAATCACATGGAAACTGAGGTTGTTACGAAATGGATGACTGTGGACCAGATAACATTTGACCTTTAATATGGGCCTTGAGAGATGCTTGAAAGGTGGTGATTTGTAATGGCAAGGAGGAGGAAAGGCTTAGGATGAAATGGTGTAAAGGAAAGGCATTCCATATCGTTAATAAATTGGTCTTCTTGTTCTTCCAGAGAAAGAATGGAAAAAGTAAAATTTCAGGCTGTTAAAATAACCTTGTTTGTATTCCTCCTTTCCTCTCTCCTTTCCCAAACATTTCATTATTTGGTGCCATGTAATACTAATTTCCCAGTATTATCGTGCTAAGGGTTGTCAATGATTGATGATGAGCTATCCAGATTCAGTTTGTAAAAGGACAGAGCAAACCACTTTAGTGACTGACTTTTTTTAAACCTGCTGTGTGTATTGTTTGATTTGACTGCATAATTTATCAGGACACTTCAGAATCTCCACGTCACCTGCTCCTCAGATCAGAAGGTGATTGTGGCTTTGGGTGGATATTAATCAGCCACAGCACTGCCTGGTCAGAAAGAGCAAGTGTCCTAGCCTGTTACCTCATGAGACCTGTGTGTGCATCCATCATAGGTCCCAGGGGCACTGCATTTGGTGGACTGGAGTTGCCGGCATGCTTCAGGTGAGATGCGAAGGACGATGTCTGACCCGTGTTTAGAAGCCTGTCTTTCTCATAAACCACCTAATTGTTACTCATGGGAACACTTTTATTGTTATTTCCTCCTACCATTCTCTGAAAGTTCTATACTATAAAGAGAAAATAAGTTAAGATTATATGCAGAAGTTAGAAATGGGCAAAACTAAACTTCAAATAGCACAGGTTTGCATATGCATGGTTTCATCTTAATTTGTTCGAACATGAATGCTGATCTAATTCATGAAGGATCCGGTTATTATTGGAAGATACTATCTATGTACCCTCAGAAGGCAGAGATGGCTTTTCGATGATAAATGTGGCTGCCATCATGAGCAGTGCACATCTGGTCTTCTGTTATCAGGTTCCATTCTGATTCCCATGATCAAGAAAACAGAAGTCCCATAGAAGTATCAGTGTAAGAACTGATTACTCAGTAGAGTTTAGTCAAAGAGAATCTGGGAGCAGTACCCTAGGAATCCAGAAAAGACACTGGTAGAGAGAAATGCTTTTACTCTATGAAACCCTAGAGGTGGGAGGTGAGCCAAAGATAAATTTTTTCCTTTTGCAATTTTTCCTAAAGTTGGTTCTGCTGAAACATAATTGTACAAGCTGCAATTGCCAAAAAGTAAATATGAATAAAAAAGTAAAAGACAAGATGTTGTAGGGAAGATTACAGATGCCTAGTGATAAGGGAAAAAATGTCAATAAAATGTTTAATTGATATGAAAAACAGTTTTAGAGATGTCTTCAGGCAATTGTTAAGGGGACATTTCCTCAGGATTATGTGTATTCAATAGTAACTCTTGTTGAATAAAGATTTTATTTTGATTTTTACTCAATCATATAAAAATAAGAACTTCTATTAATACTTTTCTAATATTTAGAAAAATCAGAATCTTCTATAAGCATATATCAACTGGAGATATCTTTGAATATTTTATCTTCTATCAACTATTTACAAAGTGTCAAGACTTTCTAAAATATTTTATACTTTTCTACAATGTTTCTATATTCTACATGATTTTTAGACTTGAAGCTTAAGGCTATACTGTACATGTTTCAAATATTGAGGTATTTTATACCACTTTGAGAAATATTGCACTTGAATGTTTGTGCTTTTATTTCCTGAGATGACTTGACCAGAGAAGTTTTAAGGTATAGTCTCTTTTAAAAATTTGATCATGCAAGTTTAGGGATCAATAATACCCCTAGCTTAAAAAATACTAAGCCGAAGGGCCTTTAACCTGAGGGGACAAATAGATTGTTGAAGTGTTTTTCCTTGGGAGAAGAAATGTCAAGGATAGGTCTAATGAACTTCCTTGTGTCAAATACTTCACTTCTGTGCATTTTCAAGGATAACAGCTACCTTCATTTCCCTTTAATGAAATGAGTTATCCTGTGCATACTCCTGCTCTTATTACGGGAAAAGAAAAGTTATGAAATTGGAGAAGATGGGCACAGTTTCCTTTCTCAATTCACTTAGATTTCCAAGAAAGTGTTTCCTATAAACCCCAAAAGTGTCCAGCAATAGTGTAAGACAGTAATGACACAGAGGATGACACAAGTGGAAAACACCTTTCTACACATGAATTACCTCAAAGATGCAAAAAGTTTTAAGATCTATTTCCCGTGTAAAATGTTATGGTCATCTCTTTAGCCAATAATGGGTTGTGATAGAATAATATACTGAATATACTGAAAGTATTTGGCTCTTGAAATCATCAACAAAGCATCACTTTAAAAGATTTAGATAAGTCACTGATATTTGATTGGTAAAAGTATTCTTATATTGTAGGAACCCAAGGATAAATATTAATGTGTTAATATCTTCTCCATGTATATGTGATCATGTCACTATCTTGCATACATTCTTCATAAGCTTGCCTCTACTTTCAGAACAAAGATCAAACTCTGTGGCAATGGAATATTACATACCAGTCATTATCATCAAATTTTTACCTCTTAATCGAGTTATCTGATGCATCTTCATGTCCTATATGTGATATCCTTTTCCTTATACTTGTATACTCCACCAATTCTTGCCCTTCAAAACTCAGCATATTTGGTTCTAATTCCAGAAGCATTTGGTTCTAATTCCAGAAACCTTCCATGAAACTTGCACTGCTGGGACTCCACCAACTCCCTAGTCAAAACTAGCCATTTGTTTGTTTCTTAACAGTTTTATGATTCTCGATTGTCACATGTGTAATACAGTATATCCCTTGGAAAAGGAAATGGGAACCCACTCTAGTATTCTTGCCTGAGAATCCCATGGACAGAGGAACCTAGCGGGCTGTATATAGTTCATGGGGTTGCAAAGAGTCGGACACGACTTAGCGACTAAACGACATGCAGTTTATCAGTTATTCATCTGCATAGGACTCTCCCCTTTAAACAATTCTAACTACTGAGAACAAAGACCATGCCATTTTTCATTATTGTAACCTCACAACCCAGTACAGTACCTGTATATTTTGGCTGCTCTTACTAAATGAACAGTTTTTTTCCCAAACTTTAAACTTTTTATTTTCTATTGGCGTATAGCTGATTAAGAACGTTGTGGTACTTTCAGATGAACAGTGAAGGGACTCAGCCATATATATACATGTATCCATTCTCCCCCAAGGTCCCCTCCCAACCAGGGTGGCACACAACATTGAGCAGAGTTCCATGTGCTATGCACTAGGTCTTTGTTGGTTATCTATTTTGAGTATAGCATTGTGTACATGACGATTCCAAACTCCCTAACTATCCCTTCCCCTTGGTAACTGTAAGTTCATTTTCTAAGTCTGTGAGTCTCTTACTGTTTTGTAAGAAGTTCATTTGTATCATTTCTCTTTAGATTTCCACATATAAGGGATGTTATATGATATTTCTTCTTCTCTGACTTATTTCACTCAGTATGACACTCTCTAGGTCCTTCCATGGTGCTGCAAATGACATTATTTCATTCTTTGTAATGACTGATTAATATTCCATTGTGTGTGTGTGTGTGTGTGTGTGTATATATGTGTATATATACACACACATATATATATATGTATCACATCTTCTTTATCCATTCATCTGTTGATGGACGTTTAGGTTGCTTCCATGTCTTGGCTATTGTAAATAGTGCTGTTTTGAACATAAGGGTATGTATATCTTTATGAATTATAGGTTTATCTGGATAGATGTCCAGGAGTGAGATTGCTGGATATATGGTGGTTCTATTTTTAGTTTTTTGAGGAACCTCCACACTGTTCTCCATAGTGGCTGTACCAAACTACATTCCCACCAACAGTGTTGGAGGGTCCCCTTTTCTCCACAGTGTCTCTAGCATTTGTTATTTATAGAGTTTTTAATGATGGCCTTTTCTCCTGGTAACTTCTTTATAGCTGCCTTCTACTAGTCTAGATGGATGATTATGTTGCCTGGAACAAAAGACATTTTTACTTCTCTTCCAATTTGGGTGTTTTCTATTTATGAAACCACCACGTAGTACCTTGAGTACAAATGTTGAATAAAAATGGGACAAGCAGAATAACTGAACTCATGTATGTAGGGAGAAGGCAATGGCAGCCCTCTCCAGTATTCTTGCCTGGAGAGTCCCATGGATGGAGGAGCCTGGTGGGCTGCAGTCCATGGGGTTGCTAAGAGTCGGACACGACTGAAGTGACTTAGCAGCAGCAGCAGCATGTATGTAGAGAACAGATTGGTGGTTGCCAGAGGCAGAGGGTGAGGGTTGGGTGAAGGAGGTCAAAAGATACACATTTCTAGTTATAAAGTAAATGTCATGGGTCTGTAATGTACAGTTAGTGACTATAGTTAACAGTACTGTATTGTAAATTTTAAAATTGTTACGAGAATAGATCTTAAAAGTTCTCATCACAGGAAAAATGAATTGTAGCTATGTGTGGTACTGGATGTTAACTAGAGTTATTAAGGTGATCATTTGGTAATATTTGCAAGTCTTGAACTATTATGTTGTATACCTGAACTTAATATAATATTATATGTCAATTATATCTCAATTTAAAAAAATAAATGGTGAGAGAAGACATACTTGACTTATCTGATTTTAGGGAGGAGGCACCTAGATTTTTTACTATTAAGTATGATATTAGCTCCAGGTGTTTTATACATATAAAGACTTTATCAAATTGAGAAATTCTCTATTTTTAGTTGGCTGAGAATTTTTATCAGGGTGGATATGGATGCTGGATTTGTTAAATTATTTTTCTGTATCTAATAAGATGATCACATGATTTTCTTTTTCTGCTTTGTTAACATGATAGATTACACAGATTCACTTAATTTTAAGTCATCCTTACATTTCTGTGATGAACTATCTTGGTCATATTGTATAATCCTTTTTCATGTTTTGTTGGGTAGATTCAATTTGCAAAAAAAAAAAAATAGGGCTTTTTAAAATCTGTGTTCACAAGGGATATTGGTTTACAAACTTCTTTTATTAAAATGACTTTGTCAAGTTTGAAAATTAGAGTAAGTTAGCCTTATCGAATTGGGAAGTAGAACCTTCTCTTCTATTTTCTGGAAGTCAAATATTTTTTTTTTCTTCCCTAAATATTTGGTAGAATTGACCAGTGAAGCCATATGGGCTTGAAGTTTATTTTCCCATTGAAAGATTTTTAGATACAATTTGATTTTTTAAGTAGGTATAGGTCTACTTGAGTTTTTCATTTCTTCTTGAGTGACTTTCTGCAGTTTTTGTTTTTAAAGAAACTTGGGAACTCAAACAGTAAAGAATCTGCCTGCAGTGCAGGAGACCCAGGTCCAATCTCTGGGTTAGGAAGATCCTCTGAAGAAGATAATGGCAACCCACTGCAGTATTCTTGCCTGGAGAATTCCATGGACAGAGGAGCCTGGCAGGCTGCATTCCATGGGGTCGCAAACAGTTGGACATGGCTGAGTGATTAACACTTTCATTTATTTTCACCATTTCTTCTAAGTGGTCAGATTTATTGGTATAAAGCTTTTCATAATAGTTTTTTTTTTCCTTTTAATATCTGTAGAATTTGTAATGATATGATTTCATTCTTAATGTTGATAATTTACCTTTTCATTCTTTTTGTTCCTGGTAATTTTGGCCAGGATATATTAATTTACTCACCTCCTCAGAGATCCAGAGTCTTAAAATTTTTTCTGTAGTATTTGTTTTCTCTTTCATTGAATTTCACTCTAATGTTTATTATATCTCTTTCTCTATATATGCTAGTCTTAATTAACTCTTCTTTTCCTTGCATCTTGAGGTGAAAGCTGAGAAAATTGATTTACAACCTTCCTTTTTTCCCCCAACATAGTGCTTAGTGGATAAAACATTGCATAAATGTAAATTAAGCAGGTGGGTTGATAGTATTCTAGTCTGGTAAAAACTAACTGACTTTCTGTCTTCTTTTCATTCAATTATTGAGAGAGGAGTATATTCTGGTAGTCTGGGAAAGAATTTCCAGACACAAAGTAGTTCAGAAGGGAGTGAGTTTGCTAAGAGCAGAGATAATGTGGCTCTGCAAGCATAGCAGGCCAACATTCTGACAGACCAGGGAGAGCCAAAGCTTTTCATGGATTAGTAGCCAATTTTTATAGCCTTAAGACAAAGAATATTCCTGCTGGAAATATGGCATTAGATGATTGCTTAGGGCGCTATAGGGTGAGCACCAGGGTGGGGATTTTTGCCTAATACAGCGTTAGGAAACTAGCTGGTAAGGATCTTGCAGCAACGGCTACTGTGGGACTCAGTCAGTTCCGGAGATGACCTGGGTGCCGGGCTTCGCATCTGCAGGCTTGGTAAAAGGCCTCGCATCTGTAACCTTGGTGTCGGGCTCCACCGAGAATTAAAATCGTTGACTATCATTGTGTATTTGTCTATTTCTTCTTGCAGTGCCATCAGTTTTTGCTGCTTATATTTTGAAACTCTGTGATTAGGTGCACAGATGTTTAGCATTGTGATATCTCCAGAGGCATTAATACTTTTATCCTTATGAAATGGCCATTTTTTATAATATTCTTTGTTCTGAAGCCTACTTTGTCTGAAATTAATATAGTCTTTTTTTCTTTCTTTTTACTTATGTTAACGTTATATCTTTTTCCATCCATTTCTCACTGTGTCTTTTTATTTGTAGTGTATTTTCTGGGAAGCACATAGTTATGTTTTATCTTTTTTGTCTGCTATGACAAATTCTTTTCTCTCTGTGTTTTATTTTGGATAGGTTTTATTATTCCATATTTAAATTTTTAATCTTTTTTCAATATCTAATTTATCATTAATTTCATGCTGTGAATTTTTAACCTCATATGCTGTAATTTTCACCTCTAATAAAAGTTTAATATGAGTATTTTTTAAAACATCTTCTGTGTCTCTACATAAGTCGTAGAACATATGGAATACTGTTAAAATGACTTTAATTTCCTTGTCTGCTAATTCTAACAACTTTTTCAATTATAGGTAAGTTTCTGTTGAATGATTTTTCTCATTATGTCATATTTTTCTGCTTTTCTACATACCCGTAGTTTTTATTAGTTTCCAGACATTGTGAATTTTGCTCTTTGGGTGCTGTTTTTTATGTTCCTAGAAATGTTATTGACCTTGTTTAGTATGCAGTTAAGTTACTAGAAAATAATATGATCATTTCAGTCTCCATTTGAAAATTGTTAAGCATATCTGAAGCAGTATTCTCTACCAATGAAGCAAGGTGCTTCTCTGTGTTCTACTGGGTACCTGTGAGTCAAGCTTTTCCAGTCTGGCCTGAGGGAATAGACATGTCCCACCAGTGTGAATACGGAGTGCCAAGCCTCTTTGGTGAGTTCTTTGACTAGTGTTGGGTGACTTCCTGCTCTCATCAGGTGACTGCTCATGTAGGGATTCAGCACATTTCCGGAGTTCTCCCTCTGCAGCTCTGTCCTCTCTCGGACTCTGTACTGCGAAGTACGGCTGCCATTTCCACCGAAGATTCCCATGTCTCCAACTTAGGGAATCTACTGGGCTCTGTTTTGATATTCTCTACCTCCACCGTCACCTGATAAAACAGGCCCTAGATCTCTTCATCCTACAATGACAATTTATTTCTCGCTCATATTCCACATCAGCTGAGGATCTCTGCTGCGTGTGTGTCCTTCATTCCAATATCTAGGTGAAAAGAGCCTCCTAGTCTAACAATTTTCATAGTAGGAAAAAAAAGTAAGGCTAGAACTAATGATGTCACAGCGTTTGTAGCTACTTATTTTGGGGCATGGTACGTGTTACATCCCATTGGGAAAACTGGTTCTGGTAGAGAGATGTACTCCTCCCACCAGGGTATTGTAAATCACAAGGCAATGGGAAAGACTGTATCATTCCTGTATAGGGAAGGGGAAAGTGAATAATTAGCAACAATAATAGGATCTACCCTACTCTTTTAACTACTCTTTAAGAGTATGTAGGGAGTAAATATAACAATGATTAGCAATAGAATTGTTTTCCTGTACATTTTAAATGCTTATGATATAAACAGTATCAGATACTTTGTCTTCCATACTTAATTCATACTTATTTCAATAGCATCCCTTAAAAGAAATACACATTAAGTGAAAAGTATAAAACATTTGAAGAATTTGTAGATAAAAATCAGTTGCATCTGTCAAAATTGTGCTGCAGTCTTGACCAAAAGGAACAGTCCAGCAAGGCTAACCATGGAGAAAGTCTACTGAATTTAAAATCTTCATTCTTCTATTAATGCTTGGAAGATGGGGACCCTAGGTGTGTCATTTAACATCAGTGAGGATGTTCTCTCATCTGTGTAAAGAGATGATAGAGATGTCTCATAGAGTTGATGTGAGTACTACAGGAGTTAGTATGTTTGAAGCACTTAGTATCTAGCACAAAATAATTGATGCATATTTACTCATATTTTACAAAGTAAAAATTTTCTGTGAAATCTTGCTTTTATTCCAAAGTATTTATAATTAATACATAAATTATATATGTATATATCATGTATAAATGTAATGTGAAAATTATAAATAATATAAATAGTATATGTTTATAAATAATATATCATTTATGTGATATATATCCCACTGGGATACAAACAAAACAAACATCCCCAATAATATAAAACCTTCTTCACTTCCTAAAATGTATCTTGTTTGGGGGCATAATACAACTGTTCATAGGGAAACGGGTAATATTTGGGCAGCCTTCTGTTGAACTAAGGTTAGAATAGGAACACAAGTGATGTTGATTTTGATCAGGCTTAAAAGTTGATAAAGCAATATGAGAATAATAAGCAAAGTCTACTATCTATGAATATTTCTTAAATTCTTAGAAGTGTTTCATAAACACCATATTCAGTCATCTCTTTGTAGTATTTGATTTTTGGTGATTTTATTTTCAGAATCATATTCTCTAATTAGGATATGCCATGTGTATTGAATTTTAGTGATTTCTAAGCAGACACATTTATTACTTACACATAAGTCTTTTTACTTTTAACTGAAATAATTTTTAAAATTTGACTTTAGAAGAAACAAGGATATTTAAATTAGTGCTTGCTTAGCATGAAAGAATGATTATAGGGCATTTGTTGTTGTTAAGCCTCTAAGTCATGTCCAACTCTGCAACTCCATGAACTGTAGCATGCCAGTCTCCTCTGTTCTTCACTGTCTCCTGGAGTTTGCTGAAATTCATGGTCATTGAGTCAGTGATGCGATTTAACTATCTCATTCTCTGTCGCCCCCTTCTCCTTTTGCCTTCAATCTTTCCCTGCATCAGGGTCTTTTTCAGTGAATCTGCTCTTTGCATCAGATGGCCAAAAGAAGCTTCAACTTCAACATCAGTCCTTCCAATGAATATTCAGGGCTGATTTACTTTAGGATTTACTGGTTTGACCTCCTTACAGTCCAAGGGACTCTTAAGAGTCATCTCCAGCACCACAATTTGAAAGCATCAATTCTTTGGTTCTCAGCCTTCTTTATGGTTCAGCTCTCACATCTGTACAAGACTACAGGAAAAACCATAGCTTTGACTATATGGACCTTTGTAGGGCATTTAGTAAATACCTAACCATGACATGCTGTACAAGGTATGTATGCAGATACTGAGTTATTTTCACATAACAGATAGTCTGTCTTGATTTTACCATTTACATATAAGATGGTATATCAGAAACAATCAAACAGTAGTTTTGAGAATTACTTGTGGGTCATTTTCAACTCTTTGCTTAAATAACGAGGCTTAAACTGCTTTTCTTGTTACAAATATCTATGTACATATAAAATTAGTATTCTGATAACTTGGAAGAAAATAACTATCACTGGTGGATGAAAAAAGGCATGGAATCTCACAGTCTCCCTGGAAACCTTAATCTCCCAAACTGCCATTACCACTAACCTGAACTGCTAAAATAGCCTTTCTCCCTGAAAAGTCTTGATTTATCCTGTGTGGGCTTTTTCAAGTCAGCTGTACAAATTTCAAGCATAACAACCTTTTCAAAATGCAAATTTGATCATGTTACTTGTTGGGCTTACACGTTTCAAAATTTATGGTTTCTCTTTCCAGAAAGATAAAAAGCAGTTCCTAAATAGGTTTATTAGTCTGGATTCTCCAGAGAAACAGAACCAAAAAGATGTGTGGGATGTTTGTGTTTTATGTTATTTATTGTTTTGGGCTTCTCTGGCGGCTCCGTGGTAAAGAATCTGCCTGCCAATGCAGCAGACATAGGTTTGATCCCTGGGTCATAAAGATTCCCTAGAGAAGGAAATGGCAATCCACTCTTGTATTCTTGCCTGGGAAATCTCATGAACAGAAGTGTGTAGGCTGTGTGTGTCTTGTGAAGCTTGGCAGTTTGAGACTTAGAAGATCTGAGTGTAGACTCCAGCCCAAGTCTCAGTGCAAGAGCTAGTAAGAGCCGATGGTAGAAATTCCAGTTCTAGTCCAAGTCTGAAAACAGAAGTGACTGCCCAACTTGAGGACAGGCAGAGAGAGTGAATTTTCTAACTTCACTTTCTTCAGTGGGTTGGGTGATACTAACCCACAGTGAGGAGAGCAATCTGCTTCACTCATACTGCCAATTCACATGTTCCTGTTATCCAGAAATATCCTCACAGACACACCCAGAATAATGTTTGACCTAATATCACCAAAGAACCTGGTACCTCATGCCCCAGTCACCTTGACACAAAAAAATTATTTACCACTACTGATTTATAAGCCCTGTGTATCGTAGACCCTGCCTGACTCCATTTCATTGTATATCAGTCTGCCCTGTGTCCTCTATGTCTTGTTAAGTGAACTTCCTTCCTTCTTTTCTTTTTAAAAAATCTTTTCGCCTGACCATGGTATTTGCTCATATTTTGCCCTTTAAAAACCATCATCTGTTTTTCAGATTTTTTTAACTTATTCTTCATATTTCCGTTCAGGTATCATCTATTCAGAAAGACATTTTACTCCTCTCTGTTCTCAGTTGCCCCTTCCAACTCTTATTTTCCTCAGTACATTTACCCTAATATGTAATTATCCACTGACAAAGCTTCCATGGCTGACACTTTATCACTTTCTTCTTACCATTGCATTGCTAGAGTCTCCTGCAGGGTCTCCATAAAGTGTATGCTTAACGTCTATTTGCTAAATGAATAAAAATTGTGTTCACATCCACACCTACACCTATACCCACACCCGCACCCAGGTAACCCAGGCTTGGAATTCCTGGGTCGGGTCAGGAATGTGAATCCTGACATGAAAATTGGAACAATATGAAGAGCCCTTGGCTGTATGCTAGGAGGTTCAGTTCTTACTTATCCCTGTAACATTGACCTTTTGATTTGAATAAGAAAAAAATCACCCAGCTCTCAATTTTTCTCACTTGTAGAATGAGAACACTGGACAAAATGATTTTGGAAATCCCTTAAGATTCTATGATTTTATAACAATTTTTTCAACTTATTATTTTTATTATATCTTATTTTAATAATATATTTTTATTTTATTATATTGTTTCTGATAGTAATTCCATTTTACATGATCTTGCTTCTTTCATTAGCACCACAATGTAAATCTTAGACATTGACATTAAAATTTTGAGAATTTCTTAAAGTTGAAAGAAATGGCTATTATATGATATGCAACTTATGCTGTTTTCTAGAGACCTACTCTTTAAAATTCTCCCTAGCAGTTACATTTCCTGCTCCAGTGGCTGAAACTTCCTACTGACCAATCATGTAATTATGTGAAGAGTAGGATTCTCAGAAAGTATAGAATTTTACTTTTTTAAATGCCATGAATATGAATTCTCCCATTACAAGTTTTGTGGAAATGCAAAGCAAAATCCAATTAATAAAATTCTAGATAGTAGAGTTTTACAACTGTTTGTCTCTTGCATTAGGTTTGCATATAAGCCTTTTTTGAACTTGTGCTTATAAATGCAGCAGAAGATAAGAATTTGTATAGTTCTTTAGTTTGCATTTGAAGATTTTAAATATTATTTGTAATAATTATTGAGATATTTTATTATTTGAAGATTCTATGAAGATGTAGCATAGCATTTAGTCTGTTTTTTTCAGTATGCAATATTTAAAGTGAAGAAGTCCAATTTTGAAACCTAGTTTTCTTTTTGTTAGAATGGATTCAATTCTTCATTATTCTGCTCTGGGACCTCAGGTGAAATATTTATATCATCTGATAATATTTCTTCATTAATAAGATGGAAATAAATAGTAAGAATAACTTCATAGAAATGATGAGAAGATTAAGTTAACATTCTTGATAAATTACCTAAAATACATGCATTATATGTCTATATATAGATGTGCTCAATGCAATAATTATTATTACAGAATCTATGCCTTACTACCAATTGTAAATGCAAAAAAGCAACACATCAATAAATTTGACAGTTTTTAGAGTCTTACAATACTAAGGTAAAAATAAATTTAAGACATTTTCTAGTCAAATCCCTTCCTTTTATAGATGAAACTATGTTCTATAAAGATTAAATGGCTTATAAAAGATAATTCCTGACAAGACAATATGATTTAGTTCTCTTTAATTTATGTGTCATACTCTACTTCTAAGTGGCCTAGAGATAGTTCCCAGCAAAGGGGATAGGCATGTTTGAGAGAAATAAGATTGGATTGCTTTGACATTGATTCTGATCATCTTCTCCATTAGCCCTAATTACCTGGGTACAGAATTTTAATGGGCGACATTAGAAATAATGTTTTCTGGAATTCAATAAAGTACCATGTATCATGGCTTTTACTAGCTATTGCATCATATATGTTTCTTAAAATTGTTTTCTCATTACCACTGAAGCATGATTAATTCTAATTGAAATAATGTCTTTAATGTCTCATATGAATATTTCCCTTTTGAATTTTAATATTGCTCTAATACTTATCCCTTAAAATATAATAGTTGGTAAGAAGACTTTCCTAATCCTTCTGATCAATACTCAGTTCTCTTGTGTTTAAAATTCTTTAAGCACGCGTAGTCATATCTTCACTTTCAAGCAGATAATTATATTCAAGTCATATCAACTCTAACTGGTCATCTGCTATGCTTAAGGCTCACCTGTTTGTGAAGATGTGTTTCACTAATTCAGATCTTTACAGGATGTGAGCATTGCAGGTCTCATAATCTTGTCTGGTTCCTTGGTATTACTGCTGCAGTACAAAGCAGATGAATCTTTAGATACGAAAAATCCAAGAGATCATGCAGTTCCCTTTGCTTCAGCAGTGCTTACTGGTCTATGGCTGATTGCTTGGCAGTGATTCAGTAAGAGAGTGAATGGGATGGAGGAAGAAGCCACTTCTGTTTAGTACTAACTGGGGCTTTATCTTATTCCTCAGGAATGTGATCAGGGTTTCTGGTGGGTTAGCATCCTTCAGCCTTGGGATAGGAAGAAGACTGATATTGAGAGTATTCATGACACTGACTGTAGATTGAATAAAGGATTTACAAAGATAATGTTTGAGTTTACTATGCCGTTAGTTTAAAGACAAAGCAGATATATGGGGAAACTGTCAATGACAAGATGGTAGACAATGACAATACGGAACAATCAGAAAAAGTGGAAAATGCTTAATTTGAAAACTTGGCTGAAGAACTTCCTTTGTGAAGTTGTGAAGCAACATTGTAAAAAAAAAAAATAGAGGAAAAATAGGATGCACTCTATTCTTGAAAGCATACTGTGAATTATTAAATGGGTGATGATATTATAACGTGAAACTAAAAATAGATGAACATGTCTCTGACTTGACTGAAGGGGGCTCTCCAGTGGAGACTAAAAATATGTAAGAATATGAATCTTCCATGGCACAGATTTAATAATGATATGACTACAAGAGTCGTTGTAAAATAGTAGGAACTTTTCTATGTTTGTATGTTAAGGTATATTCTAATTTGTATTAGAATCATATACTAAACTTGCTTAAATGCATCAATGTTTCCCAATTCCATATTTTATGCCTTATAATAAATGATGACTCTCAAGTAGTTAGCCATAGTTAACAAGGTGCCCCTTTTCCACACTATCAGTTTTGGGAGAGGTAGTAAAAGTGATAGCTCACTCCAGCATTGCAGAATGGATTAAGAAGAGGCTGAATTGGCAAAGTAAGCACTGTTAGTAGCAAGCTAATCTTTTCACTCGATACATTTGTGCTACCAAAAATTAAGACTTTCATTAAATTTCCTAATAAGTTTTAGGACTATGGCTATAACCTTTATGCTCTGTCAGTTCAGTTCAGTTGCTCAGTTGTGTCTGACTCTTTGCGGCCCCATGAACTGCAGCACACCAGGCCTCCCTATCCATCACCAACTCCCAGAGTTTACCCAAACTCAAGTCCATTGAGTCGGTGATGCCATCCAGCCATCTCGTCCTCTGTCTTCCCCTTCTCCTCCTGCCTTCAATCTTTCCCAACATCCGGGTCTTTTCAAATGAGTCATCTCTTGGCATCAGGTGGCCAAAATATTGGAGTTTCAGCTTCAACATCAGTCCTTCCCAATGAACACCCAGGACTGATCTCCTTTAGGATGGACTGCTTGGATCTCCTTGCAGTCCAAGGGACTCTCAAGAGTTTTCTCCAACACCACCGTTCAAAAGCATCAATTCTTCGGTGCTCAGCTTTCCTTATAGTCCAACTCTCAAATCCATACATGACTACTGGAAAAACCATAGCCTTGACTAGATGGACCTTTGTTGAGAAAGTAATAGGTAACTGATAATACTGAAGCTATACATGAACAATAGAAAATGTACTGTAAGTATCCCTTCCTCCTCACCTGTCCAACCACTGATTCCTTGCACACATGCATCCTTTTCAACCCTTTCCAAGTAGATGAATCCAAGTAAATAGGATAGAACAGATGAATTAATATATACATAAATGAATGTCTGCTGTTGTCTAAATCAAAATTCTTTGGGTTTGTAAATAATGGATACCAAAATGAGATGGCTTAACCAAAGGATAATTCTAATAACTCAATAATTCTTTCAGTTATTAGAATTAACTCAAAATATCAGAGGAAATTTTCTTTAAAGCTTTAAGAAGGATGGAAATCAGAGTATTGCTGGGTGAATGGATCTTGAAGACAAAGCATTCATTGTAACATGGAGGATAATATAAGAGAAGTGTTTACTACACTGTATCATGCAGAAAAATGATAGAAATGTATCATTTCTAAAAATGATAGAAAAGAAATTTACATTCTATGGCTATAAATACACGGGTATTCTGATAATTCTCAATTTATATCTCTATGTTTAACCACTCTCCTGAACTCCATACTTATAAATCCAACAGCCTGCTTGACATCTATAATTGGATGTCTCACAGATATCTCAGTGTTAATATTTCTCAACAGAGCTTTTACACATGCCCCCCACAAATTGCAGAGAAGGCACTGGCGACCCACTCTAGTACTCATGCCTGGAAAATCCCATGGACGGAGGAGCCTGGTGGGCTTCAGTCCATCGGGTCGCTAAGAGTCGGACTCGACTGACATGACTTAGCAGCAGCAGCAGCCCACAGATTGGTCCTCTTAACTAATGTTTATGCTCACAGTAAGTGGCATCTCTGTTTACCCAACTATTCATGCATAAAACTTGGAGTTGTAACAGACACTTCTCTCTCACAACCCCATATCAAATATTTTTAACGTCTGCTTTCAAAATATCACTGAAATATGAAACTTCCCCACACTTTCATCATTATCGTGTTCTTGTAATCTAAGTCACCCTCAATTCTCAGGTAAATTACTGCAGTCTGTTTACTCACTGAATTTGGCTTTCCTTGTGGCTCAGCTGTAAAGAATCTGCCTGCAATGCAGGAGATGAGGGTTTGATCCCTGGGTTGTGATGATCCCCTGGAGGAGGAAATGGCAACCAACTCCAGTGTTTCTGCAGGGAAATTCCAATACACAGAGGAGCCTGGCGGGCTGCAGTTCATGGAGTCGCAAAGAGTCAGACACAACTGAGCAACTGAACACGCACACAAACACCCCATACGCTACCATCTCTTGACAGTCAATCCTCATCAGGATTATTTTTTCTAAAATGAAATTTGTTTTTCTGTGTTTTTCTTAAACTCCACCAGAGTCTTCCTTTCATACCAGTAAAGTCACCCAAAGCTTTACCTTGCCTAACATGTCCCTTCTTGGTCTTCCTTCTTCTGGGCCACCTTTCTGACTCTTCTGATACTGGTATCACTTCACTGACTCAGGTTCATCAATGTAATGCTCTGGAACCAATCTTGAAGAACTGTTTTGTATTCTTTTATGTGATAGTCAAGTGTAGCCACAAGTGGAGACACAGGACACTCAGGAAAGCAAAGTTTGTTTTAGTCTCAGGTCCTAGAGATGGGATTACCATATGCCATACAAGGTCACAGGGGAGTGCCAGGTTTTAGTCTGGTGGTAGAAGACAAGAATACTGTTCATAATGTTCATGGGGTTCCCAAGGCAAGAATACTGAAGTGGTTGGCCAGTCCTTCTCCAGTGGACCACGTTTTGTCAGAACTTTCCACCATGACGCATGCATCTTGGGTGGCCCTACACAACATGGCTCATACTTTCATTGAGTTAGACTAGGCTGTGGTCCATGTGATCAAATTGGTTAGTTTTCTGTAATTGTGGTTTTCAGTTTTTCTGCCCTCTGATGGAGAAGGATAAGAGGCTTATAGAAGCTTCCTGATGGGAGAGACTGACTGAGGGGGAAACTGGATCTTGTTCTGGTGGGTGGGGCCATGTTGAGTAAATCAATATCAATAACCTCAGATATTCAGGTGACACCACCCTTATGGCAAAAAGCAAAGAAGAAGTAAAGAGCCTCTTGATAAAAGTGAAAGAAGAGAGCGGAAAAGTTGGCTTAAGACTCAACATTCAGAAAACTAAGATCATGGCATCTGGTCCCATCACTTCATGGCAAATAGATGGGAAACAGTGGAAACAGTGACAGACTTCATTTTCTTGTGCTCCAAAAAAATCACTGCAGATGGTGCCTGCAGCCATGAAATTAAAAGACGCTTGCTCCTTGGAAGAAAAGCTATCACCCTAGACAGCATATCATAAAGCAGAGACATTACTTTGCCAACAAAGGCCCATCTAGTCAAAGCTGTGGTTTTTCCAGTGGTCATGTATGGATGTGAGAGTTGGACTATATAGAAAGCTGAGCACCGAAGAATTGATGCTTTTGAACTGTGGTGTTGCAGAAGACTCTTGAGAGTCCCTTGGACAGCAAGGGGATCCAACCAGTCGTTCCTAAAGGAAATCAGTCCTGAATATTCATAGGAAGGATTGATGCTGAAGCTTAAACTCCAATACTTCCTCCACCTGATGTGAAGAACTGACTCATTGGAAAAGACCCTGATGCTAGGAAATATTGAAGGTTGGAGGAGAAGGGGACGACAGAGGATGAGATGGTTGGATGGCACCACCAACTCAATGGACATGAGTTTGAGTAAACTCCAGGAGTTGGTGATGGACGTGGAGGTGTGGTGCAGCACATGGGGTCGCAAAGAGCTGGAAACGACTAAGCAACTGAACTGAACTGAGAAGACAATAATAAAGAGAAGGCTTAGAACGTTTATTCAGATTTTTATAGGAAGGCAAGACAGAGCAGGTCAAGCAGGTTGTGATTGGCCATTCTGAGTAATTTCAGAGGCCTTTAAGTTGTGAGAGTGGCCCCCAGATACCTGGTAACTGGCCCTGGGAATGATTGAGATGGAGGAATATTGCCTTCCAAGGATGCATGGGCCAGATAGAAGAGGTTATGGCTAGGAACTGATTAGTTTGCATATCAAAGACACACTTCCTGCTGAATTCTTTGCTTTCTCTAGGAATTGGCTAGCCCTAGGAGAGACCCATCTCTTCCCCAGCCAAAAGGATTTTTTTTTTTAAGATTTAAAACATTATAATACCTAAAAAATTAGCAATGCAGGAGTACAGATTCTTCTACATTCAAATGAGGAAAGAGAGAACAGAGTGACACATCTCTTTTTTTTTTTTTTTTTTTTAACCATTTTGGCCAGGATATGTCACTTATCACATCATTTTCGCTTCAATGCCAGAGACCTGGGTTCCATTCCTGTTTGGGGAAGATGCCATGGAGAAGGAAATAGCAACCCATTCCAGTATTCTTGCCTGGAAAAGCCCATGGCAGGTGGAGCCTGACGGACTACAGTCCAAAGAACTGAGAGACTTCACTTTTCACTTTCACTATCTTATTTTCAAATGTGTAGCCAGGGTAAACACTTAGATGTAAAGGAAGTTGGAAAATGTAGTAGTCCATGGGTAGACAGCCAATTTCCAAATGCAATCTACATTCTGGTAGGGGATACGAATGAATCTTGGGTGGAGCACCCTATGTCTAATTAGCCTACCTGCTATTTCTTTAAAACACTAAGAATGTTCTCTTGCTGGGCATTTTATTAGACATTTCTTTTGTTGGAAACACTTTTCTCAGACCTCTTTGTGGCTCATTTCTTCAATTTATTCTGTTTTTGTTTAAACATCACCTATTCACAATGTTTTTTCTGACCATACACGATATCTTGATAGCGCCTAACTGATATTGTAGCACAGATTTCTTGTTTGTTTACTCTGTACCCAGGAGACAGTCAACAATACAATTACAAAGATGGCCTGTTTGATTTCTTGCCATGTCCGTAGTGCTAAATCCAGTGACTAGCGAATTCTGGGAGCTAAAAATATTTAAATTTAGGGCTTTGAAAATTAAGAAAAAAATGGTAATTTGGGGCTTCCCTGGTGGCTTAGTGGTAAAGAATCCATCTGTCAGTGTGGGAGGCATGGGTTTGATGCTTGAGTCAGGAAGGTATCCTGGAAAAGGAAATGGCAACCCACTCCAGAATTCTTGCCGGAATAATTCCACGGACGAGCAACCTGGTGGACTGCAATGTGGTGACAAAGAGTCAACGCATCTTAGTGACCTCACAGCAATGACAAACAGCAACAAAGGTAACTTTACATAGGTGAGGAAGTGTAAATTCTTTGAACAAACATGCAGGGACTGATACAGTCTCAGAAGTAGGAAATATATGTACTCTAATTTCAAGCTGTGCAAGTGGATTCGTACAAGATGCCATTCTGGCCTGTGGATATTATTTTCCTTAAAAGTAGCAGCCATAAAATATTTTTGAGCAAGAAATACCATAATTTAATCTTTTATCAAGAAAGATCATTGTGAGTGTGGTTTGAATGTAGAGAGGGAGAAAGGGAGAATCTTAAAGAAGGGATGCAGGAAATTGTACCGGAAAGGAAAATATATTGTAACACCTCAGTTTTCCAGGCAGAATAGTGGGGATTTAATAATGTTCCTACCTTAATATGGACTCCCAGCAATCCTGTAACATAGGCATTAGTTCCATTTCTTTTAAAGATAAGGTAACAGGGCCTTCCCTGAGAGTCCAGTGGTTAAGACTGCACACTTTCAATGCAGGGCGTATGGGTTTGATCCCCGGTAGGAAACTAGGATCCCACATGCTATGTGGAGTCAAAATAATAATGATAAGGAATAAAGATAAGGGGAACACATTTCATAAAAGAAGTAATTTACTCAAGATTATAGAGTTAATAATTGGCTCAGATCTGTGTACCTATAAACTGAATTTGTGTTTTTAGGATATCATAGCAAGCAGCCCAGTAGATTCTGTCAAGGTTAAAAGGGCCTATTTATCAGTGTCAGTTGATGGTGGGGTGGAAGGTGAATTACAGGTGAAGCAGTAGACAAGAAGGGGTGAAGTGTTAATGGTGCTTGATGGTATTAATGAAGATAGAGGGCTTATGGGGAAGAATAGATTCACCAAGGGAGACAGGAATGATATCAATTGCCTTGCTTTGCGCCTCAAGTTCTGGGCAACTTATTTTGTATTAATGTGTAGCAAATTACTTGAAATTTGATTCCAATTACTAATTTACAGTTGAAGATTAGCTAGCAGCTTTATTCCATATTCTTAATTTTACAAATTACTATTTTTAAGATTTCATAATTAATAGTTTTACCAAAAACATTTTCCGTCATTGGATACACGAATAGATCTCCCATTGGACTGGAAATCGGTGGCTTTTGGCATCAGGACTGTAAATACTTTCACACAGTCAGCTTTACCAAGAATCACAGAGATTCTGTTTTGAGGCCAAGCACAGGTTGGCTGAAGAAGAGCAAACTAAGTAATGATAAATGGTGGGATATCAAATTAGAGCAGGTGTCTAGCAGGAGGCCTGGAAGATTGGTACTGAGCCCAGACTTATTTAACACTCTCATTAATGAACTGGAAAAGCAGGTAAAGCACTATGTCAAGCTTGAAGAAATGCTGTGAAAAGCAGAGGGGAGTGCAATCACCTGCAGGCACCTTGAATTCCAAAATAGAGTTTCAGGGAAACCAGGAGTAAAAAGTTACGTCATTTTGAGCTCTAGTTAATTAGATTTACATAACTGGAAAGTAAGTAATAAAACATACGTGTCATCATTTGGATTAGTATCTTCCAACTTGTTAATACATAAGTCCTAAAGATATAATGGTATTTATGTGGAAACCTTGTTTAAAAAGAAGGGTCAGGTTATTCAGCAAATGGCATTTTTCAGCTGCTACAGGCTATGTCTAGCTGCTTAAGCATTGATAAAGTAAACATCTCTCCACAGCTATAACCCAATCAAGGAGAAAGATTGCAGTGCTCTAAAAAAAGTCCGTATTTGGACAAATCTCCTAGCAAATTTCTTTGATTAAATATGGAAAAACACAGATTTAGAAGGGAAGAACAAAATTTGGGGCCTTTTAACCTCATATTAATTTTAGAAAGGAGATGCTTCAGTGTCATCAGCAGAGATGCCTTAGCTGTCTCAGAGGACAACTGGAGAGATGGGCTAAAGAGGAGAATTTGTTTTTACCTGCTTCGTTATTGGAGGTAAAAATATAGACATATTTTCCTGAAAATGTTGCTTTAAAAAGAAAAAAAAAACAAGAGAGGGAATGGCTCCTTTTTTCAGGTGATCCAGTCCTGGGCCCTGGAAGGCAATGACTTGCCCAGGCTCCTGTGCGCTGGGACTGGCAGAGATACAGCCAGAATCTAGGTCCCTTGACCACCTGGCTCTATGCTGTTTCCATTTTATCAGGGAAAGTATGATCTGAAAACATTCTGTTTGCTTCCCTGTGGTTCCTGGCTTCTTCACAATTAATTGGGGCCATGTGACAAAGGTGGGTCAATGAAATTGGAGCAGAAATTGTCTAGAATGAGTTCATGAAAGGCTCATGAAATAGTCTCCAGTTTCTCTCTTCCCCTTTCTGTGAGGAATAGCATCATTTCAGATCGGGAATTATTTGACAGCTTGAATCCCTGAACAACTATGTATAGGAAGGACCTTGTTCAGTCTATGATGAACAAAACATGGATGACGAAGCTTTGTTGTGCTTAGGAAATGATTTGTTAATTCAGCATTATTGAGCCTCAGTTCAGTTCAGTCGCTCAGTTGTGTCTGACTCTTTTGCAACCTCAAGGACTGCAGCACATCAGGCTTCCCTGTCCATCACCAACTCCCGGGGCTTACTCAAACTCATGTCCATTGAGTTGGTGATGCCATCCAACCATCTCATCCTCTGTCGTCCCCTTCTCCTCCAACCTTCAATATTTCCCAGTATCAGGGTCTTTTCCAATGAGTCAGTTCTTCACATCAGGTGGAAAAAGTATTGGATTTTCAGCTTCAGCAACAATCCTTCCTATGAATATTCTGGACTGATTTCCTTTAGGATAGACTAGTTGGATCTCCTTGCTGCCCAAGGGACTCTCAAGAGTCTTCTGCAACACCACAGTTCAAAAGCATCAATTCTTCTGTGCTCAGCTTTCTTTATAGTCCAACTCTCATATCCACACATGACTACTGGAAAAACCATAGTCTTGACTAGTTGGACCTTTGTTGGCAAATAATGCCTCTGCTTTTTTTAAATATGCTGTCTAAGTTGTTCATAGCTTTTCTTCCAAGGAGCAAGCGTCTTTTAATTTCATGGCTGCAGTCACCATCTGCAGTGATTTTGGAGCCCAGAAGAATAAAGTCTGTCACTGTTTCCACTGTTTCCCCATCTATTTGCCATGAAGTGATGGGACCAGATGCCATGATCTTAGTTTTCTGAATGTTGAGTCTTAAGCCAACTTTTCCACTCTCTTCTTTCACTTTTATCAAGAGGCTCTTTAGTTCTTCTTCACTTTCTGCCAGGTGTCATCTGCATATTTGAGGTTATTGATATTTCTCCCGGCAATCTTGATTCCAGCATATGCTTTATCCTGTCCAGCATTTCTCATGATGTAGTCTGCATATAAGTTAAATAATCAGGGTAACAAAATACAGCCTTGACATACTCCTTTACCTATTTGGAACCAGTTTGTTGTTCCATGTCCAGTTCTACCTGTTGCTTCTTGACCTGCATACAGATTTCTTAGGAGGCAGGTTAGGTGGTCTGGTATTCCTGTCTCTTTAAGAATTTTCCAGAGTTTGTTGGGATTCACACAGTCAAAGACTTTGGCATAGTCAATAAAGCCGAAATAGATGTTTTCTGGAACACTCTTACTTTTTCGATGATCCAAAGGATATTGGCATTTTGATCTCTGGCCCCTCTCTCTTTTCTAAATGCAACTTGAACATCTAGAAGTTCACGGTCCATGTACTGTTGAAGGCTGGTTTGAGAATTTTTGAACATTACTTTGCTAGCATGTGACAGGAGTGCAATTGTGCTGTAGTTTGAACATTCTTTGGCATTGCCTTTCTATGGGATTGGAATGAAAACTGAGCTTTTCCAGTCCTGTGGTCACTGTTGAGTTTTCCAAATTTGCTGGCATATTGAGTGCAGCACTTCCACAGCATCATCTTTTAGGAAATGTTATAGCTTAACTGGATTTCTATCACCTCCACTAGCTTTGTTCATAGTGATGCTTCCTAAGGCCTGCTTGACTTCACATTCTAAGATGTCTGGTTCTCAGTCAATGTTCACACCATTGTGGTTATCTGGGTCATGAAGATCTTCTTTGTATAGTTCTCCTGTGTATTCTAGCCACCTCTTCTTAATATCTTCTGCTTCTGTTAGGTCCATACCATTTCTGTCCTTTATTGTGCCCAGCTTTGCATGAAATATTCCCTTATCTCTCATTTTCTTGAAGAGATCTCTAGTCTTTCCCATTCTGTTGTTTTCCTCTATTTCTTTGCTTTGATCGCTGAGGAAGGCTTTCTTATCTTTCCTTGCTATTCTTTGGAACCTTGCACTCAATTGGGGTATCTTTCCTTTTCTCCTTTGCCTTTTGCTTCTCTTCTTTTATCAGCTATTTGTAAGGCCTCCTCAGACAACCATTTTCCTTTCTGCATTTCTTTCTTTGAGGGGATGGTCTTGATTCCTGCCTCCTGTACAGTGTCACAAACCTCCATCCATAGTTCTTCAGGCACTCTGTCTGTTAGATCTAATCCCTTGAATCTATTTGTCACTTCTTCTGTTTAATTGTAAGGGATTTGATTTAGGTCTTGTGGTCTGAATCACCTACTGGTTTTCCCTACTTTCTTTAAGTCTAAATTTGGTAATAAGGAGTTCATGATCTGAGCCACAGTCAGTTCCTGGTCTTGTTTTTGCTGACTGTATAGACTTTCTCCATCTTTGGCTACAAAGAATATAATCAATCTGATTTTTGTATTGACCAACTGGTGATGTCCATGTGTAGAGTCTTCTCTTGTGTTGTTGGAAGAGAGTGTTTGCTATGACCAGTGCATTCTCTTGGCAGAACTCTATTAGCCTTTGCCCTGCTTCATTCTGTACTCCAAGGCCAAATTTGCCTGTTACTCCAGGTGTTTCACTTCCTACTTTTGCATTCCAGTCAGTCCCCTATAATGAAAAGGACATCTTTTTTGGGTGTTAGTTCTAAAAGGTCTTGTAGGTCTTCATAGAACCGTTCAACTTCAGCTTCTTCATCATTACTTGTCAGGACATAGACTTGGATTACTGTGATATTAAATGGTTTGTGTTAGAAATGAACAGAGATCATTCTGTCGTTTTTGAGATTGCATCCAAGTACTGCATTTCAGACTCTTGTTGACTATGATGGCTACTCCATTTCTCCTAAGGGATTCTTACCCACAGTAGTAGATATAATGGTTATCTGAATTAAATTCACCCATTCCTATCCATTTTAGTTCACCAATTCCTAAACTGTTGATGTTCACTCTTGCCATTTCCTATTTGACCACTTCCAATTTGCCTTGATTCATGAACCTAACATACCAGGTTCCTATGCAATATTGCTCTTTACAGCATTGGACTTAACTTCCATCACCAGTCACATCCACAACTGGATGTTTTTTTTGCCTTGGCTTCTTCTCGTCATTCTTTCTGGAGTTATTTCTCCACTCTTCTCCAATAGCATATTGGGCACCTACTGGCCTGGGGAGTTCCTCTTTCAGTGTCCTATCTTTTTCCTTTTCACACTGTTCATGGGGTTCTCAAGGCAAGAAAACTGTAATGGTTTGCCATTCTCTTCTCCAGTGGACCACGTTTTGTCAGAACTCTCCACCATGACCCATCTGTTTTGGGTGACCCTACATGACAATTTTATTTTTTTAAGACAGAAGTAAAATGGATTCTAATCATATAAATAAAATGGCTGTACTGAAGCATTATAAGTATTTCACACAACTTAAATCTGTGGACTCCAGCATCATTTATTTATTGACCTCAGGAATTTCTTTAAGGAAAGACATAGTTGATCTGTAGAATACCAAGAATTATTTACATTAATGTTTTAAGAGTCTAAAGCATTTCTCAACTTATTTATATTTTCAATCTTAGAACAGACAGTAAACTTCCTTTCATGTATCCTGTTTCCAAATAAGACACAATTTTATTGTTTTGGGTATTATTGAAGGTCATGTTCATTTTCAAAGTAGTCTTCCGGTATTTTTAGATGAGGCTAAAAACATACTTTCTCACATTTTTTCCCCTGAACTATTGTCTTTTCACTTTTGTAGGCATTCTTAGGAGAATTCATTCACTTTATTTGATTTAATGGCATTTTTTCCCCCTGAATCATCCCAAACTCCATTATATCTCCTTTTTTTCCTAGACCTAAGACTCTTACTTACCTTTCTCTTTGGAGATTTTTCCTCTTCTTCAACCCATTTTGGTATCTCTCTCTGTTCCTTGAGAATGAAATACAGCTACCTGAGTGAGCTCCTTCCTTTTCCTCCATCTGTAGAACTTTCTCACTTTGTAGTTTATTCATGTTAACTGAGAATCAACTGAACAACTGAGGTATTGAAGGTATCCTCCCTTTCAGATCATGTACTGAAATACCTGAGATCAGTCTTGGCAAAAGTGTCCATTCACAGAGAAGCCCAGAAATTTCAACCCCATGTTTCTTGCACTTGTGCCAGCTGGTCAGAAACCTTCACTTAAAGTACATTATAAACATGAACGCACAGATGAGTTGCAGCTATAGGTATTTATTGTTTGGTCCTTTCAGAGTTTTAATAAAATGTGAATTGGAGTGCTTTGAATTTTCCCTCTCCAGTTGACTTCAGCTTCCACTGCTAAATTTTATCCTGCCTGCAGCTATTTCATTTATAAAGTGACACCCTGTTGATAGCTGAATTCATGATCTCTACCTAAACCCACCACATTGCCTACATTTTTACTTAATGTCCTTGATGTGACCTCATTATATTTTGCTATATGAATATGCTTTATTTTTACATTAACTAAGAAGACATAAAAGAAGTTGCAATTTTGGGTAGTGTGGAAATAATATTTGCAGTTTGGGACTGTACTTATTTGGGACTGTTTGTTGGTCTTGTAGGTGAATACATACAACAGAGAGAGTTTAAGGCTCACAAGACCAAACAGAGTACAGACCAAAACTTGGGATCCATAAGCATATGAACCATAGTCAGAAATTCAGAGTAGGAGTATATTGGTCAGGGAGAATCCATGGAATGAGAAGAACAGTGGTAAGACAGATGCTGGGAGAATGTCCTGCACATTTAAGAGGTTTGTGTAGAGATATCTGGGGATAAGGGCATCTGGAGAAAATAGATTTAAAGCAGCATAAATAATCAAGCATATTAATGATCAGTCTTGACCCAAATAACAGGAACATTTGTTAAATAATAAGGATCTTTAGGATTAATCCAGGTTTAGATCTTGCCAGACAAGATGTAAAAACAGAATGCAGTTTATACATGGTGTTATTCTTGACAAGATAAGTAAACAAATGATGTCTTTAAAAGTGCAAATGGTCTTTGTTATGGCAGTTAGGGCATAGGGGAATTAGGAGAGTATATCAAGAGAAAGATCTTGAATTTTAGGATTTACTGTGTAGAAAAACTTCAGGTGATGACAGGGTACATTATTTGGCTTTTGTATGGGTGGGTAGACATGAAGTTTCTTAAACTTAAGAAAAATAAGAATCTGAGGATCTGTTAGGTGATAAATGAGTCATTCATAGTAATGTTGAGGTTGCTTGGCATGATAACAGAAACTAAAAAGGCAAAACAGTATAACCAAAGAGTCACACATTTCAACGATTATTAGGAAATATAGAGAGCTTAGTAGATGAAAATGAATAGATGAACAGATAAATGAGGACAAGGGAACAGTATGAAGGAGCATTCTGCAGTGAGACCAAGTATGCAAAGTATAATGAAGCTCTGATGTGATGGTTGGGAGGGACAAGGAAACGGAAGTCACTATTAAGTGTGGAAAGTGCTAGCACCTTCACAAAACTGGCACAGTTTTTTAATGTGGATCTGAGGAATAGTGACATCATCTGACCTTCAGTTTCTCTCTGAATCCCTAGTAAAAACTGTGAATTTAGGCATAGTCATATTTAAAATTTATTCTATGTATGTCATATAAAAATAATTCATATTAAAAATAATTCTAAGTATATCAGTCTTAGGACTGAAATTGGTAAATGTTAACACAGAGGAACTTTCCTCTTTGTCCAGTTGGTAGATATATATTCTTTGTTTCATATGCTTAGCTAATTAACGTCACTTAAAAATATGTAAGGGAGGCTATATGGAGCCTATAATTATTTTATTAGTAGACTTCTTCTATTGGTGAGTTCAGTATTGCTAAACTTTCCTGTGACTTTTATATGGTTTATTCTTATATTTCCTATATTCACCTCATGGTCTAATAGTCATGAACTGAAGCAGAGAAACTTATAAATGAGAAGTTAATGTCTTGAAAAATTTTATTTAAATCCATTTCCATTCTTTGCATTTCGTGATATACATTTGCATATTTACTTGTATTGGGCTTTCCAGGTAACACAGTGGTAGAGAATCCACCTGCCAATATCAGAGATGAAGGCGATGTGGGTTCAATCTCTGGGTTGTGAAGATCCCCTGAAGTAGGAAATGGCAACCCATTAAAGTATTCTTGCCTGGAAAAGTTCCATGGACAGAGGAGCCTGGAGGGCCACAGTCCATGTGGTTGAAAAGAATGGAACACAACTGAGCATGCATGGGATGGGATTTACCTATATTGATAACCCCAAAATTGGGCTCCATAATTAGCTATATGCCTACACATCACTTCAGTTCAGTCGCAAATTTGTGTCTGACTCTGTGACCCCATGGACTGCAGCATGCCAGGCTTCCCTGTTCATCACCAACTCCTGGAGCTTGCTCAAACTCATTTCCATCAAGTTGGTGATGCCTTCTGAGCATCTCATTCTCTGTTTTCCCCTTCTCCTCCCGCCTTCAGTCTGTCCCAGGATCAGGGTCTTCTCCAATGAATCAGTTCTTCACATCAGGTGGAAAAAGTATTGGAGCTTGAGGTTTAGCTTCAGTCCTTCCAAAGAATGGTCAGGATTGGTTTCCTTTAGGATTGCTTGGTTTGATCTCCTTGCCATCCAAGGGACTCTCAAGAGTCTTCTCCAATACCACAGTTCAAAAGCATCAACTCTTCGGCACTTAGCTTTCTTAAAAGTCTAACTCTCACATCCGTACATGACTACTGGAAGAGCCATAGCTTTACTAGACGAACCTTTGTCAGCAAAGTAATGTCTCTGCTTTTTAATATGCTGTCTATGTTGGTGATAGCTTTTCTTCCAAGGAGCAAGCGTCTTTTAATTTCATGGCTACAGTCACCATCTGCAGTAATTTTTTGGAGCCCAAGAAGATGAAATCTGTCACTGTTTCCCCATCTATTTGCCATGAGGTGATGGGACTGGATGCCATGATCTTCGTTTTTTGAATGTTGAGTTTTAAGCCAACTTTTTCACTCTCCTCTTTCACTTTCAAGAGGCTCTTTAGTTCTTCTTTGCTTTCTGCTATAAGGATGGTGTCATCTGTATATCTGAGGTTATTACTATTTCTCCCAATAGTCTTGATTCCAGCTTGTTCTTCATCCAGCCCAGTATTTTGTATGACGTACTCTGCATGGAAGTTAAATAAGCATGGTGACAATATACAGCCTTGACGTACTCCTTGCCTATACATAAAAGAGCAAAAAATAATTAAACAATGATTATAGCATTGAATTTTTGAAGTATTTAAAGAAAAGTCTGATGTTGTGTTTCCTAGCCTAAGGGAAGCATAAAAACAAGTAGAAAGGTGTTGAACAGGTGCTATAGAACTGTGATATCCATCCCAATTGTCAGAGTCATGTGTGAAGATTGAGCATTTGAAATACAGCGCAACTGAACTGAGATATGATAAAAATATAAAATTTACACTGCAATTTAAAGAATTAATATGAAAAAAGAAGGTAAAATATTTTATTAAAAATTTTGGAATACTAATTATATATTGCAATAATTGAAATATTTGTGTTAAATGAAATATATTAAAAGTAATTTCAGCAACTTATTTCAATTTTTTAATGAGGTTATTAGCAGATTCAAAATTACATATGTCACTCATATTTTTCTTTGACATAGCTCCTAGAGAAAGTGAACTGAAACCAAATATTTGGCTTTAATGGATTACATGGGCATTGTGTTTCCTTTGCTAGGAATATGTTATGCACACAACTATTCTGAGTGAACTCTTGAAAATCTCCTGTATACTGTCCTACATAAAGCTAATTTTTCTCCGTAACATCATGCATAATATCATGTATTATCATGCAGTATCCTATATTACCCTCAACAGTGAAGAAATCTTTACCTGTCTTTCTCCCCCATTTGCCTGGAAGCGTCATTCTGAATGGAATCACTTTGCACTATCTCTGATACAATAGCTCGAACAGGAAGAGATATTCAAAAATTACCTACTTATCTTACTGTGATGGTAGCAGTAGTTGTTGCCTCAGTAGTAAAAACTGAGGAATGCCCTGTTGAAATCTAATATTACTGTGACATTTAAGCATGAAGTGCTGGCATGACTGCAACAGTCAGAAGATTCCAGAGAGATTTACTCCTGTCAGAAACACTGACAGAGATATTTTCTTCTAAAGATCTTATTCCCACTTCTCCATCTCAAAATAGATGTAGTCATGTTTTTTAAAGTAGGCAGTTATGAACCATGTGCAAAAGATATTATACAAATTGCTTGAAGAATTGGCAAATGTAGTAAGTTGGCTTTTTTTTTTTTACTTTTAACATTTTCCACTAAAAACAAAGTTTATAAAATGTATTTTTGCTTTCAAATTTATTTGCTTCTAAAATGTTTATAAAAGGCTAAAAGAAAAAAAGCCTGGGAAATCAACTATTCAGTAAGTGAATGACCGAGTAAAATAATCCAAGCCATCTACTAAAATCTTGAGCACTTTCTTCCCAGTGTACACTGAACAACTGAAGCATAAACAGAACTAGCTTTTGACAGGGTGTCATGTTGGGACAAATTGCTCTAATTAATAAAGTGAGTTACCACACATCAGAGTTTCTCAGCCCTAAAATCAGACACATCAGAAACAAGAAGGGGGGGAGGAAGAGGAAGTAACCAAGTTAGAAATAGCATTTTTTTTTGCAATTAATAGACATTAATTTGGATAAGATAGCAACTATGTGTTATGTATATTAGCTATATACATATGTATAACTATATGTACATATCATAATATATTTAACTATATTTGACTTACAGTATTGTGTTAGTTTCAAGTATACAGCCTTGGGTTGTTTTCCATTACAGGTTATTACAAGTTATTGTTATAGGTTATTACAACTATTGATAATGTTCTCTGCTGTACCTTCAGTCCTTGTTGTTTCTCTCTTTTATAATATAGTAATATGTATCTGTTAATCCCAAATTCTTAGTTTAGCCCTCTTCCTCTCCCCTTTCCCCTTTGGTAACCATAACTGCATCTATTAAGTTGTCTATTTCTAATGGGTTTGGTAAAAAGAAAAAAAAAAAAAAGGCTATTTATCCAGTTATAATACCCTGCTCACATAAAAAAGAAATAAAATCATAACTGACCACTGCAAGGTCATGGAAACATTTGCAGCACAGATAGAATGACAGGTTTAGTCAGGCAAAGTGATGAGGCCAGGTATTTTTGGATGAGAGTTAGTAGATCTCTCTTCTCAGGACTTTGTTCTCTTTCAGAAGCCTTTATTGTTCACTCTCAGGGAGCAGTATCTTCCTGTTGCCTGCTAAATGTGAAGGACTTTATGCTACCCATGAATAATGACTGTAAATATTAGTAGACAAAATGATTACATATATATAAATGGCTTCCCTGATGGCTCAGCGTTAAAGAATCCACCTGCCAATGTAGGAGACACAGGTTAGATCTCTGGGTTGGAAAGATTCCCTGGAGAAGGAAATGGCAACCCACTCCAATATTCTTGCCTGGAGAATCCCACAGAAAGAGGAGCCTGGCGGGCTGCAGTCCATGAGGTCACCAAGAGTCAGACACGACTGAGTGTGTGTGTGTGTGTGTGTGTGTGTGTGTGTGTGTGTATGTATGTATGTATGTATGTATGTGTGTATGTATGTATATAGGCAAGAAATACAATGCTAGCATGTTCCATAGCTCTGAAATTCTGCCTTTCCCTCTCCCTCCGACTCCACATGCTTAGGAGAAACTCAAACATTGTCCTTTGTTCTTGTGCTTGAGTCTCTCCTGCTACCTTCCCTCAAGTTCACCATCTGCAGTTGGATTGACTTAGACTTTCAGAAATAGAGCAAATATGACTTTGTTCTGAGATATGTTAACACCAGTCACGTCTTTCTTAACTGTTCTGTATTTTATCAACTATTTTGCTCTCAAAGTGAAATTCTCTTTCCTATATTCAGTCCTTAATATAGTTTGAAATTACTTTATGTGTATGTTATAAAAGATAACATCTAGTAAGTATTGAAGACTGTGTGGGAGCTCCACACACAGCACTTAATTAGCCTTGCTAGTATTGGAGAGTATTCAATGTTATTTCCCTAAGATCATGGATGAGGTAATGGTGAACCCAGAAGTTGAAAGGACTTGGATGACCTTACTGCATTGTGAAGCTTAAGTTCCAGAAATGGGCTTTCTCAACCTAAAGCCTTTTATGATGATGTTAACCTTGCCCTGTTACTTGGTCTTACTTAATTTTATTATTATTAAACAAAATAAATATATATCATTTCCCACAAAGGAGCAAAGAAGCACTGTGCAATGAAAAATTTCAGGATGCATATTCCTGACTATGAAGAGTTCACCTGCCCACTCTGCTTTCCATGCCTTCTCCTGCATTTTTTCTATTCTCTTTCATCTGGGAATGAGTGAATTAAGATTCAAAATTCTCTTCCTCCCTCTTGAAAGAAAGATTATAAAAGAGACCAATGAAATTTCAATGAAAAGAATGTAATGAATATTAAAGAGGAGATTTTTCAGATGAGTGATAAATCCTGAATATCTCAGCATACTTTGTACATTGAAAAACAAATCATCATGTTCAGACTCCTGGAGGTGTCATATAGCTGGTGATGGCTCTCCCCCAGTATCTGCAATGCAACAGTTTTCGCCAGCCAACAAAATACCTCAAACTCTTCATACTTTGTGACTTTTAAAACATTTAAAATTTCAATAATCCCAATGTGTATTTCAGACTCTCTTCAGATTTACTTCGACATGACTGGGGAAGACATACCTTGCATTATAGAACTATTTCTTAAGTGAAAGTGAAAGTCGCTCAGTCATGCCCAACTCTTTGCGACTCCATGGACTTCTCCAGGCCAGAATACTGGAGTGCGTAGCCTTTCCCTTCTCCAGGGGATCTTCCCAAGGGTCTTTCCAAACCCAGGTCTCCTGCATTCCAGGCAGATCCTTTACCAGCTGAGCCACCAGAAAAGCTCAAGAATATTGGAGTGGATAGTCTATCTCTTCTCCAACAGATCTTCCCAACCTAGGAATCGAACTGGGATCCTCTGCATTGCAGGCAGATTCTTTACCAACTGAGTTTTCAGGGAAGCCCAATGCAAACTCCAAGGAGGAAAGATGTTTCCGCCGGGTTAGTGAATATCCTCAAAGGAGTTTTCAGAGTGCTAGTGTGAGAAGGTTTGCAAAAATGCAGTCTTCTTTTCAAAACTGCTAATTGTAGAGGGTCATACATTAAATAAGTGAGATAGTCAGTAATAACTATAAAAATAGCTAACTTAAATCTCCTAGAAGAAAGATAGAAGAATGAACGTAGAATAGTCATTTAAACTATTTGTCTCCAGAATCATCTGCTGCTGCTTCTGCTAAGTCACTTCAGTCGTGTCCGACTCTGTGCGACCCCATGGGCGGCAGCCGACCAGGTTCCCCCGTCCCTGGGATTCTCCAGGCAAGAACACTGGAGTGGGTTGCCATTTCCTTCTCCACCAGAATCATCTAGTTATTCATTAATTGTAATGCACATGAATCATATGGTGTTTCAATTCATATAATTCAACTCATATAATTTTGTGATGTTTATATTATTATATATTTGTATCCATTTAGGCTATGATATTATCAAAGCAAGATATTCAGTCTCAAATTACAGGAAAAATTCAAATGAACTAAAACTTCGAGGAGCTTAAATATTCAAATGAAATGCATTCTTGAGTCATTTCATTGGGTCATATTCAGAGCTGCCCTTTTACATTGCTGACAAACAAGTACACAATAATGTATTCAAAAGGTCTGGAGGAACTGCATGATTTATGTATCAATACACAGACATTTGAATTTTAAATGACGACCAATTGTTAATATTCCTGTTGTTTTTATCAGGGTCAAGATTTTCATTGGACACAGGTTAAAAGTTAAATGGGAATCAATGTGGTAAAACAGATAATTTTAAAGGTAAATTTTTTTACATCAAAATATTACAAGTTACTTTCAAAATTTGTATCATTTGAGTTGGGTTTAAGGGAAGAAATATTTGCTGATGATAAACTTGGCCCCTATTTATCTCCAAAACCAGTTTCTCATCTCATCTCCATAACTATTGCTGAGGCACATTTCATTGCTATCATGGTACAAATGAAGACTATAGCTCAAAAAAATGAAACGATACCTTTAGGAGTGCATAACCTAAAGAAAAGGATATCCTCCTCAAGAATTTGGAGTATGAAGTAGAATAAAAAGATGAGAAGAGGAAACCACATTAGAATGCCTATGCAACTGCATTCTACTAGAATTATTTGTTGAATGGAAGGCAACAGAGTTATAATTACACTAAAACCAAAGTTGATATACAAGAGAAAAAGAAGAATGTCTCCCTTTGTGGTTCTACTAAAAATATTCATTTTTTCCAAAGTTCTATTTCATCTGAAACAGAATTAAGATAGCAGCTTTGAAAATGACTCAGGTGAATAGTCTCATGGGAATTTCTCAAATCTGTAATTACTTCTTTTTGAACATGAGCAGTGCATCCAATAGTCAGGAGCTGTGATTTTGGGGAGAGGAGATGGTGGGTGATTTCATTGACTTTTTCGTAATTTTTACAGTTTATGTGGGGAAAAGATTTATTTAAGCAGAAGTTTTTCCTGTTCTTCTATAAGAAGCATGAGGTGTAAAGTTTGAATGAAAATAAAAATATATTTTCTCTCTGTAAGTATATAACTGTAGGAGAGTCACTTCATGTCTGACATCTAATCTTATGTTTATGTATGCTTTATGTTTAATTTATAAGCAAGGTGATTGGATTACACCAATACTTTTCAGATTTATTTAAGCAGTATAACTCCTTTATTCATATGAAATCTTTACTGCAATTTGTTATACATAATTACCTAGATATGTCAGTGAGATTTTATTAGCATAAATTGTTTTATAAGTTCCAATTCATCATTTTTATATATTATAAAGACACTAAATGAAATACAGTTCATTTTAATGAAATAAAAAATTGAAATTATGTTTATGCTTAACAAAAAAATTATTTTATTAATATTAGATTACAATTTGTTTTTGTATACTATTTACAGAAAATCATGCCAGTATTTTTTAAAAACTGGTTTTCTTTGGGGGCATGGTTTTCTATTTCAAGATACTCTAACCCAGAAATTAAAAAAAAGGAAGCACTGGAAAATTTTCTGTCAAAATTTAGTCACTTAAAATATTTATGAGTTACCCACATTTCTCTTAAAATTTTCCTGAGTAGAGGGAACTAATGACAGATTTTAGGCAGGTTTAATTTTCTAAGTTATGCAGAAAAAAATCTTGAAATATTTGTGTTATGGTCAGGGATGTGTTGGTAAATGCTTAATAAAAGGTCAAATGGGAAACAAGCAAAACCCTGGAATTTTCTAAGATTATATGAGGTTCTGTTAAAACTGATACATCAATAAAAGATATATTTTGTCATTTGTCAAGCATTTCATATGTATATGTATCCATGAGTTCCTTAAAATTGACAAACAGGCCACAGGAAAATATAAAGATTCTGAACATCTAAATATGTCACCATATCAATTATAAATACCTCAAACATTAGCCTTTTACAATTCAAAAACACTACTTTTGGCTTGTATTTTAAACAATAGAATTCATCCCATTTTGTAGTGTCTTGCTAATGTTAACATGTATGTTGCAGTATCAATAGTATTGGACTTCCCTGGTGACCCAGTGGTACTCTGCCTGCCAATTCAGGAGATGTGGGTTTGATCCCTGGGTTGGGAAGATATCCTGGAGAAGGAAATGGCATCCCATTCCAGTAGTCTTGTCTGAGAAATCCCATGGACAGAGGAGCCTGGTGGGCTACAGTCTTCAGTTCAGTCACTGAGTCATGTCCAACTCTTTGCAACCTCATGATATGCATGCAACCTCATGAACATGCCTGGCCTCCTGTCCATCACCAACTGCCGGAGTCTACCCAAACCCATGTCCATTGAGTCAGTGATGCCATCCAACCATCTCATCCTCTGTTGTCCCCTTCTCCTGCCCTCAATCCCTCCCAGCATCAGGGTCTTTTCCAGAGTCAATCTTCTCATGAGGTGGCCAAAGTATTGGGAGTTTCAGCTTCAAATCAGTCCTTCCAATGAACACCCAGGACTGATCTCCTTTAGGATGGACTGGTTGGATCTCCTTGCAGACCAAGGGACTCTCAAGAGTCTTCTCCAACACCACAGTTCAGAAGCATCAATTCTTACAGCACTCAGCTTTCTTTATAGTCCAACTCTCACATCCATACATGACCAATGGGAAAACCATAGTCTTGACTAGATGGACTTTTGTTGGCAAAGTAATGTCTCTGCTTTTTAATATGCTATCTAGGTTGGTCATAACTTTCCTTCCAAGGAGTAAGCGTCTTTTAATTTCATGGCTGCAATCACCATCTGCAGTGATTTTGGAGCCCAGAAAAATAAAGTCAGTCACTGTTTCCACTTTTCCCCATCTATTTTTCATGAAGTGATGGAACCAGATGCTGTGATCTTAGTTTTCTGAGTGTTGAACTTTAAGCCAACTTTTTCACTCTCCTTTTTCACTTTCATCAAGAGGCTCTTTAGTTCTTCTTCACTTTCTGCCATAAGGATGGTGTCATCTGCATATCTAAGGTTATTGATACTTCTCCCGGCAATCTTGATTCCAGCTTGTGCTTCATCAGCCCAGCATTTCTCATGATGTACTCTGCTTATAAGTTAAATAAACAGGGTGACAATTTACTGCCTTGATGTACTCCTTAGTCTATGGGACCACAAAAGAGTTGGACATGACTTAGCAAATAAACAATCAATAGTATAAGATATGAGAAAGATTTTCCCTGAGAGTGAGTGATTCTTCTTCATGTGTGTTGCAGTTACTTATCTTAACCTATATTTCTATCCTCACATTTAAATTATATATGTGAGTTGTTTGATAATGTTAGAACTGTATACTTTAACCTACAGAGAACTGAGTGTCTTATGTTTGTGCTCTGCCCATTTCTATCTCACAATAATGTTATAATTTAATGGCAACAATTGAAATACTGTCAAAACTTTCTTCATTAAAAAAAATCCCAAGCTGGTAATTTTTATTACCATAGAAAGTGAAGTTTTGACAAATTATATATATATACAATTTAATAAATTACATATATAATATACATAAATATAAATACATAGTGCAAAATATATAAGTGTAATATCTATAAATACATATTTATTGGTATTTATATGAAATATATAATATTTGACAAATTATAGTATGTGTTACAAAGTGAAAGTCTCTCTGTAGTGTTCAACTCTGCAACCCCTGGCTCTACAGTTCATGGAATTCTCCAGGCCAGAATACTGGAGTGGGTAGCCTTTCTCTCCTCCAGGGATCTTCCCATCCCAGTGATTGAACCCAGATCTCCTGCATTGCAGGCAGATTCTTTACCTGCTGAGTCTGGTTAAACCATACCCAAGTAGTTCATCATTTTCAAAATTCTCTTTGTGGGGGATGATTTGTTTCTATTCAAACTTCATTCTCCTTCATCATTTCTTCTGCAAATTCTCAAAAATGACCCTGCCTAGGATTAAACTTTGCTAGAGAAGATTACTTCTTTCTCATTTGAACTACATTTGATGTGCTTTGGTTTCCAGCCTGTCAGTTTCTCTCTTGGTTCTATGACTGGCCAGGGTTTCCCATATTTTAGTTTGTCCTTTTAAGTTTCCTCTTATGTATTTTAAAACCCATAAAATTTCAGTGCTCTCTTCCCCTATCTTAGATTTTAATTTTTTGTCAGTGAATCATTTCAATCAGTTCCTAATTTTCTGACCACATCATCATAACCCTTCTATCAATAATCCTGTCTTTCTAGTCTCTCCCTGATTTTCCTGCATCTCCAAATAGAATTCAAAAATTTTTCTTTAGTATTTTTTTCTGCTGTTCTATATGCTGCCTCCCTGATATTCAGTCTACTAGTACTTTGGTCATTTCTTTCATCATCTTTTCTCTCTCTAAAAACAAGAGATGAAAATCACCATTATCTATCTGTACTTTTACATTTGATAGTTTAAGCATTTCAGCCTTAATATTGTTACATTATTTTTTGCTTAACACCAGCTTGCCAGATTTATTATTTGTTTTATAAATGACATAAAATAGTGATATCATTTTATCACACTTCACAAATATCATTGCTTATCTAGAACAATTCAATGTGTTTTTCCTTGATAAACAGGTTTTATATTCAGATAATCACTGTGTCAGTAGCACATGAAGATGTTCACTGTGGTAATCGCAGCCTGCATAAACACTTTTAATCACTTCTGTTTTAATGCATGGAGTTCATGTGTACAGTTGCACGTTCACTCACACACATGGTACTCTGCCTTTTCCGGTATTTGGTATCCATAGATCGTCTGAAGATTGGCTGGTGAGAAGGACTACTTTTTCTGTCTTCTTTTACCTTGGAACCTATAGGCCACTTGATGCCATTTAGACATATTCATAATTAGAATTAGTCATAGAAAGATCTAGTATTTTCACCCAGTTTCCCTTATTCTTGATGTGTGTGTGTGTGTATGTTTATTATACTAAGATGAGCAGAGGAGAGGAATATTTTGATTATTTTTTTTGTTTTGTTGACATTTTTTCATTTGCTGGTTTGGTATATATAAATGAGAGCAACATTCTTCCTCTTTATATTTAGAATTTTTAAATGCCTAACAGGGTAACTAATGAAATTCATAGTGATTTAAAATAGAACAATGCCTCTTTTCATCTTTATATGTGCCACTCATTAGCATATGGGCCAGGATTAATCCCTACCCTATTCTTTTTCTACTCTATTTGTAGTATTAAGTATACACAATAGGTATCAAAAATAATTTAGACACACTGATTAGAGTAATAAATATTTTTATGTCTTTTTGGTGTTTAAAGTTCATGTACCTGATTTTTTTTCTAAGTTTGTATAATATGATCATGTATTTCTAAATCATTACCTAAAATTTATAGTGTTTCTTTAAAGGAAAAGAGGGGACATGTAAAACTTATGTCTTAAAAGGCATAAATGCTAACTCAGTAATGAGATTTAATTCTAAAGAATCTTTCTTATTGTGGGGCACATAAGTTTTGAAATAGGTAGCCCATAAGTAAGACAGGAGTTCACCAATTATCCACTTTTTCTTTTTAAAAATTTATGAATTTAAAAAATACTTTTTTTCTTTTTACTGAAATGTATCCCTTTAACTTACAACTCAATCTATTATTACAGAACCACATAGAGTATTATCAAAGTATTATTAAAGGATGATCTGCAGCTTATTGAAATAATCTTTTGCCTCAACTGCCATCTCCAATTGCCACAGTATCTGGTTTTCTGTGTCTACAGATTCACTCTATTGTGTTAACATAGTATTTCAATGTCTCCTCTAAAATGAAAAACCCTGAGGGATAGTAATTCAGGACTCTTCATTGGCATATTATGTAAATCAGTTGATCCAAAATAACTTTACAGTTACAACTAACTCAAGTCACTCACCTGAAGGAATGCATATCAGAAAATCAGCTTTTATTGACTGGCGACAAAGACATGTGGATCATGTAAAGCAAATGATCAGGTCTAAGCTTTGTATTACTGTTGAGGAGGGATCGTCAGAATGGAACTTTGGACTAATACACACATGCACAGATATTAAAAAGTACTCAAAGTCTAGGAGTGGAGGAATAATGAGAACCGAAAGAATGTGTTAGAGACCTTGTGTTGATACACAGCCTCCACTGCCCCTGGTTTCTAATAGAAAAAGCACGAGCTCATCTAGAAGACTTTGTTTGCCAACTCGGGACCGGTGTGGTCATGTGACTAACTCAGGCAAGCAGAGTGTCACAGTTCAGAGAAATTTGTTTCAAAGGAGTTGATTTAGTTGGAAGTTCTACTTTTTTTTTTTTTTTGCTCTTGAACCTCACTCCTTATTCAATCTTTCTAGAATGTGGAGATGATGGCTGATATTCTTATTTTCTTCTTAGGGCAAATGTGACCTAAAGTGGGAAGTCAAATGCTAAGGATGGTAGAGTGAAGGACAGAAAGATACAGAGTCCCTAATGACCCTGCAGTCTTCACTCCAGCACCGAACAGGTTAATTCTGAATTTTCCTTTCATGAGACAGGTAGTTCAGGTTCTGCTACTGGTGGCAGAGTCTATTTTTATACATGCTAGATGTGTGGAACTTTTCAATCTGATTCTCATAGTTTTCACTCATGGAAAACATGAAAATAATTTTTTGGTTAAATTTAAAAATTTTTGGTCATGCCACTCAGCATGTGGAATGTTAGATCAAACCCTTGTCCCCTGCATTGTAAGCACAGAGTCTTAACTACTAGATGACCATCATGAAAATATTCTGATGATGACATTCTCCTTTTTATTTTCTAAATCTCTTTTTATGATCCTACTTTTATCTGAAAGGTGGACTTCCTGGACTGGTCCTCTAATTTTGCCTATTTTATATTTCTTTGGTTGTATTTATTTAGAATTCTGGGGCATTTTCTCAATTTATTTTCCACTCCTTCTATTGAGTTTTCAGATATTTTTAATTCAAATTTTCAATAGCTCCTTTTGCCTTTTGTTTTATTGCTTCCTGAAATACCCTGTCTCTCTCAATATGATTGATTTTTTTCTCCCTGCATATTCTTTGCTGCTCTTTTATTTGGTTCTCTGTATACATTGTTTTTTTTTTTTTTAATCTTTCACATCAGCTTTCTTTTCAAATTATAAAGGATTTTGTTATGTTATCTAGTCATGATTGAATAGAAAACACAAAAACTGATATAAAGTTCAAATTAAATAAGTTGGGTATTGTTGAGTTTGAATTTCTGTGAAGATGATCTTGATGAGTAATTTATTTGGGAATCATAACCTCTGTTATTTTGCATTCTTTTTTCCTAGAATGGTCAGATTTCCAAAAGTGAAATATTCTAATCTTTGTCCTATAAGATAAAATGTTGCTGGCATAGTTGTGGAAGCAATGTGGGAGAATCAGACTGAAACCTTGAGAATTTTGTATTCCTTAAGCATGTGTATTTTCTATTTCCCATATTTTAATATATTTCAGGTCATCTAGTCTAGAGACCCTCTGTTTTACCTTTTCCAAAGAGAAAACCTCTAGACTGCTGTCAAGATGAAATACTAGTAATCAGTAGTCTCGAAGGGTGTAGGTGTCTAGTAATCTAGCTATTTGCTTTTCATATAGCTTTCACCCACATATTTTCATCTAGCATACCCTTTACCCCAAGTTCCTAGGGTTTCTAGACCTGCTAGGGTTTCCCAGAACTTTTGAGTAATCGTCCATCCTCATTGGAATTTTTCCTCAGCTTTCCTCACTGCCAATTAATAAAGTAGCTTTCTCAAAGATGCTGTCCGCCTGCTTTCAAATTTCCAAAATTACTTTGTTGTGTCTCCTTTCCTGCTGTCGCATATTTGTGGTTTGTGTATTTTTTTAAAAAATACTTGATGTAGTTTTTGCAGTTTTTAAAAAGAGAAGAAAATTAGAAGTATATGGTCAATCATATTAATCTAGAAGTTCCTGGATTACATTTTAATAAATTCCATTGGTCACTATGTGAAAGTTGGATTAATAGGATATGAGAGTGAAAGCAAGACATCAGTTACAGGATAATGCAGTAGTCAGTGCAAGAGAGGATAATGTCTTGGGCAAGGTGGTATCAGTGAAGATAAAGTGAGTAGTTTCAATTGCATTCAGGAGATACCATCCAAAATTGCTGATAAATATTGGGAGTGAAAAGAAAAGAAAGTCTGAGAATTTTGTTTTGTTTAATCAGCTGAGTATTATTTTTCTGAAATAAGAAAGACTATAATAACATGGTGAGAGTATAAATCAAAAATCCTATTTTGGATCCTATCTATTGTGATGCCTGTCAAAGATTCAATAGCGATGTTAAATGAACATTAGAGTTGGGATAAGATTGAGAGGTCAGAGCAGGAAATATATATATTTTATTGTCATCAGGATGTCCAAAGTATTTAAAGCCATAAATCTTGAGATCAAATACAGAGAGAGTCTATCAAATAAAAAGTTTGGAACAAGGTCTTAGACCTACAAAATTTAAAGGAAAAAAAAAAGAAAATGACAAGCAAGCAAAGGGAATGGAAAAGTGGTTACTGAGAGAAAAGGGAAACTTTGGAAGCCAAGGGAGAAAGTCCTTAAAGAGGTAGAGAATATAGATTCTGTTGAAAGATGCTGACAGGTCAGGTAAATTGAGGACAAAAGTGATTATTGGATTTTATAATTTTGAAGTTATTGTTACCCCTGATCAGCATAGTGCAGAGGCTAAAACCTTGCCAGAAAGGGGCTGAATATAGAATTGGTGATTATGAGAGTTAATGCAGTCTTCTCTTTTATTTAAAAAGAAACCACCTTTTCCTTGGAAAAATAATTGGAAACAAGAACAGCACATGAATAAGTTGATGGGTTTTCTTAAAAGATATTGCTTAGAGATACTGAAGTCATCTTAATATTAAGAAAACATATTTTTAATCCATATATGTTATAGTTCCTTGTGGGACATTTAGTCCTATGTGAACATCCATGAGCATATTTAGTCCATGACAAATGGTTTTGGACAGTGCTAAATATAACAGACTTTTTGGTGTGGACCAAATATCTTAAAAAAGAAATGTCTTATGGATATTTTGGACAGGACCAAATGTCTACAAACTGTTATAACTATATGACCATACGCTACGTGGTTATTACACTTCATGCAAACTATAACATTCAATTACAGATAAAACATCAATTATATATTTCTGTGCAAAGTTGCTATTTTTATGACAATAGGTGAAAAAGCAGAATCTATGAAATCTTGGATTAATACAATGTTTCCTTTCTATGTATTGGCAACTATTTTTTATGATACCCCTGAGCACCTACTAGACTGCCTTATTATCTTTTTCAAATGGATTACATCATTATTTACATCCTATAAGTTCACTTCTATTTTGCAAAATAATGAGCTTAAAGCTGTGCTTTGCATTTTAACAGTGTGGCTAGAATTGATTTAGGTAACCCTTCTACATCATTGTAATGCATAGCAGAGCATGGGTTTATTATTGCCTAATTTTTAAAACAGAAAACCCTGAAGACATCTAATTTGCTGGTGGTTCAGGACTGCTCATTGGAACCTATTGCTGTTGCTTCACGGGGATTACCGAAGGTTGGCTCCAAACTGCAGAATAATATGCATATAATATACTTCTGGTTTGCTGTGAGCCGCAAAGACTGCTGCTTATGTGCAGGGCTGTTTAAACCTAGCCTGGTTAGTTTCAGCTACACAATTGGTGATATTGTAAAGTAGAGATTGAAGGTGGGAGATGATTTAGCCAAATCTAGATATATCTATCTTAAAGTGGTTTTAAAAAGATAACTACGGGGAGACATAAATTTGAGGTTGTCAAAAGAAAAATAGGGCATTGTTTTCAACTGTGAACTCGTCTTGCTCCAGAACACCACTTAACAGTTTCGTCATCCGCCTCCTAGAATAACTCCAGGGCAGCACGTACCTCATGGGGAGATGGGCGGGCTCTGCTAGCGCTGTGCGGAGCACACCTGACGCGTGTCACGGTCAGTGTCTGCAGGAATCTGGTCACAAACTCTTTAACTCAAGATGAACCTCTGCAAAACTAAGAGAAACCGTACAGAATTTGAAGAATGTGCCACTAGAATCTGTGGCATAGAAAAAATTTTGAAAAAAAATAATGCTTTGTTCCAAGAATGGATACATGCACATATAGGAAGTGTTGATATTAGAAAGAGGAAAATGTCTGTGATCTTACCATTCAGAGACTTTTCTTTTGATTACAACAATAATGATGATTATAGGATACATAATATTGTATTCTATTTTTCAGCTGCAACATAATCATTTTCCAGTGTTAGTATAGTTATTATCATTTTAAATGATTTTAGCTTATCAAATGATTACTTAACCATTTTCGTGTGCTTTCTGTTGGTGATTTCTCTGTTAAGTCCCAAGTTTAGTACTAAGTACTGCCTGTATTCCTAAGTACACGAAGGCTAGGATGTGCCTTTCAGAGGAGATGTGTATGTTATATAAGCTTTGTTCAGGCATGAGATATAGTGATTTTAACCATCAGTTCAGTGTTAATATATGCTATAATGTGTCTTTTCTTCAGTTCTCCACCAACTCATTGGAAAAGACCCCAGTGTTGGGAAGGATTGAAGGCAGAAGGAGAAGGTGACTGAAGAAGATGAGATGGTTAAATAGCATCACTCAATGGACAGGAATTTCAGCAAATTCTATGAATAGAAGATAGAGGAGCCTAGTATGATGCAATCCATGCGGTCTCTCACAGAGTTGGACACAATTTAGCAACTGAACAACCGCAACCTAATGTGTCTTTAGACAGAAATATACATAAAACAATTTATATATTGATTGGTTGGCAATATGTAGCACAGTATTAAATATATCATAGTCTTGATCCAACATTTTAATATCTAGGCAAAATCTCTCTGTCATCAAAGAGAGTATTTATAAGATTATTCAGTAGAATTAAAAGTGAGTCAGTATTCACTACTTTATGGTCTATGGCGACTTTGTAGAATATCAGTTCAGTTCAGTTCAGTCGCTCAGTCATGTCCAGCTCTTTGCTACTGTATGGACTGCAGCATGCCAGGCTTCCCTGTCCATCACCAACTCCCAAAGCCTACTCAAACTCATGTCCATCCCATCAGTGATGCCATCTAACCATCTCATCCTTTGTATAATATAGCTATTGTTAATAAAGAGAAGATACTGTGCACATTAAAATGATAAGTATCATTCACATTTATTGTGCTTATATTAATTATATATTAATTATAATAATTAATTATTTAACTTCCCACTACTATATGAGATTGGTATTATTATTACCTGGGTGCAATCCCTGGTTTAGGAAGATACCCTGGAGAAGAAAATGGCAATGCACTCCAGTATTCTTGCCTGGAAAATTGCATGAACAGAGGAGCCTGGTGGGCTACAGTCCATGGCAAAAGAGTTGGGCATGGCTGAGCCTGTGTGTATGCACACACACACACACTCATGTGTTAGATGAAGAAACTTAGAACCTGAGATGTTAGGATAGATACTGTCCAAGTCAACAATGATAACAGCAGCAGCAGCAAATGCAATAGCAAAATTCCCCTATTAACAAAATATCCCCCCCTTTTTAGGTCATTCCATTCCTGCACACTTCTCTGAGGCTGATAGGGGACACATTCTTTCTCCTAATTAACCAGGGAAAAAGCCAAATCTAATTTCTTCAGCCAACACACCTTGTACATAGCTCTTTTCACACTATCTACACTTCTTGGAACTAAGATGTGATTAGCATGGAATACACACACCTACTATTTGCATTATGTGCTTTATTTTGGAGACCTTAAAAAGGACCTTAAAAGATCAAGTGCTTGGCCCTCTATCCCCAGGAAGAGAAAAAAGAATGAAGTTTTTGACTGAAATTTTCCTATGAATTGTACAAATTTGTCACAAATTGCTCTCCTCCATGCACAGTAATTTTCCTCTAGATAAACATGATGCATCTTTATCCAAAATCTATCAACGTTTCTGAAAAAAAAAAAAAAAAGAGCTTGACTGAAATATCAGGTGATTGTGTAAAAGTAAGTTCCTCTGATCTAATTAATATCTTTTTAGTAAATGGCCAATAGAGATTGTCTGAATAGGCCTTAACTATAGTTATATTTGTTGCTGAGATTTTTAAGTACATTTTTTTCTGTTATGCAGAATAGGAATACTCCTTTAATGTAGAATGAAACTCAGTTGCTACTTTTTACAAAAAACAGTGATTCTTATAGATTATAAAATTTATATTTTTTAATTTACTAAGTATGCTAAATAATTTCAGGATGCAAATTTAGTCATTTGGCAAATATAATCTCCTGTTTCTCAACTTAATATCTATAAAGAACTCCTGCTAAGTGACAAAATCTGACAGAGTCATAATCTCAGTTCATTTATGGTTTACCTTTTTCTTCAGGATCACATGTAGATTCTGGAAGTTTACCAAGCTCCCAGTTATTATATTTTGGAGGTTCACTTGAATTCTCGATGTCGTATACTGATGATAACATCCCCCAGAAGTTCCTGGTTTCTATTGGTTACATTATCCCTACCAGTCACAGATTTGTAATGACTGACATTCAGTTCTTGAGGACATGGGGATCTTTCTTCTGCTCCAAGCAAAAGTATGTGGGCTGTCGTAATCCATTTTCATATGTATATATTTATGCATTCTATTTTCTTGCCATTTTCAGTCACACAAGGTCAGACTCTTCCACTCTCCTAAATGCAGAATCCTTAGCTCCTTTCTGGGTTGGAAAGTCTTAAATCCCTTTAATGAAAGTGAAGTGAAGTCGCTCAGTCATGTCCGATTCTTTGCGACCCCATGGATTGCAGCCTCCCAGGCTCCTCCGTCCATGGAATTTCCCAGGCAAGAATACTGGAGTGGGTTGTCAATTCCTTCTCCAGGAGTTAAGTCCCTTTAGAGTTTAGTAATTCCAAGAAAACCCTAGTATTAAAACTCCATCACATTTTCTGTGTGTTTCCTTGCTTACTCATTTATTTATTGTGTTACATTTCTTTCCTAAGGCAGTGAATAGCTTGCTTAAGAAGGTTTAAGATAGTTTACTTGTTGGAATGGAAATGGAAAATAGCACCCAAATCATGGGTTAGCATTTGAAAACCGTTGCACACTGCATAGCATCATGTTCCTTGACACTGTTGCATGGTAGATAAAACTGAACTGTGATGAAATATGATCATTTTCTCAAATATATGGAAACTTACACACAAATTGATTATATCATTTTCTGTGAAACCCTTGACAGTCCACTAGAGATGTATATAGTTGCTTTGAGTTGAACACATATGATGATATATTTTCAAATCTTCAACATAATTTCTTACAAATATGTCTTTACTCAAATATATTGTTAAACTTCTTTCACAAAGTATACTAGTTCTTTAGAGGAAAAATTAAGAATATTATATATTGTTTACCAATGTGCTAACCATGGTTTGAAAATGTTCCTTTGTATTGAAAATGTTTAATAGTATATTACAAACCATTCTAAGTAAAAACCATCTAGTAAAATCTCTCAAAGGTAGGTTTAAAAAAAAATTAACTTTTATTTCTATAGACCCAAGGTTAGATACTGTTAAAGAAGATATATTTGAGAACTTAAAGTAACAACTTCATTTTATTTTTGTATACTACATATTATCTAATAATTTTAGAAGCTAGAAAATGTCTTAAAAGTATAGGAAGGTAACTTGAAACAGAAATTTTCTTGCATTTTCACATTAACTATCTGCAAAATTGTGAGTTACTCCTTTTGGAGATGATTTTTTAAGTGGAAACTGGGTTCTGGGAATAGAAAAACACATAAAGCAAGTAGCACAGCAGGAATAGAAATTTCTGCAATTATCCTTAAGATAATGGAAGACATTCCAAGAAAGTCAAAATGAGTATGAGTTCCATAATCCTCTGCCTGTTTAAAAGAAAGCTGAAATGTATTTTTTTTAAAAATGAGAAGCCAAACTCTATGCACATCTGTTTATTTGGGTTTGGGTAAAGTAGTGGAAGTCTCCAGAAATACGATGGGCTCTATTATGAATAGGTTAAATTAAACTAAAACCTCCAAGATCAGGATAGTGCAAAAATAGGCAGAATTGTTTTAACCTTTTGGTTAAAGGTCCAGATGCTTGGGGTCAAGGGATCAAAACCATCTTACCTACAACAAAGCAGTAACTTGATAAGAACCTGATTGAAATGTTAGAAAGGTCAAGATTAACTGTTGACAACTGGGCATTTTTGATAATGACTAATTTAAGTTTCTTACAATGTAATTTAAATTTGATGTCTATTTTTCACTGTGTGTGCATGTAAGAAATGCTTAAATATAGAGATTTTAGAGTTTTCTTGCAACCTTAGGTTCTCATCAGTGCTTTACCTTTAATATCCAAATCCTTCATTTAGTCATTTAAACCAAGCTCTTATACCCTCACGTTGAAAGAAGACAGCTATGTGATGTTTGTACCAACTTGGAAAATGTGCCCTCTGTATATATTATTAAAATATACACTTGATACTTTGTATTAGGACTTCCTTGGTGGCTCAGATGATAAAGAAACTGCCTGCAGTGCAGGAGATCCATGTTCAAACCTTGGCCCAGGAAGATCCCCTGGAGAAGGGAATGGCAACCAACTTCAGTGTCCTTATCTGGAGAATTCCATGGACAGAGGAGCCTGGCAGGCTGCCGTCCATGGAATTGCAGAGATAGACAAGACTGAGTGACTCACACACACACACTTAAATATATGGCTAAATTAACAGAATACACATACTATTTATCTGATAAAGAGCTCACTTGTAAATGTTTAATGGGAATCAACAACAATGGTAATCATTATATTCAGATAGTTTCTTAATCTAAACTCTAATAGAGGTATATTATAATAGAATGTGGGTTTCCCTGGTGGCTCAGATAGTAAAGAATCTGCCTGCAATGCAGGAGACCTGGGTTCAATCCCTGGATCAAGAAGATCCTCTGGAGAAGAGGATAGCAACCCACTCTAGTATTCTTGCCTGGGGAATCCTATGGGCTGAGGAACCTGGCGGACTATACTCTATGGGGTCACAAAGAGTCAGACACAACTGAGCAACTGAACAAACGCAATAGAATGTAAGTTGATTATTTCAAATGATAATGTACTTGGATTTCATAAGTATATAAAATGAGAGATCAGATTTCTTAGTACAGAATGATTATGTTTAATTTTAGAAGTAAAAAAAAATACTTCTTGTTTAGAGTTTGTTCTGTCAAGGATGGAAAAGTAGTAAATACACAATTCCAAACTATTACTATTTCTGATGTTAGATTTAAAAATGAAGAGAAATGAAATCTTTGAACTCATAAACAATTTCTAATCAGTGCTATAATATTTTATAATGCATGTCTAAATGTATCCATTTTGCATATATGTGTTTCATCCTGCAGAAGGAATGTATCAGTTCAGTTCAGTTGCTCAGTTGTATCCAACTCTTCATGACCCCATGGACTGCAGCTTGCCAGGCTTCCCTGTCCATCACCAACTCCAGGAGCTTTTTCGAACTCATGCGCATTGAGTCAGTGATGCCATCCAACCATCTCATCCTTCTTCGTCCCCTTCTCCTCCTGCCTTCAATCTTTCCCAGCATCAGGGTCTTTTCCAATGAGTCAGTTCTTCAAATCAGGTGGCCAAAATTTTGGAACTTCAGCTTCAGCATCAGTCCTTACAATGTATATTCAGGACTGATGTCCTTTAGGATTGACTGGTTTTATCTTCTTGCAGTCCAAGGGACTCTCAAGATTCTTCTCCAACACCACAGTTCAGAAGCATCAGTTTTTCAGTGCTCAGCTTTCTTTATGGCCCAACAGTCACATCCATACATGATTACTGGAAAAACTGTAACTTTGACTAGACAGACCTTTGTCGACAAAGTACTATCTCTTAAAATATTAACTGAAGCACATTAGAATTTTCAGGAGCTTTTTTGAGCAAAACATTGATTCAAATTCAGCAGCACCAACCTGGAAGTGGTTAGGCGTGCAGACAACAGATTCTAGGGGGAAAGTTTTCAAGACACAGAAGCTCAAAGAAATGACCAGGTTGGCCATGATTTCAGCAATGGCCTCATTTGAAAACCTTAGTTGGCTGTTTGTTTTTCTGAAGTTACACGTTCTTGGAATCTGGTATATTAATTCTGGCTTAAGTTTTGGTTTGCCTATGTCAGCTATGAGGGCTTTAGAGCCACCTCACTCTGATGGCCCTCTTGTATTAATTTAACATATCCCATTATTTGCTTAAAGCAGAACTTAGCATTCAAAGTTCATAAATGCCTAACATGATTATAATTTTTCATTGTTAAAAGCACTGTGATAAGCACCCTTGTGTATACATTGTAACTTATAGTCCAATATTTGTCCAGTAATAACTATTGCATAAATTGTTGTAATAGAATTTGTACCAATCAGTCTATACTTCTGAACTTTACATTTCCAGAAAGCAGTCAAGATAAATACTGGAATTATCATTTTATTCAATTGCTGCCAAATGACATGCAAAAATCACTTATTTTAAACTGACATTTTTCATTTTCATTAAGGTTATTAGTCCATGTCTTTAGTGATCATATATATTTCCTCTTTTGTAAGTTACCTATTTATGTCTTTGCCTACGTTTTTGAATAATTTCTATTTTTCCCAGTTAAAGTTATTAGACATTTAAAAAGTAGAGGTGTTAACCCTTTTTACCATGTTATATCAAATGTTTTTCAATTCACATCTGTGTCTTTATTGACTGTGCTTTTGTATTTGTGGTGGGAGGCATTGGTATGTATTTTCTTTTTTATATATGTTTTAATGTTATTAATGTGAATGATATTCATGTAGATACATCTTCCTTCACCTTTAGAATATCCATTTTTGGTGTACAGATAAAAAATTATTTCCACATCTGAAGATTTTTTCAACTAATATTTTCTGAAGCTGCACTCTGTCTCTGCCCATGAGGGAGTTTCCGAGTGTGTGGGAAATTTTCCTCCTTCACAGCTCCCTCCCCGAGGCACAGGACCAATCCCATTTTCTTTGTCTCTTTATTTTCTTATTGCCTTTTCCCAACAGCTTTATGTGGAGTTTAGCCTGGCTTTTTGGAAGTCTGAAGTCTTCTGCCAGCATTCAGCAGGGGTCTGTAGGAGCTGTTCCTGTTCCACATGCAGATTTATTTTTGATGTATTTGTGAGGAGGAAATACATCTCCATATTGTATTCCTCTGCCATCTTCTGTCCCTAAATAATATTTTCTATTTCCTGTAATACTGGTATTTTTTAAATTCCAGATGTTTAAACAGTTAATCCATTATAAAATTGTTATTATTATGCAAGTTTTATAGATTTTTTCAAATGGAGAGCCAATTTTTCCTGATTTGAAAGTATCTTTATGTTTAATGCAAAAGTAACAAAAGGCTTTATCTAGCATAATCACAATGCAACATCACACTCAAGAAAATGTGAGAGTAAATCCATCTCTCTCTTGAATTTGACAGTGATCATTACAGAATGTTCAACTTGCAACCCAGAGTATCACTTCTTGAAAGCTCTTGTTGATTTTTCTCTCACTGTCCATCCTCCCAGATGTACCATTTTGTCTTCTTGCCATAAGTTATAGAGTGATTTGCTAATAATTAATTTAACTATATATGGTCATAATATGTATTAGGCCTCATAATAATATACAATAATATAGTATATTTTCAAGTAATGGACGCAAAACAAATACTAAAATAATCCATTAATTTCCCCCTGATTGCTGCTAAGATTAATTTTCAAAATACTAAGAAATATTCAACATAATTGACAGCTTCTTTGATGATTTACTGACAATACATTCTTTAATGTATTCAGAAGGAATGGCATTGATTATTGTAAGCTACCAGTGTTGTTATTTATTAAATATCAAGCAATATTGATTTTTTACTAGAATTAAAATTATGAAGAATTTTTTAATCTTGATTTTCTATAGGCAAAGGAAAACTCATCAACCTATTTCAATTAACATAATTTTAGTAAAGTAATAAATACTACCACAGGGATGAATGAATAAATGCTAAGACATGTTTGTTACTTAAAATCATAATTTATTCTATTTATAATGTTTATCTTGTTAAATTTCTTATATATTTAGAGAAAGGCAAAATGTTTTTTCCTAATTTACATGACATAAATTGATTCATAAAATGAGAACAAACAGAATTTATGAGAATTAAGAGCCCCATATATGTGTTGATCAGTAAATCTGAAAAATGAGAATTATTCTTCAAATACTCTAAGTTATTACACCTAGGTATTAAAATAAACTCAAAAATGTGTCATTTGGTATAGGTTCTGCATTTCTCATAACTTTATAGTGAGCAGTGACACTTGAGTAAAATTCAGGAAATTAAAAAAAAATAGGAGTTAGAATTGAAAAACAAGCAGCTTCTCAGATTGTTAGTTGTTTCTGAATGATTGATGACTTTACTATCCTAGAAAGAAAGAAACCTAAACTTAGAACTGAAATTTAGTCATTTAAGTGAAAAAACACATGAGGGTTTTTCAAATAGGTTTTAGCCCACACAAGAATTCAGCAGATATCACTATTGTCAATATCTGAGGACGTGCTAATATAGCATTATATTATATTCATATTTAAATTTTATAATCAGTTGTTTTTGTTTTAGAAATGTTTAAAAGGTGAGTTTTTAGTTTTGATTTTATTTTTCTTCTGTATTGTACTTTTCCACTATCGCTTCTAAATTTACTAATTTGTTTTAATTTCAATTATCTGTGACCACAATATGCCCCAAGAATTCATGTGTTAAGAATGAACTTGTAAGCTATTTGAATTTAAGTTTAAAAACCTCTACGTTTCCTTAGATTATTCTATAGACATATTTAAGCTGTTATCTGTGTTAAAAGTATATAGATAGAAAGCATTAAAAAAAACACAAAAAAATTCTACTCATCTTATTTCTAGACTATGTAAGATACCGTGATGGTTAGTTGTACATACAAATACTAGACAGGGATGTCCAAGACAGCCGGCAAGACATTATTTCTGGGTGTGTCAATAGAAGTGTCCTGGAGGAGAGTAGTGTGTGCACTGGTAAACTGAATAAAGAATATCTGCCCTCACCAGTGTGAGCTGACATCATTTTCTCTGTAAGATCCAAGTATGACAAAATGGCAGAGGAAAGGCTAATTCACTATCTCTTCGTTAGCTGGAAGTTTCTTCTCCTTCTACCGATTCTCAGGCTTTTGGACTCCAAGGTATATACCAGCAGTCCCCTCCCCGTTCCTCATCCTCAGGTCTTTGGCCTCAGCCACTAGTTTTCCTGGCTCTCCAGCTTCCTGACAGCATATATACCATACTTCACCATAACAGCTTGTGCTAATTCCCATAATAAATCTCCTCTTAAATATCTATATTGTTTTATTGGTTCCATTGTCCTGGAGAACCCTGACTAATATAGATACTATTTGTTTATTGAATCATACCAACAATTTGATCAGTGGCATAGACTCTCAGACCTGCAATGTGCCTGTGTCCCGAGAAATGCATCAAATTACTTTTAAAATAAATGTTAATGGAAATAATGTAGTATTTATGGATAGTCTCCTTGGAATGAGAGGTTTCAAGTTTGTTTCTGCTCATTGTTGTCTCATCTGGCGATAATTCCTTCTATAACCATCTCAATAATTCATTCAAAACCCTTATCTTTTTTCAGTCTGGGTCACAGTTGGATTCTTTATTCATGTTTATAGCAGATTGTCAGTGTTGGAATGAGTCTTGTTTAGGTGTTCCAGATGGTTAATTTCTTTATTTCTGCAAAATGTTGTGACAATTCTGTGAGATGAATTTTTTTGAAGTGTGAGTTTTAAAATGTTAAGGAAAGGGACATTAGATCTTTGATGGATACTAGATCAAACAGACATGCACGTGCCCACAGATACACACACAAAGACGAAAGTCTCAGAGACTCACGTTGTGATCAGAGACTCACATTTGTGGTGAAAGGAGAAGGGGCAGGGATTTGCACTTTTCATACATAGACAAAACCCATCTTCATGAAATCTGATTTTACTCATTGAAATGGCAGATTTTTTAATCAAATAATTTCAGAGTATTTGTTGTTGTTCGGTCGCTCAGTCATATCCGACTCTTTGTGATTCCATGGACTGTAGTACACTAGGCTTCCCTGACCTTCACCATCTCCCTGAGCTTGCTCAAACTCATGTCCATTGAGTCGATGATGCCATCCAACCATCTCATCCTCTGGCATCTCTGTCTCCTCCTGCCTTCAGTATTTCCCAGCATAAGGGTCTTTTCTAATGAGTCAGCTCTTTGCATCAGATGGCTAAAGTGTTGGAACTTCAGTTTCAGCATCAGTCTTTCCAATAAATATTCAGGATTGATTTCCTTTAGGATTGACTGGTTTGATCTCCTTGTTGTCCAAAGGGGTTCTCATTTTCTCCAACACCACATTTCCAAAGTATCAATTCTCCCACACTCAAACTTCTTTATGGTCCAACTCTCACATCCATACATGACTACTGAACACACCATAGCTTTGACTATGCAGACCTTTGTTGGTAAAGTAATGCCTCTGCTTTTTAATATGCTGTCTAGTTTGGTCATAACTTTTCTTCCAAGTAGCAAGTGTCTTTTAATTTCATGGCTGCAGTCACCATCTGCATTGGTTTTGGAACCCAAGAAAATAGTCTCCTTAACTGTTTCCTTTGTTTCCCCATTTATTTGCCATGAAGTGATGATATTGGATCCCATGATCTTATTTTTTGGAATGTTGAGATTTGAGCCAGGTTTTTCACTCCCCTCTTTCACTTTAATCAAGAGACTTTATAGTTCTTTTTTGCTTTTTGCCATGAGGGTAGTATCATCTGCATATCCAAGGTTACTATATACTAAGGAAGTGCTCAGTAAGTATTAGCATAGATCATAAAATTTTTTTCTGACAGGACCTTCACCAAATATTTAAGACAGCTTCCTTATTCTAATGATAAGGGAATTGGATCCAGATGGGTGAGGTTATTTGCTGCTGCTGCTAAGTCACTTCAGTCGTGTCCTACTCTGTGCGACCCCATAGGCGGCAGCCCACCAGGCTCCCCTGTCCCTGGGATTCTCCAGGCAAGAACACTGGAGTGGGTTGCCATTTCCTTCTCCAATGCATGAAAGTGAAAAGTGAAAGTGAAGTCGCTCAGTCGTGTCCGACTCTTAGCAACCCTATGGACTACAGCCTACCAGGCTCCTCCATCCATGGGATTTTCCAGGCAAGAGTACTGGAGTGGGGTGCCATAACCTCCTCTGGAGGTTATTTGCAGAATAGATCAATGTTGGAGTGATATCTTGAAACGTGTTACCCAAGTCCCTCAGGAGAGGAAGAAGACTGTCAGAAGCAGTCACTCAGAAGAAGAGGTGGCAAGAACACAGAACAACTATACAAAAAATATCTTCATGACCCACATAATCACAATAGGGTGTTTACTCACCTAGAGCCAGACATCCTGGAATGCAAAATAAAGTGAGCCTTATGAAGCGTCACTACGAACAAAGCTAGTGAAGGTGATGGAATTCCAGTTGAGCTATTTCAAATCCTAAAAGATGATGCTGTGGAAGTGCTACACTCAATATGCCAGCAAATTTGGAAAACTCAGCAGTGGCCACACGACTGGAAAATGTCAATTTTCATTCCAGTCCCCAAAAAAGGCAATGCCAAAGAATGTTCAAACTACTGCACAATTGCACTCATCTCACATGCTAGCTAAGTAATGCTCAAAATTCTCCAAGGCAAGCGCAAGCTTCAGTAGTAAGAGAACTGTGAACTTTCAGATGTTCAAACTGGATTTAGAAAAGGCAGAGGAACCAAAGATCAAATTGCCAATGTCCGCTGAATCATCGAAAAAAACAAGAGTTCCAGAAAAACATCTGCTTCTGCTTTATTGACTATGAAAAGCCTTTGACTGTGTGGATCATAACAAAATGTGGAAAATTCTTAAAGAGGTGGGAATACCATACCACCTGACCTGCCTCCTGAGAAATCTGTATGCAGGTCAGGAAGCAATAGTTAGAACTGGACATGGAACAACAGACTGGTTCCAAATTGGGAAAGGAGTATGTTGTGGCTGTGTATTGTCACCCTGCTTATTTAACTCATATGCAGAATACATTATGCGAAATGCTGGACTGGATTAAAGCACATGCTGGAATCAAGATTGCCATGAGAAGTATCAATAACCTCAGATATGTAGATGACACCACCCTTATGGCAGAAAGTGAAGAAGAACTAAAGAGCCTCTTGATGAAAGTGAAAGAGAAGAGTGGAAAAGTTGGCTTAAAACTCAGCATTCAGAAAACTAAGATCATGGCATCTGGTCCCATCACTTCATGGCAAATAGATGGGGAAACAGTGGAAACAGTGACAGACTTTATTTTGGGGGGCTTCAAAATCACTGCAGATAGCCATGAAATTAATAGATGCTTGCTCCTTGAGGGGAAAGTTATGAACAACCTAGGCAGCATATTAAAAAGCAAAGACATTACTTTGCCAACAAAGGCCCATCTAGTCAAAGTTTTGGTTTTTTCAGTAGTCATGTATGGATGTGAGAGGTGGACTATAAAGAAAGCTGAGTGCCGAAGAGTTGATGCTTTTGAACTGTGGTGTTGGAGAAGACTCTTGAGAGTCCCTCGGACTGCAAGGAGATCCAACCAGTCCATCCTATAGATCAGACCTGGGTGTTCATTGGAAGGACTGATGTTGAAGCTGAAACTCCAATATTTGGCCACCTGATGTGGAGAGCTGACTCATTTGAAAAGACCTTGATGCTGGGAAAGATTGAGGGCAGGAGGAGAAGGGGATGACAGAGGATGAGATGGTTGGATGGCCAACCGACTCAACAGACATGAGTTTAAGCAGGCTCTGTGAGTTGGTGATGGACTGGGAAGCCTGGTGTGCTGTAGTCCATGGGGTCGCAGAGAGTCAGACGTGACTGAGTGACTGAATGGAATGGAACTGAAGTCTCTCAGCTGCTACTCAAATAGTATTTATCAGCTAGGTCCTATATGGTTATATTATAAAAAATGAATGAGTCAGAATACCCAAACACATTATTAATACATAGTTATCAGAAAAATAATACAATGATATTTTAAAAGAGAAGACTTTTAGTTGTATAATAGACTGTTAGCGGTATAGTCTTAGAAACTGGAACAGGGCATTCATCGGGTTGTCTTTCTAATGACAATAGGTCATTGGTAACACTATCAAAGGGCTGGTTTCATCCTTCAGGCATATGTACTCATTTCGTTCTGTACTAAGTATCTATAGAATGATTAAGAAATTCAGCTGATTAAGCTAGCTGTTTCAGGTCTTAATTTCAAGATAATGTCCTGTTTCTCCTGTTTCTCTGTCTCTGAATACAGATAATTTGCTTACTCATTTTCTTTAACTTTGAGCGTTTTCTCTTTTTCCTGTTACTTCTTCCAATTATGTTTTAGAATTCTTTATTCTAAAAACAAAACTTCAGTCTAGCGATTAAATTTACCAATTTCAGTAATGAAATGAGAAAGACTGAAAATATTTAGGACAGTGAAATTGAAGTTCCACATATTAAAAATATCAACCTGCCTTCTCTGTATTCAGTTTTTTGTTTTTTTTTTCTTTTAAAGAAGAAGTTGCATTTTTCTTTACCTGAGTTTCTGTAACGAGCTCCTTGGCTATTGGTTTGTTCTGGGGAGCTTTAACTTTTATTCTACCTGCTTCTAAAGGCTGTTTTAAAAAAAATGTTTCGGGAACTTCCCTGGTGTCCAGTGTTTAGGACTCTGACTTTCCAATGCAGGGGGTATGGTTTTGATGCCTGGACCAGGAACTGGGATTCCACATGCCACACTGTGTGGAGATATATATATATATATATATATATATACACACACACACACACACACATTTAAAAAACAATTTAGTTGAATAAAAGCTGTGTTTAACACTTCATGAAGTGGACAGCTTCCTTGTGGATAACTGCAAAATAGGGCAAAAGGCAAGAAACTATTTTTAGGATAAAGAACAAGGAAGAGAAAAATAGAAAATATCTGATTAGCTGGGGTCTCAAGGTGCACTTCGTTGGGGTAAGAAGACTCAGACTTGACTTTGGCAACTGGCTGACTGGGTATACTGCATTTCTGATCAAGTGGATCATTTATAGGGATATGAGAACTTTTCTTTGCTGACATAGTACCTCTAGCAGGAGCAACTCCATCCATCTTGGAACAGGAAAGTCATTTCAGTGGTCCCCTTTTTGATCATTCTCTCAACCATTCAAGAAGTTTGATCAAAAATACAGGTGGTAGCATGACTTTCAGTTACCATTGTCTCTTCCGGTCTCAGTGCAGTATTCACAAGACATGATGTCAGGCTACCATTTTTAGAGGTGGTTACCTTCTTCTGTTCCTGTTGCTACTTCAGTCAGAGAGAGACCATTTGTCTGCAGGTCAGTCACTGCCTTCATGCATTTAAAATTTTGAGAGAAAGTAGACTTAGGGAAACAATGATAATCACTAGCAGCAAACCTATGCCCATGGTTTGGACAGGAGTTGTGCTTCCCACAACCCAAACCAGCTAGAATCATTAAGTCAAGAAATGATCCCAAAGTGAGGTATACTTCCTTAAACCAGTTGTCCTATTTATGTATTTCATGTACCTGTATCTCTGCTTTCTGCAATGTGTTTATCCAGTGAGCTTATTTCAGAGAAACCAAGGCACTGAGAATCAGGGAGCAATTTGTCATGACCAGTTTGTATGACCAACATCATAGCAAATTCAGTGCTGGTTGGAGTTTGGAATACTGTCCCATGCAGTGGCCTGAGATATGTGAACAATTACTTTATTTTGTTCAGGCCAGGGCAAGGCAAAGGATGGACTAAAGAATCATAAAGACTTCACATTGTATAAGAATTAGGAAAATGATGGTCATAGAGGGAAAGAGGAATGGAAAGAAACATTCTTGATTGGACATGTTGGAAGGAACTAGTTGACCCCAGTGTTGGCTACTTCTCTTCCCAGTCAGTTTTATTTTGAGGTCTCCTGTGGGTATCAGGTAGGGCCTTCCTCAGTTGTGAAATATGTACCTAATGTTTAATACTTTGTAATTTGGTAATGGGGTCAGTGGTCAAGAGTAGGTAATTTGGTAGGATTCTTTTCATGAAATTCACTTTTGCAGAAGCATCAGAGTTAACTAATAACAGCCTGTAAACAACAGAAGACTTAAAAATGCCCAACTAAAGATCTGATGAGAGTTCATGAAATTGATAAGGAAATTTGGCTACTTCTGTGACACATATTTTAAGTTGATAACTGGAATTATCACCAGTGGTGTACCAGAATATATCAGATTTTTAGAAATTTCATATAATTTCTGAAGCACTGATATTAATAGCATATTCAAATTAAGAAGCTTAAACATCACTTCTTATTTGACAATGCTTCCCCTGTAATGTAACATATCAAAAATGCCTAATAAGTTTAATGCTTCTCCTTTTATAAGGTCAGTGAAAAAATCATTTTAGATGTCCCACAAGTCCTCTGGGAACTCCCAAACTTAGTTCCAGGTCAAAAAGATTTCATTTAGAATTTGATTTTGTGAAGGTTGTCAAAAAATATCAATTTAATCAGAAAGACAAATGAAGAATTTAAAGGCAAATATAGAACATTATGTAGTCATTAAAAAATAAGAAAAACAATTTACCTCTTTTGATATTCAGAAGACAAGATTTTTTAAAAGTAATCAGAAACCTGCTAAAGACAAGGTGCAATACAGTAAATTATTTGGTGAGACACGAAATTGCTTTCCAGGCAGATTACTTAAAAGATTAAAATGGTTTATTTACAATTTTTTATTGAGTAGACCAATAATCTTAGAGAATTTTATCCTTTTAACAGAGAGACCAGCAGCTAATTTTGCAGCAGTGTACTTTGAATAGTAAAAGTACGCTGCTATTAAAAGTATTCTTTTTTAAAAAATATATCCATTCCAGTATTAGCCAGCTTGACAGAATTTCTTTCCCAAGACTCATTCTTTACAAACCTACAAATTTTATATGCAGTTTTTTTTTTTAATGTCTATTCAGACTTGTCCTTTTTTTTTTCTTTCCTTTTCTCATTCTGGAACATTTAACTCTAGGACAAAAAAAAAAAAAAATCACTTTATTTTTTTCTTTCAAAGCAGAACACAATGGACCAAAACAAACAAAACATGTTTTCCATACCTTTCCTATCTAAAACCCACAATCTACTTTCTTTATACACACCTTTCATTGGCAGTTGTCTTATTTTACCCCTTTTATTTATAAGAAGATTTAAATCATTAGAATTCTTAACCGTTAAGATACTTAATTTCTTCTGAAAACTAAGATGTGATTATGGACTCTATTACACTAGCATTCTGTGAATTGAATAATTTATAAATACCCTTCATTAGTTTCTAGAAATATATTCTTCCTCATAATAATAATAAAATTTTTGAAGTAGTGCAAAGCATATTCTTTAGTTCTTCTGTAAAATGAAGCCTAAAGTGAATAAATCCATGTTCATTATTTAGGGTTTCAGTGTCTTATCTTATTTATAAATAGTCTAGATGTTCAATCAGTATCCATCATTTAACTTATCTCAGTATAACTTTAATATTTCAAGTTGTCAAAAAGATTTTGGTAACTATTTTTAAGAAGACTTATAGAGTATAGTTATTGTTGAAAAGTCCAGTTGTGAACTTATATCTTACTTACAGCCATTTGCTTTTAACAAGATGACTCAGTGGTGAAGAATGTGCCTGCCAGTGCAGGAGACATGGGTTCTATCCCTGGGTTGGGAAGATTCCCTGAGGGAGGAAATGGCAACCCACTGCAGTGTCCTCGCCTGGAGAATCCCGTGGATAGAGGCATCTGGGAGGTTGCAATTGGCGCATACGTGCTAAGTTGCTTCGGTCCTACCTGACTCTGCAACCCTATGGACCGTAGTCCACCAGGTTTCTCTCTCTGTGGGATTCTCTGGCCAGGAATACTGGAGTGGGTTGCCATGCCCTCCCCCTGGGGATCTTCCCAATCCAGGGATCGAACCCTTGTCTCCAGCATCTCCTATGTTGCAGGCAGGTTCTTTACCACTAGGGTTACCTGGCAAATCCATGAAGTAAAGAATCGAACATGATTGAGTTACTGAACACATACACATGCAACAATTGTGTTTAGATTACTCTTAAAATTTTCACAAGACATGATTTTAAGTCATCTTCCTTGCTGGCAAATTATTTAACAGAAATAACATGAGCTTATTTGACTTTTAGTAAGCCTTGGTAGAGTAAAAATATCCTATTCGATGCTGGTAACTCTAAAAACATACATGATTTAAACCAACAAACATAAACTAATTTTTATTTATCAGAGATATCTTGATCTTGGGTGGCCTCAGCCTGCAGTGTCTTAAAGCAGGATTTCTGTTTCCAGCCAGAGACTGAAGTTAGACTGCAGCAGTTAGGGCAGTGAATCCTAGACACTAGACCACCAGGGGCCAGTGGCCAGTGACAAGGCCCTGGCCCATTAGCTGGGGAGAAATGAATTTCCACAGAGAGAAAGTAGTGAAACTAGTAAAGTTTTATTAGAAGGAGAAAAGGGTATATGTGGATAGATACATGGACAGGCTCAGAGAAAGAGTTGTACCCTTGTAGTTGTTTGAATCACTTATATGTGGCATTTCTTACAGGTTTTCTTTGGCCAATCATCTTGTTTTTCATGGTTTTGAGTCTGTGTTTTGGTTTATCTCAGGGTCCTCCCGTGTGTGTATATGGATCTCTTAGCCAAGATAGATTGTAGCAAAGAAGCCTGTGGGAGGGTTGACATCACTCCCTTTTGGACCTCCAATGAGCTTTTCTAGGCCAGGCAGTCTCCTTGACTTTGAGAATAGGAAATATGTGGTCTCTTATCTGTATAGGGCTCAGCTCCTCTTCTTCATCTTGGAGTATCCACTGGGGATAAACTCCAGCTACGCAGCATGTGGCCCATCTAACTCAGTGTCAATATGAAAAATATTCGAGTTAGATTCTGTGTTTCTGAGAGCATACTCTACTTTAAATATCTGTCTTAAAGCAAATTACATATAGTTCTTGAAAAATTAATTTTGGCAATACCATTATGCAGTAGAAAATAGCACACATCTGTACCATACATGCATAGACATACATAAACATGCAGACAAACACATAAATTATATACCTTTTGTTTTAAAATTTTAGCCATGAGACAGGTACAATAATGCAAATCTAGTCTATAAATAGGAGCATTGGATCCAAATCATTTCTGATAGATGGAATAAATAAAGTTTACTTGCCGAGATGGCTTAAATTTTTCACAGATATTCATGTTGAAGCTTTTTCATTCACCTGTTTTCCAAATATCTTTTCTGTTCTTCTTCTTCTTTTTTTTTCTTTTATTTCTGGTAAGAACTACCTGCAAATTTTGCATTTCAAAGGGATGGCCCTCAATTATTAGAAAAGACAAGATGTAATATTTACATCTCAAAAGGCACAGAGAAAGAATGTAAGTTTCACCAAGAAGGACCTTTATTTACTATATCCAGATCTTTGACAATATCTGTAAGTCTTTTGAGATGAACAGGGGAGATTTTGGATATTGGTTAAAAGAGTAAGTGTGCTTCTTGTGTTCTTGTAAAGACTCACTTTGTAAGACAGGTTGTACAAATTGCGGTCCAATTTACAGACAGTAAATATGCCTGGCAGTATTGACTAACCCCAGAAATTGCTTTCCTGCCAAGATTAGAGCCATAGTCTAAGACTGACAAAAGAAAGAGGAACTTGGACATTTCCCTTGAGACTTTGCAACAGTTGGTAAGACCCTAACCACAAATGGAGTGAAACCCAGCTTTCTGTCCACCCCTTCTTTGAGATCCCCACCCTGAGAGTTGAACTGCCTATATACACAAGTGCTGTTAACCTGTGTGTCCCAAGCAGCCAGAAAGCTAAGCTGAGTTCTCAGGACACAAACGAGACAAACAAGAAGGAAGTAGCTGCCCCTTGGAGAGAAAGACTTGACAACCATTGATATTCCAAAGCCAAATCCACAAGAGTTTGAATTTTGAAACAGAGGGACAATGTGAAATTTTACTTTCCTTTCTTGACTGGGCACTGCCGAGATCCAGGAGAGCTGATCAACCCTTCCCCACTTCTTCCAGTTTTACCAGGATCCCATCCCCAGTGCGGGGTTTCCCAGGTGGCGCTAGTGGTAAAGAATCCACCTGCCAGTGCAAGAGATATAAGAGATGTGGGTTCAATGCCTGGGTCAGGAAGATCCCCTGAAGGAGGGCATGGCAACACACTCCAGTATTCTTGCCTGGAGCATCCCATGGACAGAGGAGCCTGGTGGACTCCAGTCCACAGGGTTGCAAGGAGTTGGACACGACTGTAGTGACTTAGCACGGATGTATGCGTCTTCAGGTTCCTGAGCAAGTGGAGTTTAGAGTAGACAATATAACTCCGGTATCTAACAGAATTTGGCAAAGTTGTCCATTAATTTTAATTTTATTTGCCCCTTGACTTTTTAAGGAAATAACTGGTAGCAGTTTACCAGAAAATTCTTAGGAGGCCTATCAACCTTTATAGGGGCTAACATGATATCCTCCTTTCAGGGTAGACATGGGAGCACCTTAGGTGCTATGGAAAGATTTAAATTTGGTTTCCATTCTTGTACTTTTTTTTCTGAGTGGAACAGCAATTCAAACAGATGACTAGTAGACTGAGTACGCAAATAAATGAGGATAGTAGGAGTCATTGGGTTGTATAGTCTTTCTTTAGATACCACTTGTGTCTTTATTTTTCATTAGTCTTTTGAAATTTAACCTTTTAATGAAGCTATTTTGAAATCTTGAAACTTTTTGGATGCTTTTGCATCTCAATTAAAATAGGTTTTCCATTCTGTTTGTTTGATTTGGGAAATGTCGTTTACAAGTGCATTTATTAATTAAATAATCTTGGTCTAATTGGGACGTTCCCCATAGGGCCATTGTAATTCTAGGTTGTCTTAGTAAGGTTTTGCCATTTTCTGCCATTTACAGTTTCCAGGACATAAAAAATGCAGGCATGCCCAAAGTGATGCACACGATTTTCTGAAACTTGAGAATCCCATTTCTTTAGCTTGCTTTGGGTCTCTTTGATCCAAACTAACAACTAAGAGGGAGGGATGTGCTGCTGGATTGGGCCTTTTGGAGTTTTGCAGTGTACATTGAAGCTTGGAAATTTTGTTGAGTTTGGTGCTGAGCTCATGTGAATCTAACCTATTCTGTGACTAACTTTTCTAAGACATGAATCTGAGTTAGGTGGTAAGTTATCTTTGCTCATCAGTTCTGTGGTTTTGGCTTCCAAGATTCCCATTAGCAAAATATTTTTTTTTCTTTCAGGAGATTTCTTTATGGTAGTGGACCCCCTAATGTCATCTTCGAGTCCTGCAGTGATTTCTGCTGTGAATTTACCTCCAGGCTTTGTGAGTCCCCTAGCAGTTACCACTCACTGGGAGCTCTTAATAGAAATACCCCAGAAACTTTCCGTAATCCAGTACATTTATGGGAAGTTTAACAAAGCACAGAGCCTTTCCAGGAGCCCACAACATTTCTGGGAACGATTTTTATTTTAAAAAAATTAAAAGTTGGGAATTCCCTGGCAATCCAGCAGTTATGACTCTGCATTTTCACTGCCCAGGGTCCAGGTTCAATCCGTGGTCAGGGAACTAAGATCGCACAAGGCTTGGGGCACAGCCGATTTTTTTTTTAATTAAAAAAAAAAAGTTTGTTTGGATCCAAGATCTGTCAAAGGAACAGAGTTCAAATATGAGTGACTTACCGTGATACTTCATTACATCAAGTGTTCCTAAGACCATTAGCCGTCAGCTTCTGATCCCATTCCACACAAACCAAAAACTAAAATGTGTTTAAACAAGACAGTTTAGTTGATACAAACAAACTTTGACACTTCATGAATCAGACAGTCTTCTTGTAAAGCACTGCAAAATGTGGCCAGAGGCAAGAAGCTTTTATAGGATAATGAATAAAGAACAACAAAGAAAAAAGTAGGAAATACCTGATTGGCTGGATCCACAGAGTCAACTTTATCTGGGATGAGAAGAAAGCCCAGCGCTGGCTTGGTGTTTGGGTATGGTTGACTGGATATTTTGCCTTTCTAACCAAGTAGAGCATTTACAGGGACATAGAAGTTAGTTAAGTTTTGATTTACTGTTGTAGTACCCCCAGTTCCACACAACACTCACACACACACACAGATGCACACACTAAAGGGGCTTCCCTTGTGGCTCAGATGGTAAAGAATCCTCCTGCTATGCAGGAAACCCAGGTTCAATTCCTGGGTTAGGAAGAGCCCCTGGAGAATGGCTACCCACTTTAGTATTCTTGCCTGGAGAATTTCATGGACAGAGGAGCCTGGTGGGCTACAGTCCATGGGGTCACAAAGAGTCAGACATGACTAGTGACTAACACACAGTACCCCTAATAGGGTCTGGGCATCTTGGGTGTAGAAATTATTTTAAGAAGGTGAATATCATTGTTTTTGCCATTTTTTTGTAAATCACCATCCCCATCCCCAAGGAGCAGGCTCTCTTCTTTTCATCAGGAAGAACAATTTACCTTCTTTGTTACAAGTCTAATAGATACTATCAAATGATTTTAATATATAGATGCTAAATGATAGGTAATATTAAATTCTATCAACCCAATATATTTCTGTCTCAGGGAGAACTAAGGTATTATATTTTCCGTGTTCATTTTCTCTTTTTGAATAAACAACCTCTGATAGATTCTATCTTAAAAAAATTAGTAAAGCAGTCTAACTTTGTTCAGTTGCCGAGTCATGTCTGACTCTTTGTGACCCCATGGACTGTAGCATGCCAGGCTTCTCTGTCCTTCACTGTCTCTATCAGGAAACAACCCTGATGCTGGAAAAGACTGAGGCAAAAGGAGAAGGGGGGGGGGCAGAGGATGAGATGGTTAGAATCACCGACTCAGTGGACATGGATTTGAGCAAACTCTGGGAAGAGTGAAGGACAGGGAAGCCTGGCGTGCTATAATCCATGGGGTCTCAAGAATATCAGACATGACTTAGTGACTGAACAGCAACAACACAGCTTCTGAAATAACTTACAACATGTTTCTTATTTTACTGTTTTAATTTATGTCTTAATAATACAATTTTTAATGGCATGCTTTAAGCTTTTCGTTACACCTAAGTTTCTCTTGCGTGGGTGTGTGCGTACTCAGATGCTTCAGTCATGTCCAACTCTTTGTGACACTGTGCACTGTAGCTTGCCAGGCTCCTCTCTCCATAGGATTCTCCAAGGCAAGAAAAGTGCCGTGGGTTGGTGTGCCCTCCTCCAGGGTATCTTCCCAACCCAGGGATCAAACGCACGGCATCTCCTGTGTCTTCTGTATTGCAGGTAGATTTTTACCACTGAGCCACCTGGGAAGCCCAAGCTTCTCTTAGGGTGCATTAATTCTAAATAAACTTCCATGAATTTCAAATGCGACCCTCTTGAGCATTTGCTAAATTTAAGTCACAATGACGTAATCTGATAGTCTGTGTTCACTATGGAGAGTCATCATCCGTGAGATTCGTCACTTCTGCGTAGTACATGCAGGACTGCATCTGGCTGTCTCCAAAGCTATCTAAACATTGGGCATTATTCAGTCAAGTGAAAACTGGATTTTATTCTGCTGTCTTTTCTCTGGGGTGCATATCAAATGAATGTGCTCTTCTGAGGTTAATCTGTTATTCTACAACATGATATTTATTTCAGTGTTTCAACAGAATGAAAAGTATAGCTGTTTTCACTTTTTAGATATTTTCTTTGAAAAGTAAATTAAAAAGCATAAAATAGGCCTTAATCTGCCACACTAAAAATTCTGTAAAATTCTCCTCCAGTTCCACTGTCAATTTGTACATGCTTCAGCTTTTGTCAGTAAGCATCTCTTAATGATATTGTTGTATACAAATTATACTATTTCTGTTTTTCCATGATGGACTTAGTTGGGGAAAGGCCATATGCAAAGGAGTCCATCTTCTTCTCTTTCCCATCATCTGATATCCTCCCATTACTTAGGCCATAACAAACTGAGGTCCATTGCCCTTTTTGCACGTCTGTTTAGTGTAGTTGTCTTCACAATTTAGTACATTGTAATTGGGAATATTTGTTTACATATTTGAATATTTTCATTGTAAGCATGTTTTCCTTCATGTGGTGTTTCAGTCAAAGTCACTACAATATAATTTTCTTAGAATAAATCCTTCAGAGGTTCTTAGTATAACTAGGACCTATGTGTAAGATAATGAAATTAGTGCTTAATAGATAATCAGTTGATTAAAGAAGTAATTAGGGAGAAAAACAGCAAGAATAATAAGAGATTAGGGAAAATTTTGAAAGCTTAGTAGTACCTGTTCATGTTCGCTTACATTTATTGCCTTCATGCTAGCCAGGATCATTGGTTCAATTAATGATATTTCAAGCTAATTATTTTTAAATACTTAACAAAAAGTCACAGCCAGGATGTCCCCCCAAACATGGAACTAATTAGAACATTTATGGTAAGGAAAAATGATCATTTATTATTCATTTTAATTTAGGCATCCTTTTAAAGATATGTTAGTAGACCATGTGGATTGATTCAATTAATTAAACACTAGGTACTTAGCATGTGCCAGACATTTTTGTGGAGTTAGTAATGAAGGTGAAAGTGAAGGTTGCTCTGTCATGTCCAACTCTGTGCAATCCTGTGGTCTACACAGTCCATGGAATTCTCCAGGCCAGAATACTGGAGTGGGTAGCCTTTCAGTTCTCTAGGGGATCTTCCCAACCCTGGGGTTGAACCCAGGTCTCCCACATTGCAGGCAGATTCTTTTTCAGCTGAGCCACAAGCTGCTGCTAAGTTGCTTCAGTCCTGGCCAACTCTGTGAGACCCCAAAGATGGCAGCCCACCAGGCTCCCCCGTCCCTGGGATTCTCCAGGCAAGAACACTGGAGTGGGTTGCCATTTCCTTCTCCAGTGCAAGAAAGTGAACAGTGAAAGTGAAGTCGTTCAGTCTTGTCCGACTCTTTGCGACCCCATGGACTGCAGCCTACCAGGCTCCTCTGTCCATGGGATTTTCCAGGCAAAAGTACTGGAGTGGGGTGCCATTGCCTTCTCCGCTGAGCCACAAGGGAAGCCCTTAAAGGACTTAGCCATAAAAAAGTAAAATGTGATTCCTGTCTCAATAGATTTATTGTTTAGTCAGGGAGGGAGGCATGGACAATCTTCACCTTAACTGAAAAAAGTATGAGCTAAGCTCTAGATGGCAGTTGCATGTTGTGGAGTGTATCAGGATTCTACAGTTCAGTCGCTTAGTCATGTCAGACTCTTTGTGACCCCATGAACTGCAGCACATCAGGCCTCCCTGTCCATCACCAACTCCCAGAGTTTACCCAAACCCATGTCCATCAAACCATCCAACCATCCAACCATCCAACCATCTCATCCTCTGTCGTCCCCTTCTCCTCCTGCCATCAATCTTTCCCACCATCAGGGTCTTTTCAAATGAGTCAGTTCTTCTCATCAGGTGGCCAAAGTATTTTATTTTCAGCTTCAACATCTGTCCTTCCAATCCGATCCAGGACTAATCTCCTTTAGGATGGACTGGTTGGATCTCCTTGCAGTCCAAGGGACTCTCAAGAGTCTTCTCCAACACCACAGTACAAAAGCATCAATTCTTCGGTGCTCAGCTTTCTTTATAGTCTAACTCTTACATCCATACATGACTACTGGAAAAACCATAGCCTTGACTATATGGACCTTTGTTGGCAAAGTAATGTCTCTGCTTTTTAATATGCTGTCTAGGTTGGTCATAACTTTCCTTCCAAGGAGTAAGCGTCTTTTAATTTCATGGCTGCAGTCACCATCTGTGCTGATTTTGGAGCCCAGAAAAATAAAGTCAGCCACTGTTGCCACTGTTTCTCCATCTATTTGCCATGAAGTGATGGGACCAGATGCCATGATCTTCGTTTTCTGAATGTTAAGCTTTAAGCCAACTTTTTCACTCTGCTCTTTCACTTTCACCAAGAGGCTTTTTAGTTCCTCTTCACTCTCTGCCATAAGGGTGGTGTCATCTGCATATCTGAGATTATTGATATTTCTCCCAGCAATCTAGATTCCAACTTGTGCTTCTTCCAGCCCAGAGTTTCTCATGATGTACTCTGCATATAAGTTAAATAAGCAGGGTGACAATATACAGCCTTGACGTACTCCTTTTCCTATTTGGAACCAGTCTGTTGTTCCATGTCCAGTTCTAACTGTTGCTTCCTGACCTGCATACAGGTTTCTCAAGAGGCAGGCAGTCTACAGGGGGTGGGGAAGGGAATAGGATGTGTATCAGTGTGTATATATATATATATATATGTAAATCTATATACAGATGAATTTTAATGAATTGATTTATAGAATTCTGGTAACTGGCATATTCAAACTCTACAGATTGGCCTGGCAGGCTGGAGCCTCAGAGAAGAACCAAATCAAGAGTTCAAGTCTGAACTTAGTCAGGCTGCAGAATTCCTTCTTGTTTGAGGAAGGTTGGTCTTTTACTCTCTTCAGACCTTCAACTGATTGGGTGAGCCCACCCTCATTTTAGAGGATACTGTTTTAAATGTCAACCTCATTCAAAAATATCCTTACAGAAATATCTAGAATAATGTTTGACAATGTACTTGGATACCATGGCCTGTGAAGTTGACATAGAGAGTGAAGTATCATGTTGATTGGTGATGAACATGTTGTCTCTTCTGAAGATGGCTTCAGGAAGATGAGTCATGACCTTTCTTTTCAGAGTTTAATAATGAGAAGGGCTAAAAAATAAGGATGGAAGCATTCTGTATTGAGAGGCATTACTTGACTAATGGAAACAGATTCAGGGAAGTATCTGTAGGATGCAGGTTGTGAGGTGATCAACACAGGTTGTTTGAAGAGAAATCTATTAGAAAGTAAACCTAGAGCTACCTTTTCAGCTTGAAAGGTACAAAGCTTGAAAGGTACAAAGCTGTGAAAGTCACACCAAAGAGAATGGACCACAATCAGGTATCTGCAAAGTGGAGTGATCCTACCTGACTTTTAGAAGATTAAGTCTTTCTGCATTTTATGGCAGAGGTTGAAGCAGATGAGAAAATGAGGGAAACCAACAAGCTAGGATATAACAGCAATAGGAAAGGTAAAGTGAGGCTCTGAGCAAAAGCAATAAGAAGCTGAACAGAAGAGAGCAAGGTTATAAGAAGGAGATAGCAACAGTCAGATCTCAGACTTTGACAGGACATGATGATGTTGTGGTGAAGTGTGAGGAACTCCTGTGCCAGGATCCTGTATTCCTGATTGAAAACAAGAAGTGGTTTTTGATCAGTTCTTCTTTTCAATTTGTGTAAAAGATGTAGAAATTAAAACTAAATAAGCAACAACTATAGGAACAAAACACCATTTCAGTTGAGTAAAAATGTTGAACCAGCTCTTTATGTTAACATGGAAAATGTAATTGTTTTTACAGTCTAATCGGTGGAAATAGTATTATCTCAGTAGATTACTGTGAAGGTTCTATGCTCACCAGGTCCTTGCTGTTTTAACTTTGGCAACAATGAGAGAGGCAGTTAGTTAGGGGTGAATGAGATCACCCTTCAAATGCCTGTTTCGATTAATACTGTCAATTATTTAAAATTAATATTAAATGCCATCTTTCTCCAAACATACCATCCCACTTCCTTTCTTGCCTTTTTTCAATTTTTAGAGAAATTGAGGCAATCGTGTTTGGAGTGTTCTCTTCCTTCTTTGTTTAAGGGGTGCTCCTGGTCTTGATTTATGGACCTTCACTGATCTTGTCAGTCTTACAGCTTTATATGGCATGTGTTTCTTTTCTCCTTTTGTTCAGGAGCAGAAAGGATGCATTATAGTGTAGTCCATACAAAAGAAGATGAGAAGTAATTTGATTTTTTTTTTTTAAATCTCTGTGACTGTTCTGAAAAATGCTTGTATCACAGTGGAAAGGCTTGACCCTTTCTAGAAGAAAGTGCACTCTGTCCCCTGAATGGAAGGAAGTAGGCAATCCAAAGACCAGAAGAGTTTGAAATGTTGATCATATGGCTTAGCTGCTCCCATCTGGGCATATAATGGTGTCATTAACCTTGACAGAAAACCCAAGAGCAGGATCAAAGGAGTTTTGTTGTTTCCTTTGTTTGGCCATAGAGGGCAAATATGAATCAATATTACATTTGAAAACTTACAAAGAGGCCTGTGCAAGAAGTTAGGGTCTGGAAAAAATTTAGGGCACATTGAAAAGTTCATCTTGTTCTTTGAAGTATTAGGAGCCACGTGTATTATTTTTTAAGTAAGATTGATGAAAATATTTATGCAAATATTTATGTTCTTTTAATACAATGTTTATAGTACATTGAGGCTTCCCTGGCGGCTCAGCAGTAAAGAATCCATCTGCAATGCAGGAGATGCAGGTTCAATCCCTGGGCTGGGAAGATCCTCTGGTGGAGGAAATGGCAACCTACTCAAGTATGCTTGCCTCGGAAGTCCCATGAACAGAAGAACCTGGCAGACTACAGTCCGTAGGGTCACAAAAAATCAGATTTGAATGAATATGTATGACCCAAGAGTACATTATCCGAAATCTATGATATATCTAAGATGTTAAAAACCATTCCCAATTATGATAATATTTTGTTGATTCAAGTTGAAACCACTCACACAAAAAGTTCCCTAGAAAAAAATAACATTTTTTTTTACTAGTAATACTCTAATACAAGTAATTCATCGTTAGTATATCTTTTGTTTGAATAATGAAAGCGTTTTTTCTTTGAGTATTGGAATATGAAGCTTATGTTTTTCTTGAGTCTTTCTATTGAAGAGAGAATAAAACATATGACTGTTTCATAAATATATTTGATTGTAAACATATTTAGACAACTAGATAAATGAAAATTTAAATAATGATATGTTTAACTAAATATATTTTATAATGCATCATTTTCTATATACCAGTATTGAATCAATATTTTATTATATTCTACAGAAGTAAAATATGTGGATTTAACTCAGATACTTGTATTGAGTTGATATTTTATTTTTTTTTTGAGTTGATATTTTAAATGTAGCATGATAAAAATGGAATCCCAAATGTATGGTGATTTTAGAAAAGCAGAAAATCAGATTTTTGTCATACTTAAGGGGATGCGCAAGATGTATTTTTGGCCAGGCAAACTTTACCTCACTCCATGAATATAAACTTGCCTGGCTTAATTTTCAGATTTCCTAACTATGTGACATTGTACTCATTACTCTAAATTTTAAAAGAAGCATCTCAATCTTCTCCATCCATATATATATGTAATATATATAATTCATTATATATTCATATACAAATTATAAATATTGCATTTGTATTTATATGATTTGTATTCTATCAAATGTTTATAAATTGATGCACTTAATAATATATAATTATATATCATTTAATATTATTATTGGAGAAGGAAATGGCAATCCACTCTAGTATTCTTGCCTGAGAAATCTCATGAAGAGAGGAGCCTGGTGAACTACAGTCCATGGGGTAGCAAGAGTCAGACACTATGATAATATGATAATATTATGTATATACAATGTATTACTCACTATTAAACATTATATATATTAAGTTGCTAAATATAAGCATACATTTTAATGTAATTGCATATATAATATTGGTGATGACTAAAGTACATTCTTTATTTTCGATTTTTTCCTTTTTCTCTTTTTGCTGAGAGAAGAAAACATTGCAGTTAACATTTTATTGCATTTCTTTTCAGTATAAAAATACCCATAAACTTTATAGACTTGTATCTATAACTTTTCACTTAAAATTATATTGTCTTTTGCTGATCACTTTCCACTTCAAAATTTAGTCTACTCTATGAATTTTTAAACTGTGTAGATACTATCTTAAGTTATTCAGTTTTACAGTGTAATAGTTCTCATCTGATCATGACTGTGAACTCTCTGTAGGTGTACGGCATACCTCATCTTTATTTTTGTGACTCCCACAGCACACAGATAGGCAGAGAGAATGATAGGAATTGAAAATTTATTCTATAATAGGCACTACACCAGGCATTTTATAGATACCATCTCCCTTAATTTATAATGCCTCAGTAAAGCATGTAGAATTTTTATTTTATAGATGAAGAAATTAAATATAAAGCCTGCTTCATAAGAAACAGCCCCAGAGAGGGGCTGTCATACATTGTCCAAGTCACACAGCAAGACCTGTACTTCCTGGCTCAAAAGTGTGTGCTCCTTTTTCATTACACTTCAATTCAATTGCGATTCAACTTAATTTAGATGAATTTATGAAATCAGTATGAAATAAAGGGCAGACTGCATCTAGGCTGTCAGGTATATAAGCTGTGTTATGTCTCAATGGTTCACTAGGTGTATATGTTTTGGGGATGTCCTGTGGTAGTTTAAATATAACCATTCTGTCGAACAGCTTCTCCCTTCCCCATTCATTAGATAATTTTTTTGTGTCCCATGTTTCCTAATCTTTGAGTAGTCTCTGGAGAAGAGGTACTACTCTTTGCAGGTTTACCATTAATTTGCAATTTAGACTTGCCTGCCCCTCCTTTTGCACTGAGTCCTTCTTGGATACCAAAGTCTGCTCTCTTCTGAAAATCCTGTGATTCCTGTTTGCCAAACACATCATGAAATACCATACACCCACGATGGGCGTTTCTAACTTTCAGCTTTATCTTGACCTCTCCCCTGCACCTTGTTTTTTGTTTTGACTTTTTTGGTCTGGAAAAGAAAACTACAAAATACTCTTGTGTTCCTGTGAAAACAGTTCCTCTTCTTGGGAAATTCATCTATCCGCCTGACAAATTCTATTCCATCTTCAATACTTCATTCAATCTTCAACTAATTTATTTTTTTAAATCCTTTCTTGATGAGTTCCCTTGATTCCCTGAATATACCATGCACATGCTGACTTACTTCTGCCTTTATGTGGCACTTTTTGCATTTTATGGATATCATTAGTTTATGTATCTATCTTAACTGCAGAATTGTGAGCTTTTTGGTGATAGGTATCATGTTGTATTCTTTATTTTAGCAATATATTTGGCATAGGATACAGGTTCAATGGAAGTTTCCTGAATGAGTGAATAAATAATGGACATCAGTAGTCATGATGTACATCTCTGCTGACTAAAACAAACAATGAGAGTATAAAAGTACTATGCATATATTAAAAAAAAACTTTTTGATGTATAATTTAACTTTGTGTAAATTGTACATGGGTTTGTATCTTGACCCATCCTCTTCCCAGTATACTGACCACTGGAAGAAAGAATAGAAAATACTTCAATTTAAAAGTCATGCATTCAACACAAAAAGTACTACTGAGTAACACTTATGTATCATTTTCTATATTAGATGAACTGAAGATAAAATTTTGTCAACTATAGTTTTTTATAAGGCTCTCGCTTGCTACTACCATCATGTTAGAACTCTCTTCAAATCTACATTAGTGTCATGAATTATATAAAATATATTTTTAAGCATACCTCAAAATGATTCTGTTATATATGGAAAATTATTGTTTTAATTTTGATTTTAACAAATGAAAAAAGTAAACTTAAATGTTTTTAAAGGTAACGAAACAGTATTGAAACTTGTATTCAACCTTGGTAAGTCTGGCTCCAGAATCTTTGCTTTTAATCACTAAATATTTGTAGCAGTTGATATTTTCAAGGAACTCAGTTTGAAATTATTGATAGTCTTAAGAAAAGTAATATAAACAGTGATGAATTATGAACAAAGTATTGTACTATAAAAGAAGAAAGTGAAATGCCTATCTTTGGAGGGTGCTAGGACAATTGCATGAAATAATGTCTAGATTAAGTTTCAGCAAACTGTCCTCCGTGGGTGAATATGGCCAACTATTTGTTTTTGTTTTTGTACTGCCTAATATTTCAGAATGCTTTTTACACTTTTCAAACGGTTATTAGAAAAACAAAAGGAAAAATAACAAATGTTGGCATGCAAAATCATATCAAATTTAAACTTTGGTGTCCAGAAATTGGATTAAAGGTTTACTGAACATGGTCCTGCCCCCCAGAACAAGACACAGTTTCCCCCTCAGTCAGCTTCTCCCATCAGGAAGCTTCTATAAGCCTCTTATCCATCAGAGGGCAGACAGAATGAAAACCATCATCACAGAAAATTAACCAAACTGATCACATGGACCATAGCTGTGTCTAGCTCAATGAAACTATGAGCTATGCCATGTAGGGCCACCCAAGACAGACAGGTCATGGCAGAGAGTTATGACAAAATGCAGTCCACTGGAGAAGGGAAAGGCAAATGACTTCAGTATTCTTGTCTTGAGGACCCCATGAATGATATGAAAAGGCATGACACTGAAAGATGAACTCCCCAGGTCAGTGTGTGCCCAATATGCTACTGGAGAAAAGTAGAGAAATAACTCCAGAAAGAATGAAGTGATGGAGCCAAAGAAAAACAACACCCAGTTGTGGATGTGACTGGTGATGGAAGTAAAGTCACATGCTGTAATAGCAATACTGCATAGGAACCTGGGATATTAGGTCCATGATTCAAGGCAGATTGTAAATGGTCAAACAGGAGATGGCCAGTGTGAACATTGACATTTTAGGAATCAGCAAACTAAAATGGACTGGAATGGGTGAATTTAACTCACATGACCATTATATCTACTACTGTGGACAAGAATCCCTTAAAAGGAATGGAGTTGCCCTATTAGTCAACAAAAGAGTCCAAAATGTAATACTTGGATGCAGTCTCAAAAATGACAGAATGATCTCTGTTCGTTTCCAAGGCAAACCATTCAATATCATAGTAATCCAAGTCTATGCCACAACCAGTAATGCTAAAATGCTGAAGTCGAACAGTTCTATGAAGACCTACAAAACCTTCTAGAGCTAACAGCCAAATAAGATGTCCTTTTCATTATAGGGGACTGGAATGCAAAAGTAGGAAGTCAAGAGCTACTTGGATTAACAGGCAAATTTGGCCTTGGAGTACAAAACGAAGCAGGTCAAAAGCTAACAGAGTTTTGCCAAGAGAATGCACTGGTAAACACCCTCTTCCAACTGGTAAACACCCTCATAGTAAACAACCTCTTCCAACAACATAAGAGAAGACTCTACACATGGACATCACCAGATATTCAATATCAAAATCAGATTGATTATATTCTTTGCAGCCAAAGATGGAGATACTCTATACAGTCAGCAAAAACAAGACCGGGAGTGGACTGTGGCTCCGATCATGAATTCCTTATTGCCGAATTCAGACTTAAATTCAAGAAAGTAGGGAAAACCACTAGACCCAGGTATGACTTAAATCAAATCCCTTACGATTATATAGGGGAAGTGCGAAATAGATTCAAGGGATTAGATCTGATAGAGTGCCTGAAGAACTATGGATGGAGGTTCATGACATTGTACAGGAGGCAGTGATCAAGATCATCCCCGCAAAGAAAGAAATGGAAAAAGGCAAAATGGTTGTCTGAGGAGGGCTTACAAATAGCTGGGAAAAGGAGAGAAGCTAAAGGCAAAGGAGAAAAGGAAAGATATATCCATTTGAATGCACAGTGCCGAAGAATAGCAAGGAGAGATAAGAAAGCCTTCCTCGGTGGTCAGTGCAAAGAAATAGAAGAAAACAGTAGACTGGGAAAGACTAGAGATCTCCTCAAGAAAATTAGATACCAAGGGAACATTTCATGCCAAGATGGGCACAATAAAGGACAGAAGTGGTATGGACCTAACAGAAGCAGAAGATACTAAGAAGTGGCAAGAATACACAGAAGAACTATGCAAAAAATATCTTCATGACCCAGATAATCATGATGGTGTGATCACTAACCCAGAGCCAGACATCCTAGAATGAGAAGTCAAGTGGGCCTTGGGAAGCATCATGACAAGCAAAGCTAGTGGAGGTGATGAAATTCCAGTTGAGCTATTTCAAATCCTAAAAGATGATGATGCTGTGAAAGTGCTGCACTCAATATGCCAGCAAATTCGGAAAACTCAGCAATGGCCACAGGACTGGAAAAGGTCAGTTTTCATTCCAGTCCCAAAGAAAGGCAATGCTAAAGAATGTTCAAGCTACTGCACAATTGCACTCATCTCACATGCTAGCAAAGTAATGTTCACAATTCTTCAAATCAGGCTTCTATAGTACGTGAACAGTGAACTTCCAGATGTTCAAGCTAGATTTAGAAAAGGCAGAGGAACTAGAGATCAAAGTGCCAACATCTGTTGGATTATCAGAAAAGCAAGAGAGTTCAAGAGAAATATCTACTTTTGCTTTATTGACTACACCATAGCCTTTGACTGTGTGGATCACAAAAAGGTTTGGAAAATTCTTAAGGAGATGGGAATAACAGACCATCTGACCTGCCTCCTGAGAAATGGAGTTAGAACTGGATATGGAGTTAGTTAGAACTGGATATGGAACAACAGACTGGTTCCAAATCAGGAAAGGACTATGTCAAGGCTGTATTTTGTCACTCTGCTTATTTAACTTATATACAGAATACATCATGCCAAATGACAGGTTGGATGAAGCACAAGCTGGAATCAAGTTTGCCAGGAGAAATATCAACAACCTCAGATATGCAGAGGATACCACACTTATGGCAGAAAGTGAAGAAGAACTAAAGAGCCTCTTGAAGAATGTGAAAGAGGAGAGTGAATAAGTTGCCTTGAAACTCAGTGTTCATAAAACTAAGATAGTTAGATCCGGTCCCATCACTTCATGGCATAAAGATGGGGAAATAGTGGGATCAGTGACAGACTTTTTTGTGGGGGGAAGCTCCAAAATCACTGCAGATGGTGACTGCAGCCATGAAATTAAAAGGCACTTGCTCCTTGGAAGAAAAGCTGTGACCAACCTAGACAGCTTATTAAAAAGCTGAGACATTACTTTGTCAGCAAAGGTCCGCCTAGTCAAAGCTATGTTTTTTTCAGTAGTCATGTATGGATGTGAGATCTGGACTATAAGGAAAGCTGAGTACCGAAGAATTGATGCTTTTGAACTGTGGTGTTGGAGAAGACTCTTGAGAGTCCCTTGGACTGCAAGGAGATCCGATCAGTCCATCCTGAAGGAAATCAGTCCTGAATATTCATTGGAAGGACTGATGCTGAAGGTGAAGCTCCAATACTTTGGCCACCTGATGCGAAGAACTGACTCACTGGAAAAGATCCTGATGGTGGGAAAGACTGAAGGTTGGAGGAGAAGGGGACAACAGAGGATGAGATGGTTAGATGACATCACCAACTCAGTTGACATGAGTTTGAGTAGGCTTCAGGAGTCAGTGATGGAAAAGGAAGCCTGGCGTGCTGCAGCCCATGGGGTCACAAAGAGTCAGACACGACTGAGTAACTGAACTGAACTGTCCAGAAATAAAGTTTTATTGGGACAGAGAAACACTCATTTGTTTATATATTAGAGACTGCTGCCTTCCTATTACAACAGAGTTTAGTGGTTGCAGCAGAGATCACATGGCCTGTAAGGACTAAAATATTTACTTCCTGGTTCTGTATTGTGGTAAAAGTCACATAATATAAAACATACTATTTTAACCAATTTAGTTGTACATTTCAGTGGCACTAAGGCCATTCACCTTGTTCTGCAGCGCCCACAATCATGTCCCAGATTTTTCACTGTCCTAAACTGAAACTCTGTCCTCATTAAACACTAAATACCTTTCCTCTTACCCACTTCCCCACCTGCCCTCCCTTACCTGGGCCCTTGGCATCTAGCAAGGTACCTTCTGACTACCGTTTTAAAAAGAGTTAGTTCTTCCTTTCTTCTCATGTTACTGTCTTATAAACTGTGCTTCCTTCAGTTATCCACAAAAATTTCCCATATGATGAACTGTTAATATGCAATCTGTTTTTCATATACTGAGTCCCTTGTGAGTTCCTTAGATGAGATATATCATACAAAGGAATGTTCATTATTATTCTCATAATTTTTATTTATATCACTGTCACTATCATTAGTATCATCATTTGTCTTTCTCCATCTGTGTTTCCTTGTTCCCTAATGTTGTCCTGCTATACTTTAGTTTTTACTAGGAACTGATTTCGTAGTTATATCTTCATTATTTTCCTAGTGCCTTCTTTCCACCTACCAGGTGACTGAGGTGTGTGTGTGCAAATATATCAGAAAGGGTCCACGTGTATTAAAAAAATTCAACCAATATATGTATCTGTGTATGATGGTCAGGATTTAAGGCCCATCCTGCTGCCAATGTAGTTTCTGGATATTCATCTGACTTACAAGAAGTACTTTGGTATTATTCCATCTGATAAGTGAATGCTCTATTAATGATCTCCAGACTGATACCATGAACATTGGCCTTAGTGGGACAAGCAGAAACTCATTTCAAGTGGAAATTCTGTGAAGGATCAACGTAGCGCTGTTTCCTCCTCTCTCTGCATGTGTTTTGTGATGTCATACTACAAAAAGAGTAAATCATGTTCAAGGGTCTCTCGATGTAACGTGGATGAATTTGTGTTTGTGGGACATGGTGACTGACTGCAGCGTGATTCTGGATCCTGATGGGAAGGGACACTAGCTGATATGATGTTGGACGCAAGAAACTACACAATTTTTTTAAATTACTTTATTTTATTTTTTAAAACTTTTTATTTTATATTGGAGTATAACCAATGTTATAATAATATTAACAATGCTTTAATAGTTTCAGGTGCATAGCTAAGCATATCCATTCTCCCCAAAGTCCCTCCCATCCAGGCTGCCACATAGCACTCAGCAGAGTTCCTCGTGCTGTACTGTTGGTCCTCCTTGGTTATCCATTTTAAATATAGGCGTGTGTACATGTCCATCACAAGCTCTCTAACTATCCCCTGCCTGCACCCTTCCCCCTGGTAACCATAAGGGAAACTGCATAATGTTAACAGACAGTTATGGTTACTATCCTTGAATAAATGTTTATTTAAATATCACAAGGAGAAGGCAATGGCAACCCACTCCAGTACTCTTGCCTGGAAAATCCCATGGATGGAGGAGCCTGGTAGGTTGTAGTCCATGGGGTCGCTAAGAGTCGGACACGACTGAGCAGCTTCACTTTCACTTTTCACGCTCATGCATTGGAGAAGGAAATGGCAACCCACTCCAGTGTTCTTGCCTGGAGAATCCCAGGGACGGGGGAGCCTGGTGGGCTGCCGCCTATGGAGTCGCACAGAGTTGGACACGACTGAAGCGACTTAGCAGCAGCAGCAAATATCATAATAAAATTTTAGGCTTAGAGATACATTTTAATAGATAAAATATTGTTTTCTTTCTTTCTGTTCCCTGCAGTATTTAAATCATTCCTTGGTATTGGGGTGAGCAATGAAAAGGAAGAGCTATTTCAGTTCAGTACACATTGCTATAGAAGACTACACAGCAGCTCAGTCAGAAAAAAATTATTGCAGCTCACAGAGTCTCTAAATACATTTTCCTGAATGGTTCAGTCTTGGAAGAACACAGCCTCTTCTTCCTTCAGCGTTTTCCTTTAAAGAACATTAATTAGAAGGTTGCATGTCAAAGGATTTTATAAAATCAGAAAAGTCACACAGATATCATGAATCCTCATAATGTATAGGCAGGCATAGAAACTTCTAACGCAAAATGAAAGAAACAGAAGTCTGTTCTGCATATAGTACATCAAGAGTCCCTGGGCTCTGGAATCGACTACCTGATTATCTGAGGTGGAACTGATGTAATAATAACAGAAGCAAAGTGCACAATGAATGCGACGTGCTTATTAAATCATTCCAAAACCACCCCCCACCTCAGTCCGTGGAAAAATTGTCTTCTACAAAGCCCGTTCCTGGTGACAGAAAGGTTGGGGACTGCTGTGTACAGAGAATTGAGATTCCACTATTTTTATTTTGTTACTATTATTTTTTCTCTAGCTTTTCCCTCTATAGTCACTTCTTAAATAGTAACTAAGATTTAAGTCATACAAAACATCATTCTGGTAGTGAGGAAAAATCTAAATATGATTTAGACAGAGGCTGTACTCATGAGGAGTCTTTAGCTGTTTTCACTGTGCCTTGCATGGAATTCAGAACTACAGAGGTGTCTCAGAACCAGCCCGTGACTGCGAACTATGCCAGGACTGCTTGTTGAGACCCTTTGCTCTGCTGTGACTGTAGACATTCCATCCACGCCTAACTGCTGTATCAATATACTGAATGACTTTCATTCGAAATAAAGAGAAGGGTGCTTAAAAAAAATTCTGCTAGAAATTAGGCAGATTTTGGAATTACCTCCATTGTTTTGCTGCTGGGGAAATCATGATGCATTCTTAATCGCATTCCTTTGTCTAACTGGTTAAATTATTCAATTTCTTTCTCCAGAAGGCTAGTGTAGAATCAACAGTGAGTGATGTGAAATCGAAATAATGTGATGTTAATCCTCCAGTAATGGTATTATTCTTTTTTTCCTGAGTCCACTATAACCACTTTCTAGATTGATAATAATATATATTAATTAATAATATTATTAATTATATAATAATAATGAACAATAGCTTCCTTATTATGTAAATTTACTTTAGAACTAAAGCAGACTATATATAAATGAAAACATATATCCCACAATGATAGCCTGAGTTTTCTTAAATGACTACAGGGAATTTCCAAAGGGTAAAGAATACTGCAGGGTCTTAGAGGCCTAAGCTCTAGAGTTTGACCAATGTCACTTTTGCTATAGCTCAGAATCTCATGAGACAGAGAGGTGAAGGACTAGCCCAGATTCAAGAGGTAGAGAAACTGCATCAACATATTGACAGAAGAACCTTCAAAATATTATTAAGAGAGATTAAGAGAAGTGTTTAAAAATACAATGCTATATAATAGAATTTATGTAAAACTGGCTTGGAACTCAACATTAAAAAAAAAAAAAAAGATTAAGGCATCCAGTCCCATCACGTCATGGCAAATCAAAGGGGAAAAAGTAGAAACAGTGACAGATTTGATTTTCTTAGGCTCAAAAATCACTCTAGATAGTGACTGCAGCCATGAACTTAAAAGATGCTTGCTCCTTGGAAGGAAAATTATGACAAATCTAGACAGCATATTAAAAAGCAGGGAGATCACTGTGCCAACAAACGTCTGAGAGTCAAAGCTATGGTTTTTCCAGTAGTCAGGTACAGATGTCAGAGTTGGACCATAAGGACGCCTGAGTACAGAAGAATTGATGCTTTTGAACTGTGGTGTTGAGAAGACTCTTGGACTGCAAGGAGGTCAAACCAGTCAATCCTAAAGGAAATCAACTCTCAATATTCATTGGAAGAACTGTTGCTGAAGCTGAAACTCAATATTTTTGTCACGTAATGAGAAGAGCCAACTCATTGGAAAGGACACTAATTCTGGGGAAAACCAAAGGTAAAAGGAGAAGGGGGCTGCAGAGGATGAGACGGTTTGAAAACATCACTGATGCAATAGATATGAATTTGAGCAATTTCCTCCTGGATATAGTGGAGGACAAAGGATCCTGACGTGCTACAATGCATGGGGTTGCAGAGTTGGACATGACTTAGCGACTGAATGACGAAAATAATAAAATTTATATATTTCTATACCTTTCTGTTGTTAAGTACAGGTGTTTTGTTTTGTTTTTTTTTTTCCAAAATTAACCTCTGAAAGAACTTATATTCTTCTCCAGATGTTTCTTTTCTAATATGCTCTCTCTAAAACTTCCTTTGATATTAAACCAAGTTGAGCTTAATGAGAACTATATTTTAAAAATGAATTATTATTTTCCTGGTTAAACAAATACCTATTGAGTTTGTATAAGAGAGGAGTTTTCTTATATGCTGGGCTAAATTTGAGAAAATACAGTTCCAATCTTAAAAAGTTCATTATTCAGAAAATAGTTCCAATAGATGAATAAATAACTATAGTGTTTTGAAATACCACAGGGACATATATAACCCTGTTAAATTATACCACAAGTAAGCCTAATAATAATGTTTATTTTTTATACTTAATATAGTTTCTTTAAAATAGGAATATTTTACATAAGAGTTGGTCAAAAAACAGTGAGTGAATATGATAATGATGTTGATCTTGTCTCCTCCAAGATTAAATGCCTCCTTTAAATGTTTGTCTTTTATTTTTACTTTGATTTTATTTTTGCAGGTTAAGTCATGGGCATAATTTCAGCTGTTTTACAGCAAAAGAATCTGGTGACTGATCTTTACCAAGGTTTTCTCTCTACTCTTTCTCATCATTTCTGTAAGCTTTTGTCATGCCATAAAATGCACTTGTTTACTGAGGCTTTTAGATAATTGTAATTTTATGTCTTCTGCTTAATAGGTTTATGTGTAACTGGTACTTTATTGTTGCACCACATTCTTCTCTGTAGGATATATGGAGGGGTAATATATTTATCCTGTCTACTTATCTGCCTTTCCATTCTGTGGGAGTCTCTGCCAGAAGACAGTGTGCACTTGTCTATGAGTGGATAAAGGGAGGAATTTATTTAGTTTCATTGCAGTAGAATTAAATTATATTTCAGGCTTCCAGTTATGAGTCTGTCTAGGCCTCATCACTATAGCATATGAGAAAATAAAATGCTTTATATATATTAATATTTTATAAAACAGAAGCTTGCCCTTTCAAAAAATTCAAAATGTAATCACTTTGATGGAAAATTTTATTCTACTTGCTTTATATTCCTGTCATAAAATAAGGTTATTAGATATATTTGAAAATTCTTTTTTGATGACTCTGGGAGGGTGTAGGAAAATATACTCCAGGTCTTTACAATAAGTTAGGGGCATCATTTATTGAGGTTTTAGGGAAGGCTCATTCATAGGAACTTGTCAGAAACTATGACACCCAGGGCATGATACCATACGTGAAATATTATGTACTTGGTATGTATCTGGCACTTTGCTAGACATTTTACATATTATTTTTAGTCCACCTTGTCTTGAACATATTTTACAGTTCTAGGAAATTGAAAGAATAGTGTAGTACAATGATCACCCCTCATGAATTATCAACATTTTGCCACATTTTCTGTCTCCGAACCATTTGAAAGTAAACTATATACATCATGGTTCCACATCCATAAATCTTACCATAAAGTATTTTCTTAAGAAAAAGGATATTTTCCTATATGTCAGTAACAAGATTGTAATTCTCCTGTATGTAGCAGTATTACAATATTACCTAATTTTTAGTCCATATTCACATTTTTTAATATTTCAATTTTTCAATATTGCCTAAGTTTTAGTCCATATTTACATTTTTCTAACTATTCTCAATTTAAAAAAAATTGGCCCAGGATCCAGTGAAGGAACAAGCATTACATTTGTTTATGTGTTTAGTCTCCTTTAATCTAGAGCAGCCACCCCTACTCCGGTGATGTTTGTTTATCTTGACAGTGACATTTTTAATGAGTTGAGGTCTGTTGCTTTTTAAAAACATCTCATACTTGTATGTATGGGCTTCCCTGGTGGCTCAGAAGGTAAAGAATCCACCTACAATGCAAGAGACCTGGATTCAATCCCTGGGTTGGAAAGATCCCCTGGAGAAGGGTATGGCTACCCTCTCCAATTTTCTTGCCTGGAGAATCCCATGGACAGAGAAGCCTGCTGGGCTACAGTCCATGGGGTTGCAAAGAGTCAAACATGACTGAAGTAACTTAGCACGCATATTGGATGTACTTTCTAATTTCTTCATGTGTAGGTTCATTTTGGATTCATTTTGGCAATAATGCTATATTGGTTTTGTATCACATGAGGAAGAATTATATCTGTTTACTCCATTATTGAGGAGACTGTGAGTGATGGTTATTTCACTGTGTTAACCATAAAATTTCCTCATTTTAAGAATCTGCATTTCCATCTGTAATTAAGAAATGATCTCTTAGTACTTTGCAATTGTGTCAGTATTTTTTCCCAATAATCTGTTTTTATTTTGTCTGAGTTCTAATATTACATCTATATTCAGTATCTGATGTTTTTCCTGTAAAGAAATGCTTTATCCTCCCTCCCCAAGTCTCAAGTTTGATTAGGGGGAATTATTTAAAGTATCTCCTGTGTGCTTGATGATATGTTCCATTTTGAAATATTTGCTTACTTTCTATTTAAGCATTTACTCATTTTCTGATGGGAAAAAAATTTATTTTCTTATACTGCTCCTATACTGACCTGAAATTACCCACTTTCCCAAGAACATTTGATAAGTAATAGTGTTTAGAAACTAATGTCTGGACACTAGATATACTCATTGCTACTTGAGTTTCATTTCTTCAAGGTACTTTAATGGATGGTTCTAGGAAGATGTCTATATTCTAAGAGTTAAAAACAACTTCAAAGAACTCTTGAGCTGTACAAAATGATTGTGCATTATGCTTACTGCAGCTCAAATCCAGCATCATGGGGTTTTTCATCACCTTTCCCTTGATGTAGGTATGTATTTTTTTCCAAAAATGAAACCCATATTCCCCAACTGTCTTATCTATACTCATTTATAATACTCAACATATTTCCAGTGTTAAAGACTGCTTGGCAGAGGCTACCTAGGACTAAAGTTATATGGAGCTACTAGGTAATTCTCTTCTTTTGTAGTTTAAATCTTACTTCTTATGGGTAGGTATTAAACTGTCCCTGAATTTTCTTCATACCTGCTCTGTGGTATTAGAACATCCCCAGGTTTCTACCAGTTCTCCATACTTCATGTATGTGGTAAGCAAGTAACTAAACTGGGAATTATTCTTCCAGGTTCTTTGGTCTACAACTTAGTATCTCCTCTGCAGACATCCAAATAGCTAAGAACATCAAGTGCTTGCTAAGCAGATGGAGGAGAGTTTCTGAGATAAAAGCAGCCCAAGGCTGAGAGCTGAAGGTTAGGAAGGCACAAGAATTCAGTTGTGCTTGTTAACTGAGCAGATGTGGTGGATTTGGGGGTTCTGTCCTGGTTTCAACCCTGGAGAATGATCTCTTCTGCACTATTAGGTTGGTAAGACACTGGGCTGCTTTTTGGTCCAAAATTTGGCTATATTGAATCATATTTCACAGGCTTCTAATAGCATATAATGCTTCTAGAGGCTGAAATCAGGGCTTTCCTAAGAACTGACAGGCAGAGCAATCTCAGACACAGTGTTATCCAGCATCTGACTATAGTGGAGAACTGAACATATAAACCATATTTTGAAGAATTTAGGGTATCAGTAACTAACTTATATAGCTTTTTAAAACTGATAAAGATGGTTTTTATTTTCACACTTACTATGTTGGAGATATATGGTGTTATCTAACCTATATTTGTTGTTGCTGTTCATCCTCTAAATCAAGTAACCTATTTACAAGCCCATGGATGCAGCACACCAGGCTTCCCTGTCCATCAGTATCTCCTGGAGTTTGCTCAAATTCATGTCCCTTGTATTGGTGATCCTATACAACCTTCTTATCTTCTGTTGCCCCTTTCTCCTCCTGCCCTCAGTCTTTCCCAGCATCAGGGTCTTTTCCAATGAAATGACTTTTTGCACCAGGTGGCCAAAGTATTGGAGGTTCAACTTTATCATCAGTCCTTCCAATGAATATTCCGGGTTGATTCCCTTTAGGATTGACTGGTTTGACCTCCTTGCAGTCCAAAGGAGTCTTAAGAGTCTTTTTTAGCAACATAATTAAAAAGCATCAGTTCTTCAGTGGTCAGCCTTCTTTATGGTCCAACTGTCATATCCCTATATGACTACTAGAAAAATCAGAGCTTTGACTATATGGACCCTTGTCAGAAAAGAAATGTTTCTGCTTTTTAATACACTGTCTAGGTTTGTCAAAGCTTTCTTTCCAAGGAGCAAGTGTCTTTTAATTTCATGACTACCGTCACCATCCTCAGTGATTTTGGATCCCAAGAAAAGCAATCTATCTCTGTTTCCACTTTTCCCCCTTCTATTTGCTATGACATGGTGGGACCAGATGCCATGATCTTACTTTTTTGAGTGTTGAGTTTTAAGTCAGCTTTTCCACTCTCCTCTTTCACCTTCGTTAACCGGGTCTTTATTTAGTTCCTCTTTGCTTTCTGCCATTGAAGTGGTATCATCTGCATATCTAAGGATATTGATATTTCTCCCGGCAGTCTTGATTCCAGCTTGAGCTTCATCCAGCCCAGCGTTTCACATGATGTACTCTTACAGCCTTGTGGTACTCCTATCCTAAGTTTGAACCAATCCTTTGTTCCATATCTGGTTCTAACGGTTGCTTCTTGACCTACATATAGGTTTCTCACAAGGCAAGAAAGGTGGTCTGGTATTCCCATCCACAGTTTATTGTGATCCAAACAGTCAAATACTTAAGCGTAGTCAATGAAGCAGAAATAGATATTTTTCTGGAATCCTCTTGCTTTTCTGATGATCCAGTAAATGTTGGCAATTTGATCTCTGGTTCCTCTGCCTTTTATAAATCAGTTGTAGAGTTGGAAATTCTCAGTTCACATACTGCTGAACCTGTGGCTGATTCATGTTGATGTATGGCAAAAACCACCACAATATTGTAAAGTAATTAGCCTCCAATTAAAATAATTAATTTAAAATTTAAGAAAAAAATAAAGATTTTGAGCATTACCATGCTACTATGTGCAACGAGTGCAATTGTGCAGTAGTTTGAATATTCTTTGGCATTGCACTTCTTTGGGATTGAATTGTAACTGACTTTTTCCAGTTCTGTGGCCACTGCTGAGTTTTCCAAATTTGTTGACATATTGAGTACAGCACTTTATCAGTATCATCTTTTAGGCTGTTAAATAGCTCAGCTGGAATTCCATCACCTCCACTATCTTTGTTTGTAATAATGCTTCCTAAGGCCCACTTGACATCCCACTCTAGGATATCTGGCTGTAGGTGAGTAAATCACAGCATCCTGGTTATCTGGGTCAAGGTCATTTTGTACAGTTCTTCTGTGTATTCTTGCACCTCTTCTTAATCTCTTCTGTTTGTTAGGTCCTTACTGTTTTTTCCTTTATCATGCCCATCCTTACATGAAATACTCCCTTGATCTCTTCAGTTTTCTTAAATAGAGCTGTCTTTCCCATTCTATTGTTCTCCTCTATTGCTTTGCATTGTTCACTTAAGAAGGCTTTCTTGTATCTCCCTGCTGTTCTTTGGAACTCTGCATTCAGTTGGATGTATCTGCCTTTCTCCTTTGCCTTTCACTTCTCTTCTTTTCTCATATATTAATAAAGCCTCCTCAGACAGCCACTTTACCTTCAAGCATTTCTTTTCCTTGGGGATGTTTTGGTCCGAGCCTCCTGTACAGTGTTACAAACCTCCGTCCATTTTTCTTCAGGCCCTCTGTCTACCAGATCTAATCCCTTGAATCTGTTTGTCACCTCCACTGTATCATCATGAGAGATTTGATTTAGGTCTTATCTAAATGGCCTAGTGGATTTCCCTACTCTCTTCAATTTAACTCTGAATTTTGCAATAACAATCCCATGACCTGAGCCACAGTCAGCTCCACATCTTGTTTTTACTGACCGTATAGAGCTTCTCCATCTTTGGCTGCAAATAATATAATCAGTCTGATTTCAGTCTTCACCATCTGGTCATGTCCACATGTAGAGTCATTTCTTATGTTGTTGAAAGTTGGTGTTTACACAGTAAACACCACCTGCTTCATTTTGTACTCCAAGGCCAAACCTGCTTGCTACTCTGAGTATCTGTTGACTTCCTACTTTTGCATTCCAGTCCCCGATGATAAAAAAGACATCTTTTTTTGGGTGTTAGTTCTAGAAGGTCCTGTAGGTCTTCATAGAACCATTCAGTTTCATCTTCTTTGACATTATTATTGTGGGCATTGACTTGGATTACTGTGATTTTGAATGTTTTACCTTGGAGAAGAACCATGATCATTGGGTCATTTTTTAGATTGCACTCTAGTACTGCATTTCAGACTCTTGTTGACTGTGAAGGCTACTCCATTTCTTCTAAGGGATTCTTGCCCACAGTCATCTGAATTAAATTCATCCATTCAGGTCCATTTTATTTCACTGATTCCTAAGATGTTGATATGCACTCTTGCCATCTCCTGTTCAACCACTTCCAATTTACCTTGATTCATGGATCTAACATTTCAGGTTCCTATGTAATATTATCCTTTACAGCATCAGACTTTCACCACCAGACACGTTCACAACTGAGCATCATTTTTGCTTTGGCCCAGCCTCTTTATTTTTTCTGCAGCTATTTCTCTGCTCTTCCCCAGTAGCATATTGGACACCTTTGGACCTGGGATGCTCATCTTCCAGTGTCATATCTTTTTTGTATTTTCATACTCTTCATAGGGTTCTCGAGGCAAGAATACTGGAGTGGGTTTGCCATTCCCTAATCCAGTGGACTACATTTTGTCAGAACTCTCCACTATGACCCGTCTGTCTTGGGTGGTTCTGCATTTTATAATCAGATAATTCATTCAAAGTATTTATTTTCAAATATATAGTCTTAGCTGTGACCTGAATCAAAACATTATGATAATTAATTTGGGAAGTTTCTTATAACTTCATTGAGTTAAGCAAGCCCCTTTGCCATGACAAGGCTATGATCCCCAATGGGGATCTAATCTATATATTAAACTGCAAATTAAATGTTATTGATCCTTTATTGTATATGTGTCAGATGATCAGAGAGGTTCACAAATTTGTAAGGTCACAAAGTTAGTTACGGCAAAGGTTAAATCTGAATTACAATTTCCTAACTTCAAACCCCATTCCCTAACTTCACCACCATACCCACTATTGTTTTGAATACAGAAATATATCAGTGCAAAGCCCACTGATGATAACTTATTCATAGTTCATCATTTATCTTAAAGGTCAAAATAAGCTGGATATTCACTTATCCTGCAAATGAACATAATAAGCTTTATAGAGGACAGAGTGAACACTGAGTTTAACAAATCATAGGGTGGGAAATCCCTGCATATTTTTTCATATTTTTGATTTGCCTTGATTTTATCTTGATACTAACAACTAGTTATGGAATCTGATTTTAGTTGTATTACATTAAGATAACTCTCAAATTTTTGTGTGATGTCCTACCTTACTCATTCAGCATATATAATACACTTTGTTGTTATTCAGTCACTAGTTCATGTCCAACTCTTTGCAACCCCATGGACTATAGCACCTCAGGCTTCTCTTTCCTCCACTATCTCTTGGAGTTTGCTCAAAGTCATATCCATTAAGTTGGTAATGCTATTTAACCATCACATCCTGCACTGTCCCCTTCTCCTTTTGCCTTCAGTCCTTCCCAGTATTAGGGTCTTTTCCATTGAGCTGGTTCTTCACGTTAGGTGGCCAAAGGATTGGAACTTCAGCTTCAGCATCAGTCCTTCCAATGAATATTCAGGGTTTCTTTCCTATGGGATTTTTCAGGCAAGAATACTGGAGTGGATTGCCATTTCCTCCACGGGATCTTCCCAACCCAGAGATTGAACCTGAATACCCTGTGTCTCCTGCATTGCTTCACCTGCTGAGTCATCAGGAAAGCCCCTTTAATATACTAGGTTCAGAACTAATCACTTTGCATAAATTAAATTACTAACCTCACAACACATCTGTAAGATGGGAATTATTATTTTCATTTTACATGTGAGGAAACTGAGGCTCAGTGAAGTTAATAACTTGCTATCAAATAGCATTATGAGCATCTAATCCTTTGCTCTTTATATCTCATTTTATACAGTCCTTCTCTGTGAGATTATATTGCTTTCTGGTCAATATAATTTTTTTTAATTGCTATTCTCTTAAAAATAGGAAGCTGCATTTTATAATCAGATAATTCATTCAAAGTATTTATTTTCAAATATATAGTCTTAGCTGTGACCTGAATCAAAACATTATGATAATTAATTTGGGAAGATAAAAGAGGTAAAATACTCATTTTGTTTCTGAACAATAATTCAAATCAGATACACTGGTGCGTGTGTGCATGTGTGTGTGTATGTATATAAAAAACTATTCTGTCAACAAAGATTCATAATATGTCTACTCTGTGCTTGACGATACTGTAGGCCCTGGAAAGGAAGAAAGCCATTACAACACCTTTTTCCTCATGAAGTTTACATTCTGTATGTTGTGTAACACTGATCTATAAGCAAGAAACTTGGAGATTCAATAGGTATGACTTAGTCTTGATGTGAGTGTGGCAGTGGCGCTTTTTAGGTTAAAGTATTGACCCAAAGAAGAAATTACACCACTGACCTCTAAGAAGAACTCTATTTTACATTATTTATTCTAGTTAGATAAAAAGGATCTAACATACCTCGGATTACATTGATAAACTATGACAATACTTCCTATCACCAGATTCAAGGTATCATGATTGTGCCCTACCAAAACTTAGAAATAGTCAGATTTTTGCCTTCTTTCAGGAAAAAATGTTGGTCTGCCACAGTTTTGTACAAGATCAAGACTTCTGGGTTGGAGACAAGGTGCTTTATTACTCAGAAACAGCAAGCTGTGTGATCTTCATGTTTATACTGTTCTCTGTGTCTCCCAAGTCCTGTGGGGGCCATAGGCAAGAAGCCCCAAGCAGAGGAGTGAAGGGTTCTCATTAGCATCGAGAGATCTTTAGCTTAAGAAACTCAATCTCTAGAAGAGATCGCAAGCCACATATGCCCTAGTGGGAATTATTTCTTTATTATATTGGACAGTTGAAAAAAGTCCTGCCCCAGGGGGAAGGGAGACACTACTTTATCTTCCTAGGTTTACTAATATACAAATATCTTTAAATATTTACTCTTCAAGAGAGAACATCAGTGTTTTGCCCATAAAATGAGAAGGAAAGAAAGCGATCTACAGATAATTGTCTTCCAGTATTTTCCCTTCTTTACTACCAGTTTTTCATGACTTAAAAATGAACTGCTACTAAAAGCAACTACTTGTAGATATTACATATAAGGGAAGAATGGCATATTTAGATTACATATGGAATGGGACTGGTCATCATGTGTCTAATTTATAGGTGAGGAAAGTGAGGTTCATAGAGGTACATTTATGACTCATTCCATAGATAATAAATTTCAGTGCCAAAATTTAATCCCAAATGTTTTCAGTAATCAAAATAATTCAGTATTCAGAATGTAGATATATCTTTGCAATCTCTAGCATAAATATAACTATTCAGTGCTAGAAAACAAGGTTTTCAAAATTTCATGTCACTGTGACATCTACATCTATTTGGCATTCACCCACCTCATCAGCTTTCACCTGAGAAAAACTTTCCATTATATAGTTCAATCTGTTGAAAAATATGCTGGCCTGAACCTCCTCTGGCAACTTCTTAGAGAAATTGATGGTGGTCTCTTCAGGGCAAACTGCTTGTGGACATTCTAGCCCTAGAGTTGTAAATGTGTTTAGATTCTCCAAGTCATTAAAAGAGTCTTAGATCAAAGCAGGGCATACTAGCATCATGTGGGTATTGTGGTAGAAGAGCTTTTATTTTTTCCAGCACAATAAGATTTTTTTAATGAGTTTGGCAAACATTCAAATGTCTTTAGTAAGCATATCAGCATTATTTTAAATATGAATATGATATTTTAACTGGGAGCATTTCAATATAATATTTAAGGTTGTCACAAGCTTTTAAAACTTCTCTTTGTTAGAGTAATTTTCTGTGTATGAATTCTTAAATCTCCCTTTCCAGCTGACCAAAATTCATGCAATTACATATTTGAATTAATGAAGACCATGAAAGCACTGTGACAGAATAATTATCTTTAATTATACTAATTACATAAATGGATAAAAATTAATGATTAGGGCATTACTCTGAAAATAATAGCTCTGTATTAATGATTGGATCTTCTTGCAACTTACCTTCACCATCCCCCCCTACTTCTTATAACCTACATTTGACATCTAAAAGTTTAAGAAAAAATTTGAACTCAAATTCCTCCAAATATGCCCCGAGTTTCTATGTTTTTTTCATTTCACTAAGATGACTCAGGTTATCAGATTTAGCAAATAAGACTACAGGGCCCTCAGTTACACTTGAATTTCAAATGAACAGTGAATAAGCTTTGTAGTATAAATAAATCCCAAACATTGCAACATTAGAGATGATTCCTAAAGGCAATATACTCAGTAACTGTTAGCCGGATGTGTTTTTAGAGGGTATATAACTAGTACTGTGTCCATTATGCCCACTGGGTATTAGGAAAAGTTGTAAAAATTTTATGGAAATTTGAATTAGCCTCAGAGGTAAATATTTAATGTTTAAACTGTAAAAATAAGTTGCCAGTCGCACACTACAAAGGTTAAATGAGGGTTAATGCAATTCTTTGGTTATAAAATCCACTCATATGATTTTTTTTAGATGGTGTTTGTATTCCAGTGCATACATTATTAAGGCTGGTGAATGAATTTGAGGATATATACTTTCCTCCAATCTAGGTTTAAAAAGGACAGATATTTTTATGATTTTCATCGATTAACACAAGTTAAATCCCCGCAAGTCTTTATCAATCAGCAGTTCTTTCATCATACTGTTAATTGACAAGGTCCTTAAATTATTTATCTAATAGTGTTGTACAGCAATTTCTTCCTTTATTTACTTAGTATAAATGAATATTCAAGGATTAGGTTATTTCTATCCTGCTCTGATTATTTGGCGAAGGTAAAAAAAAAAAAATAGCCATAAATAATATCATTATTTCTGGGCATAAGGATGATTTGTTTGCATAGCAGAGTCTGAAATCTTGAAACACAAAACTGCATCTCCCCCTCAGTCTGAGAGCAGTTGTGTTTGTCATGAAGTGGAGTTATCCTCTATGCCTTGTGCATTCAGATGTACTTGAAACTCTATTGCAAAGTGAAAAACCACTCAGGAGCTAATGATTTTTTTAGAAAAATGTTTCAAATTGCAAGTTTTTAAATAAAAAGGAGAATTGTTTTAGAGTCAAGTCTTCATCACTGCTTTTTTCTTCAGATCCTGGGACCTGGGCCTTATTGTGAAATTCTAACCTTCCTGCCTTTTAAAATAGCCCTGAAGTCTTGTGTTAAGGCACCTCTGCAGACTTTCACTAATGCGGGTTTAAGTACTGTGGTGTCCTTTATCAAGGAGAGCTGACACGCTTCCAAAGCTGTCACAACTGGCTAACTCTGGTCCGATTCACACGGGATTAATTGGCCATGGGTGCTGGTGAGCTGAAATACTGTCATAGCGGCTGCAGATCTGTCACTTTGATACACAAGGTAATCAAGTCCAGTAATAGACTCTCCATGAATGTTAATAGCTTACCTAAGCAAGAAATCATTAGAGGCCGTTTACTCCATGTCATGTGGAAGAGCATAGTCTGGACTTTTAGTTAAAGATCAATTTGATATTTTGTGGGATAAACTTTGTTTCCAAAACTGTACTAAAATATCAAATATACTCTGGTTGTTTTGAGACTGACTACAAAGGGAATGAAGCTTTAAGATACTAAGCTTCTGAAAATAGTCTCAAACTGAAAAGTAAAATAGAGTTCTAAGTTCTTTTTTTACATTTTTCTTTTTTTGTTAAGGGTTCAGACAAAGACACTTTACTTTGCACTTGTCTCCAGGTTTCTTTCCAGAGATAACCTGGTTTCTCATGTATGAAATATTTCCAGAACATTTAGTGTTTATTTGCAAATAGAGTTTTATATAATATACATGTAAATAAATTTATGTATTTTATATGAATTTGATTATAGTATACTTTCATTCAACAGCATTTGGTTGTCAGTGTATGTAGATATATTGCCTTCCAACAGATGCATAATACTCCCCAAAAAGGTGCACTTGATTTTTTAAAAATATTAATTGCATTTCAACTGTAAAAAACTTTTTATAAGATAATTTAAAAAGTGAGAAATGAATTATTTAATGTCAAGATTTCTTATTTGAAATACTATTTGACTCTGCAGTTACCACATATTTTAATGTATAAGGCAGAGCTTACTGTAGCATTGCACGATATTCAAGGCACTGAATTTTAAATATGAAATTTCGCAAACTTTGATTGGTATCCTAGATTTCTCAGGAATGATTAAACTTCTAGTTGGGTATCACTTGAGAATATGTGTTTCTGGTTTCTTGGAAGAGAGGGGAGAATGCTAAAACTCTAAATTGATCAGACAAGAAGCTGACTTGGCTGAAAAAGGAATTTTAGCTTTTTTAACAGAGTTGAGGAATATGGATAATCCCAAAGTACATTGAGAACTGCCAAAGAATTCCTGAGATTAATCCCCATGAGTGTTATTCTCTTAAGCAACACCATACAGGAAGAACTTGCAAGACCTTGGCACATATTCTACACACAAGCTTTGGTAAGCCAGGTGAATGACTGTTACATCTGTACTATAATAAAGAATTTAAGACAATATTAATTAAAATGTTGTTTGGAAACAAAAGTTACTGGAAGTGGGCATAATGGGATATATAGAAATATTTCTATATAATCCATAGAAAGAGAACATTCTTGTATATCTCTCCTAGAATTGCCAGGAGAATTGATACTCAAATCATTTTCACACTTAAATGACCACATTTAAAGCAATTAGTATGGAAAGGTTTGTTGCTGTTGCTTACTAAATTATGATTTCCATTTGGTAGTTACCACTAAGTTGGTATATCGTTAAAAATGAACACATATTTTCATAAAACAATAATAAAATCAAATTTGTAGCTGCTTGCTAGAGATTGTAATGTGTATTAACAAAATGATATTTATTTTTAGGTTCTGATTACATTTTGACCTACAATTCTTTGTGATTTAATTGTTTAGTAGTATTATGGAACCAAAAACTTCTTCATTCTCTCTGTTGCACTCAGAGGTTATATGGAAAGCTATCCCAGCTACATTTTTATGTAACAGGCAATGATTGTTTAAGAAAAGATTTCTATTACAAAGGTCAGACCTCTCTGAAGTTTATATTCCATGAACCTTCAGGTGTAAGTGGAGCAGAAGAAAGAACGTCTCTGCTGGTTCCATCCATATCTCTATTTTAGAAAGCCAGGAAGGCCTGGAAGTAGCCCACAAAGGTGGTGGCACCTGGGTTGTTGCTGTTCAGTCGCTAAGTCTGACTCTTTGCAATCCCATGGTCTATAGCCTGCCAGGCTTCTCCGTCCATGGAATTTTCCAGTCAAGAATATTGGAGCAGGTTTGCAATTTCCTACTCCAGGGGATCTTCCCAGTCCAGAGATTGAACTCAAATCTCTTGCATCTCCTGCATTGGCAAGTGATTCTTTATCATTGGTGCCACCTGGGAAGCATGGCACCTGAGTAGAAAGAGCTATAGTTGAAAAGAGAGATGACATGATGAATTGGATGGTGAGTTAATAAGTGCAGCAGGAGATAAAGACTTAGATGTGCTTGCAACATGTGAATGTGATTTCGTTATCTCAAACAAAGATATCCAGAAGTGATTCCATTATCTCAAACAGATAAAGTAAATATTCTGCAATTTTACATGTTAGTAATAGTGACATATTACTGGAGTCTTATGCTTATCAGTGTGATACTCTTTATTCTTGGCTTTTTACAACGTGTGAGATTTCATGAAATAGTATTAACATCAGAACAATTCCAAATACATCTGAATGTTTATAGAGTGTTTTAGTTATGTCTTGACCCATTAGAGTCAAAAATTTATTATTTTTTAACACAAAAAGTAATTTTTCTGTTACTGTTTACTGATCAACTTGCATAAATAGGAGAGATCTGAGAATAAAGAAAATGAATAAGACATATGACTAAAGGCATGGGTAGAGTGTTGTAATAAAAGAGAAAGCAGCACATGAAGGGCTCCTGAAACCTGATTCCTCCACTGAAATAATTTCTAATAGAATCCTACATGCCTATCACAATTTACTCCAGCCTGTATGTCTCTCACAGGGATGCAAGTCTTCACAGATAGATAGTTACTAAAATCTGACCGTAAGAAACTCCTTTCTGAATTGTTAGGTTACAGTTTAACTCTTCTTAGTAAAACTGCCAGAATTTATGTGATAATTTCCTTTGAACTACACGTTAGTGCATTTATCTTGAGCCTGGTCTTAATGGACTAAAGTGGAACTATCCTGAATTTGCCCCACTGTGATGTTCATTTCCTTGTTTTTCTTGTATCTATGTCCTATTTTATTTGTAAGGCATTCATCCCAGTTATATGTAATCAGAGCACTGGCAGAACTTTATTGGAGGGGAATTTTGCTAACAAAGATCATAGACCTGATATAGAAATTTGTATGAACCTCATTCTTTACTGAAGTGTTCCTTTGTGTATATTTTCCTGCATAATCATATCACTTACTCATGAATAATGGCTTATCAAAGAGTCATTACTCATGGAAACTGAGGGCTTCAAAATTGCTATTAGGAACTTACGACAGGAAGACTTCCATAGACAGTTATAAAGTACTATTCCTTTGCACTTCCTGCTTGCGAGGAGACACGTGAAACTTCCCTAGGGTTTTATGAAAAAAGTAAGGGACCCTTAAAAAAGCCAGTTAGTAAAGCTAATTAGTTGTCCATGTGGGTTTATGTCCCTCTAAGTCAGTTTGTTTGCTAATGTTTTCAATAACAACAAATAGAAAGTGCAGTTTAATGTGAAAATCAATACTCAGCACAGATCAATTAAACCATAGTCACAGACCAACAGCAAACTAGTGTTTTTTAGTCAAAAAACAAAAAAATCAGTTCAAACAGCAATTTGAAATTTCTTATACTGATTGTTATACTGAATCCAGGAAAGACTTTCTTTTTTTTTAATGTGAGTCAGTGGTATAAGTGAGACAAGACCAAAAAGCTGTAGGATATATTCACAAATGTACTTTGAATAAACATTGTGAATAAGATACAGAAACATTAAAAGTCATTATGTGGTTTAGCATAATATTCAGGTTTATAAATATCTGTTTCTTAAATGTAACCTTTGAGTATTCTGCAGTTGAAGAAATGTAGCTCAAAAACTGTTTATTAATAATTCTTTCTACAAGTATTTATTGGGCATCTAAATTAATGTGCCAGATATCATTCTAGATTCCTTGAATACATCAGTAAGTAAAACAAAGAAACAACTCCTCATGGAACTTAGATTTAATGGAAGAAGGGATGAAAAAAAGCAATACATATTATATAGCAGTATATATATATTAATATTTATATAACATTAAGTGTGGTATCTGTTATAAAAAAAAAGGAAAAGTGTGGAGCAGATTAAAATGATCAGTAATGACAGTGGTGATAAGGGGAAGGTTGTCATCTACATGGGGCAACCACTGTAGCTCCCATTTGGACCTGTTGTTTCAAATATTAGAAGTACGAGTTCTTAATGTAATGTATTTGTCAAGGGGATATAAGGGTAATCAGATTTAACTATTGGCCGGAACTACCTCTGTCTCTCTTTGAGGTCCCTGAGATATAGTCAAGGACAAAATGTCAGTTATAATAGTTAGAACTTTGGCTCCAAAATTCAGTACAGAACTCTATTGACATGAGCTGATCTCAGATAAACTTTCTCCCTGAGTTAGGTCATCCTGAATGGAAACTATATATAAGGCCTGCTTCATCTATTTCTGTTTCATGACAGAGAATGTGATGGTTGGAATGCATCATCGGCTCCATGGACATGGGTTTGGGTGGACTCCGGGAGTTGGTGATGGACAGGGAGGCCTGGCATGCTGCGGTTCATGGGGTCGCAAAGAGTCGGACACTACTAAGCGACTGAATTGAACTGAACTGAACTTAATTTGTGGGGCAGAGATAGTGATCATGGATCCCTTGGGGAACATACCTTGATAGAAAAACTCATGTACCCAAAATTTGGCTCCAAAATTGATGGCAGCTAGTCTGGAAAGGGGAATTGTCCCATTATACAATTGAGAGTTTCCATAAACTGACAGGTGCAACTATTATAAGAAATAATAATGCATGTCTACTCTTTCAGACATCTGATTGTTTACCTTAAACATAAAAAAGGATTAAATAATTTTTGTTTATTTTTCTTTGGCATACACCATCTTTACACTAGACCTAAACCATCATCTCCTTAATGAAATTAACTCATTTGTGATTCAGCTAAAAAAAAACTGACATCTCAATAACATTTTCTTTCTTATTTTGCTTTCTGTCCAAACTCCTATACAGTTACATTTATTTTGACATCTAGCACATTTTCTAAAGTTTTGATTTTATTTTTTTTTTTGCAAAGTCATTCATCCCTCAAATACTTCTTGAGTCTATCCTTTATGTTAGGAGGCATTTTAGTTTCTTCACAATGTAATGATCCCTCATCTCATGGAGCTTATGGTTTATTGGGACTAGACAATTAATAAACAAATTATGACAATAAATTCATATGGTGATAAGTGATTCAAAGAAAAATTACTGGGATGGAGTAAATTCAACTCAAATCAGCCTAAACTAAGCAAAAATGAAAGAATATTTTTGAAATATATAAATTTAAAATTAGAAGTAGAACTGACATGACAAGAGATTTGATCACTAGCTTAAGAGATGTTACCAGCTGCATTTCTGAACAGACTAAATAGCTGGTGGAGAATCATTCAATAAATGCAGTTCAAGACCAGCATAGGAAACTTTTAGCTGCAAACAGGAGACATTCCACCTAGAGATATACTGGTGCATGTAACTGAGAAGTCCAGAGGAAGGATATTTTTGCTTTTTATTGTCATTTAGAATGTTGGTTCTGTTGCCCAGTCATCCATTCTTCTTTGCCCTCCTTCGTGTCTGAATTTTTTACTTTATTTTGTTTTTTTGACTTCGGCTCTTCTCCTTACAACCAAACACTGACAGCAGTTCCACTGTGTCCCGCGCTGCTGCGCTTAGCCACCCAGTCGTGTCTGACTCCTAGGGACCCGTAGACTAGCCTGCCAGGCTCCTCTGTCCAAGGGGAGTCTCCAGCCAAGAATAACGGAGTAAGTTGCCGTGCCCTCTTCAAGGGGATCTTCCCTACAGGGATGGAACCCAGGTCTCCCGCATTGCAGGCAGATTCTCTACCATCTGAGCCATAAGAGAAGCCCCCACTATGTTCCATAATCCCCTAAAATTTTAGATCTTTGATCCGCCTCAGAACCAGTTAGTCTTGCCAGGCAGTACCACACTTTGAATGCTTTAGATCAATCAGACTGCACAGTCATTTCAGTTCTGTTGCTCAGTCATGTCTGATACTTTGTGACCCCATGGACTGCAGCACGCCAGGCTACCCTGTCCATCACCAACTCCCAGGGCTTACTCAAACTCCTGTCCTTTGAGTCGGTGATGCCATCCAACCATCTCATCCTCAATGAGCCCCCTCTCCTCCTGCCTTCAATCCTTTCCAGCATCAGGGTCTTTTCCAGTGAGTCAGTTCTTCTCATCAGGTGGTCAAAGTATTGGAGTTTCAGCTTCAACATCAGCCCCTCCAATGAACACCCAGGACTGATCTCCCTTAGGATGGCTGGTTGGATCTCCTTGCAGTCCAACGGACTCTCATGAGTCTTCTCCGACACCACAGTTCAAAAGCATCAGTTCTTCAATGCTCAGCTTTCTTTATAGTCCAACTCTCACATCCATACATGATCACTGGAAAAACCATAACTTTGACTAGACGGACCTTTGATGGCAAAGTAGTGTCTCTGCTTTTTAATATGCTGTCTAGGTTGGTCATAACATTTCTTCCACGGAGCAAGCGTCTTTTAATTTCATGACTGCAGTCACCATCTGCAGTTTGATTTTCACCATCTGATTTTGGAACCCCAAGAAATAAAGTCTCTCACTGTTTCCATTTTTTCTCCATCTATTTGCCATGAAGTTTTGGGACTGGATGCCGTGATATTTGTTTTTTGAAAGTTGAATTTTAAGCCAACTTTTTACTCTCCTATTTCACTTTCATCAAGAGGCTCTTTAGTTCTTCTTCACTTTCTGCCATAAGGGTCGTATCATCTGCATATCTGAGGTTATTGATATATCTCCCCAAAATCTTGATTCCAGCTTTTTTTTCATCCAGCCTGGCATTTCGCATGATATCCTCTGCATATAATTTAAATAAGCAGGGTAACAATATACAGCCTTGACGTACTCCTTTCTCGATTTGGAATCTGTTGTTCTATGTCCAGTTCTAACTGTTGTTTCTTGACCTTCGTACAGATTATTCAGGACACAGGTCAGGTGGTCTGATAGTCCCATCTCTTTAAGAATTTTCCAGTTCTTTGTGATCCACACAGTCAAAGACTTTGGCATTGTCAATAAAGCAGAAGTAGATGTTTTTCTGGAACTCTTGTTGCTTTTTTGATGATCCAACAGATGTTGGCAATTTGGTCTCTGGTTCCTCTACCTTTTCTAAATCCAACTTAAACATCTGGAAGTTCATGGTTCACATACTGTTGAAGCTTGGCTTGGAGAATTTTGAACATTACTTTGCTAGCGTGTGGGATGAGTTCAATTGTGCTGTAGTTTGAATGTTCTTTGGTATTGCCCTTCTTTGGGATTGGAATGAAAACTGATCTTTCCCAGACTGCACAGCTGCTATAAAGTGGGAAAGCAGTGGGGAGAGGTTTAGAGACAACTTTTAAGTTGTCCATCTGTGTAAATAGGGGAGACAGAGTATTCTAGATTGTAGCATATATACTGTGTAAATGTTATGTGCAATATTTATATCAGTTACAATACAGTGCTTATTGTGATCTTTTTGATGATATTACTACCATTATGTTTAATATATCATTATATTAAATAATTGGCTTTACTTTTTTACCAGAATACAGATGTCAAAAATACTCTCTATCCACTTGTAAATAGATTAATGTTTTTTCTAATGAATCTTACCACTGATTCCATTCTTTTAGGTGCATATTGCTAATATAGGGAGTCACAGACTCTTAAATTTTCTCTCTAAAATACATGATATATCATAATTCATCACATTACCTGGAGAAGGAAAAAGTACCTCTATCAGCAATTGGCTCAAACATTTTATTCATGATTTTAAACAAGGTATACAAAGGTGTTAAGAACAATACATTGGAAGTGTATTTGAAGATAGGCTCACACCAAGAAAAATATCTTAAAATCTGTAATTTTTCTTACTTTTATATCCAATTTAAAAGGAGAATTGTACATTTGATAACAGCAGATTTCTTATTTAGCAAAGAAATATCATATTAATTTAGTTTATGATGATGTTTCAATAGAAATTCCTGCTATTAACCATGTTAGCCTGATTACTTTCTGACTGAAGTTTTCAATTAGATATAGTCTGTTCTATTCATACAATGAGAGGGAAAGAGAAAATAATTCAGTCACCAAATCATGAGCTTGAATAGCACTTATAGTAATATGCATTTTGCAAAACTATTTTGCTTTGTATGGAAGTGATTTTTCTAGATTTAAATAAATGTAGCTAACTTGATTAAAAATATGTGTCTAGAGATAGCATCTTTCACGGTGCTTTCAGCATCCTCATTTATAATCAGATGAGTTTTTACTCACGTTGAATTAAGGTACCACTAAATCTCTGTCTTCTTTCATGTTTAATGTGTTTTAAAGTCTGAAAAAAATAAGATTCTTGAAAGCTACATGTTTGTAAATATTCTACAATGGCAAGAAAATGAATGTTTCATATCTCCCATGAAAATAAGAGTGAGAAATAGAGTTGTCTCTTGAGTTCCTTAGAAAGAAAGCAGTTACATTTCATACCTATTGAGGAAGAAATTGGAGGAACATTGTCCTCTGTTTGTTCCAGCATAGTAAACCTTAATCAGCTCTCCTACTCCACTAGATTCTAAAGACATGTTTTTGTATTTTCTCCATTAAAGAAAATATCCTGTGAATTTTTAATATGCAAACCCCTTTAATAAAACCACTAATAGAAATTACTTTTTCACTTTCTCAGGACAAGAAACAGGAAAGCAATCTTTTTAGTTTATCTTGTTTATTTATTTAATCTTATTTAATTATCTTACTTTATTACCTTATGTTTGCTTACCCTTCCCAGAGATAAAATCTCCTCGTTCAATCATACTGGAGGCATGCTGCTGCTGCTGCTAAGTCACTTCAGTCGTGTCCGACTCTGTTCGACCCCATAGACTGAAGGCGTAAAATATAACAATTTACTTTATGCAACTACTCAATTTACCTTAATTTACTTGGATTAACAATTTCAACCATTAAGAAAAAGAAACAATCAAAGTTTTCTGTCTTAATAAGGTAATTCTCCCAATTTATTATTTTTTTATGTTTATTGACTTCCTTTCTAATAGCTCGAATGATAAACTTTAATAATGTTGACCATACTTAGATTCCACAGATAAAAAATTCAACAAAGCAGTGTGTATCTTGGATTTTTGTATGTGATGTTCTTGATTAAATTTTCCATTCTTAATTTAAACCACGTTACTTATGTTGAGGGGCTTCCTAGGTGGTGCTAGTGGTAAAGAACTTGCCTGCGAATGCAAGAGACATAAGAGGTGCAAGTTCGATCCCTGGGTTGGGACTATCCCCTGGAGGAGGGCATGGCAACCCACCCCAGTATTCATGCCTGGAGAATCCCATGGACAGAGGAGCCTGCTGGGCTACATTCTATAGGGAAGCAGAGAGTTAGAACCTACTGAAGTGACTTAGCATGCAGGTACACACATATGTTGAGATTATAACCGTAAAAATGTGTGTATGTAATATTTAAATAATTCTTTCTTCCAATGGAGGCGCATCACAGACTTTGGGCAAAGAAAGTAAAAGTTTTATATTTTCATTCTAAATCTCGGCTCTGATTTTATAAAATACACTTTTTTTTTTTACTTATTTTTTTCCTGTGTTTTTCTTTGTTATGGTATTTCAGCTGTTATTTTGATGGTTATTACATTGATGTACTTTGGCCAAAAACCATATACACACACACATGCCACATGCCAGTGGAGTGCTTTTCCTAGGAGCTGTGGTCATGAATTTGGGAGTATTTTCATTTGCGATTTAAATAGTGACTTCTCTTGATGTTTAACAGTATATTTGGAATTATAGTGGCAGAAGTAATATTATGTTAACACTGTGTGTTTTTTAAAAACATTTTTTGAATTAATTTTTTTTCTTTATTTGATGAAACTTTCTGCTCTCACTAAGAATAAAACTAGAGTGAGGACTATGTAGAACCACTGAAAGATTTTAATCATATCAAACATTTATTGCCAAAGAAATCAGGCCAAGATGTGACTATTCTGACCTGATTGAAGGATGATTGCTTCATTTTTCTTTTAACATCATCAGTTGGTTAATAGCTTTTTTATTTTGTAATTATAAATATAATCTAGATTTTTTTAAAGTGTATACTTACTGGGCTTCCCTGATAGCTCTTCTCTTGTGGCTCAGCTGGTAAAGAATCCACCTGTAGTGTGGGACACCTGGGTTTGATCCCTAGATTGGCAAGATCCGCTTGGAGAAGGGAAAGGCTACCCACTCCACTATTCTGGCCTGGAGAATTCCATGGATTGTATAGTCCATGGGGTTGCAAAGAGTTGGACACGACTGAACAGCTTTCACTCACATACTTACTGGCAAATTGAATAAATTTAATATTATAAATACAAGATTATTTAATGAGCTAAAATACTATAATATATTGGATAGAAATTGAATGAGAGGAGGCTAACCTAATTCTTGTGATTGTTGTTTATTGTTGTTGTTGTCGCTAAGTTTTGTACAACTCTTTGTTACCCCATGAACTGTAGTACATCAAGCTTCCCTATCCTTCACCATCTCCTGCAGTTTGCTCAAACTCATATCCATTGAGTCGATGGTGCCATCCACCCATCTCATCCTCTGTCACCTGCTTCTTTTCCTGCACTCCATCTTTCCCAGCATCAGGGCCACTTTGCATTAAGTGGCCAAAGTATTAGAACTTCAGCATCAGTCCTTCCAGTGAATATTAGAAAATATTAGGGTTGATTTCCTTTAAGATTCACTGGTTTGATCTCGTTGCTGTCAAAGGAACTCTCAAGAGTCTTTTCCAGCACCACAATTCGAAAGCATCAATTCTTCAGTGCTCAGCCTTATTTATGGTCCAACTGTCACATTTGTACATGGCTACTGGAAATACCATAGCTTTACTATACAGACCTTTGTTGGTTTTTAATACACTGTCTAGGTATTTTTGTAGTTTTTCTTCCAAGAAGCATCTTTTCATGGCTGCAGTCACCGTCTGCAGTGATTTTGGAGCCCAGGAAAATAAAATCTGTCACTGTTTCCACTTTTTCCCCATCTATTTGTCCCAAAGTGACAGGACAAGATGCCATAATCTTACTTTTTTGAATGTTGTTTTAAGCCAGATTTTTCACTCTGTGCTTTCACCCACATCAAGAGACTCTTTAGTTCCTCTCTGCTTTCTGCCATTAGAGTAGTATCATCTGCATATATGAGACTGTTGATATTTCTCCCAGCAATCTTGATTCCAGATTGTGAATCATTTCACATGATGTACTCTTCATAGAAGTTAAATAAGCAGAGTGAAAATACACAGCCTTACTCTACTCCTTTCCCAATTTTAGTCCAGTCCATTGTTCCACATCCAGTTCTAACTGTTGCTTCTTGTGCTGCATACAGATTTCTCAGGAGACAGGTAAGGTGGTTTTGTATTCCCATCTCTTTAAGAATTTTCCAGAGTTTGTTATGATACACACAGTCAAAGGCTTCAGTGTAGTCAATGAAGTGGATGTGTTTTTGGAATTCCCTTGTTTTTTTTTCTGTTATTCAACAGATGCTTGCAGTTTGAATTCTGGTTCCTCTGCCTTTTCTAAATCCAGCTTGTACATCTAGAAGTTCTCAGTTCATATACTGTCGAAATCTAGCTAAATCCTACAAATTTTTTTCCTTTTATATATAAATTGTGTAATATGTACGTATATGTGTGTGTGCATGTGTGTATGTGTGTGTGCATGCTAAGTCACTTTAGTCGTGTCTAATTCTTTGTGACCTTACGAGCTGTAGTCTGCCAGGCTCCTCAGTCCATTGGTATTCTTCAGGCAAGAATTCTGGGGTAGGTTGCCGTGCCCTTCTCCAGGGGATCTTCCGACCCAGGGATTGAACCCCCATCTCTCTTGTCTCCTGCATTGGCAGGTGGTATCTTTACCTCTAGTGCCACCTGGGAAGCCCAGTATGTATGTATATATATTACATGTGTGTGTATCCACACACATAAGTAATCTACATATATAATTTATTTTCTGGAATTCAAAAACATTATTTAACCTACTCCAGCTTCTATTTGTAAAATGAGTAAAATACTTCTGCATGTGTGCTCAGTTGCTCAGTCACATTCAACTTTTGGGACCTCAGTGCCAAAACTGAGCTTCCCCTTCAGCTCAGGGGAAAAGAATCCACCTACAGGGCAGGAGACATGGATTTAATCTCTGAGTCTGGAAGATTCCCCTGGAGAAGGAAATAGCCACCCAGTATTCCCCCTGGAAATTTCCATGGCTAGAGGAGCCTGGTGGGCTATAGTCCATGGGGTCACAAAAGAGTCAGACACAACTTAGAGACTAAATAACAACAACCTCATCAACTACTGTGAAGATTATATATATATAAAATAAAGCATGCCAGGATCCTAATAGCACCCAACACACCATAAATGCTCAATAAATGAGGATAAATAATAAGATAATATAGTCTATTTTATTCTTGGGGTTAACATGCACCACTTCAAGGTAGTGACTAAATTTTGTTTAGATTTCTTATTCATAGGTGATTGCTTTTTCAAACAAGTGCCCCTTACTCCCTCTTTTCCTTAGTTTTTGCTAAAGATCTTTTTTTGGTGGTCTCTTTTACATATATCCAGATAGAAAAACACGAAGCAACATTATAATGCATTTCCAACAAAAAGCTGAGTCATGTTTTCCTGAGGAGTCAGTGGTATCACAATGAATATGCCTGGGGCATAGCTGAGCTGAAATTCTCACTCTGATAATGGCAGGTTTTTAGCCATTTTATCAGATCCTAAATGATAGGAGTCAGGTGAAACTCCCAGTCTGTTTCCTTGCCAATCCAAGCCACCATTTTGCCTCAGAGTAAGGAATTTTGAGATTGTACAATAGGTAAAAGCTTGGGTGCTGACTTTGGTCAAAACTGGGTTTGAATATTCCCTCTGGCTCTTCCATTTAAAAATCAGATTTCTTAACAATAAGATGGAGATAATTATTACTACCTCAGAAACTGTTGTGGAATAATGTATGTGAAGATTTTTGCTCAGTGATATATTAGAAGATCTTCATACATGTGATTCACTATTCATAATGCTTGGGGATATGAGAAACGCTTGATAAGTATATGTAATTCTTCCACGCCGTGAACTATTTGGAGACCAGAATCCAGGAAGGTGTATGGCATTTGTTTCTATCTTTTAAAATACAGTAAAAAAAACATTTGAACATCAAAAAGTGCCATGCGCCCTCCCCCATCATGAACAACATTGCAGATAATTCAGCCTTAATATTTATTTCTTCTCATTGAAGTATAGTTGGTTTACAGTGTTGTGTTAATGTAGGGTTTTCTTTTTTTTACCACTAAATTGCTCACTTTAGTTTTTTAATTGTTATTGGTGTATAGCTGATTTACAACATTGTGTTAGTTACAGGTGTAGAGCAAAGTAGAGCAAATTAAATCAGTTATACATATATGATATAACTTTTCTCAATATAAAAAAGTGACACAGTTTTTTAAATTGAGAAAATTTATGACAAATACATTAATTCAAAAACAATTCAAAATTGAATTTTTCCTCTTATTTATCACACATTTACACACACATTAGAATAATAGTAGCTGTGTGTGCAGGTATATGGATCTATTATTAGAACTCTGTGTGTGTGTGCACATGTGTTTGCCTCTCTCTGGTTTTGTCATCTGTACTGGCTTTTTCACCTGTATTGTTGTAACCTGAAGAAAATATGGCCAAAGCTACCAGTAGCTCCAGTATTTTACATCTTAAAGTTGTAGCTGCTAGATAATGTTGACTACGTGTGTTCACTGAGCCCCAGGCTCAGATGTCCTGGGGACAAGGGGCATATATTCACCGTGGGACTCGGAAGCGCTGGCTGTGTTCAGGTACGCAGGTCCTAACAGAATGGCTCGGTGAGAACGTAACTCCCAGATGGAGCACCTTCAGTTCAGCGAAAAGTACTCTAAGCTATAAAAAGAAGCAAAATATATGGTCACATCCTTACTGAAACAGCACTCACAAAAGATACATATCAGAAATAAAAAGAGCATCAGAGAAATTCAGGGAATAACTTGTTTTCAGGAAAACTCTTTGGCCCTCTAGGGAATAAATTACATCAGGTATGAAACTCGCATAATTGACCTAGTTTCATGAAGATTTCTGTAATGAAATCATGGCTAAACTTATGAGTCAATGGTGTAGGATTTTCAGTGATGGGTACTTACATTGAGAAAAGTATGTCTGGATTCACCTATTCTTCATTTCAAAACAAGTTGCTTTTCTTTAAAAAAATTGCTCTTTGATATATACAAAAATTACATGTTCTATTTTAAGTTTAAATGATTTTTGTTTGGGGAATTAGAATTCACAGTGTAATGCTGTTAAATTTTGACACGTGAGACTGTGATTTTTAGCATGCATGATACCCATTCCCTTTACTGTGTAACACATTTAATATCCTTTATGCTAGAAGTGTTTCTATACTTCTTTTTCTTAATTTGAAAAGTGGACTTATTTATTTCATTTATATTTACATATTAAGACTATAGATAAGAGAGAAGGAAGTAAAAGAGTAAATGAGAGAATTTTGACTGTGCCTTAATGTAAGTATCAAGTGACTTTAATTCAGTACTAAGCATTGTACTGTTATTTGCTACTAACACAATATCTGACTTGTCTATTATCATTGGTTAAACATATCTGATATTTTACATTTTTATTTGTCTTGAAATGTAAGCTTAATAAATAAAACATTTTTAAGGAAAAGTGAGAAATCTACTTAACCCTTCCTGAAACTCTAAAATGTATATTTTAAGATACACTTGAGATGTGGGTTTAGGGGTAAGAAAGGTGGGTGTCAAGGGACTTCCAGTATTATGCTTAGTGAGACAAGTGGTCCTTGTCATCTGCCTGTTGAAGTAAAAAAGAATGTATCAGTAGTCACATCAGTCAAATCATTCAAATCATTAGTTTTAGTAAGCATTTCTAAATGTCTATCAGAATATAGAATTTTTCTATCTGCATATACTTTATTAAAATAGGTCTTTGACAAAGAAAAAAATTGTATATAGAATTTCTGAAGAATCAAAGATGAGAATACAAAGACCTTGCTTAAAATTCCACTGAAACTGAATTTCCATTACTTTAAAATATCTCTAAATTTCAGTGCCTCATTGCATGTAATCTCTTTTATGCTGAAAGCATTTTAGTTTGATACTATACAAATAATCTTATGCAAAAGATGCAAATGGAAAATTGTTACAAGTTCAAACATAAGTAATTTCTAAGTATGTAATGATGCTTTCCATATGATTTCTTCTGTTATTTATACCAGAAAACAAGAGAATAATTGCTACTATGTTTGAATATGAATTATAACTATAGGAATAACTAAAATGATAAAAATTTAGGCACAAGGTCTTTTTTTAAAAATCTGGTTATATTTTCTTTTGAAGAAATTTTTAGACTTCTGAATGTTTGGAAAACTAGGGCTTGTTATTTGTATGAAAAAAAAAAAAAAACACCTAAATTCCCTATTTGAGATTATCAATGTCCAGGAAAACTATAATGGGTAAAGACTGTTTTTCCTGTCATCTCCTCGGCCATTATTTCTCCTTTTTTTCAGCTATATTGTGATATAATTGCTGTATACCATTGTGCAAGCTTAGGGTGTACAACGTGTGGATTTGATACATTTATATATTGCAAAGCGATTACCAGCATAGCTAGCTAACACATCTTATCACATCATTACCATTTCATTTTTGTGGTGAGAACATTTAAGATCTACTGTCAGCAACTTTCAAGCATATAAAATAGCACAGTTAATTCTAATCAAGGATTTGGAAAGGGGTCCAGAGTAAATTTTGGTACAAATGAAATCCCCTGAATGACAGGCATGATTTCAGACCTAGTCCTACTAAGAGAAGATGCCACCTGTGTCTGGGCAGACAGCCTCAGGGGAAAAGCTTTGCACTATGTACAGGTCTAGGACCTGTTGGCCTAAACAGACAGCCCAGCTGCCTGCCTGAGAGTCACATAGGCACATTTGGCATTTTCAACATAGAGCAGTGCAGAAAAGATTTTCTAGTGCATGTTGCTCTGCGGGTTTAGTCTGCAGGAGAGCAGGGTCTCTCTCCCTTTATCTGTGCTCCTTTCTGTTTTCTTATTATCCCTATGGTGGTTTTTGCGAATTGTTTTTATTTTCTTTTTGAGGAGACTAAAAAGGATGAAGCCCTTGCCAATATCTAAGCCTGTGGCTATTCCAAAGTCTGTCTGTGACTGTGGGCTCAGCCTCTGCTCTACAAATGTGAAACCTGTAGGAGAGAATTCAAGAGGCAAAATTTGCTGGAGGAAAGATTATGAAACAACAGGCAAAGGAAAACTGTCCTTACTGATCTCCAATACACAGTACATAGGGAATTCTCTGCAGGATTTAATCCGTTACTGAACTTCACTGAGTAATTATTTCCTGTTCTCATAATTTTTACTTTTAAATCGAGGCAAGATGGCTTTGGATTCTCTTTTTTCCTTTTTAAGGACCCTTGTTCTTTAGCTTTGCTTTTTGCAAGAAGGAAAAAGAATGATAAAATTTCCCGAGGTATGGCTGGATAAACTTGGTAGGTGTGGGGGTACAATATGATAAAGGAAATATTCCTTCTTCTCTTGAAACACTGTCAATTTTATTGCATTAGACCATGCAGACTTATGTATAGAATCTATGGATTCTGAAGTAAATTTGTGTATTTTATTTTTCCTTGTACTCTACAATTAGCTTCACAAAATAAAGAGCAAAACCTTGCTAGATTTTCAAGTTGTGAACAGAAAAAAGTATCTTTTTATAAAATTTTGTATGAGATACAATATATGAAAAGTTTCATATCAAAATAATATTCCATTAAGGATTTAAGATTTAAAAGTGTTCAAAGCATAAATATATGAGAAATTTAAGGAATATTAATATTTATAAATAAGTCTTTGAAGTAATTGCATCTTTAATGTTTACTTCAGTATTAATGAAAAATTATACCAAATGATCACATTTGTTACTGTCTCTAAATAAGATTTCTTCTATAAAGCATATAAGAATGAATTGAATTTACATTGAATTTACATTGAAATGAGCGTATTCCTAGTCATTAATCTTCTTTATTTAGAAAAAGATATTCTTAAAGAAAAATGCTGAAACCCCATGCTTCTAACTTCAAGAATATTCACACAGTCTCATATTATTTGAATTAATTAAGTGGAGCAGTGAAGTCGCAGTAGAATAGTGAGCAAATTTAAGCTCTCATGGCATATGCAATCTCAAAGTTTAGATAATTTGACCCTGGAAAATAATTAAATATTTATCCTTATCAATAGCAGACTTAGAAACTCAACTTCATGATAAAAGGCAAAGAGTAAATGTAGATATATCTTATATTATTTGATAACTGAAATGTAAATTCATCTAAACTTTTTCTTTATCTAAACTAAAGATAATGGTTTACTAGTACTTTGCATTCATGAATAGTATTTGTGTCAGTAAATATTTTCCCTTTTAACTACCTTGAAATTTGTGAACTATAATTTCTGCTAAAGATGAATCAGAGTATCCAGATCTATGGCAAATATTATTAAAATAGAAATTTAAGTAAATTAAGTAGATAATTCACCTTGTTTACCCTTTATTCCCCTGAGTTTCTTATATTGTAAGCAGTCAGTGTGATTTGATTTTTCCACATTTTTTTGTTCACTAAATGAATATCATAGCTGCTTAAATTTTCTTTAATCCACGTGAGTGATACTAAGATCAAAGCATCATGGAAATTAGACTAAGTCATTGTTGAGTTTTAGAAGTTGGGTAACTTTGCTAAACTAACATCAGTTACTGGGGAGTGTGTGTGTGCACGCGCATGTGTGCACACATGCATTTGGGCTTGTGCAAGATATTTATTGTGACTGTTCACCTGTGCTGTCAGTGTTTAAATATCCCCACAGATGGATCAGTAGGACAACTGCAGATGGTATATTTGAATTGCATGTTTAAATTGTTAGCATGCTGTATAAACTTTAGGCCCGTGTTTCTTCTCAAGAATATATGAATATTTATAAAGTTAAATCTAGTTCTTCCCTCTAAATGCAGTAGTTCAGTCATCATTTTAATACTGTTGCAATCAGAGATCAATAAATAATTATGCTTTTGTATTCTGTTTATGTAATACTGAGCAGATGGGAATATTTAGCTAGTTATCTTGAACCAAATGTACATAGGAGTTGGAACAGTTTTAGAAAAATAGTTAAATAGTTTTTTTATTGAGTAAAAAAAAAGTTGATATTCTACTTCTAAGATCATTTAATTAAGCTTTACCAATGTAATTAAATCTTTCTATATAATTTGGAATGGCTTGAGTTTATTTAATGATTCATGTTGTTCAAAGACCACATTTAATTTTCCTTTCAGACATGCTTTTGGAAAAGCAATTTAGGAAACTATCTATGCTTTGTATCTTCTCACAAAGAGCTCTAGCATGGTTTATTGCCAACCCATTCTGGCAATAATATAAAAGGCATTTATTTAAGTTAATATAGTTTTCTCAGATGGTATCTTTGAAATAACAACATGTTAATATTTTTAGTGTAAATGTTTATCAATTATTGTCTATAAAATGTTATCAGCTCAGTTCAGTCACTCAGTCGTGTCCAACTGTTTGCAACCCCATGGACTGCAGCACGCCAGGTTTCCCTGTCCATCACCAACTCCTGGAGTTTACTCAAACTCATGTCCATCAAATAGGTGATACCATCCAACCATCTCATCCTCTGTCATCCCCCTTCTCCTCCTGCCTTCAATCTTTCTCAGCATCAGAGTCTTTTCCAATGAGTCAGTTCTTCGCATCAGGTGACCAAAGTATTGGAGCTTCAGCTTCAGCATCAGTCCTTCCAATGAATATTCAGGACTGATTTCCTTTAGGATTGACGTTTTGATCTCCTTGCCGTCCAAGGCACTCTCAAGAGTCTTCTCCAATATCACAGTTCAAAAGCATCAGTTATTCGGCGCTCAGCCTTATTTATGGTCCAACTCTCACATCCATTACAAATATGAAATTATCATAGAATCATATATTAAGAAGAGATGTAGACTAGAATGGAACAATATATGCAAGGAGTTTTTAAAGCTTCACTTGTAATTATCTAGTATAATTTCATGAACTTATGGTTAAATTAGTTACTAATTTCTTGGTTAATGTGGTCCAAAGGATGGGCTTAATTTTAGCACTTGTCAGTTGTGTAACCCTGGTTATTTCTTAAAACACAGAGTGAATCAGAGGAAAGTTAGGACACAGAACGAGTGTATCACTTCTCCTTGGAAACAAGGAAGCAATTATGAGCCAGGACTGTGTAACAGTTCTAAACACGAGATTTACATTTATACAGAACTAGCTTTTAATTTTTATTTAACTGGTTAATATAAGGTACCAGGAAAACTTTTGTTTCTCTGGTGGTTCAGATGGTAAAGAATCCACCTGCAATGCAGGACACCTGGGTTCCATCCCTGGGTTGGGAAGATCCCCTGGAGGAAATCGTGACAACCCACTCCAGTATTCTTGCCTGGAGAAACCCATGGATAGAGGAGCCTGGCGGGCTACAGTCCATGGGGTCGCAAAAAGTCAGTCACAGTTGAGCGAGAAAGCAAAGCACATCTGTTTTAGAGGTCAAATATTTTAAAGCAAAATAATAAACACATAATTAAAAGTGCCAATCATTTTTATGACAGTTTTACTGACTAATGATGTATGTTGTAGTTTTAATAGCGCTCATGCTTTATTCTGAGTTTATCATGGGGTTGCAGAGAGTCGGACCCGACTGAGCGACTGAACTAAACTGAACTGACTGATCCATCTTATCTGAAGAGTACTGGCCAAAGAAACAATATATATTCAGGAAGTGAATGGCTCCCTGATTCAGTACATTCCCTTCCATCTACTTGTTACTTTTGCAAAGATGATTTGGTAAAAGATTTTCTTTTGAGGAAGACTTCAGGTCAACTCAGGGTAAAGGGAGCAATAAGAATGCTCAAATGAAATATGTGATTTTATTCCCCTGTGTGATCCAAAGTATGGTGTAAGCGCCTCAGTGAGCCCAGGACGACAGAGGAAGCACAGGGCTGGCGACTGCTAACTGGGTAGCACCTGAGGACCAGAGTCGTGCCGGGTCAGCTCCTAGTCAGCGCGGCGCCACACCGAGAAAGAGACTTAAAACCATGGGGCATCACTAGCGGACATTCATATGCAATGTTTTGCCAATGTACCAAGTGTCTGTTTATGACCATCCACAGGGTCCCACTGAAAAAGAAAGCAATTTCTTAGCTCCTTTGGTAGTCTGTGAAGTAAAACTTTGGGCACAGCTGAGGTTATGAAGGGAAAAGTGGGGAAAATCACACACCTCCCGATTGATGAATCTGTGTTTGTTAGTAACCCTGATGCGGTTTAGTGCAATGTCAATATTAAATTGCCTAAGGATCTTTCTCTTGAATTAGCAATTTGGAGAATTTCTACTATCTTGATTAAAAGGGAAGCATTTTAGTATAGCCAAAGTTATGCTTTGAAATGCTTTTACATCTCCCAGGAAAGTAGTGATTCAGTTTAAAGTCAAAGTTGAAAGAAGCCTCTTGAAGTTGTGACACGCTTGATAGTTGTAATCGTTTATCTTTCTTATTATATGCTTACCAGTTTAATAGCAAATTTTAATTCCACCTAGAAAGGATTAAAAAAAAACTTTCAATGGAGCCTAAGAGTGCTTGAAAAAGGAGCCAGGGACACCATTCCCATAGGCAGATGTTGCTTATTATATATGAACTTAGGTGTGTCTTCTCTTTTCCCTCGTACAAAAATATTGTGTTGTAATAAAGTTAAATATGAAATTCCAGTAGCTCTGTTGGTAGATGAAAATGGAGGTCTTTAATGATCTAGTATGATATGCATTCTTTCTGAAATATGCATTGAGACCATATCACAGAATGCCCTTTCCTCTTCTTTTGGTAAGTTGAGAATCTTTGTTAGTCAAGAGATTAATTGTAAGTAATATCATCACTGTCATCTTTGAGGATTTTGTTACTCATTACATGCATGCATGGCAGTAAAGAATTGGAACAGTTTCCTAAAGGAAAGATGAATAAGAAAAAGGGGTATTTATATGAAAAATGAACATGACTGATGAATTTTAAAGCATTAACAGCATTAGAATTTTGTAGTGCTTTGTATCTAGATGTTGGATAATTTTTTAGTTCACCAAGAAGAAGAAATAGAAGTACATAATCTCTATTTTCCTAAATGATTATCTGGATAATTAATCTTCCAACCAGTTAGTGTGTGTATGTGTGCATGTAATTAAAAAAGTGCTTTTAAATCATATTAAATTTCTAGAGAATTAATCTAGTCCAATATCATTTTCCTATGTAGACAACTTATTGAATATATTAGTGCAATTGATAATTTAATTGGTCATCATTGGATGAAATACTAGAAATTACTTTTTTTATATGTTCATTTGTCTTTTTCTCTGTGTAGCTTTCTTTGAATGTATTATTTATGTACAGTTAATATCTGTTAACTGACCCCTATCATCATGTCTTTTACATCCTATTTCCCACCTTAGAAATTAGGACCTCTGAATTCCCCTAAAGGATCTATTTGCAGAAAAGATGATAGTGAATAACATAGCTGTTAAAGATTTTTCAGGGAAACAGATAAAGATGAAATGCATTCTCTAATCCACAGCTAACATGACTGAGCAACTGAACTGAACTGAACACATTTAAAGCCCTCACAATACATGCATATTCTTCAAGGTCCCTTGGCAACCCTTTAGCCACCGTATTTGTGGTTGTAGTAGTTGTTGATATTTACATTTCTAGATTTTCTCTCCCAGAAAGATCCTACCTGGTATAGTATCTTATGTACATTAGTCAAAACAATTCAATCCAAGGGTTTTTTTGTCTTTTAGTTAAGGAAGTATAGATGTTAAGACATCTTCTTAAAAAAGCACCAACTACTGTTACCATTATATGTCCTCAGGATATCTTCACTTCTCTCCATTTTGGCTCTCCACTGAAGGAAGGAATCTTAATGAATGGAGTATTCTCAGTCTATTAAATGGGCTTTAACAAGTCATGTAAATTCTTTGCAAGCCATCAGAGGTGCCAGAGGAAAAGAAAGAGTGCTGTATCAGAGTAGTAAGTGCAGAGATAAGTTTATGAATTAAGTACATGGCACCTAGTGAGGACTGGCTGAGAGAAGGGCTGTTAGTTAAATGACCTGAGTTTCACTGATGAAGGAAAATAAAAAAGTTATTTCAGTTGTAGCTGAGTAGCTGACTAAGCTGATATCACTTATTTTTAAAGAGGTATTTGATAGTAAATGCAAAGGGAAAGAGAACCTTTGGCAGTATTTTAGATCAAATACTGTGAGGGGGAAAGGAGACCCTGAAAATCTGGTAAAAAGAAAGATATTTCAGCTGCATAAAAGGGAAAGTTTTAGCACAAAGCTAAAATCTTGTCAATTATGTAAGATCTACTTTAGAAAGAAGACAAATGACTGAAAATAATGTTGAAGATACAGAGAGATTTTTGAGATGTAAAGCAGAGATTCTGAAGAAATTCATATATGAGAGATTTCATCCAGAAAGTTAGCTAATCTAAATAGCAATATCAAATGGTTTTGAATATCATGGCTTCTGTAATGAGACTATCAGGATTTATATGTGAGAGCTTCTGCACTTACTACCTGTATGAACTTGGGTTAGTTACTAACAATTCTTTTGTTTAATTTTCCCATCTGTAAAATGTGTATAAAGGTAGCATTTCACAGGTTGGTTTATATGATAAAATATATCATGTATATAAACTATTCAGTCTTTTATGGACTGAATTTTGTCCTCCAAAACTTTGTTAGAGTCCTAACCTGCAGTACCTCAGAATGTGACTGTATTTGGAGATAGGCCTTTAAAGAGGTAACTAGGTAAAAATAAGGTGGTTAGAGTAGGCCCTACTCCAGTCTGCTCCATGCCCTTACAAGAAGAGAATATTTGGACACAGATAGGTTCAGAGAGAAGGCCATATAAGGACACAGGAAGAAGAAATGGTCATTTACCAGTCAAAGAGAGAGGTCTCTGAAGAAACCAACTCTCCCTTGGACCTTAATCTTGAACTCATAGCCTCCAGAAAATAAATTTATATTGTTAAGCCACCCAGTGTGTGGTAATTTGTTATGGCAGCCCTAGAAAATTAATACAGTACCTGAATCAGTGAACACAAATCAGATGTTAGTTGTTGCTGAAGTTAGGAAAACTAGATGGTCAGTGACAATGGAAATGTACATCCTAATAGGCTTTTATCAAGAGAAGTCACATTTGCTTGCTTCCAACTGACCATCTGTAATTCTGAAGTTTTGTGTTTTGTTAGAACTTCTGGGAATAACTTTCAAACTAACATCATTCTGTATCTCTTTAGGCCAAGAATATAGGACTCTGAGAAACCTTTACTGTCAAAGAAAAATACCAAAAGACCATCAATTTATTTTGCTTTTATAGCTGTTTCTCTTTTGGAATATTTTGAGGCAAATTGCTTTCTTTAACTTAACATAGAATATAACTAAAAACTAAGAAAAATGTAACAGAGGCTATCTGAAGAAAATTTATACCTCTTAATATTCCAGTTACATATATTTGCATTGAATTGACTCAGATTTATGAGCTCTCAAAGTCAGAAGAATAAACAGTGGTTTACTTGAACTTCCACAACATATGGCCCATATTTCACATTTCTGACATGAGGTAAGTTCAAGCAAGGGAGGATGGTTTGAAAATATTTTAGCTAAAGGTACTTATAATTAAGGTCTGTGATCTGAAGGTATTTAGATAAAGTCAGAGTAGACACTGCATAGAGAGAGGAAATGTCTTCAGATCTCAGTCGTTCAATCTCTGTATTCATCTACACTTATCAGAAGTCGCAGACTTTATCATGCACTTCGATGAATCTGTTTGATGCATGCCTTGGTACTTGTGCTCGTATTCTTCCTCAGGTTGGAATGGCTTTACTCACTCTACCTGCTTCCACCCATGATAAACTCCCTCTCAAGCTGACAGTCATCAACTAGCCCAGCTTCTCTAGGGCTTCCCAGATGACCCAGTGATAAAGAATCTATCTGCCAATGCAGGAGATGCAGGAGGTGCAGGTTTGATTGATGAGTTGGGAGGATCTCCTGGAGGAGGAAGTGGCAATCCACTCTAGGACTCTTGCCTGAGAATCCCATGGACAGAGGAGCCTGGTGGGCTACAGTCCCTTGGAGTCACAAAGAGTTGGAGACACTGAGTATGCACATGCATAGCCCAGCCTCTTTAGGAGCACAAAGTAAAAATTCTGTCATTTTGTTTCCATGAAAAGTTGCAGTGATATATTTGTACTAACATCATTAAATAATTTAGAAACATTTTGGATCATCTACTTTGGGTCAGGCACTCAGCTAGGCATTGGTTATACTTATGGGAAAGCATCAAAATCAATGTTTCACCTTCATGTCTTCTCATATGTCTTTGTGTGGTCCTCAGTAGTGGAAAGTCTATATTCCTGGCTTCATTCTTTATATCTCCTATGACGAACGTGTTTGGATAAACTAAGTTTATTTTTATACTCTTACTGTTGTGAATTTGATACTCTGTTTACTGTACACATACAATATTATTCAGTATTTGTTGAACCAGAGCTTGCATTCCCATACCATGCTGACAAAGATAAAACTAGCTTTATCATATTTTATGTAATTATTGAATGTTTTTATATTTTTTAATCATGATAAACTACGTTCAAATTTCTGTTGTAACAATGAATGTGAGAAAATGCTGGCGTTTCATTGGAACTACTTTTTGCTATTAAATAGAATAGTAGACCTTTTTTTTTTTTTTTATTAAACACTGTATATCCCAACATAGTTTATGTTGTGGAGGAGGGTATCTGGAGAAGGTAGTGATACAGAAACAATGCATTTGAATTGTCTCTTTACTTCATATATCAGTGTAAGTGAATGTGATTATAATATATTTCTAAAAGTTTATTCATATAGCAGACATTTAGAAAAGGAATGTTGGGCAAATATTTTTGGCAACAGTACCAAGTTCCCTGGGCTATCAGAGCCCTATTATGCCTATTAGAAGATATAAAAAGATTTCTTTGGTATAGAAATTTCTGGGCAAATGCATATATATGCTTTTTTTTATAGCATTTCTTTGAATTTTGCTTACATTTAGAGATTCAAATACTCTGACTTCCTGTTGCTGGATGTAAATCTGCACCTGTTAGCAAACAAATTCTGGATAAACTTAAAATAACATGCTAGTATTAATTTCAAATAAATGACTATCCTCTTTGAACATTTTCTGTCTTTTCCTATTTTACAAGGTTTAAATTCTTTTAACAGTCAATATTTGTCACTTCTTTTGTAACTCCAACTTGTTTACAAAAGTATTTTAAAAATTTGTATAAATGTAGATATGCTAACATGAAGGAAACATGGATAATTTAAATATGGATCATAACTTTAAAACATATCTGTAAGAAGACACAGACAAGAAGCCACAAATGACCACAGGATTTATTTTAACTTCATTGTGAAAACCTGGTATAAAATAGAAAGAATGAAAAACAATTTTAGGGCTTTGGAATCATATTTGTTAATTACACACCTGTAAATCTTTTGTAAAAATCAGTCTTCCTTTTAAGTAAGATAGGGATGATATGGAGGTAATTAATAATCACAGTATAGAAAGCCCTTTTCTGTTTCCCTTGGATCGTTGTCTAGAATTTTGCTTCTGTTTTTAACTTAATACAGAAATGTTGTTGTTCGGTCGAGTCCGACTCTTTGTTACTCCATGGGTTGCAGTACACCAGGCTTCCCTGTCCTTTGCTATCTCTGAGAGTTTGCTCAGTTTGCTCAGATTCATGTCCATTGAGTTGGTGTTGCTATCTAACCATCTCATTCTCTGCTGCCCTCTTCTCCTTTTGCCTTCAGTCCTTCCCAGCATGAGGGTCTTTCCAAAGAGTTGGCTCTTCGCATCAGATGGCCCAAGTATTCGGGTTTCAGCTTCAGCATCAGTCCTTCTAATGAATAATCAGGATTGATTTCCTTTAGGATTGACTGGTTTGAGTTCCTTGTAGTCTAAGAGACTCTCAAGAGCCTTCTCCAACAACACAATTCGAAGGCATTGATTCTTCAGTGCTAGGTCTTCTTTATGGTTCAAATCTCAAATCTGTGCATGACTACTAGAAAAACCATAGTTTTGACTGTTTGCACTTTTGTTGGCAAAGTGATTTTAATATATTGTCTAGGTTTACCAAAGTGTTCGTTCCAAGGAGCAAGCATATGTTAATTTCATGGCTGCAGTCACTGTCCACATGGATTTTGGAGCCCAAGAAAATAAAACCTGTTACTGCTTCTACTTTTACGCTTCTATTTTCCATAAGTGATGGGACCAGATGCCATGATCCTAGTTTTCTGAATGTTGGGTTTTAAGCCAGTGTTTTCACTCTCCTCTTTCACCATCATCAAGAAGCTTCTAGCTCCTCATCACTTTCTGCCATTAGAGTGGTATCATCTGCATATCTGAGGGTGTTCATATTTCTCCCACCAATCTTAATTCCAGCTTGGAATTCATCCAGCCTGACATTTCACATGATATATTCTGCATATAAGGGAATGGCTACCTACTCCAGTATTCTTGCCTGGAAAATTCCATGGACAGAGGAGCCTGGCAGGCTACAGTCCATGGGGTGGCAAAGAGTCAGACATGATTGAGCGACTTAATACAGTCTGCATATAAGTTAAATAAACAGAATAACAGCATACAGCCTTGTCATACTCCTTTCCCTATTTTGAACCAATCAGTTGTTCCATGTAAGGTTCTAACTGTTGCTTCCTGGCCTGCATGCTGGTTTCTCAGGATACAAGTAAGGTGGTCTGGTATTTCCATGTCTTTAAGAATTTTCCAGTTTGTTGTGATCCAGAAAGTCAAAAACTATCTCATAGTCAAATGCAGTCAAAGCAATCAAAGCAGAAGTAGATGTTTTTCTGGAATTCTCTTGCTTTCTCTATGATCCAATGGATGTTGTCAGTTTGATCTCTGGTTCTTCCACCTTTTCTAAATCCAACTTGTACAACTGGAATTTCTTAGTTTGTGGACTTCTGAAGCCTAGCTTGAAAGATTTTGAGCATTACTTTACTAGCATATGAAATGAGTGCAGTTGTGCGATTGTGTGGAATTTTTCCATTCTTTGGCATTGCCCTTTTTTGGGACTGAAATGAAAACTGACTTTTTCTAGTCCTGTGACCACTGCTGAGTTTTCCAAATTTGCTGGCATATTGAGTGCATCCCTTTAACAGCATCATTTTTCAGGATTTGAAACAGTTCAGCTGGAATTTCATTACCTCCACTAGCCTTGTTTGTAGTAATGCTTCCTAAGGTCCACTTGACTTCAGACTTTAGAATATCAGGCTCTAGGTGGGTGACCACACCATCATGGTTATCTGGGTCACTAAGACCTTTTTTGTCTAGTTCTTCTGTGTATTCTTGCCACCTCTTTTCAATCTATTCTGTTTCTCTTAGGTCCTTACTGTTTCTGTCCTTTATCTTGCCCATCCTTGCATGAAATGTTCCCTTGATGTCTTCAGTTTTCTGGGAGCGACCTCTAGTCCTTCCCACTCTGTCATTTTCCTCTCCTTCACTGTGCTGTTCATTTAAGAAGGCCTTCTTATCTCACCTTGTTCAACTGGATGAAACTCTGCGTTCAGCTGGATATATCCTTCCCTTTCTCTGTCGCCTTTTGCTTCTCTTCTTTCCTCAGCTATGTGTAAAACTTCCTCAAATAACCCCTTTCCTTCTTACATTTCTTTTTTCTTTGGGATGGTTTTGGTCACTGACTCTACAATGTTATGAACCTCTGGAATACAGAGATAGATACTATTAATATTGAAATAAAAATATGTACTTTAAATGAGTATTCATGTTTTTATACAAATTTTAGTACTCCCCTGTGCCCATATTTATGTTGTACTCATTTTTCTTTTTGTTAAGTTAAATCATATAGTGGTAATTCTTTCAATCATGGTATGCAGGTGATAAAGAAACTCTTAGTCTTTATTTCATCCTCACTCTGAATTTACATATCAAGTGTGACATTGAATTAAAAGATGGAAACCAAATTCAGAATAGTGATTGTCTCTCAGGTAGAAAGGCAAATGTGATTTTTTTGAGGAGCAAAATGTGGGTTTCAGCTCTAGCTGATGCTTCATTTCATTTAAAATATTTTTGTAAATATAGTAGACCATTAGGCTTTATTAAGTTTTAATGATATCAACATAACTTTTTGTTACACATCTCACTGAATTTTTTGGAAGATTTTATAATAGAAAAGGAAAATAAATATATATACTTTCATCCTGCCTTCTCTTCAATGCTGTTTTCAATCCCTTATATCTAATGTAGAATACAACAGAAGAAAACATTTAGGGTCAAATAATGGAAAGTTTTTGCCATTCACTTATTTAACCTTAGAATGATTACTGATGATGAAGTACATTTTTCTTAATCATCATTTTATGTCATAATTTAGTTGATATATAGTTATGTTGAGATTTTATAGATTTTTAGCAATTGTTCTTCAACACCAAGAATGTGAATAAAATATTCATTCTACTAGGCTATTCATTTTTCTTAAACATGAATCCATTAATACAGTCAGAACTCATCCTTATCATATGATTCACTGATTTTGTGTTGCTCTAAAGGCAATGAAAACCTTTTTAAAAAGAAAGAGTAAGGAAACACTAAAATTAATATTAACATAATTTTAGAGTTCCTTTTTACTAAATGATTTTTGTTGCATTTAAAACAGTAAATACTGCATATATATGTAGGTATAATAAACATTCAGGTGCATGTGTATATATATATATTATATATATGTAAATGTATTGTAGATACATGTGTGCATATTAGATGCACTGTTTATATATATATAATATATAAATTATATAAATAGTATACATATGTAAAATAAATACAATTTTATATAATTTAAAACTGTTTTTGCTCTAAATCACATAACATACTCAAATGAAGTGATCATCTGGTTTTAAATTTTAGTTCTGTGCCTTATTTTAATAGAGATTAAGAATTCATCTTTGCTGACTCAGAGATTAATACTTTTAGTAATGTGTTTTCACAATAGCAGTCAAGTTCCTTTGAAAATACACTCCATTAGAAATAGGAGTTCCTGTTAGAGTTTTAAACCTGTCTTGGCTGGCTCATTTTTCTTGTCTGTGATTTTTCTGTAATGATGCCCAACATCATGATGATGCTAACTAATATACCTCAATGAGCTCGACCATCTTAACAGTCATGCTCACATCATTAACCTTGTCTTCAGTAAAGCAGATGTTGACAATGTGACATAGGGAAAAAGAGAAAATTGGGAATCTCTTATCTCTCTTTTCATCTACTATTTCCACTTTGTTTTGCATAGCCCATAGAATGAACTGATAGAATGAACACCTGACTAAAACAATTCAATAATATCACTTCATTATATGAATTTAGGATTAATGAATTTAAACAAAATGATAAACATACATATGCAAAGAAACCATGCCCAATTCTGGTGATTAGATCCTGTTTGTAAATTAACATTTATATATAACTTCAAAATACAGAAGGCAAAATAGATATACAAAAAAAATAAAATAAAAGTGAGGAAGATGAAATTTGAAGTCTCAATGACTTAAGTTGAATTCTGGTATAACAGGCAAGTTTGGTCTTGGAGTACAAAATGAAACAGGGCAAAGGCTAACAGAGTTTAGCCAAGAGAACGCACTGGTCATAGCAAACACCCTCTTCCAACAACAAAAGAGATGACTCTACAAATGGACATTACCAGATGATCAATACTGAAATCAAGTTTATTATATTCTCTGTAGCCGAAGATGGAGAAGCTCTATACAGTCAGCAAAAACAAGACCGGGAGCTGACTGTGGCTCAGATAATGAACTCCTTATTCAGACTTAAATTGATGAAAATGGGGAAAACCACTAGACCATTCAGGTATGACCTAAATCAAACCCCTTATAATTATACAGTGGAAGTGACAAATAGATTTAAGGGATTAGATCTGATAGAGTGCCTGAAGAAGTATGAATGGAGGTTCATGACATTGTACAGGAGGCAGTGATCAAGACCATGCTCAAGAAAAAGAAATGCAGAATGACCAGTGGTTGTCTGAGGAGGCCTTACAAATAGCTGAGAAAGTAAGAGAAGCTAAAGGCAAAGGAGAAAAGGAAAGACATGCACAGTTGAATGCAGAGTTTAAAAGAATAGCTAGGAGAGGTAAGAAAGCTCCTAAGTGATCAATAAAAAGAAATAGAGCTAAACAATAGAATGGGAAAGACTAGAGATCTCTTCAAGAAAATCAGAGATACCAAGCAAACATTTCATGAAAAGATATTCACAGTAAAGGACAGAAATGGCACGGACCTAACAGAAGCAGAAGATATTAAGAAGAGGTGGCAAGAATATGCAGAAGAGCTATACCAAAAAGATCTTAATGACCCAGATAACCACGATGATGTGATCACTCAGCTAGAGTCAGACATCCTGGAATGCAAAGTCAAGTGGGCCTTAGGAAGCCTCACTACGAACAAATCTAGCAGAGAAGATGGACTTCCAGCTGAGCTAATTCAAATCCTGAAAGATGATGCTGTGAAAGTGCTACACTCAGTATGCAGGCAAATTTGGAAAACTCAGCAGTGGCCACAGGACTGGAAAAGGTCAGTTTTCATTCCAATCCCAAAGAAAGGCAATGCCAAAGAATGTTCAAACTACTGCACAATTGCACTCATTTCACACACTAGCAAAGTAATGCTCAAAAATATCCAAGCAAGGCTTCAGTGGTACATCAACTGAGAATTTCCAGTTGTTCAAGCTGAATTTAGAAAAGGTAGAGGAACCAGAGATCAAATTGCCAACATTTGTTGGGTCATCGAGAAAGCAAGGGAGTTCCAGAAAACTACCTCTTTCTGCTCATTGACTATACCAAAGCCTTTGACTGTGTGGATCATGACAAACTGGAAAATTCTTAAAGAGATGGGAATGTCAGACCACCTTACCTGCCTCCTAATAAACCTGCATTCAGGTCAAGATGCAACAGTTAGAACCAGACATGCAACAAAAGATTGGCTCCAAATTGGGACGGTAGTACGTCAAGGCTGTATACTGTCACCTTGCTTATTTAATTTTTATGCAGAGTACATCATGAGAAATGCTGGGCTGGATGAAGCACATGCTGGAACCAGGATTGCTGGAAGAAATATCAATAACCTCAGATATGCAGATGACACCACCCTTATGGCAGAAAGCAAAGAGAAACTGAGGAGCCTCCAGATGCAAGTGAAAGAGGAGAGTGAAAAAGTTGACCTAAAGCTCAACATTCAAAAAACTAAGATCATGGCTTCTGGTCCCATCACTTAGTGGCAAAGAGATGGGCCAAACAATGAAAACAGTGATAGAGTTTATATTCTTGTGCTCCAAAATCACTGCAGATGGTGACGTCTCTTTTGTTGTTGGAAGAGGGTGTTTGCTATGACCAGTGCGTTCTCTTGGCTAAAGACACTAGCTCCTTGAAACAAAAGGTATGGCAAACCTAGACAACATATTAAAAAGCAGAGACATTACTTTGCCAACAAAGATCTGTCTAGTCAAAGCTATGGTTTTTCCAGTGGTCATGTATGAATGTGAGAGTTGGACCATAAAGAAGGCTGAGTACTGAAGAATTGATGCTTTTGAACTGTGGTGTTGGAAAAGACTCTTGAGAGTCCCTTGGGCTGCAAGGAAATCAAACCAGTCAATCCTAAAGGAAATCAGTCCTGAATATTTATTGGAAGGACTGAAGCTTAAGCTCCACCTCCAATACTTTGGCCACCTGATGAGAAGAACTGACTCACTTGAAAAGACCCTGATGCTGGGAAAGATTGAAGGCAGGAGGAGAAGGGGCTGATCAAGGATGAAATGGTTGGATGGCATCACCGACTCGATGGACATGAGTTTGAGCAATTATGGCAGTTGGTGATGGATGGGGAAGTCTGGCATGCTACAGTCCATGGGGTCTTAAAGATTTGGATACAACTGAGCAATTGAAGTGAACTGAACTAAATTAGTCCTGCTTTCTATTGAATTTGTACTTGGATTATTCTGAGATTAAATTGTAGTTGGGTCTGTGTTCAACAATGTAGAAATGCAACAACTGTTAGTTTCTGCTTTATACACATCATTACATGTGTACAGACTCATATGAACATGCATGAAAACGCATATAGATCTTGAAATTCAGTGAGAGAGGTAATGAGTATATTGTTTGTGTTTGTGTGTACATTTGCATGTGCTTTTTGCTCAGTTATATCCAACTCTTTGCAGCCCTCCTGGACTGTAGCCCACCAGGCTGCTCTGTCTATGGAATTTCCCAGCCAAGAACACTGGAGCGGGTTGCCATTTTCTATTCTAAGGGATCTACCTGACCCAAGTATCAATCTGCATCTCTCTTGCATTGGCAGGCAGGTTCTTTACCACAAGTGCCACTTGGGATGCCCCAGTGATTATGTAGTATACCCATATAAGCACATAAACAGTGTGCACAAGTACATGTATAAATGTACATAAACATTGAGAAATTTCTATGTAGTTTATCAAATATTTATCAAATAATAATTGAGTATGTTTATAATGTCTTCAATAAGTTTTTAAACTTCCACATCTATTTTTACTTTATTCTATTTTCCTAATCATGGATAAAATATCAATTAGAGAAATACACACTTTTGAAAATGATTTCATCACACTCTAAATAAAGACAAGTTTTAGGAAGCACTTTTTGGTCTTTACTACCTATCAGATTATGTTCTAGTTACTGGATTTAACAGTGGTTAGCAAACTAACCATAAATATCTTTCCTCTTAGGATTTACTTCTGATGATGGAAAGAGATAATAAAGTACATTAATTGAAATAAATGACATGTTAGACATTTCTAAGTGCAAGGCAAAAAAAATTAAAGAGGGAAAGGGGAATGAGAAAGGGAAAAGAGTTTAAATTTTAGATAGTCTGAACAGGAAAGATAACTGAGAAGATGACATTTGGGAAAAGATGAGAAGGAAATGAGGGACAGAGTTGTGGAAACCTATGAGGGAGAATATTCCAAGCAGAGAAAAAATAAATAAAATATGAAATTCATTGAAAAGGAATAGCTTTATCATCATCCAAAAATATAGTTTCTATGCAGATTTCCCTCCTCAACATTCACTCCTTTTTGTTCTTTATCAATCCAAGACTGATGAAATCTTTTCATGCATTATTGATAATGTGGAATGTAACTCCACTTATATAAGATGGACATTTTGAAAGTAATATAGTATTGCAGAGATTAGACTTTATAAAAAGTTTAAAACCATTAAATATAAATACAGAAGCAACACAGAGTAGAATTATCATAAAATCTTCTCTTTTCATCTAGAGTGCCAGAAAGTAAAGGAATTAAAGGTAAAATATCAGATATAAAGCTACATTTTCCCTAAGAGCCTGTGCATTTAGAAACTTGTAATGAGCTAACAGTGTTTTAGCTATTTTTCCTATGTGTAATGATGAGCTACAAAAAATGTTTGAAGAAATACAAAGTGATTTGGTTTAAATTTTTCCATTGCAAACATAGGACATTTTGAGTATAAAAACAACTTAAAAGAAATTAATGTTTTAGTTTTGTATGATACATGTAAGTGATACAATTTTAATTTAAATTGTAATTCCAGGATATTATAAACCAAACTTGTTGTTGAGGATCCCTCAAAATATTAATAATTATAACTATGTATACAATTTTAGAAGGTGTAAGTCCTTACAACATCATTGGTCAATTTACTATAAAATCTCATTTAAATGTAACATTTGACAGTTTTTAAAATATATACAAAAAGTGCAAGGAATTTTTTGTTTTTAATTCATGATTTTTCCCTCAGGTTGTTCAAGAGAAAAAAATCTGTGCTCTTATTTTTTCCTTTCTGGTCTAACTTTATTTCCTATATCATTAATTTCTATTACTAACTGTATTTTTTTCCTTTTAACTTCTGTGTGCATTCTCTTGTATTTTTACTATGTCCTGAAAATTGACTAAATTTTATTATTTGATTCTTCCTATTTTTTAGCATAAGAATATTATAATTTTTTTCTATGTACTACTTTATCTGCCTCTGATGTTTTTCTAGGTGATATATTTTCTTTAGTATTTGTAAAGGATTGAGAAATGTATTTGAGTTATTTTTTTTTTATTACCCTTTGATACTGCTTTCTGATTTGTATAATATACAAAGCATGTGGAGATCAGGAAAAGATCTCCATCATAATGATTTTTAAAACGTTTGTTGTACTTTATTATCCATGATGTTTTTATACTTGCTTCAGGTAGATACAGTTCTCTCCCTTCACACATATATATTATTCATGTCCATCTTGATTTTTTATTTGTTTAATATATAAGAGAAATGGTTAAAGTTTACTACAATGATGGAGATTAGTGACTTTCCCCTATAGCTTCATCAGTTTGGCTTTTGAAGCTGGTATTAGGGTGTCATCAACTTTAAAATTGTTATCCTTTCTGGTGAGTTGAATATCCTAACAGCAAAAAGTGATATCTTTATATCAAGTTTTTGTGTGCATGCATCTCAGTGATGATGGCATGTTTTCCTTTATATTTTGTGATTTAAAAACAAAAAACCGTGAGCTCCTGTTAATTAGATTTTTCCTATGAAAATACTTTGAGGCCAGTTTTAAAGTATAAACTTATAGAATGGTTCCTAATAAGCCTATGTGTGTTGAGATCTTCTCTAACTCTGCTCCTCTGGACCATTTTGCTGTTCATGACATGAGACAGTTGCTGTGGCTGCCATCCAAGTAGTGGGCAAAAAGACATCTGGAGCTGGCAAGGGCACCAAGTCTGTGCAGAACGCTCAGAAGGCTAAATAAGTATTATCCCTAATTCCTGTCACTCCAGTCTTAATAAGTGGTGGAAAAATCATCTCAGAACTATTTGTCTCAATTGGCTATTTAAATTTAATAGTAAAAGACCAGTTAATGATAGCTGCATTCTGAAACCTTCAGAAGAAAAGAGAATGTTTTATCAGCCTTTTTTTTTTTTTCTTTCCTGTGTTGCAATGTTAAGTTATTGGTTCTTAAAATTAGGACTGTTTTAACAGAAACAACTTGAACAAAAATCCCTCACAGAAAGTTGAACCCATTAAAACAAGAACGTTTAATGAGGAAAACAAATATTCAAGGGCACTACCAAAGCATGATGAATTAATTTAGATTTTCTGCTTAAGGCTTTATTTTTTTCAATTGAGATATAATTGCATATAACATTGTGTGAGTCTGCGGTGTACAGCATGTGGGTTTGGTACATTTGTGTTTTTCAGTATGATTACTACTGTAGTGGTAGCTTACATCTTTATCATATCACATAATTGCCATTTCTTTTTTTGTGTTAGGAAGTTAAAATCTGGTTTCTTAGCAGCTTTGATGTTTATAATACAGTTTTGTTGACTATAATCACTGTGGTGTGCATTAGATCTCCAGAACTTATCTACTAGCTGCAATTTTTTACCTCTAAATGGCATCTCCCCAATTCTGCTACACACACCCCAGCCATTTAGACTAGTGATAAAGAATTTGCCTGCCAGTGTAGGAGATGCAAGAGACTCAGATTTGGTCCCTGGGTAGGGAAGATCCTCTTGAGTAGGAAATGGCCACCTGCTCCAGTATGCTTGCCTGGAAAAATTTCATGGACAGAGGAGCCTGGCAGGCTACAGTCCACAGGGTCGCAAAGTATCAGACATGACTGAGCACATAGGTTGTAGGAGCAGCAGATCTATCTTTAAAAAAGATCAGGAAAGAGTTTTTACTCCTTCCCCCTCACGCCACTCTCATTATTCATCATATTCTTTTACAGAGTCCTGAGTTTTTGTGGTGGTGGAAGACAGGTTTACAACTTCCCCATGCTTAAAGCTCTAGTTTTTGTTAGTTACTTATATGCAAGCTTTGGAGCATAGATGGATGAACAGGTACCTTCGTTAATTTACATATTGCAGTCCTTGCTTAGGAAGCTGTTTCCTGTTCTTTCTGGCCTCTAAGGAGTTACCTTACCCTTATTCAGCTGATCCATGCATTAAAATGTGTGTGTGTGTGTGTGTGTGTGTGTGTGTGTGTGTATTTTCCAAAAGTTTTCAGTATACACTACTGAGAGGAGTTTTCTCTGAACATTTGGAGGACAAAACCATAAATGTTGATTAGATTTCTATTCTTGTATGCTTACCCTCCACCAAAATTTCAATATTTTTGATCTTTTAAGTTCTCAAACTATTTACTTTCCAGATTTATTGAATATACAACACAGAGAAGTGTTCTTTTGTTTTGAACCTTTTTTAAAGAAATTGCCTGAATTATCTGAATTAAAAAAAAAATAAATCCACATGTTCAAATGTGATCCTTAGGCCACACAAAACTGTTAGAAGGCTACAAGCTAAGAGCACCTTACAATGGCCCTTGAAAAATAATAGCTTTATTTATATTCTTGGCTTTACAGCAGGAAGCTACGTGGTCTGACTACATTAAACCACTCCATTTGATATAATAAGATCACTAAGGACATTTGCCACTTGTCTCTCTTTCTCACTTTTCTAATGTAAAACCTCACATTGATTTAATTTTAAAATTTAGCATTGAGAAAATTGTCTGTATTTCCTGGTGAGTTTTCCAATTTCTGACAGTGAGAATTGTGTAACTATTTTTGCTAAGATGTTCAATTCCATTTGAAATTCAACTGTCCTTAAATATATAGGTCCTATGATTTGATTTTTTTTCTTTTCTTTTTCTACATACTTTGTTTATATTTCTGGATTCATTTTCCTAATTTTAATGCTTTATTTTCTAATCAAAATTTTATTCTAGGTATTTTTGTTTGAATCACTTTTAATTATATGCAGATTGAGGCACAGTATATTTTAAAACAAAAACATATGTGTGCCATGAGAAAATGAAATTATTATTGACCAAGACAAATGAAGTGATTTAATAGGAAAATATTTTAGAAAACTCTCTGGGTATTAGATTTTATTTATCCAAAAAAATACAAACACTATTGCTTTTTTTAGAGATACACTTAGTTTTTAATATCCATTTATGTTGTATGAGAAAAAATCATGTTATTAAATCTTTGACTCAAAGTAACTGTGAACTTGAAATGAATATTGTGCTTCAGCTGCAGTGTGGCACTGTTTCCTTTTTTAGCTTTCACAAACTTTTTCAAACTTTTAACCCCAGCAAAGAGTAAAGAAAATTTCAATTGTTTTACTTACACCGTAGAAATAGTCTTTCAAAATGCACTATACGCACCAATTAAAAGAGTGAAAATGAAAGTCGCTCAGTCATGTCCTACTCTTTGTGACACCATGGACTATACAGTCTAGGCCAGAATACTGGAGTCGGTACCCTTTCCCTTCTCCAGGGGATCTTCCCAACCCACCCAGGGGTTGAACCCAGGTCTCCAGCATTGCAGACGGATTCTTTACCCGCTGAGCCACAAGGGAAGCCCAATTAAAAGAGTGGTTTTCCCCAAAGAGGGTTTTCCTGCTGGCTCAGATGGTAAAGAATCTGCTTGTAATGCAGGAGACCTGGGTTTCAGTCCCTGGGTTGGGAAGATCCTCTGGAGAAGGAAATGGCAACACACACCAGTATTCCTGCCTGGAGAATTCCATGGACAGTGGAATCTGATGGGCTACAGTCCGGGGGTCACAAAGAGTTGGACATTATGAAGCAAATAACACTTTCACTTCCCCAAAGAACCCCTAAAATTACATATAATGTGTTAGTATAACAAATTAACACCCATTGTGTTACTACATTAAATGGGAGGCATGAATATTTCTAAATATGTTTACTATCCTTTTTAGCATTTTTTAAAATTATTACTAGTTTTCAGTTGTTGGATTTTTCTTTTCTCTTTAATATGCTTGGGCATTTGACTTCCTCCCCATTTCTAACACAAATCATTAGGCATCTTATCTGAACAACTTTTGCTATTAAATCTGGTACTCTTGGCGATTTCATTAGTTCTAATCATAGCTAATTTATTTACTTTCCCAAGAAACTTTTCTAATAAGCTTGGGACTCTTATATTGTGCTTAGTTAATTACTTTTGAGTAAAAATGAGCAACTAGGGAACTCACACAGTAGTTTAGCAAATGGATACATTTGTCATCCAGATATCCTAGTCTCGAGGAGAAAGTATTTTGTGTCTTGCCAGTGCTTGTCTATCTCCTAATTGGCTTATTTTCAAAGAGTTCAGTTCAGTTCAGTCGCTCATCCTGTCTGACTCCTTGTGACCCCATGGACTGCAGCACGCCAGGCCTCCCTGTTCATCACCAACTCCCAGAGTTTACCCAAACCCATTGTCCATTGAGTCAGTGATGCCATCCAACCATCTCATCCTCTGTTGTCCCCTTCTCCTCCTGCCCTCAATCTTTCCCAGCATCAGGGTCTTTTCAAATGAGTCAGCTCTTTGCATTAGGTGGCCAAAGTATTGGAGTTTCAGCTTCAACGTCAGTCCTTTCAATGAACACTCAGGACTGATCTCCTTCAGGATGGACTGGTTGGATCTCCTTGCAGTCCAAGGGACCCTCAAGAGTCTTCTCCAACACCACAGTTCAAAAGCATCAATTCTTCAACACTCAGCTTTCTTTATGGTCCAACTCTCACATCTCTACATGACTCCTGGAAAAGCCATACCCTTGACTAGATGGACCTTTGTTGGCAAAGTATCTGCTTTTTAATATGCTATCTAGGTTGGTCATAACTTTTCTTCCAAGGAGTAAGTGTCTTTTAATTTCATGGCTACAGTCACCATCTGCAGTAATTTTGGAGCCCCCCAGAATAAAGTCAGCCACTGTTTCCACTGTTTCCCCATCTATTTGCCATGAAGTGATAGGACTGCATGCCATGATCTTAGTTTTCTGAATATTGAGCTTTAAGCTCAAAGAACCAGGTCATAATTTGGAACAGCCTTTCTTATATATGTTCTGTTGGCAACACAGTGGAGAAACCAGTGACTCATTTGCTTTATAAAAGTAAAAATAAGGTCATGATTTACATATGGTTTCTACAGTTTGTAGGAAGATAGTTGAGTCTCAGTTTAGAATTTTTTAAAATGCAAAAACAAAAAATATGTGTGCTAAGTAATGAAATAAATGAATCATCAGATAAATAAAAATATTCTCAGGGCTACCTCATACTGTTGTGTAGTATGCACACTGTTCAAATGCACCCAGCTGAGAGGATGTGTGAGGGCTGAAATTTAGGAGGCCCTTCCTTTGATGAACCATGGGCTTTTCTCTGTTGTTTTTTTTTTAATTCATTTTTTTATTGCTATATAATTGCTTTATGAGCTTCCCTAGTGGCTCAACAGTAAAGAATCTGCCTGCCAACAAAGGAGACGCAGGTTCAGTCCTTGGGTTGAGAAGATCCCCTGGAGAAGGAAGTGACAAGCCACTCCAATATTCTGGGAAATCCCATGGACAGAGGAGCCTGGCAGGCTGCAGTCCATGGGGGGCAGAGTCAGATCCGCTTTACAAGTTTGTCTTAGTGTCTGCTGCACAGCAAAGTGAATCAGCTATTTATATACAAATACTTCCTCTTTTTTGGACTTCCTTCCCATTTATGTCACCACAGAGCCCTGAGTAGATTTTCCTATTCTATAGAGTAGGTTCTCATTACTGATCTGTTTTATACATAGCATCAATGGTATATATATGTCAGTCCCAAACTCCCAATCCCTCCCATCCCTATTCCCCCCTTAGTATCCATTTATTTGTTCTCTTTGTCTATGTCTCTACTGCTTTGCAAATAAGATCATCTATACCATTTTTCTAAATTCCACACATCTGCATTAAAATACAATATTTGTTTTTCTCTTTCTGACTTACTTCACTCTGCTCTTTCTGTTGTAGGTGTGCCATTTGTCTTCCTAGGAGGATTTCATTTTTTCTGATATTTCTGCCAAAGAGGCTCTTTTAAAAATCAGTACATAGGCATCCTACAAGCTAGCAGACATCCTGTGTAACCTTACGTGCTGCATACTTGTCTCTTTACAGACAGCTTGGAAATAAACTAAATGTCTCTAACAATGCCTGGAGAAGGAAATGGCAACCCACTCCAGTATTCTTGCCTGGAGAATCCCATGGACAGAGGAGCCTGGCGGGCTACAGTCCATGGTGTTGCAGAGTCAGACACAACTGAGAAACTAACACACTCTTAATGATACCTGGATAAAAAAAGTCCCTGTGAGATTTAAGTGAAAGAATATTAATGGAAATGTCTTCAACCAATGTCTAGTTATCTGTCCATCTCCTATCATAGCACAGCAGATAAGGTACATTAATGTTATTGTGTGCAGCTTACTAAATTAGCAATGAAACCAGTATGACACAGGATCACTAACATTATTGTGCTGTGTTGTGTTTAGTCGCTCAGTCGTGCTGGCTCTTTTTTTTTTGGCAAACCTAGGTTACAGTTAATAGTTTTGTATATCATTGTAAATTTAATTTTAAAACCACTGTGAAAGATTAATTTTAACAGTGATTTAACTCTGCATTCCTGCTTGTGAAGTAAGACTAGGAATTAGCATAACTGTTTATTGAAGTCCACAGAATTATAAAGGGTGCCGTTTCCATACAGAGCTGCTTTTAGTAATGATGCCCCTCTATTGTTTTCCCCTTAATTATCATCCTAAAGGTAGTTGAGCACTCACTCAATGTTTAAATTACTTTTGTGATATACAAAAGAAAGAATATGCGTTCATTTGTAGTTAACCGTTGCAGCTAAAATAATGAGGTGTGGCTTATAACTTTCTCTTAATCAGAGGAACTAATCATGTATTTTTATTTTATTTATTTATTTATTTATTTATTTTTGTTTAGGCATCAAGCCAACTTTAATTTTAAAACAATGTATTTATATTCATGTAGGGAATATTATTCTATTTTTTTTTCTGTGTCTTACGTATTTTTAAATATATTCAACATTTCTGCAGGATTAAATTTCCTATTTGAGGATTTGAGACAAGCTAGGTCAGTTGAAATTGATGTACACAAAATCTCTGCAGTTGATTGGTAATAGCCCAATAAGCTTTTGGATAAGATACGTTTAGATCATACAAAAATTTATATTATCTAATGAGAAAAAGAGGAGAAGAAATAAAATTCAACTTTTCATTCTTCTGTGCACTTAATCACAACTTAATCACAATTTGGTTTAAATATTTGGCCTTTGAACCTGTTGAATTGAATAGTTTAGCTACAGTTAAGAACTTAAAGTTATGAGCAACCTAGACAGCATATTAAAAAGCAGAGATATTACTTTGCCAACAAAGGTCCATCTAGTCAAAGCTATGGTTTTTCCAGTAGTCATGTATGGATGTGAGAGTTGAACTATAAAGAAAGTTGAGCACCAAAGAATGATGCTTTTGACCTATGGTGTTGGAGAAGACCCTTGAGAGTCCTTTGGATAGCAAGGAGATCCAACCAGTCGGTCATAATGGAAATCAGTCCTGAATATTCATTGGAAGGACTGATGCTGAAGCTAAAACTCCAATACTTTGGCCACCTGATGCAAAGAGCTGACTCATTTGAAAAGACCCTGATGCTGGGAAAGATTGAAGGTGGGAGGAGAAGGGGTCAACAGAGAATGAGATGGCTGGACGGCATCACCAACTCAATGGACATGAGTTAGATTAAACTCCGGGAGTTGGTGATGGACAGGGAGGCCTGACCTGCTACAGTCCATGGGGTCACAAAGAGTAGGACATGACTGAGTGACTGAACTGAACTGACTGAACAACTTATGAATCAGATCAAGATTCATAAAGTACTGTGCATAATATTTCTTTTCTTTCCCAACAAACTATTATTGAAGCAGTTACTAGGCTACAAATGGGAAACATTTGAGAGTATTATATGTGAAGAAAATATTATAGGTTATAAGACTGATGAAAAATAGAATGTAAATAGAAAACAGTATTTCACATTTACTCTTACAGAAGCTAGTTTCTATAGAACTTGTTCCATGAAAAAAAACAAAACAACTTCCTTTATTTTAGAAAGCCAGCATATTTTAGCAAGTAAGAAGTTTGTAAATGCTTACATATAAGATATCTGTGTGATGTCTGTGTATTCCATTAATCTCCTTGGCAAAATGCCAAGTTTTCTATTCAGTTCCTGAGTATCACTTTCAAGAAATTGATCAAGCAGACTCAGGAATGTCAAAAATCTCACGTATTCTATACACAGAATAATCAGTTGTTGTTGTTGTTTAGTTGCTAAGCCATGTCGGACTTGTTGCCACCCACCCCATGGAGTATATAGCCCGCCAGCCTCTTTTGTCCATGGGATTTTCCAGGCAAGAATATTGGAATGTGTTGCCATTTCCTTCCCCACAGGATCTTCCCAACCCAGGTACTGAAACTGCATCTCCTGCATCAAAAGGCATTTTTTTTTTTTTAAAACCACTGAACCATCAGGGAAGCCCCAGAATAATCAACAATAAATACTAAATCTCTACTATATAAATACCTATTGCTGCAAGTTAAAACCTAGTGCACACAAAAAAATAAATAAATAACACCTAGTGCACAAATTTCCAAATGATACAAAAACAGAAAATATAGGTGTGCTGGTTTATTTTAAAATATCTTCACCTTGGGTTGCTTTATATGGTTAAATCTCCTAATATATGTAAAATGTTTATACATAATAAGCATTCAATACTTTGAGAAATTTCTGGCACATAAATTAGTGTTCTGTGAAATAGTCACAATTGCATAAGTGTTTTAAAGAAGATTAATATGTTGATAGCCGAAACCATCTACTTTGTGGTTCTATAATTTCAGTTTTTTAACTTTAAATATTGTAGATAAAATTAAATTATGACTTACTATAATGTGATAAATCTTTTAATTAATAATTGAAATGTAATTTAAAATTACTATCAAAATTTTAATTTATCATAGAAAAAGCATTGTAGAAAATTTGGGACTTTGGGGCTTTCTAAAGTGCTCATATTCCCACAGATACAACAAATATTTTTGTTTCATTATTCTAGTTCTTTTCTTATCTCTCTCTTTCCTACGTTGTTGGTAATACTATATATTTGCATTTTCTCCTACCTAACGCTACATCATAATCATTTCCACTCACATTATTTTAATAGCTGCACCTTATGTTAATATATTTTAAATTAGAGTTAATAAAAGCCCAAGTTAAATCTGGTCGCAACAAGATTAATTGTGATTTACTCTGCCTCAGGAAAATGGCAATAGGAAAGAGACCTGTGGGCATGTTCATATTATCCAAGGCTAGTCACATGGATTGGTTGGTTCCTTTAGCATCTGTTCTAAATACTGTGATCATGGTTAGAGTTTTAGAAATGTTCCTGTGATTTTAAATAAGAAAATTGTTATCAGCTAGAAAGCAATCTTTTTTTCCTTATTCCTAGGATAAAAATAAAAAATCACAAAGAAAGGTATTTGTGAATTTTCTAGCTTTCAAGTCTTTTTTTAGGAGCAAGTTTGAGTTTCTCTAGATTTATTTTTTTTCCCTGATAGACTGCTGGGCAGTAATTGGGGCTGAAATTGGAAATTTAAAGACTAATTTTGTTGGTCTTTCTCCTTGTTCTGGGAAATGTTAATCTCGTTTTATGCCCTACAGCTATTTCTGTAACATTTTCCATTATTAATCTTGCTCAAGTCTTCTAATCATTGAAACATATGTGGACAGATCAAGATATTTCATTTAAAAACAAAAAAACTGAACAATGATAGAATAATTTCATAAATAGTTAAAATTTTTCTCTAGATATAAGAATTTCTGGTTATATTTTACATTTATAATGAAACGACTTTTAAAACTTTGGAAGAGATTTGATGCCAACTCAGTGTCATCTGGCTGGAACTCAAGTGTATGAGTCTTACATACAGGCGAAAGGATAACGTTGTGACAATAATCCTGTTATTTAAAATATTTTAAATACCTTAAAGGTTCTTAGTGTATTTGCATTAACATTGTAGAATTTTGACTACTTTCTAGCTTAGCTTTGACCATTGCCAGCTAAAACCTGGTTTCGAATGCAGTCTGGCAAGTTGGCTCTGGCTATGTGATGTAATCAGAAGGTTAGAACTTCAAATTCCAGCCTATAATTGTTAAACTCAACAAACTGAAACAAATTTTTCAACTTTGGTTATTAAAAATAAGAAATTGAACAATTCCTGGAATGCTTGGAAAAGATTTATAGATATGTATTTAACCATGAAAACAAAAGATTAGAGCCTCTGAATATAATTAATTCCTACAGAGCTTAAGAACATCCTTAAGTAAAATTAAATATGACATTTGGTAAAAGTTGCCTTTAAAAACATCCCAGAGATTTTACATAAAATATACTTGTCAAAAATAATCCTTATGGTGATCCAGAATTTGATTACTCTAAAAGAATCTGAATAATACTTTATTTTGTTTAAAATGTGGCAACATGACATTGGTTCACCTAATTTTTAATTCAGAAACTCATTTAGTACAAATAAAAATGTTCTGAACATAAAGCTAAGATTTTGATAAAGACTGGTCATTAAGCCATGGCAAGAAAAAAAAAGTAGACTTTTGGAAGAAGGGGTTCTAGATTAGGGAATTATGGTACTTTTTTAGAGGGAAATGATTTTAGTTTATTATCTTATATTCCCAAACTGTTCTCTCTTTCTATTATGATTCTAAGCTATTCATTCACAAATAATTTTGGGATGCCAAGCATTGTAAGTGAACCTGCATCTTTAAAGGGCTCATTCTGGTGGGTAAGACAGATTTAGTTTAAGATAATGGTATTATATTATTCAAAAAGTCACTACAGATATTAAATTGTTTTTCAGAATTCTGTAGACTGATGAAAAGAAAGTAAAAGATTACCCTGAAGGCAAATTAATCATTTAATTATATTGTTTTCTTTATCTTTATTATCTTCTATTCCGAACCTCGGGGCTTCCCAGAATTCCATGTAATCTGAAAATAATAAAGACTCCTGGATACACTGATAAGAACTAGGGCTCCAAAACACAGCATTAATTTTGAAACAAAATGTTTAATCTTTTTTTAGGAAAAGATAAACATTTCCATCCACTTATATGGCTTAAAGTGAAAGTGAAGTCATGTCCAATTCTTTGTATCCTGTGGACTGTAGTCCATCAGGCTTCCCTGTCCGTGGAATTCTCCAGGCAAGAATACTGGAGTGGGTTGCCATTTCCTTCTCCAGGAGATCTTCTGGACCCAGGGATCAAACCTGGGTCACCCACTTTGCAGGGCAGACGCTTTACCATCTGAGCCACCAGGGAAGCCTCGAAAGCTATCCTAAATAGAGAAAGTGATATGAAACAAGTTTGGGAAAACCACAAACACTCAATGCTTATTTTAAGGGAAACATTTACTTTTTACCACTGTAATATTCAAGACACACTTTACAAATGAGGAAATTGAAATTCAGAAAGTAAGTTGATTAAAATCACATATGTAGTCCATTAATTATAGCCAGAATCAGAAATCTTCATGGTCAAAGTGCATATTCTTCAAGTGGGACCAATAGACACAAAAACTTTATGCCTGTAATTGTGGTGGTTGTTCAGTCATTAAGTCATGTCTGACTCTATGCGGCCCCATGAACTGCAGCATACCAGGCTTCCCTGTTCTTCACCATCTCCCAGCATTTGCTCAAACTCACATTCTTTGAGTCAGTGATGCTTTCTAACCATCTCACCCTCTCCCCCCATCTTCTCCTCTTGCCCTCAATCTTTCCCAACATCAGGGTCTTTTCCAATGAGTCAAATCTTTGCATCAGGCAACCAAAACATTACAGCTTCAGCACCAGTCCTTTCAATGAATATTCAGGGTTGATTTCCTTTAGGATTGACTGGTTTGATCTCCTTGCAGTCCAAGGGACTCTTAAGAGTCTTCTCCAGCACCACAATTTGAAAGCGTCAATTCTTTGGCACTCAACCTTCTTTATGGTCCAATTATCACATCCCTACATGACCACCAGAAACAGGGCTTTGACCTTTGTTAGCAAAGTGATACCTCTGCTTTTTAATATTCTGTCTAGGTTTGTCATAGCTTTTCTTCCAAGGAGCAAGCATCTTTTAATTTCATGGCTGAAGTTATCCTCCACAGAGATGTAGGAACCCAAGAAAATAAAATCTGTCACTGTTTTTACATTTTCCCCATCTATTTGCCATGAAGCAGTGGAACCAGATATCATGATCTTGGTCTTTTTGAAAGCTGAGTTTTAAGCCAGCTTTTTCACTCTACTCCTTCACCTTCATCAAGAGGTTCTTTAGTTCTGCTTCAGTTCAGTTCAGTTGCTCATTCATGTTCGACTCTTTGAGACCCCATGAACTGCAGCATGCCAGGAACCCCTGTCCATCACCAAATCCCAGAGTCCACCCAAACCTATGTCCATTGAGTCAGTGATGCCATCCAACCATCTCATCCTCTGTCATCCCCTTCTCTTCCTGCCTTCAATCTTTCCCAGCATCAGGGTCTTTTAAATGAGTCAGCTTTTCACATCAGGTGGCCAAAGTATTGGAGTTTCAGCTTCAACATCAGTCCTTCCAATGAACACCCAGGACTGATCTCCTTTAGGATGGACTGGTTGGATCTCCTTGCAGTCCAAGGGACTCTCAAGAGTCTTCTCCAACACCACAGTTCAAAAGCATCAATTCTTCTGTACTCAGTTTTCCTTATAGTCCAACTCTCACATTCATATGTGACTACTGGAAAAACAATAGCCTTGACTAGAAGGACCTTTGTTGACAAAGTAATGTCTATGCTTTTTATATGCTGTCTAGGTTGGTCATAACTTTCTTTCCAAGGAGTAAGCGTCTTTTAATTTCATGGCTGCAATCACCATCTGCAGTGATTTTGGAGCCCCCCAAAAATAGTCTGACACTGTTTCCTCTGTTTCCCCATCCATTTGCCATGAAGTGATGGGACCAGATGCCATGATCTTTGTTTTCTGAATGTTGAGCTTTAAGCCAACTTTTTCACTCCTTTTTCACTTTCATGAAGAGGCTCTTTAGTTCTTCACTTTCTGCCGTAACAGTGGTGTCATCTGCATATCTGAGGTTATTGATATTTCTCCCAGAAATCTTGATTCCAGCTTGTGCTTCCTCCAGCCCAGTGTTTCTCATGATGTACTCTGCATATAAGTTTAATAAGCTGGGTGACAATATACAGCCTTGACGTACTCCTTTTCCTGTTTGGACCCAGTCTGTTGTTCCATGTCCATGAAGTTCCTCTTCACTTTCTGCGATTAGGATGGTATCATCAACATATTGACTAGCAATATCATTTAACCTAGTCATTAGAATTTGCTTGTGTTCTTCTCTTGAAGATATTAAGGTGTAAAAAATTCTTCTGAAAGAACTTTGACTTTAACCCTGAAATGCTTTATTCCTGGTCTCCATTTGCATAGTTTTAAACTTCAGAACTGGAAGAAAGATCAGCTTTTTAAATTAAATATAATTATAAAATTAGTGGTTTAGTGATCATTAATCCATATGAACAGTTTTTACTAAAATGTGCATTTGTGATCTATTAAGGTAATCAGGCTTTTTGGACACTTTTTTTGGGGGGGAGGGTACGAATAGCAATGAACAAAAAATTGGTTGATAGTGCCTTAGTTCTTGTAGTGTCTTTGAAGTAAGGAAATTTGGCTTGCTCGTCATTATATTTGCAATATCTGGCATTTAACTTATGCATAAGAAATGGTTTTTGTAAAGAATAGCAGAATGAGTGGGTCAGTATTTCAAGAAGGACAGTGGAGAGGGAAAGAGCTCTTATTAAATGCTTACCATGAATCAGCATTTTACAAAAGTGTTTGCAGTTAAGCCATACAGCAGTTCTCTAAAACAGATTTACCCTTATTTTAAAGATGGAGAAATTGAACCTTTGAGAGATTAAGCTAACTGCCCAAGGTCACAGTTACTAAATGACTGATCTGGTATTAAATTCAGTTCTATCTGACTTCAAAGTATATAATTTTGAGAAATGCACTTTTCTCTGCTGTAATCGTCATGAAGGTGACTTCCTAAAGGTTGTATGAAATTTGAGTACATATGAAATAAAGAAGAGCTTTGGCCTTCAAAAATGTCTATCAAGATTTAAGTTTGGGTATAAAAGCAGCTTGATTTTAAAAGAACATTATGAATTCAACAAATATGTGTGAATTAGTAGTACAGTTTTGAAAATTTTGGTGTATTTTCCCCTCTAGATGATATAGTAAAAGAAATTATGTTAAAGGAAGGTAATTTTTAATAGTATGTACTGTGTTAATATTAAAGGTCTTTGTAGTAGTTGCTGCTTTTATTATTAATTTACTATCTTAGAGGAACATACTAGAAAAATACATGAATATGCACAGTATACACATGGTCTAGTTTCCAGAAGGCTACAACAAGAGTATTGAAGTACATGCTGTGTAATGTATTTAAACACTGTAAATTATATGATTTCTGATTTCTCACACTCGTTCAACTGATATATGTGAGTATGAGTTGGAGGATATGTGGGCTGATTTCTCATAAAGAAGAAAGTAGAGGAGAAATTACTATTATTATAGCATCAATTCAGTTCACTGGCATCTCACTGCTTCAGAAAAAATTAGAGGGAAAATTTCTGCTCATTAAACTTCAGAGCCACCATAGCAAATTCTAATGAGTTGCTTATTAAATTAGCAATTTTCTATAACTGGTATGATTCATCAACTTCTCTTTCATTCTCAGTTTTTAGATTAATAACTAAAAGCCCATATTGCTTGACATGGCTCTTCAATCAAACTTATTGTTATTAAGAAACCACAACCATTGAAGCCATTTTATATAATCAAGTGAAGAGCAATATTTCAGGAAACATTTTTTTCCCAGCTGCTGTCCACAAGGCTTTTGAAACCATATGTGAATTTATTGCTGCAAGTGATGCTGAAACTCAACTTCTGTCCATCAGTGCTGAATCAAATCTTGGAGACAGAGTTTTGAGTGAAGTAGCAAAGAATACCTTTATTGCTTTGCCAGGCAAAGGGGGACACAGCAGGCTAAGGCCCTCAAAATTGTGTGTCCCAACTGAGGGGGGAAGGATGGGATTGCTGATAAGGATTAGGGTATGTACAGGGCCTGAGGTGGTCTCCTAATGAGTTTCTGTGGTTCTCCAAACTGTGACCTTCAGGAATAAAGAGAATGCAGAGTGCCCATGGTTGGGATGGAAAAGAATTTCCATCCTGAGGCAGAATGAGAGGAGAATAAAGTTTATTAGAGAGAGAGAGACACTATTAGAACAGTGGGCTGACTCACGGGAGAGCTGAACCCTTTCACAGGTTTGCAGCCAATTTTTATAGCCTCAAGAGAGAAAATTCCTACTGGAATTGGTGGCATTAGGTGATTGGTTAGGATGGGCTTCCAGGTGGTGCTCGTGGTAAAGAATTCACCTGCCAGTTCAGGAGATGGAGGAGACTCAGTTTCGATCCCTGGGTTGGGAAGATCCCCTGGAGCAGGTAATGGCAACCCACTCCAGTATTCTTGCCTGGAGAATTCCATGGACAGAAAAGCCTGGTGGACTACAGTCCATGGGGTCGCACAGAGTCATGCACGACTGAAGCTACTTAGCAGCAGCAGCAGCAGGGTGTGTATCTTACCTAATGTTGGGTCAGGGAACTGACAGGTTTAAATTCATAGGTTCATGGCAACAGTTGCTATGGAGCTTGGCCAGTTCCCGAGATTTTTATCCTGTGACCTTCGTATAGGGCTCCACAAAGAGGGCTTCATCCAGTAGTTAACATCTTCCATTTGTTGGAGGCTTTAGTTAGCAGAAGAGCCCAAAGATATTGTTATGTATATTCCTTGAGGCAAACCAGGACCAGACCTTGTCCCAGGGCTGCACTTTTTTTCCTTAACTGAGCCTATTTGTCTCTGCATTCTCTCCCTTCCATAACTAGCATCTGTTTAACCCTGCCCTTTGAAACTCAGGAAAGGTCATAGAGGCTGAAATTTATTCTCTACCAATAAGAAATTGGGGACATTGAAAGGCTTTCATGCCCAGGAGCCCCACAAGACTTTGCTGGGTTTCACAAGGGATGCCATATAAATTATTTGCTCACTCAGCATATATTGAGTGTCTCCTATAAAGCCAGGCAGAGCAGATTTTCTATCCTCCTGGAGCTTGTGTAAAATAATACAAGTATTTGATATCATGAGAAAAAGTACAACAGCATAAGGAGTTGGAGAGTGTTGAGGTGACACATTAGAGTACATAATCTGGGAAACCTCTCATGGAGCTTAATACATAGAGAAACTCTAAAGAAAAGATTCAGTTCAGTTCAGTCGCTCAGTCGTGTCTGACTCTGAACCCCGTTTTCTGCAGCATGCCAGACCTCCCTGTCCATCACCAACTCCCAAAGCCTGCTCAAACTCATGTCCATTGAGTCGTTGATGACATCCAACCATCTCATCCTCTGCTGTCCCCTTCTCCTCCCGCCTTCAATCTTTCTCAGTATCGGGGTCTTTTCCAATAAATCAGTTCTTCGCATCAGGTGGCCAAAGTATTGGAGTTTCAGCTTCAGCATTAGTCCTTCCAATGAACACCCAGGACTGATCTCCTTTAGGATGGACTGGTTGGGCCTCCTTGCAGTCCAAGGGACTCTCAAGAGTCTTCTCCATTACCATAGTTCAAAAACATCAATTCTTTGGTGCTCAGCTTTCCTTATAGTCCAACTCTCACATCCATACATGACTACTGGAAAAACCATAGCCTTGACTAGATGGATCTTTGTTGGCAAAGTAATATCTCTGCTTTTTAATATGCTGTCTAGGTTGGTCATAACTTTTCTTCCAAGAAGTAAGTGTCTTTTAATTTCATGGCTGCAGTCACCATCTGCAGTGATTTTGGAGCCCCCCAAAATAAAGTCTATCACTGTTTCCACTGTTTCTCCATCTATTTCCCATGAAGTGATGGGACCAGATGTCATGATCTTAGTTTTCTGAATGTTGAGCTTTAAGCCAACTTTTTCACTCTCCTCTTTCACTTTCATCAAGAGGCTGTTTAGTTCTTCTTCGCTTTTTGCTATAGGGTGGTGTCATCTGTATTGATATTTCTCCTGACAATCTTGATTCCACCTTGTGCTTCCTCCAGCACGGTTTTTCTCATGATGTACTCTGCATAGAAGTTAAATAAGCAGTGTGATGTAAATATGCAGCCTTGACATACTCCTTTTCCTACTTGGAACCAGTCTATTGTTCCATATCCAGTTCTAACTGTTGGTTCCTGACCTGCATACAGGTTTCTCAAGAGGCGGGCCAGGTTGTCTGGTATTCCCATCTCTTTAAGAATTTTCTAGAGTCTGTTGTGATCCACACAAAGGCCTTGGCATAGTCAATAAAGCAGAGAGAGATGTTTTTCTGGAACTCTCTTGCTTTTTCAATAATCCATTGGATGTTGGCAATTTGATCTCTGGTTCCTCTGCCTTTTCTAAATTCAGTTTGAACATCTGAAAGTTCACAGTTCACATACTATTGAAGCTGGCTTGGAGAATTTTGAGCATTACTTTACTAGCATGTGAGATGAGTGCAATTGTGTGATAGTTTGAGCCTTCTTTGGCATTGCTTTTCTTTGGGATTGGAATGAAAACTGACCTTTTTCAGTCCTGTGATCACTGCTGAGTTTTCCAAATTTTCTGGCTTATTGAGTGTAGCACTTTCACAGCATCATCTTTTAGGATTTGAAATAGCTCAACTGGAATTCCATCACTTCCACTAGCTTTGTTCATAGTGATGCTTCCTAAGGCCCACTTGACTTCGCATTCCAGGATGTCTGGCTCTAGGTGAGTGATCATACCACCGTGATGATCTGGGTTGTGAAGATCTTTTTTGTACAGTTCCTCTGTGTATTCTTACCACCTCTTCTTAATATCTTCTGCTTCTGTTAGGTCCATACCAAAAAAATTGTCATGCAAATTATCTGGAATAAGACCACTCATGCAAAGAAAGGAGCAAATGCGAATGCCCTAAGGTGACATTGTGCCTGCTGTTTTCAAGGACAGTAGGAGGCCGTGTGGCCCAGTAGAGTGAACAAAGGGATGAATGATAGCAGGTTAAATAGAGCCAGAGTTACACAGTGCCTTGGAGCTCAAAGTAGGTATCTTCAATTCAGTTCTGATTGTGATGAGAAACTGTGGATTGTTCTGATTAGAATGGTAACAGAATCAGACTTACTGTTAAAGAGATACATTGGTTGTCCTGAAAATAGTTATTGAAGACAAGTTATAAGGCTATTGCATCAGCCCAGGGAAAAATGACAGAGCTTACTCCAAGGTGATAGAGATAGAGAAGGATTGGACAGTAAGGGCAGAAAGAAAGTCTTCAGTTAGCAAAATTTACTGATGTATATGAAGTAGTGTTTGCAAGAAATTGATTAGTGACTCCAAGGTATAAATACTGCTGTCCTTTATTAAGATACATAACACTGAAGGGAGACTTGTTGAGGAGGGGTGGATCAGTAATTCTGTATTTAGACAGATGTCTGAGTTGCCTTTTAGTTATTCACTTGGAAAGATCATGTAGGGATCTCGATATAGCAATTTAGAGATCAGCAGTGCTGCAGAGCTGAGACTGGAGGGTTATGTTTTGTAGATGTCAGTGTAAAGAATCTATATACTATAACAGACACTTAGAAAGGCTAGATTGAATCATTTAAGGCAGATATATTGATAGGAGGCTGAACCCTTGAGCATTCTGACATCAAATGCCAGGAAAACAATGTAGTGGCAAAGGAAAGATACAAAGAGAAGGAGCAGACATTAATGTGGGAGGAAAATCAAGAGATATTTCTAAGTGGAACCATGAGAACCAAGTCAGAAGATTAATTCAACGGAGAGGAAGTGATCAATTATGTCCTTGCTTCCAAGTGATTGAGTATCATGAAGGCTGAGAATTCATCACTGTATTTGACAAAGTGAAAGTGATTGGTGAACATGTCAAGAACAGTTTGGTTGAGTGGGGAGAGCCTGATGGGAAAATCTTAAAAGGGACTACAGAAGGTACAGACAGTGACTCTAAGAACTTTAAAGAACTGTAGCTGGTAATTGGAGGACACAGCTAGAGGCAAATGTAGATCAAGAAAATTTGTCAGTTTTAAACAGGAGATATATTTTTGAGGCCGGAGGCAGATGACACTCCGTCCACACCTGCCGCCCAGGGTAAAGCAATTGGTGATTAAGTCTCTATTCCCCAAAACTCCAAGACAATAGCAGGGCAATTAAGGGAGGAGGCTGGGCCCTGCAAAGACCACATATTTCACATTCCCAAAGTCAGGAGACCCCCTTGACCACACATGCACAGAAGAAGCTCCTTGGAGGCCAATGGGAAGTAATGTCAAGGAATGTTCTACCCAGATGCCTTTTCGGTCAGATCCGTCTTGACTAAGAGATACACATACAAACATGGAAGGATCCTGAGATATACCACATATGGACTATGAACCAGGCAAATCAAAATGACTGGCCAAAGGAAACCCAGAAGAATTACCCCATAAAAGTAATTCAAACTACCATGAAGGTGCAACTCAGAAACTCTCCCTCAGAGTCTGCCTGAGTGTGTATCCACACATACTGTACTCTTTTCCTCCGAGTAAATACTTGCTTCACTACTTTCTGTCCTTGTGGAAATTCTTTTCTGCTAAGCTGAAGAGTCAGGGCCCTTGTCATTGACACCTGCTGTAGTGGCTAGGATCTGGTGCTTTCACCACTGCAACCCAGCCTCAATCTCTGTTTGGGAACCCAAGCTCCATTCCAAGCTGTTGCAGGCCGAGGTCACAGAGATCATACCCACAAATGTGAAGTTGCTGAGAATGACCAAGTACAGAGAAATAAAAAGCTGATCCTGAAAGAGAGAGAGGTTTATTGAGGAGCTGTGTGAATTAACAGATGAGAAGGATGGAATCCAGTGCACCATAGAGGGAGCTCATTTTAGTCAGGGGCAGCAGAAGGACGTGCTATCAATGATGATGAGGTGGGATATATAGCAAGGAGGCCAACAGGGAGGTAGGTCTGGTGGTGGTGACAGAATTACTCTTAGGACTGCCTCTGCTTCTTTGGCGGAAGGAGCAAGATAGTAAACTGATGCTGAGAAATGAAGAAGTTGTTAAGACTGAGGAGAAGGTTAATTTTCTTGGAGAAGGAGAGAGGTCACTGACAAAAGTCAGTCAAGTCATGAGGCAGCATGGAGGGACCCTAGAATTTGTGATATTAAATTTAAAGTGATGAAGCCAGGAAGCCTCAATCGTTGCGTTCTTCTATAATTGTTTGTGGCAGAGTAGGTGCTGAGGAGAAGAGAACTGGGTTGCAACAGAGCTGTGGCTTTATTATAGATGAATACAGAAAGGAAAAAGAAAGTTGTGAGGGGAGTGTGTTATATTTAGTGGCCATAATATTTTCACCATCTAAAGGAGAATTACTCTCGTCAAGAGAAGTATTATTTATTTCTACAATACTTGGGAAAGTTCTCCCCATATAGTTTATGTGATAGAAAAAAAAAGAGTTTAAAATTTGACAGGGTCCTGCAAAAGAATATTTGAGCAATTGTATATTGTAGTTACCTTTAATGAAGTATATTTGTTCTAACTTTTAATTCAGTGTGTTTTTTTTTCTTTGCAACAAGACCCATATAAGGAATTTTGTTTTGCATATTGTGTGTCTCTGTCTTGTCCTTTTACATAATTGCAGTTCTTTTCTGTCACTAAAATTTAATAACCCAATTAAATTAAAATATTTAAATAAATGAATTGACTTCATGCTTGTGTGAACTTCTTTACATGTCTTCCTTTTATATACTCTTCCCCCATTCCTTTTTCTTGCTAATTATTTTAAAATTTTCCCATATTCCTCCTGTTACTGATAAGCCTTTTCTTTCACAACATTCCTTTTGTGGTAGGAATTAGCCTTTTATTAAAAAGAAGTACTAGTTGTTTAAGAATTAGCTTTTTCTCATGCACTTTATCGTACTCTCAAAATGTTGGATTTCAAAATGTGCTAAGTATTCTGTGGTTGCTTGAGGAAGAGATTTCCTTAACATTATGCATGTTCCTAATCCTATATAAATATTCTAAAACTGAGAGGCTGGTTATTTTCATCATGTTTCTTTTCATAGAATGGAATTTCATTTACGGAATGACATTGCCAAATTCAGTAACAACTTCTGCTTATTTGATCACCAGACTTCCCTAGTGGCTCAGATGGTAAAGAATCCACCTGCAATGCAGGATTCTTGGGTTCAATCCCTGAGTTGGGAAAATCCCCTGGAGAAGGAAATGGCAACACACTCCAGTAATCTCACCTGGAGAATTCCATGGACAGAGGAGTCTGGCAGGCTACAGTCCAGGGGGTTGCAAAGAATTGGACATGACTGAGGGACTAACACTCACTTAAACACTCACTATCTGTAAGGCATCATATGTATTTAATTTATAGATATTCTATGCATAATATAGTATTTGTTACTATACTATATATAATGATATATTTATGTATAATATAAATAACATTTGTATTATACACACACATATACACACACTCTTGACATCAAGAGAGTGTACTGCAAGATCTGGATTCTAAACCATCAATGTACTTCTTTCATGCCATACTGGTCTGTGCCAGTATGGTCTCTGATATATAGTTGTGCAAAAATGTGAATGATACATTTATATTTGACATGAGGATATGTAAAATATAGTTGAGAAATTTGTAAATATCTTACAATATTATTTCCTAGTCAAAATAATAAAAAGTAATAAAAATAGATATTTCTTATATTTATTTTGTTGTTTTTAACAATTTTTTAGGGTCATGTAAATTCAAAGCTGAGAGGGATTTTGTCACCTCTATTTGTATTTGTACAAATTAAAGCTCAAAGTGCTTGAGTGATTAGCATAACATTGGTTCATTATTCATTTAATTTCCTAGTTTTTTGTCATATTTGTTTTCAATACTTTACTTCATTTCCTTTTATGTACTTACAACTGCAGGTTCTGTTCTGAGAATCCACACCTTCAAGGTTTTCAGGGTTACCTTGATATCTGATCTGCCCTGGTTTACCTTTCTAGCCCATAATGGGTAAGGACAAGAACACATGTGTTTGTGTTAGTCACACTCTTCTCATTTCCGAAAACATAAGTCACTTTGTGCCTCATTGTATTTTATTTGCTTCTCTGGGTGACCTAGTGAGTGTCCACTGGCTCAGCCTTAGTGCAAAACACTCTGCTCTAACTGGGAGCAGCAGGTTTCTGCAGCTGAGGGTCATTTGCCTTGATTTAGAGATTAGAATGTAAAATGTCATGTAGTAAACAATTATATATATATGCACATATATGTGTGTACATATGTATATGTACATATTATTTATATAGATAAATATGTGTATATGCTGAATGCAGAAAATGTTTGCAATTTGTTAGTAACAAGTTAGCTTAGTATTTAGCTACGTTTCAATAAAATATTATGTCTAGTGCAAAATTTCTATAATTATAGGATTTGGGTTATAATTAGATATTATGCTTCTAAATTTTATAGTTTTAATGAAATGAAATAGCCTTTAATAAAATCCATAACCTATATTTTATCATTACTCCTTGACTCTTGATATAATATTATAATTAGTAAAATTCAGAAATTTAAACTACAGCAACACTAGGTACCAGAAAATTCTTTGTCCAACAATCTGCAGTGTATATCTCAAATTCCTAAGACTGGTGGGTAATGAGATCAGCATATTAGGGACTATGGTGTACTTTTTGAAGGTGTATAATTTCACTTAGGAACACATTTTATTAGGTTATTGGTACTAAAACAAGTCATATAATATCTCATTTTTGTAGGAGAAAAGCTTGTCTATATTTCATTTGATCTCTGGAAACATGATTATTGGAATGATGCATGCATGCTAAGTCACTTCAGTTGTGTCTGACTCTTTGTGACTCCATGGACTGTAGCCCACCAGGCTCCTCTGTCCATGGGATTCTCCAGGCAAGAATATTGGAGTGGGTTGTCATTTCCTCCTCTAGGGGATCTTCCCGACCCAGGGATCAAACCCATGTCTCTTTACATCTCTCATTGGCAGGCGGGTTCTTTACCACTAGCACCACCTGGATAAGTAATTATTAAATAAGGAAGGGTACCGTTAGTCTTCAAAACTTTGACTGGCTAAATCTGAAATGTTGGCCTTTTAAAGTGAAGATAATACTCAGAGGCTGACTATGGACTCTAATATGCAGGTAGTGAAGATTGGCACTGGAGGAAGTGAGAAAACAAGCAATCAAGTCTTCCTAAGGCAGTGAGGAAAAGAGCAGACTTTGAGAAGTAAAGGAATAAGATGGCTGGAGAGACTGTTGTATCTAACAGGAAATAAGATTTTATATGCAGAATACATCATGAGAAACGCTGGGCTGGAAGAAGCACAAGCTGGAATCAAGATTGCCGGGAGAAATACCAATAAACTCAGATATGCAGGCGACACCACCCTTATGGCAGAAAGTGAAGAGGAACTAAAAAGCCTCTTGATGAAAGTGAAGGAGGAGAGTGAAAAGCTTGGCTTAAAGCTCAACATTCAGAAAACTAAGATCATGGCATCTGGTTCCATCACTTCATGGCAAATAGACGGGGAAACAGTGGAAACAGTGTCAGACTTTATTTTTGGGGCTCCAAAATAACTGCAGATGGTGACTGCAGCCATGAAATTAAAAGATGCTTACTCCTTGGAAGGAAAGTTATGACCAACCTAAATAGCATGTTTAAAAGCAGAGACATTACTTTGCCAACTAATGTCTGTCTAGTCAAGGCTATGGTTTTTCCAGGAGTCGTGTATGGATGTGAGAGTTGGATGGTGAAGAAAGCTGAGTGCTGAAGAATTGATGCTTTTGAACTGTGGTGTTGGAGAAGACTCTTGAGAGTCCCTTGGACTGCAAGGAGATCCAACCAGTCCATCCTAAAGGAGATCAGTCCTGGGTGTTCATTGGAAGGACTGATGCTGAAGCTGAAACTCCAATACTTTGGCCACCTCATGTGAAGAGCTGACTCATTTAAAAGACCCTAATGTTGGGAAGGATTGAGGGCAGGAGGAGAAGGGGACGACAGAGGGTGAGATGGGTGGATGGCATCACTGACTTGGTGGACATGGGTTTGGGTAGACTCCGGGAGTTTGCGGGAGTTTGTGATGGACAGGGAGGCCTGGTGTGCTATGATTCCACAGAGTCCGTACGTGACTGAGTGACTGAACTGAACTGAACTAAAGATTTTAGAGTTGTGGTATTGAAGGTAGAGTTACTGAAAATTTGTAAGATCCAATGGATTTTTAGTGAATGTCTGTGGGAAGATGGAGATAATTGGCAATGAGGAGGCAAAGAGATTCTCAAGCACATTTTAGAAGAGTTAATTGTTGGATTTATTAAATTTATTAAATATTATACACTGGGCTTCCCTGGTGGCTCAGATGGTAAAGAGTCTGCCTGCAGTGCGGGAAACCCAGGTTCGATCCCTGGGTCGGAAAGATCCCCTGGAGAAGGAAATGGCAACCCACTCCAGTTATCTTACCTGGAAAATCCTATGGATGGAGGAGCCTGGCAGGCTATAGTCCATGGGGTCGCAAAGAGTTAGAGTGACTTCACTTTCACTTCACTTTCATACATGGGAAAACATGAAAAGAAAAACATGATCTAATTGTTGAATTCATTGATTATATAACCAGCAGAACAGGATACAGATGTCTTACCTGCAAGAATTGCACCTATGTATGTCAGAATTTAGCTTGGAGAATCATATTCAAAAGTTTTGCGAATGGAGGAGTTAACATATTTTTAAGATAAGTAATAGGGCTCCCCTGGTGTCTCAGTGGTAAAGAATCCACCTGCAATGCAGGAGATGCAGGAGATGCAGGTTCAATCGCTGGGTCAGGAAGATCCCCTGCAGAAGGAAATGACAACCCACTCCAGTATTCTTGCAGGGAAAATCTCATGGGTGGAGGAGTCTGGTGGTCTACAGTCCATGGGGATCACAAAATAGGTTGGAAATGACTAAGTGACCAAGCATTAGCACAAAGATAAGTAATATATTTAAAGAGTATTATTATGTGTCTAATCACTGGAGATGGTTACTGCTGCCATGAAATTAAAAGATGCTTGCTCCTTGGAAGAAAAGCTATGACAAGCCTAGACAGAATATTAAAAAGCAGAGACATTACTTTACTGACAAAGGTCTGTATAGTCAAAGCTATGGTATTTCCAGTAATCATGTATGGATGTAAGAGTGGGACCATAAAGAAAGCTGAGTGCTAAAGAATTGATGCTTTTGAACTGTGTTGTTGGAGAAGACTCTTGAGAGTCCCATGGACAGCAAGAAGATCAAATCAGTCCATTCTAAAGGAAATCAGTCCTGAATATTCTTTGGAAGAACTGATGCTGAAGCTGAACCTCCAATACTTTGGCCAACTGATGCGAAGAACTGAGTCACTGGAAAAGACCCTGATACTGGAGAAGATTGAAGGCATGAAGAGAAGGGGACAACAGAAGATGAGATGATTGGATGGTATCACCAACTCAATGGACATGAGTTTGAGCAAGCTCCAGGAGTTGGTGACAGACAGGGAAGCCTGCTGTGCTGCAGTCAATGGGGTTACAAAGAGTCAGACATGACTGAGTGACTGAACAGAACTGTTTATGGACCTCTCACCATGCTGATTACTTTACCAGAATAGTCTCACTTAGTTCTCTCAACAACCCAATGAGTTAGGTGTGATTATTTTTGCCATTGTGCAGATAGGGAAACTGAGGCTTAGAAAGATTTTTTTTTTCAACAGTCATTTCTAGTGGTTAGTAAAGAGAGAATTTGAATCCAAGTGATCTGAACCCAGGTCTTTTCTCCTAAGCAATGTTCTGGCCACTTTAAAAACTGAAAGAAATGAATCCATGTCTATTACTTTACCTCCCGTATATAGTACTTTGTTATACCACAGACATGGAGCGGGGGGTGTTTTTCTGGATTTTAATCTCTAGTACAGGTTATAGGGGGCTTCCCAGGTGGCACTAGTGGTAAAGAACCTGTCTGCCAATTCAGGAGACATAAGAGACACAGGTTTGATCCCTGGGTCAGGAAGGTCCCCTAGGGGCGAGCATGGTAACCCACTCTAGTATTCTTGCAGGAGAATTCCCATGGAGGAGCCTGGCAAGCTATGGCCCATAGGGTTCACATAGAGTCGAACACAACTGAAGTGATTTAGTACACACTGGTTATAGAACATTGGACAATTCTCCTAAATTCTGTAGGTTGATATTTCCTCGTGTCTAATGTGTCAACTTAAAAAAAATACACAATGTGAGAGTTGCAAGTTAAGTTTTATTTGGGGCAAACTGAAGGCTACAGCCCTGGAGACAGCATTTCATCTAGCTCTGAGAAACTGCTCCAGAGAGACAGGAAGGAAAGTCAGTATATACGTGATTTTAGTGAAGGGAGAGGGAGTACATGCAATCAGGCATATATTTTTTGCAGAAGGTTTCTGCTAGCTATGAGTCACCATGAAGGATTTTAGTGCTTTTTTAGATATGAGGAGATGCAAGAATTGGGCTCAAAAAATCAGGTCCTGAAAGTATCTAACTATGTGAAGACCTGTCCTGCCAGTTTTCCTGGAACACAGAGTTCCTCATTTCTTCTTTCCACCCTGAACTCCCTTTAGCGGGTGTTGAAAATTAACAGCTATCGCAGCATATGATCTAATCCTTGATTGCAAGTGCCAATTTGTAGTACACAAATGTAAAACTGCCGTAAGCTCAATTCTAGCTAATGTTCTAAGATTTTGGTTTTTTTCACTCTATCAATATTAAATTTCCAAATTATTGTCTACTATAACAATCTGCAGAAGCATATCTTTTTGGTCTTCTGGACTTTAACGTTGTATTCTAGGATTATGTCCAAAATATATCAATGAATTCCATGTATCACTTGTGTTAGGGCCACTATGTAATATGCAAGATAGGATGGGACAACACGACAACTCAAAAAAGCAAATTCACAATGCAGAAAAGTTAAGTCAAATGAGTCGGAGAGAGATTGAATAAAGAGAGTGTCATAGCAATAAATCTGAAAAATAAAAGCATCAGAAAATAAACCTGGAAATGAGTATTTTTAGAACTAATTTTGAACATAACATGTAATTTTTTTCCTCTTATTACAAATGCGAAGTAGCATTCTTTTTGCTCTGTAATTATTTTTCCATGGATATGTGAGAAGAGGCTTTGACATTCTTTAAGCTCAGGGAGGCTAATGCTTTAGTGAACAGCTTGTTATCAGCTGGCTCTCACTTTGCCTTGCTTGCAATTCCCAGCCTCATTCACTCTGGGGAGAGTCTTTGCGTTAAGTGCAAACATCTTTCATCCTGATACAGCCACAATGTGTTAGTCCCTATAGTTCTCATATTTGGTATTTAATTATCTGTTAATTAAATCACACAGTTAAGAGGGGTTTTAGATTAAAGGAATTTTAAATGTCTGATTCACTTTTACAAATGTGATACAATGTCAACACATAGAATGAAGGCACTAATGGAAAATACATTTTAGAAAATACCATATCCTATAACCTGAGAAAAGCAACCAGAATACAACTGCTTTAATCAACTATTTCTGTCAAGTGGCTATTAATTGTCACATTTACTCTCTGGAGATGTAAGGTGAAACAAGTAAGGAAACTGATCCCTTAAAAATCTCCTCTGCTATAGTATTGCTGTAGCAGACAAACTGGGTTTAGCTTTTAGTATTTATATATTCATCTTGGCTGCACAGATTTGAAGTACTCACGCTTCTCAGTTTGTTAACTATTTTCTTTATTGGTAATGCTTTCGTCTCATTCTATTATATGTCCCCATCATTTCTAGGACTTCTCCCATTCCCATCATCTTTGTAGGTAAACATGTCTATATGAATCTATGTCCTTAGATGTGCCTCCATCTTTGAAAACTATATAGTATTGGTTGTGTATGTATGTGTCTTATTTGCATGAATTGTATTGCATTATGTAGATTTCAGGCTATTTCTTACTTTTATCCTTAAAATCAAAATATCTACCCATGTTGCTGTATGTAAGTTAAGATCATTAAGTCTGCTTGATACAGAGGATGCCATCTAACAATGCATCATATTCTACTTACTTAATCTTTGGGTTGGAGAAGGAAATGGCAGTCCACTCCAGTATTCTTGCCTGAAGAATCCCAGGGACAGGGGACCTGGTGGGCTACAGTCTATGGGGTCACGAAGAGTCAGACATGACTAAGTGAACACACACAGTCTTTGGGTGATGATACCAGGGCTGTATCCTACTCCATGCAGCCCCAGCAAATGTCATGATATGTGTCATCTTACGTGCTATTTTTAACATGAGATAAATTCTTTGTAATGTTGCTGGTGATGCTTGTTTCATATACATTTACTCATTTTTTCTACTGTTTTACATAGTCGTGATAAATTGTGTATCCCTTTAAGAGTTTATTTTCTAGCTTTCTTTATTGCTGTAGGTATTGCTTTGTGAAAAAAAGCTCTTCACAAGATAGTTATTCATACTCTGTAGTGGCAAAATATCGTTAATATCATCACTACCACTATAAAAAAATATCTGTGCCATTTGCTAATACCTTATTTTTACACCCAAATCAGCTCTGATTGACAGTTGCCTTTCCTGAAACATCTCTCGACATCAATTTTCTTTGGCTATTATCAACTTTGGTTTTTTTTTAGGCAAGACAAGTAATTTATTTTCCAAAACACTTAAAGTTGCTTCTTTTTTTATCCTTGTCCCGGTTCATGTTGTGTTTGTTAAGTCCCTCCTATAAGGTAACATTTTAAAAATAAACTTTGTTTCTTTTCTCTTTACAGTAAATATTACATTTTGAATCTAAATTTGGAATGAATTTTGGTAAGGCAAACTAATTTTTTTCTGGAAGATACGAACAGATACTCATCTAACCTAGCGATCTTCTTAAATGTGACTTTTAGAAGCAAAAAGAATAATTTGTAAGAATCACCTTAGATTTTTCATCTAAGTAAGCATAGCTCTATAAGGAATTCTATATTAAAATGGCAGTGAAGTTTATTCAATTAAAATTTATTGACTTGACACTCTGCTAAAAGCTGGGGTGTATGTGTGAACAGGACAATTGCAGTCCTGTCCCCATGGAAATTAGAACCTATCAGGGCAGACTGGAGGGAGCAAGTCTTCAGCTAGTTCATTGAGTTCTAGAACCAGATGTTCCATTCTGAAGACACACATATCTGTACTTATTAGGATTAAAAAGTGATCAAGTCCTGAGGGACTGATTCATGGCAATCATAATAAACAAAGACTGAAGTAAACTCTAGAATGCTAATTAATTAATTTGTTTTTTACATTAATTGTAAGGAGAATATGGATTTGCGAGATACTGAGATCAATAGATTTTCTCCACATATTAAAGGACAGCCAACATTTTAAAGAGTATTTTTGGAACCATAAAGGAAAGAAAGCTTATACAATTTTATAAATTTCTTAGTTAAAATAGGTCTATCAAGATAGCCTTGCCCTTGGAATCAAAGTAATCAAAATTGGCTAAAGTTCTTGTTTTCCCTCACTGTGCTGACTATGCAGTAAGGGTTATATCTACCATTTGCCTGTTTGTTTGTTTTTTTTTTTCCTGTGTATCATATTTTCTCAATTTTATGACACTTTTCCCAAATATTTGTTTCTGTGATTTTTTTTCATAATCTTATACTTGCTGTCAGCCAGGCAGCAGTCACAACGTAGTTGTCATTGCCTACAAATGTGCAAATTTGGTCATAATTGTTCAATTGCATGATGTGTGCTAATGGTACAATGTGATTAGAAATTAATTGCTATTTAAAATATGAAGACTCAAAAAGATTAATACTGTGATTTCACATTGAAGCAAGCAGAATATTGTGTACACAAAAAGGAAAAAAAATAGAGCCGCATGATAGGATAAAATCGTCTAAATTTTCCTTAAATAGCCCTCTTAACAAGTAGAAAATAAAGATTCAAAGCAGTAAGAATACATTGTGTCAGAGATCACCAGACTGCATTTTTGCTTCTTGAGGAGACATCATGTCATGTGTTGCAATCAATACTGGCTGAGATTGGATGTGAGCCTCAGAGCTTAACATGCTGTGCACTCAGGATATTTGCTTACAGTAGGTGTTTGAACTAATTCATTAGGGAAGGACTTCTGGTAACTTCTGGAAGTGTGAGTAAAACTTTGCATATACCTATGTGCATACATCCTGTGAGGAGATAGGTGGGTCAGAGGTTTCATGAGATTCTCAGGTTAAGAACTTCAGACATATAACCACATGCTGACTACTGTCATGGACAATGTTGTTTACAGGTTATTATTAGGTGGTGTTTAGTGTTTCTGCTACCTCCTCAGTTGATAATCACGTCTCACCTCCTACAAGCGTTTAGTCTGAAACATCCTTTGTATACCCCTATATGCTGATGGTATGTATCTTCAAAATACTAAGATATTGAATTAAACTTTATTCTTGTGATGAAAGTGTGTAAGTTTTACAGAATAAAATTATTGTAGGCATTGTAACATGTTAAATAGTCAGTCATTGGGTGTTTTAATTGTTTTGCCAGTTAGCATTCAAAGAATATGTTACACAGAAAACATGGAAATCACAATTGTCCCAGTTTAGGTAACCTTTACCACAATACCTGTGTCTGTTTAATCGTTTATAATCCATTTGACTGTGCTTGGATTGTATAAACAGAAAAAATCAGTTTTGGAACCACAATTGCAACTTAACTGCCCTGTTTTAAAGTTTTATAGGTAGTTCTGGGGATATTTTAAATATCACTCCATGGTCACTCCTGGGTGAAAACTAATCATAGCAGATGTTCTTTCCATCAGGGTTGGGGATTATTGTTTGTTTCTCTATCTGAGACCTCACATCCAGTGAGATCAGAAAATTGAAGACTTCCTGTACTGGGTGGTATTCCTTTAAGGAATGAAACATTTGCCATAATTTACTAACTTTAAACTCTGAAAGAAGGAATTTAGGTAGTTTTTTCCAAGAGAAGTAAAAAATGATAATTTAGACATGGTTTTAAAACAAGCTTTGTTCAGTTTGTCCTAAGTGATAATAAATCAAAGTTCAAATTCTCTGTATTAGATAGTAATGTATATTTTTCCAAGAGCAATTAGTTTATTAATATGTGCTATAAAGACACTAGGTAAAGATAAGATGAAAATATGCCTGAAAAATGATTTAATATTAAAAAATGAGCTAAAATGATCTTCCATATAGCTACCGTTAATGTGTATGTGAATTGCGTGCATAAAATACATTTCCCTGACAATAGCCATAGTCATATCAAAGGGACTATCTTCAGTTCATTTCAGTCTCTCAGTCGTGTCTGACTCTTTGCAACCCCATGAACTGCAGCACGCCAGGCCTCCCTGTCCACCACCAACTCCCGAAGTTTACCCAAACCCATGTCCATCGAGTCGGTGATGCCATCCAGCCATCTCATCCTCTGTCATCCCCTTCTCCTGCCCCCAATCCTTCCCAGCATCAGAGTCTTTTCCAGTGAGTCAACTCTTCACATGAGGTGGCCAAAGTATTCGAGTTTCAGCTTCAGCATCAGTCCTTCCAAGGAACACTCAGGACTGATCTCCTTTAGGATGGACTGGTTGGATCTCCTTGCAGTCCAAGGGACTCTCAAGAGTCTTCATCAACACCACAGTTCAAAAGCATCAATTCCGGCACTCAGCTTTCTTCATCGACCAACTATCACATCCATACATGACTACTGGAAAAACCAGAGCCTTAACTAGACGGACCTTTGCTGGCAAAGTAATGTCTCTGCTTTTAAATATGCTGTCTAGGTTGGTCATAACTTTCCTTCCAAGGAGTAAGCATCTTTTAATTTCATGGCTGCAGTCACCATCTGCAGTGATTTTGGAGCCCAAAAGAATAAAGTCTGACACTGCTTCCACTGTTTCCCCATCTATTTGCCATGAAGTGATGAGACCAGATGCCATGACCTTAGTTTTCTGAATGTTGAGCTTTAAGCCAAATTTTTCACTCTCCTCTTTCACTTTCATCAAGAGGCTCTTTAGTTGCTCTTTACTTTCTGCCATAAGGGGTGGTGTCATCTGCATATCTGAGGTTATTGATATTTCTCCCGGACTGTCTTAGCAGATATGTTAATTGTAAACCCATTTTTCATAGATGCTTGATAAGTAATACCTATAATTCTGCTTTCCTCCCAGCTTATTTGATCATTTCCCATCCATGGTTTTATTTGAAGATATGTCATTAATTTTAATGATTTAAGTTTTTGAAATTCATAAAATTAATCATTCTGCTATGACATCAACTTAAGTATGTAGTTTAAGTATCATAAAAAAATCATTAGAGGCAGGCAGGATTCATTGTTCTTAATTGTATATTTTTATAAGAAATTCCTAAGTAAGAATTATAAGATGCATTGCTGATATTAAGATATTTATAAATAAGATTAGAAATTAAGTTTACAGCAAATTGGTGAAATAACGAGTAAACATCTTCCTATTATTTTACACATATTTTATGGAAATGTAATTAACAAAATATCTGACAAAACACAAGAGCATATGTGTAGAAACTAAATTAACTATTTTCTCACAAAATAATTTTAAAGGCCTATCTTAGGATAACATTTTTATTTTGTTTTCTTATGTTAATTTGGACTTCTAGTTTTACTTCCTTTATAGTTATAATTGCTATAAAAACTATTCACAGCCACATTTTGATTTGTCTACTATTACTATTTAGTTCTATATGTGGGCATGGTTTTCAAGAATGCTGTTTCTATTGATCAGCATAAGCCATATGCTCTTTTATAAATTAAATTTTATTGGAGTATAGTTGATTTACAATGTTATGTTAGTATCTGCTGTATTGCAAAGTGAGTCAGTTATACATACATCTATTCTTTTCTAAATTATTTTACCATATGTGCTAGTTGCTCAGGTGTGTCCGACTCTTTGTGACCCCATGGACTGTAGTCTGCCAGGCTCCTCTGTCCATGGAATGGACAAGAACAATGCCCTTGTCCCGGGCAAGAACACAGGAGTGGGTTGCCATCTCCTTCTCCAATGCATATATCTACTCTTTTTAAAATTCTTTTACCATTTACATCACTGCAGAGTATTGAGTAGAGTTTCCTGTGCTATACGGTAGGTCTTTGTTAGTTATCTATTTCATATATAATAATGTGTATGTATAAATCCTAATCTCCCGATTGATAGAACTGTTTTCACTGTAGGAGTCAAGTATTCCCCTTTTAGGTGATATTATTCATACCTGTGTTATTTACATTTAGCTCACCCTTTCCAAGAGGCACTTGTGCTTGTCATTGTATAAATATTTTGATTCTGTTTGGAATTGCTATCTTCTGCAATCATGCAAATTGGATTACTAAGCATAGGAATTAAGTGACTCTCCCAGTTTTCCAAATGGAATCATCCTCCTGTGTTTACTTTCTGTTTTATTTTATTTGCAGCTCATTTGGCCATTTATTAACTGACATATATTTTATAGATTCTCTGCCATGTACATATTTTCATGAAAACTTTTAGCTGTTTTTAAAACTAAGATAAATATTGCAACATTCTATTTAAAATACACACAACTGCGTGAGTGTTTTTTCTGTATTTTTCAGATGAAGATCATTCAATCAGTCAGCAAATACTAAGTATCTCAACCAGTATCGTATATTCATTTTGATAGGGTTTATCCATCACTGAAGAAAAAGACCATTCTATTAGACAGGAACTTAAGTTTTGGTGATGAGATAGACAATAAAAATAATAAATAGGTAAATGTATAGTATATTAAAAAGTGATACAATATAACATTATCTTCTGGATTCTTCTGCATATTTCTCATAAAATGTAGGAATTCCAAGCTTATGTTTCCCTGGGCATATTGTCCATAATGCCTTCATAATCTGAAATACTTTGAGTTTAGAGTTTACATCAAGTACATGACTGTAAACCTTGCGACACAATGTCTGGCCTATAAAATGCATATGATCACAAATGCACAAATCCATATTCCATGAATAATTGCCCGAAGGGACTTTTGAAATCATAGAACTATTCAAACATGAAGGATAAATTACTTCAAGATAAGATGCATGAGTACTTTTCAGACCATAACATAAGCCTTCCTCTTATAACATTTAAGGCACTCACTACAGTATCTTCCACACACATTCAGTTCAGTTCAGTTCAGTCGCTCAGTCGTGTCCGACTCTTTGCGACCCCATGAATCGCAGCACGCCAGGCCTCCCTGCCTGTCACCAAATCCTGGAGTTTACTCAAACCCATGTCCATCGAGTTGGTGATGCCATCCAGCCATTTATTTCATCCTCTGTCGCCCCCTTCTCCTCCTGCCCCCAGTCCCTCCCAGCATCAGGGCTTTTTCCAATGAGTCAACTCTGCATGAGGTGGCCAAAGTACTGGAGTTGCAGCTTCAGCATCAGTCCTTCCAATGAACACCCAGGACTGATTTCCTTTAGGATGAACTGGTTGGATCTCCTTGCAGTCCAGGGGACTCTCAAGAGTCTTCTCCAACACCATAGTTCAAAAGCATCAATTTTTCGGCACTCAGCTTTCTTTCGGTGGTCAAAAATAACCTTTGTGGAAACTCATAGACTTAGAAATGTTTGTGGGGTGTTTCCAGACTGCTTTGCTATTCTAAAATCTTCCTTTAAAAGTAAGTGAGTTCACGACTGCTGACTTATTAAACTTTTTCTCTAACTTTATTCTTTGATCACTGAGCTTTCTTGGATAATTATTTCAGTTTCCTGTGTAGAAGATAGGTGCTATTGTTACAAATATCCTGTCTGCTCCCATTCTTCTCTTCGGTGCCTTTTGCACCCATGTCACTCACTGTTTAACAAAACTAGAATAGTACAGCAGATGGGGATTCTCTTTAATTGTGCTTCTGTTGTATTAATGGTTATCTTCTGCCTAGATCTGAAAAAACTGACAGTGATTACATAGTTTCATGCTACAAATATGAGCAGGTGCAGCTGTAAATAGTCCCTGATTAACAATTTCATTTAAATATTATAACAGATTTCAGTAGGGCAAATTACTCCCAGTGGTAAGGAGGCATACTTTTGTATATAATTTACTAAATCTAGAGTTTAATTATGTTAGCAATAACAAAGCCCTGAGTGTGCTAAAAAATTTCCAAATGTGTTGGCTCTTCTATCAAAATAACTACCACAGAACAAATGAATTATCATTTGAAATGTTCCTTATGGAGTAAAATTATAAATTATCCTTCATAGTCCTATTTCTTGGGAGTCATGTGTATTGGTTACTGTTAATGGTGTAAGAATAAAAATAATTGTTTTAATCTGAGTATGTAATTTGTATTTTTTAGTACTGCCTTTAATTAGACATACTAAAGCTTCTAAATGAACTAAAACATTTGAAGATTTTGAGAAATGTCACATTTAAGACCTTTCAGTATCTGTTAGGAGCAGAATATGTTAAGATCTAAAAAAAGCAGTACTCATGTTCTAAGTTTGTTGGATTGTAGATTAAAAATAAATTTGTAATTAAGTAAAAATGGTTTTCACTTTACAAGATATGATTATTAGCTATACAGATTCACAATTTATTTTTTAGAATTGCAGACTATAGAAGGAAAGGTTTGATTTTTTTTTTCCTCTCTTCAGTTATCTTGTTTGCTTGTATATTGTGGCCACTTTACTACTGCTGCAAATTCAAATTTTTAAAAAATTTTCATCCTTTTAGAAATGGACTTTTTTTTATTTTTATTTTTAGCATGCCACATTGCTTGTAGGATCTTAGTACCCTGACCCATCAAACTATTGTCCCTTGCAGTGGAAGTTCAGAGTCCTAACCACTGGATAGCCAGGAAATTCCCTGTGTATATTTAAATAAAATAAGCTGGTAGCAGAGCGAATAGATAGCAATTTTTCTTTTTTAGTATTCATTTCAAAATTGCTCTTAAAAATTACCAATTATCTCCCTAGCAGTAATCAAATGTCATTTTATTATGTTAGCATTAAAATAAACTATTGCAATAGCTTCAACAAATGCAACAAAGAAATGAACTCTGCTTGCTTTTTTTAAAAAAATTATTTGATAAAATAGATTTTTCTATTTAAATAGAAAAAAGCCTTAGGAGAAAATGCTTAGTATTTCAAGTCTCTTATAATCAAATTTTGGTTGAGATTTTAAAATTACATTCATGACCATTTCCAAATAAAGTAAAATGTACAAATCTTGGAAGTAGACCTATTTTTTAAAAGTAAAGAATGCTAGGGGTGGAGTTATTATGTTTGTACTTGTGACTATATAAAGTATCATATATATAATTGTGACTGTATCAAAAATAATTACTGAATATCTTGTGAGGTGCATTATGAAAACAACTAGAATTCGTTGACTTGGTTTGAAAATGTTATTAATGGTGGGCTGCCTTCTCCTTTCTGCTAGTGGTGCAACCGCATGGCAGTATCATCTCATTCTCTTTGGCTCAGTCTTCTTGTTGGGCATCAGACATTGTTTATCTGTTTGCATTCAGCAGTGTTTATAATAACCAAACCCATGCATTAAATCATATATTGCTGTTCCAGACTTCTTTCTTGTTCTAGTCTACACTACCATAAACACGATCTCAGTCACCACAACGTATCTAAATATGAACTTTCCATAGCGGCCCAGATCTTCTTTGTCTTCCAGGGGTATCTTCTCTGAGTTAATAGTCCAGGGCTTTCAGAAACTGGAAATCTGATGCCATCTCATCTCCCTGCACCTCACTCCTCCCGTATTATGACTTACTGACTACATCTATTTGTGACTAGAGTTTCTCAATTCTACTTCAATAACACCTTTCCTATCAGGTCTCTTCTTTCTCACCCTAATGCGCCTGGTTTAGTTTCTGATTTTATTTTGTTTATTTTGTGTGTGTATGTGTATTTAAAAATACATTTTATTCTTAAAGCAGGGAGCAAATGACCTCTGAAGAAAAATGACATCACACTTAATAAGAAATGGATACTTAACTAGATTTGTAAAATTCTATTGTTAATCACTAGTTATCCTTCTAGTAATATACAGGATTCGCTTCTACAGAACCAAAACTGCCTTGGAGAAAGTGCCATCTGGGACTTTAGGTTGTAGTAAAAGTTTATGATCTTATATCAGGGCTTATGAGATGCATTTGAGATCGATTCAGTATTGATTCAGAATAACTGGCCTCTATAGCTGGATACAAATGGAATGTGTCTTGCCTGGATTACAGCAGTACCATCTGAGTTTCTGATTTATTATCTCTCAACTGAATTTTTGATATAACCTTCTAACTGTTCTTTTTGTTTTTAGAACCCTATAGCTTCTGCCTGTTCCTTGTAAACATTTCTTTACTGCTCCAAGCAGAGTTGATTTTCTTTTTATTTGTTGATCTGTTATAAGTTGTATATGTCTCTATCATAGTGCTTGTAACATAATGCAGTAAATATTTATTACTTTAGCCTTCCTATAGCCTTAAAGCAGGAGTGAATTTGAAACTGCTTAATCAGTTCTAAATATGTAATATAAATTAATACTCAATAAAATATCTGGAGGGTAAGAATTATTTTCTGTATCAGTTGCCCAGGTGAGTTTTTGTACAGAGCTGCTAGGTCAGAGAAATGAAAGAATGAAAGTTCAGCATCACAGTTAAAGTCTTGGTTGAGGAGAAATATCTAGTTTACAAGAAGTAATTGATAGAAATATAGGCTTCTGTAATTTCTCTTTTAGACTACCATCGTGAGATTGAGCATCTACAAGATTAATTAGTGTAATAGCTAAACACAAGGCATGCTGCCATAAATTCTAGTACAGTGATTTTGGGAGGTAAACTAGGTAAATGCTTTTTACTTTAATGAATGCTCTGATAATGAATAATTTAATGAATATTCATTGTTAGTATCATTTTGTTAACTCGCCAGTTTATTTTATTATTTTTATTGAAAGAGAGTTGATTTACAGTGTTGTGTTAATTTCTGTTGTACAGCAAAAAGACTTACATATATGCATCCTTTTTTTATCTGCTTTTCCCTTCTGGTTTATTCCAGGATATTGACTAGAGTTCCCTGTGTAGGACCTTGTTGTCTATCCATTCTCTATATGGTTTGTATCTACTCATCCCAAACACCCAGCCCCTCCCTCCCCCTCCCCCATAGCAACCACAGGTCTGTTCCCTATGCTTTGATGTGAGTCTCTTTCTGTTTTGTAGATAGGTTCAGTTGTGCCATATTTTAGATTCTATGTATAAGTGATATCATACGGTATTTGTCTTTCTCTTTCTGGCTTACTTCACTTAATATGATAATCTCTAGTTGCATCCATGTTGCTGAAAATGGCATTATTTCATTATTTTTTAGGCAAAAAAATATTCTTTTGTATATAGGTACACATCTATTTTACCCATTCATCTGTCAATGGATATTTTAGGTTGTTTCCATGCCTTGACAATTGTGAATAATGCTGCCGTGAACATAGGGATGCGTGTATCTTTTAGAATTATAGTTTTCACCGGATACATGCCCAGGAGTGGCATTTCTGGATAACATGTCAACTCTTAGTTTTCTGAGGAATCCGCATACTGTTTTGCACAGTAGCTACACCAACTTACATCCCCAAAAACAATGTAGGAGGGTTCCCATTTCTCCACATCCTCTCCAGGATTTGTTATTTGTAGACTTTTCAGTGATGGATAATGACCATTCTGATTGATGTGAGGTAGTACCTTATTGTAGCTTGTATATGCATTTCCCTTGTAATTAGTGATGTTGAGCATCTTTTCATGTGCCTATTGGCCATCTGTGTCTTCTTTGGAGAAATGTCTTGTTTAGGTCTTCTGCCCATTTTTCTAGTCGGTTGTTTGTTTTGTTTGTTTGTTTGTTGTTATTGAGTTGTTTGAGCTGTTTACATCTTTTGGAAATTAAGCCTTTGGCAGGTGCATCGTTTGCAAATGTTTTCTCTCATTCCATAGATTGTCTTTTAGTTTTCCTTATAGTTTCTTGTGCTGTGCAAAAGCTTCTGAGTTTGGTTAGGTCCCATTTGTTTATTTTTGTTTTTATTTCTGCTGTTTTGGGAAACTGACCTAAGAGACCCTTGGTGTGATTTATGTCAGAGAAGGTTTTGTCTTTTCTAGGAGTTTTACGGTGTCATATCTTATGTTTAAGTCTTTAGTCCATTTTGAGTCTGTTTTGTGCGTAGTGTGAGGGTGTGTTCTCACTTCATTGATTTACAAGCCACAGTCCAACTTCCCCAGCGCCACTTGCTGAACAGTTGCCAGTCTTTAGAAAATTCCTGTCTGCTAATCTGTAATGTTTAAGTAGATTTTGTAAATTAGTTCATTTTAATGTACATAATACACTCATACATGTAATAGATACCCATATTGACATAAATATAAATATAGACGGAAGTGATATCCAAAATATTTAACAACCCATATTGATGCAGGAAGTGATTAATTGGAATAATGCCTTTTTCCATCAGATAATGTCATCTTGGGTGTGGCCTGACTGAAGCATTACAGTGATTAGCATTTCTAGTCAATACTGGTATAGGTTTACCCAAAGTATGTTCTAAGTTCAGGGCTTCCCTGATAGCTCTGTTAATTAGTAAAGAATCCACCTGCAATGCAGGAGACCCCAGTTTGATTCCTGGGTTGGGAAGATCTGCTGAAGAAGGGTTAGGCTACCCACTCCAGTATTCTTGGGCTTCCCTTGTGACTCAGCTCATAAAGAATCCACTTGCAATGCAGGAGAGAGACCTGGGTTCGATCGCTTGGTTGGGAAGATCCCCTGGAGAATAAAAAGGCTGCTTACTCCAGTATTCTGGCCTGGAGAATTCCATGGACTCTATAGTACATGGTGGGGTCACAAAGAGTCAGGCATGGCTAAACGACTTTCACTTTCACTCACTTTTTATATAGCAGAGTTCTGTCATAAGCTGTGAAACTGAAAAGATGAAAAGTTGTTAAAAAAATTAACTGTCTTTTCATTTTTAGTTGTACTTTAAACATGCCTTAATAGCACAAGCTGAACTTTCAACTGTGTCTAATTCTCAATAGTATTTAAGACATATTTTATTATCCTTCTTACTGTATAATTAGAAATGTCCTCCCCAAACACCAGATAACAATTAGAAACTTTCCTTTATTTCATATACATTTATGAATTTTTCCAGGTACAAATAACTGTGTTTTCAGAGAATATCAATATAGCCCAGCATATTTCAAACTTTAACTTTTCTTCTCTCACAGTATCAAATTTATAATATTTAAACTTTATTTCAGTTCAAATAGTTTCTAAAATAAATGAATCTCATGGTCCAGTCAAGATGCTAAAGACTTGCCCCACAGATTTCAAATTAATGACTTTTAGCAATTATAAATCATAATTCATTATGCATGCCAATACTTAGACAAAGTTTGGATGTACAATTAGAAATTTAATTACATTGGAAATGCCACTGCATGTTTAAACAGATGACCAGCCATTATAGCCTGCACAGATGACAGAATACTTTCCTCCACACATGTGTTTCATTGAACACTGTGCTGTCTATTGAAATGACTAGGACCACCTGCCAACAGAGTATGAAGGGTTGTTGGATTATGTTTAAAGAGAATACTTCTTTACATAACTTCATACATGATGTCATTTGTTAACATGATTTTTTTTTAAAAAAAAAACACAGTGTGAGAAAAAAATTGCAACCTGGACCCCATTCTCAATCAACTGATTAAGTCCATGAAGACAGTGGGTTAATTTTGATATCAACCGCATTTTTGTTGCTTAGGAGCTGTGTCTGTCGATTCCACATTTACAGCGACAACCATGAAACTTCATTATAACCTAAAATTAGATTTCTTTAAAGAGGAAATTTTTACAATTGTGATTGACCACCAAAATAAAGACTCATCACATGGGTTTTGCAAGCAGTTTAATAGCAACAACAAATAAATTGCCTCATGTATTTCTTGGAAGATTTAACCAAGTTAACACAGAAATATCTCCACGCTTGCAGAATGTATGCTCTGAGAATCTTGGGTAGTAAACCTCCAGCAGTGCCAAGAGCATCAGCCAGTTACAAGGTCCCAAAGCTCATTTAGCCATCATCAGTGACGGAGACTGCAGAAATATTTGTTAAATTCTTTTAATTTATATGATATGTAATTTAACAAACCTGAATGTGTCTGTATGTAACTGTGTTATGCTGACTTTTTTAAAGACTTTATTTTTCAGAGCAGTTTTAAGTTAAAAAGAAAAAAAAAGAGGAGATTTCCCGTAATGCATTTGCCTCCTCCATGTGTTGCTTTCCCTATCATGAACATTAGTCACTAGAATGGAACATTTTTATGAAGAGTGAACCTACACTGGCATATAATTATCACTCAAAGTCAATAATTTTCCTTAAATTTCATTCTTGGTGGTGTTCATTCTATGAATTTGATAAACATTAAAGACATATATCTGTCATTATAATGTCATACAGAGTATTTTCACTGCCCTGAAAACCCACTCTGCCTAATCATCTCTCCCCCAGTACCATTCCTGGCAACAACTGCTATTTTTAGTGAGTCTATCAGTTCAGTTCAGTCACTCAGTCATGTCTGACTCTTTGAGACTCCATGGACTACAGCACACCAGGCTTCCCTGTCTATCACCAACTCCCGGAGCTGGCTCAAACTCAAAACCATCGAGTCAGTGATGCCATCCAACCATCTCATCCTCTGTCATCCCCTTCTCCTCCTGCCTCCAATCTTTCCCAGCATCAAGGTCTTTTCCAATGAGTCAATTTTTCATGTCAAGTGTCCAAAGTATTGGAGTTTCAGCTTCAGCATCAGTCCTTCCAGTCCTTATTCAGGACTGGTTTCCTTTAGGATTGACTGGTTGGATCTCCTTGCAGTCCAAGGGACTCTCAAGAGTCTTCTCCAACACTACAGTTCAAAAGCATCAGTTCTTCAGTGCTCAGTTTTCTTTATGGTCCAACTTTCCCATCCATACATGACTACTGGAAAAATCATAGCTTTGACTAGATGGACTTGCCATGAAGTGATGGGACTGAATGCCATGGTCTTTGTTTTTTGAATGTTGATTTTTAAGCCAGCTTTTTCTGTCTCTTCTTTTACTTTCACCAAGAAGCTCTTTAGTTTTTCTTTGTTTTTGCCATAAGGATGGTGCCATCTGCATATCTGAGGTTATTGATATTTCTCCCAGCAATCTTGATTCCAGCTTGTGCTTCATCCAGCCCAGTGTTTCTCATGATGTACTCTGCATATAAGTTAAGTAAGTATATAAGTGTCTCTATAGTTTTGCCATTTTTAGGATGCTGTATAGTTGGAATAATACAGCCTCTTCATGTCATCTTATTTCACTTAGAAATACACACTTAGATCTTCCCCCTGTCTTTTCATGACTTTGTAGCTTATTTCATTTTAGTGCTGAACAATATTTCATTGTCTGGATACACCATGATTTATTCATTCACCTACTGAAGGGCATACTGGTAGCTTTCATGTTTTGACAATTATGAATACAGGTGTTTTAAATACCCCTCTATAGTTTTTGTGTGGACCTAAGTTTTCAGCTTATTTGAGTTAATACCAAGGACCATGTGTGTGTGCTAAGTTGCTTCAGTTGTGTCTGACTCTTTGCAACCCTTGGGACCATAGCCTGCCAGGCTCCTCTGTTCATGGGATTCTCCAGGCAAGAATACTGGAGTGGGTTGCCATTCTCGTCTCCACAAGGACCATGATCTCTTAAGTAATATGGAACGAATAGGTTTAGTTTTGTAAGTAACTGCCAAACTAACTTCTAAAATGGCTGCACCATTTTGCCTTCCCACCAGCAGCATATGAGAGTTCCTGCCCCTCCTCTTCATCTCCACAGTGTGAGGTCAGTGTTCCAGATTTTGGATATTCTAATAGATGTGGAATGTTACCTCATTGTTTTAATTTGCATTTCCCCCATGACATATGATGTAGAACGTTTCTTCATTTGTCATCTGTATATCTTCTTTAGCGAGGTTTTTGGTAAGATCTTTAACCTCTGTTTTAATCAGGTTGACTTCTTGATGTTAAGTTTTAAGAGTTCTTTGCATATTTGGGGTGACTCTTCTTTATCAGATGCATCTTTGCGAATATTTATTGCCAGTGTCTTGTCTTCTAATTCTTTCAATGATGTCTTTCACAGAATAGAGTTTTTCATTTTGATGAAGTCCAGGATGTCAACTATTTATAGTTTTGCATTTTACATTTAGGTCTATAATGCATTTTGTGTTACCTTTTGTGAGAGGTGTAAGGTCTGTGTTTACATTCCTTTTTGTTCTATACAGATGTACAGTTGTTTCAGCACCATTTATTGAAAGGACTATTTTTCCTCCATCGTTTTGCTTTTCTTTGTCAAATGCCAGTTGATTTATGTTAGAGAAAAGTAAAATGAGTTAAATTTTAGTATTACAGTAAGGACAGAGACTGACAGTTTTCCAACCCCACCACCATTTCTCTTGGTAGCAGAGATATATCATCTATGTAAAATTATGTTCAAGCAGCTAAAATGAAAAAACCTTGATTGGAGATAAAATAGTTGTTTGTATTCCCACATCCCAGTAGAGAGCCTACAGTGGTGCACATGCTCAGAAAATGGTTGCTAAGTTGTTGACAACAAGATGACTATAGAACTCACCCAGTCATTTATGTTTCACAATATCTTTTCTTTTCTGTGGAAAACAACACATGGAGGAACCCCTGGAGCACTCCTTAAATTGAAGTATAGTTGGTGTATAATGTTGTGTTCATTTCAGGTGTACAGAAAAGTGATTCAGATATACATATTTTTTCTTTTTCAGATTCTTTTCCATTATAGGTGATCATGAGATTGTTGATTTTATTAATGAGTCTGTCTCTGGGCTCTCTATTTGACTCCATTGACTTATATTTTTCTATTCTTTAGCCAATAACACAGTGTCTTGATTACTGTAGCTTTATATAAGTCTTGAAGTCCTCCAACTTTGCTCTTCAGTATTGTGTTAGATATTCTGGAACTTCTGCTTCTCCATGTAAACTTTCAAATCACTTTGCAAATAGCCATAAAGTAACTTACTGGGCTTTTTATTGGAATTGAATTGACTCTAAAGATCAAGTTTTAAAGAACTGACATCTTCATAATACTGAAACTTCCTCTCCATGAACATGGACTATCTCTCCATTTATTTAGATTTTCTTTGATTTCATTCATCAGGATTTTATAATTTTTCTCATTAGATCTTGTAAATATTTTGTTAGATTTACACCTCAGTATTTCATTTTGTCGTTAAATTGCTAAGTCATGTCTGACTCTTTGCGACCCAATGAACTACAGCATGCCAGGCTTCCCTGTCCTTCACTATCTCCCAGAGTTTGCTCAAACTCATGTCCAGGAAGTCAGTGATGCCATCCAACCATCTCATCCTCTGCCACCACCTTCTTTTGCCCTCAATCTTTCCCAGCATCAGGGTCTTTTCCCATGAGTCAGCACTCTTCATCTGGTGGCAAAAGTGTTGAAGCTTCAGCACCAGACTATCCAAAGAATATTCAGGGTTGATTTCCTTTAGGATTGACTGGTTGGATCTCCTTGCTGTCCAGTGGACTCTCAAGACTCTTCTCTAGCACCACAGTTCGAAGGCATCAACTCTTCAGGGCCCAACCTTCTTTATGGTCCAACTCTCACATCCATACATGACTACTGGAAAAACCATAGTTTTGACTATATGGACCTTTGTCAGCAAAGTGATATCTCTGCTTTTTAATACACTGTCTATGTTTGTCATAGCTATTCTTCCAAGGAGTGTCTTGTAATTTTATGGCTGCATGTTTTAATTTCAAATTTATCTTGTTCATTGTTGATATAAAAAGAAGCAGTTGATTCCACATATTAATTTTGTATCCTGCAAACTTGCTATAATTACTTCTGGGAGATTTTTTATTGAACTTTTTGAATTTTCTCCATAGACAGTCATGATATCTGAGAACAAAGACAGCTTCATTTTTTCCTTTCTAACCTGTATAACTTTTGTTTCTTTTCTTTTCCTCATTGCATTGACAAGAGCTTCCAGTACAGTGTTGAAAGGGACTGTTGACAGGACTATCATTCTTTGTTTTTTTATCTTAATGAGTAAAATTTTAATTTCTTCCCTTTAAGTATGATGGTATCTATAGAAATTTTTGTGGCTTCTTTATCAAGTTGATGAAGTTCTCCCCTATTCCTACTTTACTGAGGTTTTAATCATAGATGGATATTGGATTTAGGTGAAAACTTTTTTCTGCATCTATTAATATTATGTGATAGATCTTATTTAAGTGGTGGATATGATAGATATGATAGTGGGCTTCCCAAGTGGCGCTAATGGTAAAGAACCCGCCTGCCAGTACCGGAGATGTAAGAGACCTGGGTTTGATCTGTTGGTCAGGAAAATCCCCTGGAGGAGGGCATGGAAACCCACTCCAATACTCTTGCCTTAAGAATTCTATGGACAGAGGAGCCTGGTGGGCTACAGCCCATAGGGTCACAAAGAGTCAGACACAACTGAAGTGACTTAGCACATAACACATGCGTAGTAGATTCCATTATTATTAACATTTCTAATGTTGAACAAGCCTTGCATAGCTGGGAGAAATCCTGCTTGGTTGTGGTATAAATTTTCTTCTACATTTTTGGTTTAATTTTCTAGTATTTTGTTGAGGATTTTTACATTATGAGAAATATTGGTCTGTACTTTTTATTTCTTATAGTATTTTTGTCTGTCTTGGTTGTTAGTATGGTTGTTGTTGTTGTTCAGACACCCAGTTGTGTCTGACACTTTGTGACTCCATGGACTGCAGCATGCCAGGCCTCCCTGTCCCTTACCAGCTCCTGGAGTTTGCCCAAGTTCATGTTCATTGGTGATGCTGTCCAGCCATCTCATCCTCTGATGACCTCTTTTCCTTCTGCCCTTCATCTTTCCAAGCATCAGGGACTTTTCCAATGAGTCACCTGTACATATCAGATGATCAAAATACTGGAGCTTCAGCTTCAACATCAGTCCTTCCAGTGAGGATTCAGTTAGCATGGTAACTGGCCTCATAAGTTGAATTTGGAAGTGTTCCTTCTGCTGCTGTATCTTGAAAGAGACTCTAGAAAAATCAGTATTATTTCTTTAAATGTTTGGTAGAAATGATCAGTGAACCTTTCTGTTTGGGAAGTTTAATAATTGTGATTTAATTTCCTTAATAGATAGAAACCTATTGAGGTTGACTATTTCTCCATGTGTGAGTTTTGGCACCTAGTTTTTTTAAAAGGAATTTGTCCATTTCATCTAAGTTATCAAATTCATGGGAATTGTTCTTAACATTTCTTGACTATTTGTTTAAAGTCCATAGAATCTGAAGTGATGTTGCCTCTTTCACTTCTGGTATTAATAATTTGTGTCTTCTCTCTTTTTTCCTAATTAGTCTGGCTACAGTCTTATCAGTTTTATTGATTTTTTTGGGGGGAAAAAAAAAACAGCTTTTAGTTATCTTGATGTTCTCTGTTAATTCCTGCTTTCAACTTCACTGATTTATGCTCTTATTATTTTTTTTTCCTCTGCTTACCTTGAATTTAATTTTCTTTTTCTACATTCCTAAGGCAAAAACTTATCTTATTATTTTAGATATATCATTTTTTCCAGTATATGCATTCACTTCTATAAATTTCCATCTAATCACTACTTTCTCCACCTTTCATAAATTTTGATGAGTTGTTTTATCATTTTATTTAGTTATAAACATTTAAAATTTTTCTTGTCTATTAGGTCTGTTTAGTCTAAAGTTCAATTGGTTCAAGTCCAATATTTTCTTTGTTGTTTCCTGTCTGGGTGATCTGTCCATTGTAGAAAGTAGGGTATTGAATTTTTCTTCTATTTCTTCATTTTTATTATTATTTTACTAATATACTAGCATATTAATATACTAGTATACTAATAATACTAATATTATACTAGTATAATACTAATAATATACTAGTAATAATATAATATATTATTAGTACATACTAATAATATACTAGTATACTAGTACCCAATTTTGGGTACATATACACTTACAGCTATTATTTCTAATTGCAGATTTGACTTCTCTATCATTGTATAAGGATTTTCTTTGTCTTTATTACAGTCTTTATTTAGGTCCTGTTTACTGTGATATTTTTATAGCTGCAGGCTGCTGTACTCAGTTGCTTTAGTCATGTCTGACTCTTTGAGAAGTACTGGCCGTAGCCTGTCAGGCTCTTCTGTCCATGGGATTCTCCAGGCAAGAATACTGGAAGGGTTTGCCTTGCCCTCTTCCAGGGAATCTCCCTGACCCAAGGATTGAACCCACATCTCTTATGTCTCCTTGCTACCTCATCTCTTTTTTGGTTTCCATTTGCATGGAATATCTTTTTCCAGCTCTTAATTTGGAGCCTTTGTGTATCCTAAAAGCTGAAATTAATCTTTTGTAGGCAGCATGCAGTTGAGTCTTCTTTTTAAATTCATTCATCACTTCTATACTTTCTGATTGGAGAGTTTAATTCATTTACGTTAAAGTAATTATTGCTAGAGAAGTACTAACTATCAAGTACTAAGTATTGATAGAAGTACTAGTGCCATCTTACTGTTTTCTTGATGTTTTATAGTTTTCTTCTTTCTTCCTTTTTTTCCCTTTCTTTCTGTGTGAATTGATGATTTTCTTTAGGTATATGCTTTGATTCTCTTTATCTTTTTTGAATCTAATACAGGTTTTTGCTTTGTCTTTACCATGAGGCTTATATAAAATATCTTAAAAATATAATAGTCTGGTTACAACTTAACTTGGACTACATACAAATATCATACCCTTGTACACCTCCCATATTTTATGTTTTTGATGTCACAGTTTATCTCTTTTATATATTCAGTAACAAAACATTGTAGCTGTTGTTATTCTGAATACATTGGTCCTTTAACTTTTGTACTCGAGTTTCGATTAATACACCACAATATAACAGGCAGCAAGAGTCAGCCTGGTGCTGGGCAGGCCAGCACTGGGGTCTGCAATAAATTTGCATATTCACTTCACTCTACTTCTCCAAGAGGGAAGGTGTTTGTTTCAGTGCTGGGCTGCCTATGGTTTGAGGAGTGATCGTGCAGGTAATGTGAATCTATCTTTCCTACTCTCATCATTGCATTCTTATTTATGTGCTTCACTGGGGTACTGAAATTCTTCATCTGGAATCTTTAGCTCTTCTGATCTGGATATTTCTTCAAATTTCTGGGAGGGGACAGGTGCTAGAAATTCCTGTACTGCCATTTTACTGACATTACACTATATGGTTTCTATTCTTTTAAATTTGTTAAGGTTTTTTCATGGCCCAGGAATCATTCTTTAATAGAGTAGCTCTTCACTGGTGATGGTTGAGTACATACATGGATGAATTTTTTTAAAAAATTAACCACCAGCTTTTGATTCAATGCCTTATGAAGATTCTTGCAAGTTTATTCTTTAAATAGTGCACCTACCTGAACAATCAACAGTTTGAAGCCAATTGAACAAGTATAGGATATAGAGTGTTGGATGTTTAGAAGTTGCACATTGCTAATAACCTATCCCCTAAAAAGTTTAATGGTCTCATATGTTAAGTAGTTCAATGAAATGAGTTTATAATTAAAAATGAGTTTATAATTAATGATAAATAAATGATATAGTTAGTGCAATACTTGTTCATGGAATTTAGAACACACAGGAAACTCCTGGGGCCTTTTAAAATTCCTGTATTTCCTGTTTACAGAGCTATTCTCCTATTTTCAAAAGAAAGAGTCAAAGTAACTTCTGGGTCTGTATGTAAAATGTGTAATATTGATACCCAAACTGGAAAATAGTCTTTGTTTTCAATGCAACCATAGTTGCAGCTTTTAGAAATTCTGTCTTATGAAATTACTAAGAAGGACTGGCAAAAGACTCTAAGCTAATTAACTATTCATTATATTAGTATGTTTATACTGGGAAAAGACCTCTTCTAGGATTAGGTTGTATGGGGAAAATGGCTTCAAGTATAATTAAGAGAAAATTAAAGCATTTATTTTAAGAAATTAATTTTTTTCTCTGGTCTGTTGTTTTTGAAATTATTCATATTATTATCCCTACTGTTACCTGCAAATATTTATCAGTAGTAATGTGGCTTAGATGTGAAAATGAAGGGTCTGAGTATTAAGAATATAAACTACTCATGCCTAATTTATGAATTTTCTTTTTTTACTTTCTTAATCATATTCTTTCTAATCCTTGCCCTTATCTCAGCTGGACACTCTGAAGTAAATTTTGTAATGGAAAGTTACACAATAAGTCCTTCTTGAGGAAATTTAATTGTGTTTGTGCTAGTCTATATTTATGCCTTTTCAAAGAAATGCAAGACTCTTAGTAAAAATAGGTGGCAAAGTTGGCTTTTTCCTTCCTGAGTAAAAATTAAAATCAAATGATGTCATCCCTTCTGTTAAGAAAAGGAATTTCATTTTAACACATGATAAGGAACTTGTATTAAGTCAGTTAGGTCCCGAAAGTTGAAGCCCAATTATGCAAAGCCAGAGCAGAGAACATGCAAGATACCACGTCATGTTACACCGTTGTCAGATTCCCTCACCTACACATTTTCAAATATTTTGAGAAGTCACAGAAAAAATTAGCTCTGTAGATGGATGACTCAGTCCTTCATGTCTCTCAATCTGCAGTGCTGAGGACCTATGACTTGTATAAACCCAAGGGAATTAAGAAGCGATAGAGGAATGCACGCTGAACTCCTGCCAGCCATTGAGGAAACCTAAGGGCTAGAAAATGGGCTCTTTACACACATACAGACCAGCCAGTTGTTTCTCTTCAGCAAGTCTCTTCTTGGCCTGCAACCTGTGCACTATCATTAGCTCTTTAGTGAAGTAGATTAAGAGCAGGAACTCTGCAATCAGGTTACTTATTTTTTAATATCAGCTTTGCCACTTACTAGTTATGTAAATGAGCAAGTTAATTATCCCCTTTGCACCTCAGTTCCCTCTTCTTTAAAATGAGAGACAAGAAGATCACCCTGTGCATGGCTATTTAAGGAGTAAATGACTCGAAATATGCAAAGAAATTAGAATTGGGCTTGGAACCTTCACCATTTTTTTTGTTATTGTTGCTCTTATTATAGTGAATGTTCTAATTTATGTATTTGTTGTATCGTTTTCCTCAGGTATGAACAATTTTAGTAGTTTATATCCATTGATGTTTTGTTAATGTCAGATTCATCTAATTGATCATGTATATCCTCATTGGAGATACTTGGCACATTTAAAGACTAAAAGATAAAAATTAACTCTGTTATTGCACATTATCATTTACTTTACCAGGCTCACTGAAAGATATCAATTTGAGGAACTAGTGATAAGCTGATAATAATAGTATGCATACAACAAAGGCAGTTTAGATATAAATTCAAGTACAGATTACTTTGTTCTGATTGGGGGGATTATCAATAATTATATATTCTACAAATTAATATATTCAAATCACCAAACACAATGGGTGCTATCTAACTGCTGTGGAAAACTTCACATTTGCAGTATATTTGGCAACACAGCCTCTCATTTATCCTAGTCTAAAACTTGGATTATGGGTAGGCTGGAGCAGTTCTTACAGATGCAGGAATATATTGTTATTACTTTAACACAACAACAATGGAAGGCAAATGACTTTTACAATTCCTTCTTGAGTGGATGAACCAATAATTCCTTTTGACAAAGGAATTTTAGCTAACAAAAACATAAACTTTATTATTGCTTCCAAAATATCATGGGAAACTAGTATATGTTCTTTAATGAATAACAAGGGAAGAATATGTCCCCATACTTGGATCTTCTAGTCTTTATTGGCTTGGTTTCTATGTGGATTGGAAAGAATGCAATGATAATGAGGGTACATGATGCTGGCATTTTCACTCACCTCCTTATATAAATCTCTCTACATTAACTTCTTTGCTGTTCTGTGACAAAATAGTGCATCTGTATTTCCTTACAATTTTAGCCTTGGGTCATATCAGAATTTAATGCTTTTGGACAAAGACTATTTTTTATAAGACAGAAAGAGGCAAGAGTAGTCATAATTTAGATTTTAAAATAAGCTTTGAAGTTTAAAATAGAGCTAAGAGTAAATTCCTGATTATAAATCTGGGTAGAATTTTGGGTTTTAATTATATCTAGGAAGTTCACAACTCAATTTATCATGTCCTCCCCCCCCCCCACCTTTTTCTAAATTCCAGAGACTGAAACAACCTGAGGTCTTATTTTTAAAGTAACTAAACCAAGTACGGTTTAAAGTCAGGGTTGTGAATAAGCTTTAAAAAATTTTATGTTTAAGTGTTGGATATGATCATAACAAAGATTTCTGCCTATGATCATGGACTGAATTTATCTGAAAATGAATCCATGCTGCTTAGTGGATCACCGTTCAAATTTCCTTGAAGAGGTATATGCAGAATCTGTTTGTAGGTACCCTATGAGAATTGAGCTCCCTATATGTAGGAAAAACATTGTAACAATAATTTCTTCACTATTTTTCAAAATCTTTTTTTATGACCTGTCTCAATTACTAGCACTTTGCTTCAAGAGGCTTCAAGGTTTTATTTATTCTGAAGTAACAATAAAATACTCCAAGCATGATGAAAATCAACAAATGTTCAATAATAGCACTAATTCAAAATACTGAATTAGCTGAAACTCCAATACTTTGGCCACCTGGTGTGAAGAACTGACTCATTGGAAAAGACTCTGATGGTGAGAAAGATTGAGGGCAGGAGGAGAAGGGGAAGAAAGAGGATGAGATAGTTGGATGGCATCACCAACTCAATGGACATGAGTTTGAGCAAGTTCTGGGAGTTGATGATGGACAGGGAAGTTGGAATGCTGCAGTCTATGGGGTCGCAAAGAGTCGGACATGACTGAGCGACTGAACTGAATTCAAACTATTGTGATTTTACAATTCTGTCATAGATTTCTGTATATTTTTGTGGTCTGAACTGCATATAAATGCACAGTGTGCAATGCAGTGTCAGTAAAAGGAAAGTTACTAAATTCTGCTAGTGTTCGATACCAAATAATGTGTGTTGTTACTGTTTAGTCACTAAGTCATGTCCATTTCTTTTGCAACCCCATGGACTGCAACCTGTCAGGCTTCTCTGTGCATGGGATTTCGCAGGCAAGGATACTGGAGTGGACTGCTCTTTCCTTCTCCAGGGCATCTTCCCTCCTCACGGATTGAATCTGCGTTTCCTGCAGCTCCTGCATTGGTGCACAGATACTTTACCGCATGAGCCACTAATACTTCCAGCCCCTTCATGGATCACAGGCTTGTCTTGACAAAGGGGCTTCCGTAACTCAGTGAAGCCATGCCATGCGTGGCCACCCAGGACACACAGGTCATATGGAAGATTTCTGACAAAATATGGTCCACTGAAGGAGGGAATAGCAATCTACTCGAATTCTTGCCACAAGACCCCATGAACATATTAAAAGGCAAAAAGATATGACACCGGAAGGGTAAGCCCTCCAGGTCAGAAGGTGTTCAGTATGCTACCGGGGAAGAGTGGAGGACAATTACTAAGAGCTCCAGAATGAATGAAGTGACTTGGCCAAAATGGAAACAATGCTCAGTTGTGGATGTGTCTGGTGGTGAAAGTAAAGTCTGATGCTATAAAGATTAATATTGCATAGGAACATGAGATGTTAGGTCCATGAATCAAGGTAAATTGGACGTGGTCAAGTAGGAGGTGGCAAGAGTGAACATCGACATCTTAGGAATCAGTGAACTAAAATGGACAGAAATAGGTGAATTTAACTCAGATGACCATTATATCTACTACTGTGAGTAACAATTATTTACAAGAAATGGAGTAGTCCTTATAGTTAATAAAAGAGACTGAAATGCAATACTTCGGTGCTATCTCAAAAATGACAAAATGATTTTTATTCATTTCCAAGGCAAACCATTTAACATCACAGTGATACAAGTCTATGCCCCAACCGCTAATATCCAGGAAGTTGAAGGTGAATGGTTTTATGAAGACCTGCAAGATATTCTTGAACATACACCATAAAAGGATGTCCTTTTCATCAGAGGAGGTTGGAATGCAAAAGTAGGAAGTCAAGAGATACCTGGAGTAATAGGCAGGTTTGGCCTTGGAGTACAAAATGAAGCAGGGCAAAGTTCTGAATTGAGTTCTGTCAAAAGAACACACTGATCAGAGTAAACACCATCTTCCAACAACACAGGAGATGATTCTACACATGGACATCACCAGATAGTCAATATTGAAATCAGATTGATTATATTCTTTGCAGCCAAAGATGGAGAAGCTCTATAGAGTCTGGATAAATAAGACCGGGAGCTGACTGTGGCTCAGATCATGAACTCCTTATTGCCAAATTCAGACTTAACTTGAAGAAAGTAGAGAAAACCACTAGGCCATTCAGGTATGACCTAAATCAAATCCCTTATGATTATTCAGTGGAGATGATGAATAGATTCAAAGGATTAGATCTGGTAGACAGAGTAACTGAAGAACTATGAATGGAGATACACAACATTGTACAGGAGACAGTGACCAAAACCATCCCAAAGGAAAAGGAATACAGGAAAGCCAAATGGTTGTCTGAGGAGGCTTTAAATCAGCTGAGGAAAGAAGAAAAGCAAAAAGTAAAGGAGGAAGGGGTAGATATATCCAACTGAATTCAGAGTTGCAGAAAATAGCAAGGAGAGATAAGAAAGTCTTCTTAAGTGAACAATGCAAAGAAATAGAGGAAAACAATAAAGTGGGAAAGACTAGGGATCTCTTCAAGAAAACAGAAAATAGCAAGGGAGCATTTCATACAGCGATAGGCATGAGAAAGGACAGAAAATCTAAGGACCTAAAAGAAGCAGAAGAGATTAAGACAAGGTGGCAAGAATAAACAGAAGAACTGTGCAAAAATGATCTTAATGACTTAGGTAACCGCAATGGTGTGTCACTCAGCTAGAGCCAGACATCCTGAAGTATGAAACATTACTACGAACAAAGCTAGTAACTGTGATGGTATTCCAGCTGAGCTATTTAAAATACCAAAATATGATGTTGTTAAAGTGCTGCACTCAATATGTCAGTAAATTTGAAAAACTCAGCAGTGGCTGTATGTTGCTGCCCTGCTTATTTAGCTTATATGCAGAATACACCATGCAAAATGCTGGGCTGAATGAATCACAAGCTGAAATCAAGATTTCTGGGGAAAATATCAACAACCTGAGATTGCAGATGATACAATTCAAATGGCAGAAAAAGAAGAGGAATGAAAAAGCCTCTTGTTGAGGGTGAAAGAGGAGAGTGGAAAAGCTGGTTTAAAACTCAGCATTCAAAAAACTAAGATCTTGGCATCTCGTCCCATCACTTTATGGCAAATGAAGGGGGAAACAGTGACAGATTTTATTTTCTTGGTCCCCAAAATCACTGCAGATGGTGAATGTAGCCATGAAAGCTTTGGTAGGAAAGCTATGACAAATCTAGATAGCAAAGTGATGTCTCTGCTTTTTAATAAGCTAACAAAGGTCCATATAGTCAAATCTATGGTTTTTCCATTAGTCATGTTTGGATGTGAGATTTGGACCAAAGTGAAGGCTGAGCGTCAAAGAATTGATGGTTTTGAACTGTGGTGTTGGAGAAGACTCTTGAGTCCCTTGGACAGCAAGGAGATCAAACCAGTCAATCATAAGGAAATCAACCATTAATATTCATTGCAAGAACTGATGCTAAAGTTGAAGCTCCAATATTTTGGCCACCTAATGTGAAGAGCTGACTCTTTGGAACAGACCCTGATGCTGGGAAAGACTGAAGGCAAAGTGAGATGGGGATGACAGAGAATGAGATAGATAGCATCACTGACTCAATTCACATGAATTTGTGCAAACTCTGGGAGGTAATGAAGCACAGGGGAGACTTGCGTGCTGCAGTCTATGGGATCACCAAGAGTTGGACATGATTTAGTGCTTGAAAAAATACTTCAAAATAGAATAAGACTAGTTTATTAATATCTGTTTTTAAAATTACAATCCAAATATATTTCTCTGAACATTTATCTGGTCTGCTTGAAAGAGCTTTTATGACAAATAAGGCCAGGTACCATGGGGACTGTGATCTCCCACGTTGTTCACAATTGGTTCCTAACATGTCACATGATGCATCGTGAAATGATGCTTTGAAAAGTATATTCTATAAATACCTTATAATTGCAGTTTGTAAATCCACATTTCTAGTGTTCAAAATTAAACATGCCAGAGGGATCATATGAGGTTGGTTTAGAAACTAGTGTCCTCCATTTAGATTACTCTCAGTTCTTATTCTATGTCTTCCATTTTAAAACAATTTAAAAATAATACTGGAAATTTTCAAGCTTTCATTTATATCATACCTTCTTTTTAGGCAAATTGAGTATTAAAGGTGATACTGTAACATCTATTAATATCTGTCTGATTATCCATCCATTTATCATCTATATTTGTAGAATTTAATCTTATAAAATATCTTAGTATTTTACTTAGATGGAAGTACAAATAGCTCGGGGGTTTTGTTTTTAACTTTTAATTTGTATAGGAGTATATGCAATTAACAATGTTTTGACAGTTTCAAGTGAACAGCAAAGGGACTCAGCCATGTATTCACATATATCCATTCTCCCCCAGACTCCCCTCCCATCCAGGTTGCCACATAATATTGAGCATAGTTCCATGTGAAAAGCCCTATTTTTTAATAAGGCTGAAGAGTTACCCCACCATCAACAATCCATTGATGTAGGCACAAGTGTTATTTCTCTCAATGAGATTAAAAAAAACAACAAACAAGCAAACAAAAAACAATTAAATGTACCCAAGTTTTATCTTTTTTCTTAGAAACTTATATTTCAATTCTTTTTTGCAGGTCTTAGACAGAAAAGGTATGTCCTTGTCTCTCTATCAGGGTATTGAGAAAATAACTTGTGCTCTCTTTCTCAGTTCCAAACTCTGATAAATCTGTTTTGGTTAACCTATGGAAAAAGCCAGGCAAAATACTTGTGCATTTATCTGTGTGCTTATAGGATATAATTGACATCTTATTTCTGATTTGCTTTTATAGCCTTCAACCCGCTGTTTGTTAAGCAGACAAAAGATTGTTAGGTTGAAAGTTCACTAACATTTTTCCAATTCACTGCAACTGATTACCAATTATGAGCATAAAATGAAATATATTAATTCATTTTGCAAGACCTCTTTTTAAAGACCTTGCATGTGAGTTCTGTCATCCTATAAGCCCCTGATGGTGAGTAACTGATGAAAACGGCGCTGTGAAAATTACCTACAACAGAGAGGGCATTTACTACTTCACATGCTGCCAGTGTTTCTTTTATGCCCTACAAACATTTCAGTAATGAGATGCTTCATGGGATTTGGATGCAATGGAAGTATTTGTTAGGACATTTCAAAGACAGGTGGATACTTGGCAGAAACATCAGAAGTCGTGTGGTTACTGTAGACAAACAGAGATGTTATTTAAAAGCTGAGTGGGAACAAATTATTGTTCATTTGCCAGAATCAGTTTCTTGTCCAAGCTTATGACCCCGGGACTAATGCTGCAAGTGTCACATGCTGCCCAGGAGGTGGGGCTGCTCTCCACCTCTTTTCCTCAAAGCACTTTGTGCAGAATTATTTACTTTTGTGAAGCTTAAATTCACTAAAAATGGAAAGCTTAACTTTTTCAATTCAAATAATCTATACACATGACTTCATAAATGAATTCCTTTCATTTAATTTCAGAATTAACATAAGATTTTCATCATCTTTCACTGGCAGTTGGTAAAGATATGTACATTGGGATTAAGACAGTGGAAGAAGTAAATACATACTTTATCTTTTCCTTGGTTGATTGCATTATACTATAAAGATGATTAATGAGATTTGGAAATTGATATGATATGAGTAAAACTACAAGGAAAACATTGCTATTTCGAAAACAGTAATACGATAACTTTAATTTTTATGGAATACTTATCAAATGACAGATAAAGTTCTAAGAGCTTTAAATGCCAAGTCTCCTTTATCTCCCCCTTAAAAACATCAATGACATTTTACAGATAAACTGGCTGAGATCACAAATGACAGAGAGTTTGGATGTATGACTAGGTGACCCGGTGCTGCATCCAGCTTCCTTGATCACAATCCATATCTTAGAGCTTTGAAACAACGTAAGATATTTAGCAGCAGATGCTATTTACTTTTCTTTTAATATGTTTCTCAGAAGATGTTAGTATTTTATGTACATAGAATGCAAATTATTAATCCAAGTGATACAACAGTTGATATGAAATTTTTAAAATCAACAGTTTAATGAGAGTTAAGGTAAATCATGGGCTTCACTGATGGTTCAGATGGTAAAGGATTCACCTGCAATGCAGGAGACATGGGTTAGATCCCTGGGTTGAGAAGATCCCCTAGAGGAGGGCATGGCAACCCACTCCAGTATTCTTGCCTGGAGAATCCCCACGGAGAGAGGAGCCTGGTGTGTTACAGTCCATGGGGTCACGAACTATACAAAAAAGATATTCATGACCCAGAAAATCATAATGGTGTGATCACTTACCTCAAGCCAGACATCCTGGAATGCAAAGTCAAGAGGGTCCTAGGAAGCATCACTACCAATAAAGCTAGTGGAGGTGATGAAACTCCTGTTGAGCTATTTCAAATCCTAAAAGATGATGCTGTGAAAGTGCTACACTCAATAGGCAAGCAAATTTGAAAAACTCAGCAGTGGCCACAGGACTGGAAAAGATCAGTTTTCATTCCAATCCCAAAGAAAGACAATCCCAAAGAATGCTCAAACTAATGCACAATCGCACTCATCTCACACACTAGTAAAATAATGCTCAAAATTCTCCAAGGCAGGCTTCAACAGTACGTGAACCATGAAATTCCAGATGTTCAAGCCAGATTTAGAAAAGGCAGAGGAACCAGAGATCAAATTGCCAACATCTGTTGGGTCATCAAAAAAGCAAGAGAGTTCAAGAAAACATCTACTTCTGCTTTATTGACTATGCCAAAGTCTTTGACTGTGTGGACCACAACAAAGTCTGGAAAATTCTCAAAGAGACGGGAATACCAAACCACCTGACCTTCCTCTTGAGAAATCTGCATGCAGGTCAGGAATCAACAGTTAGAACTGGACGTGGAATAACAGGCTGATTCCAATGAGGGAAAGGAGTACGTCAAGGGGTGTACATTGTCACCCTGCTTATTTAACTTAAATGCAGAGTACATCATGAGAAACACTGGGCTGGATGAAGCACAAGTTGAAATCAAGATCACCAGGAGAAATAGCAATAACCTCAGATATGCAGATGACACCACCCTTATGACAGAGATCAAAGAAGAACTAAAGAGCCTCTTGATGAAGGTGAAAGAGGAGAGTGAAAAAGTTGGCTTAAAGCTTAACATTCAGAAAACTAAGATCATGGCATCTGGTCCCATCACCTCATGGGAAATAGATGGGGAAACAGTGGCAACAGTGTCAGACTTTATTCTTTTGGGCTCCAGAATCACTACAGATGGTGATTGCAGCCATGAAATTAAAAGAATTTTACTCCTTGGAAGGAAAGTTATGACCAACCTAGATAGCATATTAAAAAGCAGAGACATTATTTTATCAGCAAAGTTCTGTCTAGTCAAAGCTATGGTTTTGCCAATGGTCATGTTTGGATGTGAGAGTTGGACTGTGAAGAAAGCTGAGTGTCGAAGAATTGATGCTTTTGAACCATGGTGTTGGAGAAGACTCTTGAGAGTCCCTTGGGCAGCAAGGAGGTCCAACCAGTCCATCCTAAAGGAGATCAGTCCTGTGTGTTCATTGGAGAGACTGAGGTTGAAGCTGAAACTCCAATACTTTGGCCACCTCATGTGAAGAGCTGACCCATTTGAAAAGACCCTGATGCTGGGAAAGATTGAGGGCAGGTAGAACAGGGGATGACAGAGGCTGAGATGTCCAACTCAATGGACATGAGTTTGGGTGAGCTCCAGTAGTTGGTGATGGACAGGGAGATCTGGCATGCTGCGGTTCATGGGTCGCAAAGAGTCAGACACAACTGTGCAACTGAACTGAACTGATCTGAACCTAGGGATGAACATATTTCAGAATTAGTGGGTTTTTTTTTTTTTTTTTCTGTGTGTGTGTGTATAAATATCCTGAATTGGAATTGCTGAATTGTATGGTAAATTTTTTTTAATATTAAGGAATACCTATACTGTTATCTGCAATAAATATAATATTACCCTAGAGTTCCCTTTTCTTCACATCCTAGCCAATATTTGTTATTTACTTGTTTATACATATATATATATATTTTGCTAAAAGCCATTTTGACAGATATGGGGTGATATTTCATTCTTGTTTTATTTGCATTTACCTGAGTATTAGAGATGGGGAGAGTCTTTTCATATACCTGTTTGCTATCTGTATATCTTCTTTGGAGAAATGTCTATTCAGATCGTCTGCTCATTTGTTAATCAATTTTTTTTCTTTTAATGTTGAGATATATGATTTCTTTGTATATATTGTGTATAACCCTTTGTTGGACATATCATTTTGTTGTTGTTCAGTTGCTCAGTTGTGTTCAACTTTTTGCTACCCAATGGACTGCAGCACACCAGGCTTCCCTGTCCTTCACCATCTTCCAGAGTTTGCTCAAACTCATGTCCACTGAGTCAATGATGCCATCCAACCATCTCATCCTCTGTCATCTTCTTCTCCTCCAGCATGAGGGTCTTTTCAAATGAGTCAGTTCTTCGCATCAGGTGGCCAAAGTTTTGGAGTTCCAGCTTCAGAATCATTCCTTCCTATGAATATGCAGAATTGATTACCTTTAGGTTTGACTGGTTTGATCTCCTTGCTGTCCAGAGGACACTCGAGAGTTTTCTCCAGCACCACAGTTCAAAGGTATCAATTCTTCAGGGCTCAGCTTTCTTTATGGTCAACTCTCACATCCATACATGGCTCATGGAAAAACTATAGCTTCGATTGGATGGACATTTGTTAACAAAATAATGTCTCTGCTTTTTATTATGCTGTTAAGTTTGTCATATATTTGCTTCCAAAGAGCAAGCGTCTTTTAATTTCATGTCTGCAGTTTCCATCAGCAGTGATTTTGGAGCTGAAGAAAAGACAGTCTTTCACTGTTTCCACCGTTTCTCCACCCATTTGCCATGAAGTGATGGGACCAGATGCCATGATCTTTGTTTTTTTAAATGTTGAGTTTTAAGTCAGCCTTTTCACTCTCCTTTCAGTTTCATCAAGAGACTCTTTAATTCCTCTTCAGTTTCTGCCATAAGGGTGGTTTCATCTACATATCTGAGGTTATTGATAGTTCTCCCAGCAATCTTGATTCCAGCTTGTGCTTCTTCCAGCCCAGCGTTTCTCATTATGTACTCTGCATATAAATTATATAAGCAGGCTAGCAGTATACAGCCGTGACATACTCCTTTTCCAGTTTTGAACCATTCTGTTGTTCCGCATCTGGTTCTAACTGTTGCTTCTTTACCTGCATACGGGTTTCACAGGAGGCAGGTAGGATAGATTTATCATTTACAAATATCTTTTCCCATTCAGCAGGTTGCCTTGCATTTTGTTAGTGGTTTTCCTTCTCTGTGCTTTTTCGTTTGTTTTGCTTTGGTTGCCTTGTCTAAGGAGATGGATCCAAAAGATAATATTTCTAATATCACGGAATGTACTGCCTATCATCTTTTTCAAGAAATTTTATGATTTTAGGCCTTACACTTAAGTCTTCAATCCACTTTGAGTTTATTTTTGCATGTAATGTAAGAAAATGGTTCAATTTCATTATTTTACATGTAGCTAAATTTCACTTATATATGTGAAATCTAAAAACAAAACAAAATAACAACAGATGGATACAGAAAGCAAACTGGTGTTTGTCAGAGAGGTGGGGAATGAATGGTTGGGCAAAAGAGATAAAACTGATTAAGAGGTACAAACTTCCAGTTATAAAATAAATGTTATAGGAATGTAATATGTGTATGAAATGTAGCTAATATAACTTGTAATTTTGTATGGTGACACTCCAATTATTGTAGTCACAATATTTAAATGTTGAATCACTGTATTTTACATCTGAAATTAACATACTATTATATAGTACTTGAAGAACTGATGTTTAAACACTTTAAAGGTTAATATTTCTCATCCCCAATAATTCTGGAGGCATATCATGCAAAGTTTGGTGCTATTGCTCAAGGATGATATCTCTCTTATAAATTCCTTCAACTCTCTAGTAGTTTTACATTTAGCATGTTCCTTTTGTCTTCAGAGTCACACAAGACTGTTGCGGCTCCAGTCATTGAGTCTGAATTCCAGACTGGAAGAATTAATAATAAATGGTGTTGGGAAAATTGGATATCCACATGGAGAAATTGAAACTGGACCCTTGTCTTACAACCATATCCAAAAATCAATGTAAAATAGTGTAAGTACTTAAATGTTAAGACCTGAACGCTTAAAATTCCTAGAAGAAAACACAGGGAAAGGCTCCTTGACATTGATCTTGGAAATTATTTTTTGTTATGACACCATATCATAGGAAGCAAAAGCATAGTTAAAAAAAAAGGGTGCACAGCAAAAGAGACAATTAACAAAATAAAATATAAAAAACAATCTACAGTTTGGAAGAAAATATTTGCTAGACATATCTGATAAAATTATCTGAATTGAATCTATATTTGCTTTATCTGGAGACATACATAAGTGTGTGCACGTGCATATACATATACATGTATATATGTATATATGCACAGAGAAAGACTGAATTTTCTATATATGCACATCATATAATTCCATTTCATATAAGGATAGAGATTGATGGCAACTGGTCATAGCATTAACCCAGGTCTCTAAATAAAATTAATCCAGGTCTCAATAAAAGCAATAAACTTGTTCATCTTTATATCTCATTTGTACCTTTTTACATTACATCTATGTCCTTTTATGTAGTAAAAAAGTGCCTGTTTCCTTTTTAAAATTTTGATATCAGTAAAACAATGATGAAATTAAAAACGCTTGCTTATTGGAAGGAAAGTTATGACAGACCTAGACAGCGTATTAAAAAGCAGAGATATCACTTTACTGACAAAAGTTCATATAGTCAAAGCTATGGTTTTTCCAATAGTCTGGACTATAGTCCCCCAGGCTCCTCTGTCCATGGGATTCTCCAAGCAAGAATATTGGAGTGGCTTGCCATTCCCTTCTCCAGGGGATCTTCCTGACCTAGGAATCGAATCCACATGTCTTATGTATCCTTCATTAGCAGTCATGTTCTTTACCATTAGTGCCACCTGGGAAACCCAATATATGTTTTGAATTGAAGAATGGATAAATATTGGATAAATTAATACTCAATACTTGAATGAATAAAATAGTATTTTAATACATAATATTATTTTTAAATAAGTGTAAATTTTGTTTCAAAGAGTAACTTTTAGAAAAAATATGTCTTGTTTTTTAACAATAGTTTATAGAGTTTAGTAAACTATCTATGTATGACATGTTACTTTAATTTGTGCAGGATTCAGAGATTCTGAATTTCTAGTTTTGTTCATTTTTATGTAATAAAATTATGTGTACTTAGATAACAGTTTGAAGAAAGCAAGATAATTGCAAGAAGTACTTTATGGAACATCTCAGTTTAGTTGAGTTGATTAGGACAATGCTTCCTTAATTCAGAGAAAATGAAATTTGTTTTAAATGTCTAAATTTTCCTGTATTTTCAGTCATTATATCAGTTAATCAACATGTATTATTTGTGGACCTACTGCAGAGAAGTTCACAGTATTGAAATTAAAGGAGATTGTGTGTGTGTGTGTGTGTGTGTGTGTGTGTGTGTGTGTGTGTGTGTGTAGGTAAGTAGGACATAAGAAGGTAATTAGAACACCTGGAAAGGCCAGACCCAAAGCAGGGATCGTTTTTGATCTGATACTACTTAGCAAAACTTAGAAAATATGAAGAATTTAATTTTATCTGTTTACTCATAACAGATCCAAACATATACAATAAATAATTTTGTAAATGATCCTATAGAAGTATGCACATAATTTCAATCAAAACTCCATCTTGAATGTTTTGGAAATTGCCAACATGTGTTATGAGTATAAATGAAAATTTTGTCTCTAGTTATATTTTAAATTACAGAGAAATTCATTATAATTTCTAAAGCATAGATATTTTTCACAATTAGAAAAATTGGGAAAACTTAAACAACTTATGACTATTTTAGAAACATTTTTCACAGCCAAAAACTTTGTATATAAGTTCAAAAATCATTTAGGGTACTTTTTTTAACTTGGTAGTTTATGTGAGAGAAGGCAAGGGTGGGATGATCTGAGAGAATAGCATTGAAACATGTGTATTATCATATGTGAAACAGATCACCAGTCCAGGTTCAATGCATGGGACAGGGTGCTCAGGGCTGGTGCACTGGGATGACCCTGAGGGATGGGATGGGGAGGGAAGTGGGAAGGGGGTTCAGGATGGGGAACACATGTACACCCATGGCGGATTCATGTCAATGTATGGCAAAAAACCACTACAATTTGTAAAGTAATTAGCCTCCAACTAAAATAAATAAATTTTTAAAAAAAGAAAAAAATTGCAATTTCAACAGTATTTAATACCTAAAGAATCAGTGGTTTTAAAACTTTAGGTAGCATAAGAATGCCCTGGGATGCTTGACAAAGGCATACATTTCTAAATTCCTCCCAAAATATTTGATTTAGTAAGGTTCAGATGGTACCAAGGACCTGCCTTTTACTAGACACTTCTGGCAATTCTGGTATGGATACTGTGTCTGGGCTATAGGCCATAGTCTACGAAATACTGTTTAGATGTTTTTCTTTTACTTATGTAACCATGCAGTGACTTTACATATATGTTGTGGTGTTGGCATCTAAATCAATGGGGAAGAGGTGACTGGTCTTCTTGATTATCAATTTATTTGACTAATTTCTTCCTTATATAAATCAACCAGCTATTCAAATAATTCAGCACGTTCACTAAAGAAATAAAACTAGTCTTGTTATCTACCTAAGAAGCAAATTTGATCTTGAATTTACCCTAATACCTATAGACTTGCCTTGATTTTTGACTAGTGCACTAGAATTTATGAAGCATAGAGAAATAGACTAAGTGACCAATTAGGGCATCGTTTGAAGTAAGAGTTCAAGAACCATAGCCTCGCTGACCCAGTGCTCCTTGATTTGCTAACTACTATATAATTCAGAGTTCTTCACAGATACAGAACCAATAATAGCATATATATGTCCTGTTATATGGGATTCTGTTGCATGTTCTGTATGTTTATCTTATATGTTATGTATCTTTCTGTGTATTACTATATTAATATCCTACTATATTAATATTCTAATATAAGAGGATATATATATTTTAATATGTTTACATATAACATATGCTAATATATGATATAAATATACAGGATATAATAAAAGGCTACATGTAGTATGAAATATATAATAAAATGTATAATAATAATAGGATAAAAAGGTAGAGAGAGAGGAGAAGGAGATGTCAGTGAACTGGCTCATGTATTTGTGAACATGGCATATCTGGAAACACAGGTAAAAGTTGATGATGCAGTCTGAGCAGGCAGCAGCTTTCTTCTGTTGCCATCTTGATGCAGCATTTCTTTATCTTTGGGGAGCTCCAGTCTTTGCTCTTAAGGTTTTCGACTGGTTGGATAAGTTGCTTTACTCACAGTCAGCGAATTTAAATGTTAAATCTTATCTAAAAAACAAAAACTTTCACAGCAACATCCAGACTATTGTTTGACCAAACAGTTGAGCACCATAGCCTAGCCAAATTGACATGTGACATTAGCTATCCCAGTAACAAAGACAATGATACTGTGTGTTAGTATTAGTATTAATAATACTAATATACAGTATTAGTAGTGCTCCTAAAATGGATTTTTATTTTTATTTCAACTTTTCTTTGCTAGATCTTATATGTACAAACTACCATATATCAGATCTATTTTTAAGGATTGTAAAAGTATTGGTCTTTGGGTCATCATGCTGACTTCTAATAATTTTTTGTTAAACTGCTTTTTTTAATTTTAGCTGTCAGTTACATACAACTCTATCTCAATTTATCTGTCGGGCTGTCCTCTTAATAGCAGATTTCTGCAGCTCATGATAGAGGCAACCTTCAGTTTCTGGATGTGACTGGTTTGAAGGAAATCAAATGAAAGCTCATTATATTATGCAAGACAGCTCTGTTTTGTCTTTCAGTTATTTCCATGCTTTGATTGTTCAGTGTCTTCAAATGATTCTGTCATCAACACATAATAATACTGTTCCTGTTAAGTATAACTTATCTATCATTATTCCTTATGGGGAAAAAAGTTGGGAGCAGAGTCATTTTCACACGATTGCTGTCTTGCAGTGGATTAAGCTGCTCTTTTTTCTTTTTTCAAATAATATTTTCATCTATCTCTCTGATCTTTCCTATTTCCCATCTGCTCACTTTATATGATTTATATTTATAAATCTCTACTACATCTAATTGTCTCAGCCACTAAATCTCTCTTACTCAGTCTTAAATTTACAATAATTTACTGTACTTTGATTGTTGAGATATGCCCCGCCTAACATTTGTGTTGCAAAATAATTTTGATTGTGTGTGTTCAGTTGTGTCTGACTCCTTGTGATCTCATGGACTGTAGCCCATCAGGATCCTCCATCCATGGAATTTTCCAGGCAAGAATACTGGAGAGGGTTGCCATTTCGTACTTCAGGAGATCTTCTCAAGGCAGGGATCAAACCCACATCTCTTGTGTCTCCTGCATTGGCAGATGGATTCTTTACCACTGCTCCATGTTTTATATTACATTGCATTTGACTACTCTTTCAGTACTTGTATCTGCATCATAAATTCCAGAGTTCCCAATGTAACAGTGTTATTCGTTGAAAAAGTGAGAGCAGCATGCTCCTGTAAAAAAGGGTAAAAACTATATGACATCATAGAAACTTATCCCAAACAGAGAAGTAGATTTAAAGAGAGACCACTACACTTACCGTCTATGTGACTGAGGGAACCACAGATTTCTCTACTATTGTTTCTGCATGTGTATGTGTGTGTGAGTGTGTGTGTGTGTGTAAGAGAGAGGAAAAGAGAAAAGAGCTTGCACAAATTTTTATTAAATAGTCCTTCCATTGCAGATGTACCCTTTTTCAACTATGATGCGGTTAAAAAAACTTGCAGTACCTCCTCAAATCATGCACCCTCAGACTGCCTGGTCCTGAGACGGTTCTGCCATTCTTCATGCTCCTTTGAAAGCAGAGAGCCAGTTGTGCTTCAGAGACAAAGCAGGTGTTAAAACGCCTCTCCCCTTATTATTACCCACAATAATTTTGGAGTACAGAGCTGGTTATAGGGAATTTTTGGATGTTCATGATTCCCTCTCTCCCTTTGCGCTTTTCTATTTCCTGGAGCATCTCCCACAATCTCAAAATCCAACTTAACTCAGATTTCCTTGTATTTTTCTGACTGACCTCCTAACCAGGGTGTTCTGAAATCACCCATAGTTTTCTTGGAAGAAAGCCTTTATCTACTTGGTTGGAATGATTGCAAATAAATTTTAAGTGCTAAGTAATCTAATTAAGCTTCTTTATTAATTATCCCTTAGCCTTCTGAGCTATTTGCATTTATGGTAGACATCGTGAATTGAAATAAATTTCTATTAGACAACATTTCAAGTAGAGTGTCACAGTAAAAACTAATTATGTAATTTGATTAAATGTGAGCAAGAATCACCACCTCTGATTTAGACTGCCTAAGCTGACTCTTTTTTTTTACTTTCAATTGTACTAATAGGGAACAGTTTTCTTACTTTACTTTTCCTCTTAGTCTGTTTTGCTACTAATTTTCTTTTTAAATTTATTCTTTTTGAAGAAGAATGTACAAGAAAAAGAGAAGAAAGAGCACCAAGTAAAAACATATTATTTTAACAAATATTGAGCACCTCCTATATGCAGGTCACTTTTTCAGGGGCTTGAGATATATCAGTGAGTGAAACAGAAATCTCTACCTACTTAGGCTTACATTCAGCTGCTGCTACTGCTGTTCAGAGGCTAAGTCATTTCTGACTCTTTGCAAAGTCATGGACTATAGCTCACCAGGCTCATCTTGCCATGGGATTCTCCAGGCAAGAATACTGGAGTGGGTTGTCATTTCCTCCTCCAGGGGATCTTCCTGACCTAAGGATCAAACACCATCTCCTGCTTAGCAGGCAGATTCTTTGCCACTGAACCTCCAGGGAAGCCCAAGCTTACATTCTAATGTATATTAAATAATTATATATCAAAGCAATTTATTGTTCTAGATTTTACAAGACAGTAGAAATTCTCCTTTGCACAATTTCACATATTGAAATATGTGGTGTTTTTCTTAGCTATGTTAAGTTTATGTTTCCTTATCATTCATAAATTTTTAAACTTTTTAACTTTTCTGGCTAAGAAATTAACAACCTACTTGAAAAATAACCAGTTCTCCATTGTCTAAATTGGTTTTAAATAGTAATAGCATTGGAAATAAGAAAGGAAGCTACTGGTAAATATAAACATAACAATTGGAAGAAAAATATTTGCTGTGTAGGGTTACAGGTCACAAATAGAACTTTCATCTGGTTGAAATTTATACCAAAGTATTAAATAAAGCACGTAGGTGACATAGCTAGTAAATTTCCATTATATTTTCTTACTTTGAAACAGAATCTTCCTAATTATCAAGGAAAGTGCTATGTAATAGATAATAAAAATAAGTATGGCTTTATTTTACATTTCACATCTCTTGAAAGGTAAGAGGAAGTAAAAACTTATTCTGATTTATCAAATATATGATATCCTTTCTTTATACTTGGATACTAGTTACATAAATACAACTAATAGAAATAATAGTGATGCTGTTGCAATTATTTTATCCACTTTGTAAATGATTTTATGTCTTATAATATTTTCAATATATTCCCATAAACACAGAGAGCAAGGAAATATTCATATTTTCACTTTTTCATTGGCTCTGACTCAGATATTTAACTGGCTGAAAGGTCATACTCTGAGACTCCTGGTACTTTTCCATTATTAAAATACTTCCAAGTGAATTGGACAAACTAAAATGGTGATTATTGTTTTTTATTTTGCAAGTACTCATGAACCATTGATAAATGAATTTACAATATGGCAGTAAGATTTTCCAAGGTCCTTTATCCCTAGAAAGATATACCATTAGGAAGTATGTAGCTTTCGTTTCAGAATAACTCTGCCAGTGATTATCACCTTAGTTCATATAGTTTGCATATTTTCACTGCCAACAATTGCAAAACAGTAGAATTATACTAAAACTGTTTATTATTTGATAACTATTATAGGAATGGGAAAAGAACTCAAGATTTTCCCTAGACCATAGTCCAAAAAGTGCGTTTGCAGTTTCTTAAAATTTAGCAATAATTTTCACATCCTTCAAGAATGACTAAGAAACAATGTATTTTTAAAAGAGGTATATTGTATTTTGAACACTGTGATTAAATGATTCCTGGGTATTGTTTAAGTATTACCTCAGGTACAATGCATTGTTTCTCTCTGTGTCTCTGAACAAAGGACAAAGCAGAATGAAAAACTGCTGACTTGGAAACTCTAATATTACTTTAAACATAAGGTTAGCCTTTAGGAGACATGTAGGTTCTAGGATTGCTTCTAAGGAATTACCGTCAGTAATTTCAAACTATTTGCTATATTCTGCTATTTCAAACTGTTAGTTTTCTTTACAAGAATAATAGAAATGTGATCTATATGAAAGGCAACTTGAATAATAAAGCCATTTAAAATTTTTATTTAATATTATATGTGGTATATATGCACATTTGTACATATGTCTGTTCATGTATGTTTTGAAGATTTGTTACTGCTAACTGATTTGAAGTAATGCTGTAATAGTGTAAGCCTGGAGCCAACATAATTGACAGCATGGTTGCCATCACAACTAAAGCAAATCTGACACAGTTGGGGAGAGGGACTTGAGAAGTCACGTTGGATTCCTACCTGTGGTTTAAAGTTTCAGTCCGGTTTGAACTATGTCAGAAGACAGGACCAGATTATGCTTGCCTGCTTATAATTTCCTGAATAACTTCTCAGATTTATATTGCTAGAGGAAGTTTTCATACCAGTATTACCCTTTTATCAGGAATGAGGATCATATTTTAATGAATATTTGCCACATGTCTCCAGGTTTTATCCTTGATATAACATAGGTCCCAGTTGGTTGGAACCCTTTAGTCCACCATACCCACAGGATGCAAAAGTTGCAGGGTCTCTAATTAATAGTAGAGATGAGATATGCCTGCTTCTCTGGGCAGAGGGTGAGCTGTTTGAGGACTTTTCAAATTGGAACTGGCTTTGATCTTCAGGAAATTCTGTAAGTAAATGTTATAACTTAAGTGTAAAGCAGTTTTCATTGCTTTTACTATTCTGCCCAATTTCCTGTTTCTTAATATCTTGATTTAAATCTAATCTTCCATTCAAGTTAGGTAGTAAATGTAGGCTGTAAGTACTTAAGTTATATCACTATTTAAATAAGAGCTTTTTTAAAGAAAATTTTTGATATAATACATGAATATGTGTGGTTTATTCTCAATGTGAATAAAGACTTGAGTAGGCCTAGGAAATTTATCTTTTTCCTCTAAGTTAAGTATCCCCTGTCATTTTTGAGAGTATCTGAATTTCTCATGTTAGAGCTCTAAGGAAAATAGCTTACCTAGTCGAGTCTAATAAAATCACATAAATCATATGAATTCACTTTTCTTAAAATTCCCTATATTCTAAGAAGTAAAATAGCTTTTTGCTTGAAGATAACTTATCTCATTATAAAATCCTTATCTGTGTTAATATGATATATTTCTAGATATTTTGTTAAAAACTAGTATTCGGGATAGTTTTCATACTTTTGGATTCAGTAGTGGACAATGAGTAATTAAACATAGTTTACATGGCATAATATTAAAACATGTAAAAATAGTGTATAGGTGAATATATTCATAAGCAGGCCTTCAATATTATCCAATACTACTTTAACTAATAATACTACTGAGTCATTAGCTTTCTGTGTTACATTTTGAAATCTAATGATTTTCCTGAAAAAAATACAGTAAGAGTGATTTGACTTATCCCCTTATTAAATAAGAGATTAGGTGATTCCTAATATCTTTAGGAAGTAAGCGGTTCCCTTTTAAAGAATATGGCCCTTAAAAGCTTTTGCTCTTTGTCTTTATGAGCTCATTACTAATGGAAGAAGTTTGAAGAAAAGTCATTTTTTAATGACAGTTCTAAGATGAGGAAGAATATATTCATGGTGAACCATAATACAAGTGGAACCGTAATACAGGTGGATTGCTGTCTAACTTTACACAGAATTCTGAATACTGTAGTTTGTTTTCTAGGTTTCTATGAAAATTGGCCCCACTGTTTTGAGATAAGATTTATAAAGATGCTTTATATGTATTCTATATCATTGTCTTACTTTTGGTATATTGTTGTTGGTGCAAGTGCATTATGAGATTTTTACAGGTGATATATTTATTCTTTCACTAGTTCAAAATATGTTGAGTGTTTCACATGACTTTGTGACTTTTCTAAATGTGGAAGATAAAGTAGATTTTTTAAAAAATACTTGCATAAAATTCACAGTATACTTGTGAGTGATCACAATTAACTATCCACTAAAATCTCTAGAAACATGAAAGAGACTATGCTCACCTCTTTATGATAAGTAGAAAAGCTGGGATAAGTTTTAGGGGAGATAACAATTTAGCTGAGTCTGAGGAGATAGCAGTTCAGCGGAGTAAGAGGAGAAGAGGTTGTCCAAGCTGATGATGCTAAAAACACACTTAAAAATTTAAATTTGTATTGCAGGAAGAAAGAAGCATTGACTAACTTTAAGAACATAATCTAACCCATTAAATATACACTTAAAAATTTAAATTTGTATTGCAGGAAGAAGGAAATATTGATTATCTTTAAGAACATAATTGAACCCATTAAATTAAATTTACAAATTTTATACCAAATAACATATGGTAAATAAAAATTACTTTGGAATCAATTGTGCTTCCTTGATAGCTCAGTTGGTAAAGAATTCACCTGCAATGCAGGAGACCTGGGTTCGATTCCTGGGTCAGAAAGATCTGCAGGAGAAGAGAGAGATAGGCTACCCACTTCAGTATTCGTGGGCTTCCCTTGTGGCTCAGCTGGTAAAGAATCCATCTGCAATGCAGGCGACCTGCATTCAATCCTTGGGTTGGGAAGATTCCCCTGGAGAAGGGAAAGGCTACTACTCTAGTATTCTGGCCTGGAGAATTCCATGGACTATATAGTCCTTGAGCTCACAAAGAGTCGGACATGACTGAACAACCTTCATTTTCACTTTGGATTCAATTTAAAGGCTGAGTTGGAGGAAACAAAATTATTTACACTGGGGATTTTTTGAAAATGCATTCCAATATGTAAGAAAAAATTAACAAGAAGCACAAATTCAAGGGCAGAGGGAAGATAAATTATTCATTAAATAATAGTAGGGTCCACCTACTCTGGACCCAACACTGTGATAATTGATGAGACAATGTAGTAGACTTAAAGACATGTGGCCTAGTAGAATAATCAGGATTTCCTTGCCAACTGTATAAGAGAAGGGGAAGAAAGTGAGGAGTTTAGGCTATGCCTCAGGATTATACTTCATTAACTTCGCTAGGTAAGCAGAAATTATATTAGTGAAAATAAATAGAAAAGAGAGGGCAGTTTGGAGGGTATAATAAACTGAAAAGCTAGTGTTTAGTTGAGAGGTTTAGTAGGCAGTGAGGTAGACAGGTCTACCTCAAAAGAGAGATAAAGAGTAGAGAATGTGAAATTTAGAATTATCCACATATAGGTGAAACACACATTCAGAGAAGTGAGAAATGCCTCATGAATGAGAGCAAAACATGGTAAGTGGAGAATATAAAAGAGAGAATCCTGAGGATATATAGACAAATAAATAGGAGTCTGCAAGGAAGCCAAGAAGCCGAGAAAGAAAACTAAAATAAAAATATTGTTTTGGAAGCCAGAAAATGAAACTATCTGAAATGTTAAATTCTATGGTATTTGTGATATATCTGGGTTTAAAAGGATGCAGTGGATTTAGTAATAAATTATTTTCATAGGTCTTTTAATCTTCTTGGGATTCTCTGGTGGCTCAGACGGTAAAGCGTCTGCCTGCAGTGGGGGGAGACCTGGGTTCGATCCCCGGGTCGGGAAGATCCCCTGGTGAAGGAAATGGCAACCCACTCCAGTTCTCTTGCCTAGAAAATTCCATGAATGGAGGAGCCTGGTGGGCTACAGTCCATGGGGTTGCAAAGAGTCAGACACGACTGAGTGACTTTTCACTTTTCACTTTAATCTTCTGAGTTTTCATTAGAGCATTGTTTTTGTTCTGAGGTTTTGCTTTTTTGTTCTTTGATAAGTAAAGTTATTTAACCTATATCAGCTGGAACTATTCTTAGAATTTATAGTCATCCATTCTTTCAATCATTCACTCAGTCTCATCCAGTCTCATAGTTTAAGTTACTTTCCATGGGATAGTGATGCTCAAACTCTTTTCCAGGTATGCTTTCTCTTCTGAGCTTCTGTTACCTGCACCAACTGTCAAGTAGACATTCCAAGAGGGCTGTCTAAGTCACAACTGAGAGTCACAATACCCAAAATTGACCTGTCATCCACCATCCCCTACACACAAACTCTGCATGCTGAAATTCCATTTGTCAGACAATAAATCTAGCATCAGTGTAAGTTGCCCTGTCCCTCTTCCATTAACATCCATTTTATAACATTATCCTGAAATTATTCTCTTCTTTCTCATGATCTCTGTTCAACATCGCTTGCTCTTAGAGTTCAGTAAACTTCTACCCGGTTCTCCTTTTTTCTGTTTGGAATTTCTCATTTCTGTTATTTATTCTGTAGTTAAAGTAATCTTTCTAAAGTGAAAATAGAATCATATTATTTTCCTACTTAAAACTCTTCATGGTACCCTAGTTGTTCTTGAGAAACAGTTCATTCTCTTGTTTTAAACTTTTTATTTTATATTGGGTTATAGCCGATTAACAAAAAATGTGATAGTTTCAGGTGAACAGCCAAGTGAAGTGCCCATATATACATACAGTTCATTCTTAAGATCACAACAGGGTTCTCTGTAATTAGGTTCTACTAGTGTCCCACCTTTCTGTTGTTCAGTCGCTCAGTCATGTCCGACTCTCTGAGACCGTGGACTGCAGCACTCCAGGCCTCCCTGTCATTCAACATCTCCTGGAACTTGCTCAAACTCATGTCCATTGAGTTGGTGATGCCATCCAACCATGTCTTCCTCTGCTGTCCCCTTCTCCTCCTTCCTTCAATCTTTCCCAGTACCAGAGTCTTTTTCAATGAATCAGGTCTTTGCATCAGGTGCCCAAAAAATTGAAGCTTCAGCTTCAGCATCAGTCCTTCCAATGAATATTCACCATTGATTTCCTTTAGGATTGACTGGTTTGAACTCCTTGAGGTCCAAGGGACTCTCAAGAGTCTTCTCCAACACCACAGTTCAAAAGCATCAATTCTTCCATGCTCTGGCTTATCATTCAGCTCTCGCATCCATGAGTTACTACTAGAAAAAACATAGCTTTGGTTAAATGGACCATTGTCAGAAAAGTAATGTCCCTACTTTTTTTCTAGGTTTGTCATAGCTTTTCTTTCAAGGAACAAGTGTCTTTTAATTTCATGGCTGTAGGCACTTTCTGCAATGATTTTGGAGCCCAAGAAAATAAAGCCTGTCACTGTTTCTATGGTTTCCCAATCTATTTGCCATGAAGTGATGGGGACGATTGCCATGATCTTCTATTTTTAAATGTTGAGTTTTAAGACAGCTTTTTCACTCTGTTCTTTCACTTTCATCACGAGGCTCTTTAGTCCTCCCCATTTTCTGCCATAAGGGTGGTATCATCTGCATATCTGAGATTATTGACATTTCTCTCAGCAATCTTGTTTCCAGCTTCTGTGTCATCCAGCCCAGCATTTTGCATGATGTCCTTTGCATATGAGTTAAATAAGCAGAGTTACAGCCTTGACATACTCCTTTCACAATTTTGAACAGGTCCATTGTTCCATGTCTGGTTCTAAATATTGTTTCTTGACCTGAATACAGGTTTTTCAGGATGCAGGTAAGGTGCTCTGGTATTCCCATCTCTTTAAGAATTTTCCACAATTTGTTGTGATCCACACAATCAAAGGCTTTAGCGGAGTCAATGAAGCAGAAGTACATTTTTTCTGGAATTCTTTTGCTTTTTCTATAATCCAACCGATGTTGGCAATTTGATATTTAGTTCCTCTGGATTTTCTAAATCTGACTTGTAGATCTGAAAGTATCAGTTCACATACTATTGAAGGCTAGCTTGGAAGATTTTGAGCATGACCTTGCTAGCATGTGAAATGAGTATAATTTTGCTATAGTTTAAAAGAAAGGTAATCCCAAAGAATGCTCAAACTACTGCACAATTGCACTCATCTCATACACTAGTAAAGTAATGCTCAAAATTCTTCAAGCCAGGCTTCAGCAATATGTGAACCGTGAACTTCCAGATGTTCAAGCTGGTTTTAGAAAAGGCAAAGGAACCAGAGATGAAATTGCCAACATCTGCTGGATCATCGAAAAAACAAGAGAGTTCCAGAAAAACATTTACTTCTGCTTTATTGACAATGCCAAAGCCTTTGACTGTGTGGATCACAACAAACTGTGGAAAATTCTGAAAGAGATGAGAATACCAGACCACCTGACCTGCCTCTTCAGAAACCTGTATGCAGGTCAGGAAGCAACAGTTCAGAACTGGACATGGAACAACAGATTGTTTCCAAATAGGAAAAGGAGTACATCAAGGATGTATATTGTCACCCTGCTTATTTAACTTATATGCAGAGTACATCATGAGAAACGCTGGGCTGATGAAGCATCAGCTGGAATCAAGATTGCCGGGAGAAGTATCAATACCTCAGATATGCAGGTGACACCACCCTTATGGCAGAAAGTGAAGAAGAACTAAAGAGACTCTTGATGAAAGTGAAAAAGGAGAGTGAAAAAGTTGGCTTAAAGTTCAACATTCAGAAAACTAAGATCATGGCATCTGGTCCCATCACTTCATGGCAAATAGATAGGGAAACAATGCAAACAGTGTCAGACTTTATTTTGGGGTCTCCAAAATCACTGCAGATGGTGATGGCAGCCATGAAATTAAAAGATGCTTTCTCCTTGGAAGGAAAGTTATGACCAACCTAGATAGCATATTAAAAAGCAGACACGTTGCTTTGCCAACAAAGGTCCGTCTAGTCAAGGCTATGGTTTTTCCAGTGGTCATGTATGATGTGAGAGTTGGACTGTGAAGAAAGCTGAGTGCCAAAGAATTGATGCTTTTGAACTGTGGTGTTGGAGAAGACTCTTGAGAGTCCCTTGGACTGCTAGGGGATCCAACCAGTCCATCGTGAAGGAGATCAGTCCTGGGTGTTATTTGGAAGGACTGATGCTGAGGCTGAAACTCCAATACTTTGGCCACCTGATGCGAAGGGTTGGCTCATTGGAAAAGACCTTGATGCTGGGAGGGATTGGGGGCAGGAGGAGAAGGGAATGACAGAGGATGAGATGGTTGGATGGCATCACTGACTCAATGAACATGAGTTTATATAAACTCCAGGAGTTTGTGATGGACAGGGAGGCCTGACGTGCTGCGATTCATGGGGTCACAAAGAGTCAGACACGACTGAGCGACTGAACTGAACTAAACTGAAACATTCTTTGTCAATGCTCTTCTTTGGATTGGAATGAAAACTGACCTTTTCTAGTCCTGTGGCCACTGCAGTTTTCCAAATTTGCTGGCATATTGAGTGCAGCACTTTAACAGCTTCGTCTTTTAGGATTTGAAATAGCTCAGCTGTACTTCCATCACCACCTCTAGCTTTGTTCATACTGATGCTTCCTAAAGCCCACTTGACTTTACACACCAGAATGTCTGGCTCTAGGTGAGTGATCACACAATCGTGGTTATCCAGGTCATTAAGATCTTTTTTGTATAGTTCTTTTGTATATACTTGCTACCTCTTCTTAATATCTTCTGCTTCTGTTAGGTTGGTACCAGTTCTGCCCTTTCCTATGCCCATCTTTGTATGAAATGTTCTTTTGGTATCTCTAATTTTCTTGAAAAGATCTCTGTCTTTCCCAATCTAATGTTTTCCTCTATTTTTTTGCATTGTTCACTTAGGAGCTTTTTTTTTCCCTCCTTGCTATTCTTCAGAACTTTTCATTCAGATAGGTAAATCCTTCCTTTTCTCCTTTGTCTTTCACTTCTCTCCTTTTCTCAGCTGTTTGTAAGGCCTCCTCAGACGACCATTTTACCTTTTTGCTTTTCTTTTTACTGGGGATAGTTTTGATCACTGCCTCCTTGAGAGTGCTACAGACCTCTGTGTATAGTTGTTCAGGCACTCTATCAGATGTAATCCCTTGAATCTTTTTGTCACTTCCACTGTATAATCGTCAGGGTTTTGATTTAGGACATAGCTGAATGGTCTAGAGGTTTTCCCTACTTCAATTTAAGTCTGAAGTTTTAAATAAGGTGTTCATGATCTTAGCCACAGTTAGCTCCCAGTCTTGTTTTTCCTGACTGAATAGAGCGTCTCCACCATTGGCTGCAAAAATATAATCAATCTGATTTTGGTATTGACCATCTAGTGATATCCATGTGTAGAGTCTTCTCTTGTGTTGCTGGAAGAGGGCATTTGCTATGACCAACCAGTGTGTTCTCTTGGCAAAACTTTGCTTGCCTTTTTCCTTGCTTCATTTTGTACTCCAAGGCCAAACTTGCCTGTTACTCCAGATATCTCTTAACTTACTACTTTTGCGTTCCAGTCCCCTGTGATGAAAAGGACGTCTTTTTTTGGTGTTAGTTCCAGAAGGTCTTGTAAGCCGTCATAGAATAATTCAACTTCAGCTTCTTCAGCATTAGAGGTTTGGGCTTAGACTTCGATTACTATGATATTGAATGGTTTGCCTTGGAAATGAACCAAGATCATTCTGTTCTTTTTGAGATTGCATCTAAGTACTGCATTTTGAGTCAGATACGACTGAGCAACTGAACTGAACTGACTGCATTTTGGTCTCTTTTGTTGACTATGAGGGCTACTCCATTTCTTCTAGGCAATTCTTGCCCACGGTAGTAGATATAATGGTCTTCTGAATTAAATTCTCCCATTCTGGTCCACTTTAGTTCACTGATTCCTAAAATGTCAGTGTTTACTCTTGCCGCCTCCTGTTTGACCACTTCCAGTTTACCTTGATTCGTGGACCCAGTATTCCAGGTTCTTATGCAATATTGTCCTTACAGCATCAGAATTTACTTGCACCACCAGACACTTCCACAACTGGGCATTGTTTCCACTTTGGCTCAGCCTTTGCATTCCTTCTGGTGCTATTTCTCTGCTCTCTCCAGTAGCATATTTGGCACCTACTGACCTGGAGAGTTCATTTTTTAGAATATCTTTTTACCTTTTCATATTGTCCACGGGTTCTCAAGGCAAGAAGGCTGAAGTAGTTTGCATTTCCTTCTCCAGTGGGCCACTTTTTGTCAGAATTCTCCAACATGACTCATTTGTCTTGGGTGACCCTACACAGCATGGCTCATATTTTCATTGAGTTAGACAAGGCTATAATCCATGTGATCAGCATGATTAGTTTCCTTTGTTTGTGGTTTTCATTCTGTCTGCCCTCTAATGGATGAGGATAAGACACTGGGAAGCTTCCTGATGGGAGGGGCTGTCTGTGAGGAAAACTGGGTCTTGCTCTGGTGGGCAAGTCCACGCTCAGTAAATCTTTAATCCAACTTTCTGCTGATGGGTGGGTTGTGTTTCTTTGCAGTTTTACCTGTCAGGATATTTCCTTTTAGCTTTACTTTACAACCATGCAGAACTTATTTCATGTCCTCAAACACCTCAACCTTATATTCACCTCTTCTTGTTGTTTAACAGTTATGTCATATCTGACTCTTTGCAACCCCATGGACTGCAGCATTCCAAGACTCTCTGTCCTTCACTGTCTCCCAGAGTTCGCTCAGACTCATGTTCACTGAGTTGATATTGCTATCCAAAGAGTTCAACCTATTCCACCCCCTTCTCTTCCTGCCCTCAATCTTTCCCAGCATCAAGGTCTTCTCTAATAGTCAGCTCTTCGCAGTTTTGGAGTGGCCAAAGTATCGGAGCTTCATAATCCTTCCAATGAATATTCTGAGTTGATTTCCTTTAGGATTGACTAGTTTGATCTCCTTGCAGTCCAAGGGACTCTCGAGTCTTCTCCAACACCACGGTTCAAACACATCAATTCTTCAATTCTCAGCCTTCTTTATGGTCCAACTATCACATCCATACATGACTGCTGGAAAAGCCATAATTTTGACTGTACAGACCTTTGTCAGCAAAGTAATGTCCCCGCTTTTTAATATGCTGTCTAAGTCTGTCATAGTTTTCCTTCCAGGGATCAAGTGTTTTCTTTTTTGTTTGTTTGTTTTCTTTTGTTTTTAATTTCTTGTTTGCAGTCACCGTCCACAGTGATTTGGAGCCAGCAAAAATAAAATCTGTCACTGTTTCTACTTTTCCCTTTCTATTTGTCATGAAATGATGGGACTGGATACCATGATCTCAATTTTTTTTAATGTTGTTTGAGCTTTAAGCCAGCTTTTTCATTTTCCTCATTCACTCTCATCAAGAGACTGTTTAGTTCCTCTTTGATTTCTACCATTAGAATGATATAATCTGCATATCTGAGGTTGTTGATATTTCTCCCAGCAATCTTGATTTCAGCTTGTGAATTATCGGCATTTTGCATGATGTATTCTGCATAGAATTTAAGTAAGCAGAGTAACAATATACAGTCTTGTCATACTCCTTTCCCAATTTTGAACCAATCTGTTGTTTCATGTTTGGTTCTAACTGTTGCTTCTTGCCCTGCATACGAGTTTCTCTTGTGACAGAGAGGATGATCTGGTGTTCCCATCTCTTTCAGAATTTTCCAGTTTGTTGTGATCCATACAGGCAAAGGCTTTAGCATAGTCAATGAAGCAGAAATAGAAATTTTTCTGGAATTGCCTTGCTTTCTCCATGATTTAACAAATACTGGCCATTTCAGTATTAATTAATATTTATAATTCAAATACTTAATATTCCAGTCTTCTCATCTGGTTAATTATTTCTCAATTTTCATATCTAGTTTGGACATCTTTTCTTCTGCAAGCCTTCATTGCCTAAACAAGTCTTTGTTGGGTATCATTTATCAACATTTAATTTATTTCTTAACTATAACATTTAGCAATTCTTTCTTGATTTTGACATGGGCACTAGTTTCTTATTCTTAATAATGACAGGAATGGTGTTTAGGATTTTGTTTTTTTCAACATTTATCTGAGAGTCATTCATTCCTGTCAGGTTTCTGTCAATATCCATGGGGTATTTCAGTGAAATTGAAAACCTCAGTGGTTTAATTCCTTCAAGACATCTCTCTTTCACAGTCTTTTCTCTTATAAATTACCTGTTTCTGCTCTACTAAGTAAGGGTTCAATCTGACTTATTCAAAAGACTTTCAATAACATCTTAAAGGAAGGACTTTTTCTGAGTATTTTTTGCAATAATTATTCACTGTAGATTTATGAAATTTCAAATTTTATTTGTAACTGGCCTAATATTTTAAATGTGTGACATTGAGTCTGGGTGGTTTAAAAAATCTAAAACAAATAAACAGGGAAATGAAGTAGATATCCCTTTAATATTGACTATCATTTTTTGTTCTCTTAAATAAACAACAGAGAATGTATTTCTCCTTCAACTCATAATTTCATTTGGTAAGGACACAAATATATTCATTACAACTCATAAAATATCAGTATGTCAACCTGACAGAAATTAGAGGTGGAGATAAAAAATTTATTCAAGGCTCTCAAAAAACTTGCTGAAATGAAAACAAATGGCTGTTTTTCTTTATTAAAAAAAAAAAAGTCAAACACCCTGTCATCTTGATTTACTTAGATTCTGTCCTTTTTGTCAAAATTTCTATAAAATTTATTAGAATTATTTATGCTGATATTCTTGGATCTCAGTCAAAAGCAAAAGGACTGTTAGTACTCACTTCTGCGCTGCCACAATTGATCCTTATATCTTAAAACTAAGAGACTTTTTTGTTTAATGGTAAAATAAACAAAAAGGAAAGCATGGGCAAATTGTCTCTGGGGCTAAAATAATGTTAATAAAACTGGCTGTGTGAATTTAGCTTTCAGATTTAACTTTTAGCTTCAGAATTTTTTGAAAACTACAAAGGTGTATCTTTATGCAAGCTCTGCTTTCCCTGGGGCTAAACTTTTTTGCTGAAGCCAACAAAGTAAAACACAGTTAACCAGAAACTAGAAGAAAATGAGCAAGACATAAGATTTGGAATGATTGCCCTAGGTAGATAAAACAGCTGTGTATTGTGGGTAATGCGTTTTCCTGAACCCACAAAGATGTACACAGCATACTTCCTATAATCATTTGCCAATATTTTTTCTATTTGTGAAATTAAAAATAATGATAAATAATATGTTTGTTCTTAAGAATGTATTTATTTTGTTGTAATAACTTTTCTTTCATGTTTGATAAATGTTAAGCAGTATTTTATTTTGTCAAAATATCTTGTGAGTTGTTGTATCTGTTTTAGCTTAGAGAAAACTGTAAAGCCTGGAAGGGTAGCAGGTAACTTGCCTGAGGTCACAGAGCTAATAGAGAGAGAGCCAGAATCACATCTTCATTGTTTCTCATTCCAAAAATTATTAATTTCTTATCTAGTAAACAATATATAGGAAAAAGGAGAGCAAGATAAATAGGATATTGCCAGATGATAAATACAGATCATAAATGTTAAAGGATGTGGTTATTCATGACATTAATGCAATTTGAGTTAGCAAACATTATTGTGTTGCAAATATGTTGTAAATGTTGTTAGGAAGGTTAACAAGACAGGTCTGGTGAGGTAACCATGCCATCTGACACCTTTTGCCCTTTTTAGGACCTAATTTTTTTAACAAAATTTCTTTTTAAATAGTATTGTATATAAAGAACTTAATGACAACTTAAAGCAAATGCAAGAAAATGTTTCCTTATAGTCTCAACAGTTTTGCTTCCTATTGAGTTACTATTTGCTTTCATATTAGTCATTTTTATATAAAGTAGTTTATTGATGTATTTTATTTACCTTTATTCATCATATTTCTATTTCCTCTATGCAAAGTGCTGTAATTGTTGTAAAGCTTTTCTTCACAACTTATTCCAGTACAACCTCATCCTAACATAACTAACTACATCTACTATGACCCTGTTTTCAAATATGTTCACATTCTAAGAGGGTTAGTACTTCAGCTGATGAATTGAGGGGAAGGGGACAAATAGCTCATAATAGCTGGAAACAAATATTAAATCTTAAGTCCAGAGTTTTCTAAAGCTAGGGGCAAGAGGAGAATATTTTATGAGGAACTTTGTGAATTTTAGGGGATGTGTGGAAGAGAAAGAGAAAGCAAAGAAGTAATACTCCTGAATTAAGTTAGTCACTGACATTTTGGAGACTCACGTTTAGCCTTTTAGAATATAAGCCAATATGTTTCAAAAACCTACTATAGCAATAGCATGCTACTACCCCTTTTTTCGTTGTAAATGGGCTTTAGCCTTGGATAAAATTTTGCTGGTAATTTCATTTATTTAGGACCTCAGTACCTTTTTCTAAGTAGTTCAGAATGTTGTGAATTCCTGTTTGACCTTTCAAGGTGATGATAATTCTGCAGTTTTTAATGTCATCTTCAAATTTAATGAACGAACTAGGGTTTCATCTATATCATTAACGTGAAGGCTATATATTATGATCCCTGCAATTGAAACTCAGGGAACTATTATAAGACTATTTACCTTCAAGTAATGATCAGTTATTGATAGTTAAAGTATATTCTGGGAATAAGCCCCAGCTAGACTTGTGCCCACATGTAGTCTGCCTATATCATGCTCAGACAATGATAAAAAAAAAAAATATGCAGTAAAAACATGAATAGCATCATACTACATGTATTCTGCAGGCATGATCACGAGGTGCAGAAAAGCAGAGGTTGTCTGCTTTCTTTCTGAGAAGCCTATCCTCTGTACTAAGTGGCCATGCATCAAGGAGAAGCTGCTCCAGTTAATGTCACTGGATGATCCATGAAGAGAAAACAGTGATCAATTATAAAGACCTCAAAATATGCAATTTAATCAAGACATATTGTAGTCTGTTAAAAACACACTTCAATTCTACCAAAAGAACAATAACTTATCTTTAAATTATGGAGCACTTAACAAAGTGAACAGATTTAAATAGAAAAGCATAAAAACTGCAACAATGATATTAGTTTAAATGTCAGATAAGGTTACAAAAGATCCAGTTTTCATGTTTCTTAGATGAGAGTATAAAGCAAATTGTTTACACATTTAAAAAATTGACTAATAGGTAGAAGACACATGTACACTAAATGAAAACACCTAAGGCAGAATTTTACATATAAAAGAAGGATGTGTCCCCTTTATGGAATCTCACTTTGAGAAGAATTGATGTTAGGAATTTGATTGCTTTTTCCTTACAATTCTTTTTCCTTTCTCATAGACCTGCATAGGAAACAGTACTGACTTTATTGTTCTGTGTTTTCTGTAAACACTATTACTTATCTCTTGCTAGCTCTCTATTACTAATATTATTTGCAGTCTACTGATTTTATTTTCTATACTGCTGAATAATTTGCAACTAATTTGGCACAACAGATACTAGAACCCTAAAAAAGTCACTTCTTTGGCATGAAAACCATTTATCATTAGGAAATTTCTAAGGCTTCAACAGAGGTGAGCATTCAGTTAAGTTTTACTTTTTTCCCTACTGAAATCTGATAGTGTAAGCTATTTAAGAAAGTATAATTTTTGTATATTTATATAAAATACATTTTACATTGTGCACCTTCATTGGCCTTTTCAGAATTTAAATATGCATATGTAAAGTTGTTCACAAGTTTGGGGACTCAGAGAGGCACACGGGAACCTGCCATGTAGTAAATATGTACTGGATATATATTGGGGGGAAAAAAAGAAAAGAGTATACTTTATGTGCTAGAAACTGTACTAGGGATTTCTCTGGAAATTGGTTAGGGTGCATGCCAAACTACAACAGCAAAGGAACCCCAAATGCAGTGGCCAAATATAACATTTATTTTTCACTCTTAGAAAAGTCCAGAAGTGGGTGTTGTGTGCTGTCCACGGTGGGGAAAGGTTCTGTTCCTAAGACCATTCGAAACTCAGGTTCTGGTCGTCTTGCACTGTGGCTGCTGCTGCTGCTAAGTCGCTTCAGTCGTGTCCGACTCTGTGCGACCCCATAGGCGGCAGCCCACCAGGCTCCCCCGTCCCTGGGATTCTCCAGGCAAGAACACTGGAGTGGGTTGCCATTTCCTTCTCCAGTGCACGAAAGTGAAAAGTGAAAGTGAAGTCGCTCAGTCGTGTTGACTCCTAGCGACCCCATGGACTGCAGCCTACCAGGCTGCTCCGTCCATGGAATTTTCCAGACAAGAGTACTGGAGCGGGGTGCCATGGCCTTGCACTGCCATTCTTTAAATCATTGACATATTCAGCAAGAAATCTGTCTGTCAACAAGATGACCACTTCCCAACCCCAGCAGAGAAAGAGCAAAGGGCAATCTGCCTGTTCATGAAAATGGGCTGAAAATTGTAAACATCATTTCCATTCATAACCCATTCATTGCCACATGAAGGTGCAAAGGAGCTGGCAAAAAGTGTAATCTCTAGCTGAGATTCTATAAAAGGGAAAGAGGAGCATATGTTTTGGGTAAAATTTTGAAATCTCTGTCTAAAGACACACAGGGTAATTTTTTTTTCCTTCTATGGTCCTCACGAGTTGTAATCATTGTCTTGAGAGAGACAGAGGTCAAAGGAATCTGTCGTCTTGGCTTGTTACACGCTCAACAATGAGATGGCCGTCTGTTCTTAGGATGTCCTACCTCATGCAAAGTAAAGATGTTCCTTTTAATTACAACTATACTCAAATACTCATTCTGTACTTTCTCTTTATTAATTATGTTTGGTGCAGACTAATGTGGTATGAATGTTGCTTCTCAACAACTTAATTCACTTCTTAAGCTTAATTTAAATTTCTTTTTTCTTTGCATTGGTGTTATATTCTTTGTGGTGAGTTCATTGGTTATTTTGCCTTCTTGTGTCTACATTTTTAAAATTAAAATAATGCTTTATGATAAGACATTGCTAAGTTCAAAGCAACTAAATTGAGTTCTAATAAGGAAGGCCCACAGAGGTGGTTTGTGTTTTGGTGTGACCCCAGAGAGAACTTTGTCCTCTGAGGTATCAGAAAATCAGGGCCTTTTCAGCATAGGCATAATCTTTCCTCCCTGCTACTGGGGAGATCAAGTAGATGCATAGGATTTGCCTGAACACCAGAGAAGGTTGAAGCGCTACCTGCTTTTATTTTAGATAGCTAATGTAAACAAGAAAATATTTTATCAATTAACTCTTTTCAGATTTTTAAGAAATAATTGAAATCAGTAATAGGATAAGTAAGTGTAAGTGATTTCATTGTATCACTGGCCCCATTAGTCTTCTGGTATACTGATATACATCTTTTACACTCTTTCCACATAACTTTGTGTCTTCCTTAGGGTCATCCGAGGAACTTGCCAACTGTGAACAGTCCCTTTAATAATTTCCCCATCACTTTCCCAATGGCTTTTAGTCTGTTTTTTAAAAAAGACAGAACCATAAACAGAAATACATGTTCATGCAATGCCTGTTTGTTGTTTCTAACTCTATAAAATTTCTGTGGTCTCTATATTCGGATAGCACTTTATACAGACAATCAGATTTTGTGATGGAAAGAAAAAAGCACTTGGGCTTTTCCAAGCTCTCTGCTAGATTATAGGGCAAATATTAATAAATAAGAACATAGTCCAGTCCTCAAGAAACTGATGGGAGAGTGTCATGATGTGAAGTCCAATGGTCAATTGTCGGTAGGCATCAGCTGCCTTTCCTTGGTGCATTTTCTATTTTTCTTCTCAGGACAACACACGCAGTGCTTTTTTTGTTTTTTTCCTTCCAAATTCACCTTCTAATCAATTTCAGTCACTTTTGCTAGTTTGTCTTCTTGCAAATCTCTTCTCTTTGATGGGTTGAGAATCCCTTGATTTCACTTCTCTTTCTATACAAACTCCTTCAATGACCTCATCTACTCTTAGATCTCTAAACACCATCTGTGTGATGATTTAGTAGCTCAGAATTTATATCTAGAGACCATATTGTACTGTTGAACTCCAGGTTCTTATATCCACATGGACATCTAAGAGACTAATGGAATTTGTATTATTTTCCACAAAATATGTTCTGACCCAATCTTCTCCATTTCCATTTATCCCAAATCCATTATTTGATATTTCCAGGCCAAATGTTGAAATTATCCTTGACTCTTCTCTTTTCCTCATCATCCCCATTCAGTTGGTTAAGACATCCTTTGGGTATATCTTAAAAATATGCTATATCACAATCTGTCCACTTCTCATAACTTCTATGGTTATTACCCTGGGTGAACCTTCATCATCTTTGTCTGAATGACTTCCTCAGCTTCTTAACATAATGTGTCTCCCTGTCAGATCATGTCCCCCCCACCTTCCAAATTGTGCAATAGTTCCACTTTTTACTGAATAACAGATATTGTTAATGACTAGAAGTCACTTCATGAGCTGCTTGCCCCATCCTCACCCTTGTACCCTTCTTGGTTGTGGTAGTTTAGTAACTGAGTTGTGTCCAGCTGTGTGCAACCACGTGGACTGTAGCCTGTCAGGCTCTTCTGTCCATGGGGTTACCCAGGAGTGGGCTGCCATTTCCTTCTCCAGAGGATGTTCCTGACCCAGGGATGGGGCTGACATCTGCGTTGGCAGGCAGATTCTTCTCTGCTGAGCCACCAGTGTTACCTTTCTGTCTCCTCCTACTATTATCTGTCCTTGCTTCCACCATAACCCCTTTGCCCTTCTTATCCTTTGAATATGCCAGGAGAATTCATAATTTAGGGCCTCTGCATTGACCCTTCTCCCTGCTGGAATTATCTTCCTTCAGGTATATGAATGGGTTCCTTTACTCCTTTACGAGTAAAGAGGTTACTCTGACGAACCTGTTTAAAAATGCAATGACCTGTTCAACCTGTCATTCAAATTCCTGCTCCATTTCTTTCCTCTGAAGAATTTAGATAATGCATCATACAATTTACTTTGTATCATACTTTTTATCTGTCTTCCATAATAAAATGTAGGCTCTGCGAGGATAGATATTTCATCTGCTTTACTGTAGAATTATTTGAAGTACTCAGAACAGTGTCTACCATGTGGTAGCTACTCCGTAAATATTTGTTGGGTATATGAAATGATATGAAGTTAAAACTATTCCCACTTTACTGAAAAAACAGTGACGTCTCAAGAAGGTCTTCTGTTTTTTTATTTGTTAAAAAGAAGTTATATTTGGTATTGGAGTGAAATTGCTTTACACTGTGTAACAAAGTGAATCAGATGGATGTATACATACATCCCCTCCCACGTGAACCTCCTCCCCACCCCACCTCCCCCCACCCCGCCCCTCTAGGTCATCTGAGAGCACAGGCTGAGCTCCCTGGGCTCTGCAGCAGCTCCCCGCGAGCTGTTTCACACATGGTGGTGTGTATGTGTCAGTGCTACTCTGCCAGTTCGTCCCCGTCCTTCTCCACCGGCCCTTGTGTGTCCACAAGTCTATTCTTTATGTTTATGTCTCTATTCCTGTCCTGCAAATGAGTTCATCTGTACCATTTTTCTAGATTCTGTATAAATATATTAATATATTATACTTTTTCCTCTTTCTGACTTACCTCACTCTGCATGACATACTGTAGGTCATGCATATCACTACAAATGACCCAGTTTCCTTTCTTTTTATGCATGAGTAATATTCCAATGTATATATGTACCACAACTTCTTTATCCATTCATCTGTTGATGGACATTCAGGTTGCTTCCGTGTCCTGACATAATTCAAAAGGATGCATGTACCTCAAAGGGAAGTTCAGTTCAGTTCAGTCGCTCAGTTGTGTCCAACTCTTTGAGACCCCATGGACTGCAGCACGCCAGGCCTCCCTGTCCATCACCAACTCCCAGAGTTTACTCAAACTCATGTCCATTGAGTCGGTGATACCATCCAACCATCTCATCCTCTGTTGTCCCCTTTTCCTCCTGATTCAATCTTTCCCAGCATCAGGGTTCTTTTTTTTTTTTTTTTTTTTTTTAATGGGTCCACTCTTCAAATCAGGTGGCTAAAGTATTGGAGTTTCAGCCTTACCATCAGTCCTTCCAATGAAGGACTGATCTCCTTTAGAATGGACTGGTTGGATCTCCTTGCAGACCAAGGGACTCTCAAGAGTCTTCTCCAACACCACAGTTCAGAAGCATCAATTCTTCGGCCCTCAGCTTTCTTTATAGTCCAACTCACACATCCATACATGACCACTGGAAAAACAATAGCTTTGCCTAGACAGACCTTTGTTGGCAAGGTAATGTCTCTGCTTTTTAATATGATGCCTAGGTTGGTCATAACTTTTCTTCCAAGGAGTAAACACCTTTTAATTTCATGGCTGCAGTCACCATCTGCAGTGATTTTGGAGCTCAAAAAATAAATAAATAAATAAATAAAGTCTGCCACTGTTTCCACTATTTCCCCATCTATTTGCCATGAAGTAGTGGGACCGATGCCATGATCTTAGTTCTCTGAATGTTGAGCTTTAAGTCAACTTTTTTCACTTTCATCAAGAGGCTATTTAGTTCTTCACTTTCTGCCATAAGGGTGATGTCATCTGCCTATCTGAGGTTATTGACATTTCTCTTGGCGGTCTTGATTCCACCTTGTGCTTCATCCAGTCCAGCATTTCTCATGATGTACTCTGCATATAAGTTAAATAAGCAGGCTGACAATATATAGCCTTGACATATTCCTTTTCCTATTTGGAACCAGTCTGTTGTTCCATGTCCAGTTCTAACTGTTGCTTCCTGACCTGCATACAGGTTTCTCAAGAGGCAGGTCAGGTGGTCTGGTATTCCCATCTCCTTCAGAATTTTCCACAGTTTATTGTGATTCACACAGTCAAAGGCTTTGGCATAGTCAATAAAGCAGATGTTTTTCTGGAACTCTCTGGCTTTTTTAGTGATCCAGCAGATTTTGGAAATTTTATGTCTGGTTCCTTTGCCTTTTCTAAAACCAGCTTGAACATCTGGCAGTTCACGGTTCATGTATTGTTGAAGCCTGGCTTGGAGAATCTTGAGCATTAATTTGCTAGTTGAGAGATGAGTGCAATTTGAACTAGTGCCGTAGTTTGAGCATTCTCTGGCATTCTCTTTCTTTGGGATTGGAATGAAAACTGATCTTTTCCAGTCCTGTGGCCACTGCTGAGTTTTCCAAATTTGTTGGCATATTGAGTGCAGCACTTTCACAGCATCATATTCTAGGATGTGAAATAGCTTAACTGGAATTCTATCACCTTCACTAGGTTTGATCTTTGTGATGCTTCCTAAGGCTCACTTGACTTCACATTCCAGGATGTCTGGCTGTAGGTGAGTGATCACACCATCATGATTATCTGGGTTATGATGATCATTTTTGTATAGTTCTTCTGTGTATTCTTGCCACCTCTTCTTAATATCTTCTGCTTCTGTTAGGAAAGTTATATCTATTTTACTTACCATCTATGGTTTTCTGATGGCAAAGTATGTTTTTGGATGTAGCTTTTATATTTTGAAAGTCTCCACACAGGAAAATGGATTACACAAACTTCCTGTCTCACATTTTCCAACATGAACTCCCTTTTCCAATCAGGAAGAGCCTTACAATATTTTGTTTCTGCCTACATTCTTCTATCTTTGTATCTTCTTTCTTGCCTTATGACCCTTTGCTTTTCAGCCTAGCTAAATACTACTTTTTCTGAAGGCTCAATGAAAGCCATTTCTCTAACTGGAGGTCTTCCCTGAATAATCTACTTCACATTTATTCTTCTGTTCTCTAAAACTTCAAGTACATAATAGTTAGGGCTGACTGTAAAGCTTAAAAAAGAAGCATCCCTGGAGTTTTGCCAAAATACATTTCTGGAAACTACATCATAAAGCTCATCATTTGAAAATTTAACATTCTAAAGATAGAATTCTCTGATCAGGATATGGCTTATATAAGTCAGAGCTATGACTGAGAGACATAATAAAAGTCTAGATAAAAAGACATGAGAATTTAGAACAGTAAAATGATGCTCTAAATATTATTTGATGGTGAAAAACATGTCATATTGATTTCCTCAAAGTTTCTAACTCTTTAGAGTTACAAATAACAACTTTATTGAATTATAAACTTGGTAGAAACAAATGTAATAAATATGAACACAACAGTTAAAGATACAATTAATACTTCTTTTTGCTTTGTATTCAGAAAGGCTTTGGGGAATTAAAAAATGTCTATCAAAGGAAATTAAAATTGATACCTTCTTTTCTTCCCTATTTTCTACCAACCAAAATTACTCGATAATTTTTAGAACTGTGCTCCAGTTCTGAACCCTTTCTTTCCATAAATATATGCATTGCTCCTTTCTTCTTACTAAAAAGCATGAGAGTACATGAGAGTCTATTAAAGGCATGTGAAAAGTGGGAAAAAAGAGAAATATATTGCTGGTTAAAGTAGTAAGGGATATTAAAGAAAAACAACTAAATATAATTGTTCTGTGCCTCTCATTAAATTTGTAAGTTCTTGAGGATGGAGCTGAAGCCATTTCTTTGATTTAATTTATATTTTCTCCACCTACTTCTCAGTGTCCCATGCCTCATATAGAGTGTGGCATGTGGTAATTCTACTTGTTACTTACTGTGTGATTATATAATAACTTTTCATTGTCGGTATAAAAATAAACCATTTTGATGCTCATTACTTAACAATATGAGAAATAATATTTAAAATAATACATTACATTGCAACTTCTCAATAGTGACATAGTTTACATAAAATTTAAGTATCTACTCAATATTAATGCCCAAACCCTGAGAGCCAGACACCAGTATAGGGATGCTATTGTTGCAGAACAGCTCCAGTCAAAACCCATGTCAGGGAAGTTAGGTGGAACTCTGATTGGAAGGAGGCTACAGGCCCGTGTGTGGTGGGAGTGGAGATAAAAATAAGATATCTGCAATGGACTCATAGGAACAAAGGTTACCAAGCTGAGAGAATTAACACATGGGTATGGAATAATAAAGTGAAGTGAAGTGAAAGTTGCTCAGTCCTGTCTGACTCTTTGTGACCCCATGCACTGTAGCCTATCAGGTTCCTCAATCCATGGGATTTCCCAGGCAAGAACACTGGAGTGGGTTGCATTTCCTTCTTCAGGGGATCTTCCTAACCCAGAGATCAAACCCAGGTCTCCTGCATTGCAGGCAGATTCTTTACCATCTGTGCCACCAAGGAAGCCCATGGTATAATAAAGACAATGAGTAAAACCATGATCACCCAAACTCCACCTAATAACTATGGAAAAGGCTTATGTGGTCAAAAGAAGCAGAACAACTTCCTTTTTCATCAATTATTTAGAATAACAGAATCTGCTGGGGTTTCATTTGCTAGAGACAAAAGATAGGGCTCAGTTTTTCACCATCCCAAGACCCACAATATTCCAAGAGCCCAGTCTTCACCCTGAAATGAAAAGGTTAAAATATTTTAATAAATGTCTGTGAAGGACAATGTGTAAATAAAGAGAATTATAGAGTTGGATGAATGTGAAAATTAATAAAATGCCCCTTTCTTATTAAAAGTTATCCTACCATGGTCTTTCTAAAATCTGTAAAGCTTATGCATTTTAAACCTGCAGACAATACCATTTGAGTTTTACTATTGTTGGACTTTAACAGCAGTGTCGTTTATCAGTTCTTGCCAAAGTTTCTAAATTAGGATATGGTTATTCTTAGAGTAAGTTAAAGTTATCCTCCAAAACAATCAGTTGCTTTAAGTAGTAGTCGATTATCTGTTACTGAGCTTATTGAGAGACTGGACCCCATTTTGAAAGGAAGAATATTTTACACATTCTCATGAATCTAAGTTTTGTCTAAGATGATTTCCATGTCTTGGGTAGGGCTTCCCTGTTTGCTCAATGGTAAAGAACCCCCCTGCCAGGGAAGGAGATATGGGTTTGATCTCTGGGTCGGGTTGATACCTCGGAGAAGGAAATGACAACCCACTCCAGTATTCTTGCCTGGGAAATCCCATGGACAGAGGAAGCTGACAGGCTGCAATTCATGGAATTGCAAAAGAGTCCAACATGATTTAGCAACTTAACAGTAATATCTTGTATAACACTAAATTTATATGATTTTTCAGACTAAAAATAAATATTAGTTTACTATCCAAACCTACTTGGTAAAATATAATAATAGACTGATGAAGCATGCATATTGTAATATTAGTTTTTAGAGAACTAGAGCAGAGATAATGTCGTCCTGTGATTTTTTTATCTCTATTGTTATTGCAATCAATTCGCTTTCATTTAACAGTGTTTTTTACACTGCAGTCCCGATCAGTTAGTCTTGTAATTGTTTTAATGGGTTGTTTCTAGAAATTATTTCAAACAAAATGAAATGAAGTAGAACAGGTAAGATAGAATAGAATAAGATAGAATGGGATGGGAGTTGAGTGTAACAGAGAGAAAGGTAATGGAGTAGAATGGAGTAGACACTTGCAGAAGCAGTAGTTTTAACCGCATATGTACATATGTAATACATGTTCACAGAGTCCTGATGTAAAATGCATTTCTTACTCCACGTAGTGAAAAAATAGTTGAAACTTTCACCTAGGTTGGAATGATTGTTGTTTTATTTAAGAACAAGGTCCCCAAATGTGATGTATTAAATTTTCTGTTTTGAAAAGATCCAGGTAGCAGAGTTTTTACTGTTCGCTTCAAAAGTGATGTTGAAATCATGTTAGAATCCATTATTTATTAAAGAAAAAAGGAGATTTTCATTGTATTCTTCTTACTATTTTCTTCATCCTGTCCTTAGGAAAAAGTGCCCAGATATGTGTATCGGCACAATTCTTTTCCTCTACTGTCATAATGATATATATTTTAAATGACTTTTTATATTATGTTAACTATAATTTTCACTATTTTAAATTTAATTGCTTTATTAAAATTTTATGATAAGCATTCCTTATGCATGTGAAATGATAAAAAGTTTGATTCAGTCTTGTAACATTGTAATGATGAACAACAGTAGATACAATTAATATGGTTTATATTTCTTCATATATTTTACTTTTCATTTTCTATTCCTTTATTAGATGTTATAGATTTCAAATGTGTCCCAACTCCATATTTTTTCAACTCTCTTGTAAAATACTTAATAGCCTCTTTTTCTTTTATATCTACATGCTGTCTTTCTACAGTAAAGTATTTCTTTTCTTCAAGCATTTTCTAACTCTAACTACAAACCACCTGCCGTACCAACTCAAAAGTGAAATAGAATAAAAAATATCTGAAGTAAGTTTGGAGGCTGAATTTTTGTTGAGTCAAAGCTGCCATTCACACACACACATACACACACACACAAACACACACAAGGTATATCAAATATCCCTTTTTAATACATATTGAAAGACAAAAGCCATAAATGTCTTTTTGAATAAATTGATCAGCTCATTTCAGTCACCCAGTCTGACTCTTTGTAACCCCATGGATTGCAGCATTCTAGGCTTCCCTGTCTATCACCAACTTCCAGAGCTTGCTCAAACTCATTTCCGTTGAGTTGATGATGTCATCCATCCACCTTATCCTCTGTTGTCCCCCTCTCCTCCTGCCTTCAATCTTTTCCAGCACTGGGATCTTTTCCAAAGAGTCAGTTCTTTGCATCAAGTGGCCAAGTATTGCAGCGTCTATAGATAAATAGAAAAACATAACCATGTTTGCTATTTAATTTATATATAGACATTTATGCATGTTATAAAACTTCCCTGATGGCTCAGATGGTAAAGAGTCTGCCTACAGCACGGGAGGCCTGGGTTCGATCCCTGGGTTGGGAAGATCCCTTGGAGAAGGAAATGGCAACCCATTTCCAGTACCCTTGCCTGGAAAATCCCATGGACAGAGGAGCCTGGTAGGCTATAGTACATGGGGTCTTAGAGTCAGACATGACTGAACAACTTCACTTTCATACATGTTATAAATTTTGGTTTACATTTTTTGCATGTTTTTCCTTGTGTGTTCATTGAAGGGGGGTGAGAATTATAAATTCTCTGAGAAAGTGAATACAGAGAATATGTTGTTTTCAGTATTCCAATTATACAGAAAAGTTTGTGCTTTTCTATTTTCTATTTTTTGTCTTTTGCTATATTACCTAAAAGCACATTAATTTTTCAAGGTTGTTTGAGGACATTTAATATTTTATTCATTAGGTAGCTATAATTTATATGCTACTTTTCCTTTCACTTGGATATCTGCTGTATGATTGAGGCATTTTCTTGACTTCTTCTATGTCTGTGTTCTATTGTTTTCTCCTGAAGAATAACAGGAATCTCCATCTATAGATTCATTCATCACCTATTTGTTCTTTATTTTAACACATGCTCACTATATTCCAAATCTGTGCAAAATCTTTTACAGGGCTTTTGGGAGAGAGGCAAGGAATTGTGGAAGAATTGGGGTATGACCAAAGGTAATATATTTATTATGCCCTAAAAATACTTGAAATATAATTGAAACATTTAATATTAGCATTGAAAGAGAACTTTATTGAAACAAAGCATAGATATTGAAATTCTTTTTAAAGACTCCATGTATTTCCACCTTACATTGCATTTTTGACATTTACTCTTCTCAGTTAGTTTACCAGACATTGGCTATGAAACATTTAATCTACTTCAAGGACTTCTTTGTGTAATGGCATGATAGAGTCTGAGTTTGCTAAAGCATATTAAGAAACTTCACTAAAGAGAGAAATTCCATCATAGAAACACTTGTCTCTAAACTGATTACAGGTCTCCAAGTGCATCTCACCCATATGCATTTGCTTCACTCTGGATGTTCCTTTTGTCCTTTTGAACTTCATCAAGACTCACTGTACAGGTGACCTCATTTGTGAAGTCTTCATTCAAGGGAAAGGGCAAGTTCTTGCGCTCCCCTCTTTGTTCTTTCTACTTGCCTCTGCTATGAAATATTTTTGTTTCTGATTATTTGCCTCTCTGTCTGTCTTTTCTCATATACAATGAGTTCTTAAAGGCAGGAATTTATCTACCATCACCCAGCCTGGTTGAGTGTCAGGCATGTGTCTGGTGTTCCAAAAATCTTTGTTCACTAGATGGACAGTCATTTTCTAGATTGTCCATATTTCTGCCTGATTGCATCACTGAGCATCCTCTTGAGCCATTTCTCCACCCAGAATAAACATGTTATTTTTACCAATTTCTCGACATTGCATTTAATCTAGGTGCATTGTTAGAAAAGTTGTACTTGACATAATTTGCTGTACTTTAATTGAAAGGTCAAGCCTATTACTAGTCACAGAACTCACTGTATGTTTTCAAATGAGGTTCAGTGAAGGACCTGCACTCACTGAAGGCAGTAGGTGAACTGACATAGTTTAAGTTATCAATGATTTTAGCTTGAAGATATCAAGCTGTTAATATCATCAACAAATCAGTTGTTTGGTGGCAAAAGAGCATTGCTTGATTCTGATTTTTGCTTTCCACTTCTTTTGATAGCATCGGTCGATACCATGGAAATAATGTGAATTGATTGCCATTTTGATTTAGATTTTTCTCCCTATCTGTGGATAGCCAAGTTCACCAGACCCTCATATCTTACCCATGCCCCTTCTAAAGCATAAGTGTGCAAAACTTGGTAAATTGCAAAATGTTTCAAGCAGACTTTATCATCAATACCTGATACCTAGTCTTTTTCACAGCCAGTTGCACAGTAAAAGATTGTACTTTCATCTTCCTAATCTCTCTCTCTACTTGCCCTTTTTGTAGGATGCTGACTCTTTATATGTATTTGCTAGCTGGTTTAATATTAGGTCTTTTATTCCTTTATGTTAAGGGTAGTGGCTACTTTTGTTTTTCCCTAAACCAAGTTTCATAATAAGAATTAGGTTTTAAATGTGTGATTTAGAAGTCTGTTAAACCTGTTGCTTTTTTATGTGTTTAATTACTCTACCCCATTCAAACTTTATCTTTGCCTTGGAAGGTAATTATTTGAAGTGTGGTATGCATATTATTTGTAAAAACTAATCGAGTGTACTGTTGCTAACTCTGCATGCACTGTGATTTATGAGGATATGTTTTTAATGATTGGGGTTAGTAAGAAACTACTCACTAGCTCCAGTTACACAAGTGACAAGCAAAATACTGTTTACAGGAGCAAATTCAATACATTTCAGTTTAGGCTACCTAAACTTCATAGTCCCAAAATAGCAGGCTTCATAATCTTTATCCAAAGAGATTCTAACATGCTGTTTCAACATTTCTTCTGTCAGTGATCCATTTAAATATGGTTCCAATCAAAACTTATGAGCTTATTTAGTTCAGTTCAGTTCAGTCCAGTCGCTCAGTCACGTCCGACTCTCTGCGACCCCGTGAATCACAGCACGCCAGGCCTCCCTGTCCATCACCAACTCCCAGAATTTACCCAAACTCATGTCCATCAAGTCGGTGATGCCATCCAACCATCTCATCCTCTGTCATCCCCTTCTCCTCCTGCCCCCAATCCCTCCCAGCATCAAGGTCTTTTCCAATGAGTCAACTCTTCGCATGAGGTGGCCAAAGTATTGGAGTTTCAGCTTCAGCATCAGTCCTTCCAACGAACAACCAGGATTGATCTCCTTCAGGATGGACTGGTTGGATCTCCTTGCAGTCCAAGGGACTCTCAAGAGTCTTCTCCACCACCACAGTTCAAAAGCATCAATTCTTTGGCACTCAGCTTTCTTCACAGCCCAACTCTCACATCCATACATGACCACTGGTAAGACATAGCCTTGACTAGACAGACCTTTGCTGACAAAGTAATGTCTCTGCTTTTCAATATGCTATCTAGGTTGGTCATAACTTTCCTTCCAAGGAGTAAGCGTCTTTTAATTTCATGGCTGCAACCACCATCTGCAGTGATATAAGTTTATTACTTTTATGCAATTCAGTAAAATAGAAATGACATATTATATTGTTATAAAAAAAAAAAATCTCTCGAGCAGGGGTCCCCCACCTCTGAGCCATGGACCAGTACCTCCTGTCAGATCAGTGGTGGCATTAGATTAGAAATAAAGTACACAATAAATGTAATATGCTTGAATCGTCCCCAAACCATCCCTACTTCCTGGTCTGTGGAAAATTGTCTTCCTTAAAACTAGTCCTGGTGCCAAAAAGGTTGGAGACCACTGCTCTAGAGGCAACTAAATATACATTAAATTCTATATTTAGATTCTAGTTAAAGTATAGTAAAAACTCCCCTGCTACCTCTCAATAAGTAATCTCTCTGCTGAGGGCATCCACTCAGAGGGCACCCTGGCAACAGAGTCACTCTGGGTACCAGGAAGGAGAGTGTGTAGACACTTTCTACTTGACCTGTAAACCTACATCCTGTGAACAGATTTCTCTCCCCAGATCAAAAAGCCTTTTAAAAAAGAAAGTCTTCCACCTGTCATCACAAAACTGCAGTCATAAAAATAAAACCAAAAAATTCTGAACTTTGCCAATTATATGGCCATTGGGAAAAAATTTCTAGATTCTGCCTAATCCAAATTTGATGGCTATAAATCCCAAATTCCCCTAATCTACCACAGGAAATTGAAAGACTTGCTCTTACATGTGAAAACACAAATTTTCCTAACTATTAGTGTCAAAAATCCTAATTTGGAGAAAAAGCTTAACACTATTTTTTCTTTTTGTTGTAATGACTTATTCATTTTCTCCCTTGAAGAAATGATGCTTTGATATAGAGCAGCTTGAATTACCAATTGTTTTATTACAAAATCCTAAATGACTTTGATATATACATGCTAACACATCATATTTACATATATCTTACTTAATGTATATACAATTGATATTTATCACATTGGCTCATGAGTGACATACTTTTGCATCATCTCCTGTGTTGAGTTACCATATTTTATTAAACCATTCACTAAACATTGATTTTGACTTCTTCCAGTCTTTTGGTAACACAAGTCATATTAGAACATTAGTTACATTTGAAATGCTTCTTATGAATAATATTGCACTAATGAGTTTCACTGCCATTTTTTTGGATTGGAGGTTCTACTGAGAAAAAAAATGTTCTCATTAACATTTGAAGGAGTTTTATGCTGAAGATATTTTTCAGCAAAGAACAAAATAAATCAACCTGAATCAATGCATGATTCTTCATTAATTCATGAAATTTCATTAATTTATGACATTACTGATTTTTATAAATTTTGACATAGAGACCAATGAAAATCCAAAACATTCAATAAAGACCAATAAAACATTTCTGGAATATTTTATATTTCCAAAAATAATTTTTTAAATGAACTATTTAAAAAAATATTTTTCCAGATTTTCCCAGTCCATCTTATGCTTGCAAATAAACAGAGGTACATACACATTCCTTTAACCTATTCCCCAGAGGAGGTGAAAATTCCTTCTCAAAATTAAAAATGATGGACTTCTTAATGGTAAAGAATCAGCATTTAGATATTTCATAGTAAGCCAGAGGCTTAAAAATGAGAAATTATTAAAGTAACCAAAGAGACATTTTAGGTGATTTTAATCCCTGGATCACTGTCAAGCTGATGATCTTTATTTGACTGTTTTGAAACAGAAGATTCCTTCCCTGAATTTTGCCTATATTTTAGTTATTAAATATACATTTAAGTCTTTTGTGGTTGAGAATATCTAACAAATCAATAAATATAATTTTTAAAAGAAAGAAATAATTTAACTTTTAAGTGTATATTGAAAGAGCTACTGGGTGGCACTCCCATTAATGTTATCTGAATATTTGATTATGATTATCTTACGTTCTCTTATTTAGCTTGAAGGTTCAGTTTCTGAAGACACTATCTGTATGTTCATGTGTGTATACTTGTGAACACTTAACTCTCCTTTTAATTCCTACACATTTGAATTTTTACTGCCTTGCAGCAATGTCTTTTTATTATGAGATCTCATAACAGATATATCTGATCTTCTTCCTTTATTGAAGCATATTTCCTGTTTTATATCATGATCATCTCTCTGCATCCTCTACTTGCACTTAACTTGCCTCTACCCTGCAGTGAGAAACTTGTCTTATTCCTAGTGGATATCCAGTGAGACCTAAGTCAGTGCTTATAGCTTCAAATTAAATCAATTGAATAAAAAATAGTAGCAGTTGAAATCCTCACTAAAAGCAGACTTATAGACACCAATACATCCTCAGTTCAATATTTTCTTATTTAACTTGAATTTATTTGCTAACTCATTTAAAAAACTCAGGGTAGTAAAAACTGTCATACTCATTCCTTTTCATACAAAGGAAGAAGGAGAAATTTCTGCCTTCTTAGTTCCTCCTGATTAGTTCTTTTCTTGTACTACTTAGAAATGAAAAATATATATGAATCAATGTTTTTTGAGAAAACACACATTACTTACCCCTAAGAAAAACAAATTTAGCCCAGGCTTCAGTTCTGGGTACCAGATTTGAAACTGATGTATTAAGAATGCTGGTTTCTAAAGTGCTGAATAGCATGGCACGTATTTTATTTTTAAACCTTATATAGCCTTTGAATGGATGAAATTTACCTTAGTGTATTCAATTAAACTTTACTTTTTTGTGTGTAGTACTTCAGATTATGCCATAACACCTAATTAAGAATTTTTCAAAGAAAATTATGATATTATTTACCTAATCTCTTCCTTCCAGTGATCTCAAAGTAACTTATAGACATCTGGTGGTATATATTACCTCTTGGAAGCTTCTGTTCATGTAATTTGGTACTGTTCCAAAGTAATTTTCAACCTAGAAATGAATTCACTTTATTATAATTCCAGCAATGACATTGTATAATATTATAATAAGAGGATACATCATAAGTAAATAAATAAAATAAGTATCACCACAGGCAAAAATTCTGTTTACTCTTAAATATTAATGAGCTCATTTCCATATTATTATAATCTCAAATAGAATCTATATTTAGCTACAAGAAGTCATTTTGCTCTTCAAATTATCTTTCCTAAAAGTAAAACAATACATACTCAATTGAAAGGTTTAAAAATAGCTCATAATAGAAACACACATCTGATCACTTTATTATACAAAACAAATGAAACAGAACCAGTAAAAACCCTGCATCATTCATAAAGAAGTTTAAATATGAAATTGTTCTAATGTTTTTCCTCCTTTTAATTACTTGAGTTTATTTTCATCTAAATCATCCAAAGAATTCTGTTAGTAACGTGGAATACTAACGATCTTGGGGAGGGTTGGATCTTCATTTTGTCATATTTTTTTAAAGTTCAAAACTTTAAAATGGTATGTGTGCATTTAGGATGCCTTCTAAAAGAAGCCTCAAATTAAGCTCTAATTTCAACTCTAAGTTGAAATCCATTTCTGAAATCTGTGTTTGTGGCTTATTGTCATTACACCTCGAGGGGAATTTTGACACTTCATTTTTAAAAAGCAGTTCTTTAGAGTTGTTTGTACTGTAATTATCTTTCTGTTGTGCTCACAGTAATCAAGAGATAAAAGAGGAGGATAGGCTTTTCTTTCTGACAACAATCAATCACACTGCAGTCTTAGTCCTCATTCTTCAGATCATATCCTATCCTATCATCTATTGGAAACTTTCAGAAAGGTTTTGTCTCTTCCAGCATGAACATCCATGCAAGTGGCCCAGTCTTTTTTACTGCAACTTTTAAAGATGTTTTGGAGTAATATTCTGAAATCTTTGTGCTAATGTTGTGGAAATATACTACTCACGTGGCACACTTGTATAGTTTCTGTATGTGCTTTTGTCAGTGTTAACAGAAAGATTGAGATAAGCCTAAAAACCCTCTTCTTTTGGACTCTTTCCGTTTTCCATTTCTCTTATTCACTGAGTAGGCCTCACAAGTGGAGATCAATAATCCTTTCTAGTTATTTGATAATTGTCACTTTATTTCTGTGCATTTTTCCGGGACTCACAGTTTGGATAGTTAATTGAAATTGTTGTCAATTTGGGCAGCATTCAAAAGTGCATGTGTTTTATAAATGCTGCCAAATTTTCTTACATAAATGTTATGAAGAATCAATGTGCCACAGTGCAAAGAAAATGATGTCTGTTTGAAAATGGATTATTTTAAATTAGGACATAAACTATTATTGAATTATCAAATTGAATGAATTAATAGTATACGAGGTGAAGTTTATCATAGATTTTGAAAGAAAATGAGATTTCATAAAAGTTATAGTTAAGCAATAATTATCATGTTGCAGAGGTAAAATATATCAATGCTGGAAATTTACAATCTGAAGGACAGTTAAACACTTTGGCAAACAAAGGACACCAAATGTGTGCTGATGATCATTGGGAAAGAAATGAGAGAAATTTTATCCCATTTAGTTATTATTATATGCTCGTTACTTTCTATGTATGTGTATATTTATTATTTTGGTCAATATCCAAAAATGGTCTAAGGTTGAGGTTATTATGCCCAATTTACAGATAAGAAATTGAAGAGTAGACAGCCAGTGCATAGAGGAGCCAAGGTTTAAATCCAGGGTTGTTGGACAACAGACCAGTAATTTTCCCAATTCAGCAAGCTCCCTGAATACACAATGAATATGAAAACAGTATCAGGTACTGTTAGAAACAATGATACTAGCATTAGACACTGAATTATATTCTAGTTTCTCTACTTCTTTGGTAATTTACCTAATATCTCTAATACTTAATAGTCTCAACTGTAAAAAATACAAATAATCCATCAGCCTATCACGATCAGTAATTGATAGTCACATCACCATCAACAACAGTAACCACAAAAATGCCATGTTAGATAATTCTTTTTTGTTCATTCTTTCCACAAATACGTATCTAGCACTTATATGTGAGGCATTTTGCTAGATAGTGCATCTTTCTTAATGAATAAAATATTCTATACCTTCCAATCAGAAGTGTAGTGGAGTAAAGAAAATATTAAGCAAAACAACACATTTTAATTGCAGTTGCTGGAAGAACTCTGACCCATTTAACAGACTGTTATGAGAAAGAATGGGGATTACTTAGTTGATATGGTCATAAAACACGGCAAAGATAAGTTGATACCTGATGACCTACAAGGATAAGGAGGAGCCGGAATGCTGAGAGGTCAGGTCAAGAACATAACAGCTAGTGGATAATACGAACTAAATTCTCCAGGACACAAGGTTTTTGTGGTGTGGAGGAACTGCAACTAGACTCTAGAACTTTTGCAACTAGAACTTCTACAGAAATGAGAGTGGTATCCATTGAGGGATTTGTAAACCAAATAAGAGATTATTAAGAAGAGCACTGGTAGATATGAGGAAAGAAATTTAAATAATCAAATATAAATGTTGAAAGCAAGTTAAATTGGTAAATAAAAAAAATGATTGGAGGTGATGAGGCCACATGTAAAAATGGCGAATAATAAACGGGTATTTTAGTGCTTTCAGTTCAGTTTGGTCACTCAGTCGTGTGTGACTCTTTGCAACCCCATGAACTGCAGCAGGCCAGGCCTCCTGGTCCATCACCAGCTCCCAGAGTTTACTCAAACTTATGTCCATTGAGTCGGTGATGCCATCCAACCATCTCATCCTCTGTCGTCCCCTTCTTTTCTCACCTTCAATCTTTCCCAGCATCAGGGTCTACAAATGAGTCACCTCTTCTCATCAGGTGGCTAAAATATTGGAGTTTCAGCTTCAACATCAGTCCTTCCAAGGAACACTCAGGACTGATTTCCTTTAGGATGGACTGGTTGAATCTCCTTGAAGTCCAAGGGACTCTCAAGAGTCTTCTCCAACACCACAGCATCAATTCTTTGGTGCTCAGCTTTCTTCATAGTCCAATTCTCACATCCATACATGACTACTGGAAAGACAATAGCCTTGACTAGATGGACCTTTGTTAGCAAGGTAATGTCTCTGCTTTTCAATATGCTGTCTAGGTTGGTCATAACCTTCCTTCCAAGGAATAAGCGTCTTTTTATTTCAAGGCTGCAGTCACCATTTGCAGTGATTTTGGAGCCCAGAAAAATAAAATCTGTCACTATTTCCACTGTTTCCCCATCTATTTGCCATGAAGTGATGGGACCAGATGCCATGATCTTTGTTTTCTGAATGTTGGGCTTTAAGCCAACTTTTTCACTTTCATCACGAGGCTCTTTAGTTCTTCTTCACTTTCTGCCATAGGGTGGTATCATCTGCATATCTGAGATTATTCATATTTCTCCTGGCAATCTGAATTGCAACTTTTGCTTCATCCAGTCCAGCTTTTCTCATGATGTACTCTACATATAAGTTAAATAAGCAGGGTGACAATATACAGCCTTGACGTACTCCTTTTCATATTTGGAACCAGTCTGTTGTTCCATGTCGAGTTCTAACTATTGCTTCCTGAACTGCATACAGATTTCCCAAGAGGCAGGTCAGGTGGTCTGGTATACCCATCTCTTTCAGAATTTACAACAGTTTATTGTGATCCACACAGTCAAAGGCTTTGGCATGATCAATAAAGCAGAGAGAGATGTTTTTCTAGAACTCTCTTGCTTTTCCAATTGTCCAACAGATGTTGGCAATTGATCTCTGGTTCCTCTACCTTTTCTCAAACCAGGTTGAACACCTGGGAGTTCATGGTTCATGTATTGCTGAAGCCTGGCTTGGAGAATTTTAAGCATTACTTTACTAGCGTGTGAGATGAGTGCAGCTGTGCAGTAGTTTGAGCATTCGTTGGCATTGCCTTTCTTTAGGATTGAAATGAAAACTGACCTTTCCCAGTCCTGTGGCCACTGCTGTTTTCCAAGTTTGCTGGCATATTGAGTGCAGCACTTTCACAGCATCATCTTTCAGGATTTGAAATAGCTCAACTGGAATTCCATCACATCCACTAGCTTTGTTCGTAGTGATGCTTCCTAAAGCCCATTTTGATTTCACATTCCAAGATGTCAGCCTCTAGGTGAGTGATCACAGCATTGTGGTTAACTGAGTCGTGAAGATATTTTTTGTACAGTTCTTCTGTGTATTCTTGCCACCTCTTCATAATATCGTCTGCTTCTGATAGGTCCATACCATTTCTATCCTTTATTGAGACCGTCTTTTCATGAAATGTTCCCTTGGTATCTCTAATTTTCTTGAAGAGATCTCTAGATATTTCCATTCTATTGTTTTCCTCTATTTCTTTGCACTGATCACTGAGGAAGACTTTCTTATCTCTCCTTGCTATTCTTTGGAACTCTGCATTCAAATGGGTATTTCTTTTCTTTTCTCCTTTGCTTTTGGCTTCTTTTATTTTCACAGCTGTTTGTACGGCCTCCTCAGACAGCCATTTTGCTTTGTTACATTTCTTTTTCTTGGGGATGGTCTTGATCCCTGTATCCTGTATAATATCATGAATCTCCATCCATAGTTCATCATGCACTCTGTCTATCACATCTAGTCCTTTATATCTATTGCTCACTTCCACCTTATAATCGTAAGTGATTTGATCTAGGTCATACCTTTCAGGTGGTTTTCCCTACTTTCTTCAATATGTCATCTTCAGATATGCAAATGACACCACACTTAAGGCAGAAAGTGAAGAAGAACTAAAGAGCCTCTTGATGAAAGTGTAAGAGGAGAGTGAAAAAGATAGAAGTGAAAAAGTGATTTGGTTCCATCACTCATGGCAAATAGATGGGGAAACAGTGGAAACAGTGGCTGACTTTATTTTTCTGGGCTCCAAAATCACTGCAGATGGTGACTGCAGCCATGAAATTAAAAGACGCTTGCTCCTTGGAAGGAAAGTTATGACCAACCTAGACAGCATATTAAAAAGCAGAGACATTACTTTGCCAACAAAGGTCCTTTTAGTCAAGGCTGTGGTTTTTCCGGTAGTCATGTATGGATGTGAGAGTTGGACTGTGAAGAAAGCTGAGCGCCGAAGAATTGATGCTTTTGAACTGTGGTGTTGGAGAAGACTCTTGAGAGTCCCTTGGACAGCAAGGAGATCCAATCAGTCCATCCTAAAGGAGATCAGTCTTGGGTGTTCATGGAAGGACTGAGGTTGAAGCTGAAACTCCAATATTTTGGCTACCTGATGCAAAGAGTTGACTCATTTGAAAAGACCCTGATGCTGGGAAAGTTTGAAGGCGGGAGGAGAAGCGGATGACAGAAGATGAGATGGTTGGATGGCATCACCAACTCAATGGACATGCGTTTGGATAAACTCCAGGAGTTGGTGATAGACAGAGAGGCCTGGCGTACTGCAGTCCATGGGGTCACAAAAATTCAGACATGACTGAGTGAATGAACTGAACTGAGGGCTTGATACTATTTTGCATCTTGGCAGTAGTAGGAAAGTTAGAGAAAAATAAATGTATTAATGATATATTTTAAACATGCAGTTGGCCAGAGTTGTTGATAGATTAGGTGTGATGCTTATGTAGAGGGAGGTTAAATAAGGAAGGTGTTTTCTGACATATTATAATAATTTACATATAAATTGCAATTATTTCATTATATATAAGTAAAATAAACCAAAATTAGGAAGGGGCATTTTCTTCATTGCCTCATTTCAATATACTGTCTCATCTCATTTATTGATTCTTTTCTAATCCTTACATGAAATTTCAGTATATTTTTAGTTTGAGGGTGTTAGTCTTGACTTACTATTCCTCAAATGATCATATTACAGAATCCCAGAGAAAAATTGCCAATCTGCAAATTAGAAATTAAGTCAATTATCTCTGTAATTGTTCCTTTTGATATCAACCTTGAATGAGTGACATTCCAGAAGTTAGCTAAATATTTTGTACCCAATGCTGTTTTGTACCCATTTGCTGTTACTTAGGGATTGTTGCATTTCAGGGAAGCATCTTTACAGATAAGGGGATGAGTATTCTTCTGAATCCTTTTGGGATGTTATTGTAGCAAGAGTTTGGACCAAAATCAGGAGATTGAAAACAAGGCGCCAGGAAAGACAGAAAAAGGAATAGAAATCAGATAACTGAAATTAGTTTAAAATCACAAATCAAGATTGGGGATAGAAGAGATAGTAAGTAGTAATACTAGCATTAATTAATATCCTTTTAGGACAAAGAGAGAACTTTGACATTTATTACTGCTTAATTTGATTCCCAAAGTCATTGCTACCAAGTGGTCTGTTTTTGCAGGTCAAAGCCATATCTTCTTGTTCTGAAATAAAGGGACAGTAGAAGCCTATGGAGTTAAACAATTACCTCTCTGGAATTCTTTCTTCTTTTTTTTTTTCCTTTTTTTAGTATTAGTAGGCATATGTGAATACATTTAAGTAAAAGTTACAATTATTCTTCCTGCAATTTTTAAAATTTATCTGGAAAACTAATATAACAGTCTATCCTTAGAAAGGAAATAATAGTATGAACTGTGACATTCTATTACCCTGACAACAGTACCCTGGAAGAATGATGATCCTTTTAGAGGTCTATTATCACTTCATTGAAACATGTAGTAAACAAGGCTCCTAAAAGTCAGTGTACATTCTTAGAGTTTATTGTTCCTGTCATGACATTCATCTGGCAAGAATATGCCTATCTCTTAATAATTAAAATGACTACATATTTCAAGCTTTAGTGCACAGATAAGAAAGTTCACGGCTTATATATTGTCATCCACTCTCTCGTATGCCCATGGCAGACATCAATAATTGATCTTGGCATGCTTTCCTGCTGAACCTACACTAGGTTTCACAATTCCTCTTGAAAAAGAACACTCCAGGCAGCCACTGACAATTGATTCAGGTTGGCAATGGAATGATGGTGATCTGTCATTCCTCTTTTCTGGGAGTCTATTTGTACCTTGCTTAAAATAGAAAGTGAATTTGCAACCATTAGCATTTTTCATATATGTTTCATAGGTTAAAATAAAAGTAACAAATGAGAGTAAGATATTTTAAGTAAATGATAATAGTAGACAGTTGCTCACAGAATAAGCAGTATGATTTCTGAGTTCTAGTTGGGCAGCATTGTTAAGGAAATTGAATCATTTTTAGGGGATATATATACACACACACACACACACACATATATAAAAGTATGGTTAAATATATTTAACCATAAATATAACTATATTTATGGTTATTTATCCATATTTAACCATAGTAACAATGCAAGATTCATTGCTATGCAATCTTACATTGACAAGATCAGCAGGTCATGTACAACTAAATCATTTCATCATATAGTTTTTTGAATGCTTAAAATGCAGTAAAAAATTGCACTGTATTCTGAGAAGCTCTAAATAAAGATACGTCTGGGTTCCTGACCTCAAGGAACTTAATCACCAAATTGAGTGGAAATTCTCATGAGAAAGTAACAACTTCACTTTATTTGAAAACCTGAAAACCTGTGACAAAAACCTGCTATCAGGGAAATAAGGTAAATTTGTACCTTACAGGTAACAAAACTCAGGTTTATGTCAGTGGCAAGAAAAAATAATCAATCATATCTAAATTCCATTTGTGGATCTTTCTGTCTCAGAATATTAAATGAAGATTTAAATTTTACCTGAAAAAAAAAAACCCTAAAATCTTTATGATGACCTTGTTTAAAAAATACAATTTATATTAAAGTATTGTTCATTTAAAGCTATTTGAAATAAGCCATTACTTTTATATTTTTGTTGTATAACCTTCCTTAGTAGTATTTTTATTTAAGGTAAAAGTTGTTTTTGAATCTGCATAACTGAAATATTTACATAGATGAAAGATTTTCTTTGGCATTTTAATTTAATGTGTAACCATACTCAAGTAATACAATTTATCATGTGCTCAGTATTTCTGGCTATAAAATGGATGGAGACTATATTCATTGGAAGGACTGATGCTGAAACTGAAACCCCAATACTTTGGCCACCTGATGTGAAGAACTGACTTATTGGTAAAGACCCTGATGCTGGGAAAGATTGAAGGTGGGAGGAGAAGGGGATGACAGAGGATGAGATAGATGGTTGGATGGCATCACCGACTCGATGGACATGAGTTTGAGCAAGCTCCGGGAGTTGGTGATGGATGGGGAAGCCTGGTGTGCTGCAGTCCATGGGGTCACAAAGAGCTGGACACGACTGAGCGACTGAACTGACTGACCGACTGCATGAGTTGAAAATGATACTGTAGAAACAGAAGAAGAAAAATCTCAGTGTATATATGGAGACTATCTTCTAAAATAATTGGAATTTTTTGGACACTTAAAACATAGCTATGATTTTAATATGCAAAACCTGCATTAATTATTTATGTATAATTAATTAAACCAAATTTACTAAGATGTCATCCATTTAAGTCTACTTCATACCATGTTATGAGATAAATTTGAGTTACAATCCAGTTTTTTTTTTTCCCATTTGTTAGCTATGTAACTTGGGGACAATTATTTCTTCATGCAAGAAAAATTGGTATATATATTAACATTCTGTGGTTTTAATGATTAATTTTAAAAGTATTATATAAATCTTCCAGTATAGGACTTGGAACATAAAGAAAGGCCCTTTTCCCACATTCTTGTCTAATGCAGTACTGAAGTGTATCTTTGTAGATTTTTTCAAATGTATCATTTTGAAAAAAAATTCTGCAGTCACTGAGAAAAGTTAATCCCAGGGAAGGTCAGAAACAGCTTTCCTAAACACTCAGATAGCAGGCACCATCCAGTATGTTCCACATATGGGACTGGATTTAGGGAAGAATAATAGCTTCTGCCTTCGTGCATAAAAGGCATATGAATTGTCTAAAAAGTCACCTGTACAGACTTTCTTTTAACTATTTATTTTCACTCTATTTGACAAAACAGAAACAAATTCAAGAAACTAAGTGCTGAGTTCTACGTATTTAATTTTAATGATATTTGAAATGACGCTTTTTTAAGTTACACTCTTTAAGGAAAAATCTTAGAGAAAACCTCAAACATGTGCACAAAGAAGGATGGATTGGAATGTTTAATCAATTATTTTTTTATAATAAAACAATAAAAACAATCTGCATGCCCGTCAAAAGACTATTAAATATATACATTGTGATATAATCATAAATAGGGTTCATAGTGAAATTAATAAAATACAGCCACACATAAAGCATGAATGAATCTTACAAATAATGTTAGCAGATAAATAAATTTTTAGAGAAATATATTTTATACTTATAAAAATATAAGTTAATTTATGTAAGTATAAATGCATACATTTTATTGATCCTAAAGACATATGTATTCAAAGCATGAAGAGTTCATTGAAAAGTTCATATTCAGTTCATAGTCTCAATTACTTTGAAGTTAAACTGACTAGTAAAAGGTCACCATAAGGCTTGACTCTATTTTAAACTTTTGCTTCCTAAGTAAATTGTTGAGTTACTGTTGTCATCCAGTCCCTAAATTGTGTCTGACTCATTGCAACCACAAGGACTGCAGCATACCAGGCTCGTCTGTCCTCCATTATCTCTCAGAGTGTACTCAAATTCATGTCGATTGAGTCAGAGATGCTACCTAAACATCTCATCTTCTGCTGTCCTCTTCTTTTGCTTTCAATCTTTCCCAGCATCAGAGTCTTTTCCAATGAATCAGTTCTGTGCATCAGGTGGCCAAAGCATTGGAGCTTCAGCAACAGTCCCTTGAATGAAAATTCAGGGTTTAGGATTAACTGATTTGATCTCCTTGAAGTCTGAGGGACTCTCAGGAGTTTTCTCCAACACCGCAGTTCAAAAGCATCAATTCTTTGGTGCTCAGTTTTCTTTATGGCCCAACTCTCACATCCATACATGGCTACTGGAGAAGCCATAGCTTTGACTATACAGACCTTTGTTGGCAAAGTGATGTCTCTGCTTTTTAATATGCTATCTAGGTTTTTCATAGCTTTCCTTCCAAAGAGAAAACGTCTTTTAATTTCACGGCTGCACTCACTGTCTGTGGGGGTTTTGGAGCCCAAGAAAATAAAATCTGTCATTATTTCTACTTTTTCCCCTTCTATTTGCCATGAAGTGATGGAACCAGATGCCATGATCATAATTTTTTGAATGATGAGTTTTAAGGCAGCTGTTTCACTCTGTTCTTTCACCCTTATCAAGGAGACCCCTGGCAGCTCAGCTGGTAAAGAAGCCACCTGCAATGCAGGAGACCCCGGTTCCATTCCTGGGTTGGGTGGATCTACTGGAGAAGGGAATGGCTACCCATTCCAGTCTTCTGGCCTGGAGAATTCCAAGGGCAGAAGGAACCTGGCAGGCTGTACACGGTCCATGGGATTGCAGAGAGTTGGAATCGACTGATCGACTTAACTTTCAGTTAGTTTCTCTTTACTTTTTGCCATTAGAGTGGTATCATCTGTATATCTGAGGTTGTAGATATTTCTTCCAGCAATCTTGTTTCCAGCTTATGATTCATCTAGCCCAGCATTTCACATGATGTACCCTTTAAAGAAGCTAAATAAGCAGGGTGACAATATACAGCCTTGACATGCTCCTTCCCAATTTGGAACCAGTCTGTTGTTCCATGTTTGGTTCTAACTGTCTCTTTTTGACCTGCATACAAGTTTCTCAGGAGACAAATGATCTGGTATTCCCATTTCTTTCAGAATTTTCCACAATTTGTTGTGATCCTCAAAGTCAAAGGCTTTAATGTAATCAACAGAGCAGATGTTTTTCTGGAATTCCCTTGCTTTCTCTATGATCCAGTGGATGTTGGCAATTTGATCTCTGGTTCCTCTACCTTTTCTAAAACCAGCTTGTACATGTAAGTGTTCTTGATTCATGTACTGCTGAAGGCTAGCTTGAAGGATATTGAGCATAACCTAGCATGTGAAATGAGCATGATTGTGTGGTAGTTTGAACATTCTTTGGTATTGACCTTCTTTGGGACTGGAATGAAAACTGACCTTTTCCAGCCCTGTGACCACTGCTGAGTTTTCCAAATTTGCTGACATATTGAGGGCAGCACTTTAGCAGCATCAACTTTAAGGATTTTTAAATAGCACAGCTGGAATTCCATCACTTCCACTATCTTTATTCATAGTAATACTTCCTAAGGCCCACTTGACTTCACACTCCAGGATGTCTGGCTCTTGGTGAGTGACCACACCTTTGTGGTTACTGGATCATTAAGATATAGTTTTTTTATATAGTTTTTTTATATAGTTCATCATTTTTATATAGTTCTTCTGTGTAGTCTTACCACCTTTTCTTAATCTCTCCTGCTTCAGTTAGGTCCTTCCTGTTTCTTAACTTTATCGTGCGCATCCTTGCATAAAGTGTTCCATTGATATATTCAGTTTTCTTGGAGAGATTTCTAGTCTTTTCCATTCGAATGTTTTTCTCAATTTCTTTGCATTATTCTTTTAAGAAGATTTTATTATCTCTCCTAGATATTTCTGGAACTCTGCATTCAGTTGGGTATATCTTTCCCTTTCTCCCTTGCCTTTGTTTCTCTTCTTTCCTCAGGTATGTGTAAAGCCTCCTCAGACAGCCACTTTGACTTATTATTTCTTTTTCTTTGGGATGGTTTTGGTCACTGCTTCCTGTAAACTGTTACAAACCTCTGTCCGTAATACTTCAAGCACTGTGTCTAGCAGATCTAATCCCTTGAATCTATTTTTTACCTCCACTGTTTAATTATAAGGGATTTGATTTAGGTCATATCTGACTAGTATAGTGGGTTTTTCCCTACTTTTTCAACATAAGCATGAGTTTTGCAATAAGGAGCTCATGAAGTTGAACTGAAGCACTGCTTTTCAGACTCTGTTGTTGACTATGAAGGCTACTCCATTTCTTCTAAGGAATTTTTGCCCACAGTAATGGATATAATGATCATCTGCTCATGATCTGACAGTCAGTGCCAGGTCTTGTTTTTGCTGACTGTGTAGAGTTAATCCATTTCAACTGCAAAGAATGTATTCAATCTGATTTCAGTATTGACCATCTGGTGATGTCCTTATGTAGTCATCTCTTGTGTTGTTGGAATAAGGCATTTGCTATGACCCATGTGTTCTCTTGAGAACACTCTGTTAGCCTTTGCCCTGCTTCATTTTGTACTCCAAGGCCAAACTTGCCTGTTTTTCCAGGTATCTCTTGGCTTCCTTGGAGAAGAAAATGGCAGCCCACTCCAGTATTCTTGTCTGGAGAATCCCATGGACAGAGGAGCCTGACAGGTCATGGTCCATGGGGTCACAGAGAGTCGGACACGATGGAAGCCACTAAGCATGCACGCAAGCACTTGACTTCCTACCTTTGCTTTCCAGTCACTTATGAAAAGGACAACTTTTTTGGTGTTAATTCTAAAAGGTGTTGTAGGTCTTCACAGAATCATTCAACTTCAGCTTCTTTGGCATTAGTAGTTGGGACGTAGATTTGGATTACTGCGATATTGAATAGCTTGCCTTGGAAATGAATTGAGATCATTCTGTTGTTTTTGAAATTGAACTAAAGTACTGCATTTCAGACTCTCTTGTTGACTATGAAGGCAACTCCATTTCTTCTAAGGGATTTTTGCCCCCAGTAGTGAATATAATGGTCATCTCCATTAAATTTGTCTGTTCTGTTCCATTTTAGTTCACCAATTCCTAAGATGTCGATGCTCACTCTTGCCATCTCCTGCTTGACCATGTCCAGTTTACCTTGATTCATGACCTACTTTTCCAAGTTCCTATGCAATACTGTTCTTTATAGCGTAAGACTTTACTTTCACCACCACACACATCCACAATTGAGCTTTGTTTCTGCTTTGGCCCAGCTGCATCATTCTTTCTAGAGCTATTAGTAACTACCCTCTGCTCTTCCCTCCTAATGTATTGGACACCATCTAACCTGGAAGACTCATATCTTTTTGCCTTTTCATACTGTTTATGAGGTTTTCTTGGCAGGAATACTGGAGTGAGTTACCGTTTCCCCCTCTAGTGGATCACATTTTGTCAGAGCTCTTCAATATGGCCTGTCTGTCTTGGGTCACCCTACAAGACATAGCTTCAATAGCTTCATTGAGTTATGCAAGCCCCTTCGACCCAACAAGGCTGTGATCAATGAAGGGGTGCTGAGTTATATTACTCTCTTATTTTGTTCATGTTTGATCTAATTTATACTTAAATAAAGAATTAATTTGACTCTTTTTAAAAAACTTTATATTTAATATAGTGTAAAAGCATCTATAAAAAGATAGATACATATATGTTGTTGCTGGTGTTGTTTAGTTGCTAAGTCATATCTGCCTCTTTGCAACCCAGTGAACTATAGCTTGTCAGGCTCCTCTGTCCATGGGATTTCCCAGGCCAAGTTCTTGCCTGGGAAAGCGTGGATGGCTGTTTCCTTCTCTATGTGATCTTCCCAATTCAAGGATCAAACCTGTGTCTCCTGTGCTGACAGTTGGATTCTTTACCACTGAGCACCTGCAAAGTCCTTATATACATATATTTAACTAAAAAAATCTTTTCAAATAGAAATACATATATTTAGTTAAATTCATGACTTAGTTATCACATGCTTATTCCAGAGTGCAGTAGGTGCTATGGTTGCCTTGCCATGATGCTTTTTACCAACTGATTTATCATCTCCCAGGTGTAGATGTTGATAACTATTGAATTATACTTGCACCTTTCTTTGGAAATGTGCACTTGGCTGACTTGCTTCTGCCTATCAGGAAATGCCTGAGAAGTTTGAATACCTCACGTTGGGAAGGCCCTGATAATGACTGACAATAATCATAGGCTATACGATTCCAACCTTTCTCATTTCCAGACAGAACAATTTCTGTGGGGATAGATCCCAATGAAAATATTAAGCAGGCAGTTTATCCCAGTAAAGATTATAGATTCCAGATTCCAAAGGAATATATGGAGATTTATATTTCTGAGTTACCAGTACATATAGATGTGATTAGCAAAGAGATGGAGAAACAAATAAGCCTGAGTCCTCAGGCACTCAACGAATTGTCAGTGGGATGAATTCAGAAAATCCAACAACAAATACTAGCAAGATGAGGCAGGGAGCAGAGTGAGAACCAACAAAGAATAGTGCTCATGCTACTACTATAGGCATAGAGTGAAAAGGAAATCTTGTAATCAATCACTGGTGACAGAATAGCGTTTTTCCACTAGTGAGGAAAATCCTGCATGAATGAGGTTTTGAAGAAAATGTGAAGATGACATCATTAAAAATATCAAGAATTACTATAGAGTAGGGGTGGAGAGAGAGAATATGAGCATGATGCTTAAATCTTTGTCATGGGTGGGTGTGAGGTAGGAGGTGGAGCATGGAATTCCCTGGGTGATTGCAAGGGGAATCAGAGACTTACAAAATCTCTTTCAAGATACATAAATGGAGTGATAATTAATTAGAAAAGACACCAGCAATTAGGAAAATACTTGAAACAACTGTGACAAAACCTTGATATACTTTGTGTAAAAAAGTGAAGTGAAGTGAAGCCGCTCAGTCGTGTCCGACTCTTTGCGACCCCATGGACTGTAGCCTAGTGCGTTGCCATTTCCTTCTCCAGGAGATCTTCCCGACCCAGAGATTGAACCCGGATCTCCCGCATTATAGGCAGATGCTTTATCGTCTGAGCCACCAGGGAAATCTTTGTGTATAAGGGCATATACAAAATAGCAAGAAAACTTTCAATTCAGTTAGTAAGATTGCCAGATTTAAACAAGTCATTCAAAGAAGCAATATAAACATTGCTAATAAACATATGAGAAAAATACTTCATCTGAAATCAGATGCAGTAAACTATATCATTATAAAACTAAACACTTAAAATGATAATTATCATTTCCAAGTCCAATGAAATGGTCATCATTATCTGAGACTGGCCATTTTTGAAAGTCAATTTCATAATAGATAGCAAAATCTTAAGTCTCTTCTTGACTTTTGTCCTTTCTTCAATAATACCTCTTAAAAAAATCAGTGATTCAGACAAAAAATTATGTTCATACATATTATTCAAAAGATTACTTGAAATAGGAATAATTAAAAATAGTGTAATTACTCAGAGATGGTTGTGCCAGAAGGAATTCTTGTTTTGTGTATATGCTCTTTAGGCCACTTAAGTTAGAGAAAGCAAAATGTGATTCTGTACAGTTTTACTGTTATGCACCACACTGCTCTTAGTTGAATCAACCCTGGAGGAAAAAAATGAAATGATAAAAAATGTAAATCACATATTCCTAGTCCATTTTCCTGTGAGGACATTGTATCTCTGTAATCTATTGATTCAGTTATTCATATCTGTCATACTATTGAAAGCACTGAATATTAGCTTAATGATTTTCCTCTCCCAATCTCACTTTAAAATCCTTGAACTTCTTTTATGTCATCCATGGGCCTATAGGACCCTGTACCAAAGTTTCCTTAAGCAATGCTTACTGAATGGAGAAATCAAGCAGCGACCCTCTCATAAAGCCTGATATTGTTAGGGGAGTTCAATTTAAAATCTTTTAACATTATAAAAATAGTTGAAACTGTCTAAGAATGTGTGTAAGCAGCTCATAGCTGCTTACAGTTTAACTTTTGAAAATGCTATAATATTGGAAAATAACGACGCTACCTCAGGTATTTAAAGGTAACCATGAGTTGTTTTGAATTCTCTAATCTATTACTGTGACTTAGGTTTCAGCATTTCCAAAAGGCTGATGACAGGTTTTTGAGGCTGTTTATTTTTAACTGAAGTGCATCAAAGATATTCTAGAGCTATCACTTAATGTTACTGAAGTTGTTGCAGTTACTGCAGTCTCATGAAATTTTGGTTCAATTTTCAAGGAAAAAAAAAAGCAGGTATTTTTATTACCAAGCACTTTCCATAACCATTATTATTTAAGCCATATAGCAATACCTACTTATTAATAATTAAAATTAAATGTACATTTGCATATCACATGCTAATGACCCTAGTTAAAAGTTTGAATTATTTGTTTATTATACAATTATCTTTCACCAGATACGCTTAGATGCAAGTGAATTTATCCCTTCTTTCACATTCTCTCTGAAACATTCTCTATGGTAGTGTTATCCCACATGCCAGGTAAAAGGTGGTTAATGCAAAACTTTCCCCTTCTGCCAAAAGTTCATGGTCTAATTGGGGAGGTTCTGAAAAATATTTTGCTGGAAGCTAGTCATAACGGGCCGCATCTGGGGCTATCAATCCATTAAGATGAAAGGCTTACAAACACCGCAGAGTATATTTTCACCTATCATTATGACAGATACTAAATGAGATAAAGACCACAGCCTGTCTGGAGGATTCAAAGTCCATCTGTCTGAAGGTGACAGGTTTTATCCCTCTCATTATTTAACACTGTAAACTGGTTAGCCGGAGGGCCCAGAGCGGCCTGTTTCTATGGTGTCTTCTTGAACATGCATTTGCCGTTCATTTTGGGGAGATCTGTTATTTTTCCTACCTACTAGATAACCTAAATTTTTTTCTCCCATCAAATTGTTAGAGTTCAGGACATCTGCTACCTTACCATGGCAGAGTTGCATTTTTGAAAATGGGAACATTATAAGAACACTTTAATTTTCTGCTCATTGAGGCTTCACTTCTGTTTTCTCCATAAGCTATTATAGAAAGGATTTTTTTGCTTTATTAATTTTCTCCTGAAGGCATTCTACCAAGGCCATATCACAGAATATTCAAGGTAGAAGGGTTTTAGAAGTCGAGAGTTGGGATATCCTCATTGTTATGGGAAAGAAATGAAGCTGCAAACAGACCTAGATTTCCTCGAGGCCAGCCAGATCCTAGGGCAGTCACCAGACTTCCAACTCACAGTTCCGTCTGTCAGACAAGCTGTGTCATTATAGTTCTACCTATGCATCAGTTCCTTTTCCCTTTCCAGCTGCCTGTCAGTCCATGGTGCGTGTGTGTGTGTGTGTGTGTGTGTGCGTGCGTGCGTGTGTCCACGCATAATATATATTTATATTTGTGTGAGTACACACATACATGCACATTTTCACATATACTTGTGTACTTGTTCTGATAGCTTCCAGGTATAGATGTACCTTGACTTTGAGAAAATATTTAGTATATTTTCTAAAAAAAAAAAAAGTCACTGTTATTTTGAGATGGCTTGTATTTAATCTTGCCTGAAGGGCTTTAAATAAAGGGTAATGAGTGACAGAGGTTCTCCAGGAGAGAATGGCCTAGTGGGACACAGGAAAGCGTGGAAAGAATCCCAGTTTCATTCATCATAATTATTGATGTTAATAAAATTTCCAGATGATAATAACTTAAGAAGCAAAGCACACGCAAAGCCATTTATATGATGTGAAACACTAACATTAGATTAGATATTATATTATAATTTAGTACAGAAAAATTCTAAAATAAGAAAACAAATGTTTTACTAACTAGGATACATGAATATCTCCCTTTCTCCATGCCAAGTATCTACTGAGTTTTCAATAATGAACTGTAACAATACAGATATAATGATGGTTTTATAATAGTAGGCACAAAAATAATTTTGAAAAAGGCTTAAATCAGAAATTTAAGTGTCTGATTCTCAAATAAGGAAACAATGAATTATAGAGTTCACATATTATCCTGGCCTGGAGAATTCCATGGACTGTATAGTCCGTGGGGTTGCCAAGAGTTGGACATGACTGAGCAAATTTCACTTCACAATCATTATAATACCCCTTACCCATATCTACGTGCACAATATACATTCATACATATTTTCTTTTTAATCTGAAAAGTAACCAAATTACATTCAGAGAGTATGGAAGATAGCAAGTAAGTACTTAATATGCCCATTCACAGAAAGTTATGAAGAATATTAAATAATATTACCATTGGCATAAACTCCTGCCTTTTATTAATTATAGGCATTGTGTTTTTATAACTTTGCATTTTTGTTAACTTTTATAAATAATGCATTGTTTGATCATCCTAACAGAACTGTAAGACTGAGCAGAAAGGATGCTGAAAGTCACTGGAGTTAAGGGATTAGATAGCTGAAAAGTGGCAAATATGTGAACCCAGGTCTTCTTTGTTTCATGTTTTTTCCACCATATTAAGGGTTCTTAAGGTCTTGTCTTAGACCAGCAGAATCAATATCCTCAAAAACCATTAAAATGCAAATTCTTAGACTCTCACCCCAAACTCTGAGGTTGAGATCCAACCATCTGTGTCTTAGCAAGCTCTCCAGTTGATCCTGGCAAACTCAAGTCTGAAAACTGCTGTCTCATCAAATAATTAACCCTGGATCCAAATTCAGCCTATTCCCTTGAAGGAGCAGGTGTGATTCTGGGCATGAAATCCAACCTAGTATAAGATGTTCCGGTGTGCAATAAGTTTCAATATAGGGTCATTTTTCAGAAACAGTATGACTAATTTTTCATCATTTGTCTTTCGTCGGTTTTCTTAAGTTCTTGTAAATGTCTTCTTAATACTTGAAAACACTTATCCTTTCAATGCTGTATCCATGCTTGCCAAATTAGAAATCAGTTCATATAAATGTGAGATAAAAAAAAAACCACTTCATTTGGCAGTTTCTTGAAAAGTGAGTGTATTAGTTTCCAATTGCTACTACAACAAATTAATACAACCTTAGTGGCTTAAACAACTCAGCGTTATTCTCTTCCCATCCTGGGAGTTCAATGTCTAAAATCAATATGCTCATAATACTGTATTCCTACTGGATAGATGAGGGGGGAGTCCCTTTCTTTGTCTTTTTCAGCTTCTAAATTCTGTGTATATTTCTTGGCTAGCATATATTTTTTCCCCTGCGTATATTTCTTTCCCTGAAATCACTTCAATCACTCATTTCTGTTATCGTATAACAACATACATCCTACTGCTAACTGATCCCTCTGCTTCCCTTTTGAATATAAAGAGTTTTGTGATAATCCAGAATAATCTCCCCATCTCAGGACTCCTACTTTAATCCCCTCTGCTAAGGCTCTTTACCACATAAGGTGATATATTCGTAGATTTGAGGGACTGGGATATGGACATCTTTGGGAAGAAGGGGCATTATTCAATCTGACTTACCCAGGGCAGATGTAGTTGCTATTATTTATTTGACAACGATCATTCAGTACTTATCTGAAGGCACTATGCCAGAGGCAACAGAAACAAACAAGCCAAAAAATGCAGTGGATTTGCATATTATAGAATTCATGCTTGAGTTAAATGTATCATTGGAATGCTTACTGATAAATGGTTTTGTATCACTGGGCAAGGGAGCCCAGAATGACATTTACTACACTATACTGTCATTGTTTTTCTACTAGACTATCTGTCTTGCTAAACTTGCCGTTTAAGAGAAAACTCCATTTCCCAAGGAGATCAGTCCTGGATGTTCATTGGAAGGACTGATATTGAAGCTGAAACTCCAGTATTTTGGCCACCTGATGCGAAGAGCTGGCTCATTTGAAAAGACCCTGATGCTGGGAAAGATTGAGGGCAGGAGGAGAAGGGGACGACAGAGAATGAGATGGTTGGATGGTATCACTGACTCAATGGACATGAGTTTGGGTGAACCCCAGGAGCTGGTGATGGACAGGCATGCCTGGCATGCTGCAGTTCATAGGGTCACAAAGAGTTGGACACAACTGAGCGACTGAACTGAACTGAACTGAACCCATGTCAGTGCCTGTCATATAGTAAGCACTCAGTAAAATTTAGTTGAATACCATCATAACATAAAATAAAAATTTCCCAGTAAATAGTCTTGAAATTTTGGGGTAAGAGAAATTTCATAGCTATTAATCTTTACTTGTTTGAAAGCAATATTTATTTTTTTAAACTTTGTTGCTTTTAGAATAAGGAAACTAGTGATATATTCCAGATTTTTAAGAATCAATAATGTGCATGAAGAAGTTCCCTGTTGGCTCAGACAGTAAAACATCTGCCTGCAATGCAGCAGACCTGAGTTCGATCCTTGGTTCAGGAAGATCCCCTGGAGAAGGAAATGGCAACTCACTCCAGTATTCTTGCCTGGAGAATTCCATGGACAGAGGAGCCTAGCAGGCTACAGTCCATGGGGTAACAAAGAGTCAAACGTAACTGAGCAACTATCACACACAATGTCCTTGAGATGTGTTGTACCAAGGCAGATGGCAAAAAATAGAGCATAAAACTCAGAAGAGATAAACCTTGTATAATTAAGAAAGGCATCAATTAGTATGCCACTTAGAAGCAGAATTCTGAATATGAATCCTAACTTATACAGTTTAAAGCTATGGTAATAACAAAGAATACTGGACTGGACCAGCATAAGATGTAAACTTCAGTTACAAAATTGGTATTGTTATGAGCAAATAGCAGTCTAATGCAGAGGAATATTTCATTACTCTTTATTTTTACACATTTACCTGAAAGCATTTCAGACATCCACAAACCTCAGATTTCACACTCAGAATCTAAGGCCTTGGAGATAATATGCAATCTGAATTATGTCTAAGTGAATAAATGAGAAACAACTGATTTGTAGCAACCTTCCCAAATCAACTAATGGTAAAAGCAAAATTTCTGTCGTGTTAACATTTTTAAGCTTGGTGATCTTTTGTCAGATGATATAATGACATAACAATATTTAAGACAGCAGCTTTTATTGTCCCTTTGCAGACCATTGCTCCAGTAACTGTTTAGTAGTGCCGGTATCATTTGAAGAAAATTGTATACCTCAGCTGCTGTCCTCCCTGTGGCTGTAATGAAGTCCCTGTAGTAATCTAATTGTATCGACTTAGCAGGAAAGTGGAATTATAATTGACAATATAAAGCCAGGCAAATTGCACTATCAGAACAGACATGCTGACTTAAGCCCCACTGACATGAATGTCAAAAGTACTTTTTTTAATGGCTAAATTTTCCTTTTTCTAAATTACTCATTTTTCAAACATTAAAATTATGCTGGAAACTTAATGTTTTGAGTAAAAACTTCAAATTTTATTCCTCACTGCTGTCCTCCCAGAGTGAAATGATTTAGAAACAATGTTGATGGATGTTATCAGCATCCATTTATGCTAACATCTTATAACATATAAATTGCCAGATATGAATTCAAGGATAAACAATACTTGTTGAAATACTTGCATTGCAGATTCTGATTCTTTTTGTGTATCATTTATCTTTGAAGGATAACAAATGTTTCTAAACTCTAAATTATCAATATATTTTCTATATATTTGCATTTGCTGCATTTTTGAGTTTATGCATCTGTATGCAGTCACTTTAGTCATACTGACTCTTCATGATCCCATGGACTGTAGCCTACCAGGCTCCTCTGTCCATGGGATTCTCCAGGCAAGAATACTGGGGTGGGTTGTCATGGCCTCATCCAGGGGATATTCCATATCCAGGGATCGAACCTGCATCTCCTGCACTGCAGGTGAATTCTTTACAGCTGAGACACCGTGGAAGCCTTTTTAAGATTATATACCTCAATTAATAGCTAGGTTGGAATACACAAAAGCATTGTGAATCAGCATTATGATATTAAACATAAGAATAATAGTATATCAAGTCATCTACTTAAAGGGGACCTGGATTACTAAATTGAGGGATCTCAGTAAAACAAAGTTTAGTTTGTAAAGAGACTTGGTTTGCTGAATTAGAGAAACAGTTGAGCTCTTTGAAAAAAAAAATTACAGCACTCCAATTTGGTTGGGAATTTATTTTATATTATTAAAATAATTGTACTATTTTGAATTATTTGGCCATTGTTTATGATGAGAGATAATCTAATGCATTGAACACTGCATGAGATTTACCAGGTGATTGTGGCCTATGGTTTTTTTCTCACATACACTATAGCACAAATTTGGACAAATCTCTTGGAATTTCATTTGGTTCAGAAATAATGATATCAAAATATTTGTGAAAAGTAAAGTAATGTTAAATAAAGAACTCTGTGTGTGTACTTATCTATACAGAGAACGTACAACTCAGTCAGAGAGGTTGGTAGTTTTGCCATGTGTTCCATTTTTATAAAATAAGCTTTAAACCAAAATCTGAGCCACTAATTAAACTATAAAAATAATATAAAATAAAAAGTAAAATGATAAATAATTAGAATCTAATATTAATATGATGTCTCTGATTGAGATAAGTTCTTATTATTAATCATTCTTCATAATGTACAGTACAGTGTTGTGCACATAATGGGACACAGAAAACAAAATTTTTGACCAATTAAAATTTATTCTCTACATCTTTTAGGAAACACTTGCTGATTTTCCAAAATAGTAGTGACTTCTCCCTCTCTTTAACTCTTTTATCATTTTTTTTAATTGCCTATTTATATTTTAAGTGAAGTACAAGTCCCTAGTTTGTGTCCAACTCTTTGCAACTCTGTGAGCTATAATCCAACAGGCTCCTCTGTCCATTGGGTATCTCCGGGCAAGAATACTGAAGTGGGTTGCCCTGCCCCACTCAGGTATCAAACAGGGGTCTCCTGCATTGCAGGCAGATTCTTTACCATCTGAACCACCAGCGAAGCCGAAGAATACTGGCATGGATAACCTATCCCTTCTCCAGGGGATCTTCCCAACCCAGGAATCAAGCGGGGTCTCCCGCATTGCCCGAAGATTCTTTACCAGTTGAGATACTGGGGAAGTCCCTTATATTTTAAGAACATTATTAATCCCAACTCTTTATTATTCTTGTTTACTTATTCATCTTCTTGGTCCTACTAGATAGTAATTTAATGCTAGTTCTTCTTGTATTCAAGGTATGATAAGATTCATATTGAATAAAATAAAAACACACAACACCTCGATTTTTGTTGAGTGGCAGTGCATTTTTACCAAAGTATGTTCTTCATATACTTGGGAAGACAGTTCTTCCTACAGTACACACAAGATTTAGTGAGGCTAGGACAACCAGTAGATGAATCAGTTGAATAACTTCAGTGATGAATGCTCACCACTGTACCCACCAGAAAGCAATTCCATGCTTCAGGAAAGAATATCAGAGTAGAACATTAGTGTCAGATTCTAACAGGACCAAATCTAATTGGGCAAACTGTGGAAGATTTCTTCTTGGCCTCAAGTTTCCATATATGTTAAAAGAAGAAATTGGATAATTTAGTTCAAAATTTTATCCATACATATTTCTAGTTGAATGGACTGTGCTGCATATTTTGTCTTTCCCTCTAATCTTATTAATATTTAGTTATACTGTATTAAGTATACTTTATTGACTTCCCTGCTGGCTCAGACAGTAAAGAATCCACCCGTAATGTAGGAGATCTGGGTTCGATTCCTGGGTCAGGAAATCCCCTGGAGAAGGGAATGGCAACCCACTCCAGCATTCTTGCCTGGAGAATCCCATGGACAGAGGAGCCTGGTGGGCTACAGTCCGTGGGGTCACAGAGTCAGACACACCTGAAGCCACTGAGCACACACGCATGTAGGTATCATAAGTCCTTTATATAAATACACAATATTATCACCCACTTTTCTAAAAATCTCTGTTTAAAATCAGAAGCCACTAATAAAGATGTGATCCATGAACTCATCTACAAAATTGACAAGGGAACAGTGGATACCATTTTGAGTCTCTTACAAACTTAGTCAATAAATCTATTTATAAGAGAGCTCCTTTGTTAAATCCCAAACAGCAAAACTCCTTGCTGGATTATTTTTAATATTTGTTATTTGGGGCAGATAAAAAAGAATTTTTTTTCTTGATTCAGTTTTTTTAAATGTATGGACTACACTTAGAATTCAGCAGCATTTAAATATCAGTGACATAAGACATTACCAAATTGATAAATAGAGATGAAGTAGAAGAACTGCTTCCCATTGTATTGGGTGCATCTATTATATCGCTGTCTGCAAAATCTAAGATATACTGTGATAAGACTTTCACTCTGTTAAAAATTTAATGGAAATTTTTGAACACGTTGCAGACTTGTCTTAAGATGGGTTTGTCACAATGCCAAGTAACTAATAGGCCTACTCTTATGGTGATTGTCAAAGTGTAACTGATGGATTGCCTGTTTGATGGTTTGAAGGTTTTGTCTTGAAGGATTTATAAACAGAACATGGATCACTTTGGCCTCCCACCTTACTATTTGTTTTTGCTTTTTTAACTCCAGTGCAAGTATGTGAAAGTCACTCAGTGGTGTCAGACTCTGTGACCCCATGGACTGTTCTCCAGGCAAGAATACTGGAGTGGGTAACCTTTGCCTTCTCCAGGGGATCTTCCCAAACCAGGGATCAAACTCAGATCTCCCACATTGCAGGCGGATTCTTTACCATCTGAGTCATTAGGGAAGCAAGTATAGGTATTTTATCATATCCAGTCATGTATTTTTTAGTGTTTTCTGTTGTTTTTCTTATGGTGAAGTTTTACTTTATAAAGGCCATGAGATTTCAAAGAAAATCTTGCTATACTCTCTGCCAAAATTTTTTGTGAACTCAATTATCGTTTAGAAATTTTGTGAATCTCATTATGAAATGAGAAAGTTTTAAATGACACAAAATGAAATGTTTATTACAGATTGTATATATTGTCTTTAATGCTTATGCCTAACTTTAAAAATTATTTTCTCAAATTTAACATAAAATGAATAATAAAAACCAAAGTTTATCTCAGTTAATTCATTTAAGAACTAGGTAGGAATAATTTGCAAATATTTGATATTCTAAATTATGTATTTTAATTTGTTCTACAGGGTATAAAGACATGATTTTTTATAATCTGTACTTTAGTCAGGTGATTACCATCCTCAAACAACTTTTCTGTCTCATCTAAATTTTGCCTTTTCTGTTATCTTCTACCTTGATAGCATTTGAAGGAATTAGATTTCCAAGGGAATTTGAAAATAAATCATTTGGAAGTAATGTTATACACAATATTTAAAATATAGATATTCAAAAAGAGCTTTCAATGATAAACTTTTTCTAATACAACTGTAGTCATCCCTGGATATGCTTTATTGATCACAATAATTAGACTTTCTGAGATACTTCACTGAGTCACTTTGGTTTGCTTAATGACATCTCACTTTGCATTTATGAGGACTTATTTGGATTTTATTCTTTGTCTGAGCGATTTGAAATAAAAGCAATCATGTGGTTTGTTTCACTATTGCATGGTTAGCCAAGTGTGATGTAAATCCTCTTCTTGTAATACTCATGGTTTGCCAGTATACAGAATTGACAATCAAATGAAACCTTTGCTTTATTTTTAATTAATCCTCTTATCCATTTCTGACAGTAAGCATTTAACTAATCTTTTTGTATCAAATATATCAAGAATGTATAAGCATTTCTTTGTTAAGTATTGAACTAGTCTTGTATCACTAATTTCAGTAGTAATTATATTTTCAAGGAATGCACCGTATATATTTTTTATAAATGAATGAGAGTAAAATATATAGGTTACCAAAAGACTCTGAAAGGTTTCTTTTTGTCCTGGATCTATGTCAACTCTCTTAACAATTACAGATATTAAAACCTTTGGGAGAATACAATCTGCATAATATGAAAGTCATAATTATTAGAATAGTTGAATCAATTCTCTCACTCAGTCATCTTGACTCTTTGTGACCCCATGGACTGCAGCATGCCAGGCTTCTCTGTCCATCACCAACTCCTGAGGCTTACTTAAACTCATGTCCATAGAGTCGGTGAATCTGGCATATTGATTGCAGCACTTGCACAGCATCATCTTTTAGGATCTAAAATAGCTCAACTGGAATTCTATTGTCTCCACTAGTTTTGTTCATAGTGATGCTTCCTAAGGCCCACTTGACTTCACCTTCCAGGATGTCTGGCTCTAGGTGAGTGATCACACCATCATGGTTATCTAGGTCATGAAGATCTTTTTTGTGTAGTTCTTCTGTGTATTCTTGCCACCTCTTCTTAATCTCTTCTGCTTCTGTTAGGTCCATACCATTTCTGTCCTTTTTTGAGCCCATCTTTGCATGAAATGTTCCCTTGATATCTCTAATTTTCTTGAAGAGTCTTTCCCATTCTATTGCTTTCCTCTATTTTTTTTTTTTTTTTCTTTTTTTGCATTGATCACTGAGGAAGGCTTTCTTATCTCTCCTTGCTATTCTTTGGAACTCTGCATTCAGATGGGTATATCTTTCCTTTTCTCCTTTGCCTTTTTGCATTTTTTTTTTCTTGGGGATGGTCTTGATCATTGCCTCCTGTACAATGTAACGAATCTCCGTCCATAGTTCTTCAGGCAATCTGTCTATCAGACCTAATCCTTTGAATCTGTTTGTCACTACCACTGTATAGTCATAAGGGATATTTGATTTAGGTCATACCTGAATGGTCTAGTGATTTTCCCTACTTTCTTCAATTTAAGTCTGAATTTTGCAATAAGGAATTCATGATCTGAGCCACAGTCAGCTCCTAGTCTTGTTTTTGCTGACTGTAAAGAACTTCTCCATCTTTGGCTGCAAAGAACATAATCAATCTGACTTCTGAATTTGACCATCTGGTGATGTCCATGTGTAGAGTCTTCTCTTGTGTTGTTGGAAGAGGGAATTTGCTATGACCAGTGCATTCTCTAGGAAAAACACTATTAGCCTTTGCCTGCTTCATTCTGTACTCCAAGGCCAAATTTGCTGTTACTCCAGGTATCTCTTGACTTCCTACTTTTGCATTAGAATCCCTGATGATGAAAAGGACATTGTATTTTGAGTTGGTTCCAGAAGATCTTGCAAGAATTCATAGAACTGTTCAACTTCAGCTTTTTAAGCATTACTGGTTGGGGCATAGACTTGGATTACTGTGATATTGAATGGTTTGCCTTGGAAACGAACAGAGATCATTCTGAAATTGCATCCAAGTGCTGCATTTTGGACTGTTTTGTTGACTGTGATGGCTACTCCGTTTCTTCTAAGGGATTCTTGCCCACAGTAATAGATATAATGGTCATCTGAGTTACATTCACCCATTTCAGTCCATTTTAGCTCACTGATTCCTAAAATGCCAATGTTCACACTTGCCATCTCCTGTTTGACTACTTCCAATATACCTTGATTCATGGATCTAACATTCCAGGTTCCTATGCAATATTTTTCTTTACAGCATTGGACTTTACTTCCATCACCAGTCACATTCACAACTGGGTACTGTTTTTGCTTTGGCTCCATCTCTTCATTCTTTCTAGAGTCATCTCTCCACTGTTCTCCAGGAGCATATTGGGCACCTACTGACCTGGGGAGTTCATCTTTCAGTGTCCTGTCTTTTTGCCTTTTTGTATTGTTCATGGGGTTCTCAAGGAAAGAATACTGAAGTGATTTGCCATTCCCTTCTCCAGTGGACCATGGTTTGTCAGAACTCTCCACCATGACCCGTCTGTCTTCAGTGGCCCTACATGGCATGGCTCATAGTTTCATTGAGTTAGACAAGGCTGTGGTCCATGTCATCAGTTTGACTAGTTTTCTGTGATTGTGGTTTTCATTCTGTCTGCCCTCTGATGGAGAAGGAGAAGAGGCTTATGGAAGCTTCCTGATGGGAGAGACTAACTGAAGGGGAAACTGGGTCTTGTTCTGATGGGTGGGGCCATGCTCAGTAAATCATTAATCCAATTTTCTGTTGATGGGTGGGGCTGTGTTCCCTCTCTGTTGTTTGACCTTAGGCCAAACTATGGTGGAGGCAATGAAGATAATGGCGACCTCCTTCGAAAGGTCCAGTGCAAGCCCTGCCGTACTCAGTGCCCCAGACCCCATAGCAGCCACTGCTGACCCCTGCCTCTGCCAGAAACTCCTGGACACTCATGGGCAAGTCTGGGTCAGTCTCTTGTGGGGTCACTGCTCCTCTTTCCTGCGTCCTGGTGCACACAACGTTTTGTTTGTGCCCTCCAAGGGTCTGTTTCCCCAGTCCTATGTAAGTTCTGGGGGCTCCATGGTGGGGTTAATGGTGACCTCCTCCAGGAAGGCTTATGCCATACCCAGGTCTGCTGCAGCCAGAGTCCATGCCCCTGCAGCCGGCCACGGCTGACCCGTACCTCCACAGGAGACACTCACTCAACAGCAGGTCTGGCTCAGTCCCTGTGTGTTATCCTGGTGTGCACAGGGTTTTGTTTGCACTCTCCAAGCATCTCTGGCTGGTATGGAGTTTAATTGTAAACACAGTTTTGCCCCTTCTTCCGTCTTTGTGGGGCTTCTCCTTTACCCTTGGACCTGGGATATCTTTTTTTTGTGTGAGCTCCAACATTCTCCTGTTGATGGTTGTTCAGCAGCAAGTTATAATTTAGGAGATTTTGCAGGAGAAGATGAGTGCATGTCCTACTACTCTGCCATCATGACCTCATCATAAACTCAAATAGTTTAGTAGCTCTAATAATAACATGAAAAATTACCAAAGAGTCTAGGAACATTAACTCATCATTTTCAGGACTAAAAAGATAGAAAAACAGGTATTATAAAACGTCATTCATTCAAAGTTTTTGTTAAATATTTGTCTAGCTACAGTTGATGTTTCAAGATAAATAACACAAACATGCAAACACTCCTTGAGATTTTTGTATTTGAGTGGGGAAACTAAAAACTAATGTTTATTGGCAGAGATTATTTAAATTCAAGGGAATGCTTAAATATTGACCTTTTCAGCATACTTTCATACTTATTTCATGACCTTTAAGCATCCTTACCTTATAAGTCAAGTAATTTAGAATTTTTCTTAGTTTCCTGTAGCTCAATGAAGAGTATCTGGGCTCAAGATTCATGCGACCTTTTCAGTTATTAATTTAAGACATAATTTACCTGTTAAGTGATTCTGAATATGCTTTCTAATAACCTCATTTAGTCTGTCCTTTTAAGTGAAAATGGGCATCATAGAAATGATCTTCTAGGTTATTATAACCATATAGTGAATATTGAATGTGAGATTACCTAGCCCAGTGGTTACACAGAACATGTTTTTAATAACTGTTTTTCTATTTGCCATTTTCCTGTCCTTTTTTTATATATTTTGGAATTTTGCTACATTCTAGACATTGTTCTCAGTATTGTGAATAAAATTAAATTTAGCTTGTCTTTGGCCCTAAACAACCCATAACTCTTCTGTTTTCACTTTTACTCTTCTTTGCTTGAAATCAGTGTACAAAATAACCTGATATTTTTTAATAATCTTGTTTTCATATATGACCATTTCTCACCAGTCTTTCATTCCCTTTCCTTTTGTTAATATCCACAACACACTAATTACATCTATCTATTCATTAGCCCAAATTCTTCCAATGTTCTTCACTACATATATTATTTATTTTTATCATAAAATTTAATTTTTTTGCCTAAAAGTATAAGCCTTCTGTGATCTAACCCATATTGTAAAAAATAATTGTCAACCTGCTTCCCTTACAGCTGTTACCTGCATGGTTCCAGCTTGTATCACTTTCTCATGTTGTCTGGGCTTTTGTCCTCTGGTGAATCACACCTTTTCTCCTGACAGTCTATTCAGATCCTACTTATCTTTCAGTGCCCATTTAAAATCATCCCTCTCTCCTAGTCAAACACCTAATAATCATTCTTGCTTCTGCCTCATAAATACATGCATTGTGTAGGCCTCATTGTGTGCTTAAATCTACACCTATATTAACATTTGAATGTACAAGTAGATTGTAAATGAGAAAAAGGATAAGATCTTAGAGTTTTGCATCCCTATCGGTTTTAAGTTATTTAATACCCTATCTTGTTACAGAAATAATTTAGAAAATCTTACATAGATATGTACTTCAAAAGGGAAACATAAAAGATTTTAAAAGAATTAAAATGTTGGGTGGGTAGGGTACAGAGGCTCAAGAGAGATGAGATATATGTCTAATTATGGCTGGCTTGCGTTGTTGTACAGCAGAAACCAACACGACGTTGTAAAGCAGTTTTCCTCCAATTAAAAAATAAATTTAAAAATAAATAAATATTTTAAAAAGAAGAAACATGCCTATGTAAATTAAGGATGAAATCATTTATTATTCATATAAATTATGATTCATATTTTATAAGTACTTTAATATAAATTGCATAATTATTTTGCATATATATTATTTTAGAAAGAAAGCTAGAGAAATTGGGAAATGGTAATTGAATATAGATGATAGGCATGGTTATTGATGAATAATTGAAATTTTTCTTCTCTGAAAAATATTAAAGACAAATTAATTGCAGATTTCTCATCTTTCTGGATTTATTAAAGATTAATGAGATTTCAGAAGAGTTTAATCTGAATAATGGACTCCAAAATATATGATTATATTATTATACATGTATATGTATCTATGTGCATATTTGCATATATTTGCACACTTTTATAATAATATTTGTGAAAAGCATTCAGACTAATTAAAGGTTCTTCAGTAGCATACTCTCACTTTGCTTTTGTTCACTAATTTCTCGTAATTTGTTACCTTTATCTTAACATTCTCAACTCTTTTCAGAGTTGAGTTATCTTGGCATAACTGATAGTTTGAAAAGTTGTAGGAAGTGCTTTGCTTTTTGTCTTTATGAAGAATAGTAACTCTTCGGGATGCTATCCAGACTCTGAAGCTACATTATACAAAACATGAGTGATGCTGTTTTGTCTCTGGAAAAACCGTGTAGTTCACTCTCTCTCTTCCCCTGAATCTGTTGTCTCATTCTGTGAGCTCTGGAAGTTCATTATGGACTTGAACTCTAATATATCCCGTCAATAATGTACACTGAGCACTGTGAAAAATATAGTAACAAATGTATGAGACAACTCATTTCCTAGCCTTGGAATCTTACTATTTTAGGAAAACATCTCATGGTTATGTGTGTTTGTGTGATACAGTGGATATAAATCTCAAAAAATGCATTTACTTTTTAAATTCCTTCTTCTTTGAAGGAAAGAAACGATGGTAAATAGGAGCAAATGTGCTGCACCAAGTTAGCGTACCACCATAAATCAATCATTGCACTGCTTTCCCCAGAGTGGGAGAAACACTCTCCATCCATCTCTCCAAGCAGCAACTATAGATAAATCAGAATGGGCATGCATGCTATAACCAATTTGCCATCCCTATGTTAAATATCTCCTACAGATTGTTTAAACCATGTTTTTTTTTTTTTTGGTTATGTGAACCATAAAGATAATTATTTACCAAGATTTTTTTTCAAATTTTTAGCTTCTATTTTTTTCTAGTCTGTGTGTGTGTGCTTAGTCACTCAGTCATGGCCAACTGTTTGCAGCCCCATGGACTGTCGCCTGCCAGGCACCTCTGTCCACATAATTTTCCAGGCATGAGTACTGGAGTGAGTTGCCATTTCCTAGTCCAGGGGATCTTCCCAACTCAGGGATCAAACCTGCGTCTCTGTGTCTCCTGCATTGGCAGGAAGATTCTTTACCACTGCGCCACTTGGAAATTCTGTTTATTGATAAAATGAAGCTTTGATCGCTAAGACATCAATTTGTGCCATTTAATTTCTCAATATGGTGTCTATAAAAATATGCTTTATTTCTACTACTATTTACTGCTTTATTTAATTATTTGCACTACCATTATCCTCTATATATGCTTATTAAATTTTTCTTCATATAGTTTTTATAACAATGATTGTAATACACTGAATAGGCTTATAATCTCTTATTTATAGATTAACTTTTAGTGTTTTTGAAGGTTTCTGTCATATTGGCTCAAGTGGTTCAGTCGTGTCTGTGACCCCATGGACTATACAGTCCATGGAATTCTCCAGGTAAGAATACTGGAGAGGGTAGCCTTTCCCTTCTCCAAGGGGTTTTCCCAACCCAGGGATCAAACCCAGGTCTCCCACAGGGATTCTGTCATATTAGAGTATTAATATGTTTTTAAACTTCCAAAACTGTTTTCTTTCTATTTGTTCCTATGAGTAAAAATCATAATTGAAATTAGCCCTTAATTATATGACCTTTTAGTCCTGATATTCTGAATTATCTTGATGGATGGGATAATACTTTTATTTTTGAAAGTTGTGGCCCTGGACATTCTTTTTCTAATACTTGCCCACTTTGGAGTTTGGCTGCTCTTGCCTTTCCCTTCCACAGCTTATAGAGTGTTCTGTATTTGTGATTTTTTTTAATTGGCTCTATCCTTCTCTAGGACTTTTTCTTCACACTGTCTTTGTGTTGGGTAGCAATAAAACAGGCTATGCATGAGTAAGTCATCAACCCAACAGACCTGCAGTGCTTTAGAACCACTCATGGTTAACTGCACCTTAAATCACTGCAGTAGACAACCACTGTGTCGGGAACAAAAGCACTTGTCTTAAACCATATCACTCTCTGACATATATAACATCTGCTTAGACTCAGGGGCACTTTCATGGATTTTTTTAGTCTATTTGTCTACTAGATGCAGAATTGTATTTAAATAGATATGCAAAAGAAAATCAAGAGAGAAAAATAAGTGTGCATATACACATAAAGGACTTCCCAGGTGGCGTTATTGGCGAAGAACCCACCTGCCATTGCAGGAGACTCAAGAGGCGCAGGTTCAATCCCTGAGTCGGGAAGATCCCCTGGAGTAGCAAATGGCAACCTGCTCCAATGATCTTGCCTGGAAAGTTCCATGGACAAAAGAGTCTGGCGGGCTACAGTCCATGGGGCTGCAAAGAGTCAGACATGACTGAGCACTTGTGCATAAAATCTATATATTTTTTATTTTTCCATGTGCCACCCCCTAACTCCACTGATTTCCTTTGTTCAGAATCCTCATTAATTATGTGTTTGTGTGTGTGCTAAGTTGCCCAGTTGGGTCTGACTCTTTGCAGACCCCATGAATTGTAGCCCACAAGGCTCCTCTGTTAAATGAAATTCTTTACCACTGCACCACCTGCAGATTCTTTACCACAGCACCAACCTGGGAAGCCCCTCATTAATTACACTGCCTCCAAAACAGAGCAGATTGGGACAGTTTAACACAACTGAATATATAGGATATAAATGTTGCAAATAAATGACTGCTAGAAATCCAGTGTTCTGAAGAAATTGTGTCTTCTCATCTGGCCATACTTGATACGATTTCCCAAATGTTTAACTAATCTTAACAATGTAAAGAATCAGTGGATTAATTCATTATATGCTCAGCGCAGGATCTTTATACTACATCATTTGATTAAAAAAAAAAAAAAAACTGCAAGGCCTAGCATAGTGCCTGATAGAAAGTGTTAAGGACAGTGGGGTAGGGAGGGAAGACTGAGAACTCACACTTATTAGGGTCTCTGTTTATACATTTGTTCATTTACAGTACCATTTTAGTTTTTATTTTCTAAAAACTTAACCATACTTAACACATTCCCTCCTTCGTATTTCTATGGGTGGCTCATTTAGTGAGGCTATCCACACTTGAGATACTTTGGTAACATTGGTTGTTGACATTTTAGCTAATAGTGTATAAATAAAAAATGACGAGTTGGCCTAAGTTTTAAATACTTTCCCTGCTCTTTCTGTTGCTGGAGAGCAAACAGAAATTAATTATTTAAACATTTTCTGTGAGCTTGCTATGTGTAAATAATGATATTGCTAGAGGTAGGAATGATGGCAAAATTGTGGATATTAAAAACCTAGATAACTTTTTCAAAATGTCTTTTCTAGACCCTAAAATAAACAATAAGGTTAAAAATGATCCATTAAAAACACAGATTTTCAACAATAAAATTAGTTATTAAACAATGATAAATTCACAAGTGGGATATTATTTAGTAAGAATTAAGTTTTGCTTATTTTATTTGTATTCAGATAGATAAAATCTTAATGAATATGCCAGACCCTTATAGGACAGGATTTTTCTTTTACTGGCTAATGAATCCAAATTTTATTCCTTTATTCATGAATCATTTTGAAGAAATTTGCTAAAATTGGAAGTTACTTGCCTCTTCATTCATTGCTGAATTTACTAAAATGGGCCTCACTGTGTCTCCTAGAATTTATCAAACATTTAAACACTTATGCATATTGATTGGAACTCTTAATTCAGTTATATTCACTTTTTCTAAATCTCCCAGAGAGGAGTGATGATACTGATATATCATCTTTGTTGCAGTGAAATTCTACAAAAGTACTTCTGATTCCTTATTTAGTAACATGGGCAGAAAAAAAAATGTGATTACATTTAGCCAGTGTCCAAACCCCAGAGGTCACTAGAAAAATGTGAGGCAGAGGAGAGACCATCTGCTGGAGCTGCCTGGTCTGCTAAAAATTTTTGTGTGTGAAATACCCCTCTTCCTTCCTGGGAGAGGCTGTGGAGGCCAAGGTGTGAACTGGGAAAGGGTGCAGACAGGTGGGGGCTCGGGAAAACTTGACACCTGTGAGTCACCTGAAAGTGAAAAAGTGAAAGTCACTGAGTCCTGTCCGACTCTTTGTGACCCCATGGACTGTAGCCTGCTAGGCTCCTCTTTCCATGGAATTCTCCAGGCAAGAATAGTGGAGTGCGTAGCCGTTCCCTTCTCCAGGGGATCTTGCCAGCCCAGAGGTCGAACCCAGGTCTCCTACGCTGCAGGCGGGTTCTTTACCATCTGAGACCCCAGGGAAGCCCGTGAGTCACCTAGTAATAATAAGTGAGTTCTGTGTGTCATCAGCCCTTTGCCTCCTATCACGAAAACTGCATGTGTATTTCCAAAATTCCCCAAATTCCACACAAATTTAACTAAATAGATTTCAGAATTCACAGTGGAGTATAGATAAGGAAAGGTGTACAAGGACTGTGAAAGTCTGTTTTAATTACCCAGACCCCTTGAATACTGTACTTCATTGCACTGCATTGCACTGCATATCAAGGTCATTATGCTTAAATAGAAACAGAAGAGTAAAAATTACTCAATTTTAAAAGCAGAAAGGGCAAAAGCAGTTGCCAGGACCTAAAGGTAGGAGAAATACAGAGTGGCTGGTTAAAGTCTCAGAAATTTTCAGCTCTAAGATGAATTAAGTCTGAGGAGCTCATGTAAACATGATGGCTATCAATTGATGGCATTATATTGCATAGTGAAATGTCCAAGAGAAAAGTCTTAAATAGTATCACACCAAAAGGACAAGTATGTGAGGTGATGGATATGTTAATTAACTAGATGATAGGCAATCCTTTCACAGGGTGCGGATAGATCACTAGAACAAATACTAAGTATCTTATACTTTTGCATCAATTACATATCAGTAAAGCTGAAATTTTTAAAAATCACCATCTTTCATTCTTTTCCACATTTTTTTAGTGACTATTGTTTTAATGGATCAGGCATGACTCAGTCTGGTAGTAAACAAGTAAAGAGAAATAAATTCATTGTAACATGGTCTATTAACTACAAAGGACACATAACATTTTACCCAATTTATGAAATTCATATAAAATGTAGGCATACTTCATTATTGTGAGCAGATCAAAAGGTTGAATGTTGAATATCATTCTAACTTAGTATTGAGAATGTTTTATTTCATTTCTTTCTAAAGTACACAAAATAATTAGTTGTAAAGTATATTTGATAACATCAGAGATAAGTAGGATCAGTTAATATTGAAATATCTAAGATATTTCTATAGAATATTAAAAAATAGTGATGTTGTTATAGTGTATTTTTATTGTGCTCATATATAGTTCAATAGATACATTTGTTCAATTAATGACTATTTCTCAGATGCACTTAGCATGCTTTATAGGCTTTTAGCATTAATTTAGTAATCCAGCCCTCATTTAAATATCTCTTTGGGAAATTAGAAATCTTATTCGATAAATAAGTGCACCATTTAGATTTGAAACTATTTTTTGAAGCGTTACTTAAATATTTTTAATATAGAAAACCTAAAGTATATTAGGTTAGAGCCTCTTGATGAAAGTAAAAGAGGAGAGTGAAAAAGTTGGCTTAAAGCTCAACATTCAGAAATGAGAATCATGACATCCTGTCCAATCATTTAATGGCAAATAGATGGGGAAACAATGGAAACAGTGACAGACTTTTTATTTTCTTTGGCTCCAAAATCACTGCAGATAGTGACTACAACCATGAAATTTAAAGACACTTGCTACTTGGAAGAAAAGCTATGACCAACCTAGACAGCATATTAAAAAGCAGAGACATTACTTTGCTGACAAAGGTTCATCTAGTCAAAGCTATGGTTTTTCCAGTAGTCGTGTATGGATGGGAGAGTTGGACGTTAAAGAAAGCTGAGCACCAAAGAATTGATGCTTTTGTTGGAGAAGACTCTTGAGAGTCCCTTGGACAGCAAGGAGTTCCAACCAGTCCATCCTAAAGGAAATCAGTCCTGAATATTCATTGGAAGGACTGATGCTGAAGCTGAAACTCCAATACTTTGTCCACCTGATGCAAAGAAGTGACTCTTTTGAAAAGACCTTGATGCTGAAAAAGATTGAAGGCAGGAAGAGAAGGGGATGACAGAGGATGAGATGGTTGGATGGCATCACCTACTCAATGGACATGAATTTGAGCAGGCTCTGGGACTTGGTGATGGACAGGGAAGCCTGGCGTGCTGGGGTCCATGGGGTCACAAAGAGTTGGACACGACTGAGTGACTGAACTGAACTGAACTGAACTGAACTAAAAGTATGTTAAACCTTATTGGTGTCATGGAGTGCTTTCTGGGTGATGACATTTTAAAAAAATCCTTTAACTGAAGGATAATTGCTTTACAGAATTTGTGTTTTTTTGTCATACATCAAGAATCAGCCATAGGTACACCCGTGTCCCCTCGCTCCCAGGCCTCCCTCCCATCTCCATCCCAGCCTCATCCTCAGTCTGTCGCAGAGTTCGCTTGAGTTTCCTGAATCGTGCAGCAAATTCCCCCCGGCTGTCTATCTTACATACAGTATAATAAACTTCTATGTTACTCTCTGCATGCATCTTCCCTTCTCCCTCCTCTCCTCAACAGTGTCCATATGTCTGTTCCATGTGTCTGTTCCTCCCTGAAGATAAGTTCTTTAGTGTCATCTCTTCAGATTCCATATATATGTGTCAGTATACGATATTTATATTTCTCTTTCTGACTTACTTCGCTCTGTATAATAGGCTCTAGTTTCATCCACATCATTAGAGCAGATTCAAATGCATTCCTTTTTATGGCTGAGTAGTATTCCATTGTATATATGTACCACAGCTTCTTTATCCATTCATCTGTCAATGGACATCTAGGTTGCTTCCGTGTTCTAACTATTGTAAATAGTGCTGCAGTGAACACTGGAGTACATGTGTCTTTTTCAGTTTTGATTTCCTCAGAGTATATGCCTAGGAGTGGAATTGCTGGGTCATATGGTGGTTTTATTCTGAGCTTTTTATGAACACTCTGGTGGGCAATCTAAAGAATATGAATGAGTCATAATTTTCTACCTTTCACATCCCACTTTACGTTAAGAGAGTTTCAATGCTCTTTCATTTTTATCATTAAACTGAAATGTGGGGAATGATGGATTAACTATTGAGCAGCTACCATACTCCTGATGTGTGCCTTTGCCCATGTTGTGTTTGGAGCATGAAACTTCTTCCACTGAAGTTGGATTCTATCCAGGAAATGCACTGATCTGTAGCCTATTGCTTTCTAGTCTGTCACAAACAAAAAATTGTAAGGAACAGCTGCATGAGAGCATGCCTGTGGCTTTCAGCAAGTCATCTCATGTCACTGCTTCCAGGAGGCTGTCTGCAGGAATCCATCTCAGGGGCATAAAATAAGCTCTTAAAATTTTATTTGAGCTCAGTGTGGCCATTTTTCTTATGTATGGATGAATAATATTGTTCTATTCCTAAGAATTACCTTAACCACCTTATAGTTAACTCTTGAACATGGGAATGACTACCTACTCCAGTATTCTTGCCTGGGGAATTCCATGGGCAGAAGCCTGGCCAGCTACAGTCCATGGAGTTGCAAAGAGTAGGACATGACTGAGTGACTAACACCCCTACTATCTATTCCCTCTTTCCAGTACACTACACAGCTCTACTTGTTAGGCAGTAGATAGGTCCTCTCTTGCCTTGATTACAAATTTCTTTTTTTTTTTTCCTTTGGGAAGCTCAACTCAGGATAGACTTTCTTTGGAGCAGTAGTAAACACATTTGAGCCCTCACCAATTTTTTTTTTTTCCTCATCCTGTTTTCATTTTAGATTTGTCTATATATTTTCAATATACACTTAAACCCTAGACAGATTTATCACTCTTATTTTGCAGGAAAGGTACATAGAGCACAAATATGTACAAGTTCACATGTGGAGAGAAGGGAGCTAGTAATTGTCCTGAAATGTTTATGTTTATGGATTATGCATATGGGCATAACTGTGTGTGTAAACACATATGTGATTGTATTGATATTGTTTGTTTTTGTCATTGAACATTGTATTAGCTGCCGTCTATGAATGTTAGTACATATAGAACTAGTTCAATTGATCTTTGGAATCATAGCTCTGTCGGTTAAGAATCTGTCTACAATGCAGGGAACCCGGGTTCAATTCCTGGGTTGGGAAGATACCCTGGAGAAGGGAATGGCAACCCATTCTACTATTCTTTCCTGAAGAATTCAATGGACAGAAGAGCCTGGCAGCTTACAGCCCATGGGGTTGCAAGAGTCAGACAAGACTTAGTGACTAATCCACTACTGTCACAATTCATTGTAGCTGGTGTTTTTCCACTCTTTAAATATATCATATATATATATATATATTTTTTTTTTTTTTTTTCTCTTTTACTGCACATTTAAATATGTTGTATGCCTAGTCGCTCAGTCATGTCTGACTCTGCAACCCCATGGACTATAGCCTGCCAGCCTCCTTTGTCCATGCAGATTCTCCAGGCAAGTAGACAAGAGTGGGTTTTCATGCCTTCCTCCAGGGGATTTTCCCAAACCCAGGTCTCCTGCATTGCAGGCGTGTTCTTTACTGCCTAAGTCACCAGGGAGGCTTCTGTTTAAATATGTTTAATATATATACTTAATCACTCAGTTGTATCCCACTCTGTGACCACATAAATAGTAGCCCACCAGGCCCCCTCTGTCCCTGGGATTCTCCAGGCAAGAGTTCTGGAGTGGGTTGCCATTTCTTTCTCCAGGAATATATATGTGTGTGTATACACACACACACACACACACACACACATGCATGTATATTAATGAACATTTATATGATTTTTTCCCAATATTCCAGTATTGCAAAACATCTTTTGCACATGTTTTAAAAGTTTGGGACTTTCTATTGTATATATAAGGAAATTCTGGGGTATAGGGCATGCACAATTTCAACTTAACGGTTCAGTTCAGTTCAGTTCAGTCACTCAGTCATGTCCAACTCTTTGCAACCCCATGCATGGACTGCAGCACGCCAGGCCTCCCTGTCCATTGCCAGCTCCCGGAGTTTACTCAAACTCATGTCCATTGAGTCGGTGATGCCTTCCATCCATCTTATTCTCTGTCATCCCCTTCTCCTCCTGCCTTCAATCTTAGCTTAACAGATATTTTCTTAATCTCTTTCCAAAATAAGTTTCCAGGGCATTATCCCAGTAGCAGTTTTTAGGAATTCCTGTTTCTTCATATTTTCCCAACATTTGGTATTCCCCCAAACTTGAAATTAACCATTTATGTATGTCTATTTTTGAAACTTCTGTTATGTTCCAGCAATCTCCTTCACCCTTGAATCAGCACCACCTGGTTGAATATAGCTTTATAATAATTTTTTAGATATCTGGTAAGGTAAACACTGTGCTTACTCTTCCAAAAATTTTATTCTTTACCTTTCACTCATTAATATGAATTCATTTCCATTTAGAAGCAGAAATGGCTTATCATAATTCAAAATTTTAGGGTACAATAATATTCTGATGAAACAAAATTAATTTCTATAAATATGACTGCAAACCATCCTCTTGTTTTTAAATAATCATATCTATTTCCATTTTTGTTCATGTTTTTGGCGGGTTGATTCTCAAGAAGTTACTTTTATATTTTCTACATAGTCTGAGTTTCTTCAAATATGCTTTACCAATTTTGCATCCCTATTCTCTTGCTTTTTCTTTGCCCAAAATGCCACCACCCAGGCTTATTCTTAATTTATTAAAATCTTTAAAGGTTATATGGGGCATCCTTGGTGGCTCAGATGGTCAGGCATCTGCCTGCAATGTGGGAGATTGGGTTCAATTCCTGGGTTGGGAAGATCCCCTGGAGAAGGGAATGGCAACCCACTGCAGTATTCTTGTCTGGAGAATTCCATGGACAAAGGAGCCTGGCAGGTTACGGTTCATGGGGCCTCAGAGTCAGACATTGCAGAGTGACTAGCACTTTCACGTTACTTCCTAAAAGTTATATGAAACCTACTTCTCCAAAGCCACCTTATATCCTATCCAGAGAGTGATTCTTCCACCCATCAAATTCCTAGGCACTTACTACCCTCATGGAGCTTATCAGAAGTGTGGACCGCTGCTGTAGAAACCATAGCTCCCCGGAGCTTCAAGACCAGAGCACCTTTCTCGCCCTCCTCTGGTGTAACCTGGGGAGCACTGTGTACATTTCCTCACAAGCATCCAGTGTCTACCCAGTTCCTGCATTTCTGGGGAACCACCTTCCCACAGTTAGTCCATTCAATTTTCAGTCTAGTGAGAAAACCTTTTTCTTATTTCTGATGTTTTCCAAACATTAGTCACTTTCTACAAACGTCTACAAACGTCATGGCTTTCCACATATTTATATAACACATATACTTCTATGTAAATATAGCTATTTTAAAGGAAATTTCAGACCAATATAGTAAGCTGGAAACCCATCACACCTGCCAAAAGACAGTTTACTAAAAGATAGATACAACAAAAACAAAGCGAGGTTATTATGTCTTACCTACAGATGTACTGTTTGAATGAAAACTCCTCCAAGAGCTCTTTCTCTGAGGGGAAAGGCTAGAAATTAGTAATGTGCTTACTAGCGTAAGAAGAACTTTCCACATGATGTGTTGAAAGAGCTTGGAAGCAAAGGTAAAAGAGAATAGATTTCTCTTTATGTGAATCAAAGATGTTTAACGTTGTGCTTATAAAAAAGGTGATATAACAGTTTCTCATTCTGAGTGGTGATTAGAATTAAATGAGTAACACTTGGACATTAGTGTCCAGTGCATGAGATCATTTGCTATTATTTTTATTAGTTTCCTTTCTTACCTTTGAATGAAGAATCAGTAGTGTTAAATTGTGCAGTTCTTTTTTCACTAAAAAGGATTGTTTTTCATTTTTAATAGAAAATAATTTGGGCAAGTACTTGGAAAATAAACTAATTCATTTAGCTTTATTTGCAGATTAAATAGAAACAGTTAGCTTTCTAGTTTAGGAATATGACCAAACACAAGCTGGGTATAAACACATCTAATAGGGAGCACTGAAGTACTCTTAAAATGAAATTCTGCAGACGGCCCTGGACCATGCATTAGTGTAATTTCCCCTTAATACTGTTATTATTGTTGTTCAGTCACCAAGTCAGTCATGTCTGACTCTCTGTGACCCCATGGACTGCAGCAGGCCAGGTCTCCCTATCCCTCAACGTCTCATGGAGTTTGCCCAGCATGTCCATTGAATTGGTGATGCCATCCAACCATCTCATCATCTGTTGCCCTCTTCTCCTTCCACCTCAATCTTTCCCAGCATCAAGGTCTTTTCCAATGAGTCAGCTCTTCACATCAGATGGCCAAAGTATTGGAGCTTCAGCTTCAGTATCATTGCTTCCAATGAGTATTCAGGGTCAGTTTCCTTAAGGATTGATTTGTTTGATCTTCTTGCTGTCCACTTAATACCATATCATGGAAATAATGTGGTGAATGAGTACTTTGTAATTCATCCTTAAACTCATATAATAATTCAAATGAATTAAAATATGTAAATTTTTGATCTTTTAAATTAGATTTTTTAAGTGTTTAAAACAGGTGACTTTATTATTGTTTCTTTCCCTATTCATTCCAACCTACCTTTTCCAAATTACTATGTGCAATAAGTAAATAATAACAAGTGTATTATAAGTATATTTATATAGAGATGTAAATTTATTGTAGTGTACATAAGTGTATATTTATATGTATCAATGTTCACCCTGGCTACTGATATTTTCAGTCATTCCTAGAACCAGCAGCTGACGTGCTTCTAAACATTTATTTTTTATTCTTCTAGTCAAATTTTCCATTTGTGCAGTTTCTTGATGGTAATATGGGTACTTTTAAACTAGTTAAACGCAATTTACAAAGGTCACCAATTTATAATACGGCCATGGCCTTTTCAGATCATCAGGTTAGAAGCCTAAATTAAGTATTGTGGCCTAAAATACAGCCCTCCAGATCTCTGAAGAAAATACAATTATAAAATTTTTTAAAATAACATGTAAAATGCAATCAGAAAACTAGTGGGAGAATATGGAGGTCAGTGTCTCTGCAAGCTTTGGAGAAAGCACTTGGTCATCGCACAGAGGAGGTCAGATGGGAACACAAACCACCAGTCGTGTCCTGTCCTGTGGCCAAGTTTTCATAGTGTAAGGGAGGGAGTAAAACTAGTTTTCTGTCTACACTTCTGAGTTCTTGGCTGGGACCCTAGTAATAAAGGACAGCTTAGCAAGAGAAAACCAAGCAGATTATTAACATGTATCCCTCATGCATGGGACTTCCCTGGTGGCACAGTGGTAAAGAATCCACCAGGCAAGCAGGATTTGGTCCCTGGGTTGGGAAGATCCCCTGGAGAAGGAAATGGCAACTCACTCCAGGATTCTTGCCTGGAGAATCCCATGGACAAAGGAGCCTGGTGGGCTACAGTCACGGGGTCACAAAGAGTCGGATATGACTTAGCAACTAAACAACATCCCCCGTGCATAGCTGGGAGATATCAGTGAAAAACAAATTACTGAAAGAAGTGGCTTAGAATTTAGGCTTAAATACCGTCTTAACAGGGATAGGGCAGTGGGTTGTAGACCTTTTAGGGGTGAGTCAAGGTTTTAGGGAAGATGAATGAGCCCTTTGAAGGATAAATGGAAGGTGTGATGGTTTTGACAGTGTGTCTCATTGTGGTGGTGACAAGAATCATTCTTCCCAGGTTGATGAATTTCCTGGGGAGGGGATATGTGAGAAAAGAGTTGTTGCTTGTCCTCTTCATTGCTGCATCTCTAGCCTTCCTGAAAGATGCTTTGTGAGTAGAATGTGCTAAACTGATTTTTATTTAATATATGAATAAACATGATGACATTTATGCTCTGGGAATACATCTTGAGACTGAGCAATAGGGGCAAGACATAAGTCAGAAGTTGGAAACCTTTAACATAATCTTGCTATGATAAATCCTAAAATAGAATGCTGACAACATGGACTGATACAGATGTATGTGGAAAATATGAAAAATAACGAGACATAGACCTGTGTGCTCCCCATTCCAAAAAAGAAATATAAAATCTAAGCATCAATAAAATTCTTCATTTTTTAAGTATAATGATTTGAAACATTGTATTATCAATAGAATCAGCTGAATAAATAATTTATCTAATATATTAATTCGATTCAGAAGATTTCTAATTTAGAGTGCTATAGATTCAGAACTGGTGCTTACATTTGAAGTTCAAATTTGAGGTGCCTTTTTTTAGGATCATTGTCACAAGAAGCCCCCACTACCATCTCTGACATATCATCTGATCCATTATTTAAGACATGAAAAAGCTGCATACAGCTTTTCCAGTTTACAAATGGAAAAATATGTCCATAATTCTATTATTTTGGATCACATATATTCCATTCACTCGCATCATGCTCCCTAAATATGTTTCAATTGCGTGAATTATATGCTTTCTAAGTATATTTATCCATCCATAGAGTCAACAAATATTTATTGAGTTATTTAATGATGCCTGTGGATGTAACAGTAATATACTAAATGGCACTATTATGATTCCTAAAGTGCCCCCTTTTCTGAGTTAATATAAAAATCAATTCAATTTCAGCTGAATCAACAATAAAGTTACCAACAGAATGCCTAGCATGGAGCAGGTATTGAATAAAAGTGGGTATTAATCTCAATTTATCATTTATAGCATATCTGACTCTGTTTGGTACTTGGATTACTATAAAAGAATTCTAAGCTAAGGGATTTATAATCTTACTGTGAGTGTAAAGGAGGAAAAATAATTTCTCCTCTACCCTTAGGCATTCTTGGCTGAGAATCTTATAATAAAAAGCAGATTAACAAGAGAAAAAACAAACAGAATTTTATTAAAATGTATCCCTCATGCATATCCGAGAGGTGCCTAGGGAAAAGTGAGTAATTCAAAGAGGTGGCTTAGAATTCAAGTTTCAATATCATCTTAATAAAGAAAGAGGAGGGGAATGTAGGTTTCTTAGAGGAGGGTAAATGACATTTAAGAAAGACAAATGGGTCCTTAGAAAAATAGATGGGAGGTGTGACTAGTTTGTGACAAAGTGGGTCTGGGTGTAGTGTCATTTCTAGCCTCCTCTCCTGTGACATGAGTCAATTTTCCCTGGTTGATGCAACTCCTGGGGAGGGGATTTATGACAACTGAGTTCCTTTAGCTAAATCCATCTATAGGCAGAGACTGAGAGTTCAGAGAAATTATCTCCCTGCATTTGCTGTTTTTCAAATGCCGACAGCTCAAAATAATCAATGTGCCAAAGTGGCATGTTTCGTTGTGGCATATTCTGCTACTCTTCATCAGCTAAGACAAGGAACAACCGTAAAACAACTGAATAGCAGAGGACTACAACACATACACCTTCACCTAAGCCTCTCAGCCGAGAGGAATAACCAGTTAATCTTATTTAGATTTCTAGTACCAGCACTGAAAAAGCCTGATTTCTGGGATAAAAACCAAAATTAAAGTGTCACCAGTCCTTTTATCTTCCCATTTTTCACCTCTGGGGGAAAGACAGGTTATACTCATTATCTAGGTATGCCTGGCCAAGGTTAGTATGAGTAATGATGGATGAAGTATTTACCTCTTCTCCTGACCCATGTTCTCCTGTGTGGTCCCTGCTGAGACGCAACAGAAAGACAGCCAGAGGATAAGGCCCAGGCCTCCGGGGGCATCTCTCCAGCACTGATGGAGACATCTGTCCACACTGGCCTCACTTCATGACAGCTAATTAGGCTTCTTTCTGTACCCTCCTTCATGCCATCAAGTGTTGAACTCGTCTGCATTTCCTCTCTGCCACTTGTTACGTGAAAAGTGGACCTTACCTTTTCCCAACTTATAACAAACCAAGTGATCTGAAATCTAATTATTGGCCCAGTGGCTTTATCTTCATCCAGATTGCTGTTGTTCAGTTGCTCAGGCATGTCCACCTCTTTGAAATGCTATGGACTAGAGCACGCCAGGCTTCCCTGCCCTTCACCATCTCCCAGAGTTTGCGCAAACTCATGTCCTTTGAGTAGGTGATACCATCCAACCATCTCATCTTCTGTCAACCCTTTCTCCTCCTGCCCTCAGTCTTTCACATCAGGGTCTTTTTCAAGGAGTCACCTCTTTGCATCAGATGAACAAAATTTTGGAGTTTCAGCTTCAGCCCCGGTCCTTCCAATGAATATCCAGGGTTGCTTTCCTTTAGGATTGGCAGGTTTGATCTCCTTGGTGTCCGAGGGACTCTCGAGTCTTCTCCAGCACCTTGAAATGTGTTTGCAAGATTTTTCATAAACAGTGGTGTTTTCCAATTAATCGTCAGGGCTATGGAAGCCATGTTCTATCTTTCTTGGTCTTGGGAAGTTTTTCTGCTTGCTGTTAGAACAGAAGCCCCTCAGACTTACTTTTTCCACTATTCTTTTTCTTACATGTTTTCCTGGTGATCCTCATTGCTTTAAATAGTATGGGCTTTCCACTTGCCCAGTTAAGCTCTCCAGCTGTGTTTCTGGCAAATTTGTTTTTCCTTAAAGATTTTTTCCCCTTTTCTCCTGCTGTGAATGTGTAGCAGTCCTTGCCAACCAGCTTCTCATGCTTGCAATCTTAGCGTAAATGCTGCTCACAGCCACCCATGTTGTTTTCTGTCTCAATGATGACACAAGTATGAGTAGGCAAAAGACTTCCCAGCCTCCTTCAAAATCGCTTTAACAGCTAAGTTTTTCTGTTAATAGCATATGAGGGGGTCTGAGAATTGAGTGACTTCAATATTAGGAGCCTAAATGCACATCTGTGACTAAAGAAATGCCAAAAACTGTGATGGGGAGTTTTCATCCAATTAACTCCTGAAAAAGTGTTTTCTGTATAAAAGTGCTTCCTTTTAGAGTGCATGAAATATGTAAAATAAGCTCAGAACGACTGGGTCATTCTGTGTAAACGACCACATTTTTCTAAAACTTTTATCCATCTGAGAACGTATTGCCCTTTTAATGTCTATTTGGGTTTCTTTTTTACTGTCATTCTTGGCTAGAGTCCTCTTCTATTTCCTATCTCAAGAGGCAGCACCATTTGACTGAGATATCTTTCATCATTCTTGAAATTCAGTTGCTAGACTGCTTCTTTTCCAGGCTGTACAACCTGACTACAGCATTTTCCATAAACCAACTGGAAAAAAAAGGATATTTTCTTAAATAGCAAATTTTAACTGTCATTGTGTTGGAATGTGCCTTTGAGAATAAAGTATCACAGATAGGGAGAATTTCCGATTTCCATGGTAAGTGGAATTTACTGTATTGTTTTCAACCTTTCTCAACATTAGTAGCTGTTTGGAGACTCATTTTCTGGGAACAGAATACAAAATGCCTTTCTACTGTGTAAGTTTACACCATATAATTTGGACACTTCAAGCATCTTGTTTTTTAAATGATATTTCCAGCACGTCTTTTAAAATGAATTCCAATATAAATACTTATTACAGCACTGAAGGAGGGGACCATTAGCTATGAGGTGGAAGATCAGTTTTTTCAAATGAGTCTTTTTACCGTTTAAAAGGAAAGGAGAACTTTAGCATCCTACTTTTCTACTCCCACATTGTTCTTATGTAAGTCAATGTAATATTCATTTGAGAGCTGAGGAAACTGGGGCAGAGGAAGGCTGAGTGACTTGCCCTCGGATGCACAGAATAGAATGGCCAGACTGAGGTTCAGCCTGCCACAGAAATCTGAAACTGTGCTTAACTTGCTGTGCCCCTTCCTCATCTGGACAAATAACAGACAATTGTAGTGTTAAATCTAACATGATCAACTGTTAATGAGCAGTGACATCAACATGATTTACCATTTCTCCTGGAATCTAAGCTACTCCCAGTGAGGAAGTTAAGAGGTTTTGGAACTGGGATTCAATTTTTATGGTCACAAAGATTTTGCATATTGCTTTGTGAATGTGCCAAGTGCTAGCTCTGTAATCAGAAATTAAAAGCAATTTCCCAAATTATCTAGCTTATTTTCCAGAAGACCCATGCTTCTCTTTTGTATTCGTATTTCCCATAACAGAAACACAGGGAGCAGGTCTGGGCAGAAAAGAGATTCTTAATCTATATTTTAATTTTAAGGAGTGAAATAGTGAGTTAAATAATTTGCTCTTTCTTTCCAGTCTTTGTGCTTTTTCTTTCCAGATGTGCTATATGCATCTCTGTGCTTTATCCAGTACTGATGTGTGTAGTATTATAAAAGTGTTACATTAATAATATTATAAAGCATTGTCTTAGTAGTATTATAAAATGTGGTATTTTAAAAACAATTAAATCAATTATATGACTTGAAATATAAAATTAGGTTCTCTTTACAACTTTATCATAAGATTGACAACTTAGTGATATAATCTAGACTGGAGAAAATAGGTTCTGAATACTTGGACTTGAACTAACTTTCTACTTTCCTCAAGCTTTTGGGTGAAGTCTTAAGAGTGCTTTTTCTCTTCTTGATAAAACTCAAATTTTAAAAAGTGTTGATTTACAATCCACTTTCATACTTCTCAGTTCTTACTGCCATTTTCAGGTTGTTCAAACCCTCTCGATATTAGGGTCATGAGGATATAAACATATGACAGGATCACTTGATCATCCTTTCAGACAATATTTCTTCCATAAACAGAGCATTTCATTTATAGCTTTTATTTTTACCCTTAATTTAGTCAATCGCAATTTCAAACATTTATCTCAAGCATTGTAATCTCCCTCAGCCTCTTCTCTTCTTTCTCTCTTCTCATTAATATTAAGACATGCCAAATAATTTTTAGCTTTTCCTGTATATTCAGAGAGATGCCATATCTAATTATATTCAAAAATGCCCTCGTTTCTTCACTCCCAATTTTAGAAAGTAAATAATAAAACCTTACTGAAAGGGAGGAAAGACTGTGGGGATGGAAAGGAGAAGATGGTACGTATACCTCTACGCTGAAATCCAAGTAAAGCAAATTTGTGGTGACAGAGCCTCAGATGAAGTAGGCTGTGGAAGAGGGAATCTCGGAGCAAACTTCAACCACAGCACAGCTGATTTCAGATTTCTGCATGCCGATGTGAGTCAGAATACTAGTACATAACTAAGACAAAGAATTATTCTTGTTGAATTATGATCATTATAACCTGCCTATGTTTCCCCTCCCACACACACCCTTTATGGATCATAGTCTTGTCTTATTATGAAAAAGATGTTTGCCTAACTCAATCAAGCTATGAGCCATCCCATGCAGGGCCACCCAAAACAGACAGACCACAGTGAAGAGTTCCAACAGAACACGGTCTACTGGAGAAGAGAATGGCAGTCTACTAGGTATTCTTGCATAGAGAACCCCATGGACAGTTTGAAAAGGCAAAAAGCCATGACAATGAAATATGAGCCCCCCTGGTCAAAAGCTGTCCAGTATGTACTGAGCAAGAGTGAAGGGCAATTACTAATAGCTCGAAAAAGAATGTAAGTCTCTGACGTGACTGGGTCAAAGCGGAGACAATGCTCAGTTGTGGATGTGTCTGGTGGTGAAAGTAAAGTTTGATGCTGGAAAGAGTAATATTGCATAGGAACCTGGAATGTTAGGTTCATGAATCAAGGTAAATTGGACATGGTCAAGCAGGAGATGGCAAGAGTGAATATAGATATCTTAGGAATAAGTGAACTAAAATGGACGAGAGTGGGCAAATTTAATTCAGATGGCCATCATATCTAGTACTGTGGGCAAGAATCCCTTAGAAGAAATGGAGTTGCCCTCATAGTCAACAAAAGAGTCTGAAATAGAGTACCTGGGTACAGTCTCAAAACCAAGATGCCTTGGTTCCTTTCCAAGGCAAACCATTCAACATCACAGTAATCCAAGTCTATGCACCACTCACTGATACTAAAGAAACTGACAAGTTTTATGAAGACCTATGACACCATCTAGAACTATCACCAAAAAAGATACCCTTTTCATCATAAGGGACTGGAATAGCTGAGCTATTTAAGATCCTTAAAGATGCTGTTGTTGAAGTGCTGCACTCAATATGTCAGCAAATTTGGAAAACTCAGCAGTGGCCACAGAACTGGAAAATGTTAGTTTTCATTGCAATCTCAAAAAAGGGCAATGCCAAAAAGAATGCTCAAACTACCTTACAATTACACTCATTTCACATGCTAGTAAGGTTTTGTCCTAAAACCTTCAAGCTAGGCTTCAGCAATATGTGAAAACCAAGAACTTCCAGATATACAAGCTGGGTTTCAAAGAGGCAGAGGAACCAGAGATCAAATTGCCAACTTTCACTGGATCATGGAGAAAGCAAGAGAGTTCCAGAAAAACATCTATTTCTACTTCATTGACTGTGCTTAAGTCCTTGACTATGTGGATCACAACAAACTGTGGGAAATTCTATAAGAGATGGGAGTCCCAGACCACCTTATCTGTCTCCTTGGAAACCTGTATGCAGATCAAGAAGCAACATTTAGAACTCAACATGGAAAAACTGACTGCTTCAAAATTGGGAAAAGAGTGTGACAAGGTTGTATATTGTCACTCTCCTTATTTAATTATATGCAGAGTACATCTCTGCATAGAAATGCTGGGCTGGAATCAAGATTGCCGGGAGATATATCACAACCTCAGATATCCAGATGATACCATTCTAAATGGCAGAAAGTAAAGACTAAAGAGCCTCTTGATGAGGGTGAAAGAGGAGAGTGAAAAAGTTGGCTTGAAATCAAACATAAAAAAAACTAAGATCATGGTATCCAGTCCCATCACTTCATGGCACATAGAAGGGAAAAAGTGGAAGCAGTGACAGTTTTTCTTTTCTTGGGCTCCAAAATCACTAAGGACAGTGACTGAAGCCATGAAATTAAAAGAGACTTGCAAAGCAGTCATGTACAGATGTGAGAGTTGGACCGTAGAGAAAGCTGAGCACCAAAGAATTGAAGCTTTCAAACTGGGGTGATGGAGAAAACTCTTGAGAGTCCCTTGGACAGCAAGAGTATAAAACCAGTCAGTCTTAAAAAAAAAATCAACCCTGAATATTTATTGGAAAGACTGATGTTAGAGCTGAAGCTCCAATACTTTGGCCATCTGATGTGAGGAGCTGACCCATTGGAAAAGACTCTGATGCAAGAAAAGATTGAGGGCAAGAAGAGAAGGGACTGACAGAGAATGCGATGTTTGGATGGTATCATCAACTCGTTGGACATGAGTTTGAGCAAACTCCAAGAGATAGTGAACAGGAAAAGCTGGCATGCTTCTGTGAGTGGGGTCACAGAGTCAGACATGACTTAGCAATTAAACAACAACAACTGTATTCCCACCTTGTTGCCCCCAGTTGCCTGAAAGTGAAAATGAAAGTCAATCAGTTGTGTCTAACTATTTTCAACCCCATGAACTGTACAGTCCATGAGATTTTCCAGGCCAGAATACTGGAGTGGGTAGCCTTTCCCTTCTCCAGATGATCTTCCCAACCCAGGGATGGAACCCAGGTCTCCTACATTGCAGGTGGATTCTTTACCAGCTGAACCACAAGGGAAGCCCAAGAATACTGGATTGGGTAGCCTATTCTTCTCCAGTGGATCTTCCCGACCCAGGAATTGAACCAGGGTCTCCTGCATTGCAGGCAGATTCTTTACCAACTGAGCTATCAGGGAAGCCTTTTGCCTGACTGATCTTTTGTCATTGACACTAGTTCCTTGGCCACAACATCTCTGAGAATGCACAACTCGACTCTGTATCCAGGTTTGTCACCTCAACTATTGTTCCCAATTTAAGTACCCTCACTGCTTTTCCATTTTCTCTCTCATATCCTTCAGATGCTTCCCTGCTGGCTCAGATGGTAAAGCATCTGCCTGCAATGCAAGAGATCCAGGTTCAACCCCTGGGTTGTGAAGATCCCCTGGAGAAGGAAATGGCAACCCACTCCAGTACTCTTGCCTGGAAAATCCCACGGATGGAGGAGCCTGGTAGGCTACAGTCCATGGGGTCGTAAAGAGTCGGACATGACTGAGCAACTTCACATCCTTCAGATAAACTCTTTCTGGTCCCTGATTTAATACTCTGACACCAGACTTCATATTCTCATCTGAAATCCCATGTTTTTGTTCTTCTCTACTCCTCAAAAAATGTCCATACTCTTTCCACTTCTTCATTTTTTTTTTTTTAATTTTCTATTTAGCCCATTCTAGTTAGGGCTTCAAATAGATCATCAAAGATCTTTTGAAATTCTCTTCATAGAAGATATCTATCATTTTAATTTCATCTTATCTGTTGCATCCTTTGTGAGGCATTCTCCTTCTACTACTTTTAAAGTAGTTCCTCTCCTGTCCATTATAACACCATGCATATTATCTTCATAACATCTATCACTATCTAATATTTTATTACTTGTATAATGAATCCATCATACTGTTGTATTTTTCATCTTCAGAGCACATTTCTATTTGATGTGGTATTTTATATATTTATATGTTATTTGTTTATTGTATTTTCCCTAACTATCTGAAATTCATGGGTGCTGCAAACTTGAACTCTACCTGCACATATTTATCACTAAAAAAATATTTTATCAAATAAAGGCCCACTTCTGCTTAGAGTCTCAAATTCTGTGCCCTGGTCTGAGTATATACAAAACAGCTAAATAATGACATCATGTAGATTAGAATATTTATAACATTCCCTTGGACTTAGTATTTTGGACTGTTGTCCCCTTCTGTGAGGCAGGGGAATAATAGCCAATGGACTCTGATACTCTAATATCTCTTCCATTCAATCCAGCTTAGGTAGATTTTACCAGAATTCTCCAGAAGTGGGTTATTAGTGATGAACTATGTTTAAGTCATTAGTGATTAATGATTAATTCATTCTCTTCTAGTCTTTATACATTAAGTTATTAAAAATACTAAACAAAATAACCCTTTCTGAAAACCATATTTTCCATGCCTTTGGAGAAAAAAGAATGGAATTGAAAAATTCACAAGGTCAAGTTCTATTGCAGAGAAGGAAATGGCAACGCACTCCAGTATTCTTGCCTAGAGAATCCCATGGTCAGAGGAGCCTGGTGGGCTGCTGTCCATGGGGTCACAGAGTTGGACACGGCTAAAGCGCCTTAGCAGCAGCAGCAGCAGCTAGTTCTATTGACCCATGCGTCTTTCATCTAACTTCATAACATCTTGCTGGAAATTGTACACATGTTTTGAAAACATATTTCTTTGTAAAACAAGTGCAAAGTCCATGTCATCCCTCCCCTGACCTGAGCTTTCCTGGTGTCTCAAATGGTAAAGAATTTGCCTGCAATGCCAGAGACCCAGGTTCGATCCCTGGGTTGGGAAGCTTCCCTGGAGAAGGGAATGGCAACCCACTCCAGTATTCTTACCTGGAGAATCCCTGTGGACAGAGGAGTTACTGAAGGACTGTTTTCTTTGTAATGTGTATTTGTTTTATTTCAGAGATTTGTTAAGTTCTCATTTCTTTTCTAAGGAATGGTATTCTCACCTTCCTGTCTAAGTGGAATTTGTAGGAATAGAATATTCTAAAAAGGCAGTCTGCTGCATTGTGAGATTAGAAGCAATGGTTAGTCTGAATAGTCATATCATTTTACTGTGACTTCAGAGATCAGCTTCACGGGGGATGGTCTCTTCCTTGTCAGCTGGACACCATCAGGCTTCCGGATTCTTCTGCTCCCCTCTTATGTCCATAATCCCTCTTTTCAGGAACAAGCCTCTTCCCTGTTCTTCCCTTTAACTGTGGCAGCCGCTAGTGTTCCCTTTATCCTCTTCCTATTAATAAGTTTTCTACTTTGTAATCATAACCATTATCAGAACTATAAAAGCTCCACCAAAGTCTTTAGACAAAGTGAATTCCTGTGGTATGCTGTCATCTGTTATGTCACTTTATGTTTCACAGCATTTTGTAAGTTAGACATCACCCCTCCAACTGGAATTAGGGACTAAAGCTTTTTGGTGAAAGCGAAAGTGAAGTCGCTCAGTTGTGTCCTACTCTTTGCGACACCTTGGACTGTAGCTTACCTGGCTCCCCTGTCCATGGGATTTTCCAGGCAAGAATACTAGAGTGGGTTGCCATTTCCTTCTCCAGGAGATCTTCCTGACCCAAGGATTGAACCCGGGTCTCCCACATTGTAGGCAGACACTTTACCGTCTGAGCTACTTTCAAGGAAATGTTAAAGATTAATTCAAATAATAATAATGACAATTAAAAAGGTAATTTTTTATATTATGAAAGAGTTTGTTCTTAATCATCTAGTCATATTAGTTCTTCTAATACATTTAAAATTATAATTTAACATAAGAAACCATTTTTATTATATTACTTAGGGGTGGAACAGTGGTAAAGAAGCTGCCTGCAATGCAGGAGACCCGGGTTTGATCCCTGGGTTGGGAAAATCCCCTGGAGGAGGAAATGGCAACCCACTCCAATATTCTTGCTTGGAGAATCCCATGGACAAGGGAGTCTGGTGGGCTACAGTCCATGGGATCACAAAGCGTCAGACATGACTGAAGCGATTTAGCAGCAGCAGCCTAATATACATCACTCATAAAAAAATTTGAAAGATAATACTTAACAGTGCATTAGTGCAATTTGAAATTATAGTTCTAAAATAAAAAGAAAATGGGAAAAAGCCATATAACTTGAGGTTTTTGCATTTTTCAATATATAGTTCAACATTTTATTTAGCATAGGATATCAATAAATATCATAAATTAATAATATCACATTATATATTGGGACTAAACCAATAATTTTGATTCTTTATTAATGTGGTTTTTAATTGTTGTATGATTTATTCAGCAGTATTTCTGTTGATGTAGTCATTATTCATTGCATGCACAAGAAATCTGAGAAAAACCTAAAAAGAAAAAAAAAAAAGCTGAACTATCGTCCTATAGAAAATCATATTTTATAAAAATTAAAGTTTCCAACCTCCATGTGATGAATACATTATTATGAAAATTGTATACCCAGTACATATGCATTAACATTTCTTATCCATTTCTTTAGGTTGTATCAGACAGTAAATAATGTATTTGCTCTTTGAAAGAATTCATTTAACACCTATATTTGTATACCACCAAAGAATATCAAATCCCGTTTTCTAAAACTGACTTCTCCTGATCAACATGTTATGTTACTGGATAGTAAATATGTGATTTGTTCTTTCAGAGGTCAATTTTATACTGATAACTCATCAAAATGCAACCAAAATAAATAATCAACAAAGCTCTAAAAATATGTTTTAATTAAATAGTTGCTTTCCAAATGGCATTATTGGTAAAGAATCTGCCTGCCAATGCAGGAGACATAAGAGAGATGGGTTTGATCTTCCCTGGGAAGATCCCCTGGAGCAGGAAATGGCATCCCACTCCAATATTCTTGCCTGGAGAATCCCATGGACAGAGGAGCCTGGTGGGCTACAGTCCATAGGTTCACAAAGAGTCAGACACAACTGAGCATCTGAGCACTGAGCACATCTATATAATTCTAAATAAAAGTGATTTTCTCTCCATAGGTTTTTCAAAACACACTGACTTTTTATTAAAGCATATACACTGAGCTAATTATATCCTGCGTTTTTAGATAAAGTCCCCAAAATGCATTGTGATACAGTTGGCCTCCATCCACTCCAAAAATGGTGAAACTTATTCCAAGAGTAGCACAGCTGATCATAAAGTTTCTGGGTTTTAGACAAACGGAAATAGAGCTGAGAATATTCACAGACTCCTGAGACAAAAGCTAGTGTTAAGATTGGGCAAACCCCACTGAAAATGCTGTATCTTAGAGATACAGTATCTAAGCATGTTAAAAATCTTAGAATGTTGTATTTTAGAGACACAACAAGTAGTTAAATAACTGCAAAAATCAAAACTGATGATAAGAATTTGAAGGGTTTGCAACCTTGTAATGTTAATTAAACAAATTAACTAATTTTCATTACTCATCTTAATGAGGACCCACTGCCCGTTGTTCTTAGATATCTTGTGCCTTTTGATTAAAATAGTCATTGACTTTATCTTTGAATGCTTCTTTTGTTTTTTTTCTCAGATGACACGAGAACAATACATACTAGCGACACAACAGAATAACCTGCCAAGGGCTGAGAATGCACAGCTTTACCCAGTGGGAATTTATGGATGGCGAAAGAGGTGCTTATACTTCTTTGTCCTTCTGCTGTTGGTTACCATGATAGTTAACTTAGCCATGACAATTTGGATTTTGAAAGTGATGAACTTCACTGTGGTAAGTACCACCATGTTTTAATAACTATTGCTTTGGTTCAAGGAAGATACAGCTTTATTATTTTTTAATTGAAAGTTATTCATCTTAATTTTTACAAGTCTGTCTTGGAATTTTGAAGACTGTCATGTGATATTTTATGACTGCATTCAATATGTAATTGTAATACACATATATTACTACCTGCCATTTGAGTGTGGAGGGTGTAGAGCATGAGACAGCATAGTATATTGATTTATTAGGACACTAGAAAACTTTTAATTGATCAGCATGAATTGCTTGCTAAACCTGGGAATCTAAGAAATGAGTCTGCTTTTAAAAACAATATTTCACATTAAAATTAATATTGTAAATCATATATAAATTATATATAATCATATATATAAGTACTTTATATACCACTCTATATTTGCTTTTTAGATAATATACTGAATGGTCAAATCTAAACCTTGGAATTTTCCTGGGCTGTATGGAACAATGTCTATAATTATCATCAGTTGGGAATCTTACCTTATCAGAGAGCATGGTATCTTATTTTATCAGATACCATCTTTTATGGTAAATAAAAGATAAACTAGGAATTAAGTTGCTATCTTATGAAAATTAATAATTAGCAAAGCCATTGTATAATCCATAGATGAATTTTGCCTGAGTCTTGACTGAACAGTAAACTTCTGAGGATGTCTTATCTGTTCCGCAGATAAGACAAAATTAGCTGTTTCCGCAAAGTCTAGTTTAGCCCATTTCATACTCTGCCTTTAAACCATTCTGCCTGTGCTTAGAGACTTCATATATCTTTACATCCAAGCAGGTATCTTTCTTTGCTGACCAAATTGCTCTTATTCTGTAGAACTCTGCATCCTCAGAGGGGTATGTAAAGCTGCCTATTTAACTTCACTGAACTTCCTATGTGCGGCTGCCTTAAAAAAAAACAAAACACCTCTGCAGTGTATTTATTTAGCAAGAGTAGTTTCTTTCTGACTTCACTAATACCTAATTCTAACTATAAATAGAATCTCAAAAGAGAAAATGAGTTCGGCATCTGTCCACAGTGTGGGGCACCCCAGCTGTGTGCAGTAGGAGCCTGGGGGGCAGGTGGCCTAAGCTTCCAAAGAGGAAACAGTAAAACTGTGCAAATCATGATAAAACAGCATATGCTCACAAAGAAGAAAGAGCTGAGCAAAGGTTTCCATTGTTTCCAATACAGTGCACATTTTGAAAGGTGTGCCTCCAAGAAAAGGAATGAAAGACAATGAGGTGGGCAGGATTCAGTGTTTTTTAGGATTGGCGAAAATAACTGCTTCTTAGACATGGATGCAAGTTCAGTGTTGCTGATCAAGGCCTGTGAGCCTGTGGGTGGCTAGAAGTGGAGTTGGAGGCTGCTGGCAGAATGACAGCTTTATGAGGCTCTGGTAACACATTTGAACCATTGTTTTGCCTCAAGAGCTGGCTCATCCCCATACCACCCCCCTCCTCCGGGAAAAGAAAAAAAGAAAAACACCTTGTGAGTATTTGACACTAGTTCTACCTGTAGTCTTTGTTCTTCTGAGCTCCTCTCCTATGTTTACTTCCTCATGTCTGGGCTTCATTTACAATTCATATATCACACAGTAGGGACAGTGTATACACCCCTGCAGATTTTTTTATGCACTCTCTCTTTTTTTAGCTTATTTTTTTATTGAAGGATGATTGATTTACAGAATTTTGTTGTTTTCTGTCAAACTTCAACTTGAATCAACCATAGGTATATGTATATCTCCTCCCTTTGGAAACTCCCTCCCATCTCCCGCCCCATCCCACACCTCTAGATTGACACAGAGCCCTTGTTTGAGTTTCCTGGGCCAAACAGCAAATTCCCCATTGGCTCTCTATTTTACATATGGTAATGTAAGTTTCCATGTTACTCTTTCCATACATCTCACCCTCTCCTCCCAGTTGCAGATGGCAACTTCTTCAACATCATTTTTCTTAAAAAACTTTTTTCTTAAAGAGAGGAAGAGTAGAATTTTCTCCAAGTCTTATAGTTTTAAGCCTTCTTTTCCTCCATTAAAAGACATCTTTTAAAAGTTCATGAAAAATAGGATCAACTTTCTCACCTTAGGGAGTCTTGATTCTATGCAGTGACCAGGCTACAGGAATTCTGAGATATTCATTTCTGAAGCATGTTTAAATTAATTAAGGAAATAGACTTAAATGAGTAATTACATGGCTTCATGCCTCAGCCTCCCAATACCTTGCCGCATGCTGAGGCCAAGGCTGGTAAGCCATTCGAGGAAAATAATTGAAACAGTAATCTCTGTCCTCAGGATCCACACAGGCCATCTCTGTTACCTATGGAGCTATTTAATTTGAACCCCAGCTGGCCAAAATGTAAATGTCAACATATTCCTTGGGATAATGAAAAGGAGTTTATTTCTGTAGGAATCTTGGCTTTTATTTTATTTTTGACATATCTTTAGACATAAGACAAGACATATCTTGTTTGTTAAATCACATTTTATTTTTTATAATCAAAATAGAAGGTTATCCTTCCTTTAGCTATGTAAGTTATTTATGTATATCTGAAATAAATGGAAATATAAGGTTGTAATTACTGTATCAAGATAATTTTTGTAAAGTAACATACTCTATCCATGCAGTGACTCATAATGGTTTAGAAAAAATCCAAATTAGTAAAGTAATTGCAGATTATAGCAGTTCTGAATACTATACATTAGATTAAGTTATATGTACTTGAAAAGTGAGATAATTTGCAATCATCTTACATTAGAGCAGTAAAAAAAAATCAATTTACTGTTTTCACTAGTACCTTAGGACTATATCTATTTCTAGCATGAATACCGAAAACCACTTGCCTTACTATAGTAAGAAGTAGTAAATGGTGTGTAAGTTGTTTGGGGAGTGTTATTGATCTACACGAAATGTATTTCACTTTCATTATAACTGTTGCCATCCAATACATGAAAATATGTGGCTGTTAACATCTTTTATTTGAGCAAACTGGGCATGCTATTGCTATCAAAATATTGTGTTTTCAGCACAGCAAGTGTGGCTGCCAACCTGTTTTATGATGTGTCTTGGAGTCCATCATTATGGCCAGTATTACACATGATCTCTGTGGTTGATATGACCTTATCCTGTTTCTCATTTTGTGGAAAATAATATCACTTTGCTATTGAGATACCCAGTTGCAGAGAATCAAGACAAAGGAAATGACTTTATACTACAGGGTGAAAAACTGAGGAGAGATATAAAGAATAATTTCCTGGCTATGAGAGTTGATAAGTGTAGGCATGAGTCGAAGGGAGAGATTTTGAAACATCATTCTCTCAAGATGATTATAACCCAATTATATGCTTTTGTTGTTGCTGTTTGGTTGTTTGTTTTTTTAATCTTTGTGATTCAATATAATGGACTAATCCAGCAGACCTATCAAACCAGGCATTCTGCCCAGGCAATATTCTTTTCTTGGTTCAAATGTTCACGGTAAGTGAATTAGCTCTATATTTGAAAATTGAAAATGAATATAATAATGAAGTATTCTTTTTAGTCACGAGAGTACTGAGTAAAAGTTGGTGGCATCCAACTGCAACTTAATTTGATTAGACACGTTAACTAGCCAGCAAAAGAAAGCATGGAAATGTAAGTTCCATTTATGGAGTGGAGATGAAGAGGAAAGTCATGAACGTTGTGACTGACAATTCAAGAGTACCCAGATGTGGAGAATAATTGAAACAATTAGTTAATTGAATAAATTAGAATAAAATTCTTAGGGACTTGTATGATGAGTGGGATGAATGTTGGATGAAAGAAAATCCCAGAAAAGGAACTGGGACATTTCTAGTTCAACAGTCCATATGTTTCTAGCGTTCTCTCTACACCATCCCCTCCATTTGGTCACTCAGTATCTGCTTAAACCCTCCTTTGGATGATAAGCAAACCATTCCATTAAATGACTGGATAGTTTTATTGTTACTTGATATCTTGATATCTTCTTGCAATCTCCCTGTCTATAACTGCAATCACAGGATCCTAATTCCTTTCTTTGGACCTGACACTAATTTATCAATTAATTTATCAAGACCACAGTATGTTCTAGTACACATATACACATATAAATACACAAATAGACACACACACACACACACATATACACAAATACATGTATACATACACACTTACACATATATACACTTATTCATTTATAACAGAGAAGGAAATGGCAACCCACTCCAGTATTCTTGCCTGGGAAATCCCATGGACAGAGGAGCCTGATGGCTACAGTCCATGGGGTTGCAGTGAGTCAAACATGACTGAGCATGTAGTCACATACACATATAAACATCAAGGATAGATAGATTCTTGATCATACTGTATTTTAATGTCTAAAAATTCAAATATGTCAGAGACATTAGTTGCCACATACTTTTTTCTTTTCAAATATTTTCTTTATTGTCTATTTAAAAATATATATTTAGAAGATGATCAACCTTTTTACATCTTTCTGTTTATGGCTATTGGCTGTGAAGTCACTATCTTTTATCATACTTTCTTCTCTGTTAGTGTACCCTTCTATAGTTGATATTGCATACAATGCTATATTTAAATTTACACTTACTGACTTTTTTTAAAGCTAAATTTCTTTGAAGTCAATTTTGGGGAAATATGAAATACTGTATTTTTTCTGAATCTTAAGTCCTATGATCCTTCTAATACTTTAGTAAATGACACAGCACGTAACCCCATCTCAACCTTGTGACTATTTATTCATATTTTATCTTCATCATTAACCCAGGGATATTTTATCATAGCCATTTGCATCTTCATCATTAACCCAGGGATATTTTATCATAGCCATTTGCAATCTACCTAAGATGGCTAAAGGACATCGCAACATGCTGTCATTCATGAGTGTGTCCTTCCAAAAACTTGCTACTCCCACAATTTTCTTCATTTCACTTTCTAATAGAAAGTGAACTTTGGAATGAACTTTTTCATCTCCATGTATCCAGCCAGTTCTTTTATTTATCAAAGTTGTGTCCTCATCCTAAATGCATTTTGTGTCCTACCCAGAACCTATGGCTATGGATAGACTTAGACGAAGCTTGGGCTTCCCAGGTAGCACTGTTGGTAGAGAATCTACCTGTCAGTGCAGGAGACATAAGAGGCGTGCGTTCCATCCCTGGGTTGGGAAGATCCCCTGGAGGAAGGCTTGGCAACCCACTTCAGTGGGTTGCAACAGTCCATAGAGTCGCAAAGCATCAGACACGACTGAAGTGACTTAACACACATGCACATGTGAAGCTTAAATATGAAAAAGTCACATTTCATTCATTCTTAATTGCTTATTTATCCTCACGTTGGTGTGCTTATTACAAAATGGTTTCTTTTTATATGACCTTGTTTATTATCTTTTACTCTCTCCACAAATAGAATGTAAGTTCCATGAGGTCTAGGGTTTTGATGCTTTTTTCCACTACTGTATTCCCAAGGCAGAGGATGATGCCTTCCAGATGATTAGCCCTTCATAAGTGTTTGTGGGTAAATATCCATCTTTAATGTTACCTGCATTGAAAGGCTACTGGCTCTTCATTTCACTAAGATTTGTGGTTTTTCATAGGCCCACCTTGACGTGGGAAAGATTGAGACGAAACCACCAGTGACCCCTGTTGCTTAAGGTCTCATAAGCACAGGGAATGCTTCATGGTCTATGCAGTGGTTTTTATTTACTTCTACATTGAAAAAGCAGTTTTGTGTCTGAATACCACGTTTAATGATTCCTGGTAGCGCCTGCACTTAAGACCTAACACATTCCAGGAAAGCAGGCCCAAACCTGATTACCTACATCAGTAGTACAGAGAGCTGCCATTATTAACACCTTTATTTATTTAATGTAGAATATATTCTTACCCCAAAAATATATACAATATGTATTTAAGGCACAAATGGTATTATTGATAACAATAAGAAATGCTGAAATGAACCCCTGTGCCACATCCCTTAGTTAGAAAAATAAACTTTACCAATATCTCCTAACTCTATCTATATAGGACCACAAGTTTTTTTTTTTCTTACTTTATTTAGTTCATGTGAGTGCACGTATGTGTGTAAACCTCAAACACTGTATTGTGTTTAGGTCAACAATCTGTAAGATTTATTCCTGTTAATATTTATTCCTACAATTTATTTATTTACTGCTATAAATTTCATTATTAATATAATTTATTTATTTATCAATTTTCCTTCTGAGTTGTTTCCTAAATACTTTTGTAGTTTAATTTGCTGTCACAAACAGTGATGCTAAGAACATTTTTGTATATTGATAAGTAATTGCACATGTACAAGAGTTTCTCTAGCTTCTAGAATTTAGAGCAGATGTCTAGAAATATTGATTTTAATGTCAGATTTTATCCCTAAAGTGATGGGATCAGTTGATACCACTACTGGCAACCTATAAGGGTTTCTTTTGTTCTCCTTTTTAAAATTTTTTAACATCAATTTTGCATTAGGTATAGCTGATTTACAATGCTGTGGTTCTTTTGTTCTCTTTAACTGTAACAGAGAACTGCCAACTGAGCTAAACTGCTGCCTCTTAAGCCAGAAATCTGATAGCCAGCTGTCTCATGTAGCTCCTGTTCATTGGTTAGTTTGTTTATTAATTTAGGTATCCCTTTCTGACAGATTTATCCCTATGTCTGTTTTTAGTCATATATCTTATCTCTGCAGTGTTGTTTTCATTATGTAGTTATGGTTCATCTAAATAGGTGCTGTCTCCTCCACTGGTTTTCCCAAAGTCCCATAATATGGGAATCCCTCAAGGAGCAGAATCAGGTCTTATTATCTCATTTATCCTGTTATCTTTTCCAGGCACATAGTAGGCAATACATTTCGGTTGACCATTTATGATTTTTAAAGGTCTAGATTCACTTTCAGTAGAAGGAGCCCAAACTTATTGTCTTGATTTTTCCTCTAGTTCTTTCTGTAAAACTGCTTCAGATGCTGATGAGTTTCGATTTTCATGTGCGGGCTTTTTTTGTTTTTCGCTGAAATTTCACCCTCACTTAGTACCAGAATGGCATTGCTCAAGTTCTTTCACGTCGTTCAGTCAAGCTGATCAAGCTCTCCTGATAAGAAGACATGCATAGCGCACTTTCTCCCAGAGTCCCAAAGCACTTAGCTAAGATAGTTTTTCAGTGAAACGATAGTCCTTTGAAGTTCCAATTACTAGCTCTTACTGACTCCATCTGTAATAACTACAGTAAAGTTTCAGTCTATTTTCTCTTCATGAAAAAAAAAGCTTGGTTTTTTTTTTTTTTTTAATGTAAAATGCTCACTTCTACACTATCCTACTTCATCTTTCTTGAGGCAAGTTCTGTTGGTAATTAAGGCTGGCTAGTACTTGTAATTTACCACCAAACCCCAGACCCTGTGTGCCATCCGTTGTTACAGTCCTTCTAGAAAAAAGTAATTGGAAAGTAATCTGTGTGAGAAACAGATAACTGTGTTTCCTGACTTCCAGCTTCTCTTGGGAAGGTACCTGCTACTATGAAGCCTCATCCTGCCCACCACAATCAACACACCTTCCTTGAAAGTCTCTTCATTTAACAGTTGAAATCAAGGGCATATTGAGATTTTTCTAGAGAAATCTGTTGACCCAACTTGGTCTCATATTTAGGATATTAGTGATTTCCTGAATTTACTTTTATTTAAAAAATACAAGATACAGCACACAAAATAAGCCCCCAGTGATTCTAAATTAGTCTCCAGTTACTGAAAAAAGATGAAAGGGATGAATAACAGGAAAAGTAGAAAAGGGGAGGAATTTTATTCAAATGGTCTACAGGGCAAAAGCAGGAATGTGGGTTTTTATTTGCATTGCTCACAGAGTTGTTATAAAAAATAGACTCAGAATCAGACTTTAAAAACTTCTGAAGCTCATGCTCTTTATAGCCAAGCTTTATTCCTTTCAAAAACCTACAGATATATCACCATCTGCTTTGTGTATGCAACAATTTAAGAACATAATATGAGTTCATTTTTATAATCACAATTATTATGTAACCAGGGAAAAAGCTTGAGATATTTTCCCATAGAAAATTGGTGTCAATAGCAAAGTACCTCAGATTGCTGGTATTTCCAAAAGCACCTCTGATCATCCATCATTCTTCATTAGAAGAATGAACTTGGATCCAGACCTTTGCATCCAAATCCTGATTTTGCCACTGATTAGCTATAATACAGTCAATAAATTATTTAAATTGTGGTTCAGTTTCCTACCCTGTAGAATGGGTGCAATATTATTTTTATTAGATTGTTGTAAACATCAAAACAATGAAAATAATGGAAGTTTTTCAGAAGTGCCTGTCATATCCTAACAGCTAAGACTTCACCATTATTATAATTATTACTCATATTTCTGCTCTTCTGACTTCAGTTATCCCATACATTATCTGAGTTAATGATTCTTTCTATTAACATTGAGCATGACACAGTACTAGAAGGATAAAAGGATCCAAAAACATGTGTATTAATAAATAAATAGTATAGAAATGGCATGTTTATAATCTTGTTTTTACTGATGATATGCATAAAGGTTAAGACCATGAGCTTGGAGACAGCCTGATTCCCTTTCTAACTCTAGTACTACTGTTTAGAAGGATAGTCTTATGTGAGTCACTTAACTTCCCTAATTCCAGTTTCTTCATCTGCAAAATGGTCAATTAGTGTTAACCCATAGAGATATTAGAAGTAGTGAGTGAACTGGTACAAAAGTGCTTAACACGGAGCCTCAGAGTAAGTACTCAGTGCCAGCTATGTGCAATGGCAAACATTATTTCCATGCCTTATTAGTTATTCATAATGAGTTATTTTATAGGGTACATTTTATCAGAGAAAATGTTTTATTTCCTTGGCATGTTGAAAGGATAATAAAGACTTCTTTTGAAATTCTAATTTGATGCTGTTATATAAAAACTTTACCCAAAACTTTTAAGAGAAACAGTTCAGCTGTTAAACATCATCGTGATTTAGATGACACCAAGATGTTTAGTTTGAAAACTAGCATTACCTGAAAGAGATCCTACTGTCCTGTCTGAGCGAAGTGTTAGTTAGTGTCTCAGTCATGTCCAACTCTTTGTGACCCCATGAACCATAGCTCACCACGCTCCTCTCTCTGTGGAATTTTCCAGCCAAGAATACTGGAGTGGGTTGCCATTCCCTTCTCCAGGGCGTCTTCTTGACCCAGGGATAGAACCTGGGTCTCCTGCATTGCAGGCAGATTGTTTACTGTCTGAGCCACCAGGAAAGCCCTGTCTGAATGAGGGAGCTCGTTTTCCAGAGAGAGCTAATTTCATTTTGAACCATTTTGACAAATACAACACTTAAAAACTGACTGGATGATAGAGTGATATTTCTGTTCTTGATCCTAAATGCTCTGAGTTTCTTTAATGTTCAGAGTTTTAAATGATTACCTGATTGATACTGCATTCTGAATTATCTTTGTAACACCCTGAATTATAACTCTTAAGCTATAATCTTTAGATCTAAGAGTGATGTTGGAGATGCCCTGCAGCCCATATTTATTTAGCATCTGATTTGTATTCAGCCAGATTATATGCTTTATAGACCAGACCTTATTGAATTTCACAACACTGCAAAGTAAATATTATATATCCTTTGGCAGTTGAAGACCCAGAGGTGAGGGAAATTAGATAAGCAAGGTTAGAAGCTGGGTTTCTACAGTTTTAAAGTTCATGCTCTTTCTATCACTGTTCATTGCATTAATGTTAACAAAATTCCGTTAAAATTAATTCAAAATTCTTCATTAAATAATTCATTTTCCTGTCTACTTTAGTGCATTCACACAATACCATTAGATATATAACCATGACATCATTGCTTTTTAAGTACATCTAAAATTTGTTAGACAAAAGATACTCAATCACCAGAACTATTTTAATTTAAGGGGGAAATGTACCTAATCTCTCATAGTCAGTAATTAGAACAGTGAAAACTCCTCTTTAAGTTTCAGGTGTGACTCTACTTTTGAGTTTGGCAGAGCAAGTGTTCGTTTTAATTTCTGGATAGAGTGATGGTGCTTATTAATGGCACCTTTGTAAAAGGGACAATGGTGTTCATAAAGGTTATTTTATCCCTGTGACTCCAATCTAGTCTTTGCCCTCATTAAACTGTATTTTGCTGAGGAGTAACTAATTGCTCATGATGAAAGACCATTCTGAAGGTGATTTAGGATCATAGCTTTTGTCCACTTTTCTGGGCTGCCATTTCCATTTTCCCAATTAATTCCTCAGTGTGTGAATCAAGACGCGCACTCCAAGCCAAGGTGAAGGGGGGTGCATAATTTCTGTGGCATGATGACCACTCCATGGGGGAGTGCCAGCAGTGGGAGCCCGCCTGCTGGAAAACCATCCGGTCTGTTCCGCCCCTCAATGTGGTGTGTGTGGATTTATTACAGAATTTATGAGAGTGAATGGTATAGTTAATGTTGCAAGACTACTTCCATTATAACCCTCTGTTTGTACCTCCTCATAATTTTCTGACAAATTGTTCCTCTCAGATGAAACCTTTCATGCCTAGTCTTATCCTAGCGGTACATTTTCTGTCCTTGCCTTTATAAAGAAAAATGTAACCTTTTTTTAATATCCAAGTTCAAACAAGTACCAAGCATTCATTCCTTTTACTGAATTAAAGTACAAAAACAGAGACATAAGGTAAACCGTGAGCTTTACATAGCATGTGCTACATTAAATAGTTACATTAGAATGCCAGGTATTTTGCAGGAGAAAAGAAAGAATTGAGAAAATGAGTCATTGAATAAAAAGTTATAGAAAGTACAGACTTGTTAGTTCATATGTTTATTAGAGTGTGTAATAGTATATAGTATATGAAGATGGAAAAAACTTTCATTTAGTGCCTGTGTTACGCAGAGAAGCTGGAAGTTCAGAAAGATAAAATCACCTGCACGTGGGTGACTTGCAGCCAGACTCTGAAATGTGGTAGACCACATTGAACTCGAGGCAAGAAGTGCGCATGTGCTGCTTTTCACAAACAGCATATAGTATGACCTAGGTCAGTTGACTAATTTAGTAGGAAATTCAGGGGAAAATTTAAGTTTTAAAATGAAACAGTGCTAATTATATTAAGGGTTAACATTTTGCTATTTTGTAAGAAAAAAAGCAACTTTATTTTTCAAAAACATAATTGTAATGTCATATTTGTTATTTCCAAGCAAGTATATTGTTTAAATAAAAGTGATCTTTTGAGCAGGAATTCATATGAATTTATTAATAATTTCACTATTGACCTTCTTGTTAGTTTGTAAACTCATTCACAGATCAAAAAAATGTTAGCACCATGTAATAAATTAATACTACTGATACAATATATTAGTACAATATATTATAAGCAATCTAGTTTGCTAAATAGTTTGATATTTAGTTTTAAATATTTCCAGAAATTCACCATTAAAGCACGTTTGCAAATAATTACACTGTTTCAGAAACTATTTGTATCTGCTGATGGCTATCACCTTTGGGCTAACTGACTTCTTCCTTCACAAAGCAAGCATAATGGTTCATAATACAGCTTCAACAGTGTTCAACTGTATTTCAGTTCGTCTTATAAGTTCTACTGAATCATATCATTGCAGAATTACTGTATATATCTGTTCTCTTACAAATCACATATTTCTACTGTTTTAAATTTTGTATAGTTCTGAGTTTAAGAAATTTTGAAACAGGTTAAGCCTCTGTTATCTCTCATATCCCCCTTATTTCTTCTTGATCTAGGGGTTAACTTAAACTAATCTAAAAAAAGCACTGGGCATTTGTTAAAAGTCTTCATATAAACTGACCAAGATTATCTCTTGATACTACCTTTATGTTTAGTCGGAGGAGGGAAGTGTAAAACCTAAATATCAGCATGACCCACATATGTGTATGTGCACCAGTTATAAAGAAGTGTTTATTTTCAATGTTCATTAGTGTCCAAAATGTGTGATTCAGTCCAGTTCAGTCTCTCAGTCGTGTCCGAATCTTTGCGACCACATGAACTGCAGCACGCCAGGCCTCTCTGTCCATCACCAACTCCCGGAGTTCACCCAAACCCATGTCCATCGAGTCAGTGATGCCATCCAATCGTCTCATCGTCTGTCGTCCCCTTCTCCTCCTGCCCTCAATCTTTCTCAGCATCAGGGTCTTTTCAAATGTCTCAACTCTTCGCATCAGTTGGCCAAAGTATTGGAGTTTCAGCTTCAACATCAGCCCTTCCAATGAACACCCAGGACTGATCTCCTTTAGGATGGACTGGTTGGATCTTCTTGCAGTCCAAGGGACTCTCAAGAGCCTTCTCCAATACCACAGTTCAAAAGCATCAATTCTTCAGCACTCAGCTTTTATTATAGTTCAACTCTCACATCCATGCATGACTACTAGAAAAACCATAGCCTTGACTAGACAGACCTTTGTTGGCAAAGTAATGTCTCTGCTTTTTAATATGCTATCTAGATTGGTCATAACTTTCCTTCCAAGGAGTAAGTGTCTTTTAATTTCATGGCTGCAATCACCATCTGCAGTGATTTTGGAGCCCAAAAAAATAAAGTCAGCCACTGTTGCCACTGTTTCTCCATCTATTTGCCATGAAGTGATGGGACCAGATGCCATGATCTTAGTTTTCTGAGTGTTGAGCTTTAAGCCAACTTTTTCATTCTCCTCTTTCACTTTCATCAAGAGGCTCTTTAGTTCTTCTTCACTTTCTGCCATAAGGGTGGTGTCATCTGCATATCTGAGGTTATTGATATTTCTCCCGGCATTCTTGGTTCCAGCTTGTGCTTCATCCAGCCCAGCATTTCTCATGATGTACTCTGTATATAAGTTAAATAAGCGGGGTGACAATATACAGCCTTGACGTACTCCTTTTCCTGTTTGGAACCAGTCTGTTGTTCCATGTCCAGTTCTAACTGTTGTCTGTGTAACCAAAATACAATTTTTCTATGTTAACAATATTCTTTGATGATAATTTTAGAAGTTCATATCTTCCCAACCCAGGAATCAAATTCACATCTATGTTTCCTGAATTGGCAGACAGACTTTTTACCTGCTGAGCCACCTGGGAAGCCCCTGTATCTATATATATATCCTTATAGTGGCAAGAAGTTGAATATTTTCTACTTAATTTGAAATGGGTGAGGTTTTTATCTAATATCTTCCAATATCAGTTTATCTTTCATTGCTATATTTTTAATTCACTATCATATTCATAACATTAATAATAGCAAACTACAGAGTAATGATACTTGCTGTAACTTTTCTGTTCCATTTGTACAAATAAAAAATGTGAGCACTGTTTGAATTATAGCTTTTAATATTCTAATAGGCATTTTAAGCAAAGTCAATGCATTAGTGACCTATTGCCACAGAATGTTATGTAATGTCACATATTCTAGTAGTTTGAAATAATCAATGTTAATTTAACTCAGAAATCTGTGGATTAATCAGACAATTCCATCACCTAATGTTGGTACGGCTTCCTCATGAGTCTGCAGTCAACTAACCTAGTCAGTTTGTAGTTTGGATGGTTTAGGTTAACTCATCCCATACTTGACAGTCATTTCACTTGGATCATGTATCTTTCTTTCTCCAATAAACTAGCCATTTTTAAATAGGTTAGAAGTTCTGAGAAAGAGTGTAGATGTAATCAAGACCTCTAGATGACTAAGACCCAAACTCATTGACCATCTTCACTCTGGTCTGAGCCTTCTATTAGAAAGTCACATGTGCATCAAGATTTGTATGATGAATGGGCTCCACTTCACTTCTATGTTAAGAAATGCAATTAAAACAACAGCTAAACATCTGTTTTCAGAATTTCAAAAAGGCTTGGTTTTTTAGGCTACTTTTAGGTTCACAGCAAGTACAGAGTTACCACATGCCCTCTGACCCCACACATATACACCATCAACATCCCCACCAGAGAGGCACATGTGTTAAAATTAGTGAACCTATCTTGACACATCGTGCATGCATTCTAAGTTGCTTATCATGTCCGACTCTTTGTGACACTATGGACTGTAGCCCACCAGTCTCTTCTGTCCATGGGATTCTCCAGGCCAGAATACTGGAGTGGTTGCCATGCACTCCTCCAGGGGATCTTCCTGGGCCAGGGATCGAACCATCATTTTTTACATCTCCTGCATTGGTAGGTGGATTCTTTACCACTAGCGCCACCTGATACATCATTATCACCCAAAATCTATCGTTTATAGTAGGGTTCACTCTTGATGTTATACATTCTGGGGGTTTGGACAATTATATAATGACATGTATTCAACATTATAGTATCATACAGAGCAGTTTCACTACTATAAAAATCCTCTGTGCTCCACCTATGCACTCATCTCCACCCCACCACAAGGCTCATAGTCTCCAAAGCTGGCAACACTCCATAGTTTTATCTTCTCTAGAATGTCATGTAGTTGAAATTATATAGCATGTAGCCTTTGCAGCTTCTTTAATTGGTTAAATGCATTTAAGTTTTCTCCATGCATTTCATAACTTGATACCTTATTTATTTTTAGTGCTAAATAACTAAATTGTATCACAATTTATTTATACGTTCTCCTTCTGAAGGGCAACTGGCTTACTTCCAGATTTTGGCAATCATGAATAAAACTCCTGTAAACATCCACATGCAGATTTTGGTGTGAACATAAGCTTTCAACACTTTTGGTTAAATATCAAAAAGCATGATTACATTATCACATGGAAAGAATGTTTCATCTGTGAGAAATGCCAAATAATTATATGAAGTGGATGTACCATTTTGCATTTCCACCAGCAATGAATAGGGTTTTTTGGTTGCTCCATGACTTCACAAGCATTTGGTGTTGTCAGTGTTTTAACTACCATTTTCAAACTTGTCAAATTAGCATATGCTTATATTTTCTGTTAGTACTAGTTTAATTACAGAAATATTACATATTCAATATATTTATATTAAATATATGTGTGTATATGTGTGTGTGTGTGTATATATATATATATATATATATGTATGCATATGTATATTTAGATAGAAATACGCAATATATTTTCACTTCCCTGATGACTTGGATGGTAAAGAATCTGCCTGCAATGCAAGACACCCAAAATTGATCCCTGGGTCAAGAAGATCCCCTGAAAAAGGTAACAGCAACCCACTCCAGTGCTCTTGCCTGGAGAATTCCGTGGACAGGGAAGCCTGGCAGGCTATAGTTCATGGGGTCACAAAGAGTTGGACATGACTGATTGACTAACACTTTCACTTTCACTTTCATTAAAAGTAATGACAATATAAAGTTATTGAATAACCATACTTGATAGGGCAAATGGATTTTTTTCTTTCTTTTATAAAGAATAATTTGAAATTTATAATATTTTTTAGAATTCCAGGTCTTTAGAGTTATGTAACATCAGGTATGTAGACTAAAAAAATGAAAGTGTAGAGAAAAATTTATGTCCAAATAGGAGCTCCTTCTGTGTGTAAAAATGCAGCATAAAGATTTAAAGAAGAGAGAAAGTTAAGGTTATAGGAATAAATTTATATATGCAATATTGTCGTCCAGTCACTAAGTGCTGTCCGACACTTTGCCACTGCATGAACTGTAGTCTGCCAGGCTCCTCTGTCTCCACTATCTCCCAAAGTTTGCTCAAATTCATGTCCATTGAGTCTGTGATGCTCTCTAACCATATCAAATCATATCAGTGATTTAAAAAAAAAATTACGCTACAGCATCAAGTGAAAAAGACATTTAAACTAGCAAATGCAACACTGGTTCTGCCTTAGTTGCTGAATTGTGTCCAACTCTTTGCAACCCCATGAACTGCAGCCCACCAGGCTGCTCCGTGCATAGGACTTCCCAGGCAAGACTATTAGAGTGGGTTGTCATTTTCTTCTCCAGGGTATCTTCTTGACCCAGGGATTGAACCTGGATCTCCTGCTTTGCAGGCAGATTCTTTACCAAATGAGCCAATATGCAATATCATATCATCTTTAAAAAAAACTGCCAAGAAGCATATATTAAGTAAAAAGCAAAGTATTAAATGTCAGTTGTCTTTTAGTGGTGCTCTTGTAAGTTTCTTTCACCAGTTTTCTTTTTGCACTTTTCAGTCAACATTGTTTAGTGCCTATGTATCTTATGATCAGAAGAAATCTGTGTGAATCATAGTGAATTTACTGTGCTCAATATAGAATGGCTTATTTTCTTTTCTGAAATTAAATCCATCAATATGGGTTATTAATGAAAATCTAAATATTTTAAGACCTTGTGAAGTAATTCTTAATGGGAATTTAAAAATCATACTACATCAATTGTCTTGTTTTACTTAAGAAAATACAGAAATAAGTATTCAATTTTCAGAGACAACAAGCTGTTTTTTTAGGATGAAATTAGACATTCAAACCTGCCAAGATGGGCGCAAACCATATTTTACCAAAGATACACCTGATCCTAGATCAGTAAATTGTTTTGATGTCTGTCTTCTAAAAATAATATCCAGTGCATCAGAAAACTCTTATTAACCTGGAAAACCTATTTAGAAATCTAATCTTTAGTTATGAGCCATTGAATATTAGATCAAGAAATATTTTAATTTTCCTCATCAATGATTTTTATATGGAAGTGAATTTAGTCCCTAGGAAACTAGGTTAAGCTGTGTAACTAAACTTTTGACCTCTGTTTTCCCACCTGGGGGGGAAGAAGACTAAGCTGACTGCCCTGGTTATGTTTCCTTAATGATGAAAGTACTTGAATCTTCCTATCACTGGCCAGGTCTGATTCCTATACCTACAGTGTAAAATGTGCATATTTTAAAACAAGGTATTGCTTTCTCAATTGGTAGCTTCACTCAGTTGACTTGATAACTTTGCTATAAATATTCTTTACTTTTATTTAAATGCAAAATGGCTTCCCTTGTGGCTCAGCTGGTAAAGAATCTGCCTGTGATTCAGGAGACTTGGGTTTAACCCCTGGGTTGGGAAGATCCCCTGGAGACGGAACAGCTACACACTCCAGTATTCTGACCTGGAGAATTCCATGGACTGTATGGTCGACGGGACTGCAAAGAGTCGGACATGACAGCGACTTTCACTTTTACTTTCAAATTCAAAATAAACTTGTAAGTCTTCTAAAATAGCAAATTTCATGTAGTTCTACCACAAACACTGTGTGCACTACCTCCTTCATTTATTTTTCTGATGTATTCTATCCAATCCAAGCTGGAATCAAGACTGCCGGGAGAAATATCAATAACCTCAAATAAACAGAAGACACCACCCTTATGGCAGAAAGTGAAGAACTAAAGCGCCTCTTGATGAAAGTAAAAGTGAAGAGTGAAAAAGTTGGCTTAAAAATCAGCATTCAGAAAACCAAGATCATGGCATCTAGTCCCATCACTTCATGGCAAATAGATGGGGAAATGATAGAAGTAGTGAGAGACTAGTTTTGGGGGTTCCAAAATCACTGCAGATGGTGACTGCAGCCATGAAATTAAAAGACACTTGCTCCTTGGAAGAAAAGCTATGGCCGACCTAGACAGCATATTAAAAAGCAGAGACATTACTTTGCCAACAAAGGTTTGTCTAGTCAAAGCTATTATTTTTCCAGTAGTCATGTATGGATGGGAGAGTTGGACCTTAAAAAAATCTGAGGGCCAAAGAATTGATGCTTTTGAATTGTATTGTTGGAGAAGACTCTTGAGAGTCCCTTGGACTGCAAGGAGATCCAACCAGTCCTTCCTAAAGGAAATCAGTCCTGAATATCAGTGGTCTATTTTATTAAGATTGTGGATATGAATTCTCCCTGGGAATCATTTCTCTCTAGCTCTATACAATTTCCTACTATTAATTTTCCTACTATTAATTTTCCTAATTCTTCAGTGATTTTATAACTCATTTGGCCTAAGTATTTTAAGCATCTCCCAAATCGAGGAATACTGCAGTTAGAGGCAGACAAAAATTGCTGATGCCTTATAAAATTTCACCAATCAAAGAAATCAAGCAACTATAGAGTTTGGTTAATAATGTGTTAACAGAGGTTCATTGGTTGTGATAAATGTACCACTTTGGTTGGAAAGTTGATAATAGGGGCAGGGGTCTATGAAAATCTCTGTATCTTTCATTACATCTTACTATGAACCTAAAATTGCCATAAAAAAGAAAATAGATTAATGTTATATATATACAATATAAATGAGTATACATTTAAAAAATCAAACAAAACCATATTATTTTACTTATGAGAACTCTGGGGTTCTAGTGCAGAATGCCTTGCTTAGTCATATCTAGAGTAAAGAATAAGTATATTCCCTTGATTTCTTCACTAAACTATGAATCTTGAGTTCTTCCAGGAGCATTATACTGTTCAGGTCAATTCAATACAACTATTTGTATTATTCCTCGTAGACAACATAGACTGTAATTGACTGATTTCTATATTTTTAATTTAAAATGTGTTTTTAATGTTTTCAGTGACCTGTTGATACTTTGTAGTTTGGCATGTCACTTTAGAGAAAAGATTATGGAAAAGTTAGAGCTGTCTTTGGTATCATTCTCCATATTGAATGTTGTCCCTGAAATTCTTCTCTAGTCCTTTAATCCAAGTCTTTGAGACACAAGTCTATAACTGTAGAGATTTATTTTGAGATATGATAAGCTATAATTATACAACCCTAACTTTTCAAATTGAATGACTATTGGAAGAAATTGGCATGTGATTCATAGTAGTTCTCATCTTTTCCTCCTGTAACAAGTATGGAGATGCTCAATTTGCTTTTTCATTTTAGAAAAATATAACTGCTATGATAGCATCTCTCTACCAAAGACAACTGACACTCTTAGTGTCAGCTGTATTTCCTTACCTGCACAAGGCTTTGATATTTCTGATCAATTATGTAGCTATATTCTCAAAGAAATCCTATCATTCAGTTAGATGTCCAGCAAAAACTTTGATGAAAGTCATTAGACTGTAATAATTTGTTTCATAAACTTGTGTTTATGAATTCTGTTTCATAAAGCTTCTGTTTTAGAAAATGTTACTTATAAACAAATATAGACATTATCAAGATAACATTTCAGTCCAGTGTTCTGCATCTGTTTGGCAGGGTATTGGTGATTAATGATGAAACTTTTCTTTCCAGGATGCTGATAATTTGGTATTTGTTTAGCAAGATGATGATGGCAAATCACCTGTCCTTGAAGTCCAGCATAGTTCTGGCAGCCTCGTCTTTAAAAAATGTTCTTGGACCATCGTTGCCTTATAGTGTTGTGTTAGTTTCTGCTGCACGGCAAAGTGAAGCAGCTATACGTACACATATATCTCTTCTTTCTTGGATTCGCTTCCCATTTAGATCCCCACACAGCACTGAGCAGTGCTATTCAGTAGGTTATTGTTAGTTATCTCATTTACACACAGTATGAGTAGTGCAGAGTAGTGGGCAAGCTTGGGCGGGCTCCAGGAGATAGTGAGGGACAGGGAGGCCTGCTCTGCTGCAGTCCATGGGGCACGTGGGTCAGAGTCGGACATGACTTAGCAACTGAACGACAACTTGCGTTAGTATATGTGTGACGGACAGCCTCTTGACAGTACACAGTCAGTGCATGCTCACAGTCACCTTTATGTACATAAACCAACACAGAAAGCAGAAAGTAAAAACCTTCGTTTTGAATCATTACAAAATTAAGTATTTCAAGCAACCGCACTATATTCCAAATGATAGAAAGAAAGAAAGTGAAGTCGCTCAGTCGTGTCTGACTCTTTGCGAGCCCGTGGACTGTAGCCTACCAGGCTCCTCCGTCCATGGGATTCTCCAGGTAAGAATACTGGAGTGGGTTGCCATTTCCTTCTCCAGGGGATCTTCCCAACCCAGGGACCGAACCCGGGTCTCCCGCATTGGAGGCAGACACTTTAACCTCTGAGCCACCAGGGAAGCCCTTCCAAATAATAACCTGACTCTAAATTCTGAAACTCCAAGCAGAATGTAACAGTGTCAGTGCTGCAAACCTCTCCTGACCTTTTGTTCTTTGGTTTCTCAAATAAAACCCAGGAACTAATTGGCCAGTGTTTGTGCCTGAGAGGAAGGAAGGAAAAGAGCAGCATATAATGTGGATATTCTAAACTCTAGGTGCTTTAAGTCTTCCTTGAGTTTTATTGCTTTTTCTGCTTATTCTTTGTAGAGTAGAACCAGAATAGAAATTAGCCTTCAGATAAAGCTGAGTGTGTTAATAAAATTAGGTCAGGTAAGTTTTTAATGTAAATTCAATAATTTACATTCCAGTAATTAGCAGAATTGGGAATGGGAATTAGAGATGGTTGTTTTGGATTTATGTTTAATACTTTAAGGTGTTTACTTTCTCTGACCTCTAGCTAGTGTAACATGCACTACTTACAAATACAAAGAATTAGACTTTTATAATCCTGATTGTTGAAGGATTAATTTCTCAGTCATGTCTGACTCTGTGCCACCCCATGGACTATACAGTCCATGGAATTCTCCAGAACAGAATACTGGAGTGGGTACTGCCTTTCCTTTCTCCAGGGGATCTTCCCAATCCAGGGATCCAACCCAGGTCTCCTGCATTGCAGGCAGATTCTTTACCATCGGAACCACCAGGGAAGCCCAATTGTTGAAGAATTTATTTCTCTAGAAGCCTAAGAGATATGTCTTATTTGAGTTTTCTAGTAAAGTTAATAATGAGTATAGCAAATTTGGAATTAAATATATGTAACATGGAAAATTGCCTTTAGCCATGAAAAGAAATTGCCAACTAAGCCTAGACTGAGACATTCTCTATTAATATAAATACATCCTTTAAAAAGAACAATGAACATTAATAGTTAAATCCATTTGCTTTGAAGGAAACTTTTACTTTGTATAATGGTAGCTTTAGTTACTCTGTTTCTATTTAATCACAGAGTATCATAGATGGTCAAGATCATAGAATCCCAACCATAGTAAGTGGTAGGGATTATGGTTTTGTTTTGTTCTTTTTTTTTCAAGTACTCAGTATAGTCTTCAATTTGGTGAATAACTATAATGAGTAAATTACCTCATTGCAGTTATTGAGGAAGCTATATTAAATAATAAAATGGGTGATTATGACAATTATAAATAATAATTGTGCTAAGTCACTTCAGTGATGTCTGACTCTGTGAGACTCTATGGACTGTAGCTCACGTGGCTCCTCTGTCCATGAGATGCTCCAGACAAGAGTACTGGAGTGAGTTGCCACGCTCTCCTCCAGGGAATCTTCCTGACCCAAGGATCAAACCACTACCCACATGTCTCCTGTATTTGCAGGAGGATTCTTTACCACTAGTACCTCCTGGGAAGCTTCTCTGGTGTCTCAGCCGGTAAATAATCTGCCTGCAGTGTGGGGGACCCAGGTCCAATCCCTGGGTTGTGAAGATACCCTGGAGAAGGGAATGGCAACCCACTCCAGTATTCTTGCCTGGAGAGTCCCATGGACAGAGGAGTCTGGTGGGCTACAGTCCGTGGGCTCCCAAAGAGCTAGACACCACTGAGTGAATAAATCATAGTAGCTATGTATTATTCACTTATTAACTCATTTCTCAATAGCAGAAGGTATTATTATTATCCTTATAGGTTAAATTAACTTGTCCAAAACATGGAGGTAGTAAGCAGTGGAGCCAGAATTTTAACTCATTTCTAAGATGTTGTACTAAGGTTATTGTTGTTCTTCAGCCACTAAGTGCTGTCTAACAGTCTGACCACAGGAACCGTAGCACGCCAAGCTCCTCTGTCCTTAACTATCTCCTGGAATTTGCTGAAATAGGTGTCCCTTGAGTCAGTGATGTCATTTAACCATCTCATCCTCTGCCACCGCCTCCTTTTGCCTTCAGTCTTTCCAGCATCAGTGTCTCTTCTAATGAGTTAGCTCTTTGCATCAGGTCGCCAAATATTGGAGCCTCAGCATTACTCCTTCCAGTGAATCTTCAGGGTTGATTTCCTTTAGAATGGAATGGTTTGATCTTCTTATTGTCCAAGGTACTCTCAAGAGTCTTCTCCAGCACCAGAGTTCGAAAGCATCAATTCTTCAGTGCTCAGCTGTCTTTGTGGTGCAACTTTCACATCTGTTTTTGACTAGTGGAAAAACAATATCTTTGATTGTGTAGACCTTTGGTGGCAAGTGATGTCTCTGCTTTTGAATACGCTGTTTAGGTTCATCATAGCTTTCCTTCCGAGGAGCAAGCGTGTTTTAATTTCATGACTGCAGTCATGGTTTGCAGTGATTTTGGAGCCCCAAAAAAGAAAATCTGTCACCGCTTCCACTTTTTCCCCTTATTTGCCATGAAGTGATGGAACCGGGTGCCATGATCTTAGTTTACTGAATGTTGAGTTTCAAGGCAGCTATTTCACTCTTCTCTTTCACTCTCCTCAAGAGACTCTTTAGTTCCTCTTCACTTTGTGCCATTAGATATCATCTGCATGTCTGAAGTCATTCATATTTCTTCCCACAGTGTTCATTCCAGCTTGTGATTCATCCAGACTGCTCTCTAAATGATGTACTCTGCATATAAGCTAAATAAGCAGGGTGACAATATATAGCCTTGACATACACCTTTCCCTTTTGGAACCAGTCTGTTGTTCCATGTCCAGTTCTAACTGTTGCTTCTTGACCTGCATACAGGTTTCTCATCAGACAGGTAAAGTGGTCTTGTACTAGCATCTCTTTAAGAATTTTCCACAGTTTGTTGTGATCCATACAGTCAAAGACTTTAGCTTAGTGAATGAAGCAGAAGTAGATGATTTCTAGAATTTCCTTGTATTCTCTATGATTCAATTGATGTTGGCAATTTGATCTCTGGTTCCTCTGCCTTTTCTAAATCCAGCTTGTACAACTGGAAATTCCTAGTTCAGGTACTCCTGAATCCTAGCTTGAGGATTTTGAGCATTACCTTTCTAGCATGTGAAATGAGCACTGTTGTACAGTAGTTTGAACATTATTTGATATTGTTTTTCTATGATGAAAATTGACCTTTTTCAGTTCTGTGGACTTTGTTGAGTTTTCCAAATTTGCTGATATATTGAGTACAGCACTTTAACAGCACCATCTTTTAGGATTTTAAAAAACTCTTCTGGAATTCCACACCTCAACTAGCTTTGTTCATAGTAATGCTTTCTAAGGCCCACTTAACTTCACACTCCAGGATATCTGGCTCTAGGTCAGAGACCACACCATCATTGTCCTCTGATTGATCCAGTAGTTTTCCCTACTTTTTTCAATTTAAGCCTGAGTTTTGCAATACAGACCTCATGATCTGAGCCACAGTCAGCTGCAGGTCTTGTTTTTGCTGACTGTATAGACTTTATCCATTTTTGGCTACAAAGAAAATAATCAATCTTATTTCTGTATTGACCGTCTGGTGATGTCCATGTGTAGAACCTTCTCATGTATTGTTGGAAAAGCATTTTTGCTGTGACTAGCATGTTCTCTCAACAAAACTCTGTTAGCCTTTGCCCTTGGAGCCCTTCTACTCCAAAGTCAAATTTGTGTCTTATGCCAGGTACCTTTTGACTTCCTACTTTTGCATTCCAGTCCCCTATGGTAAAAAGGACATCTGTTTTTGGTGTTAGTGCTAGAAGTTGTTGAAGATCTTCATAGAACTGGTCAACCTCAACTTCTCCAGCATCAGTTGTTGGGGCATTGACTTGGATTACTGTAATGTTGAATTGTTTGCTTTGGAAGTAAACTGAGATCATTCTGTTATTTTTGAGGGTGCACCCAAGTACTGCATTTCAGACTCTTTTATTGACTATGATGTCTACTCCATTTCTTCTAAGGGATCTTGCCCACAGCAGTAGATATATGGATAAACCCTTTTAGTTCACTGATTCCTTAGATGTTGATGTTTAATCTAGCCATCTCCTGTTTGACCAAAAACAATTTACCTTGATTCATGGACCTTAAGTTCCAGATTTCTATGCAATATTGCTCTTTATAGCATCAGACTTAACTTTCACCACCAGACATGTCCACAAATGAGCGTAATTTCCATTTTGGACCAGCTGCTTCACTTTCTGAAGTGAATAGTAATTGCCCTTTGCTCTTCACCAGTAGCATGTTGGATGCTTTCTGACCCAGGAAGTTCATCCTCTGGTGTCAGATCTTTTTGTCTTTTTATACTGTCCACAAGGGTTTTCACAGCAAGAATACTGGAGTAGGTTGCCATTTCCTCCTCCACTGGATCACGTTTTGTCAGAAGTTTCCACTGTGACCTGTCTGTCTTGGGTGGTCCCACACACCATGGATCGTGGCTTCATTGAGTTATGTAAGCCCTTTTTCCTTGACACGGCTATGATCCATGAAGAGGTGTACTACTGTAGCCCTCAAGAATACTGGAGTGTGCCATTTCTTTCTCCAGGGAATCTTCCCAACCCAGTGATTGAGACCTTGTCTTCTGGTTGACAGGCAGATTCTTTTCCACTGAGACACCAGGGAAGCCCTGTGCTACTGAGATTTTTGTTTATTATTTACTAGATAAATCCAAGATTATGTATTTATTTTTATATGGGTAATAATTTTAAAAGGCCTGCCTCACCAGTGTTATATCTCCAGTGTAGTAATGGTTCTGAGTTCTTAAAGAAGATAATCTATTTTTTTTTCTTTTTCCAAAAAGTTACCTTTTATAATATATCAGGGCTTCCCTGATAACTCAGCTGGTAAAGATTCCACCTGCAATACAGGAGACCCCAATTTGATTCCTCAGTCAGGAAGATCCACTGGAGAAGGGCTAGGCTACATATCCACTCCAGTATTCTTGGGCTTCCCTTGTGGCTCAACTGGTAAAGAATCTGCCTGCAATGTGGGAGACCTCGCTTCAATCCCTGGGTTGGGAAGATCCCTTGGAGAAGGGAAAGACTACCCACTCCAGTATTCTGGCCTGGAGAAGTCCATGGGCTGTATAGTCCATGGGTTTGCAAAGAGTCAGACAGGGCTGAACAACTTCCGCTTTCACTTTCATAATGTATCTGGATTGAGATCATGTAGGGAACTGATTTTGGGAAATACTTATAGGCTCTCAGTGGACATTTGAAACCAGTTAAAATTAACAATTGAAGAGACTAAATGTACTTAGTGACAAATGAACAACAATCAGACCACCAATGACAACAGAATTCTGACCCACAACCTCTGTAGTGATTATCCTGGAGGGGACAGGACTCAGTCAATGACTGCCTGCTTCCTTATCTTTTTTTTTTTTTTTTTTTCCAGTTTCCTTATTTTTGCCTCAAGTTTGAACTCAAAACTTGAAAAATCAAAGCAATAACATAAAATTTCTCAAGTCTAGTTAATCCCCATTTACCTTCCCCAAGTCATCAGCGTGAATTGAGAGCATATTGAAACCTTTTCTGTTTTCACTCCTAATACTTCTCACTTTGAGAAGGCGAAAGTGTTAGTTGCTCATTTGTGTTCAATTATTTGTGACCCATGAACTGTAGCCCACCAGGCTCTCTGTCCATGGGATTTTCAAGGCAAGAAAGCTGGAGTTGGTAGTCATTCTCTTCTCCAGGGGATCTTCCTGAGCCAGGCATTGAACCAGGGTCTCGCACACTGCAGGCAGATTCTCTACTGTTTGAGCCACGAGGAAAGCCCCCGTGTGACTTTGAGGCTCCAGCACATATACGTGATAGTGACTGATTCCTTTTTTTATTGCAAAATCTAAATGAATAACCTCTATTTGCTCTCAGGGAAGTGACCTTCCTTTATTTCTGCATAGTGCTCATGGTTTTAATTTTCTTCTTTTTGTATACTTCCTACACTTTCCCCAGCACCTTTCAATTTTTTGAATTCAACTTTTAAAGTAAAATCAGTTTTAGCTGATTTAAAAAAAAAAAAACATATAAAAGAATTCAAAGCTTACGCAATCAATCATATCTATAAATCCTCTTTCCTTAAATTTAAGCGCTGGCAGCTTTGTGATTAGATGTACAGTGGTTGCTATATGTATTTAAGTCATACTTCCCTTAAGCTGTATCAAGCCTGAAAGTTTATAGGTTTACCTGATTGATTACCATGGTATGTCCCAGCCTTTATTTATTTTTAACAGAGAAACGATTTTTTGTTCAATGCTTCATCTACACCAACCTAAGATTTTGGGGTTTTTGTTGTTGTTGTTGTTTGTTTGTTTTGCATATGGAATTCTTGGCCAAAGGTGTAACCCACATTCCCTCCAGTGTAAGTGTGGAATCTTAATCACTGGACTGCCAAGGAAATCTCCTACATCATCCTAACTTTAAATGGACAGCCTTTGCTTTAACGGTTCTGTATTTCCCTATGGTTCCAGGTTTAAAAAATGTGTATAACAAGAAGCCTTGCAGAACAAGCAAAGCCACTTCTCAGACATGGGCTGAGAAGGAGGGAATTGAGATACACAACAGCAGAAAAACAGGGCAGACTTTGTGGCCAGTGGTTTTAGAAAAGATCATATGTTACTCAAAAAGGTGTGTTGGGAGGCGAAAACAAGATGGTGGAGGAATAGGTGGTCATGGAGTACATCTCTCTCCGCAGATATATCAGAGGGGCATGCAGAACACCAGCTGAGAGCAGAAAGGAGTATCTGACCAATGGAAAAGAATATATAGAACCATACAAAATTTGGTAGAACAGAGGAACTAGGGGGAAAAACAGGAGTGTTATTAGGACTGGACCTGCCCTTGGCGAGTGGGGAAACTGAAGTAGGGGTCCAATCCCCACATTGGCGCAGTTGTCTGAGCCAGAGGAGAAACATTTAAGGCTGAGAGTGAAACAGCTGGTCTGTGGCAGCCTAAATGGGATGAGAACCATACAGTCCTTGCTGCAGCCATACGTACCCTGGACAGGGACTCAGGTCCTTTAGAAGGTGCAGCAGCTGCGAGCTGGAATGTAGGGATTGTGGAGCAATACCAGGAGCCATAACTCCTGCAGCAGAGGCTGTCCATGTCCCTGCACACTTGGCACCGCCAGAGTCCCCGCAAGCCAAGCAACTGCACCAACTTCTCGCCCAACTGTCACTGGGGCAGAGCCGCAACAGGTAAACAAAGTCTTGCATCTACTCACACAGGGTTGCTTTGGTCATGTCCAACACTTTGCCACCCTGTGGACTGTGGCCTGCCAGCTTCTCTGTCAGGGAGTTTCTCCAGGCAAGAATACTGGAGCGTATTGGCCAACACTGGCTGCCATACCCTTCTAGAGCACTATATTTTCTGCTGCCCTAGCCGCCAACTCCCCTGAGTACCTGCTGCTGCCAGAACCCCTGTGACCCAAGCAGCTGCATCCACACCTGGCCCTCACTGGGGCAGACCCGAGTCCCCCAGGGCAGCCTCAGGAGCAAACCCCAGTGGACGACTCACATGAGGAAATAAAACCACAGTTGAAACCCAGGGGCAGTGTGGCTAAGGAAGAAGACCCAAAACCTTCCCACCAGCTATACAAGCTGCAGATTAAATCCACGTGGTCAACTAGGCAGACTCTGTGTCTACGGAATATATAAAAGGCCATTGAGAGCTCCCACAAAAGATAATGCACTAGTTCTGATAGCTGTGGACATTGGAGGTAAGAACATACGGGAGTAGGACCAGATTAGAATCTGAGCTGCCCTCACAGCAAGTCCAGAGATCAGCACAATGTCGGGGGCATCCTAGGGAAGTGAGGTGGATTGTGACTCCCAGTGAGGGAAAGGACTCTGACAGCAGTGACTCAAGAAAAGCGTTTATTATTCTTATGCTTTGACTTGTTCTGTAGATTCTTTTGGATTTTTTCTTTTTTTTTCCCCCATCTGTTATAGTTTCAATTTTATTGGTACTATGAAATCTAATTAAGCATTTGATTTTTTTTTTTTTTCTCAGTCACATTTTTTATTGTTGCTATAAATCTCTGGTTCTACGCTGGGCTTTTGCAGTTCTGTGGAGTTGTTTTTTGTTTTTTTTTTTTCCTCTCCCTCTTTTTTTAATTTTAATTTTTAAGTTTTTTAAATGTATTATTTTTTCTACATTTATTCCTTTGCTTTTCCTACTGTTCTTTTCCCCTTGCAGTTAATCTTTAATGTATGTAAATCTTCTGTATCTACCTATATTTAACTTTGCATATCTATTCTTTCTTTCTTTTCTTTCTTTCCTTTCCTCTCAACATAATTGTTAGTTTTATTTTCATTGCTTTATTCCCCACTTGGCACCTTGTGTTACTTTTGTTTTCCAATTTCTGCCTTAGTTAGTTTTGTTCTTAAATGGTAAATCTAATATTTTATTTCCTTTGTTAGCTGGGTCAGTCTACTGTACTTTACTTTTCTTGGATTGTTTTAATTTTGCTTATGGGTGCCTATGTGCATATTCCATTATTTTAATTACTATTTGCCTGATTTTGTAACTCCTGTTTGTCTGGGTTTCATCTTTGGTTTCTCGTTTTTGAAAATTTGATTTAATCTCACTTAATGCCATAACAAAACACTTGTGGAATTTTTATTGCTGACCAGAGATCAAGCCCTGAGCCTTTGAAGTGGGAGCACTGACACCAAGACCCTAGACTACCAGAGAACTCACTCTAGGGAGTATCAAATAGTGAGAACTCACACAAAGGAGACCACTTGAATGCAAGACTTGGCGTCACCCAACCACCAATAGCATCCTGTACAGGACGCCTCATCTAAACAACAAACAAAACAAAAATACAAACCTAATCATCAGCAGACAGGATTACCACCTCACTCAGCCTTGCCCATCAGAGGAAAAACAAACAAACAGGCAAACAAAGAACAAAACTAGCACAAATTTCACTCTATAAGAAGCTTACACAAACTACTGGACCAAACTTAGGAGGGCAGCAACCAAAAGGAAGAAAGAATTCAACCCTGAAGCCTGGGGAAAGGAGACCTCAAACACAATAAGTAAATAATAATAATAATAATGAAAAGGCAGAGTAATACTACACAAATGAAGGAACAGACTAGAAATACCAGCTAGAAACACCAACTCCCAGAGTCCACCCACACTCATGTCCATTGAGTTGGTGATGCCATCCAACCATTTCATCCTCTGTCGTCCCCTTCTCCTCCTGCCCTTAATCTTTCCCAGCATCAGGGTCTTTTCCAATGAGTCAGCTCTTCGCATCAGGTGGTCAAAGTATTGGAGTTTCAGCTTCAACATCAGTCCTTCCAATGAACACCCAGGACTGATCTCCTTTAGGACTGACTGGGTGGATCTCCTTGTAGTCCAAGGAACTCTCAAGAGTCTTCTCCAACACCACAGGTCAGAAGCATCAATTCTTTGGCCCTCAGCTTTCTTTAAGGTCCAACTCTCACATCCATACTTGACCACTGGAAAAATCATAGCCTTGACCAGACGGACCTTTGTGGACAAAGTAATGTCTCTGCTTTTTAATATGCTGTCTAGATTGGTCATACTTTCCTTCCGAGGAGTAAGCGTCTTTTAATTTCATGGCTGCAGTCACCATCTGCAGTGATTTTGGAGCCCCCAAAAGTAACGTCAGCCACTGTTTCCACTGTTTCCCCATCTATTTCCCATGAAGAGATGGGACCAGATGCCATGATCTTTGTTTTCTAAATGTTGAGCTTTAAGCCAACATTTTCACTCACCTCTTTCACTTTCATCAAGAGGCTCTTTAGTTCTTCTTTGATCTCTGTCATAAGGGTGGTGTCATCTGCATATCTGAGGTTATTGATATTTCTCCTGTCAATCTCGATTCCAGCTTGTGCTTCTTCCAGCCCAGTGTTTCTCATGATGTACTCTGCATATAAGTTAAATAAGCGGGGTGACAATATACAGCCTTGGCATACTCCTTTTCCTATTTGGAACCAGTCTGTTGTTCCATATCCAGTTCTAACTGTTGATTCCTGACCTGCATACAGGTTTCTCAAGAGGCAGGTCAGGTGGTCTGGTATTCCCTTCTCTTTCAGAATTTTCCACAGTTTATTATGATCCACACAGTCAAAGGCTTTGGCATAGTCAATAAAGCAGAAATGGCTTTGGCATAGTCAATAAAGCAGAAATATATGTTTTTCTGGAACTCTCTTGCTTTTTCTTTGATCGAGAGAATGTTGGTAATTTGATCTCTGGTTCCTCTTCCTTTTCTAAAACCAGCTATATGTCAATAATTACTCTAAATGTAAATGGATTAAATGCTCCAACCAAAAGACACAGGCTGGCTGAATGGATACAAAACTAGACCCATATGTATGCTGTCTACAAGAAACCAACCTCAGACCTAAAGACACATATAGAGAGAAAGTGAGAGGATGGAAAAACATATTCCATGCAAATGGGAATAAAATAAAGCTGGAATAGCAATCCTCATATCAGACAAAATAGACCTCAAAATAAAGAAGACTACAAGAGATTAGGAAGGACACTATGTAATGATCAAGGGATCAATCCAAGAGGAAGACATAACAATTGTAAATATCTATGCACTCAACATAGGAGCACCTCAATACATAAGACAAACATTAACAGACATAAAAGGAGAAATTGACAGCAACACAATAATAGTAGAAGACTTTAACAACCCACTCACACCAATGGACAGATCATCAAAACAGAAAATTAGTAAGGGACCACAAGTCTTAAGTGATATATTAAATAAGATGGATTTCATTGATATCTTCAGGACATTCCATCCAAATGCAGAAGAATACACCTTTTTCTCAAGTGCACATGGAGCAATTTCCAGGATAGACCACATCTTGGGTCACAAATCAAACCTCAGTAAATTTAAGAAAGTTGAAATTGTATCAAGCATCTTCTCCAACCACAAATCTATGAGACTAGATATCAGTTACAAGAAAAAAAAAAAACTATATAAAACACAAACACATGGAGATTAAACAATACATTTCTAAATAATCAATAGGTTACTGAAGAAATCAAAAGGAAAATAAAAAAATTTCTGGAAACAAATGACAATGAAAACACGACAACTCAAAACCTATGGGATGCAGCAAAAGCAGTTCTAAGAGGGAAGTTTATAGCAATGCAATCCTACCTCAAGAAACAAGAAAAACATCGAATAAACAACCTCACTTTATACCTAAAACAACTGGGAAAAAAAGAACAAAAAAATCCCAAAATTAGTAGAAGGAAAGAAATCATAAAGATTTGAGCAGTATAAAGATCAACCTAGAGGGGTGGAATGGGAAGGGAGATGGGAGGGAGGTTCAAAAGGGAGGGGATCTATGTATACCTATGGCCAATTCGGGTTGAAATTTAACAGAAAACAACAAAATTCTGTAAAGCAATTATCCTTCAATTTAAAAATAAATTTATTTTTAAAAGTGTGTCAGGAAATATTATGGAATGAAGAATTTGAAGAAACATTAAGAATATGAACAAGGGTCAATCACAGGAAAGAGAAATTGATGTGTTGTTTTTAAGTAGTGATTTCTAGGATAAATTAGAAAAATTACTTATTAGAGGAATATGTGCCATATTTGTATTTTTATCTGAATCATTATAGACTTTGCATCATAGCTTTGCATCATATTTTTAGCTAAAATGGTTAAGTGTGTGTTGGGATTCCTCACTTGTGGCCAAATGAAAATCTGCTGTTATCAAACCTAGTAGCATCAAGGTCAAGAAGATAAGTCAATTTTGTCTCATCACACAGTACTTTTCATGCTACTGTGACTTGCATGTAAACTGTATATTTTAAATTATGTACCCAGGGTAATGACCTAGACTATATTTTTTTACAAATGTCTTTGAGTAATTATTTTAATGAAGGGCAAAGTAGGTGTTAAGAATTCAGCAGAGACACAGAGAATACTAAGAATATCCAAAGTGCAATCATTCTGTATCACAATTTTGATAGTCAAAAAAATAGTAGAATAGTTGAACAAGTTTCTAGGAATTTTAATATAACAAGTCTGACAATCTATCTAATCAAAGTGGGTATAGTATTGGGAGCAAGAAATTAAGGCTTTCTAAAATACTAATATAATTTTAGTTTTGATTATATATAGAATGATTATGGTATGTTTATACATATAAGAACTTCCCTGGTAAATCAGCTCGTAAAGAATCTACCTGTAAAGCAGGAGACCCCAATTTGATTCCCGGGTCAGGATGATTCCCTGAAGAAGGGATAGGCTACCCTCTAAAGTATTCTTGGGCTTCCCTGGTGGCTCAGATAGTAAAGAAACCACCTGAAATGCAGGAAACCTGGGTTCGATTCCTGAGTTGGGAAGGTCCCCTGGAGGATAGCATGGCAATCCACTCCAGCATTCTTGCCTGGAAAATCCCCACGGACAGAGGAGCCTGGCAGGCTATATTCCATGTGTATATTCCACAAAGAGTCATATACTTCTGAGCGACAAAGCACACACATACACATAGACATATGAAATGCAAATATTTTAATATAAAATCTACAAGCAGAATGGACATGTTAAAGGAAAACCATTCGATATAATAAAATGTGTAAGACCTCAGCATTTGGACTTAAACCTGTGTTCAATCTCTGGTTTCTCCTCTTTCTAGCTAAATGAATTTGCACAAGTATTTAACCTATGTGGGTCAGTCTCATTATTTTTCTTTTTAAAATAATGGTATTAATAGCTAATTTGTTGGACATTTTGATGATTAAATGAGAAAATATAGCCTTAGCAGAGATTTAAGAATGATTGCTGTTCAAATTTTCAAAAAATTACTCATAAAACATATCAAAGAAATAATCCATAATATTTCAAATGAAAACATATAAACCAAATACTTCAGATATTTATTCAATTGTCCTAATTAATGGAGAGATATGATGAAATAGCTTTTATAATCATATGCTAGAAACACCAACTAGATTTAATAGAATCCTCAATCTGCTTCCTAAATTGCTCTAACTCAGAAATGTGTAAAAGAACTTGTCTATAAAGAGACATAGTGCTCTCAGTGACAATCTAGACAGCTCTCCTTTGTACTTTTAAGGCCAAATATTAGTGCAGGGTATAGAATTTTGGCTAAAGTATCTCTATAAGATTTTCATTGGTTTCTGTGACACAATATCCTAAAAATACATTAGTGCATAAGAGAGTTTTCATCTTTTTCCTTATTGAAGACTACTGAATTTTCCAAAAGTGCCCTATACCCTTCATGAGGACCAAATGAAAGAGGCACATCTATCCCTGCATTACACGAGGTATATACTTGGGGATTATAGAACTGGATAGCATCTCTTAAGTGTCTACCAGAAAACACTGACATTGTTTAATTCTTTGCTATTACTCTAGACAGATGGAGTTAACAGCACCTAAACAATCCCTTATAGCCCAGTTGGTAAAGAATCCACCTGCAATACAAGTTTAATTCCTGGGTCAGGAAGATCCCCTGGAGAAGGGATAGGCTACCCACTGCAGTGTTCTTGGGCTTCCCTTGTGGCTCAGCTGGTAAAGAATCCACCTGCAATGTGGGAGACCTGGGTTTGATCCCTGGGTTGGGAAGATCACCTGGAGAAGGGAAGGGCTACCTACTCCAGTATTCTGGCCTGGAGAACTCCATGGACTATATAGTCCATGGTGTCACAAAGAGTCAGACATGACTGAGCAACTGTCACTTTCAAACAATCATAAATGGCAGCCAAGACCAGCCCAGGCATCTATGTAGATACATTTGTTCATAGATGAGAAAAACCCCCAAAGCACAACATATGGCAGATAAAAACTTTCTTTTAGAGAAGAGCATTTTCCTACCTATTTGGATAGAATTTTTTTTTTTCAAGAGATAATACAATTAGGAAACAGAAGAATGTTTCACTATTGCTATTATTAATTTAAAAAAATCAAAAGTAATTTTCTAGTCAATCAGTGATCACCAAGATCAGAATGTTGTAAAATTAAACAATATAACTAATTAAACAGAAACTGAAAATGTATTCTTATTGAACATGACAAAAATTGCATATTTTTGTAGAAAAATCAAGTCAGTGAGACAGAGGACAAATCATGGAAACAATCCCCCAAATACGGGGTAAAAATGGAAGAGGTATATAAAGACAGTAAAGAGAAATGTAATATAGACATAATAAAATAGACACTTGGTGCATAAATAATGAATTTTTCAAGTTAAAAATAAAGAGATCAAAGACAGATGAAAGTTGATGGTAGAAAGATAATCTTCAGCCACAAAAAAAGGTTTCATAAAAGATGCTAATGCTCGTGTAACGTAATGAAAAGAGATCCAACTCAAGACAGAAAATTTTAAAGAGAAGGACAGTAAATTGTGAAAACATAAGCAGAGGGAAAACCAGGAATTTTTCCCTAGAATAAAGAAGCGTATCAGTCACACAAAATTTTCCTACTTGTGAATAATCACAGGAGTGATTTCCAGGCTGAAGAGTCCCACTGACCTGCCTGCAGAATCCTCTCCCAGTGTCAGAGTTGCCTGGTTTCCTTGAAGACCTTTACAATTGTCTGTCCTGTCCCACCTTTTGTTGGAGTCTCCAGAGAAACAGAATTTATTGGATGGTTATAGAGGTAAAGAGAAAGAGGGAGAGGCTTAGTTTAAGGAATTGGCTCGCACAGTTTGGAGGCTGGCAAGTACAAAATCCGCAGGGCAGCCCAGCAGGTCGCAGACCCTGGGAAGAGTTGATGTTGTGATTCATGTCCAAAGACTGTTGGCTGGCAGACCTTCTTCCCCAGGAGAGGTCAATCTACTTTTCTTTGAAGACTTTTAAATGATTTCATGAGGCCTTGGAGAAGGAAACAGCAACCATTCCGATATTCTTGCCTGGGAAATTACAAGGACAAAGGAACTGACTAAGATTTGGTGCAGTCAAATAAATAAATTTTAAAAAATCACCTCAATTAAACACGGAAATCAGATAGAAGAAACATGGCTTTAAACAAGTAAATATACCAAAAACAAATGTGGGATGGAGGAAAAGCTGATATATTTAAATAATTAAACTTTTATAACAAAATAAAATGCTTATTTAAAAAGATATAGAAGGTGGACCATCTTGACATACTTTTTAATTATATTCTGTCAGAGTGAAAGACATCTAGTTGGTCTAACCACTTTTTAGGAGTATCTCTCATGAACCATTTATAATGGAGAGGAGTACAGGAGTCAGACTGATGACTCACATCATAACCTCTATGATTAAAAAAAATAAAACAACTGTGCTTGTTAACAGGTCTTTCTCTATTTTAATCTGCTCAATTTTATGCTCCCTTTTTATCCTGATAAGGAAATATAGCTTAGCCACCCATATTATCCTCCTCCATAGCAATTATAACAGATTTTTAGAGTTCACAAACACTTTTTCTGGTGTTATTATTTTCTCTCTGCAAGTCCCAGATGAATGAGGATATTCAATGACACAACTGAATATTTAGGTTCATATCAACATGTTTGTTTTCTCATATTTTGAAGTAACTGCTCTATATTGTCCCCAGTTTACTGGTTCTTTCGACAATAAGGCATAGTAAGAGAGAGGAGGGTAGTGAGGGACAGGAAGAAGAAGATTGAAAAGTTTTACCGGTTCGTGAAGTACTCAAAAAGTGAAAGAAGTTACCTGGAGGAAGTCAGATGCTAAGGCTCTTAAGCTTTTTATTTTTGTAATACATCTTTATTCCTCAAACTCTGAGCTTTATTTTGTCAAGTTCTGACTAACTTTGTACTGAGAAGTGATTTCATTTGCATCACATAATAAGGTCAGTGGCCTAATGGTCACTGACCTTCTCCCTGTCCCTCACATGCTTGTTACCCTCCTCTCACTATGCCTTATTACCCAAAGAACCAGTAAACTGGGCACAATATACAGCAGTTACTTCAAAGAGGAAACCTCACACATCCTAAGAATCACTAAGAAATTACTGTTTTAAAGGCTGTGCAAGTACAGAATAATGAAAAAGCTTCCAATTTAGTCTAAAGGATATCTCTTTGTCTATGTTAAATTGGAAGTTAATAGCTAAAAATCATTAGTCTACCTCAAGCAGCTACTTTTAGTCCATTAAAGTAATAGACAATATGGTTTAAAGTTTAAAACTCCCACAAGTCCGTATTCTTTTAAGGTCTTCCTCTTCATTAGATGGTCTTCTCACCATCCTATGCAAACATACATGACAATTTGCACCAACTCTTACTAGCCCAGGAAAATCCCCTAGCATTTTCTTTCACTTACACTTAAATAAGCAGTAGGTAGGTAAGATTTAGAACTTACACTCACAAAAGAGAAGTGTTTTGTTTCCAGATCCTCACTTGGAGGAAGAAAAAGGATAGACTATTAAAGCACCATCTAAATTAACAAAATAGTTGACCACCGATTATATCTTGCCACTTCTTTGAATTGGTGGGAGCCTTACAGAGAGCCCTCACATTAATATGTGTTTTAAAACATCATGGAAATGTATTAGACATGTTTGGACAGATAGATAGATAGATACCATCTTAAATCCCACTCAACAACCATGTGATGTTGAAGAAATCTAGGAGTTCTTGTAGGCTTCCAAGGGAATGGATATTGGTATGTTAAGAGAACATATGACTTCCATTAGAATTCTGATGCCCTGAATGAGGTAATTCTAATATAGAGTAGACATTTTTAGCCAGGAGGTAGATCATGAATATGTCTGGAGACTCAAAAGGTCTGTGAGAGCCATTATAGGGTTATGCCAACAGCAAGAGTAATCGCACTGCCTTAATTTTGCCAAAATTGCAACTCACATAGTTCACCAAGAGTGAAATATGGTCTGATGGCAGTAGGATGTCCAAAAACAAGGCAAGGCAATGGCCATAATTGTTATGAGCCAGAAAGGATTCTAAAACATAAGAAAAAGATCCACATGTGCGTGACAAGCCCCCATACCCAACTTGATATAACCACTTAAGCTTCCTTTAAGCTCACCGATCATCACAAGAAATGACTCTGATATAAAGCTGGACTGTTGAATTGGTTGACTGTTGTCCTGATCACCTATGACACTACTGACATTGAAAACTGAAGTAACTTTAATTGAAAAGTATAGATTATTTACCCTTCCTCACTCTTCTACCCTCAACCTCACCCATAGAAATTGACACACATAAAGAAGTTTAATCAGTTATGTAAAGTACATATTTAGACATTTTTCTAATAGTTACATATTAGAAAACCTAAATATTTATCTTTCATACTTTGTATTGTCCTTACTGTACTATTACTTTTTATCCTCACACTTTTAAAAAATGCTTTTGGAATGAGATTCAGGTAAGTTAAAGTCAAAATTTGGAGTTAATTACTCTCTCTCTTATTGCATATGCAGAATATTTTAACAACTAAACCAGATGAGGTTATAGTCTACAAACTTCCACATTCTTTCTTTTCTTTTATTCTGTAATGCTTGGTTTTTTATCTAATATCCTATTCTTTAACAAAGCACCTTTTTCAAACTCTTTTTTTCCTCTGTTTTTTAAACACATTCCATTTACCATTTATCCATTGTTTTCATTCCATTCAATCATCTTAAAGCTTACTTAAATACATGTTCATAATTTGCATTTGCAGAAATGTATTTATATAAGCTGGTTCGTGTCTATCACTTCAGAAAGCTGTTTGTTGTAAAGGTAATTTTTAGAAAACAAAGGAACGGGCCAATCCCCAGACCCTGCTGTGCTCCTTTTCATTTTTTCCAACTTAAACACTAATGTTCACAGCACATACTTTGTGTGGAATGCCAGTGTAGAAAAATGGCTGTTTCTTAAATTCAAAGACAAAAAAAAAAGAGAGAGCAAGAAAAGTTTAGAGTTTTGTGATAGTTCTTCACAAAAAGTTGCATTTAATGAACCACTTACATTTCAGTTAACTGGCATGTGAAATTCTGACTAATTAATCAGCTGAGTTGGAAACGTTTGAGTGAAGTGTGATTACATTGTGGTGAGAAAAAGAGACACTAGTACATTTTTCTGGATCACTATTAAGAAATAAAAAGACATAGAATGGACTCTTTGGAAGCATAGGAAGAGTACCACCATGCCTACATTTCCATGTTTATAGAAAAGGTTAGTAGCTGTAGAATAGGTCTGCTTAGCCACTGTACACCCAGAACTATTCAGCGTCTAAGGTTTTTGATGTTATTTACCACTAGGACCAGGCTTCTCAGGTGGTGCTAGTGGTAAAGAAGCTGCCAGCCAATGCAAGAGACATAAGTGTGGTGGATTCAGTCCCTGGGTTGGGAAGATCCCCTGGAGGGGGGCACAGTAATCCACTCTAGTATTCTTGCCTGGAGAATCCCGTGAACAGAGCCTGGCGGGCTACAGTCTTTGGGGTCGAAAGGTCAGACATACCTGGGTGACTAAGCACACAGGGCCACTGTGCATAGGATGGAAAATATACTCATTTCAATATGTTGATGGAAAACATATACAGCTTCAATCAGATATTTGGAAAAGTGACTCAGTGTTTAAAACTGCAGATTCTATAATTATTTTTTAGACATGTACCCTTTCATAAACTGAACTTTCAATATCTTCATATTCAAAACATTTTACTAGGATTATAAGCTTTACAGGTATAAAAAGCCACAGAGTTTATTCAGAAAAATAAATCGAAGAAATATCAAATATGCAAGTGGTCCGAATTTGATGCACAACCAATAAAATTAATGAAGTGCCACACAATCAGAACCTCTCAATATGGAAAACAGGAGCTGAACGTCTGAAAAAGAACAGAGTAGCAGAGTAGGGAGGTAATTGGGAAGTAATTAGTAATGATTATATTTAACTGGATAGCCAATTTGTATGTAAAGCTTTTCTCATTATAACATACTTTAGTGCTTAATAGTAAATGGAATTAGAAATAGAAAGATTTACAAAAAATACTCTAAAATTATGAAGATGACTTTGCTAAATGTTTCTGCTTTCTAAGGTAATTTAAATGGATCATATTAGACTTGAATTCAGACAATTCTTTATTCTTACTTTGGTAAGAAGATCAGTTCTACAGATCCTAAATATAATGCTCAGTGATTAATAACTTCTGTCTAAATAATGAATTGAGAGTGATAATCTTTCCGCTGCTCAGTGATAATAGTAATAAGAAATTATTACAATTGCTTTTTTGTGTGCCTTACTGGCAAATTGTATAGACATATAAACACAATAGCATTATATTTAAATCACTTTTAACCAAGAAATATGATTTTTTCAGATAAAATTAGAAGATATTCATATATATTTATGTGTAATGTTAAGATCATGAATTTAGAGGATTTAAAAAAGCATTTATATCATTAGTAGCAACAGTATGCCTTTTGTTATCTGGACATCGCTTACAAAATTCATGTTTGATTATTAGCATTGATTGTAAACCTAGATATTGAGGCAGTATGCTTTGTGGATTACTACTGTAGAAAAGTTACATGTAAAAGAAAGCCAGGGTTTCTTATATCCTTTGTAACATTGATATTATAGAGCATGTGTTTGTATATATGGTTTGTGTGTGTGCTGCATTTGCCTAGGGTAAATAAATGATACAAAATAGTATTTATTATTTCATGAATTTATCTCAGTTTACATTATAGCCTTCAGGTTCACAAGCTTGGAAAACTGACTATATTATCACACCTAGAGGTTGTCCATTACTCAATATTAAACTCACATTCACTATCTTATAACCCTGATTGATGCTTATACTCAGAAGGCAAACTTATTAATAAGTTAAAAATATAACTGTCTTGGATACCAGAAGACTCAATGTCTACTGCTATTTCTCCTAGTGGGCAGATATGGAAATCATACTCCAAAATTTCTATTATAGCCATAAGAACAGAAGTAGAGTAAAATGAATTCACTGTGAAGGGCCAACAGGATGAAAATGTGAGAAACATTCTCTGACCAAGGTTAATGCTCCTCCGTATGAGATGGTACTGTCAGTTTACTTCTGGGCTTTCTTTTCTCTGAGTTTCCATATAGAACAGGGCATGATAGTTTCTAACTGATCCAGTCTTTTAGATAAGTTAATTTGCTCAGTCTCTAAATCTTGGAAATTTCTGTCAACTGGTTAACAGAATGAGCCCTGAAGTCAGATGTTCTGAATTCATTACTGGCCTTGACATTTCTAAGATATTTGGCATGATACTAAAACCTTCTTAACTTTTGTTTCCTTTCATATAAGCTGGCTGCAGTATTAAATGGCTAGAGGCAAATACATACTGAAGCAGAAAAGAAGGAATTTATCAAAGGACTTAAATGCAATAAGAGAATTTGGGGTCAGTAAATTGCTATCCACTCCTTTCAGTTCAGTTCAGTTCAGTCGCTCAGTCGTGTCTGACTCTTTGAGACTCCATGAATCGCAGCACGCCAGGCCTTCCTGTCCATCACCAACTCCCGGAGTTTACTCAAACTCATGCTCATCGAGTCGGTGATGCCATCCTCTCCTTTACCCAAAGAAAATAAAGTACCACTAATATTCTATGATTCTAAAGCAGAACTGCAAGAAAAAGAGAACTTTGTTAATAAGCCTGTTCTGAAAAACTGTTACTTCTTTCTAAAGTCACTTAACTATTATTACATAGGTTTTAGCAATTGAACATGTTTCAAATATAGAGTTCCTTGATAATAAACTCAACTATTTTGCCTTTTAAAAATATCTGAGTTTTTGTGAATCTGTGCAGCTGCTTTATTGATATTTCTTCTTGAAGGGTATGGAAAATAAATTTTCTTACTGACAAATTAATTATTTAAAATCTATGCATGTCTACTATTTTTCTTTTTGGTATAGGTTATATCAATACCACCAGAGACAGAAAAGACATGACATTTCCTGAGGATTGCTTTTATGCTTCCCAAGAATGAACATAAACACTAATGTTCATATGTATGTATAAAATGAATATCCAGACACTATTACATATTATATGGAGGATCAATACTTATTTATACCTATAATTTTTAAATAATGCTGTATCTTGGGTTAAAATTTTCATAATTCACAAAAGATAGAGATATTTTGACATTTATGTCAGTAAACATTTCTACCCACTATCTAATTTCTCAGTAATTACGGAAGTCGTAATTTATAAATGTGATATTGCTTGTATACATCAGTACAGGGGAAAAATATCCATAAAGACCAATGAAGTATTGATATATAATATTAAATATGTACCTTAAAATATATAAAACATCATAGCTTGATACATTTGGCAAAAATTTTTTCATTAAATATCCTTGGTTTTGCATATTAAGCTAGGTTAAAGTTCACACAAATGCACCAATCTCAAAACAGCCCATCGATAGATGTCATTTTTAAAAGTCTGAGGTACAGGCTCAATAGCAATAACTTCTAAAATATATCTAATCCTCCAGTATGTAATGAACTAGATCTCAAAAGTTCTGTAATGAGATTTTTCTTTTTCTTAAATATCCAATGCAAGTTCAGTCAAGGTGAGGTCAAAAGATTATCAAAGTGAATATGACTAGTTCTGACACTGAGGAGGTTTTGGGAGCAGATCCGATGATCAGAAGTAATTTCAGGACCTGGTGAGACCAAAACTAAAGTCATCCAAGACTGCTGAAGATTTTTGTGATATTTTCTGTCTGCTTAGTTTAGCTGGTACTTGTGTGCTGAGTTGCTCCAGTCATGGCCAGCTCTTTGCAACCGTACTGACCACGGCCTGCCAGGCTCCTATGTCCAAGAGATTCTCCAAGCAAGAATACTAGAGTGGGTTGCCATGCCCTCCTCTAGGGGATCTTCCCAACCCAGGGATCGAACCCAAGTCTCTTATATCTCCCACACTGGCAAGCAGATTCTTTACCACTAGCACCACCTGGGAAGCTGATTTTATTGCATTGCACTGTGTTACACTGAAGCTAATGTTAGCTTCAGTCTATAAGACACGATGCAGCATAATGCAATGCCTGGCAGAGTAATTACTCCATTAAAAGATAACATCCTTAGTGCGGGATATGAGTTCAGATTCAGCAAACACTGGTTTAGCTCTGTGTTACTATTTTCTAATTCTTACATAAATTTTATTCCAGATCTTGGAACTAGCACTCCTGAAATATACAGTTGGGCCAGTTACTTAGCATTTTGGCCTAGGGAATTTCATGGACTGTATAGTCCATGGGGTCACAAAGAGCAGGACGCGATTGAGCAACTTTCACTTACTTAGTATTTGTCAGGGTTGTCAGATACTCCAAGTTTTTATTGTTCTTGCTGTTTTTTGAGCTGCACCTACATATTCTGGGCATACTCTGGGACATTGGAAAACCCTTTAATATACTTTTTAAAATGTATCTCTACTTTTTCCTGCTACCTTATGAAGGGATTTTACAATGAACTCTTTCTTGGACACTGAAATCTTCCCTAGGATTATGACATTGGGCAAATATGTAATGGGCTGTACCTCATTTCTTATGAGTTACTATATAATTTACTAGATTTGGTTTCTTTAAGGTTTCTCTGATGACTCAACTGGTGAAGAATCCACCTGCAACGTGAGAGACATGGGTTCGATTCCTGTGTTGGGAAGATCCCCTGGAGAAGGGAACGGCTCCCCACTCCAGTATTCTGGCCTGGAGAATTCCATGGACTGTATAGACCATGGGGTTGCAAAGAGTCAGACACGACCGAATGACTTTCACTTTCACCTTGGTTTCTTTGACCACTCAGTTTCACTGTGCATTGGGAATTTTCACCATTATATCTATTAATTGACAAACTATTCTCAACTATACTGCCCTGGTTACAAATAATACCCCTAAAAGTGATTTATCCAAATATATTTATTCATTCTATTCTTATAATTATCTCATTCATAATTTCAGAAAATAGAAACACAATAAAATTATTTTTACTGACATTCAGTTCAGTTCAGTTGCTCAGTTGTGTCTGACTCTTTGTGACCCCATGAGCTGCAGCATGCCAGGCCGGCCTCCCTGTCCATTACCAACTCTTGGAGTTCACACAGACCCATGTCCACTGAGTCGGTGATGCCATCCAACCATCTCACCCTCTGTTGTCCCCTTCTCCTCCCACCCTCAATCCTTCCCAGCAATCAGGGTCTTTTCAAATGAGTCAGCTCTTTGCATCAGTTGGCCAAAGTATTGGAGTTTCAGATTCAGCATCAGTCCTTCAAATGAATATTCAGGACTGATTTCCTTTAGGATGGACTGCTTGGATCTCCTTGCTATCCAAGGGTCTCTCAAGAGTCTTCTCCAACACCACAGTTCAAAGGCATCAATTCTTCTGCGCTCAGCTTTCTTTATAGTCCAAATCTCACATCCATACATGACCACTGGAAAAACCACAGCCTTGACCAGACGGACCTTTGTTGACAAAGTAATGTCTCTGCTTTTCAATATGCTATCTAGGTTGGTCATAACTTTCCTTCCAAGGAGTAAGCGTCTTTTAATTTCATGGCTGCAATCACCATCTGAAGTGATTTTGGAGCCCACAAAAATAAAGTCAGCCACTGTTTCCACTGCTTCCCCATCTATTTGCCATGAAGTGATGGGACTGGATGCCATGATCTTAGTTTTCTGAATGTTGAGCTTTAAGCCAACTTTTTCACTCTCTTTCACTTTCATCAAGAGGCTCTTTAGTTCCTCTTCACTTTCTGCCATAAGTTCCTCTTCACTTTCTGCATATCTGAGGGTTATTGATATTTCTCCCAGCAATCTTGATTCTAGCATGTGCTTCCTCCAGCCCAGCTTTTCTCATGATGTATTCTGCATATAAGTTAAATAAGCAGGGTGACAATATACAGCCTTAACGTACCCCTTTTCCTATTTGGAACCAGACTGTTGTTCCATGTCCAGTTCTAACTGTTGCTTCCGGGTCTGCATACAGGTTTCTCAAGAGGCAGGTCAGGTGGTCTGGTATACCCATCTCTTTCAGAATTTTCCACAGTTTATTGTGATCCACACAGTCAAAGGCTTTGGCATAGTCAATAAAGCAGAAATAGATGTTTTTCTGGAACTCTCTCTCTTTTTCAGTGATCCAGCAGATGTTGTAAACTTGATCTCTGGTTCCTCTGCCTTTTCTAAAACCAGCTTGAACATCTGGAAGTTCATGGTTCATGTATTACTGGAGCCTGGCTTGGAGAATTTTGAGCATTACTTTACTAGAGTGTGAGATGAGTGCAATTGTGCGGTAGTTTGAGCTTTCTTTGGCATTGCCGTTCTTTGTGATTGGGATGAAAACTGACCTTGTCCAGTCCTGTGGCCACTGCTGCATTTTCCAAATTTGTTGGCATATTGAGTGCAGCACTTTCACAGCATCATCTTTCAGGATTTGAAATAGCTCACCTGGAATCCCATCACCTCTACTAGCTTTGTTCATAGTGATGCTTTCTAAGACCCACTTGACTTCACATTCCAGGATGTCTGGCTCTAGATGAGTGATCACACTATCATGATTATCTGGGTTGTGAAGATCTTTTTTGTACAGTTCTTCTGTGTATTCTTGCCACCTCATTTTAATATCTTCTGCTTCTGATAGGTCCCTACCATATCTGTCTTTTATTGAGGCCATCTTTGCATGAAATAGTCCCTTGGTATCTCTAATTTTCCTGAAGAGATCTCTAGTCTTTCCCATTCTATTGTTTTCCTATATTTCTTTGCATTGACTGCTGAGGAAGGCTTTCTTCTCTCTCCTGGCTATTCTTTGAAACTCTGCATTCAAATGGGAATATCTTTCCTTTTCTCCTTTGCTTTTGGCTTCTCTCTTTTTCACAGCTGTTTGTAAGGCCTCCTGAGACAGCCATTTTGCTTTTTTGCATTTCTTTTTCTTGGGGATGGTCTTAATCCCTGTCTCATGTACTATGTCATGAACCTCTGTCCATAGTTCATCAGGCAGTCTGTCTCTCCAATCTAGTCCCTTAAATCTATTTCTCACTTCCACTGTATAGTCATAAGGGATTTATTTAGGTCATACCTGAATGGTCTAGTGGTTTGTTCCACTTTCTTCAATTTCATCTGAATTTGGCAATAAGAAGTTCATTATTAGAGCCACAGTCCGCTCCCGGTCTTGATTTTGCTGACTGAGTAGAACTTCTCCATCTTCGGCTGCAAAGAATATAATCAATCTGGTGATGTCCATGTGTAGAGTCTTCTCTTGTGTTGTTGGAAGAGGGTGTTTGCTATGACCAATGAGTTCTCTTGGCAGAACCCTATTAGCCTTTGCCCTGCTTCATTCTGTACTCCAAGGCCAAATTTGCCTGTTACTCCAGGTGTTTCTTGACTTCCTACTTTTGAAAAGGATATCTTTTTTGGGTGTTAGTTCTAGAAGGTCTTGTAGGTCTTCATAGAACTGTTCAACTTCAGCTTCTTCAGCGTTACTGAAGAAGCATAGTCTTGGGGCATAGTCTTGGATTACTGTGATATTGAATGATTTGCCTTGGAAACGAACAAATATCATTCTTTCATTTTTGAGATTGCATCCAAGTACTGCATTTCAGGCTCTTTTGTTGACTATGATGACTATTCCATTTTTTCTAAGGGATTCCTGCCCACAGTAGTAGACGTAATGGTCACCTGAGTTAAATTCACCCATTCCAGTCTGTCTTAGTTCACTGATTCCTAGAATGTCGATATTCACTCTTGCCATCTCCTGTTTGACCACTTCCAGTTTGCCTTGATTCATGGACCTAACATTCCAGGTTCCTATGCAATATTGCTCTTTACAGCATTGAACCTTGCTGCTATCAACAGTCCCATCCACAACTGGGTGTTATTTTTGCTTTGGCTCCATCCCTTCATATTTACTGGCATAATATCCTTCAATTTAGACTCCTGTGGAAATCTGTAATCAAGCTAGAGTTACTATGAAAGTGAACAGTGAAAGTGAAAGTGGCTCAGTCATGTCCGACTCTTTGCAACCTCATGGGCTGTCCATGGAATTCTCCAGGCCAGTACTGGTGTGGGTAGCTTTTCCCTTCTCCATGGGGTCTTCCCAACACAGGGCTCAAACCCAGGTCTCCCACATTGCAGGTGGATTCTTTACCAGCTGAGCCACAAGAAAAGAGTTATTATAGTTTTAGTTTAATCAATATTAACACATTCTGGTTTTAAACTGACTACTGATTAAATCAGATGCTTAGCAGTTCACAAATCAAATAAAGACTATATAAAATGAATTTTAAAGTCTTATGGCATATTCATTACTTGTTTTTTTGGAATCAAGAATATTGATAAAGTTTATATTGATTTTCATACTGCTTATAATTTGATTGGAGCATCCAAGGGCATCCCAGGGAGGGAAAATCTTGGTGGCAAATTATCAACATTACTTTGATAAAATCAACCTAAAAGTCAATTAAAGCAATATATACACTATTGATACTATGTATAAAATAGATACAGAGACGGCAATGGCACTCCACTCCAGTACTCTTGCCCGGAAAATCCCGTGGACCGAGGAGCCTGGTAGGCTGATGTCCATGGGGTCGCGAAGAGTCGACACAACTGAGCGGCTTCACTTTCACTTTTCACTTTCCTTTATTGGAAGAGGAAATGGCACCGCACTCCAATATTTTTGCCTGGAGAATCCCAGGGACGGCAGAGCCTGGTGGGCTGCTGTCTGCGGGGTCGCACAGAGTCGGACACGACTGAAGCGACTTAGCAGCAGCAGCAGCAGCATAAAATAGATAACTAACAAGAACCTTCTGTATAGCACAGGGATCTCTGCTCAGTGCTCTGTGGGGAGTTCAATGGGAAGGAAATCCAAAAAAGAGGGAATACATGTATATCCAAGTCACTTTACTGTACTGTAGAAACTCATTGTAAAACAACTGTACTCCAATAAAAGTTGAGAAAAGCAATCAGCAAAGGATATGTATTATTATTCTCAGTGAACTGATTTACAGTTAGTAACAAATGGCTAGAAATTTTCAGCCTTTGAATTATATATAGATCATTTCAAAAATATATTATATGCCATCATACATATTTATGGAGATAGGAGTGTTCATTTTGTGATTGTTGCATATCATTTTATTCCATAGTTATATAGATTTCATTCCTTTTTAAGTATAAATAAATATTATGTTCTTGGCAGAATGTATGAAATGAAGGATACTTGTGTTTAATAATCAGTGAGAGTGGATTCCAGTTCCTGTGGCCTAAATTTAATTTAGACTGATGGCAGGGGAATCTTGAAGAGTCTCCTGCTCATATTCTCTTAGGTATTCATTCACTTATTTGCTTTCTCTAGATGAGTATATTTTATACAATTCTAATGAGCATGTAAGCAATGATTAAAGCCTCTGGGTACAGTTTTTTGTTGCAAAATGGGATATTGAAAGAGAAAGTCAGTAACCAAAGGTCAAAGAAGACAGAGCCTTAAAGTTAACGACTAACAGACAAAGAGTCTTCCTTACAACCTGTGAGCTGAAATTGTCCATGCTCATCACCATATAAATCCTTATCATGTTTAGAGGATAAAAATGAGTACTTAGAGTTTTTCTGATGTAATAGTTTGGCTAGGATATCTTTTTAAAGGCATTCTTAACTTCAGAATGCTTTGGCAGGTAGTTGCTTTAGAATCTGGACCTACAAGAAACAGACCTGAGTTCAAACTTTGTTTTGACAACAAATGACGAGTGTGACCATAAGCAGGTTAGTTTGCCTCTGTGAGTCTCAGTTGTCTCTTTTGTTAAATGTTAGTGATAATATCTAGTAGAATTGTGAATATTGCATGAAGGCTAAATGAAATATTGCTCGAAAGGGTTTCTTCCAGTGCTTGGCAAATAGCAGATACAGAGTAAGTTTAATTAAGCTTTAGTTAGTGATACTTAAGGAACTGTAGTATTCTTGCCTAGAGAATTCCATGGACAGAGGAGTCTGATGAGTTATAATGCATGGGGTCACAAGGAGTCGGACACAATTGAGGGACTAATTCTTTCACTTCTCACTTTCACCTAAGGAACTGATATGCATTATAACTAATCATTTCCCCCCCAAAATGCTTCTATTGTTTAGGAAGGTTACCGCCTACTTTTACAGTTCAAAGGGGTTGTTCTGAATCTCCTTTTATCGGATTTTGGCTTGTGACCTACATAATAATTTTTGTAGCTTCCTATATTATAAGTGAAATGCTGTAGAAGTGTCGCTCCTCTGCTGGGCAGTGAAAACCGAGGGACAGTAAAAAGCATTGTTCCTGTTTTCTTGCAGCACTTGTATCTTGTCATTAACTGATGATGAGTTTAAGCCTGAAAGGGAGAAGTATTGAAAGTCCTTGATTTGTTAAAATGTGCATTATGATCTTCTGCACACACACACACACACACACACACACACACAGACACTATTTGGGGCATAGACTAAGATCAAAGCCATGTTATTTAATGCTTCCATTTCCCAAAATAATGATTTACTCATAGAAAAAAATCAATTCAAATTCTTTAGAAAGCTTCCATGTCTGATACTATGGAAATGATTTTTCTAAAATTCCATTCACTTTTAAATTGAAACACTTTATGGATGCCTACATGCCAGGGAGCCAGTTGTGTTCAGTAGAAGCCATGAAGAAGAATTAGATGTAGATCTTGTCTTCAAATACCACATTCTTACATTGAGATCATGTTAGTGCTTCATCATGCTGTATGCTTACATTATGAACTAAATCTCTTCATAAAATCAATATTTTCAGGTCACTTTTTCTGATTTTATAGCAATTTCAAGCATAACAGCAATTGTTTTACACTTACTGCATGGGCATATTCATTAATATAGATTAATAATGAAGTGATACTTATTTCTATGATTGACTTGATGCTGGGTCTTTGGGTAAAAATGTACCTTTCAATTAAAGTACAGTTTTAAAAAGAGAAATATGATCTACTCAAACATACTATACTTTTCAGAAAAATACTATGGATAAAATACAGAACTGGTAGACTATTTTGAGAGTTTATTTTTTTATGACATTGAAACTCAACACTGAGATTTAATATATTTCACCAGTTTTAGGGTTTTTTATTTTATTATTTTTTTTTCTCATTTATTTTTATTAGTTGGAGGCTAATTACAATATTGTAGTGGTTTTTGCCATACATTGACATGAATCAGCCATGGATTTACATGTGTTCCCCATCCTGATCCCCCTCCCGCCTCCCTCCCCATCCGATCCCTCTGGGTCTTCCCAGTGCACCAGCCCTGAGCACTTGTCTCATGCATCCAACCTGGGCTGGTGATCTGTTTCACCCTTGATAGTTTACTTGTTTCAATGCTGTTCTCTCTGAACATCCCACCCTCGCCTTCTCCCATAGAGTCCAAATGTCTGATCTGTACATCTGTGTCTTTCTGTTTTGCATATAGGGTTACCGTTACCATCTTTTTAAATTCCATATATATGCATTAGTATACTGTATTGGTCTTTATCTTTCTGGCTTACTTCACTCTGTATAATGGGCTCCAGTTTCATCCATCTCATTAGAACTGATTCAAATGAATTCTTTTTAATGGCTGAGTAATATTCCATAGTGTATATGTACCACAGCTTCCTTATCCATTCGTCTGCTGATGGTCATCTAGGTTGCTTCCGTGTCCTGGTTATTATAAACAGTGCTGGGATGAACATTGGGGTACACGTGTCTCTTTCAGATCTGGTTTCCTCGGTGTGTATGCCCAGCAGTGGGATTGCTGGGTCATATGGCAGTTCTATTTCCAGTTTTTTAAGGAACCTCCACACTGTTCTCCATAGCGGCTGTACTAGTTTGCATTCCCACCAACAGTGTAAGAGGGTTCCCTTTTCTCCACACCCTCTCCAGCATTTATTGCTTGTAGACTTTTGGATAGCAGCTATTCTGACTGGCGTGTAATGGTACCTCATTGTGGTAGAATATTTTGAGAGTTTATTATTTTATGGCATTGAAAGTCAACACTGAGATTTAACATATTTCACCAGTTTCAGGGTTTTTTAAACTGATATTTATCAAAATTATTCCCTGCCCTATAACTTCATTGTCTAATTATTTTATTTTTTGTGATAGTTTAAGACTATAAAAATATGTAAAGGAAGCACAGAATTCCCATGTACCCTTCACATAGATTCACCCCGTGATAGTATTTTACATAAGCACTACTGCTTAATCTCAGTTCATGAATTTTCCTCTCCCTTAGATTATTGTCTGATTCATTTCTAATTCATTGCTTTAAAATTCTAAATATCCCTAGAGCCAATCTAATTCATCATTTTAAGATTATTAATATCCCTAGACCATTCCCTAAAATGTCTCCAGAAGTATCTTGACATTTCATTGTCACTGTAAACTCATCTTAAAAAAATTTGGAGCAATCCTGAATGCATTGAACAATCTGATAATAGTTATAAATGGGAAAAAAAAGTAATAAATGAAGTGAGTTATATAATTCTAATAGATTGCTTTTTTCTTTTCAGAAAATGTGATTATTATGTAATATTGCAAAACAAATTTAGAGTAGGATGTCTTTGCCTCCTGAACCGGAAGGGTGAACACCTCAAAACTAAATAGCTTCTTATTTATCTTCCCATGCCTACAAAGTGCCCCTCATTCCTAGATGATCAATAAGTACTTAGTTATTGGAAGAATGATGGAAGGAAAGCAAATAACGCAAATGACCATTTTAAAAATTAAAGTGTGGTTGTCTCCCCTCGAAACCTTTAAGTATGAGGGGAAAATAATCCCTGGTCTCATTTCAAATATTGAAAAACGAAGAGCGTTTCGGCAGTCAGGAATGAAGTGACTCTACCATCTTTTTCATGAACCTCTAGTCATCGCCATCTCTCTCTCTGCACCAGCTCCACTCTCTCTACCAGCAGACTTAGCTGCTCCCTAGTAGTGTCTCCTGCATCACCTCCACTTCCATCTGACACTTCCAGATTTCTCTGGTCAGCATTCCAACTGCAGTTCCCTCCACTCAGGCGTCAGACTCTCTTGGCTTGTGTGTAGGTGTGTTGAGCTTGGCTCACGTGTCTTCCCGTGATGTTCAGTGCGCTGCTGTGGCGCCCTTAGACTCACTGCCCACTCGTGCTCAACACCTGCCTCCGACCGCCAGCCTTGTTCACACGGTCCAGGTCCTCTTACTCCTAAGCAGCCTTCTCCCCTTAGTCCTTGCTCTCATTTTTGTTTTCAAGAGCTCTGCTAGCACATTATTCTTTTGGTGGCATTCAGTCACCCTGAGAACTTGAAAATCTAGGTTCCAGTAGCCATTATCTCACACAGAAAGACTTCTGGAACATTTCTGAATGCTATTCAAATTAATTCAATAATTATTCATAAAGAAGATGCATTTTTTATTATTGTGGTTAAAACTAATCAGTGGCTATGAATTCATTGGCTATGAATTATAAAAGCTATAATGTAAGAAGAGGGAAATATATATTGCTCAATAAAACAGTACACTTAGATTCCTAAAATGAATCTGACTGATCCCTTGATTGGAGTCTTCTCCACACACTGCATTCCTTTAAATTTTGTATTTAGAGTTGCAAAATTATATCATCATGAATTTCTTTGAAGCAATCACTTAACTTATTTCATATTTCTAAATTACTTCACATTACTTAGTAGCATAAAATTTAAAAAAAACTTTATTGGTCAGCTTGAATCAGTAATAAACAGTAAGCTTCTGTATTATTCAAAAAATTCTTTTAAAATGTAAATTAAATTAGGCATTTAAATATTTTAATTAATCCAGAAAAGGTGTGATTTATTTTTGAGTGTGGTTATTATAAATATATGGGCTTCCCTTGTGGCTCAGCAGTAAAGAATCTGCGGATTTAATGCAGGAAAGGGAGGTTCAGTCCCTGGGTCGGGAAGATCCCCTGGAGAAGGAAAAAAATACTGCTTTCCAGTATTTTTGCCTGGGAAATTCCATGGACAGAGGAGCCTGACAGGCTATAGTCCATGGGGTCACAGAGTCAGATACAACTAAGTGACTTAACACTTCATTTTCCACTTAACTTTCTACTGAAGAGCTCTAATACTCCATTTAGATTTAACTGAAAATTTCAAGCTTCTGCTCCTTGAGAGTAGATATACTCTTGCAATGGAAATTTATTTTTTTCAGATTCTGGCACACACATAATTTTCTTCTCCATGATCTAAATACCTCTGTGATTTTTAATGCTTTGCCTTGGACACACAGACATATCTGGGCCTCCAAGGTCCTTTTGTAATATTATCCAGGTATTTCACAATATTTTCCTTTTTTTGTCTTTTAACCAAAACAATTACCTGGCAAGATTTGTAACATATACTGTTTGCTAGAAGGAAAAGATTTTCTATTGAAATCATTGAAATAATTGCTTCTATATATTTTTATGTGATAAAAATCTGCTCTTTTAAATCAAGTTTTGTACTTGGGATTTTAATTAAGATATTTATTCAATTAAAGCTGATTTCATAGAGTCTGTTAAGTTCTTCCTTAGAGATCAAAATGTCTTTTGATATTATTTAACTTTTAGTTTCTTCTGTTAGTTGCATTAATGAAACTGCAGTCTAGTAGCTGTAAGTTATGTGGCTTAGAAGTTTGGATATGATTAGAGTTTAAGTTGATAAGGAAATAAATTAGTAGGAAAGGAGACAAAATTTGGGATTGGGAAGCCAAAAAGGGGAAGATCTATAAGCTGACATGTAGCCAACTACATGTCTGCCAGTTAGACTGCCGGCTACCATGAACATTTAGGTCTCATCTATATATATAGTAGAACCTCACTTATCCTTTATGATCAAGATTGTTAATTTTCCACATAAGGTAATTTTCTTCATATTGTTGTCACTACTCAGTACTATTAAAATCATGTTTTATAAAAATATTTAAACTATATATAGTTTCCAAGTAGTTTAACTACTTTTGACAACTAACTTTCCTTGCTAAATATTCCAAAGTGACCCCTACGTTATTATAGGAATATACCAACCTCATCGCCCCTTTAAAGAAGTCACAAGAGTAATTCGGTACTTAATACATTTAAATGTTATCTGCTAAATGCCAGACATTCAAGAATGATCTGAAATGTGAATGTGAAAACAAATGCTCACTATCTGCAATAGCCAGGATATGGAGGAAGTCTAGATATTCATCGAAAGATGAATGGCTAAAGAAGTTGTGGTTCATATATACAATGAAATATTTTGTTGTTGTACAATCACTAAGTTGTGTCTGACTCTTTACAATCCCTTGGGATGCAACACTCTAGGCCTCCCTGCCCTTCACTATCTCCCATAGTTTGCTCAAAACCATGTCCACTGAGTCAGTGATGCTACTGTATCATCTTATCCTCTGCCACCCTCTTCTCCTTTTGCCTTCTGTCTTTCATAGCATCAGGGTCTTTGCAAATGAGTCAACTCTTCGCATCAGATGACCAAGGTATTGAAGCTTCAGCTCAGCATCAGTCCTACCAATGAATATTCAGAGTTGATTTCCTTTAGGATTGGCTGATTTTATCTCCTTGCAGTCCAAGGGACTTGCAAGAGTCTTCTCCAACACCACAGCACCAATTCTTCAGGGCTCAACTTTCTTTATGGTTCAGCTGTCACATCTGTTCATGACTTCTGGAAAAACAATAGCTTTGACTATGGACCTTTGTTGGCAAGGTGATGTCTTTGCTTTTTAATATGCTCTCTAGGTTTGTCACAGCTTTCCTTCCAAGGAAAACTTGGAATTTCATGGCAGCAGTCACTGTTTGCAGTGATTTTGGAGACTAAGGAAAGAAAATCTGTCACTGTTTCTACTTTTTCCCCTTCTATTTGCTATGAAGTGATATGACTGGATGCTATGATCTTAGTTTTTTGAATGTTAGGTTTTAAGCCAAATTTTTCACTCTTCTCTTTCACCCTCATCAAGAGGCTCTTTAGTTCCTCTACACTTTCTGCCATTTGATTGCTTTCATCTGCATATCTGAAGTTGTTGATATTTCTCCCAGAAATCTTGATTTCAGCTTGTGATTCATCCAGCCTGGCATTTTTCATGAGGTACTCTGCATCTAAGTTAAGGAAACAAGGTGACAATAGACAGCCTTGTCATACTTCTCTTCCAATTTTGAACCAGTCCATTTTTTATAAGGTTCTAACTGTTGCTTCTTGCCCTGCATACAGGTTTCTCAGGAGAGACAGGTCTCTCGGGAGACAGGTAAGATTGTCTGATATTCCCATCTCTTTAAAATTTTCTATAGTTTGTTGTTATCCATACAGTCAAAGGCTTTAGTGTAGTCAATGAAGCAGAAGTAGATATTTTTCTGGAATTTTCTTTCTCTATGATTCAAAAATGTTGGCAATTTTATCTCTGGTCCCTCTGACTTTGCTAACTCCAGTTTATATGTCTGGAAGTTATTATTCATTTACTGCTGAAGCCTCTCTTAAAGAATTTTGAGCATAGCCTTGCTAGCATGTGAAATGAGTACAGTTGTCTGGTAGTTTGACCATTCTTTGGCACTTCCTTTCTTTGGGACTGTAACTTAACTTCTCCAGTCCTGTGGCTACTGCTGACTTCCAAATTTGCTGACATATCGAGTGCAGCAAGATTCCCTGGTAGTTCAGCTGGTAAAGAATCTGCTTGCAATCAGGAGACCCTGGTTCAACTCCTGGGTTGGGAAGATCTGCTGAAGAAGGGGTAGGCTACCCATTCCAGTATTCTTCTGCTTCCCTGCTGGCTCAACTGATAAAGAATCTGCCTGCAATGCAGGAGACCTGGGTTTGATCCCTGGGTTGGGAAGATCCTCTGGAGAAGGGAAGGGCTACCCACTCCAGTATTCTGACCTGGAAAATTTCATGTCACTGTATGTCTATGAGGTCACACAGAGTCGGGCACACTAAACAACTTTCTCTTTCTCTTACTGAGTGTAACACTTTTAACAGCATCATCTTTTAGGATTTTATATAGCTCAGCTAGAATTCCACCACCTACACTAACTTTGTTTGTAGTGATGCTTCCTAAGGCCCACTTGACTTCACACTCCAGGATGTCAGGCTCCGGGTGAGTGATTACACCATCATGGTTATCCTGGTCATTAAAACCTTTTTTTATATAGTTCTTCTGTGTATTCTTACCACCCTTATTAATCTCTTTTGCCTCTGTTAGGTCCTTACAGTTTCTGTCCTTTATTATGCCCATTCTTATATGAAATGTTCCGTTGCTATCTCCAATTTTCTTTAAGAAATCTCCAGTCTTTCCCACACTACTTCTTTGCATTGTTCATTGAAGAAGGCCTTCTTTATCTCTCCTTGCTGCTCTCTGAATCTCTGCACTCAATTCGGTATATCTTTCCCTTTCTCCTTTGCTTTTCACTTCTCTTCTTTCCTCAGCTATATGTAAAGACTCCTCAGACAAACACGTTGCCTTCTTGCATTTCTTTTTCTTTGGGATGATTTTGGTCACTGCCTCCTATACAGTGTTACCAACCCCTGCCCATGGTTATTCAGATATTTTGTCTACCAGATCAAATCCCTTGAATTATTTGTCACCTCCATTGTAAAATCTTAAGGAATTTGATTTAGGTCATACCTGAATGGCCTAGATTTTTGTCCCTACTTTCTTCAATTTGAGCCTGAGTTTTTCAGTGAGGGATGAAATATTACTCAGTCATGAAAGGAAAGTATTTGAATCAGTTCTATTGAGGTGGATGAACCTAGAACCAGTTATACAGAGTGAAGTAAGTCAGAAAGAGAAAAACAAATATCATATATTAACACATATATATGTGTCAGGCGAGTGTATGCTCCTCGGTTCTTTGTCTCGTCACAAGAAAAATTTGGAGTGACGGACATTAAAGTGCCCTCAGCGGGTCACAGCTCTCGGAGGACAGACCGTGTTATAGCTCTTAAATAAATCAGTGTGACGGCTCAGTGTTACAGCTCTATTTTATTTAGATAATGGCAGGAAAACCCATCCTCGAGGCATGAGGGCTTGTCAATCCAAAGACGCAAGGAGAAGAGCGCCCCATCGCACGGGAGACAGAGAGAGAGAAGAGGGCTTTGGCTCTTTTTATATGTTTCTCTGTCCCTGGGCCTGTCTTATGTAAATTGGGCCAGCCAGGAATGTTGTTTGTTTTACCTGAGGTTCTCATTCCGTTCCTCGGACCTTCCTTTGTTCTATTTTCTCGGGCTTTTCCCTTCCTGGTCTTTCAGCCACTGCCATTCTGGACTCCTTTTCCCTATTCTAACTACCTAACATATGGAATCTAGAAAAATGGCACTGATGAACCTATTTGCAGGGCAGGAATAGAGACTCAGGCATAGAGAACAGACTTATGGACACAGCAGGGGAAGGAGAGGATGAGACAACTTGAGAAAATAGCATTGAAATATATGTATCACCATGTATAGAACAGAGAGCTAATGTGAAGTTGCTGTATAGAGCAGGGACCTCAGCCTGGTGACCTGTGACAACCTGCAGAGGTGGGGCAGGGAGGAAGGTGAGAGAGAGGTTCAAGAGGGGAGGGATATATGTAAACCTGTGGCTCATTCGTGTTGATGTATGGCAGAAACCAACACAATATTGTAAAGCAATTATCCTCCAATTAAGACAAATTAAAAAAATAAAAAATGCTCAAAAAATATTTGATCAGTTTCATGTAAGTTGTTAATAAATAAAAACATGATCAGAGTCAGATGATTTTCTTATCAAAAAAAGAAAAAATAAACCTTTGAATTGGAAATAATAGTGTTCATTAGTTGAATCATCTGTGAGAAAATCATAAATTGTAAACAAAAAATACATTTTATATTATTGTTATTTGGGGCCAGATTATAAGAAGAAAAGGCATTAGGTTAATAAAATACATTTTCCTTTATCTCCACAATGTTTTTCCTTAGATATCTTAAGAACAGGCATTTAATTTTTATGAGCATTCAAATGATTATCTCTAATAGTGTAATATGCAAATAAGTGTTTCGTATACTGGGAAATGTGGAAATATTTATCTTTTGGATTAACTATTTGACAGATTAAGGCTGTTTAAACTTTAATGTATTTATGTGTGAAAAACCTAAAATTAGGCATTGCCTTTTATGAAGCTCTTGTGCATTCCTAATTTATGAAATAATTTTCCTTTATTTACTATTCCTGATAGGAATCTCAAATAAAACCAATTTCACAATGCATTACAAGTCTTAGAAATGTGTTTCTGCAAAGGGGCACTAATACATTTTAATTTTATTTTTGTTTACAATGAAGAGGAGATTAAGGGAATGCTTGAGGCATTAAAGTCAAAAGAGTTTATCAAAGCCTTCAGTGAAGCATTTCAAGAAAGATAAACATACAATAGTTCCTAAAAAGTGTGCTGTTTGTCCCAGGAAAAATACTTAACATTTAGATCTCATTAAACACATTGAAATATTTGCAACATTTAAGGGATTTCTTTTGGTAATATAGGCATATTAGCATTAAACCTCTCTGTTGCATACATAGGCGAAGGTATGTCATGTAAAGAGCAATTCTAGATGAAGACTAATACTTCTTAGTAGAGTTCACTACCGAGCTGATTGAAGCTGACAGCCCTGCGCTGTTTGCAAAGAAAACTTCATGGGGAGTTAGGAACAGATGCTAAACAATATGGCACATTTGATTTCATGCTGCTCACGCATGCCAGCCCCTGGCAGTCTTTATGAGGTCAGAGGATTAGTAAAATTGCAGTCAGCAGGAATACAGGGTATATAGGTAGAAAGAACCAAGCAGGTGTGCTGAAATGAGTTAGATGTGGGCTTTCCCCAGGTGTGTCTTACTTGCCCTTCAGCATATGGCTGCAGGATCATAAGGGAAAAAAAACTAATGCTCAAATAATTTGATCCAAATAATGCAAACAGTTAGAACATTATCGATATTAAATATAAAATACACATATATGCTGGACTAAACATCTGCTGAACTGAATATTGTTTCTCTAAAAATCTAAGTGATAATGGTCATTCATAAAAAGTACATCAATATAAAACAGAAATATGTTGATGGCAAAGAATTCAATTAAGATTATAAGCCATTTTTGGTTTAGATGGTTCTGATTTTCTTGGTGTTAACTTATTCATCCATAAAATTAGGATATTAGGCTGGGTGATATCTGAGTCTCTTTCTATATGTGAAAAACCAATGTCCATTTATAAATATCACAATTTCGGAGTTTCATCTTTGTTATTTTTATTTGTTTGTTTGTTGTGCTTTGTTTTGTTACATAAGACTAGGTGCCATTAATCCAATGTTTATCAACTTGGAGGAAGAAGGGAACAGAAAAAGAATATGGGCCAGGGAAGGGGGTCATTCTCAGCTTCTTTCCAGTTCAAATATCTGTTTTCTCATCTAAGTTCTTAATGGAAGTCTAGTCAGAAGTTTTTTGTTTGTGTTGAAGCAAGGGGTCAGTGACATAAAGCTGATAATCACTGAGAGAGTTTGTTTTAAATAAAAGGAAATTAAGACCCTGAGTGACTAATACTCCCAAAGCTGGATGAAGACAAAGTTAGTGTGTATGACATTTATTTGATGTGTGGCTCTATACCATCCTATCTCTTAATCTACATGAGATCTTGAACTAAGAGAAAGAAGTGGCTTGAAGAGGACTCCACACAACACACACATACACACATTAACTATAATCCTACGTAATATTGTTACTAAAGTCCTGTACTGTCTGCTTTCTCTGACTGTAAGAGAGCAACCTCTGAGAATAAAGGCAATAAGTGCAGATGGTGTACTTCATTTACAAATTCATTGTCAAAAATCATCACTTCTATCTAGACTTGAGAAAGTCATGGGTTTATAGTGATTCATTTGGTACGTGTTCACAAGTGTGGTATCAACCAATCTCCTGTCACTATTCTCCATAAAACATACCACAGAGTGGACTTGGAACATGAATATCATGTATACGAACAACATAGGGTCTAGGTTTGGATCTGTTTTATCAGACAGAGAAATTAGATTTATTTATAAGATAAGGGCTTCCCTGGTAGCTCCACTGGTAAAGAATCTCTGATGAATGCAGGAGACATGGGTTCGATTCCTGGGTGGGGAAGATCTCCTAAAGAAAGGATAGGTTCCCCACTCCAGTATTTTGGGGCTTCCTTGGTGGCTCAGATGGTAAAGAATCTGCCTGCAATGCAGGCGATCTGGGTTCAATCCCTGAGTTGGGAAGATTCCCCTGCAGCAGGACATGGTAACCCACTCCAGTATTCTTCCCTGGAGAATCCCCATGGACAGAGGAACCTGGCCGGCTACAGTCCATGGGGTCACAAAGAGATGGACATGACTGAGCGACTAAGCACACATGAGATAAGTGAGGAGTCACCTCTCAGCTACATTTAGAGTTATTTTTGAAATATTTAAGTTGACATGTGATAGTCATACAAGTACTGCTGCATTCAGTATATTTGTGAATGGTACCTCTCTTTTATTTTTTACTGTTTTACTAATTTATAGAATTTTTAAGAATTTCAATAATGATCTTTTCAGCAGTATAAATGTAGCATGTTAATAACCTAAAAATGCAGTAGATACAGGCTGTCCAAAAGAGCTTGGTAAAATGAAGGAAATGCTCTATTTAGTGCTGTGTTCACTAGTATGTATGTCTGTTGAGCACTTGAAATATGGCCAGCATGATGGAGATACTGAATTTTAATTTTTTCATTTAACTTTAATTAAACTTTTAAGATAAAGTAACCATGGCCTCCCAGGTGTGCCAGTGGTAAAGAATCCACCTGCCAGTTTAAGAGACATAAGAGACACCGGTTCAGTCCCTGGGTTGGGAAGATCCCCTGGAGGAGGGCATGGCAACCCACTCCAGTATTCTTGCCTGGAGAATCCCATGGATGAAGGACCCTGGTGGGCTACAATCCAAGGGGTCACAGAGAGTCAGACACAGCTGGAGGGACTTAGCACATGCACACAGCCTTGAATAAATTGTGGCTACTATTTTCAATAGTGCAGTGATAGATAGTGACATATCATTATCAAGAGTTATTGAAATTAAAGCAGATGTGTAGTTTAAACACTCACAACAGAAATTATGCATCATGCACCCCCAAAATAGCTATAAACAATTCCATATTTACCAAATCCCTGCTTCATACTTACACTGTCTTTTCTAATCCAGTGTTACACAGTCTATGAAAAGAAGAGCTGATTGATTATCTTGGAAGAGAATATTCAGAACGTTTTGTTTTACATGAAATTTATACACATGGTACTGACTACAAATGAATACTTTCATTTTAGGAAGGTAATGACAAAATACCTTAGAATATTGAAAAAAAAAAAAAAAAGACAGAGTTCACAAATATTCACGAGTGCAAGTGGGCAGTTGACTGTGCTTGTGTCTCGTAAATAATTGGCCAATGACCTTTATAAAAGTTCCTGCAACCACAAACTTCTTTCAAGATAAGCACGGGGTAGAAGTTGCTAGAAACTCAGTTTTTGTGTGTGTGGTATACATCTGTCAGAGAAGTTTTCCTGTTTCAGCATAGGAGAGAGGATAGAACCCTCTTGAAAAGAAAGAGTTCACATATGAGGAATTGGTGCAATATGCCTTTCACACCCTCAGAGTGATGAAACTGCTGGAAACAGTTAGCAGCTGTACTGAAAATCCCGTGGGAGCACAAAGGATCACAGGAGATCAAGAAATGCACTACCAGTTTGAGAATTATATATGCATGTTTTGCTCAAAAGAAAATAATTTCTTATCAAATATGTGAAACTATAATCAGAGAAAAATCACGATCTGTATTTGAAATCTGCAAATACTGTAGTTCAAAGGTAACATTGGAATAAATGGTATTTTTAAATGTAGGTTTATAGTTTTTCTATGTACTTGAATTCTTTGTGCAGAAGTTGGTTTATTAGTTTCTTTAATCTAATTCTGAAAACTGAGACACCTTTCCTCAAAGAGAAAACAATTACAGCTATTCTTACCTCAACTACTAAAATTATTTTGCCACATAGTAGCATATCTAGTTGCTCAGTCATGTCCAACTCTTTGAGACCCCATGGACTGTAGCCCACCAGGCTCCTCTGTCCATGATTTCCCAGGAAAGAATACTGGAGCGGGTAGTCATTCACTTCTCAAGGGGATCTTCCCAACTCAGGGATTGAACCTGGGTCTTCTGCATTGCAGACAGATTCTTTACCATCTGAACCACCTGGGAAGCCCCTATTTAGCAACTTAACAACAACAGATCTAGAAATAAAGAAGAGGCAGAACATATCAAGATTATGTGAAAAAATTAAGATTTCTGTGAGTCACTGTTAAATATTAATGGTATGCATTTATGTGAGATGAATTGCATGAGAAGTTAGGCTAGTCAGTTTTGCAGGTGACAAAACAACAAATGAATGTAAGCTTGACAGCATAAAAATCTCTGTTGCATTGTACACTCATGTCAAAGTTTCTCTGTCAAATATCAAGATACTATTTTCAAATATGTTCAGAAAGAACATCTTAAAATCTTCAAATGAAGCATTACAAAAGCTTAATATCAATGCTTTATGATTTTTTTAAAATGAACACTTTTTTTAGGCCTTCTCTAACTTAGGCACATTTCTGTTAAAGATATTAATAGTTAGAGTTTGTTAAAACACGCTGCACCATATTTTCCTCCTGTGCAAAATAATATCTTGAAACTAGATGTATAAGATTTCCAGAGAATCACATATTGTTTCACATTTTGTACCTGTCTCAACTGTGTGCACAACTTACTACTTCTCTTAGAGTTAATCGCTATTCAACAGTAATTGAGCTATTTAACATTAGTCCTTAGCTAGATATTTCTTCCTTACAAAGGTCCAATTATTGGTGTTAAATTTGCTTTTTAATTTGTTGGTGTTTTTTTCTTTATGTTATGACCAGTTAACCATATAAAGAAACATATAAATGGAGGTATTTGCAAATCAAATTACAAATAAAGGATCTGAAACGATTTAAAGACATACATAATCTTTTTCATAAGATGCAGTAATTGCTTTTACATGTAAATGGTATTACTTTTATACTACTCAATCAGTAGTTATATATTAATATATTAAGAGTGTGCTAGGAAGATGAAAGCTAAGTACAAAACAGGAAGTACAATTTTTTAAGCAAACATTTTGATTTACCTCAGAAATTTTAGAATCAATTACAAGCAAGACAGAAGACATTATTTTTCTCTATGTATTTCAAGAACACAACATGAATATCTACCTCAAGAAGCACAGGGCAAAGACAAGTATAGGACTGAATTTGCAGGTTTCACCTGGCAAAAAATGAAGTTATTCTGTCATTTGATAATAGGAAGTTATGTTGCTCTACTATCTACTTATCTATCTACCTTCTGTATATCTGATAAAAAATTATAAAAATAAAGAAATTAAAAAAAACTGTAGAAAAACATTGCTATGAAAGTATTAATGCTTTCTTCCAGAGATCAGACACAAGACAAGGGTGTTTTTTCCCACTCATCACTCATTTAGAGTAGTGCTGGATCTCCAGCCGGTGCAGTAAGGCAAGGAAGACATTCAGATAGGAAAGGAAGAAAGAAAACGGTCCTCATTTTCAGATAACGTGAATTTTCTATGAAGCAAATCCTAAGGAATTTTGAAAAGAATTCCTATATCTGATGAATCCAGTAAAATTGCTGAATACAAGATAAACATTACAGATTGTTAGTGTTTCTATATTAACGATGAACTTGCTTCTAATATAATGGCTTATTTTTAAATTGAGTAAAATAATTATATTGACTCAAAAATCAGACACTTAAGTGAAAATGTTTTGTAAAATATACAGCATTTTCTCTTGAAAAAGAGTGCTGATGAAAAAAATCAAATAAGGTATAAATAGTCAATAGAGGATAGATACTGTTTTCAACAATTAGCGTTGGGGTAATTGAGCATCCGTAGACATAAAACAAACAAACAAAAAAATAACCTTGACTTAGGCTTCAAGCGTTCAAAAATGAACTAAAATTGATCACAGTCTTAAGGATAAGATGTAGCCCTGTAAAACTTTTAGAAAAAAAAAACAGGGGAAAATGTTTAGGACTTAGGGCTAGGCAATTTTTGGCTTGCCACCAAATCATGATCTTTAAAAGGAAATATTATAATCTGAATTCATCAAAATGAAAAACTTCTGCTCTGCAAAAGAACATTAAATGAATCAAAAGAAAAGCTACTGACAGAAGGAAGATGTTTTCACAACACTTACCTGAGAAAAGTATAGTATTTGAAATATACACATTTTTGTCAAAACTGACCACTAAACACATAGGCACACACACACAAAGTAGAAAATGGACAAAAGTCATGAACAAACATTTTGATGGAGGAAATATATGGAGGGAAAATTGGCACATGGAAAGAAGTTAAATGTTATTAGATGTAGAGAAATGCAAGTTAAAAACCGCAATTATATCATTGCATACCTTCCAGAATGGCTAATATTAAAAAAAAAAAAAAGTCACTAGCAAATGCTGGCAAGAATATAGACAAACTGGATTACTCATACATTGTTGGTTGAAATGTAAAATGGTAAGAAATTTCTGGAAATTCATTTGCCAGATTTTTTTTTTAATATATGTACAAAACTAAGCATTTAATTACCTAAGTAATTGCACTCATGGGCACTTATCCTAGAGAAATGAAGATTTATGTTCATAGAAAACCTGTACATAGATGTTTATAGTAGTTTTGTTTGCAGCAGTCAGCATTTAGAAATGGCCCAAGTGTTCTTTAGTAGATTGATAGTAAACAAACTTGGACACACCCACACTATAGAATACTACTCCATGATAAAAAGAGATTATTGATATATACAAAATCCTGGATGAATCTCCAGAAAATCATGCTCAGTGTAAAAACCATCCCCTTAAGTTGAAGTTTGTGTGATTCTGTTTGCATAATGTTCTTAAAATGACAGTTATAGTAATGGAAAAGAAATTGGTGTTTGCCGGGATTGTGAAGGAATGGAGTCAGGAGAGAAACATGTGATCATAACAGACAATATGAGGGATCTTTCTGGGAATGGAAACGTTCTGTATCTTTTCTGCTCAATATCAATATCCTGGTTGTGACATTTTAGTAGTTTTATAAGATGAATGTTATTGATGGGGAAGTTGAATAGAGTGTTCACAGGAACTTTAGGTATTATTTTTTACAAGCAGCTTGTGAATCTATAATTACTTCAAGATAAAATTTAATTAAATTGCCTATGTACTAGAGAAAATATCTTCTTGAATTTATGTTTTGCTATTGCTGAAGTTAGTTGTTACGTTTATAGCAAATGCAAGCATGCTTAGTATACAATAATAATTTTTAGAAAAGTAGAACCTGAAAATGTGTGCTATTATTACAAAGAAAGAAATAGAGAGTTTTTCCAAATTAACATTTTCAAGCACAATAATAAAAGGTCAAAATTAGCATAAAATTCCTTTTCAGTGCTAGACTGAAAATAGTTCATTTTAATATATATTTTGCTTGCTTTCAATTTTTTAGCACTTGTCTTTCATTGTCACCTAGGAACATAATATGTCTTCATCCCTGCTTCATTCATTTTGTTAAGTGACTGTTACATAACAATTTTTGGTTCAGTACTGTTGCATCTAGGGAGAAATTGATGTGTTTTATTTTATTTCCTTGTTTAATTGTTCTTCCTGATTAAACATTCATTTATTAACACACTTGGATGTTTAGTATGTGCCAGCAGTGTGCCAAGAGACCTATCTAAAGCACTTGTGTCTGGTGCGTGTGTCCAAATTAAATTTTAATGTTATTAGCAGTTTCAATTGCCATTGATTACAACATTCTCAAGTTTCACTGGGCTGACATGAGCTACAACCACTGTGAATAGTAATAGCTGCTTTCATGAACAGAAGATTCCTGCAGGGAAGCTGTCATTAGAAACCACATGACTGCCAGAGAGCACTTCAGCATGTCAATTCCCCAATGTTCTGTAGCCACCAAGACAAAAATCAAACTTTGGTTTCATAGTTTGAATGCACTGCCAAATAACAAGAACCAAGTTCCGACTTACTACTATCCTTTGAAGGATTTCACAGGCTGCGCTATAAACTACTTTGTGTATAACGTCATGATGGAATGATTGTTATTCAGATATTTGTTATGATAAATTCTTTCTCATAATGAATTTATCATCATGGTTTTATTCTAAAATTTCTTAAAGAAGAACTGACTCAGTGTTTTCACAACCAGTAGTTCTTGAGGAAGTGCAATATTTTAAACACTGTGATATATATTGGTAACACATGACTGCTATACAAAAAGCTTAAGTTGAAGAGTGTAATAAAGCACATGCATATGCAGACTAAATATATATAATATAGTACATATAAGCACAATGGTGTATATATATATACATACACACACACACATATATATGTGGTATTATTTTAAGGCATTTGTAAACATAGATAATGAAATAACTGATTATTTCAACAATATAAGAGTCAATGAAAAAAGAGAGTCAACAATAAAATCAATGTATTCTAAGTCAAGACTAATGAGTAGAAGACCCCAAAGGGGAGATGCTTGCAAACACAGGGACAGCAAATACTGAATTTTCAAGACATGAAAGTGTGTGAGGAAAAGCAGAGGAAGCTATGAGGTGTTCTGTATTTTATGGATTCCTAACATATAACATTCTCTAATATCACAGATAATTTGTATCAGAATATTAATATATTTAAAAATATAATATGTTTCCCAACATGAGAATTGAAATACATTGAAAACTAATAAATAATATAATAAAATATTCTCAAAATCATCCATCTTCAAAGCAAATCTTAACAAAGCACTTATTTAATTGCAAAAGAACAACAGTTTTTAATAAGCGAGAATGGCTAAGTTGCTGGAAAACTGGCTAGCTCATATACCATTATTGGAAATTTAAATTAATGTGTCCATCTTTAATTTCAATGGACAATACCTTTCAATATTTGAAAACAAGATACATACCAAAAAATTTGCTTCTCACATATTAGCTCACTAATAGATGCAAAGACATTTATATAACAATGTGTATTGCATAATGGTTTATAATATAATTAATTAAAGATACACTAAATGTGCATTACCAAGGCTAGAGACATCTCTTTTGATAAACTCTTAAAATGAATATTTATATAGAAATGAGGTGCCTTTACATTTGGAAATATTTATAGGTTTATTGACTATTTGTTTATGACAAATTGCTAATTAAAAACAAATATACAAAACAAGGGCACAAAATCTTATGCTGGAAATATAATGTTCTTGATATCCTTTTTGCTATTGAAACTTCCTAATAATGCTAAATATTTTTAAATAGTTTTACTAAAACTTTTTTTTTTTTTTGTATTTTTTTATTTTATTTTATTTTATTAGTTGGAGGCCAATTACTTCACAACATTTCAGTGGGTTTTGTCATACATTAACATGAATCAGCCATAGAGTTATACGTATTCCCCATCCCGATCACCCCTCCCACACCCCCCCTCCACCCGACTCCTCTGGGTCCTCCCAGTGCACCAGGCCCGAGCACTCGTCTCATGCATCTCACCCGGGCTGGTAATCTGTTTCACCACAGATAATATACATGCTGTTCTTTTGAAACATCCCACCCTCACCTTCTCCCACAGAGTCCAAAAGTCTGTTTTGTACTTCTGTGTCTCTTTTTCTGTTTTGCATATTGGGTTATCATTACCATCTTTCTAAATCCCATATATATGTGTTAGTATGCTGTAATGTTCTTTATCTTTCTGGCTTACTTCACTCTGTATGATGGGCTCCAGTTTCATCCATCTCATTAGAACTGATTCAAATGAATTCTTTTTAACGGCTGAGTAATATTCCATGGTGTATATGTACCACAGCTTCCTTATCCATTCATCTGCTGATGGGCATCTAGGTTGCTTCCATGTCCTGGCTATTATAAACAGTGCTGCGATGAACATTGGGGTGCACGTGTCTCTTTCAGATCTGGATTCCTCAGTGTGTATGCCCAGAAGTGGTATTGCTGGGTCATATGGCAGTTCTATTTCCAGTTTTTTAAGAAATCTCCACACTGTTTTCCATAGTGGCTGTACTAGTTTGCATTCCTACCAACAGTGTAAGAGGGTTCCCTTTTCTCCACACCCTCTCCAGCATTTATTGCTTGTAGACTTTTGGATAGCAGCCATCCTGACTGGCGTGTAATGGTACCTCATTGTGGTTTTGATTTGCATTTCTCTAATAATGAGTGATGTTGAGCATCTTTTCATGTGTTTGTTAGCCATCTGTATGTCTTCTTTGGAGAAATGTCTGTTCAGTTCTTTGGCCCATTTTTTGATTGGGTCATTTATTTTTCTGGAATTGAGCTGTAGGAGTTGCTTGTATATTTTTGAGATTAATCCTTTGTCTGTTTCCTCATTTGCTATTATTTTCTCCCAATCTGAGGGCTGTCTTTTCACCTTACTTATAGTTTTTATAACATATGAAGTTGTTTGAAAACCTCTGAGGCCAGAATACAAAAGCACAAACTTAACAAAGCCAGTGAGTGCCGAAACTATCAGTTTGTCCTGAATACATCTATCATTCCCAGTGGCCTAGAAATTCAGGTCTCATGGGGGAGGAATAGGGATGCATGAAGCAGTTTTAATGGAGAGGCCAACATGTCTCAGGCTATTGGCATATAGAACCCAGCAGAGAGCTGGGACCAATAATTGGATGGAGGATTATTTACCCTAGAGATAAGCTGACCTTTTCACATTTGTCATGTTTATGGTTGTGTGACACATAAAAACACATTTCTTGTAGTCTAGTTTCTGTTTTCAGAGAACAAGGAAATTTTAATACCTGAGTTGTATGCTGTTTATTTGAAATAGTCCATAAGTCATTTCCCTAGGGTATAATATAACAGAGAAAACAAATCGAACAGAAGTTATATTTTGGTAATTTCTGTCTGTGAGCATGTATATAGCAAAGGTACTATTTTTAATAAATGTTAGATAACATATTTTCTCTATCTCCATATATATATGTAAACATATATGTAAATATTAATATATGTGTGTATATATTTACTCACATAGATAAATCTGCCTAAATTTATGCATATACTTATAAAATAAAGAAATATAAATTTATTGTATAAATATATGTTTCATTTATATATTTAAAAATATATATGTATGTGTATAGATATATATATACACACTCCAGTATAGAAACTGTATACGAAACTCCAGTATTTTGGTCATCTAATGTGAACAGCTGACTCATTGGAAAAGTCCCTGATGCTAGGAAAGATTGAGGGCAGGAGGAGAAGAGGGTGTCAGAGGATGAGATGGCTGGACGGTATCACCAATGCATTGGGCATGAACTTAGGCAAACTTCAGGAGATGGTGAGGGTCAGAGAGGCCTGATGTGCTGCAGTCCAAGGGATCGCAAAGAGTCGGACACAGCTAGGTGACTGAACAACAACTATATATATATATATATATATATATATATATATGCTTACAAGCCTTGGCAAAATCCTACACTGATGATAAAGTTAAAACAGAAAATTGACTTCATACCAGCTCCTAGTTATCAAATTCTTACCATATTCTTGAAAGGATACATATTCTTCTCATTTGAGCTTTTATAAGGCTAGATATCATTCCTATCCTACAGGTGAAGAATTGAAACAGAAATTAATTTTTCATCTAAGGGATAGGTAGCAGAAACAGACTTCAAAAATAGGTCCTTTTATATATCAAGTCTTTATCGCAGTGCCAGTTTGGCTCTTTATTTGATGACGTCTCTGATACTATGTGGCTTCCCTGGTGGCTCAGACGATAAAGTGTCTGCCTGCAATGCAGGAGACCTGGGTTCGATCCCTGGGTTGGAAAGATCCTCTGGAGAAGGAAATGGCACCCCACTCCAGTACTCTTTCCTGGAGAATCCCATGGACAGAGGAGCCTGGTAGTCTACAGTCCATGGGGTTGCAAAGAGTAGGACACAACTGAGTGACTTCTCCTTCTCTCTCTCTGATGCTATTAGCATCAGGTGTTTGCCTATAATAGTGTATGTCTAATGGTAGTTAATCTGTACTATAATTGAGTACTAGTGATGCCATTATAATATTTTCAGTTCAGCATATCATTGTTATTAAGTAAAACATCACTCTTATCCATCTGGATTTTCTGACTAAAACTAACCCTCTCAGAGAAATTCATGGGCTTCTCTCACATCAGTGCCACTCCTAAAATGCTATTATCATTGTCCATCAAATCCAAAACACTTGAGCTGTAAACTCCTAAAATGTTGAAAATGTGTCCCAGGTGGCTGCTTGTCAACAGCTTCTCAACAAACAATTTTGTTTCTTGAGAGACCACTAAGAGAATAATGAATTTTATCCATTTCTCATCTCCCTAAAAATACATTAGGAGGGTGTGAAAATCATTTAGGTCATTGACTTTTTCTCAGGGGAAGATTATTTATAATATAGTGAAGTTACTGCATATTTTAATTAAAGTGTTCTGGCAGACTACCTATATCCAAGGGCATCTTTCTGAGACATTATTGAAGGAGACTGGTTTTATTTGTTTTCTGTTAAATCACTGACACAATCTTAATTGGACAGATCTTGAAATGGCATGCATCAAGTATGCATCTAAAAGACTAGATTCTATTTCTCGGTATGGCGTAGATTGAAAAAAACAAACAACAACAAAAAAACTATAGACCAACTTTCAGATGTATAGAACTGTTTTATGATGTGTATTATAAATTATTTTAGAGAGGGCCATATTTAGGAATTAATTAGTCTAAAATAAACTGTAGTATAATGGTTTATAACCAAGCACTATGGACTTATGAGGTTTCATATTTTTGTTTTAGTCTTTGAAAATGATTTTCCTCCAACACAACTGCATGTTGAAATAATTTTTCATGTTGAAATTGCTAGTAGTGCTCACATTCTTCTAAGATTATTATAACTATTTGGGTTTTGATTATATAAGCAGATTTGTGTATCAGTGAGAAAACTTAAGAGTGTGGGAATGTGAAAAACTCACCAAATCTCAGTTCAGGAGATCTGGATTCTACTCTTTACTGTGAAACTTACTGTGTACCCTTGGGCAGGCCACAGTGTACAAAGGGAAATTTGAACTTGATAAACTTTTCCTTATATACCCCTGATGGTAAGACTTACCAAGGATACTTACTAACAATATAAATTCCCAGGACTCATTCCTCACTTACAGAAACATAATCTTCAGTGAAGGGAGGGTTTGAAGATCTGTGTTTGACAAGCACCTAGAGGAGTCGTTAATGAAATTTGAGAAGCATGAGGTTAGACAATCTCTAAAGTTTTTTAAAGTTCTTAATTTCTTAAATTGTAAATATTATATTTTGAGAATCAACTATGATTTACCTATTTACAAGGAGCTATGAACGAGCAAGGACCACACCAAAAGAAAAATATATATATAGATAGATTTATTGGCAGGCAACAAGAAATTTTTTTATTTAGTTAGAAAGTTTTACATAGGTACCTAACTGATTAACCTGCTTGATGTATAAACCACTTTTTTACATTTGAACAATTAATCATTCAGCTTCTGTTTGCACTAGTATGCATTCCAATGTCTCCTATTCAAGGCCAGCTCTCTGCTTCCTGAGCATCTATTTACTCAAATAATTAGGGATCCAGCCTATTTCCAAACAGTGTGGAAAATGCCTAAAGATCTTGAAAAATTCATTAATATGGCTAAATTTTCATTGTCATCATTAATGACAACTTATTTATTAATACATCAATGAATGCATATAGCCTAAAATGGTTCACATGCCAGGAGTGTTTCTGACTGAAATCCCAGGTTCACAACTTCTTTTATTTGTCCTCAAGAGTTCAGCTATTGTTTTCAACTTCTATCATACAAAATTTTAAAGCCTTTCAAAAGTTTTAGATTATTATTAATAATCTATAGACTATGCTGATATTCTCAGATATAATCAAGGGGTACCCTGTCCTTTGAGAGTGAAAGGAAATGGACCTTTTTGAGCATTTCTCCTAAAATCCCATTACCATTGGTGGGGAATTATGTTATCTTTGACTCCAACATTTTTTTTTAAGAACTTGGATTAAGTTAAGTATAGTATTCTTAATGTCCTTTTCATCTGTGAGTTTTTCATATTACATTGTAGCTCAATTTTTTTCCCTCCCAACATAGCATTGGTGCAGGTCTGTTTTTATTCCAATATATAAGATTTAGCACAAAATGTGAAGATTTTGAAGATTTAGGGCAAAATAATAAGCAACTTAAAATTTAATTAGAATATTCCTATTTTATTTTGTGGGTGTCCCAGGTGGTGCTATTGGTAAGAAATCCACTTGCAGTGCAGGAGATGCAAGGGATCCAAGTTCAATTGCTGAGTCAGGAAGATCCCCTGGAGAAGGAAGTGGCAACCCACTCCAGTGTTCTTGCCTGGAGAATCCCAGGGATGGGGGAGCCTGGTGGGCTGCCTTCTATGGGGTCGCACAGAGTCGGACACGACTGAAGCGACTTAGCAGCAGCAGCAGCCAGTATTCTTTCCTGGAGAAACCCATGGACAAAGGAGCCTGGTGGGCTACATACAGTCCGTGGGGTCGCAAGAGTCAGACACACCTGAGCAACTAACACTTCCAGTTTCTCTGAAAACTTGCTCTCAGTTTTTCTTTGGCTCTTGTGAAGAACTGAGTCTATTTGTCTTTGTTGTGCAGTCTCTTTAGAATGTGATCTTTGGGCCTATTGTGGAAATACAGTTGACAATAAAATAAGCAAAAAAGCAAAAACCTTTCCACAAAGTAGAAGAGAAATTTAACAGTTTTACTGCTGAATAAACATTACATTAGAATGTGATGTGTATAATAGGCAATCCACTAAAAGAATAGCAAGGACAGAGAAAAAATCACATCCTCTTACATAATCAAGCAGATAGAACCCATCCATATATTTTCTCAAGGTAAGCAATAACTAGTCCTCAAGGAAGAAGACAGCAACATTCATTACACACAGTTCCTTCTGCATTCACCTGGTAATTTGGGCAGGCATCTGTGTTTGTTAATTGCCTTTATTCAAAAGAAAAATAAAATTTTCATATATTTGTAACAGGAAGTAGTTTGAAGTTTAGTGTTAAGAGCTAGCTGACTCCCACTTTCCCACAGAAACTGAATCATAAGGCACTGTCTTCCTTTTTGTTTACAAGAGGTGGTTCCAGAAATATTTCAGAGTTCCAAGAGATGGTTTCAAGTCCCTAAGAAAGACATTCCTAGCTAGTAAAGCTGGAGAAACTTTTATTTAGCTTGTGAGAAGATTTAAATACATCTCAAGAGAGCAAAGAATTCATAACTTGTGTTCCCTTTTTTATTTATAGTTTTCTGAAGTTAAATTCTAAATTTCCTAAATACTCTAAGAAAAAAGAAGAGAGAGTTGCTTTCCTTTTTTGAACCTGAGAAGATTAAATATTTGTTTCTCTTATTTTAGATATATATTTGTCCTATAGACTTCATCCCTCAAAATGATTTGTCATTGTATTTTAATAACCAAAAGAACATCATGGCCTAACCATAGGAGGTAAAGGTGACTACAGACAGTTGTAATTTAAATTTAATTTTTTTTTCTGTTAGTAGATTACAAGCCAATTATTTAGGTTAAATATGCAAAACATCTGTTGTTATAAAGTAGAAAGTTTTTTTAGTGTATTGTCCAGAGTGCAAAGATCAGTTTTATATTAACATTTTTTGAAATTAGAAAATCTTTACATATCACCAAAGCCAATAGCTTTCATTTTTCTAGTATGAAATAATTATTAACAGAACTTTAACTACAACTTAACTGTTTTAATTAGCATTTCTTATTTCTACACCATTGTCCCTCTTATTTTACTTTTGTGAAAGTATAGCTTTATGTAATGGAGAATATTTATAATGGTAAGCCCAAAACTTATTAGGTATTTGTCAGTATAAAATTATATTTTCTAAATGATCCAAAAGGAATTTCTACATCTTAGGGTCTTTGCTTTGTATTCTTATCTGCATTGGAAATTATTTTATTAGGTAAATGAAGTAGAAATAGTTAATTAGTCACAATCATTAAAATGTTCTCAGATATCTTAAAAAATTTCAATGATTTTCTAATTATAAAGAAAAATGTTTCTCTAATAATGAGTGATGTTGAGCATCTTTTCATGTGTTTGTTAGCCATCTGTATGTCTTCTTTGGAGAAATGTCTGTTTAGTTCTTTGGCCCATTTTTTGATTGGATCATTTATTTTTCTGGAATTGAGCTTCAGGAGTTGCTTGTATATTTTTGAGATTAATCCTTTGTCTGTTTCTTCATTTGCTATTATTTTCTCCCAGTCTGAGGGCTGTCTTTTAACCTTGCTTATAGTTTCCTTTGTAGTGCAAAAGCTTTTAAGTTTCATTAGGTCCCATTTGTTTAGTTTTGCTTTTACTTCCAATATTCTGGGAGGTGGGTCATAGAGGATCTTGCTGTGATTTATGTCGTAGAGTGTTTTCCCTATGTTCTCCTCTAGGAGTTTTATAGTTTCTGGTCTTACATTTAGATCTTTAATCCATTTTGAGTTTATTTTTGTGTATGGTGTTAGAAAGTGTTGTAATTTCATTCTTTTACAAGTGGTTGACCAGTTTTCCCAGCATGACTTGCTAAAGAGATTGTCTTTTTTCCATTGTATATCCTTGCCTCCTTTGTCAAAGATAAGGTGTCCATAGGTTCGGGGATTTATCTCTGGGCTTTCTATTCTGTTCCATTGATCTATATTTCTGTCTTTGTGCCAGTACCATAGTGTCTTGATGACTGTGGCTTTGTAGTAGAGTCTGAAGTCAGGCAGGTTGATTCCTACAGTTCCATTCTTCTTTCTCAAATCAAAACCACAATGAGGTACCATAACACGCCAGTCAGGATGGCTGCTATCCAAAAGTCTACAAGCAATAAATGCTGGAGAGGGTGTGGAGAAAAGGGAACCCTCTTACACTGTTGGTGGGAATGCAAACTAGTACAGCCACTATGGAAAACAGTGTGGAGATTTCTTAAAAAACTGGAAATAGAACTGCCATATGACCCAGCAATACCACTTCTGGGCATACACACCGAGGAAACCAGATCTGAAAGAGACACGTGCACCCCAATGTTCATCGCAGCACTGTTTATAATAGCCAGGACATGGAAGCAACCTAGATGCCCATCAACAGACAAATCGATAAGGAAGCTGTGGTACATATACACCATGGAATATTACTCAGCCATTAAAAAGAATTCATTTGAATCAGTTCTAATGAGATGGATGAAACTGGAGCCCATTATACAGAGTGAAGTAAGCCAGAAAGATAAGGAACATTACAGCATACTAACACATATATATGGAATTTAGAAAGATGGTAACGATAACCCTATATGCAAAACAGAAAAAGAGACACAGAAGTACAGAACAGACTTTTGAACTCTGTGGGAGAAAGTGAGGGTGGGATGTTTCAAAAAAACAGCATATATATTATCTATGGTGAAACAGATCACCAGCCCAGGTGGGATGCATGAGACAAGTGCTCGGGCCTGGTGCACTGGGAAGACCCAGAGGAATCGGGTGGAGAGGGAGGTGGGAGGGGGGATCTGGATGGGGAATATGTGTAACTCTATGGCTGATTCATATCAATGTATGACAAAACCCACTGAAATGTTGTGAAGTAATTAGCCTCCAACTAATAAAAAAATAAATAAAATAAGAAAGGAAAAATGTGTCATTTTTCAGTACTAGTAGGTGGAAGTACAGATTGCACCTAGTTAATATGTCTTACATCTTCTAAGCAAGTAAATACTGTTTTAAATTTAAAGTTATTACCCATAATTATCCCTTAGTTTTATTTCTTTAGTCATTCATTTGGCTTATCTTGCATTGTCTAAATTTTGGTAAAACATGGAAAACATAAGTTTTGAGAATTAGATAATATTGACATGCCTCTTTTATTTTGGAACTGTCCTTACATTAAACTCTCTGTGGTTGTTGCATTTTACCTTTATGATATAATACATATAAAATTCTAATCCTGTATTACTCCATTTTTTAATCTCTCTAGTAGATTAAAATTGCCCCATTCATCATCTTCTGAAGGCAACAAAATTTCACTTACCTAAAAACTAACAATTGATTTCACCAACCTGTAGAGCATTTAAACACTCTTGAAGCCAAGTTGACTGTCCTTTTTGGGTATAATTTTCTTTCTCTGTATTTAATTTTTGTTTTCAACAAAAGGGAAGGGATTAGAATTTTATTTTATTTTGCATATTGATATTTGCCTTTTCTTTTTTTTCCGAATACAATTGTTTTGGGTTTCCCCGGTTGGTCAGCAGTGAAGAATCCACCTTCCATGCAGGAGCAATGCAGGAACAATGCATTAATAGTGCACAAAGATTTTGAATGTGCTCTATTAACATTAGAAAGCCTAGTATTTGGATTTAAGTGTGTTTCTTTTGTTTTCAATTAATAATACACATTTTATTTAAAGTTTATGCAATAATAAGACAGAATATCTAATTGTCTCTTTACTCTGTGAGTCAGCCCTAATTCTGTTTAAGCATACAAAAACACATTTATTCAAATAGTATAGTGAACCCATTTTCATTTTATCTTACATCAGAGTAATTGAAGAATATTATTCAAATAAATACTTCTAGAAGAGCATAATCTATTAAAATAATTTAGTCTGAAACTTGACAGTCAACTTGGCACGCATTGCAATATAATCTGTTTTAACTAGAAAGGTACTTTGCTTGAAGTCATCCTCCTCAAACAGATATTGGATAGAATTCCAATGAGGAGAAAAGTTATAAGCCCACAGTGGCATATCCCTGGAATTTAAATTTTCCCAAAAGATTTGGAGAAATTAACTCATAGCTCTTACAAAAATGAATAGTCATAGTTCAAGTGGTGAAATAGAAAATAAGATTAACATGCTGAAGACTCCATGAGTTTCATCTCTAGGGTTTTAGTTGTAGCAAGCAGAGGTTTCTTCTTCTCTGACTTTAAATATACTTCTGTTAAAAAGACAGCGTTCAGTGCCTTTAGTCACTCATCACTTGTTTTAAGTTTCTGGTAAGAGTTTTCTATTTCATTCATTCACTCACTTAACAGGTATCTTTTGGGGTCCTAGTGTACGCCAAGCACTGTTCTACGTGATGGAAATAAACCAGTGAGTAAAAGAGCTGGATATCCTTGGTCTCAAGGAACTTATATTCTAGTGATGGAGAGAGATAATAAAAAATATATATAAATTCTATAGTATGCTAGACAGTGATATGTTCTTAGGAAGATGAGAATGGGTTGCATTTTGAAGGACAGGTATCACTGAGAAAGCAAAGTATAAATTAAGACCTGAAAGAGTTGAGAGAGTAAGCCATGTGAAAAACTTAGGGAATTGCCTTCCATTAGAAGGAGCATTAGCAAAGGACCTGAGACAGGAATATCTCTACTAAATTATAAGTACCAGGGAAAAAATGTGAACTTAAAAATACAACAGAGCAGCCATGAGCTCATTTTATTCAGAGTCTTACTGAAGACTATAGCCTGGGAGAAAGCCTTTAAGTAAGTTCTAAGGAATTCCTCTAAAGAGGTAGGGGAGGAACCAGGTTTTATGTGGTTGTTTTGACTAGAAAATATGCATACTCAACATACAATAGTGGAGTACACCTTTTTTGAATTGCAAATTCAACTAGATAAGCTGTATTTTTATCATAAAGGGCAAAGATTGCTAAAGTATAAGAAGAAACTAACAGAGAGGTTGGAAGGAAAAGGATGAAAAAAAGCACAGTACATAAACATCAATCAAAAAAATCCGTACATTTACAATAAGATTGAAACATTAACTTCAGAGATTAGATACACTAGCACAAATAGTCACAATTCATTACATTAAAGGGGTCTGTCTACCAAAAGTATATTCTAAATCTAAATGAATGCCCCAAGACATAAATTTGGTATGTATGCTATATCTACATCCAAATATTTATTAAATTGAAAAGTAAACAAAAAAGAAAATTAAACTCTAAAAGGAACATAACATGAGAATTCATTTCAGCAAATGATTGCTACATGAAGTTATCAGATATATGGTAGATTTATAGGAAACATTTACATTGCTAAGGGTTGGATAAGTGAAATGTGGTGGATTCCTTTTATTTGAAACTGTGTAGCAGTTAGAGAGCAAGGAGAAAGGAACCCAAAAGAATCTAAAGCAATGTGGTAACATATTAAGAACACTATGCTTTGTTAAAAAATAAAGTTAGAAATGGAATTAGGTTTATGTTATTGTTGCATAGTCATCCAGTCATTTCTAACTCTTTGTGACCCCGGGGAATATAGCCCACCAGGTTCCTCTGTCCATGGTATTTCCCAGTAAGAATACTGGAGTGGGTTGCCATTTCCTTCCCCAGGGGATCTTCGTGACCCAGGGATCGAACCTGCTTCTTCTGCATTGGCAGGCAGATTCTTTATCGCAGAGTCACAAGGGAAGCCTCCAATTAGGTTTATAGCACAATACTATTTATGAAAGAATATGTGTATTCAGGCTTGTACACATAGCATGCTAGGAAAACAACTTTTCATATTTTGCAAGAATTCTTACACGTTCATGGGCTGATAGCAACAATATTAGGGTATTAGCAATACTAACATCCCTGCCTATAGCACAGGAATACAAAATATATGGAAAGAAATCAATAAATAAAACTAGAAAGAAACTTGCAGAAAACTATGATCATATCTCCTAAACTAAAGAGTATGTTTAATTCAGTTCTTTGCAACTGTGATAGAAAAGAGTTATACTTACATTTCAAGTAAATCCTTCTGGATATAGCACAAAAACTGATTTAGCTAAAGAACAGAATAAATGCAGAGAGAGCAGTTGAGAAGTTATCATGGTAGCCCAGGTGAGAGATGATGGACTTGAATCCAATGATGATGATGAAGATAGAAAGAGAAAAATAGAATCAAGAAGTACAGGTAACATCTGACAAAACTTGATAACCAAAAACTAGAATGTGAGGGAGAAAGAAATGTTAGTGATGGTTTCTTGATGACTGATATAGGTAGAAGTTGGTTTCTTTCTCTGAAAAAACAAACAAGCAAACAAACAAACAAAAAAACGCAATAAGGAACATGGAAAAAGTATCAGCTTTAGAGAGAGAGGCATCTGGGATCTGGCTGTGTAAAATATCATGCAATAGAAATTATCCAAATCCATTCAAGAAAAGCAGGAGAGTTGAACCTTGAGACAGAAAAGAGATGTGATGACGGCAGTGTGGCTCGGAAGTGTGCCTGTCTCTGGGAAGGTTAGTTTGATTTGATGCAAAGGGTGGAACACTTGAATGGAAAAAGCTTTCTTTCCTCCCCAGAGTCTTATTCTATTTGAAGGATTAAATGTATGAGCTTTTTTTGTGGACGCAACCTTGGATAAGCTATAACATAGATGTTGTTATTGTTGCTTAGTCACTGAGTCACGTCCAACTCTTGTGACTCCGGGGACTGTAGCCCGCCAAGCTCCTCTGTCCATGATTCTTCCCAACCCAGGGATTGAACCCACGTGTCATGAATTGGCAGGCAGATTCATTACCACTGAGCCAGCAGGGAAGCCCATAAAATAGGTAGAAATAGTTTAAAATGAATGCAACTCACTTAATTTACCTCCATTCAACTGAATTCACTAAAGAGTTGTTGAATTCCTTTCAGATTTGAGTAATATGATATTCATTTTCTAGTAATCACTTTATAGAATTGCTTCTCAAAAAGTATTTGCATTAGTAAAAAGAAAGTATAATTTTGTAATGTGTTATTGTTCAGCTAATGACAGTCCTTATTCATTGCCCCAATTTATTACATCAGATTGTTTCAGTGATATTGCATTTTGAAATTAGCAAAATTTTTTAAAAGTTATGAGAGTATAACTGTTAGCACATAAAACTTATTTAATTCATGTTGTTCAGCCCAATGTTATCTGAATGCATCTATAGAACAAACATTTTACACATATCTTGTTATTAATTTAAGAAAAATTTATTTACTTCTAGCTTGCTCTATCAAATTAAGATCATGTCTAGATTTTATTCTCAACCAAAAATGGTTGTACTAATTTTTACAAACATTAATAATGAATTGGACTGACCCATGATTATTTATGCCCAAACTGTCTTAGATTTATTGGAGAATTCCTAAGCAACTAATGGCAAGAGTTTTATTATTCTACAATGAAAAAGGATTTATAGGATCTAGGCTTCTGACATATTTTTGAAAATTCGTTTCTATATGGGTCAAAATTTAAATGTCAGTGATACACGATCCAAATATATTCTCCAAGATGAGCTATTAAAATGAAATACCAAAGAAGTTCCCCAAGACACAAATTTATAAGCTGTATGTGCAGCAGCAGGTTAGTAGACTGAAAGCTCAGGGTAAAGATGAGTACTTTATATCTTGACTTCTTTTCCTTAAAATGTTTCTCATTTCTACTAACCTCAAAAATGTGTATTTAAAGAAGAGGAAAATGTACAAAAAATATATAAATTTAGAATATATTGATATCAGTTTTACCTTATTATTAAAGTACATAATAAAATTACATTTTCAAGACTTTATAACTCCTTTTTCATTGGAAACTGCACAAATTCTTGAAAGACCCAAGGGCACTGTTTAGTGTATTACTAAAATATTGTCCTGCTGCTAGTAAGAAAGCTTAGCTCTCAAATAACCTCAGAAATCTCTGTATGCTCACCTCAGATGAATACTACAAACAGTTTACAGGAGCATGTAATGCACTGAGATCATTTATATATGATGTATTGTCCCTTAAATTATTGTGTCTTTCGACCCAGTGGTGTGTATATGTATGCAGGTGTCTGCGTGTCTCCACATGGGTGTGTATGTGCTTGTGTTGTGCTGTGTGTTCATCAAAGAGTGGCCATTATGGATATGGAGGAGAAAGGATCATGACCTTGTAAGCCTACCTACATAATCACTGTAGGAAGTGTGCCCAAAGTAGTCAAAAGTAGTTCAACGAAGTCAACAGAATAGACATTAAATGATTTTCCTGCTGAATCAGAAAGAAGTCTTCAGGATTGAGAAAAATGAAGAAATATTACCAAAGGCATGAGTTAAATTTTAAAAATTGATGAGTAGAGTGAATCAGAAATTCTTTCAAAGTTTTTTAATATCTGATGAATGTAAGCATATTAAACTAGCAATAATAAGGTTGTCAATTAATTAAGAACAATACTTAAGTTCTCAGCTAATAGAACAGACTTATATAATTTTCTGCTTTCATTATTCTGTCTCAGAAATGACTTGTTAAAATAAGGGTTTTTTTTTTCTTTTTTATTCTGTTTCCAAATAATCTTAACAGAGCTTTATTTAAAACAATGGAATATGTTATGTACATGAATGTAAAAAAATCCATTGCTTTCTTGAGTTATTTGAAACACATCCTGGTCTATAACAGTCATTCAATACATGGTTGATGGATGATCAAATCAAAATATTGATTCCATGAATTTTATCTTCATATGAAAACTACTGAGTTTTTATGCTCATCAGAGAGGGATGTGGGAGAAGAGGTGGGAAGAGGAAGAGATGAAGAGGAAGAAAGAAGTGGAGAGGAGGGGATTGACTGAGACTAAGAGAAGAGAATCAGCAGACTTCACTTTGCAGTGTATTTCCTACTCTGTCATTGAGCGCATTCCTGGACCAAGTGAAACCTGTACTTTGAAGCACTTAGCATCATGCTCAAATGATACTTTATTTCCAAAGCAGAATATGGAAGGTCAAAGATATTCTGTATTTTCATGCTACAGTGAATAGCAATACGATACACAGAAGGCATATGGACTTGAAAGCTGTTTCATTTATGTAAAATATGGGTAAACTCATGTAAGCAAGATGTTAGACAGGGTCAATAATCAATCTGTGAAATGTAATCAAATGTATTCTGTGTACACTAAAGTCGCATAAAATGGCAATTACAAGTATTTTCAATAGTTTTTACATCATTGTTTCTTAGTATGTATGCTTTGTGAATAATAAAAATGCAACTAATTTAAGCCTTCTTCTTACCTTCCATTTTCACCCTTCACTGCCATTTATATACACACACACCCACACACAGTGAACAAATTCATTCAGATGGAAAAACAGTCTTTAGGGCAAACAGTTTATTTAGATTAGTATAAGTGTCATGCAAGTTAGATTATATTTGTAATTCTTTTAGTAAGAAAGATCTTGATTAATTTTTAACTTTATTTATATTTATTTTGGGCTGCACTGGGACTTTGTTGCTGCATGTGGGCTTTCTCTAGTTGCGGCGAGCAGGGGCTACACTTCATTGCGGTGCGTCGGTCTCTCTTGTTGCAGAGCATGGCTCTAGGCAAGCAGGTTTTAGTAGTCGTGGTGTGGGCTTAGTTGCCCCAAGGCATGTGGGATCTTCCAGGACCAGGGATGGAAGCTGTGTCCCCTGCATTGCCAGGTGGATTCTTAAACACTGGACTACCAGGGAAGTCCTTGCTTAATCTTTAGAGGAGATTATTCTGTACCCATTTCATAATTTTGTGGCCTCTGAGACAGATTGTCCAACCATAGGCACAGTGATGAAGCTAAGTAATAATTTAAAATGAAGTTTTTCAGATCATTGTTCTCATTTCAATTTTTAATGCAACTATAGCCTCTTACAAAATGCCATTGTTAACCTAATTTACTGATAATGAATTTTTAAATAAAATGAGAATTCTCCAAGTAGTTCTACTAATTTTTCATATTTAATAAAATTAAGAGCCTGAAATAATAGACATGTTCTATACAATTGAATTCTATCAGTATTTGAACTGAATTTACTATATTACGGACCAAATTCCCTCTCTCTATATATATTCCCCATGACTTGCTTACTTTATAGCTGATAGTTTGGACAGCCTAACCCCCTTCACCTGTTTTGTTGCTTCCATCCGGCTTCCCTGGTAGCTTGGCTGTAAAGAGTCCACCTGCAGTGAAGGAGACCCCAGTTCAACTCCTGGGTCAGTAAGACCCTAAGATCCCACTAGAGAAGGGATAGGCTACCCACTCCAATGTTATTGGGCTTCCCTGGTGGCTCAGTTGGTAAAGAATCTGCCTGCAATACGGAGGATCCACTGGAGAAGGGAGCAGTTACCCACTCCAGTATTCTGGCCTGGAAAATTCCATGGACAGTATAGTCCATGGGATCACAAAGAGTTGGACATGACTGAGTGACTTTCACTCACTCACTCATCCTTCTCCTCTCTGGCAGCAAAACAAAACAGAAACAGACTCAAAGATAGAGAAAAAAAGTCTTATACTCATGTTTCCAGGTGGCGCTAGTGGTAAAGGATCCCACTGCCAGTGCAGAAGATACAAGAGATGCGGGTTCAATCCCTGGGTCAGGAAGATACTCTGGAGTAGGGAATGGCAACCCACTCCAGTATTCTTGCCTGGAAGATTCCATGGACAGAGGAGCCTGGTGAGCTGTAATCTATGGAGTTGCAAGGAGTCAGACACGACTGAGTGTCAGAGCGTTTCCACTTAACTAATTGAGATAGTAGGGACTATGATATTAGAGAAGACTAGAGGAAGTCAGGTGAATCTAGCATCCATACATCTTTTCAAGTTGAGGTGTTCAACCCTCTGGATGAAGCAGCTGAAAAACTAAACTGTGAATTCAGCAGACTTGGGAATTAAGGGGGAGATAAAACAGTTTTTTTATGACATGTCAAGAGTGGGGACTCAACCAGATGGTCTTGGAATCCAAAGGACTGCGTCCTAGGAAAAAGCTTTGCTTTTTCCAGATGTTGTATAGGTGAAATCATGTAATATTTTCAGATTGGTCTTTTTTTTTTTTTTTCCCACCAAACAAGTTCCTCCAAGATTTTTTCATGACTTGATAGTTCATTTCTTTTCAGTGCTGAGTAAAATTCCATTGTCTGGATGTACCACTGTTTGTTCATTCACCTACTGAAGGGCATCTTGTTTGCTTTCAAGTGTTGCTAATTATGAGTAAAGCTGCTAGAAACATCTGTCTACAGATTATTTTGTGAACAAACTGTTTCAACTCTATGAGTACATACCAAGGAGCACAGTTGTTAGACCCTATGGTAAGAGTATATTTAGTTTTGTAAGACAACTGCTAAACTGTCCTCCAAAGCAGCTGGACCATTTTCCATTCCCACTGGCAATGGATTAGTTTTTGTTGTTCCATATACTCACTAGCGTCTGATGTTGCCTGCCTTTCATTTTCAAGGTTTGATCTACATTGTTTCCTTAATACATTCAATTTCTAAAATAAATTTTTTCAACTCATCCCCTACCTCCTTTTATGAACAATATTGAGCTCCTTGAAATCTTAAAAAAACAAAACAACTCCAGGAAAAACAATTAGTTCAGTTCAGTTCAGTCGCTCAGTCGTGTCTGACTCTTTGCCACCCCATGAATCACAGCACACCAGACCTGCCTGTCCATCACAAACTCCCAGAGTTTACTCAAACTTATGTCCATCGAGTCAGTGATGCCATCCAGCCATCTCATCCTCTGTCCTCCCCTTCTCCTCCTGCCCCAAATCCCTCCCAGCATCAGGGTCTTTTCCGATGAGTCAACTCTTCTCATGAGGCGGCCAAAGTATTGGAGTTTCAGCTTCAGCATCAGTCCTTCCAATGAACGCCCAGGATTTATCTCCTTCAGGATGGACTGGTTGGATCTCCTTGCAGTCCAAGGGACTCTCAAGAGTCTTCTCCAACACCACAGTTCAAAAACATCAATTCTTCAGTGCTCAGCTTTCTTCACAGTCCAACTCTCACATCCATACATGACGACTGGTAAAACATAACCTTGACTAAAAGGATCTTTGTTGACAAAGTAATGTCTCTGCTTTTTAATATGCTGTCTAGGTTGGTCATAACTTTCCTTCCAAGGAGTAAGCGTCTTTTAATTTCATGGCTGCAGTCACCATCTGTGCTGATTTTGGAGCCCAGAAAGATAAAGTCAGCCACTGTTGCCACTGTTTCTCCATCTATTTGCCACAAAGTTATGGAACCAGATGCCATGATCTTAGTTTTCTGAATGTTAAGTTTTAAGCCAACTTTTTCACTCTCCTCTTTCACTTTCATCAAGAGGCTCTTTAGTTCCTCTTCACTCTCTGCCATAAGGGTGGTGTCATCTGCATATCTGAAGTTATTGATATTTCTCCCAGCAATCTAGATTCCAGCTTGTGCTTCTTCCAGCCCAGAGTTTCTCATGATGTGCTCTGCATATAAGTTAAATAAGCAGGATGACAATATACAGCCTTGATGTACTCCTTTTCCTATTTGGAACCAGTCTGTTGTTCCATGTCCAGTTCCAACTGTTGCTTCCTGACCAGCGTACAGGTTTCTCAAGAGGCAGGTCAGGTGATCTGGTATTCCCATCTCCTTCAGAATTTTCCACAGTTTATTGTGAACCACACAGTCAAAGCTTTGGCGTAGTCAATAAAGCAGAAATAGATTTTTTTTTCTGGAACTCTCTTGCTTTTTCAATGATCCAGCAGATGTTGGCAATTTGATCTCTGGTTCCTCTTCTTTTTCTAAAACTAGCTTGAACATCTGGAAGTTCTAGGTTCACGTATTGCTGAAACCTGGCTTGGAGAATTTTGAGCATTACTTTACTAGTGTGTGAGATGAGTGCAATTGTGCAGTAGTTTGAGCCTTCTTTGCTATTGCCTTTCTTTGGAATTGGAATGAAAATGGACCTTTTCCAGTCCTGTGGCCACTGCTGCGTTTTCCAAATTTGCTGGCATATTGAGTGCAGCACTTTCACAGCATCATTTTTCAGGATTTGAAATAGCTCAACTGGAATCCCATCACCTCTACTAGCTTTGTTCGTAGTGAAGCTTCCTAAGGCCCACTTGACTTCACATTCCAGGATGTCTGGCTCTAGTGAGTGATCACACCATTGTGATTATCTGGGTTGTGAAGATCTTTTTTGTACAGTTCTTCTGTGTATTCTTGCCACCTCTTCTTAATATCTTCTGCTTCTGTTAGGTCCATACCATTTCTGTCCGCTATCGAACCCATCTTTGCATGAAATGTTCCCTTGGTATCTGTAATTTTCTTGAAGAGATCTCTAGTCCTTCCCATTCTGTTATACAATACATAAAGCAAAAAAATGTGTTAGGTCATTCAGTCGTGTCCGACTCTTTGCAACACTTTTGGAATTCTCCAGGCCAGTATTCTGTAGTGGGTAGCCTTTCCCTTCTCCAGGGTATCTTCCCAACCCAGGATTGAACCCAGGTCTCCCGCGTTGCACGGGAACTCTTTACCGGCTGAGCCACAAGGGAAGCCCTAACCACATACAGAGAGCAAGAGACTGCAGAATAAAGCAGTGAAACTGAATTTATGATGATGGAAACCTCATTAGCTACATATATTCCAATAGCTTCAGAAGAGGTATGGCATTTTATCATGTTTCCTTCTTTTTTACATTTTTGAAAATAAGATAGTCTGGAGTGTTGTGTGTTGTGCTGAAAATCAGAACTCTTCAAAAAGTTGTTTATCATGTTTAGAAATTTAGGATATTCAGACCTAATATTTTCATGATTATGAAACCACAGTAGATTTATGCAAGCAGAACCATTCATTAGTCTGTTTACATATTGTCTTAACTTTAGTAGTTGATGAACTATGGGATGAGAACAAAATAGTATAAAACTATTATGAGGAGGTATCTAATAAAAATAAGATAATTGCGTCATTTCTACAACCAAACTCAATTTAGAATACTAATAGGATGTAAAAATCACTAGTATGTAAAACAACTCACAGTGCTAAGAGGCATAAAAATACAGGTAGTAAATTTGAATGACGAATATTAACATTCATTAATGAACTCATAAAATCAAATGCTTGAAACCGAAGTAGTTCAGTATCTCAAAGTTTATTTTAAAGATTTTTGCCAGCAGATAGGACATTTTCTTATTAATGAAACAGTAGCATGCCAGTGGGAATTCACACAAGTAATTTTATAGAGAGACACTTTTAGAACTAAAAATTAATAATTATTTACAGAAGCAAAAAGAAGCAAAGAATTTAAAAGGTAAGAAATATAAAGTAGAATAAGTTGGATATACCCAAATTTTAAATTAGAGAAAGAAGCCCTTGACACCAGGGCAGTTCTTCAGAGATTTCCCAGAGATGACCAAGTATTGTATTCGTGGTCTTAGGCAGGTTATTTAGGAGAAAGGACACTTAGGGAAATGTATCAGCTTGTTAACAAATAGGTGAGTTTCCGCCACTATTTGGAAATGCATGGAAAAGTTTGGGAACTGCTGCTCCAAGACAGTGTGACACAGATCAAAATGCATGAAGGTAGAAATCAAACAGGACTCGGTTTTAGTTCTTGTTCGACTATTTAACTGTGCAAGACTGGCAAATAGCTTAACTTGTAACAACTCCGTCATGTCATCTGAAAGTGGGGATAGTAATAACTACTTCAACAAGTTATTATAGAAATCTGCATTAACATTTATAATGGTACTTGTTAAAGGTTTGCAATATAGAAAGTACTTGATAATTGGAAGTATGTTATTCTTATTAAATTTTGATTAGCTATAGAGTTTGAGAGATTTGGTATCATGTGGGTTTTGCTTTATTAGTCTATTTAAGAGAATACACTCTTAAAAATTGTGTATCATTTTCATAAGTTAGGCATATACATGGATATCCAATATTGAATCATTTAAACTAATATATTTGTTGTTCATATGTCACCCATATGGAATTTGCCATATTCTTCCTTAAATTGAATTGTTTCTGATGATTTTATCCTCTTAATTTAAGACTGATTATAAGATCATAGAAAATTGAAGTAGGAATTTTGGTTTTATTGTACTTCCAACAAATTCTAGAATATAACTTTCTTATAAATAGAAACCAACAAATGAAAATTTAATTTTAGTACATTTCAACCAGGGATATTTTCTTCTGTTGTAGTAACAATCGCTGTTATTAAAATGGACCATTCACAAAGATGTCAGTTGTTTAAATGACAACAGAAGGCAATTTCTATTTAAAAATTCTCAAGTTAATGATCTTGCTGCTTTATCTTTTACTTTATTTTTTAGTTTTATTACACTTGAAATAATTGTATTCTGGCACTAATCCCACAATTCTTTTATTATGAGTTAGAAACTATGCCATTTGTATATGAGGACAACCCTTTAAAAATTGATATGTACATGAAATAAAAAGAAAACTATATATATTTGCTAATAGTATAGTAAAATCTGATTATTTTGTTCTTTAATACTACAAAATTAAATATAAATCTGTTCAGTTTGTAATGAAAGATTCAGAGTTCTACCACAATGTCCTTATATGATTTCAAATAGTTTTTTTTATAAAATAGCAATATAATAACACATTGAGCAAGTCTACATTATGATGTCAGATTGCTGAAGAAAGAATATAAACCTGAATATTTAAACTTCTTGATATTCAGCCTAGATTTTTGGTGACTTCAATTGTGAAGAAGTCCAAAGAATGGCTTTCAGTATAACATTATAGCAAATTTGACCTTTTCAAATTTATCTCACATATTTTGGAATGATGCACTTGCAGATTAAAGCTGTCTCTGACTTAAAATTTTTTTTTTCAATTTCTTTTTGGTGGCTAAAATCATTTGGATATAATAAAAGGTTTTGTCAAGGGCAAGTAATTGATTTTTCAGTGTGAATCAAAATCTAATAGTAAATTTAAGTATTTTAGCTTCTGAATAGTTTCAAAGTTCTTTGGAGCAGAATGTCTGCAATATATAATTTAGAAAAGTCTTTCATTCTTTCTAACAGACAGATATATTTTAATTTCACATGGACTACCTTATATGATTTATCTTTTCCATTCTTGGAATTAATTCCAAGAGCTCTGTATAAAATAAAAATAGGCCTAAATATTGAAAGAGAATTATGATGACTCTTATTGCAAAATATACTTCTGATATTAATCAAACAGGCTTAAGAATTAATGTTTAGCATTTCATTCTACATGAATACATGAGCTTACTTGTGTATTCATGTATGTGTGTGCGTGCATGTTTAGTCGCTTAGTCATGTCCAATTCTTTGCGACCCCATGGACTGTAGCCCTCCAGTCTCCTCTGGCGATGGGGTTCTCCAGATTGGATTACTGGAGTGAGTAGCTATTCCCTTCTCCAGAGGATCTTGCCAACTCAGGGACTGAACCTGTGTCTCCTATGTCTTCTTTACGGTCTAAGTTACCAAGGAAGCCTATAAATTGAGATGTACACAGACAAAAAAAGCATCCGAACCACACATCCTAAATATGCAAGACTTCAAAAATAGTTTAGAAGTTTGAGTATTTGCATGCTCAGGAAACAGCTTAGATTTTATAATAATCTAAATTGAAAAGGATGTGATTATCTAATTCATGTTTTTTTGGGGGGGGTTTCTTAGATTTATTTATTTTTGTCTGTGCTGGGTCTTTGTTGCTGTGTGTGGCCTTTCTTTAGTCGTGGCATGTGGGCTTCTCGTTGCAGTGGCATCTCTTGCTGTGGCTCCCTGGCTCCAGAGCGTAGGTTCTGTCGTGGCTCATGGACTTAGTCTCCTCTGAGACCACGGATCCAATCTCTTTCCCCTGCATTGGCAAGCAGATTCCTAACCGCTAGACCACTAGGGTAGCCCTAATTAATGTATTGTTACACAAGTTGTATCAATCTTTTAATTCTTCAGTTTTGGGTACAAAATAAGCTTTTTGGAGAATGTTTAATGGGGTTGTTGCAAGTCACTCTTCCCAGTGGCAGATGCCCTTCATCAATGGAAAGTTTTCTATCCCTTTCAGTTAGGAATTTCTTATTTCATCTGTACATTTTCCCCACGCACAAGGACTTACTCAAATTTGTCAATGAATACTACTACAGATGAGGAAACTTTTTAAAGTTGTTATTTTTCATAGAAGCTATTTTTACTTTTGTTGAAAAATAATAGTAAGAGAAGTTAATTCTTTTTATTTATGAATTTTCGTCAAATGTTTTCACTAACTCCTGTATAATTAAAAATATTGATGGAAATTAATGTTATTTTATATTAATTATATGTATATAAATTATAGGTAATTAATGTTATCTATAAAGTAAATAGACATATATACTTTCATGCGTGCATGCTCAGTTGCTCAGTTGTGTCCGACCCTTTGCAACCCCATGGACTGTAGCCCACCAGCCTCCTCTGTCTGTGGAATTTCCCAGGCAAGAATGCTGAGTGGGTTGCCATTTTCTTCTTCAGGGGATCTTCCCAACCCAGGTATCGAGTCTGCATCTCCTGTGTATCCTACACTAGCAGGTGATTCTTTACCACTGAGCCACCTGGAAAGATCCTAGAAGTAATAATTTTCATGTCGTATATACTTTCATGTCGTATATACTTTCTTGCCTAATTTATATTCCAGGGTTGAGGATAAGAAATCAGCAATGTTTTTAATGAGGTTATCCCATATGCATATTGTGATAATGAAATTAAAGAGTTTTGATGTATAGCAATAGCAGATGTAGAAGAAAGTTTTTTCATTCTTAATTATATTATACATAAAAATGTAATTTGAAAATAGTTATAATTTTAAGTTATTATCTCATAGAAATCAAACTTTATATCTGTAATAAGACATAAACAGAGTACTTCTCAAACCACTGTAATCCATTTTAATATATATGGGAGCAGGTGTGAATTTTATTACAGATTTCAATTCATTCTAAATTGTCATTTAATGTTCAGTGACCCATTTAGTTATTTATTTTAATTTCTCTTAGATATCATTCAGAATTAGCAAAACCCACGAAATGTAAATGCTATTTTTTTTTATCATTGATTATCCTCTTCACCAACAGTAAACACAAACTGGACCTTCTGGTTCTTGAAAAACCATAAAATTTGAGTTACTTTTGTGATTTAGAGAGAGAACTTGGCTGAATTTACTTTAGAGATTGTTGCTATCATATTTTTTTTGTATTTACACTGAAAGACAAAATTTTAGTGTTGAATTATTTACAGAAACAATGTTAGTTTTTAACTGACAAAATACACACATGCACACATACGTATTTACTAAGGAGAATTTTTTTATTTGTACAGAAGAACATTAACATATTCATATGTTCTTTTTCTACTCCTAGTTCAATAGGAATTATACTGTGCCTTGTGAGATCAACGTAAGAGAGGAGAATCCTTTTAATATGGAGAAATATGTATTGCCATGTTTTGATACATCATCACTGAGTTTCTTATAATTTAATGATGGCCCAGAAGGTGGAAGAAATAAATATCATGGAACAGTTTGGGTTATACTATGTGCCACTTAAAACTTTGACAGTGTGATCATACAGTGGATATGTGAAAGTCACATCTTGAGTTCATCAACCCATTAACCAGAGTAATTCTGCAAAGTGTCTACAGCTTGAAGACGATGATACCGTAGGTTTCTGAGAGGAATGATGATTGAGCAAATATCTCGATTTGGCTTTTAATCCAATTAAAATCATGAAAAAGCAGATTTATTAAATTAAGACATTAGTGGAGATTCATCATTTTTCCTAGTATATCAAAAAGTTTAATTGAAATTGTATCTACAATGAAGCTGTACAACAACCCAATTGTACACATAATAAAGCTTCACAAACCAACACAAATACTTAAAAGGCAATATGTTTTCTTGTAGTTGGACCCATTTAAAATTACTTATAATCACAGACTAAAAACAATGAATACTGAAAACTGAGAAAGCAAATTTCTTATGATTTGAGAAATGTAGTTTGATGGGGAAAGCCTTGCAAAAACAGGGGAAAATAATAAAGTGGATCTTCAGTTCAGTTCCATTGCCGTCTTGTCCAACTCTCTGTGACCCCATGGACTGCAGCACCCCAGGCTTCCCTGTCCATCACTAACTCCTGGAGCTTGCTCAAATTCATGTCCATTGAGTTGGTGATGCCATCCAACCATCTCATTTTCTGTCGTCCCCTGCTCCTCCTGCCTTCAATCTTTCTCAGCATCAGCGTCTTTTCCAATGAGGCGGTTCTTTGCATCAGATGGCCAAAGTATTAGAGTTTCAGCATCAGCCCTTCCAATGAATATTCAGAGTTGATTTCCTTTAGGTTTGACTGGTTTGATCTCTTTGCTGTCCAAGGGGCTCTCAAAAGGAAGAGACATGACCACTTTTTAAATTTTTTTTTTTTGGCCACACCACATGTCATGTGGAATCTTAGCTCCCTGACCAGGGATCAAACCTGCCCCCCGCTCCCCTGCATTAGATGCACAGAGTTTTAACCACTGGACCTCCAAAAAACTCCCCAACTCTTTTTATAAAATTGATTATATTAGCTTACTTTTAGGTGGTGTGAAAAATAGTAGTGATTTTGTGACCCAAACTGTTAGATACAAATCACAGAAGTGTCATCATGAACACTGATTGGTATTTCCCACCCAGAGTGCATTTTTTTAAATTTACTAATTAATTAATTAATTTTTGTCTATGCTGAGTCTTTGCTGCTGCCCAGGCTTTTCTCTTGTTGCTATGAGTGGGGGCTACTCTCTAGTTGCGGTGCTCGGGCTTCCCATTGCAGTGGAGTCTCTTGTTCCTGAGCACAGACTTTAGGGTGTTCCGTCTTCAGTGTCTCCCACACATGGGCTCCGTAGCTGTGGCTCCCAGGCTCCCGAGCACAGACTCAAGAGTTGCGGCAAGGGGCTTAGTTTCTCTGCGGCATGTGGGATCTTCCTGGATCAAGGATCGAATCCAGCGTCCCTTGCATTGCAAGGTGGATTATTTATGACTGAGTCACCAGGGAAGCCTTCCAGAGTGCAATTTTAAATTAATATTATACAGAAAGCATAGTATTATTTTAACACTGACACAGTGATCTGATAGATATTTTGAATGTTTAAGTATGTTTTTTACTTGTTTATATTAATAAAACCAAAATATTTTAATTGAAATTGTGTTAACATAAACAACTGTTCACCAGGAAAGTATTCTTCAGAGTAAATTCCTGTAAGGAAATAATTTTGGTATTATTTTTCCAATGCCCAGTCATTGAAATGGTTATTATTAGCATTTTTTTAAAAATCTGGATTAATGCCTATATATGAATTTTTTGCCATGACATTTTCTCATTGATGTTTTTGTTCTTATCAAAATTTGTTACTATTATGAATTATTATTTGTCTTTTTCTGCCATAGTCATCATTTATATCAAAACTTGGTATAAATCATTTGCTAAAAATCAAAATATTGTGCATTTATATTTTATCATTTTTTTCTAACAATTTTCAGCTAACAAGAAATCTCACATTTACTGTGCAGTTTTTACTGTCACATTGATGATATTCATCAGTTTTTATGATAAAAACTTGTAATATATGTGTATTTGTGAGATAATACATGAGAAATTTGTAAATACTTCTCTTCAGTAATGAAGATGTAGATGTTATAGTTTTGATTCTCAGATCCTATAGAATCAACACATCCTTATTATCATATTATGCTATATAATTATTAATTGCTTAATATAGGTCTTTCTTACTAATTTCACTTCAAATTTGTTATGGTAAATACTTTTTAGCCGTAAGAATTTATGATTTTAGTTTGGGGCTAAACAGAGCTTTAATGAACATATATTTATCAAGAAACTTATCAATAATTTCTTTAAATCTTATATAAGAATAAATCATTTTAATGTTTTTAATCTGGTCAAAGTTAAAGGAAAACAATTGTAGTTACTCATCAACAATAAGGTCAAGCATATAATGGGAAGCAGAAGGTACTTGGAGTTATAGATGAGTGATGTAACATATTCAACATACAATACATGTACATCCAAATATAAGCTGTTATGCTGTATTTTCATTATGCCACATATATGTATAGCACTAGGCTTTCCAGGTGGCTTAGTGGTAATGAACCCACCTGCCAACGCAGGAGATGTGGATTCGATCCCTGGCTTAGGAAGAGCCCCTGGAGGAGGAAATGGCAACCCACTCCAGCATTGTCTGAAAAATCCCATGGACAGGGGAGTTTGGCGAGCTGCGGTCCATGGGGTCTCAGAGTTGGACACAACTGAGCGACTGAGCGCACACACACATATAGAGTACTCCCAAAGCTGTTAAGTTGGTTTGTTAAGAGATGTGGTAATTCTTCTCAAAAAGCTTAGATTTAGAAATTTTATTTTTAATTATTTTAAATTAAAATCATTATTTCTGGTAAAAATTATTACTTGAAATATGTGAATTTAAGGTTTATCCAGTGTCCAGGGGACCCTCCTTCCATCTTGTTTCTGTACTGCTCTAAAAGATCTTTGGAGAAGGAAATGACAGCCCACTCCAGTACCCTTGTCTGGAAAATCCCATGGACAGAAAAGCCTGATAGGCTACAGTCCATGGGGTCACAAAGAGTCGGACACGACTGAGCGACTTCAGTCACTCAAATAATAGATCATACATAATCTCTTTCCTTAGTTCGCCCTGAATATTGCAGGCCCAAAATTGCACATCTTAAATAATAAACAATTGATCTGTATTATTGGCAGGTTTGTGAATTTTTCTGCAAAAATCGGGTGTAACTTTGAAATCATTATTCCCAGTACTTTGGGAATTCAGGAACATTTGAATCACCATTGGAAATTCCTAGCTGAGGAGAAACGGGACTGTGCTTTGGTATGCAACTCTCATACTCTACCATCCAGTGTTTCTAAGCACAGAAAGGCAGTGATGAGCGTTACGAGAAAATGCATGCGTTTTACATAAGTTTCCTCCCAGAACGAATTACAGTGCTGCTGCTCACAAGTTGAATGTTAGTGAATCAAAAATACATATTAGATATGATGTGTTAAATTGAGAAACAAGCATAAAACAGCTATGCATTGAAAGATTGACAAAAATGTTGTGAACTGAAGCTTGCGGAAACTTAACCCTGAGTTTACCCTGGGAGCAATGCGTCTGTATATACACAAATTGTGTTCACAGTGTTTTTATTACATAACTACTGTGAGATATGAGAGCTATAATCAAATTCAGGATAAGATTCTGTAAAGATTATATACATTTAACTTATTGTGAATAATCCATTCTTGATAGAAATAAATCCCTGATATATTAGAAGAAATAAGAATATTGGTATTTTGTAATAGTATCATAGTATCATAGATAAATAAATCACCAGATTTGGAGATTTAGTTTACATTTGGAAAAGCTAATGGGCATTTCTAGTTATTTTAGACACTGATGTACTTATTTAGAATGATTACTTTGATGTGGATATGATATTCATTTGAACCCTTTGTAAATCTACTTACCAATAATTTAAATTATTCTTTTATTTAGAATCATTATAATATAATTTCTTTATAGATCTCTATTTTGTATTTAAATTATATGTGGGAAAATATATTCAATTCAACAATGTTAAACAGGCACTAATAAAGTTATTTATATTAATTTAATAGCTAATTCATATTATTTTGTAAATATTGAATTGGCTTTTAAATTTAGGTTACTAATGTGACATTTGTGATAAATTACTTTTCAACTGAGTAGGTAATAATTAGAAGATATATTGAATAATTTATTAGCCAAAGGGAGCTTTATTTGAGACAATTTTTATGGGAAGAATAACCTCCATTGAGATACTCAATATTTAGTCCTCCTTGAATATGCCATCAAAATAACTGAAGATTATATCGTATGTTTAGTATTAGATTGGGCTAATATATGTAGTTAGAAAATAGCATACATCTTATGAGTTTTAATCAGCATCTTTAATAATATAGTCCCTTTATAGAAAGTACCATTAGTGAACTTATGCTAATTACAGTATTTATCAGCACTGTAAATCATTGACTCTTCCATCATACCAAGTACATTACATGAGTAGAGTATAGTGACATTCTACATGACATAGATAGTCTACATTTCAAAGTATTTAACCATTTTGGGAAACACTAATTTGCTGTGCTTTACATTTTTGAAGAAAACACAAGTTATAAAAGGCTTCTAGAGTTATTAAAGGTAATAAATATTCCATTAAAATAGGATGTAGGTTTCGCTTACAGCAGGTTTAGAAAAAAATTGAAATGTACATGCATCTGTCTGCCTGCGATGATACTTTTTTCAAAGCATTAAAAAATAAAAGCAGGTTTTTTTGAAGATTCTGCATCAGACAAGCTAGACAATCTAATCCTCTTACTAGACCTGGTGAAGTAATCATTGTACCCATGACTAGATCACTAAAGATCTAATAAGCAAGTGGAATTGTTAAAAGAAAAAAAAACACTTTTCAAACCAGCTGTCTAAATACACCAAAGGACCTGCTTTGTTGGTATCAATGAGTGCTTTGGCAAACCAGTCTTCTCTTAGCACTGGTTTTTTTCTTGTACTCTTTTTTTTAAGATCTTAAGGATTTTTTTTAAGGGGTCTTAAAAATCTTAAAAACCACATCTTAAAAAAATTTGATTTTCTCTTGCACTCTTTCAAGGAGGAATATTGTATCCCTGGCACTTTTCATCCACACCTTTCTGTGCTCCTCTCTTCAGTATCAGAATGGTGTAGTTTGATTATTTATTTTCTCCAATCATCATATATTTACTCCTCATTATATGCTCAGAAATGCACTGAGAAAGAAAATAATGAGAACAAACAGATGAGAAGTGTTTTTCCTAAAAGTGATTTTCCAAGAACATAGACACCAAGATTAGTGTTGGCTCTGGAGTTAAATGACTATTGCTTGTTCTGTAATTTTTTAGATATGACTCTTGACAAGTTTTCATAACTTATAAAAAGTTGGTTCACAATATAGCTTTAAAAAGAAAAATCTTTACAGGATGTATTTAAGCTATGTTTATTAGCACTTTACATTGAATATTTTGCAAGTCTAAAGCCTGCATGTATTAGGTCATGGAAGAGTTCTGAAGCAAGCTGTCACTCAGAAATTCCTCAGGGACTGTGGCGTGAACGTGCCTTTAACATGGTACTGAAACGGCCACACTGACTCGCCTATATCAGGGCATCTTTAATGGCAAATGAATCACCTGTGAATCTTGTTAAAGTGTGGTTTCTGGTTCAGTAGTTCTAGGTAGGGCCTGAGATTCTGCATTTCTAAAAGGCTCTGCAGACTACAGTGTGAGGAACAACACCTGGCTATGAAAGGAATTAGACAAATATAAGCTGGTAAGATTCATTGAGGATATCACAAATGCTGCTGTGAGTGAGAGCTGGAGAAAGTTATATTCCTTCTAGAAAGGGCAAGATGCTAAAACTCAGAGTGGCTCTGAATGGAAGTCATTAGAATTGAAGAAGATATATCCTATGGGTCTAGCTATTGACAGTACTGCTACCAGACAAGTTATCAGCATGAATCATCTACAAGAAATACAGGAGGTGCTGTGAATGGGAGTTGGCAGTGAATCTCACAGTCAGCGTGCCTATTGAAAGGACCTTATTGTGTAAAAATAACATTCTGATCCACCAACCAGTATGAGTCCCTTTTCACACCTGTGTTGATCTTTCCATATGCTAAGTAATGAAGACAGAGAGTAACATTTTTGTATTGGGAAATTGAGATTAATCGAAGTTTAGGTTGGATATCTGATTTTAACAAAATGATATGGACCAAATAAAAGTGTTAATTATCACTTTGCTAATGCTGGGGAGGATTGGGGCCAGGAGAAGGGGACAACAGAGGATAAGATGGCTGGATGGCATCACCGACTCGATGGACATGGGTTTGGGTAGACTCTGGAAGTTGGTGATGGACAGGGAGGCCTGGCGTGCTGTGGCTCATGGGGTCGCAAAGAGTCGGACACAACTGAGCGACTGAACTGAACTGAATATATTTTATGACATTTAAATTAATTGACAGTGCTATTTTGAAACCATTATCTAAATTGAATAAGAATCTGGCAATCCAAACTTTTACTAGCCTCCAGGGTTAAGCAAGATATCAGCACTCAGTTCTATACCTTTTCACAGTTTAATCTTTCCTAATGTAATAACCAAGGCCGAGGGTGACAAAAGCTACTTCTTCATTTTTAGAAGGCCTTTCTGGTGTCCTCTCGGTGTTCCTGAATGAGTGAATATCCTCTTGGTCTTTGGAAATGTCAGCTGATATTGTGTAAAACTTTCCTACAAACTGCAGAGCTTTAAGTACAAGCTCCTCCACTAATGACATCCTCCACCGCAGTGGTACCTTTATTACTGTAGGTGAACCTACACTGACTCATCATTATCACCCAAAGTCCATGTTTTGCATGAGGGTTTACTTTTGGTGTGCGTTTTACAGATTTTGGCACATGTGTAATAGTACACAGCTACTGTTGTAGCCTCACTCAGAGTAGTGCCACTGCCCGGAAAATGCCCTGTGTCCCACCTGGTCATCCTCCCTCCCCTCATCCCTGGAAACCAGCGTTTCTCTATTGTCTCCATAGTTTGCCTTTTTCAGAATGTCCTATAGTTAGAATCATAGTACGTAGCATTTTTAGATTGGCTTCTTTCATTTCGTGTTTCCTCCATGTCTTTCCATGATTTTGTAGTTCATTTTCTTTTTAGCACCGATTATATTCCACTGTCTGGCTGTACCGCAGTTTATCCATTCACCTACTGAAGGGCATCGTGGTTGCTTCCAAGCTTTGGTAATTATGAATAAAGTTGCTGTAGACAGCTGTTTGCAGGTTTCTCTGTGGGCATTAGTTTTCATTTCATTTGGGTAAATAACAGGGAACATGATAGCTGGATTGTATTGCTACAATATGTTTGGCTTTGGAAGCCACTGCGAAACTGTCTTCAATGCAATGAATGAAACTTCATGCTATCCCACATCCTTCCCAGCATTTCAAGTTGTCAGTGTTTTGGATTTTGGTTATTTTAATAGGTGTGTAGTAGTATCTCATTGTTGTTTTAATTTGTAATTCCCTATAGATAGATGATGTAGAGTCTTTTCATATGCTTACTTGTCATCTGCATGTCTTCTTTGGTGAGGTACCCACTTCTTTTCCCATTTTTATGTAGATTCTTCATGTACTTATTGTTGAGAATTGAGTTCTTTGTATATTTTAGGTAACAGTCCTATATGAGATATGTCTTTTACATTTTCTCCCAGTGTGTGCTTCTCATTCTGTTAAACCTGTTTCTTTTTAAACTAAACGTTAAATAATTTTTATATCATAATAAAAGTGAAAAAGTAACTTTCTCAAATATAAGCAAAAGTGTAAACTATAATATAAGGGAAACCACCTGTTTCTTTGTTTAATGATATATATCTGCTAGACTGTGCTGTGTCCTGACATAATTGGATTTCTGTTAACAATGGACTCCTAACAGATTGCATATTTTCCAGTTAAAAATCATTGAACCTGTCATCATATAAATATTCCTCAAAAATAAATATAGGACAGAAAAAAAAGTGATGACATGAAAGGAGCTAAATTTCCTGTGGAGTCTATTTTTGTTTTTATCAATCTTCAAAAAGTTCATTTTTAGTAGCAAAGAGAGAAGTCGGTTTATAGATCCCTGAATGCTTTAGAAGAGACTTTGCTTTTTAACGTGAATAGTGAGACAGATAATTTTCTAACTATGAAATTGCTAACTAGTTTCTGACCTTGGGGACCACTTAAAACAAGTACCCTCTGCTCTCCTGGTGGGCTTGGAGCAAAGGCAGCTGTATTTTGCACAGCACACTGAATCATAATGGGCCTTGTGCTGCTATGAATATTCATAAAGCTACCATAGTCTGCCTGCCCCAAGATGATTCCAGTGGATGCTGCTGGAGGGATTTGAAATATCACTTTTGTAGTATCCTTGAAAAGAATACACACACCAGGAAAAATAGAAATGGAGCCCAGGTAATTCTGTCCTTAGTGTGCACTTCAGAGCTCTCCTCCAAACGATTTTGCCCTGTAGCAATGGTGCAGAAATCTATTGTAATGACAGAGATGAGAGGTTTAAACTTTCTGAGAATCTTAAAACAGGTTAAATTAAAATCTAAGTGGTCACCGTGGCATGCTAGTGACTGACGCACTTCCTCATATGTGAAAAGAACTGGTCTGATTCTGTATGACAGCAGCGGTCACTTGAGGTTGTGATTTCCTGATGATACATTTAACTAAAATTATCGCTGCTTTCAAATTACAACCAAAGATACCGGGACACTCTTGATAAGGCAGATGATTATATTTCAACACAGACATTTTCACCTATGCTTTCAAGTTAATTCAGTACTTCTCATTATACTCCTGACCCTTTATGTTAGGCTATGCTGACTATAAAGCTTATTTCTACACCTCTTCCTACACTTCATTTTTCATTCCACAGTGGAAATTGAAATCAAACAAGCATAGCCCACATCGGTTCAGTTCAGTTCGGTCCGCTCAGTCATGTCACATACTTGCATGCTGAGGCATCCTTGAGATGCCTTTGTAGAGAGGATCTTGATGCTTGTGCATCCATCTGCTCTTATTGATGGAGAATGAGGCTGTTGGTGTAGAACCTTGACGAGGGTCGAGCTCTGTATCTGTGCTTCAGCACATGACCACAGTCTTGCCACACGTTCACAGTGGCACCTTTGTCCACAGTGATTGGCATATTCTCATTTCCTGTCTGCTTCAGTGGTGCACATTTTGAATAGTTTATTTTTCACATTTTCCTTTGATTTTCTCTCTGCTCTAAAGGAATTCTGGATTATACTGTTACTATTTTATTATATGTGTTATATATATGCTATTACATAATACGTGACATTACTCACGTTATGTTGTTCACATTGTTATGTCCCCTTTGTGCACAATATTGTTCAGTGCTGCTGTTCTGTTTACTATGGTAAGGGAGAGGATTTTGGGGTGAATTTAGTAATATTCCACCTCAAATTCAATATCTTATTCTAATTGTTAAATGCACATCAAAGTTATTTTCTGAGTTTCTGCAGAAGGAATTGAGTTCTGGGGAATTTCCCTAGCTGCTCAAACTCATAAGAGTCTGATACACTAAGAATAATAGCAGTTTCTTAATTCAATATTTGAGAGTCTGTCTGGCATTCAGTAAATTATTCGTGGAATCATTTTTTTGTACATGGCACATGATAGTTTGTTAGTTTTCTAACAAACGTGCTCTAACAAAAACCCATGTAGTGGTTTAAACAACAGTGATGTATTGTCTCCCAGTAGTTTTCGAGGTTAGAAGTCTGAATCAAGTTGTCAGCAGGGTTGGTTCTTTCTGAGGTAGAATCTGTTCCTTGCCTCTTTCTAACTTCCAGAGTTTTTGTCTTCATGCCATCTTCCATCTGTACATACCTATCTCTGTGTCCAGATTCCCCCTTTTCTAAGTATACCTATCATATTGGATAAGAGACAACTCTAATGATCTCATCAGACTTGATCATGTGCAAAGACCCTATTTTCAAACAAGGTCACAGTCACAGGTACTGGTGGATAGGACCTCAACATCTGTTTTGGAAGGTTACAATGTAACCTGTAACAATTGGTCTATCATCTGAGGATGAAAATTGCTGTAATTCTATAAACCCCTTGGGTCATTATAAGACTGATTTTTTATATCCCTTTGGAAGCTGATATTTGGATGAGGGCCTCTAACTTATTTTACCCTTAGCTAGAAATGACACCAAATAATAGTAAAGTCTTTCTAGTGTGAAAATATTATTTCAGTCATGTAATAGAAGTGTTAGACTATCAAAAGTTGAATTAGTTACAGAAATAACAGTGATTCTGGCAGCAACCAAGAATTCTTGAATATATAGAAGAGGCCAGATGTTGTGCCAAGTATTTCATCAACATTATGATAAAATCATTTAACAAAATAAAGCCTGTGAGATATTAATAGCTACTGTCTCCCTTTTACAAATTTGAAAAATAAGATTCCAAAATGAAACAAACAAACAAAAAAACTGTTAACACTCTTAGTAATTGGCAAACCTGGAATGAAAATTAAACTTTTCCTAGCTTGACATTTCTTGGACTTCACACTACGTCAGCACCTTCTTTCCCAAGCTATCTGAGTTTAAGCCCAGGCTTAAACGCACTTACTTGCATCATGGTTGGTCCATGATTTTCATTTGGTCAACTGCCAAAAAGGGAGAATATACCTTTCATGAGTGAGAAATAGCTTCCTCTGAAAACTGAAGCTGGTTCTATTTGTAGGGCTATTGACAAGCTTTCTCATGACGATGCTTCCTATGGTAGAGGGTGAGGGAGGTGGAGAAACACAAGCACAAGATCTGACCTAGAGGGAGAGCCTCAGTATATCATCTAGGAAGCGTGATTCTGGGGACCAGGTGGTCACATGAATACATAACTGACTATGCAGTGGTGGGGAGTAGTAGAAGTAAGAATTTAAAAATGTTTCTTCACACACACACAAAAATAACAATAAAATATTGGGACACAAACCTTTTGAATTTAGAAGAGGGATGCTCCAGGGCCACTGTATCTATTGTAGAACACTATTGAGATAGAAGTCCACGGCCATACTATCCTGAACTCTCCCAATCTTGTCTGATCTCAGAAGCTAAGCAGAGTCAGGCCTGGTTAATACTTGGCTGGGAGACCATTCAGATAGTATTCTGTGAGAATAAAGTGGGTAAGAAAATAGTACTGAAGTGGGAAACCTTGTTCAAGACTGCATGTGGATCCAATGTATTGTTTAGAAAGAGAACAAGAAAGTTCATGAGTATGGCCTAACATGGAATTTGCTTAAACGTCTTAAGCAGACCCTTAAGGGCTGCTTCACATGCGTAGTTGCTCAGACCATTGTGTAGTACTCTTCCTCCCCTGCAGGCTCCTTGCTCTGACAGATTGCAGGGACCGGCTGGCAGGAACTTATTTTTCACTCTATGGAAAGCTAACAAGACATCAGGAAATATGTCCACTCACTGTATCTATTAGTCTGGGATATGATATATTTGTTTGCATTGCACATATAATCAACCATGAATGAAAGTCAAATGGTCATTGGCGTTAATCTTTGAACTCAGATTAACCTTTTTGTTCCCACCTAGTGTAAAGGGGAAGAGACCTTCAGATCAATACGTATCAGACTTTGCTTTGTCAAATTAGATCTCAAATGCATATACAGAGATATAGGGAAGAAGTGAAGCCCACACACACAGGTAGGGTGGTGATAGAATAATAGAGGAGATGGTGGTGACTGCCATTGCCTCAGCCAGGGTCATAGAGTCATAGCCAAGGCTGTGTGTGCTAAGTCCCTCTAGTTCAGTTCAGTCCAGTCGCTCAGTCATGTCTGACTCTTTGCAACCCCATGAATTGCAGCACGCCAGGCCTCCCTGTCCATCACCAACTCCTGGAGTTTACCCAAACTCATGTCCATTGAGTCAGTGATGCCATCTAACCATCTCATCCTCTGTTGTCCCCTTCTCCTTCTGCCCCCAGTCCCTCCCAGCATCAGGGTCTTTTTCAGTATGTCAGCTCTTTGCATGAGGTAGTCAAAGTGTTGGAGTTTCAGCTTCAGCATCAGTCCTCCCAATGAACACCCAGGACTGATCCCCTTTAGGATGGACTGGTTGGATCTCCTTGCAGTCCAAGGGATTCTCAAGAGTCTTCTCCAACACCACAGTTCAAAAGAATCCATTCTTCGGCACTCAGCTTTCTTCATAGTCCAACTCTCACATCCATATATGACCACTGGAAAAACCATAACCTTGACTAGACGGACCTTTGTTGGCAAAGTAATGTCTCTGCTTTTTAATATGCTGTTTAGGTTGGTTATAACTTTCCTTCCAAGGAGTGAGCATCTTTTAATTTCATGGCTGCAGTCAGCATCTGCAGTGATTTTGGAGCCCAAAAAAATAAAGTCTGACACTGTTTCCACTGTCTCCCTGTCTATTTCCCATGAGGTGATGGGACCAGATGCCATGATCTTAGTTTTCTGAATGTTGAGGTTTAAGCTAACTTTTTCACTCTCCTCTTTCACTTTCATCAAGAGGCTTTAGAGTTCCTCCTCACTTTCTGCCATAAGGGTGGTATCACCTGCATATCTGAGGTTATTGATATTTCTCCTGGCAATCTTGATTCCAGCTTGTGCTTCTTCCAGCCCAGCGTTTCTCATGATGTACTCTGCACGTAAGTTAAATAAGCAGGGTGACAATATACAGCCTTGACATACTCCTTTTCCTATTTGGTACCAGTCTGCTGTTCCATGTCCAGTTCTAACTGTTGCTTTCTGACCAGCATACAGGTTTCTCAAGAGGCAGGTCAGATGGTCTGGTATTCCCATCTCCTTCAGAATTTTCCACAGTTTATTGTGATCCACACAGTCAAAGGCTTTGGCATAGTCAATAAAGCAGAAGTAGAAATTTTTCTGGAACTCTCTTGCTTTTTCGATGATCCAGCAGATGTTGGCAATTTGATCTCTGGTTCCTCTGCCTTTTCTAAAGCCAGCTTGAACATCTGGAAGTTCACGGTTCATGTGTTAGTGTCCAACTCTGTGACCCCAAGGACTATAGCCCACCAGTCTCCTCTGTCCATGGGATTCTCCAGGCAAGACTACTGCAGCGGGTTGCCATACCCTCCTCCAGGGGATCTTCCTGACCCAGGGATCAAACCCATGTTTCCTGTGTCTAATGTGCTTTGGCAGGCCAGTTCTTTACCACTAGCCTGGGAAGGCCATATCCAAGGCTAGAGGAAACCAAATTCCTTAACTGGCCAATGCAGAGACTGATGGAAAAGCAGTAAGAGCAATGGCAGTGGATAAGCAAAGCAGCGTCCAAAAAGTTCATAAGAAAGATATTAAAAATCTGTGATACTGTTTCTGACCCTCAAAGACACAAAGAAAAAATTCTAAGAACATTGATGAGCTGAGAAAATTCAAATTACTGTTGTTCTTATTATTTCATTCATATAAATAACCTCTGTGCCTGGGTGGACCTAATCATGGAGTTAGGTTTTCCAAAAAAATTTTTTTGGCCTTTTTTTAGTTATTGTACTCAACAATAACCATGAACCAAGGCAATTATCACTATTTTATGAATATTTGTAGTATTTATCCTCTGAATTCTGCAATGCCTCAAATCTTGGTCCAGTCTTTTTAGGTAGATTATGCAGTAATTAAAAGATGGCTGAAATTTACTGACTGATGTATGAGGCCCAGTGTTACAGTTTTACATCAGAGGAAGTTGGCATCATGTAGAGAATTATAGTTAAATTGGTCTCCTGGTATCAGGGAAGTATCTGCCATGTGGTCCTTTTTGATGTTTTCTTAATACGGATCTTCATTGTAGCCAGTGCCAGTGGCCATATACAAGATGTACTTGGCAGCACAGTGCTGCAGATGGTGATCCCTGAATCTGCTTTTCAGTAGCAAGAGCATCTGGAGTCTTATGCTTTCCTTATTGACATCTTCTCAGCATTTGTATACCATCTTTGGCTGATCTACTGTTTAACTGTTACTAATTCCATGGAAATTCTTTCATTTGTGAGTTACTTTATCATTATTTGTGGGCTCTCCCCTTCTTTTTAATTTTTTTCACCCCATTTGCAACTATTCTAATATCAAAAAGAAAATTCACTTCTATGACCGTATGTGTACTTTGGAGCTGAAGATGGTACAAATAGGTACATTTTCTGTATATATCAAGTAAGCTGACTTATCTTTTCTATCATGACCTTTTATAATGGGCCTTGTCAATTATGATTCCCAAAGAGATGGTTGTCAGTGATTAAGAAATAGTAAAAAGTCTGTCTTTACGTATGCTTCAAAATGTTGCCGAGATAAACTGTGATGCGGTTTTTAACCCCACTGGCTATCTTTCTTTTTTTCTGATGCAGTATCAAGGATAGTCCTTCTTTAATTAATCCCTCTGGTTATTCTAACTCATCTTTCATTATGGGTTATGTGAGAGAATAAAAGAATGAATGAGTGCATTTAGGCTATGATACATTTAACAGCATCTATCGATTGCTTATGCTTGTTGCTATCAGAAAAACTGACTCATTTCATTAGGAATTTTCTCTTTCTGAAAATGAAAATGAAAAAAATATTTCATTTTCTCTTAAATATCTAACTGTATGTTTTAATAAACTACTATATACTGGATTCTAGTAGATGTTTAAAAACATTAAATTCCACTTTTACCCAAAAGACTTGTTAAAATGATTCAAAATTTATGTTTCATTGAATCCTGTCAGGCTCCTCTGTCCTTGGGATTCTCCAGGGAAGAATACTGGAGTGGGTTGCCATTTCCTCTTCCAAGGGATCTTCCTGACCCAGGGATCAAAGCTGTGTCTCTTGTGTCTCCTGCATTGGCAGGCGAATTCTTTACAAATAGTGCCCCTGGGAAACCGGTTTTACCTAATAAACCCCAAACAAATGTCCATTAAGCCTCAAAGAAAGCCCAATAATTTTAGTAACAGAATCTTGGCTTGACGGATGGCTTCCTCAACTATTAGCTGATAAACTAATGGAGGTGGAGGTGACAGAATTCCAACTGAGCTATTTCAAGTCCTAAAAAATGATGCTGCTAAACTCTTTTACTCAATATGCCAGCAAATTAGGAAAACTCAACAGTGGCCAACAGGACTGGAAAAGGTCAGTTTTCATTCCAATTCCAAAGAAGGTCAATGCCAAAGAATGTTCAAACTACCACACACTTGCACTCATTTTACATGCTAGAAAGGTAATGCTCAAAATCCTCCAAGCTAGGCTTCAGCAGTATGTGAACAAAGAACTTCCAGAGGTTCAAGCTGGATTGCGAAAAGGCAGAGGAACCAGAGATCAAATTGCCAAATCTGTTGGGTCATAGAAAAAGCAAGAGAGTTCCAGAAAACATGTATTTCTGCTTCAGTGACTACGCTAAAGCCTTTGACTGTAGGATTACAACAAACTGTGGAAAATTATTAAAGAGATAGGAATACCAGACTGCCTTACCTGCCTCCTGTGAAACCTGTATGCAGGTCAAGAAGCTACAGTTAGTACTGGACAGGGACCAATGGACTGGTTCAAAATTGGGAAATGAGTACATCGAGGCTGTGTATTGTCACCCTGCTTATTTACCTTATGTGCAGAGTACATCATGCAAAATGCTGGGCTAGATGAAGCACAAACTGGAATCAAGATTGCTCAAGAAATATCAACAACCTCACTTCGTGGCAAATAGATGGGGAAACAATGGAAACAGTGAAAGACTTTATTTTCTTGGGCTCCAAAATCACTTCAGGGGGTGACTGCAGCCGTGAAATTAAAAGATGCTTGCTCCTTGGAAGAAAAGCTATGACAAACCTAAGCAGTGTATTCAAAAGTAGAGACGTTACTTTGCCGACAAAGATCCATCTAGTCAAAGCTATGGTTTTTCTAGTAGTCATCTATGGATGTGAATTGGACCATAAAGAAAGCTGAATGCCAAAACATTGATGCTTGTTAACTGTGTGTTGGAGAAGACTCTTGAGAAGACTCCCTTGGACTGCAAGGAGATCAAACCAGTCAGTCCTAAAGGAAATCAACCCTGAATATTCATTGTCAGGACTGATTCTGAAACTGAAGCTCCAATAGTTTGGCCACCTGGTGTGAAGAGCCGACTCGTTAGGAAAGACCTTGATACTGGGAAAGTTTGAAGGTGAAAGGAGAAGGGGATGACAGAGGATGAGATGGTTGGACGGCATCACTGACTCGATGGACGTAAGTTTGAGCAAGCTCCGGGAGATGAGAAAGGACAGGAAAGCCTGGCATGCTGCTGGATGGGGTTGCGAAGAGTCATACAGAACTGAATGAACAGCAACAACAAGACTAAGTCACTTAAATATCTTCAGCTCAAGTTTTGCTTCACGAGGCTTCATAGGTCTAAGGCCTTTCATCATGTTTGACCTATTGTGCAAGATTAAATTCTAATATCCTAATGAGGATTCATTTTTTGTAAGTGTATATTTTCTGGAAAAAATATGAAATATTTCTTGGAAAACTGCTGCAGTGAATTATGTATCTTTCCTATTTTTATCTACAATTCCATTACTTTGAAAGGTCTAAAACTTTTGCATAAAAATTGCTTTGTATTTTGGATGCAAGCTGCTTTGAAACTAACATTAAACTCTATTTCACTTAGGGTAATAAATATGAGTATTGACTTGTTCTAATCTTCTTGTTATATTTTCAAATATATTTCTCTTTGGCTTTTGGGAAAATAATAGCATAATGTCCATATTTGTGTTGGTTTTCACAGTAAATTTGTCTGAGCCCTTTATTTATACTAATGTGTAGGCTGACTCAAAGACTGCCTCATCAGCAAAATGCAAGTGAAAAAACAAAAACAGAACTTTAATTTCTTCGTACACTCATGCTGTGTGTTGTGTTTATTTGCTCAGTGGTGTCTGACTCTTTGCGATCCCTTAGACTGTAGCCCGCCAGGCCCCTCTGTCCACGGGGATTCTCCAGGCAAGAGTACTGGAGTCGGTTTCCATGCCCTCCTCCAGGGGATCTTCCCGACTCAGGGATGGACCCAAGTCTCCTGCATTGTAGGTGGATTCTTTACCAACTGAGACATGCTATCATATCTAACATAAATTTTATACAAAATAAAGGATCCTTAAATTTTTATAAGTTAATAATAGATTCATATATAAAGCAGGCAGAGAAGAAAAATGGAACACTTTTTAGCACAGTGAAATGCATTTCTGAATTGGCTTTGTATTGTTATGGAAAATATAGTTCCTGAAAACTGTATCAGAATTTATCACTGCTAATGATGTAGAATGCTCATATAATTCATGAGTGGATAAGTATATACTGTACTCTTTGTCATCTATTTTTAGAAGTAATATCCATCTAGATATAAAAAACAATTTTTGTATAAGATTTAACGTTAGAATAATACCTGCCTTGTCATTTATTATCAACTTGAGATTGGAATATCTATGGCAAAACTAAATATTATGTTTGGTGCACCTGATTTACTTGAAGTGTGTCTCCAGTTGGGGATAAAGTAACTTAAGTAGAGTTTATAGTTTACCTAAGCAATACTATAATTGTTTTAACTGGAGAGTGTAAGCATCTTTTTACCATATGCTGAAGAAGAAATATTTTTGTGTGCCATATAAGAATTTATACAAAAAATAATTTCTGAATGTATAACATTATTTATATATTTATACAAAAGTTTATATTTCAGAATAACTTAAATGAGTAAACAACTATAAAGTTGGTAACCATTTCCTTCTTTATTGACTCCATAGAAATTGCACAAAGATGATAAATGTAGTTTTTAATTGTAAAGTTGCATTAGAAAAATAAGTCTGAATCTAAACATGAATGCAATCAGTAGACATGATAGAAAAAGATTACAATACGTTTGGGGTTGGTTCTAAATGGTGTCTTTCACTTACTGAGGTGCTTTGATTTTCAAATTTGTACACACCCTCTTAAAGCTCAGTTGACATTTAAGATGAATTGATCAATCTTAATGAAATGTAGATTTAGGAGTTAAGTGCTCTAATCTAAGGAATACCAAAATGTAAATAGATATTTTATTTTGCATGTATTAAATGGCATAAATAGAGGAATTTTATGGTGGGGGAAATGTCTTGACTAGAGTTACATGAGTAAGCACATTTAAAAATTTAGTAATATGTACAATTAAAATCTGTACGTTTTTTGTTATAGAAATCAAGCTTCAAATTTTTAAATTATTTTTAAGTTTGTTTAAATATAGTTACTCTGCAATGTTTATTAGTTTCTACTCTACAGCAAAATGAATCTGCTCTACATATACATGTATCCATCTTTTTAGAATTTCCTTCCCATTTAAACCACCATAGGGCACTGAGTAGGCTTTCCTGCATTACACAGTAGGTTCTCATCAGTTACCTGTTTTGTACATTAGTATCAAATGTATATATGTCGGTCCTAATCTCCCAATTCATCTTACCGTCTTCTTACCCACTGGGAATCCACGTTTGTTCTTTAGGTCTGTATCTCTATTTTTTTTTTTTTGTAAATAAGGTGATCTATTCCATTTTTATTTCAGATTTCACATATATGCATTAATATACAATATTTGTTTTCCTCTTTCTGACTTATTTCACTCTATATGACAGCCTCTATGTTCATCCCCCTCTCTACAAATTACCCAGTTTCATTCCTTTTTATGCCTGAGTAATATTCCATTGTATGTGTATGTATCACATCTTCTTCATCCATCCCTCTGTAGATAGCCATTTAGATTGTTTTAGTGTCCTACATATTGTAAATAATGCTGCTGTGAACATAGGGGGTGCATATGTCTCTTTGAATTGTGGTTTTCTCAGGGTATATGCCCAGGAGTGTGATTCCTGAGTCATATGGTAGTTCTAGTTTTAGTTTTTTAAGGAACTTCCATACTATTCTCCATAGTGGTTGTATCAATTTACATTCCCCTCAACAGTGTAAGCGGAGAAGGCAATGGCACCCCACTCCAGTGCTCTTGCCTGGAATATCCCGTGGGCGGAGGGGCCTGGTGGGCTGCAGTTCATGGGGCTGCGAAGAGTCGGACACGACTGAGCGACTTCACTTTCACATTTCACTTTCATGCTCTGGAGAAGGAATGGCAACCCACTCCAGTGGTCTTGCCTGGAGAATCCCAGGGACGGGGGAGCCTGGTGGGCTGCCGTCTATGGGGTCGCACAGAGTCGGACACGACTGAAGTGACTTAGCAGCAGCAGCAGCCACAGTGTAAGAGGGGTCCCTTTTCTCCACACAACGTCTCCAGCATTTATTGTCTTATAGATTTTTTATGATGGCCATTCTGACAGGTATTTGGTGATACCTCATTGTACTTTTGATTTGCATTTCTCTAATAATTAGTAAGGTAGAGCGTCTTTTCATGAGTTTGTTGGCCTTCTGTGTATATTCTTTGGAGAGATGTCAATTTAGGTTTTCCGCCCATTTTTTGATCGAGTTGCTTATATTTTTGATTGAATTGTTTGTGTTTTTGATAATGAGCACCATGAGCTATTTGTCTGTGTTGGAGATTAATCCTTTGTCAGTTGCTTCATTTGCAAATATTTTCTCCCATCCTGAAGATTGTCTTTTGCTTTATTTATGGTTTCATTTACTGTGCAGAAGCTTTTAAGTTTAATTAGGTCCTGTCTGTTTATTTTTGTTTTTATTCTCACTACTCTAGGAGGTGGGTCAAAAAAAGATCTTGCTGTGATTTATGTCAAAGAGTATTCTGCCTATATTTTCCTCTAAGAGTTTTATACTGTCTGGCATTACATTTAAGTTTTTAATCTATTTTGAGGTTTTTCTTTGTCTATTGTGTTTAATTCTTTCATGTGTAGCTGTCCTGTTTTTCCAGCACTATTAGTGAAGAGGCTGTCTTTACTTCGTCATAAATTCTACCCTCGTTTGTCATAGATTAGGTGGCCATAGGTGCATGGGTTTATCTCTGTACATTTTATGTTATATAAATCAAGCTTCAAAATTTTTTATAATGGAAGACTGTAACAAATGATGAATTACATTTGTAGTTTTGTTGGCGTAAATATGTTGCTTATTAGAATCATTTAGCATTAATACAATGAATTTAGTGGGGAAGCTTTTTTAAAATTAAAATTCTATTTTAAAATAATTGTACTTTCTTGTGCAGTTTTAAGAAATAATCTAGAGACAGTCTTCGTATCCTCTACCCATTCCTTCCAAAGGCAGCATTTTTCAAATCTGTAAAATCTCAGCAGGATATTAATGTTGACACAATCATGATGCAAATGTTTTCATTAAAAAAGACATTAGTCACACTGTACTTTTATAGCTGCACCTGTTTCTATTATTCACACACCCCCTTCTTAACACATGATCTTTTCTGTATTTGAATAATTTTATCACCTCAAAAATGTTATATAAATAGAAGCATATAATAGGTAATCTTTGGAATTGACATTTTTTATTCAACATTATCCTCTGGAGCTTCATCCAGGTTTTTGTGTGTATCAATAATTTTTTCTTTCTTAATGATGAATGCTATTTGGTGGCATAATTACATAACATCACAGCTTGTTTAACTAGTCAGCAGCTGAAGGTTATCTGAAATGTTTCCAGTTTTCACATATCATAAAGCATTACTGTACAGGTTTGTGTGTGAAGGTAAATTTTCATTTCTCTGGAATAAATACTTGCAATTACTTAATTATATGACAGTGGCATACTGAGTTTTATAAGAAACTGCCAAACTGTTTTGCAGGGTGCTTTACCATTTTATATTCCCAACTTTAATGTATGAGAACTTACTTCTTCTCTATTGTGACCAGCATTTCGTTCCCACTATTCTGTATATGGGCATTTAAATAGGTGTAATGGGGTATCTCATCGCTGTTTGAACGTGCATCATAGGCAATGCTGTTGACCACCTTTCGTGTATTCACATGCTGTGGGCATGTCCTAGTCAGTGAAATGTCTTTTCATATGTTTTGCACATTTTCTAATTGGATTGTTTATTTCTATGTTGGATATAATTGAATTGGTTATTTCTATTTTGGACATTTGGGGGTGTTATGAGATTATGGATCTTATTTAAACTTTCTCTTTTAGCTAGCTTCCTTTGACACTGTCCAGTCAAAGGGCGGGGAGTCCTCACACTGTTGGATGAGACAGAGGTCAAGGATCCCCACGCCGTCTCTGCAGAATCTCTGTGTGGGGGGAGCAAGAACAGGGAGGCAGGGACTCCGTGCCTGTGGTAAGCCTGGCTGGTTTTGTCCTTCTCCAGTAACACCCAGCCCAGAGTGGAGGACTGGTATTTATCATGCAGTCTGATTAGAGTGGAAGTCTGGGCTCCTGGCCCTTTGTCTCTGCTGCCCTGCGTGAATGTAGCCCCTCAATGCTTTATTTTAGTTTTCTTGAGATTTTGAGTGGAGTAGAGAAATGGATGCCTAAATCTTTCTCTTGCTAGGCTGTCCCTTTCCCAGTCCTTTAGGTATAGAAAGAAAGCTTTTGTGGGAGCTTCTTTTGTCTGCAGCTGTTTTATGTATGTGTGTATATATATACACACACATATATATATGAATATGTGTATATATATGTGTGTATATATATGTATGTATGTATATATATGTATATATCATATACATATATATATGTGAAACGTCAAGTAATGCTAAAATATTATTCTTTAAGAAAGTAGAAATTAAAGGAACATTTGTGGTAAGATAGTGTTCATAGCAGTGATATTTGAAAGTATTGCATTTTATATTAAAGTAATGTCTTAGATTTTAAAATGAAGAGCTCTGAAAGAGCAAGATCAGTGAGAGAGTACAGTAGGCAGCTTGCAGTGTTAAAGGTCAGCTTCATCTCTTTTAGTCTTGCTTTTACAAAATGTTATTATAGGATTTGAGGCAGCATTTACAATTTTCAGCAATTTTTCTTGAGAGCTGGTTTTAACAATTTGCCTTGAATAATCCTGAACAGCACTGAGTAGATGTCGACACTATATATATCGCATGACTGTTTTTCAGTACCTGATGAATACTACATACTTAGAGGTTTTTTCCTTTTTAAATCTTTGAATTAGAATACTTCTTGATTTGTATTGCAATTTTGTTCATACCGGTGAGACTTAATACTCCTAAACCTAATCTCTTAAACAAAAGAAAATTAATTTTTCTAAAAATTATAATGTAATACAAATTGACTATATCCATATATATTTAAGTATATATAATACTTAAATCAGGGGATTAACAGCAATCATATCAGGCTGGGAAATTCCTATAAAATTTATTTAAAACCTTAAGTATTTTTCAAACACAATTTCTCAATAAATAAAATATCATTCATTCCCTGTAACAAATGTATAATGGTTAGAGACAAAACCCATGGTGGAGTGGGGTGGGCATTTGAATCCCTTCAACCTTGGTGTCATGAAATACCTCACCATGCCACTAGGCAGGGTTAATCCTTGGCATCTATAAAACTCTGCAGTGGACCTTTTAGCAAAAGTCCTCTGTCTTAATTGTCTCTGGTCTTCTGAGAGTTACAAAATTCTTTTTGGATTATAAAGGTATTACAAAAAGGAAATAAAATATCTCTTCTCAAAGTCCCATTATAATACCACTGTAGTCAGAAAAAAAAAAAGTGTTTTTTTTTAACAAATAGCAGTTTTGTGATAGAGCATGTATGCTGATACAATTACAATAATGATTTTCTAATCATTAATTATTTTAGTATTGTAGTAATCATGTTATACATTGTACCCAGAAATGTATATCATATTTTCTTCCTCTGATTTATTTCACTTAGTATATTGCATGTACCCTTGTATGTATCAAACATGTTATAAATGGCAGAATTTCCTTTTTTTTATGGCTGAATAGCATTCCATTATATATAGTGGAATTATATGTATATATATATATATATATATATATATATATATATAGTTTATTCTCAGTTTTTTTGTACTTTTTATTTTTGGAGGGTGTTTCCCAGTGCATGGGCTTCCCTTGTGGCTTTGATCCCTGGATTGGGAAGATCCCCTGGAGAAGGGAAAGGTTACCCACTCCAGTATTCTGGCCTGGAGAATGCCATGGACTGTATAGTCAATGGGGTTGCAAAGAGTAGGATACAACTGAATGACTTTCACTTTCACTTTCCCAGTGCACAAAAAAATGTTTACACTGTAGTCTATTAAATGTGCCATAGCATTATGTCTATAAAACTATGTATATACCTTAATTTAAAAATACTTTATTGCTAAAAAAAAAAAAAAAAAAATGCTAACCATCATCTGAGCCTTCAGAGAGTAGTACTGGTAACATCAAAGGTCACTGATCATAGATCTCCAGAACTAATATATTACGAGTGTAATATTGTGTTGTTGTGGTCGTTCAGTCACTCAGACATGTCCAACTCTTTGCAACTTCATGGACTGCAGCAACTCCTGTCCATCACCAACTCCCAGAGCTTGCTCAAATGCATGTCCATCGAGTTGGTGATGCCATCCAACCATCTTGCCCTCTGTTTTCCCCTTCTCCTCCTGTCTTCAATCTTTCCTAGCATCAGGGTCTTTTCCAATGAGTCAGCTCTTTGCATCAGGTGTCCAAAGTACTGTGAGAATTATGAAAATATGACACAAACATGAAGTGAGCAAATGCTATTGGAAAAATGGCACCAATACAATTGCTCAATGAAAGGTTGCCAAAAACCTTCAATGTGTAAAAAATGCAATATCCACAAAGCATTAGAAAAAGAAGCATAATAAAATGGAGTATTCCTCTATTTGGGCTTCCCAGGTGGCACTAGTGGTAAAGAACCCATCTGCCAACACAGGAGATAGAAGGAGACGTGGGTTCAATACCTGGGTCAGGAAGATCCTCTGGAGGAGGACGTGGCATCCCAGTCCAGTATCCTTGCCTGGAGAATCCCATGGACAGAGGAGCCTGGGAAGCTGCAGTCCATAAGGTTGCAAAGAGTCAGACGACTGAAGTGACTTAGGACGCGTGAATAAACACACATGCCTATATTTACAACACATATCTGTAATTTCATGTATTTTTACTTCTGAGACTTTTGAGATATAACTTCATACAACATTATCCAAAAGGTACAAATCCTTATGTTGAAATTGTGTTTTCCTTTTCATATAATGTACAAAGTGTAGAATCATCCTGTTGTTTTTCACCAAATGACAGTAAAAGTTTTCATACCATCTTATATACAGACATAATATTTGTTTAACAATTCTAAACATGGTCTCAAGCTTCTTTTTATGTTTTAACATGTTATTGAGAAAACTGTAGAGCTTTTGTTTATGGGATATTAACACATCTTGATACTAATTAGAAATTAAAACTGAGGAAAATGTATTAATTTATTAGTACATTTAAAGGTAATCATAAAAAACCAGTACATAGTAACTCAAACAACCTTTTTGTGAAAAGCAACTGGACTTTTCAAAAACATTGACTGAGAAGAGAGTCATTGCTTTTCAGTTTGCGAATCTCTTAATATTTGGTTTAATAGATGATACATCTGCTTTTGTTGCAATATGTTGTTTTTCTTGAAGTAAATGAAATTTTGAAGCAATTGTTTTCAGATATTTGTGAGTATACTTAGAGACTACAGCAAAATATGACAAGTGGTAATTTTTAAAATGTTGATTTCAAGGTGGTATAAGAAAATCACATCAATAAAATTTTGTAATCAGTTTCATTAACATCCATTGTTCTATCTTGTTCTTCAACCAGACAGACCTTTTGCACACAATTTATTATGTAACTTCATACATTTTCGTTTTGAAAATATCAGCTTATTAAGTTAAACACAACTTTCAAATGTTGACAGTTTTCATCATGTGATGGCAAAAAAATCACATGCTAATATCACCCCAAAATCTCAGTAAAAACGTCTTTACTAGGTGGCTGTTACGTTCCTGTACTGAAGGACCTGTGTCTGTCGCTCAGTCCTGGCAGACTCTGCAACCCCATGGGCTGTAGCCCGCCAGGCTCCTCTGTCCCTGGGGATTCTCCAGGCAAGAAAACTAGAGTGGGTTGCCATGCCCTTCTCCAGGGTATCTCCCCAACTGAGGGATCGAACCTAGGTCTCCTGCATTGTGGGTGGATTCTTTACCATCTGAGCCACCGGAAAAGCCTGCTTAAGGTCCTAGTAATGGATAAATAATTTTCAAAATTCTCGTTTTTTGCTGGAAAGCTTGAATGTTCACAGATAATCACTGTCAGTTGTTTTCTTTGAAATAACAGGCTAACTTCATTCTTTTCATGAGAAAATACCTGATTAGTTCCCAAGTCTGAATAACTATTCTTGATCTGTTTTTCTTTAAAGTGGAAAGTTTTTTTCCCATCAAAGAATGACAAATTGAACTCACAGCTCAGTCAAACAAGTGCGTTTCCCCTAGACAGTCAGTACACCTTAATTGCAGTAGAAGTTCTGATTATAGACTTCCTATATCATTAAAAACATATGAATAAGAGAGAACAAAATTTAAAGAAGTTAATAAATTTATTGGTTCATGAAGGACATTCTAAAGAGAAGTCCTTCTTTAGCTGCAAGATGATAATAGTGAAAATGTCAGTTGCTACTGTTACAGTTTGATACCTCTGCCTTGATACATGTGAAAGTATTACCACCACTGAGTTTGTACCATTAGTGCAAATATCCACACAGTTAAAATGCACATAAGATCTTACTGTCTTTATACAGCTAGTTTTTACTTCATAGAACCCTGGAATGTATGTTAGATCCCAGGAGTCCATGCTTAGGCTCTGAGTATCACTGGGTAGATTATCCTAAATGTGTGATCATTTGCAGAAGACTTCCCTGGGGATCAGACGGTAAAGCGTCTGCCTACAATGCAGGGGACCCGGGTTCAATCTCTGGGTCAGGAAGATCTCCTGGCGAAGGAAATGGCAACCCACTCAAGTATTCTTGCCTGGAAAACTCCATGGATGGAGGAACCTGGTAGGCTAGAGTCCATGGGGTTACAAAGAGTTGGACACGACTGAGCGACTTCACTTTCACTTTGCAGAAGACTGGTGATTCAAAAACAATGTATAGGAAGAAGAAAGAAATTCTTGTATATTTGAAGCAAATTAGGCTTATAAAAGTTAATGAAAGTGGACATGGATCACATTGTTATATGGTGGAACAAATTCTTTTCTTAAAAAGACACTGTTGGTTGGATTTAAAGCTCATGCTAGTAGATTATTTTATACCTAAAAGATTGTATGCTTTACTCCTCTACCCCTAAATTGCTCCTCTCCCCACTGGTAAATACTAGTTTATTCTCCATATTTGTGAATATGCTTCATTTTTATTATATTCACTAGTTTGTTTTATTTTTTAGATTCCACATAGAAGTGATATCATACAGTATTTGTCTTTGACTTATTTCATTTAGCATTAGCATAATGCCCTCCAAGTACTTCCATATTGCTGCAATGGCAAAAAAAAATTGTATTTTATGGCTAAGTAATATTTCATCGTATGTATATATGTATATGTGTGTGTGTGTACTTTTGTATACTATCTTATCATTATACTCTATAGGTTTTCTGTTTTGCATTTACTATAGTTTAATAATTTAGGAATTACATCAGTATGAATATATCTGTTATTTAGCAGGGAGGGAGGGAGAAAGGAGAGATAAGAGGAAGGAAGGAGGGAATGTAGGCAGGGAAGGAGAGGAAGAAAATCAAAATAGAATATTAATTGTAGCAGTGTTTTTGTTGAAAATGTTATTTATTAGTTAACAGCATCTTTTGAAAGTTTAGGATAGAATTTGTAGTCAGAAAAATTGTGGAACACATGATACTGCCAAGAAAGTGTTAAAATATGGGCACTGGTGATTACTAAATCAAAGGTAGCAGTGTTAATAACTAGGAAATATCTAGAGTAACAAAAGCAATTGTTAGGTACTTCTGAGTTTGTCTAGGCTAGTCCTGAAAACTACACTGGCTCATCTGCCTTTCCCCACGGGCCTTCCTTATTCAGCAAATCCAGTAAGTCTATGCTCTTATTTTTTTTTTAAACATTCTTTTTTATATATAAGATATCTTTTACATTATGCAAAAAATAACTCAAGATAAATGTGAATTTTCTTTATAGTTTCCAGTTACAGTATTTCACTTTGCTTTGCACCAATCAGCGCCTAAGGCATCTGTGACATACTTGAAACTGGATTTCAAAATGAGATTTTCAGCATTTAAATTAAGTAGTCTGAAATTGCCTGCAAGACAATTTCCATCAGGGAAAGTAGCATAGTGTAGTGAAGTCTTGCCTATTAAATCAACTGAATATATATATATACACAGAGAGAGAGAGAGAGTGTATACTTAGTTGCTCAGGCGTGTCCGACTCTTTGCGACCCCTGGACTGTAGCCTACGAGGCTCCTCTGTCCATGGAATTCTCCAGGCGAGAATACTGGAGTGGATTTTCATGCCCTCCTCCGGACAATCTTCTCAATCAAGGGATCAAACCCAGGTCTCCCTCTTTGCAGGCAGATTCTTTACCATCTGAGCCACTAGGGGGCTATATATTTATATATACACACAGTTATATATAGATATCTTGTGATTCAGCACATAAAATCAACATAAAAATAGTCTAACAGATCCAAATTATTTTAAAAAATGATCTTAATACTAGAGATTAAATATTGATTCCATGAACATTTAATTTAATTTAATTTTTCTGGATGAAGCATAAATCTCACACAGTTTCCTATATTTTGGAAAACTTGCTAATTTTGTTCAATCACTGTTTTGTCCGACTCTTTGCAACCCCATGGACTGCAGCATGCCAGGCTTTCCTGTCCTTCACTATCTTTCATAATTTGTTCAAACTGATGTCCATTAAGTCGGTGATGCCATCCAATCATCTCAGACTCCGTTGCCTGCTTCTCCTCCTGCCTTCAATCTTTCCCAGCATCAAGCTCTTTTCAAATGAGTCAACTCTTCACATCAGCTGGTAACAATATTGAAGCTTCAGCTTCAGCATCAGTCCTTCCAGTGACTATTCAGGACTGATTTCCTTTAGGATTGCCTGCTTTGATCTCCTTGCAGTCCAAGGGACTCTCAAGAGTTTTCTCCAGCCACAGTTCCAAAGCATCAATTCTTCGGTGCTTAGCCATCTTTATGGTCCAACTCTCACATCTATACACGGCTACTGGAAAAACTATGTCTTTGACTAGGATCTTTGTTGGCAGTCAAGCCTGCTTTTTAAAATACTATCTAGGTTTGTCATTGCTTTTCCTCCAAGGAGCAAGCATCTTTTAATTTTGTGGCTGCAGTCACCATCCACAGTGATTTTGGAGCTCAGATCTTCCTAATGATAGACTTCAAATAGAATTTGTTTTCTCATTTTTAAATTTGAAATTAACTAATTATTAACAGCATGTAGCTTTTAAGCCTTTGCAATTGAATGTATATCCAGGATGTATGAGTAATTAAAAATATGTATGGTTTGCATAATTGGGAGACCTTATTAAAACAAGGCTGAAGTCCTCTTGGTTATAAAAAGTCTTAATTTATACATTTCCAAACAAAATTATTAAAATATTTCATTAAAGAAGTATAAGTTCTAAATAAACTTTTCTACTTTGTGTAACCTACTTTTCCATTAGATTTTTAAATTTAAGAGATATTTTACTAACTGCTTTTTATGTATAAAGCTCTACTCTGGGCTCTTGGATATATGATGGTAAAAGATAGACAATAATCCCTATCCTTAGGGTTTACTCTTACACTCTAATTTCTATGAGTCTTTATATTTAAAAATTATTTTACATTTATTGAAGATGATAGACATGAAATTTTGAGACAAAAACGTGTGTAATGGTGATTTGATATATTAAAGCATTTGATATTTGAAAGCATTCTGAAAGCATTTCCCATCTAGTTAATTAGCACATCTATTGTCTCACATATTTTTGTTTTTCATTTTATGAGACATGTAAGCCTTCTATCTTAACAAAGTTCAATTATAAATACAGTGTTATCAACTGTAGTCACCATGTTGTTGTTTAGTCACTAAGTTATGTCCAACTCCTTGCAACCCCATGGACTGTAGCCTGCCAGGCTCCTCTGTCCATGGGATTTCCCAGGCAAGAATAATGGAGTGGATTGTCATTTCCTTCTCCAAGTGATCTTCCCAACCCAGGAATTGATACCGTGTCTCCTGCTTTGGCAGGCAAATTGTTTACCACTGAGCCACCAGAGAAGACTTGTTTAACCTTCAGTCTTCAAATTTTACTACTTTTACGTCTGGAAGCTTGCACATTTTACCAAACTCTCCCTATTTCCCCAATCCCATAGCCCCTGCAACAAATTTTCTAGTCTGTTTCAACTAAACTTTCTTTTTTTTAGGTTCACCTAAAATGACTCCCTGTAGTATTTTTCATTTTCTGTCTCTGTCTGGCTTATCTCATTTAGTATAATGCCCTCAAGTTCCATTCATATCATTGCAAATAGCATGATTACCTTCCTTCTCATGGCTGAATAATATTCACATAAATATATGTATGGGCTTTCCTGGTGGCTCAACAGTAAGGAATCCACCTGCAGTGCAGGAGATGCCGGTTCCATCCCTGAGTTCAGAAGATGCCCTGGAAGAGGAAATGGCAACCCACTCCAGTGTTCTTGCCGGGAAATTTCCATGGACAGAGGAGCCTGGTGGGTACAGTACTTAGGGGCACAAAGAGTCTGACACCACTGGGCAACCGAACACGCACACAAGTATATTTTGTCTGTTATAAATAATGATGCAATAAACATGGTAGTCATATCTTTTTGACATCCTGATTTCATTTTCTTTGGACGTATACTCAGAAGTGGGATTGGAGGATCATATGGTATTTTTTGTTTTTAATTCTTGAGAAACCTCCATACTGTTTTTCATAGCAACTGCCCCAACTTGTACTCTCACCAAGAGTGCACAAGAGTTCCCTTTTCTCCATATTCTTGTGAACACCTTTTTTTTCTTGTCTTTTTGATGGTAGCCATTCTGATAGGTCTGAGATGATAGCTCATTGTAGTTTTGATTTGCATTTCTCTTATGAACAGTTGTATTAAGCACTTTTTTCATGTACCTGTTTGCCATTTGTATGCCTTCATTGGAAAAATGTCTATTCAGTTCTTCTGCCAAGTTTTTAATAGAACTCTTTTAGATTTTCCGTTATTGAGTTCTTTACTCTTTATTGAGTTTTTGACATTAACACCTTATTAGCCATGTAATGTACAAATATTTTCTCCCATTCTGTGCATTGCCTTCTCACTTTGTTTACAGTTCCCTTTGCCATGCAAAAGCTATTTTACTTTGGTACGTGTCCCACTTTTTTATTTTTGTTTTTATTGCCTTTGCTTTTTGTGTCAAATTCAAAATAAAGAATCCTCACCAAGATCAATGTCAAGTAGCTGACCACCTACATTTTCATCTAAAAGTTTTATGGTTTCATGTCTTATTCTCAAGTCTAATCTCTTTTGATTGGTTTTTTGGTTTATGTTGTAAGATAGGGGTTCAATTTCATTCTTTTGCACATGGCCATTTGGCGTTACCAACTTCATTTATTGACGAGAGTATGCTTCCTTGAACTGTGGCAGCTGCTGCAAAATCCAGGGCTCCACATGTGTACACAAGCCCCTTCCAGGGAGATCTGGCCGCCTGAAGCAGGCACAGGGAGAATGTGGATACAGCGCTCACTCACCTCTCCACTCTCAGGCGACAGGCGCAGCCACCCACACAGGTGTGCTAAGTTAGGAGCCTAACTTCAGGCAGCAGTTTTTGGAGTATATTCTTTCAAGGAAAGACATGGAGATATGCATTTCTATCTGCACCCTTTTTGCTGAGCCATGGGATACTGGCTAGAGCTAATCCTTGTGAGCCCATAAAAATCTTTCTTTGTTTGCTGTAGTCATGTGGACTTTATGGGCATAAACCCTGGTGGCTTTCAGAGGTAGGTGTTCATTTTTCAGGTAGTAGTCTTAAAAGTTAGGATAGTAAATGTTGGACTCAAACACTTCTCTTCTCAGGGAGGAACTGGGAGTTTCCTCTCAATTGTGTATTTCTGTGCCACAGGTGAAGTGTGCGGTGAGAATTTATCTCAGCCTTTCCTATTTCATCGTGGGTTTTTTCTTGTCTACCTGACATATAAGGATTACTCAGGTAGTTTCTGGATTTTTTTTCAAAGGCATTTGTCCTCAATTGGTTATAGATTCAATGTGTCTATTAAAGGAGGTGAATTTAGGAGTCTCCTGTGTTGCCACTGAAACTGCAGAAAGATATCTCGAGGGACTCCGAGGAACTTCAGTTCTTTATGTCTCATTACAGAAATAATTCTGTAAGAGGCAAAATGATATTGATAGGTAAGAAGTGATTTATTAGATTAGAATGCTTGTGGGGCTTAAAGGAAGGTGGGCAAGAGGGTGACCCGCCCCAAAAACTTAGTGGGCTACAGTTCTATAATCAAAGGAAAAGTGGGGAGGGAGAGAAGATCACCTTCTTCCTCATTCTTATGTAGACATCAAGCTTCCATCATCAGCTGCTCCTCCACATCAGACAGGGGAGTTTTCTTGTCCCTGCATGGTCAAACTGGACTATCATGGTGCTACTGAAATTGGCAGAAGTATGGTAACATATGCTAAACATGGGAAACCATCTCAGGTTTTAGTATAAAAGAATAAAAATTTAGTATAATATCACCAGTTTCTTATATTTTTGTTTTTAGTGCACACAGAGGCGCATGTCCTAACTTACTGAGCTCATTGGGCAGGATGTGGGTCTCATGCCAACATTGTTTTATTGTTTGGGGCATGTCTCATGCTTCTGTTACATGGTTTTGTTGCTAAGCAAGCCAGCTTGGTTTTGTGGTCAAGCACATCTCCTTTCTTTAGTTATCATCAACTTACAGAATCTCTCAAGCTTTTTCTTTACTCAACAATGCCTTAATGGGATTAACTATTTAATCACCTACTTTGTCCCTATCACCATCCTGAACTAGAACACTTGAAGAAAAAAAAAAAAAAAACAGGAAAACTGAAACTGAACAAACTCAAAACTGAAAAAAATACACAAACTAAAAGTTGAGAGACATGTTTTATTAAACTGACATTGTGAGAACTTCATGCCTGGGACACGGCATTTCAAAAAATGCTGACAAACTCTTCTAAGCGAGGCAGGGGAACCATGATACGTAGGAGTGTTTGCAACAAAGGCCAGGGAGTCAGAGCATCAAAAGACCATTTTTAACTAAAGAAAGGCAGATAACTCAAGTTAATGAAATTAGCATTTGCTTGTTTGTTTTAATGTATGGGAAGATACAAAGTCTGGGCTTATTGAAATCCTTCCTATGATATGCCCCTCAGCTATCTGGGGCCAATATCCTGTGTTTGCTCATCCTGAATCCATTCACTGTGCACTGCCAGGGGTGGCTGCAGCAGTTCCTAGATGGTAGCAAGAATCTGTTTCCACCCTGAGCTCCTCAGGGCTCACCTTCAGAGTGGCTGCAATGTGGTGGCTTGATGACTGCAATATCCTTTCTCTACTGATATGGCAGGTGACATTCTTAGTTCACACCCTGTTCAGTTCATTTCAGTCTCTCAGTCGTATCCGACTCTTTGCGACCCCATGGACTGCACGCGCCAGGCTTCCCTGTCCATCACCAACTCCCGGAGCTTACTCAAATTCATGTCCATTGAGTTGGTGATGCCATCCGACCCTCTCATCCTCTGTCGTCCCCTTCTCCTCCTGTCTCCAATCTTTCCCAGCATCAGGGTCTTTTACAATGAGTCAGTTCTTCTCATTAGGTGGCCAAAATGTTGGAGTTTTAGTTTCAGCATCAGTCCTTCCAATGAACATTCAGGACAATATTTCTGAATATTCACACCCTGTAGGGTCTTAATTTGAAGGTTGAAAAGATTAGAACAAATCTGTGGTCCTGCCTAACTAAACTTCATATTTCTCTGGGCATCCCACCATAGAATTTTATGTCCTTGTCTGATATCATGTGTATAACTTAGGTGGCTGTTGTAGTTCAGTCTCTCAGTCATGTCCAACTCCTTGTGACCCCATGGACTGCAGCATGCCAGGCTTCCTTGTCCTTCACTGTATCCCAGAGTTTGCTCAAATTCATGTCCATTGAGTCAGTGATACCATCCAACTGTCTCTCTCTGCCATTCCCTTCTCCTCCTGCCCTAAATCTTTCCCAGCATCAGGATCTTTTCTAATGAGTCAGCTCTTTGCATCAGGTGGCCAAAATATTGGTGCTTCAGCTTCTGCATCAGTTCTTCCAAAAAATACTCAGGTTGATTCCCTTTAGGATTAACTGGTTTGATCTCCTTGCAGTACAAGGAACTCTCAAGCACCACAGTTCAAAAGCATCAATTCTTTGGCAGTCACTCTTCTTTATGGTCCAACTCTCACATCCATACATGACTACTAGAGAAACTATAGCTTTGACTATATGGCACTTTGTCATCAAAGTGATCTCTCTGCTTTTTAATATGCTGTCTAGGTTTGTCATAGCTTTTCTTCCCAGAAGCAAACACCTTTTGATTTCATGGATGCAATCACCGTCTGCAGTGATGTGGAGCCCAAGAAAATTAAATCTGCCGGTTTTCATTTTGTTCCCCCATCTATTTGTATGAGAGGGGAAGAAAAGGAAGAGTGATATCTGTACATCTCAGACTTTCGGTGTATGTAATCCGTTTCAAGTGTGAGACTGTTACACTCTTCATATGAATGAGTTCTAACAAAATTCTCTCACATTTTAAAATGTATTTTTTGATTAATTTAATGAAGAAAAAATGGAAAAGAAAATCACAATTCAGAATCACCTAAATAAAGTTATTGTAATAATTTTAAAGCATCTTTATCAAAGTTCTAACCAAATGTCAATTGAAACAGTGCAATTGATAAATGTCATGTTAAGTGCAAAAAGTATATTAGGAATATCTGCTGGCCATTTGCTTAAATCTGGAAAGAATTGCATACAAATATAAAGCAACTAGCCCTTTCTTCTAATAGAGTTAAAATACTCAAAATATTTTAATAAAGAAAAGAAGAACGAATGTATTCACTGGGGAAGGTATGGTACTGGCCTTGCAGAAACACTCCTGCCAGGGCCTTGGGAGGAAGTCTGCACTTATTGTTGGTGAGTCAATCACATGTGTTTTCTCCGATTCTTCTGCTAAGTGGGGTCTGACCTCTCTATGTTGGGCAAATGGATTTCCAGGGTCAGAACTTCAGGGCTGTCGATGTTTTGGTATCTGTCAGGGAGTTGAAGAAGTAAAAAGGAATACATACAAAGAGGTAAAATGTTAAAGAAAATGTTAGAGCTCCTGAAGAACAGTGAATACTGAAAGCAGAACTAAAAGACATTAAATTCAAAATAAATTTAAACATGAATAAACACCAGCACACAAAGCTGAGATTTAAAAAATGTTAGAATAAAGCAGTGATTTTGCTGTAAATAGCAATTTGAGGCTGTTGTGAATAGCAGTCAACAGTAGTAGTTAGCCGTGGTTACTAGTCCTTTTCATGCTAAGATATACTGTGTGATTTATTTGATTTATCTGTGTTTTCTTTTGTAATATTTCAGTCATCTTTGAGGAAGCTGAAAACAAAAAAATTAATAGATTGAGAAATTAAAGTGAAAACTGGATAACATGCTCTAGAAAAAAGGTAGAATTATTACATATTCAAAATCATAAGTCATTCAATACAGTTTTATTGGCTGGATTATAATATAGCAAGTGAATGTACTAAATACAATAAGATTAATATGATCTGTGCAGTGGTGATAATAGAAAGAATTTTTAGCAGCAATTAAAGGAAACATACTTTAAACAAATCATGTTTGTTGCTCAGTCATATAAATTGTGAAGCAGAAAGGAGATCATTGTTCTAGAATAATATTGAGGATGTGAAAGATACATGCTTTCTATCACTATGGGAACAAGTGCTAGTCATTTCAGCCTAACAGTTAGACTTTGAAATCAGTAAGATCAATATCTAGCAGTTTTAATTCCAATAAATATATAATACCATGTGCTAAATATACTTCTGTTCACTTCAATTCAGTTGCTCAGTCGTGTCTGACTCTTTGCGACCCCATGGACTGCAACACACCAGGCTTCCCTATCCATCACCAGCTCCCAGAGCTTGCTCAAATTCATGCCCATTGAGTTGGTGATGCCATCCAACCATCTCATCTTCTGTCATCCCCTTCTCCTCATACCTTTAACCTTTCCCAGCATCAGGGTCTTTTCTAATGAGTCAGCTCTTCACATTAGGTGCCAAAGTATTGGAGCTTTATCTTCAGCATCAGTCCTTCCAATGAATATTCAGAGTTGATTTCACTTAGGATTGACTGGTTTTATCTCCTTGCAGTACAAGGGACTCTCAAGAGTCTTCAACACCACAGTTCAAAAGCATCAATTCATCAGCATTCAGCCTTCTTTATGGTCCAACGGTCCATGACTACTGGAAAAACCATAGCTTTGACTAGATGGACCTTTGTTGGCAAAATAATGTCTCTGCTTTTGAATCCACTGCCTAGGTTTGTCATAGCTTTCCTTCTAAGGAGCAAACTTCTTTTAATTTCATGGATGCAGGCACCCCTGCAGTGATTTTGGAGCCCAAGGATATACAGTCTGTCATTATTTCCATTGTTTCCCCATCTAATTACCATGAAATGATGGGACCAATGCCATGATATTTGAATTTTAAGCCAGCTTTTTCACTCTCCTCTTTCACTTTCATCAGGAGGCTCTTAGTTCCTCTTAGTTCCTCTGCCATAAAGGTGGTATCATCTGCATATCTGAGGTTGTTGATATTTCTCCCAGCAATCTTGACTCCAGCTTACACTTCATCCAGCCTGGCATTTCACATGATATACTCTGCATTTAAGTTAAATAAGCAGGATGACAATATACCGCCTTGACATACTCCTTTCCCAATCTGGAACCAATCCATTGTTTCATGGCAGGTTCTAACTGTAGCTTCTTGACCGGCATACAGGTTTTTCAGGAGACAGGTAAGATGGTCTAGTCTTCCCCATCTCTTGAATTTTTCCGCTCTTTGCTGTGATTCACACAGTAAAGGCTTTAGCGCAGTCAATGAAGCTGAAGTAGATGTTTTTCTGGAATTCTCTTGCTTCTTCTATGATCCAGTGGATGTTTGCAATTTGATCTCTGGGTTCCTCTGCCTTTTCTCAATCCAGCTTGAACATCTGGAAGTTCTCGGTTCATGTACTTTTGAAGCCTAGCTTGGAGAATTTTGAGCATTACTTTGCTAGCATGCGAGATGAGTGCAATTTGTTTGGTAGTTTGAACATTCTTTGGCATTGCCCTTCTTTGGAATTGGAATGAAAACTGACCTTTTTCAGTCCTATGGGCACTGCTGAGTTTTCCAAATTTGATGGCATATTGAGTGCAGCACTTTAACAGAATCATCTTTTAGTACTTGAAGTAGCTCAGCTGGAATTCCATCACCTCCACTAGTTTTGTTTGTAGTGATACTTCCTAAGGCCCACTTGATTTTGCACTCTAGAATGTCTGGCTCTAGGTGAATGATCACACCATCATAATTACCTGGGTCATTAAGATCTTTTTTGTATAGTTCTTCTGTGTATTCTTGCCATCTCTTCTTAATATCTTCTGCTTCTGTTAGGTCCATACAATTTCTGTCCTTTATTTTGCCCATCTTTGCATGAAATTTTCCCTTGGTATCTCTAATTTTCTTGAAGATATCTCTCGTTCTTTCCCATTCTATTGTTTTCTTCTATTTCTTTGCATTGACCACTTAGGAAGGCTTTCTTATTTCTCCTTGCTGTTCTTTGGAATTCTGCTTTCAGATGGATGTATCTTTCCTTTCCCTTGCCTTTCACTTCTTTTCTCAGCTATTTATAAGGCCTCCTAAGACAATCATTTTGCCTTTTTGCATTTTTTTTCTTGGGGATGGTTCTGATCACCACCTCCTGTACAGTGTTAGGAACCTCCGTACATTATTCTTCAGACATTCTGTCTGTCACATATAGTCCCTTGAATCTATTTGTCACTTCCACTGTATAATTGTAAGGGATTTGATTTACATCATACCTGCATGGGCTAGTGGTTTTCCCTACTTTCTTCAATTTAAGTCTGAATTTTGCGATAAAGAGTTCATGATCTGAGCCACCGTCAGCTCCTGGTCATGTTTTTGCTGACTGAATAGAGCTTCTCCATTTTTGGCTGCAAAGAATATAATCAATCTGATTTCAGTTTGACCACTTGGTGATTTCCATTTGTAGAGTCATCTCTTGTGTTGTTGGAAGAGGGTGTTTGCTATGACTAGGATGTTCTCTTGGTGTAACTCTGTTAGTCTTTACCCTGCTTCATGTTGTACTCCAAGACCAAACTTGCCTGTTACTCCAGGTATCTCTTGACTTCTTACTTTTGCATTCCAGTCCCTATGATGAAAAAGACATCTTTTTTTGATGTTAGTTCTAGAAGATCTTGTAGGTCTTCATAGAACAATTTAACTTCAGCTTCTTCAACATTAGTGATTGGGGCAAAGACTTGGATTGCTGTGATATTGAATGGTTTGCCTTGGATACCAACAGAGATCATTTTTTCATTTTTGAGATTGCACCCAAGTACTATATTTTGGACTCTCTTGTTGACTATAATAGCAATTCCATTTCTTCTAAGAGATTCTTATAATTGTCATCTGAATTAAATTCACCCATTCTGTTCCATTTTAGTTCACTGATTCCTAAAATGTCAGTGTTCACTCCTGCCATCTCCTATTTGACCACTTCTAATTTTCCTTGATTCATGGACCTAATATTCCATGTTCCTATGCAATATTGTTCTTTCCAGCATCAAACTTTACTTCCATCACCAGTCACATCCACAACTGGGCATTGTTTATACTCAGCCTCCTCATTCTTTCTGGAGCTATTTCTCCACTCTTTTTCAGTAGCATATTGTGCACCTACCAACCTGGGGAGTTCATCTTTCAGTGTCATATCTTTTTCCTTTTCATACTGTTCATGGGGTTCTCAAGGCAAGAATACTGAAGTGGTTTGCCATTCCCTTCTCCAGTGGACCACGTTTTGTCAGAGTTCTCCACCGTGACCCATCAGTCTCTGGTGGCCCTACATGGGATGACTCATAGTTTCATTGAGTTAGACAAGGCTGTGATCCAAGTGACCAGTTTGGTTAGTTTTCTGTGATTGTGTTTTTCATTCTGTCTGCTCTCTGATGGATAAGAGGCTTATAGAAACTCTCTGATGGGAGGGACTGAGTGTGAGGGAATCTGGGTCTTGCTCTGATGGGTGGGGCCATGCTCAGTAAATCTTTAGTCCAATTTTCTGTTGATGGGTGGGACTGTGTTCCCTCCATGTAGCTTGGCCTGAGGCCAAACTGTGGCAGGGGTAATGTCAGTAATGGAACCTCCTTGAAAAGGACTTATGCCAGCATGCCATGGTTCCCAGGACTGTTGTACTGATTGCCTCTGATCCTGCTGAAGGTCACTGTCAATCCAAGCTCCTCCGTAAACTCCTGGACACTCACAGGCAAGTCTGTCTCAGTCTCTTGTGGCATCACTGCTCCTTCCTCCTGGTTCCTGGCACACACAAGGTTTTGTTTGTGCCCTCCAAGAGTCTGTTTCCCCAGTCCTGTGGAAGTTCTGTAATCAAATCCCGCTGGCCTTCAAAATCAAATTCCCTGCTGGATCCCCAGGTTGGGGAATCTGTTGTGGCCCCTGGAGCTTTGCAACAGTGCAAGAACTTCTTTGGTATAATTGATTTACAATTTGTGGGTCATCTACTTGGCTGTTCTATGGTGGGGCTAATGGCAACCTTCTCCAAGAGGACTGATGCCATACCTCGTGCCTCCCAGGTCTGCTGCAGCCCCTTGTCCCCATGGCAGGCCACCGCTCACCCGTGCTTCCACAAGAGAAACTCAAACACTCAAAGGCAGGTTTGGTTCAGTCTCTTGTCGGGTTCCTGGGTCTTGGTGCACACAATGTTTTGTTTGACCCCTCTGAGCATCTCTTGTGGGTATGGGATTTGATTCTATACACGATTTCAGTCCTCCTACCATCTTGTTGGGGCTTCTCCTTTGCCCTTGGACATGGGGTATCTTTTTTTGGTGGGGTCCGATATTCTCCTGTTGATGGTTGTTCAGCAGTTAGTTGCAGTTTTGGAGTTCTCACAGGAAAAGATGAGAGCACCTCCTTCTACTCTGCCACTTTAGTGTTGTGAGGCCTAATTGGAAGCATATTTGAAAGCCTAATTTTTGGGGCCTAATTAAACCTAATTGGAAGTTTAACAGAAATGGAAATCAAGCCCCTATTACTCAAAAGGGTGTCCACCTTGTTTGTTAAATTGGGGTAATAAGAGGGATGGTTGAGAGTTTGTTTTCATCAAGTACTATATTTGCCATTATATTAAGAAATAATTAAAAGTAGGCAATTTATGTATCACTTGAGCAAGAAAAGGAATAAATAATTGAAAATATGTTTTTATGTTCCCTTGATTCATGAAGGAGACAAAGTAACTTAAACTAAAAGCTAAGTGGGCTTGCCAGGTAGTGCTAGGGTAAAGAATCCACTTGCCAATGCAGATAGATGTAAGAGACCCCCTCAACCCCTTGGTTGGAAGATCCCCTAGAGGAGGGCATGGTAACCCACTTCAGTACTCTTGCCTGGGGAATCCCATGGACAGAGGAGCCTGGCCAGCCACAGCCCATAGAGTCGCCAAGAGTCAGACACAGCTGAAGAGACTCACATGAATGAACACACGAACAGCTAAGTACAATGAAACACAACACACACACACTCAGATGGTATAAGCATTTAAAAGAAAATTGACAAAATGTGGGGTAAAAGTAAATGATAAAATACTTACCCAAAGTTATTTCTTATTTCTTAGCCGCCAAATCAATGAGTGGAATCAATTGAGTTACATAACTCACATTATCCAGCTATTAGGGTATTTTTCTGTATCTAAGAACTGAGATGAATGGTTTTTTTTTTTTCCATTTTAGCTCACTCACTAAACTTTCTGGCTTTCCATTTCCTTTTAGCTTCCAAATTAATGTGTGTAGATGGTATCATTATGTTGTTCTTTTTACTTTTCTTTCTATTCTTGGGGTTCTCAAAGCAAGAATACTGAAGTTGTTTGTCGTTTCCTCCTTCAGTGGACCATGTTTTGTCAGAACTCTCCACCAGGACCCATCCTTCTTGGGTGGCCCTGCATGGAATGGCTCATATATTTTTAGCTATAGTTTTTATTCTTTTCTCAGACTCTATAATTTTTGCTCTTAGCCTGTTTCTGGATTTCTCAAGCTGTCATGTGACTGAAAGCAAACACTCTGGCAGATACTTAATATTAACCTATAGATGACAATGCCATGTAGTTGAATCAAAAGAGCCAGCAGATAGTTAACACTGAGATATAGTAACTTTAATCCAAAGCTGCATTTATTAAATGTGCATTTGAGGCATCCAATGGATAGCTTCCTGATAGGTTTATGATTAAAATGCTTTAAACCCACAAAACTTCTGATTGAATCATATCTGATTTCAGTATGTTCTTGATTATATATAGCAGCACTGGTCTGCTTCCTAAACTATCTGTGGAGAAGGATGCTTCACATTGTTCTTCTTCATTTTATCTCTTGTCCCTTATAGATAAATAGTTTTATAAAAAATACAATGAATTTGAGCGGCAAAGTCAAACTTCCATAAAAGTTTCAAGCTACTATTCAGTCTGAATTTCTCTACCTTACTGTTGGTCATTAACCAGTAGTTCTCAGACTTTGAAAACCAACGCCATTCTCTGAACTGTATGTGAATAGTATTAGGCAATACATTAAGACAAACCATTTCATAAACAGAAAGTGATAAAAATTACTTCCTTTCCTCAAAAGCAGTTTTTGGAGGAAAGTCTCCTAAAATATAAACATACTACAGGTGTGTGATTTGACTTTTTTCTGTATACCTCTAAGGAGTCCCTTTTCTTGTAGAGCTTTCATTTCTTAAGACTAATGCTTCCACAAGCAGCTCTTTAGATCCATCCAGTTTTCAACTGTACACGCTTATTAAATATTTACTCTCAATTCTCCAAACTTTGAGAAGAATGTCTTATAGACCAAATCATGTTTGAACACTTTTAATGTGATGGAAAATGTCTTCATGATATACAGTTCCTTAAAATGCTTTTCTTTTTTAAAATTAATTTTTATTGGAGTATAATTGATATAGTTGATACAATTTTTATTGGAGTATAGTTGATTTACAGTGTTGTGTTTGTCTCTGCTATATGGCAAAGTGAACCAGTTATACACATATCCATTCTTTTTTAGATTCCTTTCCAGTGTAGGGCATTAGAGTGCTGAGTAGAGCTACCTGTGTTATACAGTAGGTCCTTATTAGTTATCTATTTTATATATAGCAGTGTGTCTATGTCAGTTCCAGTCTCCCAATTTATTCCTGCCACACTCCTTTCCCAGCTGGTAACCATAAGTTTTTTTTTCTACACCTGCAACTCTACCTTTGTTTTGTAAGTAAGTTTTTTTTTTTTTTTTTTTTTTTTTTAGATTTCACATATAAGTGATATTACATGATGTTTGTCTTTTCCTGTCTGACCTACTTCACTCAATATGACAATCTTTAGATTCTTCCATGTCACTGTAAATGGCATTATATCATTCCTTTTTTATGTCTGAGTAATATCCCACCATATCTTTATCCATTCATCCATTGATGGACATTTAGACTGCTCTTTAATATGTTAAATTCCCTCTTCTCTTGAAGTAGGAGTCCAGTGAAGGCAGAACATGTGTGTGCCTAACATACCCTTGTATCTATAGCCCCTGGCAAAGAATCAAGCACAAGGCAATCATAGGCTACCAAACAGCTGGTACCCAAAGATGAGGCTCAGGGAGGACATTGAAGGAGTAGGATGGGAAAATATTTCTTCAATAAATGATAGCAAATGTACTATGAAAAATTTGAATCTATGGTAAAAATCTCAAAACCTAAAAAGCCAATTCAGAAACTAAAACTTAGAGCAGAAATCTGAACATTTTAAAAAAGGGACATAATTTTAGACAACTATTTAAAAAGAAGTCACTGGCCTCTAAGGCTAGAGACATTTTCCTTTAAGTGGACCAGGAAAATGGCGCTGAAATAATAAAGAAGATTTATCTAGCACCTTTGACTTAACATTAAACAAAATTTATGTATTTTTAATAATGTAATTTATCATCATTGTTTTTCAATTTTTCCTCCCAACTTGTAGAAGAAGAACACACAGCTTTGTTATTTTGTTCAAAGAATGTATATATTAATTATAGTGATAATGTAGTAAAATGTAGCTGCTAGAATATATAAATGAAATTGAGGGAAGGAAAAAAAGATAATGATTACAGTTGATGGAACAATTGATATGTGTGTGTATGTATATATATCTTCACAAAGTTGAAAAATAATAAATCAACAAAAATAACAATCACTGAAATCATTATTTTCTCCTCAAGAAATAATTGAGAAGAAAAAGAGTGGTAATAAAAGTGAGGAATATAAACTTGATGAATAGAAATTGAGTTATAAGTCTACTATCATAACCACCAGAGGAATACAAAGTTGAACCATTTAAAAGTTGTATAAAGAAAAGAATATATGCCTCACTGCATGGAATTACTGAAGGAAGAAATGGATTGCATGTTTCATTTGGGACCTTACTTGCCATTTGCATTAACAGCGGAATCAAAGAGCCTTAAGTCAGTATTCAAATATCTTACACATTCAGTTCAGTTCAGCGCTGTTGCTCAGTCGTGTCCGACTCTTTGCAACCCCATGGACTGCAGTACACCAGGCCTCCCTGTCCATCACCAACCACCAGAGTTTCAAACTCTTGTCCATTAAGTCTGTGATGCCATCCAACCATCTCACCCTCTGTTGTCCCCTTTTCCTCCCACCTTCAATCTTTTCCAGCATCAGGGTCTTTTCCAGGATGTCAACTCTTCACATGAGGTGGCCAAAGTATTGGAGTTTCAGCTTCAGCATCAGTCCTTCCAGTAAATATTCAGGACTGATTTCCTTTAGGACGGATTGGTTGGATCTCCTTGCAGTCCAAGAGTCTTCTCCAACACCACAGTTCAAAAGCATCAATTCTTCAGCACTCAGCTTTCTTTATAGTCCAACTCTCACATGCATACGTGACTACTGGAAAAACCCTAGCTTTGACTAGATGGATCTTTTTTGGCAAAGTAATGTCTCTGCTTTTTAATATGCTTTCTAGATTGGTCATAACTTTTCCTCCAAGGAGCAAGCATCTTTTAATTTCATGGCTGCAGTCACCATCTGCTGTGATTTTGGAGCCCCCCAAAATAAAGTCTATCTCTGTTTCTTCTGTTTCCCCATCTATTTGCCATGAAGTGATGGGACCAGATGCCATGATCTTAGCCTTCTGAAAGCTTAGTTTTAAGCGAACTTTTTCACTCTCCCCTTTCACTTTCATCAAGAGGATCTTTAGTTCTTTGCTTTCTGTCATAAGGGTGGTGTCAACTGCATATCTGAGATTATTGATATTTCTCCTGCTCTTGATTCCAGCTTGTGCTTTATGCAGCCCAGCGTTTCTCATGATGTACTCTGCATATAAGTTAAATAAGCAGAGTGACAATATACAGCCTTGACGTACTCCTTTCCCTATTTGGAACCAGTCCTACACATTAGAACTACTTTTCTAGCTACTCTCGTTTTCATGTCTTAGAAATCTCAGACAGGGTCTTAAAATGTGAGCTCAGAAACAGATTGAGCATGGAGTAAGATTTCTTTCTTATCTTCATGATTTTCTTAAGGAATTTGAATTGGCCAGTATGGTTCTGAGAACAAATATTAAAAAATAAATAAACCAAAAATGCATGACATCACCTAGATTCCTTCCATAATCCTCACCTATGTTGACCTCATTGGTGACTTGAAAACAGTATTATCTGAATGCTATTTTTTCTCATAATAATATTTTACACATAGGATATAAACACCTTTACATTCATATTTTATTTAATTTTCAATAAGCTATGAGATATTTATTGCTCTCTCCAATTTCCAAAAGAGAAAATCAAGACCCAGACAGAACTAAATGACTATCTTCATGCCACTGAAACTAGTAAATTCCTGGAAGTCCTGCTACATTTTGCCCACAATAAAACTTTCCTTATTTAAAATCAGCATGCCTCTTTCAATAATGATGGGGAAATTTACCTACTATAAAAAATAGCAGAAGTTTATTAGGCATAATTTTGATACATTAAAAACACAGAATTTTATTTTTGAGTCTGAGAGAGTTGTTAACATCCATTTAAAATTTTACTACTTTTGGCAAATTTGGGCAAAATTTTAAACAAGTCAACATTTTGTTCCTCAGCCCAAGCTCTCTCTGAATCTTGTAGGATCTCAGGTTGCTTCCAGGCTGCTCAGACTCAAGGGTGCCACTGTGATCTCTAAATAATTTCAAGTACTTTCCCATTCTCCAGAGCATGACTTTACTATGTTTTTCTTTATTTTCCTAATGTAATAAGATTATTCAGAGTACAGAAATTCTATGTTGAAATTAAACACTAAATGGAAACCAAATATAAATTTTTTATATAAGACAACAGCTGCTCAGTCTTATAAATACTTTCATTTCTAATTCATTGTCTAGATGTGTTACTTCCCATAGGAAATATCCATCTTTAAAAATACCTTCTGGAAATAATTTGTTTCCTCGTTTAGTATAAAAGTGTGTGTGTGTGTGTGTGTGTGTGTGTTTTAATGAGAACCGGTGTAAAGCTGGATTCTCTGTTTTCTCTATCAACATGCTATATAATCTCAAGTAGTATCAGAATATTAACAGAAATTGGCTTTTCCAGCTCACAGGATTTTCTGGTGATAAAATTAAATAGCTTATTGGAAAGTTCTTTGCAAACTCTAAAATAAATAAGCATGTTTCCATGATTCCAAAGAAGTGATTAAAATGATTAGGTTTTTTTACATGAAAGAAAATCAGGGAAGGATATAGTTTTTGGCAGTACGGGCAGTTCTAGGTCCTAATGAGTCACACTGGCTAGCTTATATTCACTCAATCCACTGACTGTGTGTGCAATGCAATGTGACCAAATCCATGAACTCTTTTTTTCTGTCAAAGATTGGAAGTGGCTTTTCTGTACCTTCTCTTAAATTTTAAGGTATTTTCTCACTTGCTCCCCCAAAGCAAAATCTAAACAAGCAAAGTATATTTTTAATGAAACCACTTTGTTCTTGAGGAGCTATTCAAAGTACTAAGCCTGGATCTCAGTCAAAGGAACTAAAACTTCATGGAAGATGTCAGCTAATTTACTTAGACACGTTTTCTTTTTAAGTAGAGTGATACACTTTGTTTGACAATATGCTTATTTTCCTAACTCAACAATGCTTTATTTATTTCATCTTTGCTTTTCTCAGTAGCTATGAGACAATAAAATTTCTACTCAAGTATGCATTAATCATTCAAAAATATTCAGTTTTGAAATGAAGTTACCTGATTGTCTGATTCATATTTTTAAGTAATTTTCTTCTATATTTTTACAGTTAGAAAATATAATGTATACATGCTATTTCTGAAAACATTCATATTGTGTTATGATAAACTGATTTTTTATTAAAGACATGCCTTATAATGTAATTTTGGTACTTCTATGTCTGGAAACTTGTATTTATATTTAAATGAATTATGAACACTTGTGAAGCATTATTTAATGTTCTCCTTTTCATTAATATCAGAGGATCCAATGAATCAATTGTTATTTCTTTGAAATTTGCTGGAATTATAGAAAATTCCTACTTCAGGGCATTGTAAAAACACTCTTCTATTAACACAAAAGATAGAAGTAGTAGGATAATTTTGTAATATCTTCAAGCGCCCCATTAAGCATAATTTTCTAAAATACTATTAAATGAGATCAGAAGTGAATAACAGTGATTTTCTTGTAGTGCTTTTCCAATATTTTGTGTCTACTTTAATCAGCATTTCTAGAAAACAGTAAAAAGTAGATTGTCAATTATATTAAACCTTCCAGTTTCAATTTTATGATCACAATTTCATATGTATTTTATTGTAACAATTGTTATGAAATGTTTCATACTAATATATGTGTTTATTTAGCTACCTCCTCATACTGACTCCTGGAGAAGGAAATGGCAACCCACTCCAGTATTCTTGCCTGGAGAATCCCATGGATGGAGGCAGCTGGCAGACTAGAGTCCATGGGGTCATAAAGAGTTGGACACAACTGAACAAATAGCACACGTACATCCTGACTGTGGGCTTTCCCGGTGGCTCAAACTGTAAGGAATCTGCCTGCGGTGCAGGAGACCTGGGTTTAATCATTGGATTGGGAAGATCCCCTGGAGAAGGAAATAGCCACGCACTCCAGTATGCTTGCCTAGAGGATTACATAGACAGAGGAGCCTGGTAGGCTACAGCCCACGGGGTTGCAAAGATGAAGACATGACTGAGCAAATACACACACACACACACACACACACATACTGACTGGAAGGTTCTCCCTCCATTTCTAAGATGTGACTTTTTTTCAACACGTGTGAGCAAAATTGACCAGTCTTTTGTTATCCTATTCTAGTGGGCTGATTATGAGCCATGCTTATTCATTTTGAGGTGGCATAGCCCACATTTTTTTCCCTGCTCTTATACCTGTTTTGAATTCCATGACTTGTAAATACTCTTGAGGTGGCGTATAAGTTTATCAAGTAGTAGATGACGTGATGATGTATATTTATTTGCCCAAGTTTATCTCATACAGGTTTCACCCCTGCATGCATGCTAAGTCCTTTCAGTCATGTCTGACTCTTCTCAATCCTGTGGACTATCGCCCTCCAGGCTCCTTGTTCATGGGATTCTCCAGGGAAGAACACTGGAGTGGATCCTGTACCCTCCTCCAGGGGATCTTTCCAATCCAGGGTACGAACCCGCATCTCTTGAGTTCTTTACCACTAACACCACCTGGGAAGCCCACCCTAGGCCTACACAATCAGGATGGGTCCTGAGAATGGGACCCCAGAATTCAACTTGAATTCTCTAGGGAAGTTTTATGTGCACTCATATATATGAGGAGGGCATTAGGACCAGAGTGTCATACATATATGATCTATTTAAACTAAATAACAACAAAATAAAAAATTGATAGATTAGAAATGCAAACCCATTTTTTTTATTTAAAAGATTTCGTGTGTGTGATATTTTTGTTTTCTTCCTTTCCTTTTATTTTTGGTCTCTTAAAATTCATATGCAAGTTCCACTGAAAATCTAAGACTGCAAACTTTTATCTGATTTTGAAACTAACAATCTTAGGGACCCAACTGTTGTGAAACACCTATATTCAAACTATGTTAATTATTTTCATGAGTTATAAATTGAGAAAAACATCTAGATTAAATATCTAGATAACAGTAGGGTTAGAAATCACTCTTATTGGAGAAGAGTAGATGATGTTTTCACTGATTTAATATACTTTCATTGTGAATTTATAAAGTTCTTGGAGTCTAGATATACCAGAAGACAAACCGACCAAAGAGGAGACTCTTGTTCCTAGGGTTTATGGTCTATCTAAAAGATAAGTTCATGAATGGATTTATAAGACAGATCCTGTTTTTAGTATTTAAGTGTGTTCTTATAAGTTTACAAATAGCACCTAAGCAGGTAGATACAAAGGAAATGTGATTTTCATATTTCCAGAAAAAAGGAGATTGCAGAGAGAGGTGTTGTGGGCATTTTCAGAACATTTAGCAACTTAAAGAGAGTGAAATCTAAGGAATCAACATCTCCAGCATGAATGAGAAAGATATTTAACATAGCATTATAAAATAATGACACAGAGAGACCTAACACATTTCACTATGTGCTTCTGAAACATACAGGCTTCCCAGGTTGCACTAGTGGTAGAGAAACCTGCCTGCCAATGCAGGAGACATAAGAAACAGCAGGTTCAATCTCTGGGTCTGTAAGATTCTTTGTAGGGGAAAATGGCAACCCACTTCAGTCCTCTTGCTTGGAAAATCCCATGGACAGAGGAGCCTAGTGGACAGCAGTCCATTGAATCGCAAAGAGTCTGATAAGACGAAGCAACTTAGCACGCACACAATGAGATCTAAGGGCCTGTCAATGCAACATTATAGAAACAGATTTTCATATGATTTTGTTGCTCTCATATATGGTACTTTCTCATGGTTCCTAATCAACTGGTGGAAAGTTGTTGTTAAAAATACTAATTTTAAAGTAGTAATTAATAGTAAGAATTTATCATTAAGAATAAAAATTTGGTCTATTTTTAATATATTAATTTGATTTAAAGCAAATAATTCTAAAATTATCTTAAAATTTGAAGTAAATTTTTCAACTCATACTTAAGAGCTTGACATCTAGATTGTAAAGTTATGATTTTACTTTTGTAATCTGTTATACTTTTACTGTTGTAATGCATCTGATTAAATGCTACTCAACTAATAATTCAGTGATAAAAAATACTTTTTTTCTTTTCTTGTACTTTGTATCCATCAAGTTTTCAAATGGAAAAGCCTCGATAAATTCAACTGATTTAATTAAAATTATGTCATCCTGCAGTTGCAGCTGAATATTTTGCTGTCTTGTTATGTGCATCCTTAGCAAGCTTTTTAATATGCAGCATAGGTGTTTATTGAATACATTAGCCTCTGTGAGAAATTTCCACAATGGTTGGCTGTAATTTTTGATTAAAATGAATAGCTCAAGAAAATGGAACTGAGTAAAAGGTTAGCTTACTTATTAAGATGCTCACTGTCATGCACTTCTTTAAAGTTAATGCAGAGTATGTGTTTTTACCTGACTACTAGGTGAATTATTTACACAGAACAGCTGCAAAAGGTAAGGTCTGGCAGTGCTTATGCTGACATTATCTATTTAAATTGGAAATGCAATTCATTTGAATATTTCACCACATTTTTGCATTCATATAAATTAGACATTCATATGTACACATATCCATTGATCCAAAGGGAAGCACATAATTATAATAGCTGTTGTTTATTTGGTACAGTCAATGTGCCAGACAATCTACTAGATGCTTTACATACATTATCTTGACTCACTTCCTCAAATACTAGTGGATCTGAACTCTTGTGTGAATTTTATGGTTCAAAGCTCATAGAAAAACTGAGTAAACCAAGGGTGGGTTTTTCACTGTTAAGAGTCAGGATTTGAGTGGGGTCGTGAAAACACATGTCATGCTTTTCTGCAAGTCAGTTTTTGAGTGTCAGTTCTAAGCTTGGCACTGGCTTTGTAGTGAGGATGTACATACAATTATGAACAAAAGATGCATGTCCTGGCTTTGAGGAGAGCATAGCATATTTTTACTCATCACCTCCCTCCCATCAGTGTCTTTCCGCTTTCCTTCAGAGGTGCTGTGTGATTGAAATATTTGCTGGCTCTCCTCTCCTTAGAGCACCTGAGTATGTTTGGGAGTGTTCTTATTGGAAAGAGAACATATTTCTAAGACTTTGCTGAAAGATTGTGTTTCATTGATGACTAATATTGAATATCTTTATATATAATCAGGGAGTTCTAGATGCTATTGTAAAAAATTTGTGAGGCAAATATTTAGTGTACTAGATTCTTTATTAGATGGTGGGTTCCAATGGTCTGGAGAATTCCACGGGCTGTATAGACCATGGGGTTGCAGAGTCGGACACAACTGAACAACTTTCACTTTCACAATTTACAGTAGTCTACAATATGGCCCATACCCTCAGGAACTTTTTAGTCTGGGGAAGTTAGAAATATATAATTACTCTTCTGCAGTCTTGGACTTTATATACAATACACAGGAAAGTGAAATTTTGTGTTCTCCGTCTTCCCTCGGTTATGTCATTGGAGATTTGATCTTGGTTTCAGCATAACTAGGCAGTAGGTGGAATGAACCAAAAGTTTCCTAAATTGAAGGAGACATAAACTTAAGTTTACTAAAGAACACAATGCTAATGTATTTTGTATGTCTTACAGCTAAAAATAATGGTTTCTATGACAATGTTTATTCAAAAATTTTATTTTTTTTCAAAAGAAGAAATATGTCTTACTTCTTTTGAAAAAAGATGACTCCATTATTACAACATAAAAATCAACTATACATTAATAACAAAGAGGAAAAAAAATTGCAGAGTTGTTTCTAAGGGAAAAATGCATATGTTCTAATATTATTAAGTAAAATATTTCTAATATGAAAAGTAATTCTGAAGAATAGCAAACAAAAAATTGACTAGATCAGTTATCACATTATTTTAATTGCATAGTAGAGTGATTGTTTTCTAAATGCTCTTTAGCTTTTTAAAAAATATTTTCAAGAATCATAGTTGTTTTGAAGAACATGGGAACTTTTTGACACTGTCTTTAAAACTGCTTTTGAAGAAAAATAAAAAGGAGAAAAAACATTGAAGAAAAAGTCATCACCATCATTTGATTTAAACTGACAATTTCAAGGTTTCGGTTTAACTTTTCTGTTAGAATCATTGTTCTGTTGGAAAAGAAGTGTTTGAAATGAAAGCTTTGTTGAAACTCTTACAATTCCTGTTTATTTAAATTTTTATTGTGTGAGAGTATAATAGCATGAAGTTTATAATTTTAAACAGTTTATAGTTCAGTGGTATTAAGTACATTCATTATCGTATAACCATCACCACTCTCCCTCTCTCTAGAACTTTTTCATATATCCAGTATGAAATTCTGTAACTATTCCCTCCCCTCAACCCCTAGCAGTTACTTCTCTCCTTTCTGTATCTATGAATTTGACTTCTCTAAACACCTCATGTAAAGGTATTATACAATGCTTTTCCTTTTGTGACTATTTGATTTTACTTAGCATATTTTTCTCAAATTTTTCTTGTATTTTCCTCATCCATACTGAAGCCTGTGTCAGCATTCACTTCCTTTTTCAGGTTGATCCTGTTTGTTTTTTATATTAAATTAGAATTATACAGAATACTCGTGTTGCAATCCCCAAATATAATTTTTTTTTAACAGATTTTGATATAAAGTCAGTTATACTTAAAGATCCATTTGGGACGTTAAAATCAACACATTTTTATCTTTCCTTATATTGTTGCACAATTAAAAGTTAATTTTGCCTTTCAGAGTTATCAACGCTCTGTATTTAAAGCCTGTGTATCAAAGCAAGTATCTTCTAGTTAATTCATTGATTTTTACTCTATCTCTAGTGAGAACTCTAAGCACATTGTCTAAATAAGTGATTTTTTTTCTTTCCTATATATTATCACAGTTTTTACTTCTATAGTAATTGTTCATATTTTGAAATAGCACAGTAATATTTTCACACTGGTAATCTCCTTTTCAAATCAGTGTATATGTACATCTGTTACACAATATATGCACATCAATATATTTCACATATGTAAGACAAAAGAGGGATTGAACCAAAATTCTCAACAAGTGATCATTAGTATTTTCAGAAACATGCTGGTTAGCTTTAAATATTTTTACTTATAGGTAATAGCAGGAGTGTTTTACCAAGTATATTACTGATATAATTAATGTAAATTTTGAATCTGGCATCTCTGTACAGAGTAAAAGTTTGACAATGCTACTTGTCTCTGATACTGATAAGTTCGATGAGGTAGTATGTAGAACATTTTTATGAAAGTTAATCCCCTTTTGATTTTCTAAAGTGCTGAGTCAGACTTCCTCAATGACCAAAGGTTGATACCTAATCAAAGTAGAAGGTATACAAATAGTCACTTACTTGATGATATTCATTTCTAAACCACATTTTTTTTAATTTATCTTTTAAAGAGGTCCCCTCCTAAAGCCACATATCAGAATATTTAATAAGTGTAATTTGAATCATTATTTTAAAATTTTGCTTTGTAAATGTACGTGTGAATTTCTGGTATAGATAAAGGCTGTATCTCTGTAATAGTTGATTCAAAAACTTAAATCACTGTTCACTATTGAGAACTCATTTCATGCTAAACGGTATGTTCTGTGTGGTATAAAAGACAGAAAATAAGCCTAAAGCTGAAAATCTGCTTAATGAGGCAGATGTTGACCTAATAAATGCATGCATAATTTAAAGTTTTGTTATGTTTTATGAAGGAATATAAAATATGTTTAGAAAAGGGAAAAATAATAAGGATAATTCTGAATAAGGTAGGAGTCAGGGAAAGTTTCAATCAAAAAATAATATTTAATCTAAACCCTGAAATTGGTAGCCAGCTAAAGACTGAAAGAAAGAACAAAGACCCTAAGCAGACGAAAACATGGAAAATTCAAGAAAACCAAAGCCTTTGGAGCCTGGCAAGCAAGGTATCTTATAGGACTAGCTGAGGTTACAGTGATAGATCTGATAACCTTAGGTTCATGCGACCATCTAATTGCAATGGAATGTTGTTGAGGGGTTTTAAATATATAGTAAAAGTCACTCTGGCTGGAAGAAAAAAAATGGATTGGAGAGAAGGAAATTTGGAAACAAAGAACCAGGAGCTATGTCCAGAAGTTCAAGGGAGAGGTGGTGGTAACATGGAAGAGATGATGGCAGAGAAGATGGAGAGAATTAGAAGAACTGAAGATCTCTTTAGTAACAGTTGGATTTTGGGAATGAGAGGAGTGGAGGAAAGATGTGTACACAACTCCCAGGGGTCTAGAAGGAGCTACTTAAAACATTAAGGCACATCTCTGAGTAGTTGCTTTTGTTTCAGTAGACCTTGTGGTCACAAAGTTTGTTAAACTGTACAACTGATGCTTCCAATCAAAAAGAGCAAGTTCAGTCATTCTCTCTGGGTCCTTGAATTGTGATAATTTACTTACATTGTCTCTCTAATTCTATGGTGTCTGGTTAGCCCCTCCATTTTTCTCAATTTCTACTTCTTTTAATGTATTATATATTATATCTATGTTCCACAGTTGGCTATCAAGTTAGAAAAGATAGCTGAAGAATGTGAAAAGGAAGTCAATGGCCAGTACGTAAAATCCATCTCTAAAATGCAGCCTCCATTTATTTCCCTTTTATTTAGACATACTACCCTTGTCCCCTTAAATATCTACTCCTTTACCTCCTGTCTACTTCAATGACTTAATTTAAGACAATGCAGTTAAGAGAAAAACAGATGAGATTCAAGAGCTTCCTTCTTTCCTCTCAATCAGAATTCAAAGACTGCCTATAAGCATATTTAGGTGCTTTGGAAACAACTTTGCAAAGAATGACAAAGTTACCATTTCAAAAATCTCTTGTGGATACAGGGAAATAAAACAAAAAAATGCCTCAACTGTAAGTTTTGGAATGATCTCTTAGTGACAAATGGACATATTTTCATTTTTGATGAGAACCTGTTTGTTTTTTACATTGAAACTACATATAGTAGGAATAGCATATAATGCATGTGAATCATATGTTTATATATTGTATGCTTATATTGTGATGCTTTAATATGTCTTTGATTATTATTTATAATCTAATTTTAATTAGCATTTTATGATACTTAAAGAAGACATTATATAATAGGTCAAAACATGAAACTAGTTCTATAGATATCTTTGTTCTAATCCTGAATTTACCACTACTTGGATAATATTTGGCTACCATGATAAATTTTCTGAATCTCAATGATCTTATCTATAAAACATGACAGACAATAGTTGTAAAATAGCTATGACAGATGATTAAGAAAGTTTAGTTTTAAAACTAGCAATGGCGAGTGGTTAGGAAACCTGTCACAACACGTGGAATTGGGCTGTATCTCTGTTTATATGATGCTAAGTCATAGGTCAGATTTACTCAACAACCTTTTTAACTCTAGGTCAAGTTTCATTTGAGGAAATAGCCTTAGAGTAGTGAACAAGACAAACGAGGTCCTTCTTCTCATGGAATTTTATATCCTAAGATCAGAAAATAATTAAGAATATTTTAAAAATCTGGAAAATAGTTTCAGTTATCTGTACTATGGAAAACAAACAAAATATAATAAGAGAATGACCAGCACGGGGTGTCAGGGTCTCATCCAGGTTGTTTATTCCAGGAGATTCTTTGAGACCAAGATCTGAGCCCTGTGTTGGGAAAAAGAACAAGTCTTGCAAAGACACATAGGCAGAGGGAAGTAGAGCCTAAGCTTTCTCTGTGGAAGACACAAGCTTGCTATGTTCAAGGACCAAAAGGAAGATGGTCAACTGTAGCTTTGACATCAAGGGACAGTGTTTGGAGGAGATACAAATGTCTGACAGGTTATTTGCATGACTTAACAACAGCTGTTCAAATGAATGTAAATAACTATCCTGAGGGTGAGCTGACTGGACTGTTCCCAATGCGAACTTGACTGCACCCTCATTCAAAATTATCTGCTTAGCTGTTATTGAAAATAAAAATCTTGGTGAAATGCTAGGGACTGTGAAATTGTTCTAAAAAAATAATACTAAAATGTTCTAATGTCTTAAAAAGTAATTTATTTGCAGACATTAATACTTAACCATTGTAAGTAGCAAATAACATGATGAATGTCATAGCTCTGCAATACAATATGGTTGGAAATCACAGGCTTGAAACTCAGTAATTTTAAGGCTTTGATATGGTCACATCCACAGACTTTTAAAGCAGAATTACTTTAGTATTTCCATCACATTTAATTCTATACTTCATCAGTTTTTTAAATGTGCAAAGCAGCCATAAAGTAGGCAAGCATGATTCTCAACATAAGGATATATTAAAAGCAAATTAGTCTCCCTGCCATACTTGATATTCTGTGGAAGATAGTATATTATTTAAATAACCAACGAAGTGCACATTGAGGTAGATAAAGACAATTCACAAGTCAAAGACATTTTTGTATCCAATGGTGGTCGGATGGAATGTTATGTGTTCATTTTGGTATAAATTTTAATGGAATATGTGTGAGAAAAAAATAATATTTCATGGAGAGGATATGTCAAGTAGTAATGAACTTCATGGTAGAAAATATGGACTTCAATATGATATAAGTTGCAAAGCTTATATGGTCAATGAAACAATATTTTATCTGTCCATCTCCAGTTAAAGAAAACAGAATCCGCATTGTCTATTTCAACAGAGGGGATTTAACCCAAGGAACTAATTCGGAGAAGTTAGGAGGGAGATGAGTCCACATTTACCAGCAGCCCATATCCAATCTTGGTCTGGGGAGAAGGAAAGGATTTGGCAATTCCAGAGTTCAGGGACCAGTACAACCCAGAAAGGAATAAGGGGAAAGTGGACACAGGAGGGTTTAGACAACTGGGCCCACCCAATTGGACCTTAAATCATGGAGGAAACATCACCTGGTCAGATCTGAAGTCCAAGGATTTAAAGCTACCACCTGCATTGCCACAGGGAATCATGGAGAAGGAAGCAAATTCATGCCTTTTAACTTGCCCTCTGGTTTCCCATCATTGCCTTCTGTTAACCAAAACAAACTTGAAACGTTGTAGGCAAAGGAAACTTAGACAATGTCATTTTCTGCTTTCAGCTCCTTGACCTCTGAGCAGAGCAAGGTAAAAAAATAAATAAGGCATGGATCTGAGAGTCAAAGGGGAAAGGACTGGTGTACACGTCAATTATAAAACTTAAATGCAGGATTAGAGAATGAATGTGCCAGAAGATGTGTACTTCCTTTCAGAATCAGAGTCAAAACATCCTCATGAATTCTCAGTGGTGCCAAATCAGAAAGATCTTTTCTAATGATTTAAGAAAAACAGTACAACATCTAATTTGAAATGACAACCTGAGGCCTGACTTTCCTCACCTAATTTGAAAATCTAAATGTCATTTTAATCATTTATCATTATTCCTAAGTGTGAAAAGAACTCCTAAGATTATTTAAATCCCCTTTGAACTTTCTCCCACCTCCACCTCTTTCTGTGCTCATAAATGCAGCCTCCTTTCAAAAGGACATGCTGGTATTGATATGATGCTCATACTTCACAAAAATAGACAATTTTTTTCTAGCATTTACAGGAGAAAGTCAAAGATTTCTCTAGCAGTTTTACACTGTGCACTGGAAAAGTTTTATGTAATTAGAAAAAGAAAATTGCACTAGACAAACATGGATAGATGGGGTATTTATAGCTCGGTCTAAGTATATGATGATTATAACATAAGAGTGAAATTTAAAGTTGAGCGACAGGTAATACATCTCCACCTGTGGTGCCATCCCTCCCCTAATCTCATATTGTCTATTCATCTATTCTCTCTCCTTCATGATAGTCAGGCCCATCATTTATTCGTCTCCCATCCATCTTCTCTGTCTCCGTCTGGGTCTTCCTCTCTGAGATTTATGCATGGCACGCATCCAGTTGCTAGAACACTCATCTCTCTTCCTTCACTTTCCCATCGGAATACTTTTCCCAACTGAGACCTAGACTTGCCTGCTATGCCTGGTGACTTTTAAATCTCTGAGGAATAAACAGTGTATAATTGACAGATTTACCAGATTTTTAGCTACAGGTAAAACAATCTTTAGACATATAGTTTACATAACTATTGTATGCATATTTTTTCCTAAACTTGAGCAATGGACAGACCTCTTTTAGGGAAAAAAAGCATGCCAGTTTGAGAAATATTGACTCATGAAACTAAATTTTTCTGTGGAAATATAAATAAATAAATCCTAATTATGCTTTATTATTACAAAGACAGTTGTTTGCTAACTATAAATGTATGGGGTTTTATATTTTAAGATGACAGGCTAGTAGACTTTTTTTAAACAGTGGTTTTGTAGAAATTCTCAGACCTACCAAAGAAAAAGAAAAGCTTTTTGTAAGACTTTCATTCTTAAAACCTGTTGCTTCCAATCTGTTGAAGAAATAGTATGACAATATGAAAAGAAAAAAATCAATGTGCTTTTCGTAAGGGTCATTATCTACTATGAGCTAGTTGCTTTATTGATTTTATGGATAATGCAAAGAAGGTTAAATAGTATATGCACTTCCTTTGTTATGGGCAAAACAACCCGGTAAAGTTACTAACTATAGATATAAAATGAGCTGTAACTTGAATGACTTGGATTGGTAGAGTAGAAGCAAGGCTATGTCAGGACCATTAGCAAAGTTAATGCGTAGAGAGAAAAGTTAATGCGTAGGGTGGGACTGGTCTGCTTGCAGTGAACCATTGATTTTTCAAGTTATGTTCCACTGACTGCCAGGATTTCAGATATTATGCAATTGTGTGGCTAGACTTTCATTTTTAGAAACATATTTAACATAACAAAACAAATGCAATTGTCACACATATTCAGTTACATAAATTAATTTGAAGTTAGAAGATCAACAAATGAATTTACTTGTGCTGCCAAGCTAACTCATTGTTGAGTGTTCCATGGGTGCAGTCCCTTTTTCATCTCCATCTATATATTTTGCTTGTCTGTAATTAAGCTACTGATTAAGAAGTTGTAGCTTTTACATTTTTAAAAATACAGATGTGAGAATGGGGGCACCCATTAAAAAGCACAAAATAGCATAAGCATACCATGTTTAATTAAGACATGCAAGATTCATATATTTAGTACGTGTTCTGGTCACATAGTCATATAGTAGCCGTGGTGTAAAACAAGTGAATATGATCATTCAGATGATGTTTCTGTTGCATTATATTCAGATTTTTTCTTGGAATGGGAAACCCAACATGTTCCAACAATTTCACTTGGAGGGTACTACCAAAAATAAATGTAAACACATAACCATGCAAAAATGTGCATGTGCTTGTTCATAGGATCATTATTTGTAATGGTTGAAAAATGTGAACATTTGAAATATTCAGCAACTGATAAATGGATAAACAAAATGTTGTGTATCCATACAATGGAATATTATTTTACAATAATATTGTAAAAATATTGTAAATATTATTGTAAATATTGTAAAATATTGTAAAAAAAGGAATGAAGTGCTGTTACATGCCATTGCATGAATATAGTATCTGTAAAACAGTATGCTAAGAAAGAAGCTAGTCATAAAAGACTACATCATGTATTATAGCATTTATAGGAAATGTCCAGAGAAGACATATATGTGCGCACTAAGTTGTTTCAGTCATGTACGGCTCTGTGCGACCCTATGGACTATAGCCTGCCAGGCTCCTCTGTCCTTGGGATTCTCCAGGCAAGAATACTGGAGTGAGTTGCCATCCCTCCTCCAGGGGATCTTCCCGACCCAGGGATTGAACCCAGGTCTCTTATGTCTCCTGCAGAGAGAGAGAGGGAGACTTGAAGTAGAGAAATGATTGTCTAGGGCTGGTTGGTGGCAGGAAGGATGGAGGGGGAGAAGAGAGAGGAAAGGGGAACTGACGGCTAATGGGCATGGAGTTTCTGTGTGGTAATCTTCGAAAACTAGATTATGCTGATGGTTGCATAACTCTGTATATATACTAAAAATGGTTGAATTGCAAACTTTAAGTAGGTGAATGTTATAACATATGAATTTTAGCTCAGCAAAGCTGTTGGAATTAAATTTTAGATGTATATTGTCAGGTTTTAGGTTGTTGTACCTGAAAGAGTTGTATTAAGATATCTAAATGTTGGTCAGTCATGTCTGACTCTTTGTGACCCTGTGAACTGTAGCCTGCCAGGCTCCTCTATTCATGGAGTTCTCCAGGGAAGAATACTCGAGTGGGTTGTCATTCCCTTCTCCAGGGGATCTTACCAACCTTGGGATCGAACCTGGGTCTCCCACATTGCAGGCAAATTCTTTACCGTCTGAACCACCAGGGAAGCCCAAGAAATGTAAAAGGTATCATCAATTAATTGAAAAGTATTGATTAATTTAAAAGAATGCCAGACAATGAGTAAGATTTGCTCTTGAATTCAACTAACTCCTTCTACATTTGAAATAGATACATATTATTGTGAATTTGCAAAGTACTGAAAAATGTTGCAAAATGTCTCTCTAGAAAAAGGTCATTTTAACTTCTAGCTAGTAAGACTATGAAAAAATTTCTTCATATTAATGAATTATCTAAATAGGAAAGAAACTATACATCCATAACTTAAATAGGAAAGCCATGAGAAAGTTGTTAAAACTTTTTTTGATGTATCAGGTTTGATAGAGCATGATTGGATAAAGGCATTGCAGACACCATCAAAAAGCCGATGGCTCCCAGTCCTATGGGATTCTACCGGTGATGTAAAATATCGGTTGAGAAGTGAATCCTGATTTACCAACTATCTAAGCAATTATAATCACAGATTATTCTGTAATAAGCAATAGATATTATATAGAAATCTCCACAAAAATGCATCTAAAGAAGTGTGATATATAACTGAAAAATAATACAATATCTATAGTCAACAAAACTTTAAATTTTGAAATATTTTGCTGCTCACCCAAAACAATGATAGAGTCATTCTCTACTCACATCTCAAAAGTATAAGGGTCAAATCCAGTTTCTAAACCCGACAGATTTGGGAGATCAAAGCTTAGGAAAAGAAATATTTGTTTTAGAAGTAAATAATAATCACAAGTAATCATCTCAGTTTTATAGAAATAAATATTCAAATTTATGATTTAAATTTGCTATTAATTTCAGTCAGCGTTTGTACTTGTTGAAATGAAATTTCATAATTGATGGTCAAAAGGCTTGCTAAATGGTCCTAAACTAGATCTTTGATGGTAAAAGTACAGAGATGAAGACAGAGTTTGCAAGTAGGAGGAAAAGATACATACACTATTGCTATCATAATAGTGTTCTTTAGAGGTATTATTTTATGTAATCTAGAAAGCAATTCTAAAGAGAAGGTAAGGTTATTCTCATTAAAGATGAGAACATTGAGTTTTATAACATTCAAATAACTTGCACACCTGTACACAGCTAAGAGAAGCCAATTTCTCTGACTTCACTTTCTTGTTCTTTCACTTTACTCTGTAATTTTTCCAGTCAGCACAAATCCAGATGACTTGATGTCAATTGAGGGTCACAAAAAGCTCTCAGTTGAGCTGATGGCCTGGATCATTAACTTACGTAGACATTCTTAGAGGAAAACAATTTCTTAGATCAAGGAAAGTTTATCAGGTGTTTTGCCAGTGGTCAGAGTACAGGGCTCAGGGGAATTACATTCAAGGAAAGGATGTTTTGATGAAGAGAAGTGATCTAAGTGTCCCAAGACTCTGCTCAGGGTTGACAACACTGAGTATGTTGAAATGCCCCTGTGAAACACCTTATATGTTCTGGAACTTCTGTTAAAGATACTGGTGACAGATGTGAATGGGGTCACTGATAAGCTTCTGTGATGTTTGAAGGACTTATTTGGATAGCAAATGGTTTTATGTGTCCTCCATATTTAATCAGTAGGAGAAAATATGAACACTTTCAGTAAAATGTGATTATGCTCATATCTGACTGCTAGAACTGGAGTGATTGATGCTTTGTTTTATATGGTAGAATAAAACATGTTGCTGCCATATTTATTATGTACAATAATATTGCAAACTGTTGAATATCTTGAAATGGGGAGTTATTCCTATTCTTTACGTAGAATTTAAAGTAGGTAATACTGTAGCTTGATTAGAAGTATTATGTGTCACCTCTACTTGATTAGAAGTGTCAATGCAACAGAAAAAAGGGAAAAAGAACATTCCTGTGGAGCAATTACTTTCATCATTCACAGTGTTGAATGCCTATTCAAAGCAGAAATAGTTATTTTAATTGATAATAAAAGCACAATGAACGGAAAATGATTTATGCAGTTTGACCTAACTGTAAATTGTCTAATTTTAGTTCTCATGTTTTCTGTTGCACCAGAAATGCTATTATAGTTGAATATTACTATTTTCTATTATCAACTTAAAAAATATTGAAAGCCTCCCATGTATATAATATTTATGAATATGGAGTAAATAATAAACATCTCTTAAGGAAAAATGAGAAGTCGATCAAAATTTTGTACCTCTCATTAGTAGAAAACACCAAGGCCCAAAGATGTAACATAAAAAAGGGATAGATAATAATTTTTTTACTTTAAAGATAAGAAAATTGAGTCTTTGAAAGCTGTTAACTTTGCTAGTATTCACTGGCACTAGTGTTAAGACCCTTCTATATATTGTCATCAATTCTCAACTGCCTTATAAGGGAGGATGCATATAACCATTTTACAAATGAAAGAATTACTTCTTAAAGTGAATAAGCACATTTCTCTTGGATAAAGGATGAACTGTCTGTAAAAGAACAGTCTGCTCATCTGACTTCCTCCAAATAGTCCTTTTTCTTTTTTTATTCCCTTCCACGTGTTCCTTTGGAGCTTGATTTATCTTGAACATAAGGGATGACACAGGATGACCAGAGTCAGAATAAGCCTCTACATATCATGAAAATGCTCTTAGAAAACTCCTGAGGAATTGAAGAAAAAATAAATCTGTCAATCATTATCTTAGCTATTAGTCTCAATGCAGCATCCAGTGAGAATAGGGACCTTGTCTGTCTATCTTGTCTAGGCTTTCCAGGTGGCACTAGTGTTAAAGAGCCCTCCTGCCAATGCTGAAGACATAAGAGACATGAGTTTGATTCCTGGGTCGGGAAGGTCCCCTGGAGTAGGGAATGGCAACCCACTCCAGCATTCTTGTCTGGAGAATCCCCATGGACAGAGGAGCCTGGCGGGCTATAGTCTGTAGGGTCACATAGTGTCAGACATGACTGAAGTGTTTTAGCATGCTATCTTGTCTGCTTCAATATACCTAAACCAAGAAAAGAGCCTGGTAAATAGAAAGTTCTTGATAGGTGTGTATTGAATATTGAATGAATGAATATATGTGACTATAATATGCAGAGGAAAGAAACTGGATAATATTTCTAAGTTCTTTAAGCTTAACTTGTCTAATTTTCATTATCGTCCATGAAAATCTGCTATCAGATAGGGATTTCAGTGAACCAATTGCCCACCCATCACAGGTGGCATAGTTGGTAAAGAATCTGCCTGCCAATGCAGGAGACACAAGAGATGCAGGTTTGATCCCTGAGTTGGGAAGATCCCCTGGAGGAGGGAGTGGCAACCTACTCTAGTATTCCTGCCTGGAAAATTCCATGGACAGAGGAGCCTGGTGGGTTGCAATCCATGGGGTTGCAAAGAGCCAGACACAACTGAGCATCAATAAAGATGGGATTTCAGTGAACCAGTTGTCCACCTATCACTCCTATTTCTTACAACAATACCTATTTTTCCTATTCACAAAGTATGTTCATTTGACATCTTCACCTTACCCTAAATTAAAAACATATTGCCCAAGAGCTATTAATAAAAGAGGAAACAGAGAATAAAGTTATTCATAGATGACATCGGTAATCTTTCCAGTCAGACCTCAAGAGCAGTGAAGAAAATATTGGCAAGATATAGATACCTACAATCATGGTGGGAAGAACTGCTAGGAAGAGGAAGAAATCAACACCTATATCCTGGTCTTGCTTTTAAAAAAATGTTTTTATGTTGTATTTATCCTCTCCCTTATTTTTGGTACACATAAAATGAAAATACATCAAATATGGGTAATTTTACTTTGATTTTTATCCTGATCCTTCTGAACTAGAAATATCCTCCAGTACAAACTAGAATTTATGGATAAGCTAATGGTTGTTTTTTGCATTTATCTTACTTGATGTTTCTACTTGTTTTGATAGTCCTTCAATTAAACACTATGTACCAGATAGTGTAAGTTTACCCCTGCAAATATATTCTCCACCCTTCTCCCTGATACTTGCTTTGGGCTCCTTGCCCTCTGTTTTGTGGTGGGTTCATCCAATGAGTGGCCCTGTTGGGATAGCAGAGGAAATAGGGGAAGTGACGTGAAGATAGTTTGAATAGTTATTCCCTTGGCATCCTTCTTGTGGAGTCACCTCTGACTAGCTGTGTCCTGTGCTGAAGATTAATGATCCTTTTAATATTGCCCTTTCCATTAATTGTTCATCTTCTGAGTTAGGGAAACCTTGACCCCCTGCTCTGGGAATGTCTCTGGGGACTTGAGAGCTCCACCATTCCTAGCACTGCAGTGAGTGCTACATATGAATGAGTTCCATTCTGAGAGCACATTCTTAAGTCCAGCAGAGTTGGCCTAGTTACCCAACTAACACCATCTGCTACATAGTACCTTACTGTAATAGGTTTATAAGACTTTTCACACAAGTATATTCTGTCTCTGAAATAAATACAGGTACTAGGAATCCAAAGAAATCATAAAGACCCCACATACTATTGAATCTAGTTTTAATAAATGTGATCATGGTGAAGGACTGCGTGTGCGTTCAGTCTTGTCCAACCCTTTCATAACCCCATGGACTGTAGGCCACTAGGATCCTCTGTCCATGCAATTCTCCAGGCAAGAATACTGGAGTGAGTTGCCATTTCCTTCTCCACACAGTGATGTGATTGGATATCAAAGATGATATCTAATTTTCATCTATCAATCCAACACCTGTAATATCTACTGTACATTCCTATTCAAAAGTCTTCAGAATGAAATTATTTTATGGGCATGAAATATAATTTTTAAAGAAATATTTTATTCTAGAGCTGTATATTCTAAGAAGTTCTGCACTGGTACTGAAGAAATGAATACTTCTATTTTCACTAGTACTGTTCTACTGTACTCTATATAGTACTGTACAGGAACGTACCCAAAAGCATAACCACTTGTAGCGCATGCACACATGGACAACGTATGCCAGACATGTAAGCTAATTTACATGCTCAGACATGCAAATGCACTTTTGCATCTTTGAAAGTTCGCAACTTGAAGGTTTATATGTAGGGGACTTTGTGTAGTGGAAAGTAGAAAAATGTGTAGAAACTGTGTGTTTCACTATTTCTTGTCATGTGGGAAATATCTATATGTAAGAAGTTCTCCCTTTTCAATATTTCTTGTTTTAAAGTTTTCTCAAACATCCTCATGTGTCTTCTGTTCCCTGCCACTAACTTGACTGATAAATACTGTTTCCTCTTCTCTTTCAGAATCCTAACTTTTCTCTTTCTCTGCTATTCCCTTGACAGTAACATCTAGTTGAATTACATGAGTTTGAACTTCAAGGGCAAAATCTGTGTTCGTATAGACATTGTAGAATCATCAAATGATACTGGAAACCATTACAGTAAATAAAATGACCTAGAGAGATTATACAGGTTGTTACAGAAAGACTAATGGCAGAATAATTTTTGGTAGACTTTTTTGAGTACATTCATTATCTCTCATATTTTCAAAGTACTTTTCATATTTAATTTCATTTAAGGCTCAGAATTCTCTGAGGTGATAATTATTATTATGGCAACTTTGCAGCTTAGAAAATGAAGATCCCAAGTGATAAAATAACCTGGCCATGTCAATATCTAGCAAATAATGAAAACCAGGATAAAAAACCAAGTAATCTGACAATGTTGTTTTTGATACCTGCACAATAACATCCATACATTTGATAGAATCCTTGGAAACATGAATGGCTCCAACATACCCAAGGGGAACCTTAAACTCCATATGTTCATTATTTTTCCTTCCCTCTCTTAATCTTTTTAGTCTTCTCTCTATAACTTCTCTCTCATAACTTTCCTTCCAAGGAGTAAGCATCTTTTAATTTCATGGATGCAGTCACCATCTGCAGTGATTTTGGAGCCCAAAAAAATAAAGTCTGGCACTGTTTCCACTGTCTCCCCATCTATTTCCCATGATGTGATGGGACCAGATGCCCCAACGTAGAGAACATATTAAAAAGCAGAGATATTACTTTGCCAACAAAGGTCCGTCTAGTCAAAGCTATGGTTTTTCAAGTGGTCATGTATGGATGTGAGAGTTGGACTGTGAAGAAAGCTGAACACCAAAGAATTGATGCTTTTGAACTGTGGTGTTGGAGAAGACTCTTGAGAGTCCCTTGGACTGCAAGGAGATCCACCCAGTCCATCCTAAAGGAGATCAGTCCCGGGTGTTCATTGGAAGGACTGATGCTGAAGCTGAAACTCCAATACGCTGGCCACCTGCGAAGAGCTGACTCATTGGAAAAGACCCTGATGTTGGGAGGGATTGGGGCAGGAGGAGAAGGGAATGACAAAGGATGAGATGGCTGGAAGGCATCACCAACTCATTGGACATGAGTTTGGGTAAACTCTGGGAGTTAGTGGTGGACAGGGAGGCCTGGCATGCTGTGATTCATGGGGTCACCAAGAGTCAGACACGACTGAGCGACTGAACTGAACTGAAATGAACTGATGTGTTTTGAGGATATTGGCAATAAGGAAGTGTGCAAAGTAGCTCAGGATCTCAGGATATGGAAGTGTGCTTTTATATATTGCTTCTGTTTTTGTACTATACGTAAAATATTTTCAAATAAAACTCAGCAATTTTAGATTTAATATCTGCCTGAAAGAAAAAGTGTTTCTAGTTAAATCCCACACATTAATAAAGGACAAGTCCAGGAAATTAATGCATATAAAAAAACAGATTTGAAATTTAATTTACACAAAGATGACAACAGGAAATTTCCTTCTAAGATTTTGTGCCTTGTAGGATGCTCAGAGTTCATTAGAATCTATAAATCAGAAGGATTATTGGAATAATTCTGGGAGCATCTAAAGGCACAAGATATATCTGCTTTTGTTTATATTTACAAAATGAAGCATTACTTTATTTCTTACATACAGGGGACAATTAGACTATAGAAAGCAAAGATGTTAAAATGTAGAAAGGTAACCAAATAAAGATAATGCAGAAGTATTTTTCTACTCCTCCCCTCTATTGGGCCCAGACAGAAGTCAATAGAAAAAATAATTTTCTAGCTGTTAGAAGTAGAGTTTGAGTTTTGTTCTCTGTTGTATATCTCCTAATAAAAATCGAAGTATAGGCTATAATAAAATTAAATTAATGTAACAAATTTTCTAACTTAAAAGACAGATATAGTAACTTTTTACTTTTATTATTAAAGCATGAAAATTATTAATATTTACAAAAGTAGAGTCCATATGTAAATCTGAAATATTTTTATATAGTAGAGTTTAATCTTTTTAGGCTAAAGATATTAAATATGTGTGTACTACTAAAAAGAATCATGAATATTATAAACGATATTAACTTCCACATAATTTTATTATCATTTCCTAAATTCAGAACAATTATGCATGCATATATATGTGTGATTAGAAAACTTATAACTATACATTACTGTATAGATATTATAACAATGCATTAATGTTGACAATTATTTCATTAAAAAAACTGATAATTGTGTTATTTATCTAAAATATTAAATTTAGGAGATTAAATCAGAATGCTGGGAATCATTTAAAATTTCTCCCTCTCTCTTATTCTTTACCATCGTCCTGTATACAATGAACCACAAATACCGCTCATACTACGTTTTACCGCACTAATGCATACTTGTCTCTCTGCAGTACGCAAAGGGTCTCCTAACTGGTGCCCTCCAGTAGACCGGCTTTTTCAGTATCTGTCCTCTTCAGTACTGCCACCCAGCATCGACCTCCCTGCTTGAAGTATATTAGTAGTTTCCCATGGCTGTAATACATGTCAATACATACACTATTAATCCTTCTCAGGGACCTATGGAATCTCTTAAGAATGTATGCATAAAATATAGACTGAAACCTTAACAATGACTATTCTACATTGTAGGGTTATTCATGCATTGTTTTGTTGTTGTTGTTCCTATTCTTGTTATTTTTTTGATATCTACAATAATTATATGCTAGTTTTTATAAGAAAAAAGAAAACGTTTAAATTGCAAAAGGAAAAAGAAAGCACTTTAAAAATCTTATTTCAGGAGACTGATCTTATTGGGGGAGAAATGTTTCCAATGATGACATAAGATCGTTTTGCTAGGTCCGTCTTACTGTTTCCAGTTGTGGGCCAGTCATTATACCAGTCCTTACCCAGGTCACCTGCGGAGCCTCAACTAGGGCACATATACTTGGGCTTCTGTTGTCCTAGAGAGACTTGTTACTGATGGTGTCAGAGACAGGAGACACGAGTTTCTTTAGTTCTATGCATCTTGAAGTAGGGCAGAAATTTATTTGCCATCATTTTCATTGCATATTCCCCCCATCTTTTCTTCCTTCTGGGTTTAGTGTTTTTGCTTTATTCCTCTGATTTCTTGCCAGTAGTATGGAAGTTATATTATACAGTATTGTTATTTTAATAACTATCCTTAACAAGTTTGAAGATAATGAGTAGCGCTCTATTCTTCTAGAGAAATAGAGACATTTAGAAATATCCTTTTGCTTATGTACTGCTAAGAAATATGAAAAAAACATGTGTCTGCAGCATATATAGTCAGCATATAAATTTTTTTGTAATTTTAAATAGCTTCAAATGAAACACTTTATATAAACATATAATGACTGCAAACCTATTTTTAATATATATAATGGAATCTACACACTATACCAATTCAATCCTTACCATAATTTATTTAAATGATACAGATTTTTAAATGTCAGATTTTTTAATGTTTCATACTGTTTTTGAACTTGCATTTTAATTTTATTTTCCCATAGAACTTTATCCTAACATATATGCTTAAGTTTCATAGAGATCTGCAAAATATATAAATTTAATTTTAAATCTTTTTATATTTTTCACCATAAAGCTGTAAATATGTTTTCTTATCAAGTTATTTGCTACAAATAGAATAGCTGGAAAACTTTACAAGTAATATGTATTTTTAAATCATAAAGAAAATAATAATTCATTAGAAACATATTTTAGGGATGATTTTTTATTGCCATTTCAGTGTCTCATATATGGAAGAATATATGCTAGAATCTAATAGATTTCATCTGTATTCTCATTATTTGTTTTTATGACTACAAATTCTGCATAAATCCTAAATAGATAAAAGGGAATGGAATTTTTATCTAAAAATCATAATTTGTTATAACAATAATAACATTCATAGTGATCTTCAGTTCAGTTCAGTTGCTCAGTCGTGTCCGACTCTTTGCAACCCCATGAATCGCAGCACACCAGGCCTCCCTGTCCATCACCAACTCCCGGAGTTTACTCGAACTCATGTCCATCGAGTCGGTGATGCCATTCAGCCATCTCATCCTTTGCTGTCCCCTTCTCCTCCTGCCCCCAATCCCTCCCAACATCAGGGTCTTTTCCAATGAGTCAACCCTTTGTGTGAGGCGGCCAAAGTACTGGAGTTTCAGCTTCAGCATCAGTCCTTCGAGTAAACACCCAGGATTGATCTCCTTTAGGATGGACTGGTTGGATCTCCTTGCAGTCCAAGGGACTCTCAAGAGTCTTCTCCAACACCACAGTTCAAAAGCATCACTTCTTCGGTGCTCACAGTGATCTACCTATTATTAAAGTTATTTTTAATGTTATACAAACAGACATCTCAATTTTGTCTTCCTTTAATTTTGCAGAAAGAAAAGAATTGCAATTAACTATAAAAATAGTTAGTCTTTCAGCATGACAGTCACCCAAATCAGCTTTTCTTTACTTGATGCTTTGTAGGTTCTTATGCATTTGACAATGCTTCAAGGTTACTCTCAGTATGTCTGGGCAAATCCATTTTGGGGAAAATAAGACACTAGATAATAATTTAAAACATTTTCAGATATTAGTCATACTTTTAATTTTTATATTCAATACTTGTTCAATGTTCCATGTTAATTGTTTACCAGTTTCTTTGATTTCCATTCCCTCTCACACCTTAACCCTTCTGGCCATATTTTTCTTCTTACTTAAAGTGTATCCTTTTATATTTCTATAAGGATCTACAGAAACAAATTATCTTAGCCTTTGTCTAAAAATGTTTTTATTTTCTACTCTCATTACAGAGTTTCAAGGTTGATAGAATTAAAACTCCAAATTGATAGTTACTTTGTTTTAGCTCTTTGAAATTTGCATTCCATTGTGCCTCTCTTGTCACAAAAGTCTCTCTTCTTTTGTTAATACATTTTTTCCTCTGTCAAATTAGTTTAACAATTTTCTTTTTGTCTTTGATGTTCAACAGTTTCATCAAGATGTCTACTTTGAATTTGTTTCTGTTACGTCTACTCTAACATGATTTGCTATTTTAACCTAAGCATTTATATTTTTTCTTTAATTCTGAAAAATTCTAAGCTATTTTAAAATTATTACTTTTCTGTCATTTTCTGTTTTCTTCTATGCTCTTCTTGGGACCATATCTATCATATTCTCCATTGATTTAGCAAAACCTTACATCAATTTTCTTCAAAATTAGAGCTTTTTACTTTTGGCACTGTCACTATTTATATTAATTGGTTTTATAAAACAAATTTTGAAATGGTTTATACATAACAGAAGTGTAAGCTTGATTTATAGCTTTCTGCTGTCTACTCCAGGGTTTATATTTGGTGGGTGGTTGGGACAGAACCAATAGACATTCTTCTTCACAAGGTTAGAAAAATTCCTGGGAATTGAAAAGAAGTTTTATCACTGCTGGATTGATTCAGGTGCATGAAATTGCTAGGTGATTCCATGGAAGTTTCTTCTCAGGGGATGGGAGAGAAGTGATCCTGAGAGAAGAAGTCAGGCATGATGAGTTATAGTCAGTATCAAAACTTGAGTTACTGGAGGATGGTAATGCATCTTAATACAGCATTCTAGCTATTCAATTTGAATTTTGTTTCTGGAAAAAAACACTGGAGACTCCTGTATGTTCTAAGAAATGAGAGGGCCATAAGTAAACATTATAAAACTGGCTCCTTCAACTCAGTTATGTATTCAACACTCAGTCTACTGGTGAGTAATCATATAGGGATTCTCAAGTAGCTTAGTGGTGAAGAATCCGCCTGTCAATGCAGGAGACACAGGTTTGATCCCTGGGTCTGGAAGATCCCCTGGGGTGGGAAAGTATTCTTGCCGGGAAAATCCCATGGACAGAGGAGCCTGGCAAGCTATACTCCATGGGGTCTCAAACAGCCAGACATGATGAGTGACTCAGCACACACGCACAAGTACTCTTATATCTTGTTTATAAATCTTAATTAGAAATCTTGATGCACTTATCTTTTCACCTAGCAAAAACTTGATTTTTTTTCCCCTTGGAAACTTCCTCAAATATTCTTTTTTTTTTTTTTTAAATATTATTTTATTAGTTGGAGGCCAATCACTTTACAACATTTCAGTGAGTTTTGTCATACATTGACATGAATCAGCCATATAGTTACACGTATTCCCCATCCCGATCCCCCCTCCCACCTCCCTCTCCACCCGACTCCTCAGGGTCCTCCCAGTGCACCAGGCCCGAGCACCTGACTCATGCATCCCACCTGGGCTGTTGGTCCATTTCACCATAGACAATATACATGCTGTTCTTTCAAAACATCCCACCCTCACGTTCTCCCCCAGAGTTCAAAAGTCTGTTCTGTACTTCTGTGTCTCTTTTTCTGTTTTGCATATAGGGTTATCGCCACCATCTATCTAAATTCCGTATATATGTGTTAGTATACTGTAATGTTCTTTATCTTTCTGGCTTACTTCACTCTGTATAATGGGCTCCAGTTTCATCCATCTCATTAGAACTGATTCAAATGAATTCTTTTTAACGGCTGAATAATATTCCATGGTGTATATGTACCACAGCTTCCTTATCCATTCATCTGCTGATGGGCATCTAGGTTGCTTCCATGTCCTGGCTATTATAAACAGTGCTGCGATGAACATTGGGGTGCACGTGTCTCTTTCAGATCTGGATTCCTCAGTGTGTATGCCCAGAAGTGGTATTGCTGGGTCATATGGCAGTTCTATACCTCAAATATTCTTAAACATTACTAATGATAACTGCTTGTGACATTTATCTGTCCTCACCATAAGAGTCTATGTAGGCTGATGTGTGTACCAAGGAAGGAACAGTTGATTCACATATATAATCATCTCACATTCAGCATGTATGTTGTTGCACCTAACAACAGCCTATGTGCTATAATAACATGATATTTCACTTTAGCTGGCGACTGTCAGACAAGTCTATGTATTTCTGATCCCTTCTTGGGTCTAAGTGTTTTTCCAGAGGTCTTGGTTCTCGTACAAAACAATTGATATTGGTACAGAAAGAAAATTCTCGTATATAGAGAAAATCTGTACATATTCTTAAGTTGAGATACTCTTCTGTTCTAACTACAAGACCTCAAAGGGGTAAAGATTCCTAATTCCATCATCAGTTTGGCAGGAGTTTAACTCTGATTCAACATAAAGATTCTGTTACACAAACAACACATCCCTAGGGTCCATTTTATCATTGTGTAGCAAGAAAGACTGGAGGAACTATTCATTTCTCTTGTCAGTTTCACACAATAACCTTTTTCCAAAAGTTAGCGCAGTAAGGCTCAGTAAATGGTGTGACCAATAAAGAACAATTCTCCCCAGGTGCTGAGAACTAGTGAGGTGTCAGTAGACCTGGAATGCTTAGCATGAAGCTAGGAGCAACTTTCAGGGAATGACTGACAACTGAAACATTTATGTGGATAAACTCTGGGGCTTCAATACATTTATGGAACAACCGTGTTGGACAAGGAGTCTTTTGGGAACAGTAGAGCAAGACCTGGTAAAATAGGGATTATTGTTCATAGTGTGACCCTCATCAATGCTATCAGGGTGCCTATAAAATTTCTGATTTTAGAATATTACGTATTTGCATACTCATGACTTCTTTCTAACTCTGCTCCCTGAACCTTTATAGCTTTTTGTGAGGATCAAAGTACATGCTTGCTTCTTTGTCAAGGTTTTGTAATTGCCTCTGACCAAAGCTTTAGTGTCCAATATCGATCATTAATACAGCTAACACAAATCCTAAGTTAATCAGTAAATGCTATGAATTCTCAGGCAAACAAATTCAAATTTTTATCAAATATTACAAAATGTGTTTTTCTCAGGGTGTATGCCACAATTCTAAAAGATACATATACCCCAGTGTTCACTGCAGCACTCTTTACAATAGCCAGGACATGGAAGAAACCTAAATGTCCATCGACAGTTAAATGGATAAAGATGTGGTACCAATACAGAATGGGATGTTACTCAGCCATAAAAGGAAACAAATTTGAGTCAGCTGTAGGGAGGTGGATGAACCTAGTATTACACAGAGTGAAGAAAGTAAAACAGAAAAAGAAAATCATGTATTAACACATATATGTGGAGTCTAGAAAAATGGTACTGATGGACCTGTTTACAGAGAAGGAGTGGAGATGCAGATGTTTTGAATGGACTTTTGGACAAGCAGGGTAAGGAAATGATGGGACAAATTGGAAAAGTAGCATTGATATATGTATACTATCATGGGTAAAATCCATAGCTAGGGGGAAGTTGCTATATAACACAGGGAGCCCAGCCTGGCATTCTGTAATAACCTACAGGGGTGGAATGAGGGAGCAGAGAGAGGATCAAGAGGGAGGGTAATTATGAATAATTTGTGTTGCTGTATGGCAGAAACCAGCATAACATTGTAAAGCAATTTTCCCCCAATAAAAAAACAAAAACTTTTTTTTACCGCTTTTGCCCGTCACCAGGTCTGATGACAAAATAACCTGCATCAGAAGCTTATTCTAGTTATGAAAAGAAATACATTCATGTACAGTAAATAAGTGTCAAGAATCATTATGAATACAGACTAAAATGTTTAAAATGGTTACCCCTGGGGATTAGAATTTAGAGCATTCTTTAGAATTTAAAGAATAGTAGTTTTACATTTTACATTGTATAATTCCTTATCGTTTGAGTTTTGATGGCTATAAGTCTTCAACTAAAGTACAATGCAAACAAAATCAATAAAGAATTAATAGATTATTAAATGCATTCAATTGGTAAAATTTTGTACGTTCTTGGAAAATATATTTTGGTAACAGTTCATTATGTTATTGTTTCAAGACAAATTCTAGATGACTTAGAGTTAAAGCCAGAACTATGACATTCAGATGTCATAGAAAAATATAGATGATTATCAATTGAAGAAAGCCTTTCACCGAAACAACAAAGCGTTGGAGAAAGCAAAAGTTAATGTATTTGACAATGTCAGTAACATAATACCTGCAAACCATAGACAGAAAAATAGGCAAAATCAATTGACCTGTACAATGTTAATGTAACATACAAAAATCAGTATGCAAAAAACAAATCCCATGCCCCTATTAAAGAACTTGACAGACTTACAGAAGAGAAAATGCAAATGGCTGATAAGATTAGAAATACTCAGCTTTATTAGAAGTGACGATTAGAACATTCTAATTCTAATGTTTTAACATCTGGTAGGGCAAAACACCTCTCCCCTAGAGCTTTTTTCTTAGAGTTTGCCAAGATAGTATCACATACTTATTTGCTCATATAAACATAGAATTTAATTGATTAGGTCCAAAAATAGTGTATTCATATTTTATTAGATTTTGTAAATTATCATAAGAAAATTTGACAATTTCATGATACTCAGTTTTTCTGTCTGAGAGCAGGGAATGTCTTTCCATTTGCTCAATATTACACTCGTGACTTAGAGGAAGACATTGAAGTTTTCCTCAGATAAGTTTTGTACAACTTTTAAGCATGTCCCCATGTATTTGATCTGTGTTATGTTATTACAGATGGGGTTTTCAGTACCATTATATCACCTGTCTGGTTATTGTTTGTGTAATCTTTGAAGATTTCTTATTTTTATAAGTTAATTTTATGTCTTATTACCTTATTAAATTCTTCTATCATTATCTTAAAATGGTGGGGGTTTTTCATTGATTCTTCAGGGTTTTCTTGGTATATGGCATATCTTTGACAAATAGAAATAGGTTCAGTATTTCCTTCCCAGTTCTTAAGATTCTAACTGATTTTTTTGTTTGCATTTGCTTATACTTTTAGAAGAATTATAAATGGCAGTGAAAATAGTGTGCAGACTTGCCTTTTTCCTAATATTAGTGGAAAGTCTTTAGTTATTCTACATTTAACTAAGATACCAAGGTAAAAATATCATTAAAGAAAGCATTCATCCAAAAAAAAGGAAAGCATCCTTCAAATCCTGTTTTTAAGTGTTTTGTAAAGAGACAAGTAGATTTATCAAAGGCTTTTAAAGTCTACAAAAATAAGAATATATTTTTATATCTATTAGTATGATATGTTATGTCAATGGATTTTCCAGTATTTAGACCACATTGCATTCCTTAATAAACCCTACTTGGTTTTACATTTGGTTCAGTTCAATTCCGTCGCTCAGTCATGTCCAACCCCTTGTGACCCTATGGACTGCAGCACGCCAGGCTTCCTTGTCCATCACTAACTCCTGGAGCTTATTCAAACTCATGTCCATCGAGTCGGTGATGCCATCCAGCCACCTTATCCTCTGTCGTTCCCTTCTCCTCCTGCCCTCAATCTTTACCAGCACCAGGGTCTTTTCCAATGAGTCAGCTCCTTCCATCAGATGGCCAGAGTATTGGAATTTCAGCTTCAATATCAATCCTTCCAATGCATATTCAGGACTGATTTCCTTTAGGATGGACTGGTTGGATCTCTTTGCAGTCCAAGGGACTCTCAAGAGTCTTCTTCAACACCACAGTTCAAAAACATCGATTCTTTGGTGCTCAGCTTTCTTTATAGTCCTACTCTCACGTCCGTACGTAACTAATGGAAAAACCATTATTATGTTCTTAACATGATACTGAAAAAAGTTTTTATTTAGGCTATTTACCTTGATATTCACAGATAATTTTGTTGTGCACATTTTTGTGGAAACTATCAGAATTAAATATTCATATCATATTTTTTGATAATAATAATCTTTTTTAATTTCCATGCTCTGAAAAAATATATGTTGTGTTACAACCTGATCTGTTTTTGAAGACTGAGTGAATTCCCTTATAAAACAATCTAAGTCTGGTACATACGTTTCTGTATTTATTTAGTGATAATTGATCTAAATTATCTATCTCTAGTGGAATTAATTTTCATAAACTATGCTTTCTTATGGTAATATACATTTCAGCTAACTTTTTAATTGATTTACATAGAAGTCTTCGAAATAAGCTGATTTTAATAAATTTGTGTCTTAATAATTATTTTCTCTTGTTATATATTTCATCTTTGTGAGTGCTGTGTGCTTAGTCACTCAGTCGTGTCCATCTCTTTGCAACCCCATGGACTGAAGCCCTCCAGTCTCCTCTGTTCATGGGGATTCTCCAGGCAAGAACACTGGAGTGGGTTTCCATGCTGTCTTCCAGGGGAATCTTCCCAACCCAGGAATTGAGCCCAGGTCTTCTGCATTGTGTCTGCATTCTTTACTGTCTGAGCCACTAGGGAAGTCCATCTTTGTGATTATTTGTGCTTTTTTCTACTTGATTATATTAGGTAATGATTTGTATATAGTCTTAGCTATTCCAAGGACCAGAATTTAGACATGACGATTGAAGCTCTTGTTTTTCTTTCTCTGTCTTATTAATTGCTGGTTTTATCTTTATTTTTGCATCTCTTATGATTTCCTTTATTTTTCTGTTTATGGCTTTTAGTTGGAAATTTATTCATTTTTATTCTTTCTTTCTAATTAGTACACATATTTAAGGCTATGTGCCTTCCTCTGGTCTCTGCCTTAAATATTTCCATATGTTTGAGTATGAAATGTTTTTATTGTTGTTATTTTACACCAGTGTATAATTTTGGTTTATATATCCCCTCTCATCCAGAAGCCCAGGTGTTGTTTAATAGGCAGATACTTTTATTTCCATGATGAAGGCCTTTTAACTTTTGATTACCAATTTTGAACTTTATTACATAGTGATCAGAGTTTTATTTTATTTTAATAATTCTACTTTATGGCATTTACTCATGCCTTTTAAAGACATAAAATATTGTAAAGATTCCCTCAAAGATAGATAGATAGATAGTTGTTAGCTAGGCAATCTCGTTAGTGTTTATGTTACCCATTATCATGCTTACGTCTTCTTTACCTGAACTTATATTTTTGGCCACTTTCTAAAATGAGAAAATGTTATCACTTTGCTGAACTGACTTCCTTAAAAAAGACTTTTTAATGTTTCTAATGATACTTGTTTCTGATCTCTTATTCAAGGGATTTAGTCACTAACTGTTCCATGAATTTGTTATAGAAAATTATATTCTTTTGAGGACATCTGGAATCTTTGAAAGATTTGATAAATGCTAGAGATTTCCTAAAGGTGCCTACCATCTGGGAGGAATCTTATTTTTTCTTTGAGCATTTTAAGCATTTTCATATATATGAAACAAAAGAGCAAAAAGAGTAATTTTATCAGCTTCCATAATATAAAAGTTAAGCATATCCTTTACAATGCTAACTTATTCACTTGTGTATTTCATTTATAACCTCCATGAAATGATATATTCATGATTGTGAGTAGCAAAAATGCTTAGACATGCACTCTAAAGTTCCTCATTCTGTATACATTTGTACTAATGTCTAGTAAGACAAATACAAGCAAAATTTGTATTAACTAATTTCAAAACTTACATTTTTACCTATAAATGAGTTTTATTGGCTAATGTAGTTATATGTGTGTGTACTGTAGGCTAATCTTTGAGCTTGGTGTTTGGTACTTAATAAGTAGAAAAAAATCAAGACGTCAACTTGTATTGTTGTTGTTTAGTCACTAAGTCATGTCTGACTCTTTGCAACACTGTGGACCTGCCAGGCTCCTCTTTTCTATAATATTTCCCAGGCAAGAATACTGGAGAGGGTTGCCATTTCCTTCTCCAGAGAACCTTCCTGACGCAGGGATTGAACCTGCATATCCTGCATTGACAGGCGGATTCTTTACGCTGAGGCACCAGGGAAGCCCCTACTCTGTACCAGTATGCCTAGTAGGGTTTCCAAAATGCTCTTTATTAATTATTTGTATAAGTATCAATAAACAGTTACTTTTCAATATAAATATAAATAGAAGATCTTTTAGATTAGTAATAATAGAAAACTTGAGTAAAAGCATTTATATTTATTCAAAGTTGCTTGCTAGTTGTGTTATCTTAAGTGAATTACATAAATTGCTAGAAGTTTATATTTTCATATTTAGAATTTTATCACTTATATATAATTGATTTGTTTCAGGAACTTTAAATATCTAAATGACTTATTCTGTTTTGCTTGCAGAATACCTGATTTTTGATAGTCAATATATTTATTAAAAAATCAATGAAGCCAATTAAGCAGTGTACAACAGGCTATTCAATTGAGGAATTTCAGATGATCAAGCTGACAGTTTCATGCATTTAATGCATGCATTTAATAACATGTCTTTGTCTCTTATGCTATAGAATCCTTTTGATTTACAGGGACTGAGGAATTTGTGTTCCTACGTCAATTTAATCTTTGCCATTTAAAGTCCTCCATTCTTCTCCTTCACAAAGTTCTTATGTGAAACTTGTCACCTCATCAGAGCTAAAGGTTTTTTCAACTCCCTAGCTGAGCTCTGAAATGAGTTGCCCACAACTTTAATAGTTGAACTCCCTCTGAATCACTTGTAATGTTCCTTAGTTGTGTACAGAGACAAAGATATATCAGATTAGATTTGAAACCTAGCCTACGTCTTAAAAAATATTTCCTACAGACTTCCCTGGTGGTTCAGTGGTTAAGACTCTGTGCTTCCACTGCAGGTGGTGTGAATGCAATCCCTGGTGAAGAACAAAGATCCCCATGGGCCCCTTGCAGTAGAAATGCAGTCTTAACCACTAGACCACCAGGGAAGTCCAACTGGCAATTATAAATAATGTTCCTAGGAACATTAAAGGGCATGTGTCTTTTCAAGCTAGTGCTTTTGTTTTCTAAGGATTCCAGGATTGGACTTGCTGGACTATATGGTAGTTCTATTTTTAGTTTTTTGAGGCACCTATATACTGTTTTGCATCTGCATCAATTTACATTCCTATCAACTGTGTAGGGGGATTCCATTCTCATCACATCCTTGCCAACATTTTTTATTTGCAGACTTTTTGATGATAGCCATTTTGACAGGTGTAAGGTTATATCTCGTTGTGGTTTTGATTTGCATTTCATGGATTATTAGTGATGCTGAGCATCTTTTTATGTGCCTTTTAGTCATCTGTATATATTCTTTGGGAAAATGTCTATTCAGGCCTACTGCACATTTTTAAAAAATTTATTTATTTGTTTATTTTTGGCTGCACTCAGTGTTCATTGCTATGTGGGCTTTTTTCTAGTTGCGGTGAGCTGGGGCTGCTCTCTAGTTGTGCACTGGCTTCTCATTGTGGTGGCCCCTCTTGTGGAGCATGGGCTCTAGGGCGCACGGTCTTCAGTAGTTGTGGCATGTTGGTTTAGTAGTTGCAGCTCCTGGGCTCTAGAGCACAGGCTCAATAACTGTGGTGTAGGGGCTTAGTTGGTCCACACATGTAGGATCTTCCTGAAACAGGGATCGAACCTGTGTCTCCTGAAAGAATTCTTTACCACTCAGTCACCAGAGAAGCCCCTACTACACATCATTTAATCAAGCTGTTTGGATTTTTCTTGATATTGAATTTTTGAGCTATTTATTAATTATGATATTAAATCCTTATTGGTCATACCATTTGCAAATATATTCTCCCTTTCAGTAGGTTGTCTATTCATCTTGTTGATAATTTCCTTTACTATGAAAAATCTTTTATGCTTCATTAGGTCCCATTCACTTAATTTTACTTTGGATTCCATTGCCTTAGGATACAGAGCCAAAAAAATATTGCTACATATTACATTAAAGATTGCTCAACTTACATTCTTTCAGAGAAGTTGCATGGAATTGTATGGTTTCAGGTGTTACATTAAAGTCTCTAATTCATTTTTAGTATACACCCAGGAGTTCTATATGTAGGTCACAATATTTGTTTTCTTTTTTTTTCTTTCTGTAATTCTCTCTCTCTCTCTGTATGTTATATATATATATATATATATATATAGAGAGAGAGAGAGAGAGAGAGAGAGAGAGAGATATGAGTATGTATATATATATGTATATTTACATGCATTTTTCATGATGTTCCTTTACTTGGAAATAGTTCCACATAATTTCTGACGAGCAATATAGTAATTTACATAAAGTTACTAAATCAGTAAATCATCATTAATACTAAACTGTTTTCTGATCTATAGACTTTCATTTAGATTTTGCCACTTACCCTAAGTGGTTTTTTGACACCACCTCTTCCTTCCCAAATTTAAAATAGTTAGTTATAATCAGTTGCTATTTATCATTAATATATTTTCATTGGGAATAGTTCTAGAGTCTGTCTTTATATTTCATGGCATTGATATTTTTGAAAAGTGCAAGATAATTATTTCATAATCTGTCCCTCAATGTGGGTTTGTCTCCTTCCCTCATAATTAGAATTAGGTTAAATACAGCTGACCATCCCATCTGTTGGTCCGTTTGCTGGGAATGCTAACTTTGACTTTCAGATTTTATCATTGTCAGTTTTTGCCACTGTATTGTTATTATTTTATTACCTACGTGACTCAGATGGTGAGGAATCTGCCTGCCATGCAGGAGACCTGGGTTCAATCCCTGGGTCAGGAAGATCCCCTGGAGAAGGGAATGGCAACCCACTCCAGTAATCTTGGCTGGAGAATGCCATGGTCAGAGAAGCCTGACGGGCTACAGTCTATTGGGTCGCAAAGAGCTGGGCATGACTGAGTGACTAGCAACACAACCACATGGCCATTAATAACTACTGTGCAGGGAGTGTTTTGAGGCTTTGTAAATATTTTCTAAGCTCTCATACTTTTACCAGTGAATTTTCGCACCCATTGATGATTTTTGTTTAATCGCCAAATGTGGGCTTAATTCCATTATTCTGTATTCCTGAGTTGGCATTTAACAGTATTTCCTTCCCTTGGGTGTATTTATTTATGTGAGTGCAAATTCATATATTCTTACTTTAATAAATCAGTTACAATTTTCATATCACTATTTATTCTGGTGTTCAATTTCTGCCAGATTAGACCCTTGTAATTGGATTCTGTATCTCTTTGACAGGTCCCAGTCATTCTGTATTTGTCGTTTTTAAGCACAAGAAGATATTTTGTACTCATCTTTTACTTTCCCTGTCCCAGCTGTGAAAACAGCTATTTTTCCCAGTTTCTTTCAGTTGAAAATGGTACTAAGACAATATGTGGGCACTGGATGTACTCATTGCTCATTGCAGCTAGTCTGTGAAGCAACAGAACTGGGAAATATGTGACTGTATAGACATGAACACATTCAGTGTGTGTGTGTGTGGTGTGTGTGAGTGTGAAAAAAGGCAGAAAGGCATATAACAGAAAAATAGGCACAGATAGTGGGAAAAAATCATTAAGGCCAGAAGTTAGGTCTTTGAAAAGCACACTTTCAATATTAGTCAGGAAACATAGGAAAATACAATACTGTAGTTAATACCATGTATCAAAATGAAGAAAATCAATATGATCAGACAGAGAGAATATGATAATAGGATAATTTTATTAGTACCTTATGCCAATAAATTTGACAGTTTAGATGAAGTAAACAAATTCCTTGAAAAGGAAATAAAAAAAACTGGAAATAGAACTGCCATATGACCCAGCAATACCACTTCTGGGCATACACACTGAGAAATCCAGATCTGAAAGAGACACGTGCACCCCAATGTTCATCGCAGCACTGTTTATAATAGCCAGGACATGGAAGCAACCTAGATGCCCATCAGCAGACGAATGGATAAGGAAGCTGTGGTACATATACACCATGGAATATTACTCAGCCGTTAAAAAGAATTCATTTGAATCAGTTCTAAAGAGATGGATGAAACTGGAGCCCATTATACAGAGTGAAGTAAGCCAGAAAGATAAAGAACATTACAGCATACTAACACATATATATGTAATTTAGAAAGATGGTAACCGTAACCCTATATGCAAAACAGAAAAAGAGACACAGAAGTACAGAACAGACTTTTGGACTCTGTGGGAGAAGGTGAGGGTGGGATGTTTCGAAAGAACAGCATGTATATTATCTATGGTGAAGCAGACCACCAGCCCAGGTGGGATGCATGAGTCAAGTGCTTGGGCCTGGTGCACTGGGAGGACCCAGAGGAATCGGGTGGAGAGGGAGGTGGGAGGGGGGATCGGGATGGGGAATACGTGTAACTCTATGGCTGATTCATGTCAATGTATGAAAAAACCCACTGAAACGTTGTGAAGTAATTAGCCTCCAACTAATAAAAAAAAAAAAGAAAAGAAAAGCAGCCTCTACCAAAAATGATAAAAATATTAAAATGTAAGTTAAATATAATTAGAAAGAAAAACATATTATCTATTTTTAAATGTCTTTGCTATTTCTAATCTTTTCAGATAGTTTTCCTGATATTTCTCCAAGTATTAAGTGAGAAATAACACTAATGTTAATAAACTCTTCCAGAGAATATCAGCCATAATAAGAATTCCTAATTCGTTTGATGAGACCAGTATGACCTTGCTTCCAAAATCTTCAGCAAACATTATAATAAATGAAATTACAGGCAAATTTGCATCATGGACATAAAAGCAAAAAAATTCTACCTTATATACTAGCAAATTAAATCAATTAGTATATAAAAATGATGATATATCAAAACTTTGTCAATTTACTTAGAGGGCTTAGAGGTATTGAAAGAATCATTCAATGGATAAGGCAAAGTACAGAAAATGTTGTATATATGATTCAAAGATGATTTCAAAAAAACAATTATTGGTTGGTGAAATGGCCAAAATGAAGCAGAAGGGTATGGGAGAATGTGTGTTTTTGAGAAACTCAGTGCAAGTCTAAAATGTATCTTAAAGTATAAAAACTATGTTTGAGCGACCCATCAATAACTCTTTTGTTATATGAATCAGAATAAAATTGGGAATGCAGAAGGGGATGTACGAAAATGTCCAGCATCATTTATGTTAGCAGGCAGAGAGAAACAGTCTGAGTCCATCAGTATGGGAATATGTAAATAAATAAGCTATATGCTTTTCATAGTGTCTCTATAACATTAAAAGTGCTGAATTATTTGTGCACAAAACAAAGTGAAATGATTTTCAAAGCAAGTATGGAAAATAGGATGTATATAAATGTAAAATACACTTACATAAATGTTGAAACAACATGTAGAAAAAGTTTATAAACTTAATTATAGTGTTTATGGGATAGAGAGGGAAAGAATTGGAAATTATAGCTGAAAGGGGAGAGAAGGATTGCTGATGATAATATGCCATGAATGTAGGGATGGGATTATCTCAATTCTGCACTGAATTCCAAAAAAATAATAAGGCAGACAAGGAAATAGTAATATGTAAACCTGACAAGCATTTTCTAAATAAACAAAAATTAAGGAGGAAATATATTTGTCAAGTAGGAATGACATCAGAGAAATGTAGATCATGAAATTAAAATACCAGACACATGTAAATGTCCTCAGTCAGGAGATATTGAAAAGGAGAATAGTAGTGTCATTTCTGAATAAGGTTTGTGCAGCCTCAACACCTGGTCCAGTTGCTGTCACAAAATTGTCATGCAATAGCTGTTAGCTAAATCAAAATGAAGGAAGGATTGAATATTTCCTATTTTTTATTAGCCAATTTTGTAAGGTGAAGTTTGGTAAAAGCACCAAATTTTCAGATCTTTACTGTTAAATGTAAACTGTTGCTTGAGGGAAAAAAAAATGGGAAAAGTGAAAGAAGATGCCATCTGGCTACAAACACCCTTCTGTTCTAACTGCAGGTCTTAAGCTTATTACCTATGGGTATAAAACAAAATGCCAAAGTGCTGCTTGAAACCAATCCAGAATTAAATAGCCCTGTATCGTAGCTCCTGGATCTGAAGATATCATCTCTAGATTGTAACTGAAGGAGCTCAGCCTCCGCCTGAAAGTTAATATTTTTCGCTTATTACCTGACTCTGGACGTTCACAGTATACAAGACTATCAGTGAATAAAGACTCAGAGAAAACCAGCATGGTATGAAAAGTCTCATGTATTTCAAATTGTCCTTATAGAACCTGTCTGCACTCAGGGTACAGAATGCCACCTATCAATCACACTGCTGTTTGCAGATGTCTTTAGTCCTATGGAAGTAGCAAGGTAATAAAGAATGTTTTTGCATTTAGACTCCCAATTAGGAACACTTTATCACAGTCTTTCCTTTCTCCAGAGTGTCACCTTGAAAGTAGCCTTGACAATAACATGCAAAATTATTATCCACATGTTCAGTAGTTTCCAAACATCTTTGATTGCTACACTGTTTCAATATTTTAATCTAATCTGTCAAGTAGAATGGATATACATGACTATTAAATTGTAAATTAATTAAGTTAAATCTGAGTAAGTGACTTTACCAAGATCTTTAAATAGTAGACCTAGAGAGTCAGAAAGCCTGGATTTAAGTTGAATAAATATGGCAATTTTCACTGAGGAGTAAAGTAAGTGGTTCCATCTGGTTTGTGAAATTTACCTCACAAATAAAAAGAATCAGTCAAGCTACTTCACTGGCAGGATTAGCAATTAAATTACAAGTTTATCTGGAATCAAGAATAAAGAGAATAATAGGCTGAGTTTTTCAGTGCAAATAAAAATGTTGTCATTTTTTTACTGCTAATCAAATATATAAATCATCTTGAATTCCTGACATGGTTATAGTAAAACATCTGCTGGTAGCTTATAAACCAACAAAGCACACAATTAATGAATAAAATATGCAATAAAGGTTTTAAAAATTGACATCATAAGTTAGATATAATAATAACATATTTGGATTCAAGGACAGTGTCAGGACAAATGCCTTATTTGTAGCACTGGAATGTAAGCTTGCCAAATTAAATATGAAATGCACTTACAATTTTTGAAAACATTCAGTAAATACATTTGTTATCAAAGTTTTACTGCACAAAATTGCTTGGGAATAAATCCAGAGGTTTGCAGTTCAATTATGTCAACTATTAAGAGAATTAAAATTTTCCATTTGAATATGGCTTTGTCATACATTTAGTTGTTTCACTAACAAAATATTCAAACATATAAGTGTTAAGAATTGCTCAGGAAATAAAAGTTATATGAGAAACTAATGTTTTACTTTCAGAAGTTCACATCAAATGTTTTATAGGAAATTTAAAAATCAATCAAGGTAATATTTTATATTCTATATATATATTGTTTTTGGATACATAAATTATGTATATATGTGTGTACAGATTTGTTTAACAATGATACTTAGGGATTCAATACTGCACAGATACTGTAATATCATGTTTTACTCATTAGTTTATATTTTGTCTTCTCTGATTGACACCTATAGTATATTTATGTCTTTTTAGTGTATATGATATTAGCATACTATATATATTTGAATATTAGTGTGTCAGAAGATTATCACTTTCCTAAAAGTAAGATCTTATTATTCTTAATTTGCAAGACTCACTAACTTTTGCTATATTTTACCCCATTTTCCTTAGAAAATAAATCTTAACTGTGTTTACATGTGAATGGCAGCATTATGGCAATTATTTTCTTTTTAATGCTTTTCTACCTTTCCTCATATTTAGTGCAATAAAATATATTACTTTCCTAATAAAAATGTATGATTATTGTTTAATAACATTAATTCCAGATTACTTTCTTAAAATCAATTATGTCTAGTTAGTCATTCAACAAACATTGTTTTCCTTTTTCTAGGAGCTATGTGAGCCACTAATATTATAGGCTTGATTTATTCTTTATTGTGGGAACAAATATGTAAAAGGTCATTAAATTACAGTAAGAAAGTTGCACTTTTGTAAGCAGATATAAAATGCTGTTCTGCCTAAAATTAAAGAGAAGACTTAGGGTCTAAGCCTGAAAGCAGGTATTTAGGTTGATGAAAAATTAATTGCAGTCTCAGACCATGAATTTTATATCATTATAATTAGGCTCAAATATATCTTTATTAATCAGAATAGGAACCATTATAATCAACACCTTTTTGCCAACAAGAATTGAGTTTATTTATTCCTGTAACATAAAAATCCATGCTTCAGGATTTGATGAACTCTTGGAAAGCATTTTCTGTCTCCTGCTGCTTGTGGAAGCATTTTCCCTGCAAAAAGTTGTCCTCGAGATATTTGAAGAAATGGTAGTTGGTTGGTTAGAGGTCAGGTCGTTATAGTGGATGAGGCAAACCTTCCTAGCCCAATTTGTTCAACTTTTGAAGTGATGGTTATGCGCTTAGGACTGGTCGTGCAGTCAGAACTATCATGAAGAAGAATTGGGCCTTTTCTGTTGACCAGTGCCAGCTGCAGGCATTGCAGTTTTTGGTGCAGCTCATGGGTTTGCTGAGCATACTTCTCAGATGTAATGGTTTTGCTAGGATTCAGTAAGCTATAGTGAATTAGACTGGCAGCAGACCACCAGTAACCATGACCTTTTTTTTCGTGCAAGTTTGGCTTTGGGAAGTGTTTTAGAGCTTCTTCTTGGTCCAACTTCTTAGCTAACCAGCCTCTTGCTGGTTGTCATATAAAATTCACTTTCCATTGCACGTCACAATCCAATCGAGAAATGGTGCATATAATAAGAGAAGACAACACTTCAAAACAATGATGTTTTTGATTTGCAGACAGCTCATGAGGCACTCACATATCCAGCTTTCTCACCTTTCCAATTTGCTTTAAATGCTTTTGACAACCTAGAATGGTCCATGTTGAGTTCGTCCAGCAACTTCTTGTGTTGTAAGAGGATCAGCTACATTGATCCTTTCAATTGTTCATTATCAACTTCTGATGACCAGCCACTGCATTCCTCATCTTCAAGGGTCTTGTATCCTTTGCATAACTTCTAGAACCAACAAGCCACTGTATTCCTCATCTTCAAGGGTCTTGTATCCTTTGCATAACTTCTTGAACGAACCCTACAATGCACATTCATTAGCAGTTCCTGGACGAAACGTGTTGTTGATATTTTGAGTTGTCTCCGCTGCTTTAGGAACCATTTTGAACTTGAATAAGAACATCATTTTGTATAACATCATTTCCCTAGTCTAAAATAAATATATAATGAGCAGCAAGTAATGTCATAAGCAAAAAAAAAAAAAACACACACACACAAAAAGTGTGCATTAAAATCATGTAAATGATTAAAGTGACTTATCCTAAATTATTAAAATGATAATATAACCACATTTATTTAAGAATGTATTCCAGTGTCAAACAAAGGTCAACAGTGCAAGACTGCAATTACTTTTGCACCAATGAAATAGAACCTGATCCACAAAATTCTTAAGAAATAGACTCTCCAGGTTCAAGATGTATTTATGAGAACTTACTTCATATTATGTCTGCTAGTCCAGAATAGAATGGAAGTAGTTGAGGGAGAAATATATAAAGCTAAAAATAAAAACAAAGTCAAAATGAATTGATTATTTTTTCATCTTATAAATTTTATTATTAGATTACTGAAGAACATCTAAAAATTTTTTAAAGTTTAGTAATTTGAACAGAATTTCACTAATCCTTAAGTTCACTATTGTACTTCAGAACAAAACCCATCAATAGTAATTCAAGATGACACAATATTATTGACTCCAGAACCAAAGAATTTTAAACTTTATATATATTCATATATTTCAATGAATAGATTCCTAGATGTATTTTTATTTTTGGCTTCCCTTCTGGAATCTACACCAGAGTAAAGTATTTTCCAACCAAATTTTCGAAGTTTTAACTGTTAGCTACTCTAGAGGATAATGAGTTATTTCATTGATGTTCTTTCATATGGCTCCCCAAACTTAATTTCATATATGACATATAGAATATATTTAAAATATACTCTACCTAGTTGATAAAAAGGACTTTATTTAATGCTGACATTTATATATGTATATATGTATTATTTTTCTATTTTAAAAGAATTTGTAATTATATTTATAAAGCATTTGTAACTGGGTTAGTAAGATAGAAAGTAAAATGTGTAGGATTAAAATTTAAATATAGAGACTGATCATTTTTATGACTAAAGCTAAAGTCTAAAGGTGATGAACTAAAAAATGAAGAAAATGTGATGTCAAATATGAGAAAAGAAGCATACCATTTCCTAAGAAACACAGTTTTCCCTGTTACTATATTCCTAAGGAAGTTCTTTCATGTGAAGAACAATGAATGATGTAAAGAAAAGTACTCCCAATAAAAGTTGTATGGCAATTTTTAAAAGTGGAATTCATGTGGCTCTTTATTTTAGAAACCTGCAATAAAATTCAATACACTGCATTGAAGTTCACGTCAGTCCAGGATTCTGCCAGTGGCTACACTCACATTATCCCAATGTGGAGTCCTTTGGCTGCCAGACTCTATCAAACGCTAGAATGTAGACTTCTAAGAAAAATGAGTAGTTCTTCTTTTACAGTATATTCTCTAAAGCCATGTAATCTCTTTCAGCTGGAATTTCGACAAGAAATTACAACATCTGGTAGGTAACTAGGGCTAATAATTGGTAGGGCTGATTAAGGGCAGATGCATTAGTCTTCTTCAGCAGGTGCTAGAATAAACATTTTTATAAGGATTAAGAAAACAAACTAATGGATGATTTATCTACAAAAATATGGTCAAAAACTTCTGTCATGGACAATATCTTTTGATTGGAATGTTTACAAAATGTAGAAAATAAAGGAAACAGCTAGTATTTTATTCTTAGTTTTTTGTTATTTGTTTTTTAAATGCACGTAGGTATACACACTCAGGGGTTTCCCTGGTAGCTCAGACGGTAAAGCGTCCAACTACAGTGCGGGAGACCTGGGTTCGATCCCTGGGTTGGGAAGATCCCCTGAAGAAGGAAATGGCAATCCACTCTAGTACTCTTGCCTGGAAAATCCCATGGATTGAGGATCCCGGTAGGCTACAGTCCATGGGGTCGCAAAGAGTTGGACACGACTGAGCGACTTCACTTCACTTCAATTCACTTCATACACACTCATATATATATATGAGTGTATCATATCTATGTATCATAGAGAAAGATAAAAGATCACTTTTTCTCTAGCTCATTACCCATAAAAATTACAGTACATTCTAAAGTGTGCTTAGCTTCTTACCTTTTGTATACTGTTAATTTATCTTCTAATTCAAATAGCTTATTTTGTTTCTCTTTAGCTGTATAATTCCCATGTTCCATAATGCTTTGTGCTGAGATAATTTGACATATACATATTTTTTAAAATTTTTATGCAAAATGAATGATATAACTCTATGACTTAAAATAGTCAATGTATTCGTTTGACCAGTTTTCTTAATCCCCTAATTTTATTTTTAATTTCTATGTATTTATTTTGTTTTAATAGACTTTACTTTTTAGAGCACTTTTAGTTTCACAGCAAAATTGAGCAGGAAGTCCAGAGACTTACCATTTATCCTGGGTCCATGCATGCTCCTCTGTTATCAACATCCCTCACCAGAGTGGTACATTTGTTACAATCAGTGAAATTGCACTGACACATCATTATCACCCAAAGCCCATAGTTTGCATCTGTTGTTGTTGTTCAGTCACAAAATCATGTCCCACTCTTTGCAACCCCATAGGCTGTAGCACACCAGGCTCCTCTGTCTTCCACTGTCTCCCAGACCTTGCTCAAATTCACATTCACTAAGTTGGTGATGCTATCCAACCATCTTGTCCTCTGCCACCCCCTTCTTCTTTGCCTCCAGACTTTCCCAGTATCAGGGTCTTTTTCAACGAGTCAACCCTTCGCATCAGTGACCTAAACATTGGAGCTTTAGCTTCAGCAGCAGTCCTTCCAATGAATATACAGGGTTGATTCCCTTTAGGATTGACTGATTTGATCTCCGTGCAGTCCAGGGGGTTTTCTCAAGTCTTCTCCAATACCAAATCCCAATGCATCAATTCCTTGACATTCAATCTTCTTTATGGATACTTTATATTAGGGTTCACTTTCAATGTTGTACAAACTATAGATTTGGAAAAAATTGTGGTGACATACATCCAACATTATGGCACTCCCCTGGTGGCTCAGACATTAAATAATATGCCTGCAATGCAGGAGACCCAGGTTCAACCCCTGGGTTGAGAAGATCTCTTGAAGAAAGAAATTGCATCCCACTCCAGTATTCTTGCCTGGAGAATTCCATGGACAGAGGAGCCTGGTGGGCTACAGTCCGTGGAGTCGTAGAGTCGGACACGACTGAATGACTAACACCAGTGGCTCAGTGGTAAAGAGTCTGCCAATACAGGAGATGTGAGTTCAATCCCTGGGTCACTAATATCCCTGGACAAGGAATTGACAACCCACTCCAGTACTTCTCCATGAGAAGCTACGTGGACAGAGGATCCTGGTGGGCTGCAGTCCATGAGATCACAAAAGAGTCAGACAAGACTTAGTGACTAAACAGCAACAACCATCATTATAGTATCTTGCAAAGTAGTTTCATAGCCCTAAAATGCCCCTGTGCTTTTCCTATTCATTTTCTCCCCTGTCCAACCCTTTGCAAACATAAATTATCTGTCTCTTTAATTTTGTCTTTTCCAGAATGTCATGTAACCTGAATTATACAGTATGTAGCTTTTTCAGATAGGTTTCTTACACTTAGTAACATACATTTCAGCTCCCCTCATGCCTTTTGATGGCTTAATAGTTCATTTCTTTTTATTACTGAATAATATTCCATTGGATGTACCATAGTTTTTAAAAATCATTCACCTATTGGAGGACATCTCTATTGCTTCCAAGTTTTTAGTTTAATTTTTCAGGAGTTTTAGGTGTACAGAAGAGTAAGCACAAACTACAGTTTCCATATATCCCCTCTCTGCCTACCCTTGTATCCCTTATTATTAAAATTTTATATCAGTGTAATACATTTGAAATAATTGAAGAGTCAATAATGTTCCATTGTTAACTAAAGTTCATAGTTTACATTGCTTCACTCTTTGTGCTGTGTGTTCTATGAGGATTGACAAATTTATAAAATGTATCCACCATTTACGGTATCAAACAGAATAGTTTGTTGTTGTTTATTTAGTAGCTTAATGGCTTAGTCCAGTCGCCTCTTTTACAGCCCCATGGACTGTAGCCCCCCAGGCTCCTCCGACCTTGGGATTCCCCAGGCAAGAATACTAGAATGGGTTGCCATTTCCTTCTTCAAGGGATCTCCTCAACCCAGGATCAAACCCTGAATTTTGTCTCCTGCATTGGCAGGCAGATTTTTACTGCTGAGCCACCTGGGAAGCCACAGAATAGTTTCCTTACCCTAGAAGTCTCCTGTTCTATCTATTTAGTCATTCCTCTCTTCCCTGAACTCCTGGAAATTACTGATCTTTTTACTGTCTCCAGAATTTTACCTCTTACCTGATATATAGTTGGAATCATACAGCATGTAATCTTTTCAGGTTTATTTATTGCTATAATGGAATTTTTATGTTATTATTCAACAATATTTAAGATAAAAGATACTTTAAAAGTACATTTTAAAAAGTTTCCCAGATACTTTAATATACATGAGAAAAATATACCTAGAACGTATACACATAAACATATTTTTTTAAATGGCCAAGCATGTTTTTGAAGTGTTTTCAAAACCTTGCTAGGTAATACCAGTGAAACCAAATAAAAACCAAATGAAAACAATATAAGTCAAATGAAGCCATGATATTGATAGCAAAAGATAAACAGGAGCGGGGAATAAAATTATCACTTGAAGAATAACAGTACTCTTCTGCCCAACCCTAAAATCAGATCCTGGCAAGTTAAAAAGTAAGGACCTAGGAGCCTATCTACCTCTAGTTGCTAATAAGTCAAAGAGCTTGAGATGCAGAAAGATTTGATAAAGTCATCCCATTAGACAGGAGTAGTTTGGTATCAAATCCAGGTTCCTGAGGTTGCAATATTTTCTTTCTACTTAAGCCGTATTATTAAACTTTGGAATATCTACTAGGCTAGCCTAGGCTGCTCCGGTATCTTTTCTCTGATATAAGCTGTCAGTCTTAAAGTTCTTACTTGTGTCTTAATATCTATCTACTTAATATCTTCTTTTTCTATTACTGATTTGAAGACTTTTTTTTGTTTTCGATTTTTAGAAGAGTTACTACACTTTGCGTAGTATGACTTTATTTGTATTTTTCCTTGATTGAATTTTAGAGACCTTCTTGAATCTGTTCATAGATATTTGCTTGATAAATTCATTATCCATATTCTCAGTCAAAATATATTTGATATTTGACTCATGGTCCACTTTTTTGTTTTGCTCTTTTCCTGTAACTCTCATTCCATTTTTTTTTTTCACTTTAATCTTCATATTTGCTAATGACCTCTTTTCACTTCATTGGTTCTCTCTCCAGCTGTTTCCAATGCCCTGCTCATCATCAAGTTTTTAATATAAATTATTGAATTGTTCAGTTCTGGCATTTTAATTGGTGTTTTTGTTGGTTTCTGTGATAGCATTTTGATCAGTTCATATATTTTCTTAATATATGAGTCATGATTATTTTTTATCTTTATTTGCAGTCTAGAACCATTGAATCACTTCTTGCCTGTTAGTCTTTGTTTTTCTTTTGGTATTAATTCTTGGTATAATTGGTAATTTGGGGTCAACACCAGACCTGGTGTCTGAAAAGTCATAGAGGCTCTAGACAATGTTGTCTTTGTCTAGAAAAGATAGACCCTAAGCCCCTTCACTCAATAAAATCAAGGTAGGCGATTACCTGATAATAAAATATGTGTGGTCTGAGTCTCCTCTGACTATGATTTATGACCTCTGTAAGGTAAAATCCTCTATGGCTCCCAAATGAACTTTTCAGGGTTTACCTAACCCCCTTAGTGCTTTTTTTCTCCAGAATTATTCAGCTGCTAAAAGTTTCCATTAAATCTCAAATGTTTTTTGTTTAGCCTTTCAGCCTCATCCTGAGTGGCCTTATAGCAAATGACTTAAATAAAGCCCTGCACAGAATCCAAGTTTCACTTTTTTTCACCTACCCTTTCTCTATTAGTACATTAGTCCCTCAAGATCTAGCTGCTTTGGCAAGCCTGAAATCTCGTTTTTGTCTCCTCAGGACCGTGAGATTGCAGACAGTGATGCTGTCCTCTCTATAACTTATCGATTCTCTTCTAACGTTTTAACCTCAGCCTCTAGTCTTGAGCTGTTTAAGTTGGCAACTGCTTCGGAAGGAAAATAAGTAAACAAGAAGCTAATTCATAAGTCTCTTTCCTTTCAGCATCTTGGCCCTCCAAGTCCAACTACCTTGAAATATGTTACCCCTCTTCACAGTGAAAAGGATTGCTATGATATTGAAACACAAAGAAAAACAAAATAACAAGAGTTGGTGAGGATGTAGAGAAATTGGAACCCAAGTGTACTACTACATCAGTAAAATGGTGCTGTCATTCTGAAGAAAAGTATAAGGCAACTCAGGAAATTAAATATAGAATTTTTAAAGTAAAATAATCTATTATTGGTCCCAGTAAATCCACTTCTGCATATTATGCCACAAAATTGAAAGCATAACCTCAAAGAGATATTTGTACATGCATTTTTTTTTCCATTTATTTTTATTAGTTGGAGGCCAATTACTTTACAATATTGTAGTGGGTTTTGTCATACATTGACATGAATCAGCCATGGATTTACATGTGTTCCCCTCCCGATCCCCCCTCCCACCTCCCTCTCCACCCAACTCCTCCGGGTCCTCCCAGTGCACCAGGCCCGAGCACTTGTCTCATGCATCCCACCTGGGCTGGTGGTCTGCTTCACCATAGATAATATACATTTCAATGCTGTTCTCTCGAAACATTCCACCCTTGCCTTCTCCCACAGAGTCCAAAAGTCTGTTCTGTACTTCTGTGTCTCTTTTTCTGTTTTGCATATAGGGTTATGGTTACTATCTTTCTAAATTCCATATATATGGGTTAGTATACTGTATTGGTCTTTATCTTTCTGGCTTACTTCACTCTGTATAATGGGCTCCAGTTTCATCCATCTCTTTAGAACTGATTCAAATGAATTCTTTTTAATGGCTGAGTAATATTCCATGGTGTATGTGTACCACAGCTTCCTTATCCATTCATCTGCTGATGGGCATCTAGGTTGCTTCCATGTCCTGGCTATTATAAACAGTGCTGCGATGAACATTGGGGTGCACGTGTCTCTTTCAGATCTGCTTTCCTCGGTGTGTATGCCCAGAAGTGGTATTGCTGGGTCATATGGCAGTTCTATTTCCAGTTTTTTAAGGAATCTCCACACTGTTCTCCATAGTGGCTGTACTTGTTTGCATTCCCACCAACAGTGTAAGAGGGTTCCCTTTTCTCCACACCCTCTCCAGCATTTATTGCTTGTAGACTTTTGCATAGCAACCATCCTGACTGGCATGTAATGGTACCTCATTGTGGTTTTGATTTGCATTTCTCTGATAATGAGTGATGTTGAGCATCTTTTCATGTGTTTGTTAGCCATCTGTATGTCTTCTTTGGAGAAATGTCTGTTTAGTTCTTTGGCCCGTTTTTTGATTGGGTCATTTATTTTTCTTGAATTGAGCTGTAGGAGTTGCTTGTATATTTTTAGATTAATCCTTTGCCTGTTGCTTCTTTTGCTATTATTTTCTCCCAATCTGAGGGCTGTCTTTTCACCTTACTTATAATTTCCTTTGTTGTGCAAAAGCTTTTAAGTTTCATTAGGTCCCATTTGTTTATTTTTGCTTTTATTTCCAATATTCTGGGAGGTGGGTCATAGAGGATCCTGCTGTGATTTGTGTCAGAGAGTGTTTTGTCTATGTTCTCCTCTAGGAATTTTATAGTTTCTGGTCTTACATACATCATGACCAAGTGGGCTTTATCCCAGGAATGCAAGGATTATTTAATATCCGCAAGTCAATCAATGCCATACACCACATTAACAAATTGAAAGATAAAAACCATATGATTATCTCAATAGATGCAGAAAAAGCCTTTGACAAAATTCAACACTCGTTTATGATTAAAACTCTCCAGAAAGCAGGAATAGAAGGAACATACCTCAACATAATAAAAGCTATATATGACAAACCCACAGTAAGCATTACCCTCAATGGTGAAAAATTGAAAGCATTTCCCCTGAAATCAGGAACAAGACAAGGGTGCCCACTCTCACCACTACTATTCAACATAGTTTTGGAAGTTTTGGCCACAGCAATCAGAGCAGAAAAAGAAGTAAAAGGAATCCAGATAGGAAAAGAAGAAGTGAAACTCTTGCTGTTTGCAGATGACATGATCCTCTACATAGAAAACCCTAAAGACCCTACCAGAAAATTACTAGAGCTAATCAACAAATATAGTAAAGTTGCAGGCTATAAAATTAACACACAGAAATCCCTTGCATTCCTATACACTAACAATGAGAAAACAGAAAGAGAAATTAAGGAAACAATACCATTCACCATTGCAACAAAAAGAATAAAATACTTAGGAGTATATCTATCTAAAGAAACAAAAGACCTATACATAGAAAACTACAAAACACTGATGAAAGAAATACATGCATGTTTATATTCATAATTGCCAAACTGTGGAAGCAACCTAAGTATACATCCATGGATGAATGGATTAAAGAAAAAATGTAGCATATACATACAATGAAATATTATTTAGACTGAAAAAAAGGAAGAAATTCTGGGGTTAATTCTAACAACAATAGTTAATTTCACTTGATCTTAGCCAAAAGGCCAAGAAGCAATAACAAAGGTTAATTTCAAAGACTTTATTCTAAGTGAAATAAGAGAGAGGCAAGAGGACAAGTTTTGTATAATTATATTCACATTTAGCACTTAGAGTTGCAAAGTTTAAAGATGTAAAGTACTGAGAGAAATAAAGTAGAATAGTGGCTGCCAGAGACTGGGGGCGTGGGTTTTGGGAAGTTATTATTTAATGGGTACAGAGTAGCTGTTGGAGATGATTAAAATTTCTGACCATGTATAGCGATGATTGCATAATAATGCAAAGGTACTTATGTCACTGAACTATGTATTTAGAAATGGTAAACATAGCAAATAGTATGTGATGTATATTTCTCCACAACAGCAATGTATATTTACCTTCAAAGACAATGTGTTTGTGCTTTATTACTTTGTTAAACGTTTTGTAGATATTTTCAGTAAGTGCTTTAGTATGCTATGAGCTACTCTGCCATAGGCACTCTGATTACTCATAGACATTATAAAATGCATTTAACCTCAATTGATGTTTATCAAGAACTTACTAGTACTTGTGCTTGTCTCTACTGACATTATGATAAATTCTAAAGATAAAAATAGAAGTGAAATAATAGAAAATATACAATTGACTTGAAAAACATGGATTTGAAGTATTCCACTTATATGTGGATATTTTTCAGTAAATCTGTATTATCATACTAGCTAATCTGATGTTGGCTGAATCTGTAATGTGAAAATGTGGATATAGAAGGTCAATTTTTGACCGCAAGGAAGTTCTGTGCCCCTAACCCTGATGCTTGCTGTTCAAGGGTCAACTGCGGATATTGATCTCTGCCCCTGGTTCCCGGATCAGAGCTCCTAAAACCCTTATAATTTTCTGAGAAAGACAGTAGGGATATCTTTCTTTCGTTCTGCTATTTGCTATTTAACCCTGTTGTTTGGGTGAATTCCTGGTGAATGTCTTGGATGATAGGAGTGTCTTTTGTTCTAATGAGGGGGCTCTTCCTGGACGCCTAGATAGATTCAGGATGGGGATAGTCGTCAGAAAGACCAACCTATGATTAGAAGCTTGGAATATTCAGCCCAACCTCTCTCCAAAGAATGACAGAGGGGCTAGAGGCTGTTAATGATTAATCATGCTTGCATGATGAAACCTTCGTAAAAACTCCAAAGTTACAAAGGTTGGTGAGCGCCTCTGTTGGTGAACCCATGGAGGTGCTGGGACTCTGGTCTGGAGAGTGCATGAAAGCTCCACACCCCCTCGCAGACCTGACCCTGTGCATCACTTCCATCTGGCTCTTCCTGAATTTTATCTTTCATAATAGACCAGTGACCTAGTAAAATAATGTTCCTCTGAGTTCTGTGAGCTCCTTTGTCAAATTAAACCTGATGAGGGGGCCTCTGGGGACCTCTGATTTATAGCCAATTGTTCAAAAGCACAGGTAACAACCTGACCTTACAAGGTGCATGTGAAGTGGGGAGTAGGGGGAATCTCATGGGACTGAAACCTTAACTTGTGGGGTCTGTGTCCAGGTACATAGTGTCAGAATTGGATTAAATTGTAGGACACCCACCTGGTGTCTTAGAGGATTCTTGATTGTGTGGAAAACCCACACATCTAGTATCAGAAATATTGTGAGTAAAGGAAAAATACAAGAGATTTTTTTTCCAACTCAGAGGCATAATACCTTCCCTTAGTAAAGTCAGAACACAGGGATAGAGTTTCTAGTAAATAAGGATTTATAAGGCTTTGCAAAAAACAGTGGAATAAAACAAAGGAAGTTTTTAAGGAGACAAAGAAAATGATACATATGGGAATTTTTGTGAAGCAATAAACTGTTGTTGTGATAAGATCATAATTTACCATAAAATAGTTTGGAATATGAAAGATATTTTAGGTTAAATTTATCCTTGGATACTGATAAAATAAAATTTGCCTTTTTAGAGGATAAGGCCATCAAATACATTAAAAAGAATTTTAATTGGATACATTAATGATAATAAGAATTTTAAATTCAGGGGCAGAAGATTGAGATAATTATGCCCATCAGTTTGTGAAACATTGTCATTATTACATCGTTTGTCCATAAAAATTCTCTCACTTAATGTTTACTATTTTGTTTATTCATTCTTTCTTTCCTTTTATTTATATATCTATTTTCACTCCCATTACCAGTGCATGCCTCCTCTTTGTAGTCAACCATTGTATTCCTTTTGGTGATTCTATGTGTTTTGACACAAATATCATCTGTTATGCAAGTATTTTTAATTTATACAAATATTACTCTATTTTTTACATTTCCTAGGTATTGTTTGTAGGTGTAGCTTTATTCATTTGCTGCACATGGCTGCATGACATACCCTATATTTTACTCGTTCACTTTTCTTGGGATGGATTCTCAGATTTTATCCAAGTACCAACACACTCCTCCAAAGCATGTACTCCCGCTCTGCCGCACACACAAAAAGGCAGTACACAAGCCTATCCCCACATTTTCATGGGACATTGACAACTAATTCATTGGTGGAAGAAAAGTAAAATATTTACCCATGACTCTAAATTGTATATGAAAAGCTAGAAACAAGATCGATAATAAAGCTATTACCTAGAATAATTTCTACCTATATCGCAACAAAAAATCATATTTTACCTCTTAAAAGTTTCCAAATGTACATGTTTAAAAATTTGAAAAAACCACAAGTCTAAGCTGTCATCTTCAAAATTTTAATTTAACATTCAGATGAAGAGATGTCCTTTTTCTGTCATCTGGGTAGGTTGAAACTAACCCAGATCTACATTATTCGTCTGGATCTGTGTTGTTACAAAAATTACCATTGATTGAAAACAAATATTTTAAGAAATTCTGTGATAAATGAATAACCATAGAGAAAGATTGCAGCATAGGCATTGAAGATGAAAGAGCTTTCCTGGTGTGATAACATATTAATAAAGTGCTCTCTAGAAGAAAAAAAAATCATATATTTGAGTTGTCAGTAGGAATACCATATTATCCTACTTTTCTTCTCACCTGCCAGAAATATTAATATCTCTCTAACATAGATTATAATTCACTGACATTTTTAGCATCAGTCTTATCCTTGTGCTATTTTAATTTTAGTCTAAAAAGTATCGTGGAGTTAGCTGAATTTTTATTAGAAGATTTCTCAATAAACTAGATAATAACATTGCATCAAGTGAGTAGGGTTGAGATGAGAGAAGAGAGAAGTCAAAATGTGGTTCAGAGGAATAGCACCATTGATTGATCCCGCAGTGAGCTTGGCAGCTAAAAAACAATCCCGAGATTGTCCAGAGGGGCATATGGTGACTGGATATTGATATCACCACATTGAAAGCTATGAAAGCCATCCCAGGTGGGGCTTGGGAGACATGATTTTTGGACAAGACAGCTTTTTGCAGCTAAGATATTTCCCAGTAAGACTGAAAGTTAAAAGTTTTCTGCTATTAGTTTTCCCAGTAGGTCCTTCATTGAAGTGAGATCTGACTTTTGCTGGACTTAGCGGGCTTACCTGATGGCGATAACCAACATCCTCATTTCTGAGAAATCTCAGGCCAAGGCAACTGCACTTGTCCATTGACTGTAAAAATTTGTCAAGAGGGGTCAATGAATTCTGGGTCAAAAAATTGTTTCATGACAAAAATTTGGCAAAGAATCATGGCTTGTTCGTTGGGGCAACTGCCTTCAGTCTGTCTTCACATTCACCTAATATCCTCTTAGTCTCAAGCTAGTAAGATGACTACAGTTTGGGGTTCAATAAGTTAACTTTACCTCCCCTTCCTATGCAACACATCTCTTCTCAATCTACACACACACACACACATGCATGTATACACACAACTTAGTTTGTATGAGAGTAATTACAAAGCAGTTACTAGGAAGAATGTGAAACAGTAATTTTATTTACAGAAAATATTGTTCTGAGGCTCTTTTAAAATGTCTGCGACTATACAAATATCAATAATTTGTTCTGGGTGGCTTCATTTTTAAGATGAACTTTATAATCACTTGGAAGTAGACTTTTGTCTTATTAGAAATAACTTGTTTTCAGAATACCATGATACATATCTGAGTCAAATGAGAAATATGTGCTGGTAAATGAAGTCAGTGAGAGAAGGAAATGTTTTAAAAATTAAAAGGCAAACAATCTAAGAAAAAGAGGTACACATTAGTTCATAAATAATAATAAAAAATATTAACATGACAGAGTGACTGAATTGAACTGAATGGGGTTACATAGTAAAATAAATTCAGCTTACATTCTCTATCCCTATAGTTGTTAGACTGACTAAGAATGAGAAAGCTAAACTTTGGGCTAACTTAATAGCTGCATATAATTCACTTACTTTATTTGTGTGTGTGTGTGTGTGTGTGTGTGTTTTAAATAAAATGAGGGCAATAATATGTCTGTTTTATAGGGTTGTTGTGACAATGTGCCATTTGCTAAATTTCTCTGTACTAAACTCTTAGGATTAATTCCATAGTTAGGGTAGAAACCAAAAATGTTGTCTTGGATGTTTAGAAGGAATTTTTATACAAGACCTTACCTTGAGGCCTGCCTATGTATAGTTATCATACTCTAAGGTCTTATTCTTAATTTACAGGTCCAGAAATGTGATCTTGTTCAAAGAAGTGATTCTTGTTTTAGAAACTAAATTATCCGTACAGTAACAGACATCTATATGCAAAAACCAGAGGTGTCCTCAGCACTGCCTATCTTATTGACAAGAAGTTGTATCTCAGAAGCGGCCTGGATTCTTAGCCATGTTCACTATAGCCTCTTCAGTTTTTCAATATATCTGGGAAGCTGAATTATCAACAGAATTTAGTGGCACTCTACATAGGCTTTCAGTAAGTGTCTGTGGAGACATGGTAGTTTTAATTCTTTAATCACATCTTTTCAAGCTTTCATGCTAAACAGAGACCTCCTTTTTGAGTAGGTCTTCCTTCAGAGTTTATAAAATGTAAGTGAACACAGCATGTTCAAAGGGACACCGCTGCACCTATTTCAAAAGGTAAATGAGTGAGTTGGGGATGGGGGGAGTCCTTTTGGACAATTGTTTGGGGAAGTTTGTATTAGATAAAGTATTTCTCTCTTCTAGCCTTCTCAGAGTGTTGAGAATGCTAATGTGCATTATGAATCTCTGAGGGGGAACATATTTTGCAGTGGTTTCCTAAATTTATTTGAAAGCTGAGCTCTTTTTCCAGAGTTTATTGTAATTCTGATATACTATCAAACATATTTAGGAAAGACTGACACACAAATAGTGAAGCTTGAGGCTTTATACTTTTGTTACACAGATTAAAATATGGATGTTTTTTCAGTCACCCATTTACAGATGATAGTCTTTAAGGTACACATTGTTATTATTAATTTTTTATTTACTATTTTTCATAAGTCAAATGCCTGAGCTTCTTTGCCACTGTCTCTACACCAAGAAATATGATTTGTTTTTAATAGCATGCTTGGTTTCCCTACAGCACTCTTCATTAGCAAGTCTCTGTCTCTTGCACATCCTCAGTGTTATTAGTCGTTCAGTCGTGTCCAGCTGTCTGCCACCCATGGACTGTAGCCCTCCATGCTCCTCTTTCCATGGGATTCTCCAGGCAAGAATATTGGAATGGGTCGCCATTTCCTTCTCCAGCATCCTCAGAATGTAACCTTAACTTCATGTAAAAGTGGCACAATGCCACTGCTTCCGTGCACGTTTAAGATTGTATCATATGGTTAAATTTCGATCATTAGATCAAATCACACCAAAATTTTTTTTTTTCCCTGATTGTGATTCCAAAAGATGTCCTGTAAGAAAACTTTTTTCAAGAATATTAAAAATAAAATAATTTAGTGGTCAAACATTCTTATTGGATCGAATAACTACGATCTATTTCTCCATTATTTTAAGTAGCTGTTTATATGTATGTGTGTGCATATATATGTGTACATGCATATATATAATATATATTGCTGGTTCCCAAAATATATATAGGCTCATTGAATTTATAAAACATGTCCATTTTTTCTCCATTAACTGGATAACTGTGATCATATATGCCACCTCAGATTAATATATTTTTGTTTGGCGTTTTATTTTTATCCAGTATATATTAACTCTGATGATTTTGTTGTTAATGACATATGTTCTATAAGACTAGTGATTTGTGGATTGTTAGAAAAAGAAGGAATCATTTATCAAGGAATTGTATTATAAGTAGAAAAAACTCGGAAGACAAATTGCATTTTATTTTATTATGCTTTTTTAAAAACCACTCACATAGTTAAAAGAACACCAAATAAGAGATGCAAAGTACAGTATTTATTTTATTTAATATATAGTATATCTAAAACCTTTTTTACAGCTCTGACAATTGGTAAAGTATAAATTATGAAACAATAACTGGCTAAGAACTAAAGGAATAAATAGTGCTCCGGATAACAAAAGTTTTATTATTAAAAATAATCTCTAAAGACATTTCTATACAAGCTGAATGAGAAATCAGTTTTCTAAGTCTACCAATCTTTATTACTGTAGAGTTTATTTCCTAATAATAGGCAGGAATAAGGAAGTCCAATTATAATGAAAATAAAATACAGGTCTATAGCAAACAGCATAGTAAAAACACACGTATAAAGCAACCTACCAACTTATGTTTTATTTCTTGTTTCTCTTATGCTTGGGGAAAAATAGCTCATTATAAATTATAAATAATATCATAAAACAGGTAAGAAAAAGAAAATCCTTAGATACTTTAAAGAGAATTTTCTCATCTTTAAATAACAGTTGGAAATTAAATAGATTTTTTTATTCCTTTAGTGTGCAAGAAAGGATAAATAACAAAAAGACCTTTAAAAGTAATTTGTAATTATATTTTAGCAATCTAATACCTCCATTTCTCCATATATTTCTTTACTTAAGATATTTAATTTGCAAAGTCTCACAAATACTCACCATATTGAGCTCTAATTTGTGTCTAAATTGCCTTAAAGGTTATTTCCTCATACAAGTTGATATACACAGGGAATATCATTAGATACTCAATTCCATATAAAATATGTATTTATCTTCCTTCCTAATCACATTTTTGAAATGTATGATGCTAGTAATTTGCAAGATATTTTTTTTAACTTATCCAAAAAGTGTCTAAAATCTATATGTAATTGCCTCCTGGATTCTTTCACCTTTCTTTGAAAAGATTTTTAATGTAAATAATTAATCATATACCATATTTTCTGTGTTATTTAATGATCATATCGTTTTTTAAAACTTTTCTCTGTTCCATGTAAACACACTCATTTATTGACAATTATGTTTGCCTGTTAGGAGTAATTCAGATTCTGAGAATGGCCACCATCTAAGGACACCTTCTAATACCAGACAGACAAGGGTCTTAAAAACTATGTGAGATAGGACAGAGTGAATTATTGTCAGATGATTGCAAAGTTATGGTTGTGGATTTTAAATTCAACATAACATGGCTATTAATATTCTCTTAGTTAACCTTCATATCTATGATTTATTTTAAAGACAGTTTCTTATAATAAACTCCAAAAAAAATACTTCTGAATAAAAAATCAAGTGTGTGAAATCAAGTGTGTGAAAATTGTAATAAAGATGGCTTTGAAGTCTCTAAATCAAAAAATAAAGTGTGTGAAAATTGTAATAAAGATAGCTTTGCAGTCTCTAAATGCAAATCGTATGACCCTTGAATGATGGGTAAGAGTATTAAGAAGAGATGAGGATGAAGATCAATTCAAACAAAATATTTGAATCAGGAAATTTAAAAGGCTGAGTAATATTTCAGTGTGTGTGAGAGAGAGAGAGAGCAAGAGAGAGAGAGTTTCCTTATCCATTCATCTCACAGTGAGCACTTAGGTGTTTCCATATCTTGAATAGCATAAATAATGCTGCAACTGTAGACTTTCAGATATAAAATAAGTCACTGAGCTGTGACATAAGGAAGAGATCCAATAATATTATAACAACTTTGCATGGTGACCGGATGGCAACTGGTCTTATCGTGGTGATCATTTTATAATGTATAGAAATATTGAAACATTATGTTGCACACATGAAGCTAATATCAGTATAATATTTTATGTTATTTGTAACCCAGTTTTTAAAAAAGAAATTAAAATGACAAGACAGAACTTTTTGAAAAATTTTAGCTTTATAGTTTAGTAGATAAAGAGTGGATGATGATGAGAAAAGAATAATCTGAAAAACAAAGAATTATGGAGACACTCCAAGGGTGTTGAAAATCACTCCACAGAAGAAGCTTAAGATGCAGCAAGAGAAACAAGGTACCACCTTATTCCAGTCTGAATGGTCATCATCAAAAAGTCTACAAACAATAAATGCTGGAGAAAGTGTGGAGAAAAGGGAACCTTCCTGCACCATTGAAAACTGAAAACTGATAACTAATACATCCACTGTGGAAAACAATATGAAGAGTCCTTAAAAAAAAAAAAAAAACTAGGAATAAATCTACCACATGACCCAGCAATCCCGCTACTGGGCATATACTTTGAGAAAACCACACCTTTAAAAGACACATGTACCAGTGTTCATTAGAGCAATATTTATAATAGGACGTGGAAACAACTGAGATGTCATTGACAGATAAATGGATAAAGATGTTGTGGTATAATTATACAATGAAATATTACTCAGCTGTAAAGAAGAACTAATTTGAGTCAGTTGTAGTGAGGTGGATGAATCTAGAGCCTCTTAAAGAGAGTGAAGTCAGAAAGGGAAAAACAAGTATCATATATAAATGCATCAATATGTAATCTAGAAAAATGGTCCTCATGAACCTAGTAGAGAAATGAGTTGTGGACACATTAGGGAAAGATGGGGGTGGGACGGACTGGGAAAGTAGATTGACATATATTCACTATCATGTGTAAGACAGACAGTTAGTGGGAAGTTGCTAAATAACACAGGAAGTCAGCCTGGTGCCCTGTGATGACCTACCGGGGCAGGATGGGCTAAGGAGAAGAAGAGCAAGGGAAGGAATTTATATATGTAATTATGACTGAACTGAATTGTTGTACAGCAGAAAGCAATAAAAAGTTATAAAGCAATTTCCACCAATTAAAAAAAATTTTTAAAAGATACAGTAGGAGAGATGCTTTTTTGATATTATTCCTTAACACAAAAGTGATAATATTTATAATGGATTATTTAGAAAGCACATTAAATATTTAAAAGGAATGGCATAAATCTATATAATCCAAGGGTTTAGATGATGTAAAGAGTAATTCAATAAAATAACAGTGTAAACAATGTTAAGTTTACACTCCAAACAGTGCAAGTATGAAGGCAATTACCAGGTTGGAGATGATTGCCCTTGGGAATAGAAAGGAAAAAATGAAAAATGGGAGAGGTAGATTAAAGAACATAGGTTCAATAGAGATTAATTATATTTATTATCATCATAGTATTAATTTAAATAAACTACAGGGAATAACTATCAAGAATATGCTAGATCCAGGATCAAGGCATTTACATATTATCTTGTTAAATTGCTACAACATCCACATAAGGAAAACTATTGTTTTCTGATTCTTATAGAAAATGATTTAGGTTTAGATAAAGAATATGCCAAAGTCAACAGTTAGTAAATAATAATCACATTTCAAATCCAAGCTATCCTACTATAGATTATAACTATAATGATGATAAAGTTTAATGTATTTAATGTCTGCTGAAGTTCAAAGATAATCCCTTGAAAGTAAACAATATGAATTTTTATAATAATATTAGATAAAATTTCAAATAAAATGTAATAATGGTTAAAACTTTTGAGTGCTTCTACGTATATATAGAACTCATAAGATAAACATGATTTTAATCAGTATACACCGTCATGGCATCCTTACTATAAACTCATAGCTAAATATTATTCCTTTTACATATAACAAAATTAACATGCAAAATAGTGAGTTAAATTGTTTAAGCTTACACAGGATGAAGATAGCAGAGCCAAGGTTGGGGTCTATACTATAAGTGCATCAGATTCTGTTATTTTCTGGTGTTTTGGCAATGTCAGTCTTGACAGGAAATCCAGAAATTATTTTCTCCCTTTAGATTTGTAAGGGACCAGGAATACAGTAAATCAAGAAGCTATACTGACAGTAGGAATAAATACACTTTTCCAATTCTCCTACGTAAGAGAAACCAGATTATTTCATCATCTCATAATTTATTGGTGGACTTGGTATGTGAATGTGAATATCAGGTTAATTATACAGTAACTATATATTATACAGTTTCATGTATTTTATAACTACATGTAAATAATGTAGAGAAACTTACAAGAAAAAGGCTAATGAACATAGTGGAGCAAGGTTAGATTCACAACACTAAACTATGGTAACAGTTCTACATTTACACAGGGAAGTTCCATTTCATCAAATTTAAATGAAATATATCTATATTCCCCCAAATTGCGTGTTATATAGAAAGATAACACTGAGCTTAAGATTCAAAACTTCCCCAAATTAAGTATGCATACAATATACATAATATCACCTTTAATTTGGATATCTAGTTCTTTTATTTTAGACATCTTATGAAAACATTTTTTAAGAATAATATTGAACTGTGAATTATATTCATGATAGAATTTGTTTCTATTGCTCTGAGATAGTCTCAGTTCAGTTCAGTCACTCAGTTGTGTCCAACTCTGCAACCACATGGACTATAGCACACCAGGCCTCCCTGTCCATCACCAACTCCCAGAGCTAACTCAAACTCATGTCCATCAAGTTGGTGATGCCATTCAGCCATCTTATCCTCTGTTGTCCCCATCTCCTCCTGCCCTCAATCTTTCCCAGCATCAGGGTCTTTTCCAATGAGTCAACTCTTCGCGTGAGGTGGCCAAAGTGTTGGAGTTTCAGCTTCAGCATCAGTCCTTCCAATGCATATTCAGGACTGATTTCCTTTAGGAAGGACTGGTTGGATCTCCTTGCAGTCCAAGAGACTCTCGAGAGTCTTCTCCAACACCACAGTTCAAAAGCATCAATTCTTCAGTGCTCAGTTTTCTTTATAGTCCAACTCTCACATCCATATATGACTACTGGAGAAACAATAACTTTGACTAGATGGACCTTTGTTGGCAAAGTAATGTCTCTGCTTTTTATTATGCTGTCTAGGTTGGTCATAACTTTCCTTCCAAGGAGAAAGCATCTTTTAATCTCATGGCTGCAGTCACCATCTGTAGTGATTTTGGAGCCCCCCCAAAATAAAGTCTGTCACTGTTTCTACTGTTTCCCCATCTATTTGCCATGGAGTGATGGGACCAGATGCCATGATCTTAGTTTTCTGAATGTTGAGCTTTAAGCCAACTTTTTCATTCTCCTCTTTCACTTTCATCAAGAGGCTCTTTAGTTCTTCTTTGATCTCTGTCATAAGGGTGGTGTCATCTGCATATCTGAGGTTATTGATATTTCTCCCAGCAATCTTGATTCCAGCTTGTGCTTCATCCAACCCAGTGTTTCTCATGATGTACTCTGCATATAAGTTAAATAAGCAGAGTGACAATATACAGCCTTGATGTACTTCTTTCCTGATTTGGAACCAGTCTGTTGTTCCAAGTCCAGTTCTAACTGTTGCTTCCTGACCTGCATACAAATTTCTCAAGAAGCAGGTCAGGTGGTCAGATATTCCCATCTGTTTAAGAATTTTCCAGACTTTGTTGTGGTCCATGCAGTCAAAGGCTTTGGCATAGTCAATAAAGCAGAAGTAGATGTTTTTCTGGAACTCTCTTCCTTTTTTGATAATCCAACGGATGTTGGCAATTAGATCTCTGGTTCCTCTGCCTTTTCTAAATCCAGTTTGAACATCTGTAAGTTCACGGTTCATGTACTATTGAAGCCTGGCTTGAAGAATTTTGAGCATTATTTTGAATTTTGAGCTTGTGTGTGAGATGAGTACAATTGTATGGTAGTTTGAGCATTGTTTGGCATTGCCTTTCTTAGGGATTGGAATGAAAACTGACCTCTTCTAGTCCTGTGGCCACTGGTGAGTTTTCTAAATTTGCTGGCGTATTGAGATAGTCTTGCAGTTGCCTTAAACATTTGCAAAGCAACTTCATGGGAGCATTTCAGAACACTTCTTTCAGGTAGGCGTTTGAGAACATACCTGGACAACCACTGTGTGAGATTAACTCAAGAAAACCCTCTGAAACAAAACTATATTAGAAGGCCACATGTCACTATATGTACTACTATTTTAGTACTGAAAGAGTTCTGTCTCTAGTCTACTTCTGCAGCTTCTATGTCCTCTAGACCTTAACATGTCTGGAAATGTTCTCACCTTCAAGATCTGAAAATCTGAGTTTCCAATTTCTGATGACAAACCTGTCAGCATTTTTTGTATTTCTTAACCCCTATTGAACTTGATCACCCATTGATATTCTTTTTTATGTGCTATTTTTGTAGCCCAATCTTATTTTTCTGACTTTACATGTCTCTACTTAATAAGAAAAAATAATGCCATTTGAGGGACATTATTCTTTTGTTACTTTAGAACACCACATTCCTATGACTTTTTACCATTCCTATCTAATAAATCCTCAATTTAAAACTCTATCACTGTTAATTCTGACTATTTCTGTTGCACACTGGTCAAAACTCTTAAGAGTCAGTGAATGAATGACCCTATAACTAATATCTATATCAGGCACTTCAGTTTCAGAAGGGAAAGAGGATGTTATAAAACTGGTATAAATTAGTTCTGTCTCAGAGTTAAAAAAGTATGCCTGTTTTCTCATCAGAATTTGTCTTCAGTGATGCTTGAAATTTTCATGTTAAAAAAAAAATTAGTTCATTTCCCTATTAGGCATTTTCAGTGGCAGCTTGAAGTTCAAGCTGATAAAAAGTTCAAGCTCAAGAAGTGAATTCCTAGCCTTGTAAAAAAAAAAAAAAAAAAGAAGAAGTGAATTCCTTTGTTTGATCCAAAAGTTCACTCCAACCAGAATCAATTATTTTCTCCTTCTGTGAGAAGACTGAAATTTCTCCACCTCAAAATATTTCCATTTCTCTTCTTAGTGATTTTCTTTGTCTGAGTTAAAGGAAAAAGGCCTTCAGTTCTTATTCAAAATTCTATCCATTGTTCTACTATTTCATTGGCTTTCTTCCGAGGTCAGAACAGAGGTTAGAGGCTAAGACTATCTGAATCTCTTGCCTTTCCTCTTCTACTAATCCCAGCCTTCCAGAATATGAAGAATACATCTTTCCAACCTACAGACCTACTCATTATCTAAGAGTTTCTCCGTTGTTTTTACATACTTTTTTTTTCTCCCACATAAAACTTGCTCTTCCATCATGATAATGTCAAGCAAGACAAAGCAACTGTCGCTTCCCAGCCTGCTTTCTACAGATGTGTTGGTTGATGAATAAAATTCTGAATTGTGTAATACTTCTGGAAATATAGTTAGAAAGTTCAAAGCTGAACTTACTTCTGCCATTGAGCTTACAGATTTCCCTATTCCAATTGTAAAACTCACTACTTGTCCTTATATAGTCATGGCTGTAAATCCTTGGGTCAAGTGTAAATGGCCCCCTTTTCAGTATCTCAAGAAAAAATTAGTCACCAGATCTTGAAAGTTGCTCTTCCAACACACTCCTCTCACTTATTACAGAGTTGTGCATTATCACTGACACTCTAGGTAGCTCCACATAGTACTTCTACCAGATTTTCCTTAAAGTATAACTCTGATCATTTTAAAACATTGAGCTATTCAAGAACTTTTTATGTTCCTTCTCTTGGAGGCTGTTGTATCAATACATACAGATTCCTGAGCTTTAGATTCATGGCTTTCCTTTCTCTGACCTCAAAACGTTCTCCTAATTGTTTTCACTCATGATATTCCATTAGCCAGGTTGGATGGAATGCTATTTCCTGTTTGTGACCAGAATGGTCAGTTTATTCCTCTCTCTAGGGACATCTCTTGTTGAAAATCCGCGTTATTAAGGTCTTTATCACAGTCAGTCTCTTCCACGAGAAATGGTGTACTCTCCAACCAGATGTGAAATCTCCTTTCTTTGATTCCTATCAGTACTCTGTTCTTACTATTTTTATTTTTTGTTTCATAAATATTATTGGTGTCCTGTTTTATCATACTCATGGAGTATTATTTTCTAAAGAAAAGGACATAAGCGTTACCCATGATTAAAATACTGGAACACCATGCTTACTTACACTAGTCGATCATTAATTGCTTGTTCAAATGTGAGTATTTATAGTAGAAATATGTGTATAACTCTCATGTAAAATATCATTAGATCTCTCCGCAAAGTTGTTTTTAATAATCAGAAAGCAAGTATAATTATGCGTAATAAATAATTAAAAGTGTTGGTGCATGAAGAAAGTATAGGGTTTATTCACAGATGAGTCCTAGTCTCTGTTAGACTGGAAAGAAGCTACCAGGTCCTTTATACTCTTTTCCTGTTCATTTTAAACAGAGCCCACTGTATGCATGCCAACTGCTGCAATCATTCATTAAGTAGATTCAGCCTCTCATTTTCCTTAAATCATCACGGATTTGAGCTTACTGTTTTCTCAATTTAGGCCTAAGAAAATTATGGCCAGTTATTCATTCTCCAGTTAACCTAAAAGTGAACTATATTTCATTGCTTGTAGGATGGTATGGGAAATCTGAGAGTCACCAAGAAGGGAATCCGACTTGAAGGTATATCTGAGTTTCTACTTCCATTGTATGTGAAAGAAATTCATTCCCGAAAGGTATGTGATACTGGCTTTGGCTTACTGTAAAAGATAATTTAGAGGTTATGTTTTAGCTTGAAATAGGAAGACAAAAACCCCTTATCTCTTCAGTATGCTTTTAGTTACTCTATGCTAAGACTTATTTGAAGAAATCAAAACAATGAAACAATTGAAAAACCCGTGGAGAAGGTTAGTTTCAACCTGATAAATTAGAGAGCCTTTTTTAATTAAACTACAGTGTTGCTTTGTTAGTCTATAAAATGTGCCCTCTGACATTAAAAATCCAGTTATATTCATTCCAAAAGGGGCATTTAACATATTTTGAGTAATTTTTGCAAGAACCTTGGCTTTAATAAATGATTCTAATTCAATATATTAATGCATCTTTTCAGCTTTAATGGACATGCATTTTTAAAAAGAGGTGACAAAAAGTCTTAGTACAGAAATTAAATTTATTTCTGGATCTACATTATTTAAAACCAGTAAGAATATTTATTCTTTCAATGTGTATGTATGTGTGTGTGCTATGTGTATTTTACCACCTGGCAGCATGCTACAAATCAAAACATTATAGCTTACTTAGCATTGCTTATTTTGGCTTAAGTGTGTTATTTCTCAGAAGATAGTATCTTTGGTACATCAAAATCTCACTAGACTCTTTCAAATGAAATAGGCACTCCCCTGAGACAAGTGTGCATGTGTGGAAAGAAATGTAATAAAACAGAATAATTAGATTGTTATATAAAGTATGGAAAGATTATTAACCTTATTTCATAAATAGCAAAGTCTATTTTAGATTAGAATAATGTTTTAATATTATCAATATAATATATTAGCAAATGAGCTGCACAGTAAGCCAAAATTTTATAATTTGCTTCAAGGCTATTTTTTCCCTTAAATATCAAAGTGAACACAGAACAAAGGATTATTTTCTATAAAAATTCTAATTAGGATAATTATATTATGTTTAACTTTTATTTTGTTATATGTGAACCTGCAATGCTTTCTAATGTATTATACTATAGTGACTGCTACTCTGGGCATTGGAATTTTTTTATTAAAATTATTTTCTAGATTTTGGTCAGAGAATAAATAACAAAATAGATCCATATGCACACCTGACCTTACATGAATAAACAAGCAAAACCACTTAAATTTAAAAGTTTGGTGTTGTTCTTTTTTATTTTTATGAAAACTGAAAAAATAGCATGGTAACACATATTAGCATCTTCCCTTTGATTGGAAGTCATCACCACTCAGTTATTTTCTGATTCCTTCCTGTGTTTGGCACTATTAAATAATTTCATATTTGAAGAAATGCAAACTCATACATGAAAATAAAAAATAGTACTTAACATAGGACAAATGTGAGAGTCACCATAGGCAGGAACTTCTTTGAAAATATATCCTATTGATAAACACAGGGATGACCCCCCCCACAAAAAAAAATTTATTTTCAAAGCCATTTTAGATCAATTTGGAGTATTTTCCTTAGAGTATAGTTTAGATAAGGATTGTCAAGGTCCCTGTCGGTAGGAGGGTCATAAAGTTTACCTTCCCAGTAGGAAGATTTTAGAGAGTATAGCAACAGGTGTAAACAAGGATTTTCCGAAGAACCTGCAATGTATGTTCACTCCATCTGTGGACCAAATAAGAAGGAATTTACTCTTATAGCATTTAAATGCGAGGTAGCGACAGATGGGCTTTCTAACCTTTATCCCTGGGAAAGTTCACAAGCATTTCTAAAGCCCACCATATTGACTGAAATCTGTATGCTCCCTTTCCCATCCCCAGTCCTGGCGCTTCTCCTCTCATTATCCTTTGCCTCTCAGTACCTGTGAAGTGCGGTACCGCCCAGGCAGGAGGGAGCGTGTTCCATTAGCAGTCAGACTGGAGGTCTGGTTTGAGAGCAAAAAAGACTCATTTACTCCTTGAAAATGGCTCTACCCATATGCCACAAAAATAAATATTTAAACTAAGGAGGAAAATGTATCTTTTATAAGCAGGCTCCACATTAAGACTCTCTTACCCTGAACACATGCAGTTGTTTTTTCTCTGCCGTAAAGTTTATTCACTGTTTTAAAAAGTCAGCCACAATGTTCCTGAGCCTTCATTTTCTCGTTAATAATATGAGTTTGGTAGAAACTGATCGAAATGCCTAATTCTTAGGTTAAAAAAGAACACAAAGTAGTAATACTTGTAGAGATGAGATTTTACATCATTTTTAAATTCCACTGTACATTTCAATCTTTCTACACATTTTCATATATTCAAATGTTTTTATGATAAAGTGTCAAAGTTCCTGTAGGTAAGATAAGAAAATCTAACAAATTCAAAATGTAATTATGAAAATTCAACTAAGTGAGAAAAATAGAAGTGTACTACAATTTTGATTTGTGCAAATTTTGTTCCTGCAATTTTGATTTGTGTGTATTTATGTGTGTATGTGCTTTCCTGCACTAATGCCAGTGGATTGCCATCTTTATATTTAGCCAGTATTCCACTTTGAAATTTATTTTCTAGTTATGTAGTTATTTAATCCTGTAGAAAAACAGTACATTTCTATTGTTCAGAAAGTGCAGTTGCCCATAGACATAAGCACCTAACCTCCTACCTTAATAAATCATGGGCTGGTTCTACCCTCAAGCTCACGGGCCCTGTGCTCACCACCAAAATTCTATAGACATTTGAAGTTCTGTTATTACCCAATGAAGTTTACTCCCTTCTTCATGCTTTTAAGAAAACAACGTTTTAAAGTGGTTGATCATATTAGCACACACAGAAAAGCATGTTGTGTGTTTAAAATATCTTAGAATTCAATGCATCTTCAAAATTGACATTATTTTCATAGAGTACGTACTCAATTGGACATTTGTGAGGTTAAGTGTATAGTTTTCTTTGGGTACAAAATATTCAAAGATATGGAATTGACCTTATATATAATATTCTGAATGGGACTTTAATGAATGCAGTCTAACATTAGGTTAAATATTTAAATTATCAGAAATTTAAGACTTGTATCACCAACTTTTTAATGTAATTTAAATGTTTCTCAAGATTTCAAAAATTCAGAGTACTGAGATGGCTAAACTATCTACATTTTGCCAATTCCTACTGGAAGAAAACTTGCATCATGAGTTCTCTAGGGCAATTTTAAATATTGTCCAACTTCACTGTTTGAGCAAACTCAGGGAGACAGTGATGGACAGAGAAGTCTGGCGTGCTGCAATTCATGGTGTTAGACCCGACTTACTGACTGAACAACAGCAACAATAACTTCATTTGATTTTAGCTGAACACCTCTCTTAGTTTTTTGTTTATTTCCTGTTTAAGGATCCTCAGTTAAGCTGTTACCTCACCACTGCCCCCAACCCCAGCATCGTGCGTAACAGGCTAATACTTGTGTCGGGAAAACTACCAGTTAATTCCAATCCCAGTAACTCCACAGCAAAGCAGACACATTTGCATTTTTCAGGATACCTGCATTAGCAGATCTGTGAGCAGGGTTCCACCTTCCCTTTGCTTCCAGTCATTTCATTTTGCTTTGAAGCTCCAATGTTGACTGGGTTCTTGGATGCAATCAGTTTTTTACCTCCTGTGTTTAGTTCTTTAGAGGGTTCAGACACAAAGCCGTGGGGCCGGGCACGTTCACCAAACCTCTCTCCTGCTTACACAGCATGATACTCTCCTGACCCTGCACTCCTCAGCTGCCCTGGAGAATCTCCACTATTCAGGTTCCTTTCTCCCCTGCAAAACCAATCTATACAAACAGATACCTGTAAGCTTCTATAATCTTTTTGTTATTAGCATTCTTATCACTGTTATTTCACATTCACATGTTTAATGCAGATGGGGTTTATTATTTTACTCTAGTGTCTTTATTCAAGTTTAATCAGTTCAGTTCAGTCACTCAGCCGTGTCCGACTCTTTGCAGCCCCAGGAACTGCAGCACGCCAGGCCTCCCTGTCCATCACCAACTCCCAGAATGCACCCAAACCCATATCCATCGAGTCGGTGATGCCATCCAACCATCTCCTCTATCATCCCCTTCTCCTGCCCCCAATCCCTCCCAGCATCAGAGTCTTTTCAAATGAGTCAACTCTTCGCATGAGGTGGTCAAAGTATTGGAGTTTGAGCTTTAGCATCAGTCCTTCCAATGAATATTTAGGACTGATCTCCTTTAGGATGGACTGGTTGGATCTCCTTGCAGTCCAAGGGACTCTCAAGAGTCTTCTCCACACCATAGTTCAAAAGCATCAATTCTTCAGTGCTCAGCTTTCTTTATAGTCCAACTCTCACATCCATACATGACCACTGGAAAAACCATAGCCTTGACTAGATGGACCTTTGTTGGCAAAGTAATGTCTCTCCTTTTTAATATGCTGTCTAGGTTGGTCATAACTTTCCTTCCAAGGAGTAAGTGTCTTTTAATTTCATTGCGGCAGTCACCATCTGCAGTGATTTTGGAAATACACACAAATTGTCCCAAAATCTTTACACTTAGAAAAAAAAAAACAGTTAACATTTGGTGAATATTACAACAGTTATGTGTAGATTTGCACAAATGAAAAGATAAATATATAGAGAGAGACATGTACCTGCTATTTATAATTAGTATATTATACATAATTAAATAGAAGAAATAAACAGAAACAAATTGGAAAGAATTGCTGACCTTAAATATTTTTTCACTATGAGAAAGGTGTTTTTCTAAACTTATCCTTATGGTTAAGAATAAAAGATGATGAATACCATTAGGAAGCTGGATGCATTAGCCCCATGTTTTAATTTCAGACAGTGTTCATTAACTCCCTGCCGTGTGATTTGAGGTGATTAGCTTTCCTCCAATTTGTCTTCACCCCTATTCATTTTGAGGATTTTTAAAATAATTATATACTTAAATTTGTCAGGGTTCATAATATTTACATTCTGTTCTGCTAGTTTAATTGCCTTGGCACTTTGGTCTTAATTTTACATACAGATGGCTGTCAGTCTCACCACCAGTCCTTCTTTTATTATGGATTATCCAGGATTGATTTTACTATTCAAATCATTCTTCCTTACTTGTATTTCATTGTTAATTTGTTATGTTTGTTTGTTTGCTGTTCCTTGAAATATTTGACGTGAAATGTTTCTGTTGTCTTTATTCTTTTCTGGAATATTATTAATGGTTCATCTCTTCTTTTCCTGTTACCTCATTGCTCTATAAAATTCTAGCACCAGATATTGCCATTAAAAGTCTCAGGAAAGTCTGGCATTTTTCTCCTGTTGATGCCAGACATGTTCTGCCTGGATGCCTGATACATTTTTGCCATTTCACTTTCATTTCAGCGACCTTTTCTATATTGTATTACTCAATATCATTCAGTTCCATTTGTTGAGGTCTTCAGAGAAAGCAATAATTCTTATGATCTTTTTTATCCTCTGCAGCTATCATGATTTCTCTAATTATTTTAAACTTTGTATGTTTTCTCTGATAGAAGTAAGTTATTACCTAGAGCCTTTCTTCTATGCCATTAGTTTATTTTTTTCCATTAGTTTATTTTTTTCCGTATTAATTTCGCCTTTGCTCTAATTCATGCATTTTATTTATAAGGATGTTGTCTTGTCAGAATTTGCCTTAGGTCCACAGTCTTTTAAATCTTTATGAGTCATTGTGTTTGAGCTCCAGTTTTATTAAAATCAAAAGTTTTAAATACTAAAACTTAAGGCACTTTCCTTACCTAATTTGCATTATTCCTAATGAGCCTCTACCACATTTGGGGTAGAGAATTACTGTCTAGCAGCTTTGTTTGTTTCCCTGGAGACTGATGATGGGAAGGGGCAGCCAAACTGTGAGTAAATGCCTGTATCAACCAGACTTGGACTATACTAGTTCCATGGGACTTCGTGGCCCTTTCTGCCTCTGTAGATGTCTTCCAAAGGCATAGACAGTCTCTTATTTTTTATTTATTTATTTTTTTTTGCAGTACTGTCTACCACCTTCTTTTCTCTTTCCAAATTAGTTGATTTGGGTTAAACTTTTCTTTATATTTTCAGAATATATCAACATTCCTCCATTTCTTCTGGGATATGGGTGAAAATAGGTCAGGGAGGCATACTATATGCTGCTATGAAGTAATCTTTCTTTCCTTGGCTTTCAGTTTTTCACGTTCATAACATACGTTTGTATCAATAAATTATTGGCTATTCCAGTAAAATTTTATTTTTAAAAGAAATAGTTATCATTTTATTTGTTTGGTAGTGAGAGAGTTTTTGAGACTTTTCTATTTTGATGTATCCTATTAGGTAGGATCCTTCCTCCATCCCTCTTTCCTTCCCTTTTTTTTTTTTTTTTTTCTTCCTTTCTGTTTCTGTTTCTTTCTCTTTCTTTCTCTCTCCCATCCTTCTTTGCTTCCTATGTTCATTTCCTCATAACCGATGGCCCCCAGCACCATAATTTGAATACTCCATTTTCCCCATCACTGATTAAATGCAACTTTCCTGATATACTACATTACTAAACGTGCATAGATTTACTTCTGGTCCCTCTACCTGTTCTATCAATATATTTCTACTAAAACTAAACTGTAACTTTAAGGAACTGTTACAGCAAATTCTGTGTTATTGCTCTTTTTCAAAACCTTTTGACTATTATGCATTTTCTCTTCCAAATGAATTTATTAATCAGCTGTCACGTTTCATAAAAATTCCAGTTGGAAACTTAACTATGGCTACATTTAATTTGGTAAAATTGACATCTAAAGTTCTAAGATTTTTCTGTCGAAGAATATGGCTTCCCTCCTGAAATTTTTTTTTTTTGAGAACTTATTTTGTGTTGCTCAAAAACATTCTTTAACATTCTTTTTCATATAAGCATTGCAAGTTTCTTATCAATCACTCTATGGTTCATATTGCATATGGGAATGAGTTTCCCATTACCTCTTCCTTTGCCTTTGTGCTGGGAGAAAAGCTGTGCCTTTTGGTGTTGTGAATGTCAGTTGGCCATTTTCTTGATTTTTTTTCATTTCTATTGTATTTCAAATCATTTTTGTGGCTGTTCAGACAGTTAATGGATTTTAATACAAGTTAACATTCAGCATAGAGTAGATTTCTGAAGTCCAGTTCCTGGTTTCAAATCCTGTCTCTTACTTAGTAGTTGAGGCTAGTTACCTTGTTTAGCCTCTTTGTGTCTTTCTTTTGTCATCTGAAAAATAAAGTTCATAGTAACCCTAATATTTTTAGAGACTAGATAGAGTATTGTGGTTATTGTTAGTAGAGATAAAATAGGTATAGCCTTTACCACAGAATATAACATAAGGAATAGTATTACTTATTATTTTTAATGAAAGCCATATACTATACTAAATGCTTTGCATATTTTCACTTATTTAATCCTTACTATGTGATGAGGATAATGAGTAAAAACAGTATATTTAGAAGTAACCACTTAAGGATTTGCTAATGCATTGCAAATGGGATGTGGGAATAAGAGAGATCCTAGTATAATGTCAAGGTTTTTTGCTCTGAGTAGTCACTGTTAACCAATTTGGGGCACAGCAGGGAGTGGCTGAAGATTTTGAGCACAATTTTGGAGCTATTACTTTTGCCTACTAGAAGAGCAGGCAATTCAAGTTAGCAAGATATCTGAGTGTGTATTTCATGTTGAGGTATAACCTAGAGACTCAAATTAGAGACATTTTAATATAAATATTAATATCCATAGCTATTATTATCTAATTTAAATACATGAGATCAGTCAAGAGTATCAGTGAATGTGGATAGAATATTGGATATTCTGTCTACATTCACTATAACTCTTTACCCCAATATTGAAGAGTTTAGAAGAGGTGTAAGACACAACCACAGGCTAAAAGGGGAGACTGGTGATGTAGGAAGAAAACCAAGAGTATGGTATCCTGAAAGGAAAGAGGGTGATAGAATGCAGAACTGTTTCTGATGGGTCAGTTAACATGAAATCTGAAAATCCATCATTCTCTTACTAACTTGTTCAGAAATCACTGTTTTTTTCTCCATATTTTTAGATATTTATCAATGTAATATTTATTATTTCTTAATTAATATATTCAGCGAATTCCATGTAAAGATATCTAAATGTCAAAGCAACAACCTTGTGAGGTGAGCAGAGCAGATAACTTTATTCCCATTTTGCAGATACTTTACCTCAAGACTAAGAGAATTTAAATGAGATGTTTAAGGTCTGAGGACTCAAAAGTGAACCAGAATTCACATCTCAAGTCACTGCTTTTTGTTTTAGCCACCTAGTTTTTGTAAAAGTTTCTTCTACAGATGTTTCTATAAATTGTAGACCTGCTATTCTAAATAAATAATTGCTGTAAATATTTACAGTCTGACAGCACTAGAAATAATAGGACTTTAAGTTCCTCAGTATTTTTTTTCAATTGAAGTATAGTTGATTTACAAAGTTGTGTTAGTTTCAAGTGAACAGCAAGGTGAGTTACTTGTGCATATACATATATCCACTCTTTTTTTAGATTTTAGTACCATACAGGTCATTACAGGGTGTGAATAGAGTTCCTGTGCTATACAGTAGGTTCTTATTATTTATCCATTTTATATATAATAGTGTGCATATGTCAGTCCCTATCTCCCAAATTATCCTTCTCCCCGTTTCCCCCTTGGTACCCTTAAGCTTGTTTTTTATGTCTGTGACTCAGTTTGTTTTGTAAATAGATTGCTCAGTACCATTTTCTAAAATACCACATATAAGCAATATCATGTGATATTTGACTTTATCTGACTTACTTCATTCAGTATGACAGCCTCTGAGTTCATCCATGTTGCTGCAAATGACACTCTTTCATTCTTTATATGGCTAAGTAATATTCCATTGTGTGTGTGTGTGTGTGTGTGTGTGTGTACACCACATCTTCTTTATCCATTCCTCCATTGATGGCCATTTAGTTTGCTTCCATGTCCTGGCTGTTTTTAATAGTGCTGCAATGAACACTGGAGTGCATATATCTCTTCAAATTATGGTTTCCTCCAGATACATGCCCAGGAATAGGATTGCTGGACCATATGGTAGCTCTTTTTTTAGTATTTTAAAGACTCTCCAAACTGTTCTCCACAGTGGTTGTACCAATTTACTTTCATCAGTTTTGATGAACTTAAACCTTTTCTATTATATTTACCGAATATCTACAAATAATTCATCTGAGCCTCTTTATCAAGATTATGTTACATGCTAGTTAAGGAACACTAGTAGTGAATACAGAAAAGGTAACACATTTGTGCAGCTAATTGGTTTTTAATGTTTGTAAATTCAGAAATCTTTGTAAAATCCAGAAAAACCTGAGGAAAATAACTAAACATAAGGATAAAAATAGTTAAATACATTTTTAAGTGGTCCATACTTGTACCTCAACCATTTGTCAACTGATGAAAACACTGAAATCGGTAGTGTAACTACTGACTAGTGTTTAATATTCCTGAGCATTGAACTTTGCAGTTCACAAAACATTTTTATGCATATTAACTTACTTAATTCATACTGCTAAACAGGAGGAGATATTGTCTTCATTTGCAAATGGCAATTTAGCTGTCTCAAACTGCACAAAGAAAAATCTTAATCAGTTCAGTTCAGTTCAGGTGCTCAGTCGCGTCCGACTCTGCAACCCCATGAATCGCAGCACACCAGGCCACCCTGTCCATCACCAACTCCCGGAGTTTACTCAAACTCATGTCCGTCAAGTCAGCGATGCCTTCCAGCCATCTCATCCTCTGTCGTCCCCTTCTCCTCCTGCCCCCAATCCCTCCCAGCATCAGGGTCTTTTCCAGTGAGTCAACTCTTCACATGAGGTGGCCAGAGTATTGGAGTTTCAGCTTCAGCATCAGTCCTTCCAGTGAACACCCAGGACTGATCTCCTTTAGGATGGACTGGTTGGATCTCCTTGCAGTCCAAGGGACTCTCAAGAGTCTTCTCCAACACCACAGTTCAAAAGCATCAATTCTTTGGCGCTCAGCTTTCTTCACAGTCCAACTCTCACATCCATACATGACCACTGGAAAAACCATAGCCTTGACCAGATAGATCTTTGTTGGCAAAGTAATGTCTCTGCTTTTTAATATGCTGTCTAGGTTGGTCATGACTTTCCTTCCAAGGAGTGAGCGTCTTTTAATTTCATGACTGCAGTCACCATCTGCATTGATTTTGGAGTCCAAAAAAATGAAGTCCGACACTGTTTCCACTGTTTCCCCATCTATTTGCCATGAAGTGATGGGACCAGATGCCATGATCTTAGTTTTCTGAATGTTGAGCTTTAAGCCAACTTTTTCACTCTCCTCTTTCACTTTCATCAAGAGGCTCTTTAGTTCCTCTTCACTTTCTACATTAGGGTGGTGTCATCTGCATATCTGAGGTTATTGATATTTCTCCCAGCAATCCTGATTCCAGCTTGTGCTTCTTCCAGCCCAGCGTTTCTCATGATGTACTCTGCATATAAGTTAAATAAGCAGGGTGACAATGTACAGCCCTGACGTACTCCTTCTCCTATTTGGAACCAGTCTGTTGTTCCATGTCCAGTTCTGAACTGTTGCTTCTTGACCTGCATGTAGGTTTCTCAAGAGGCAGGTCAGGTGGTCTGGTATTCCCATCTCTTTCAGAATTTTCCACAGTTTATTGTGATCCACACAGTCAAAGGCTTTGGCATAGTCAATAAAGCAGAAGTTGGTGTTTTTCTGGAACTCTCTTGCTTTTTTGATGATCCAGTGGATGTTGGCAATTTGATCTCTGGTTCCTCTAACTTTTCTAAAATGGGCTTGAACATGTGGAAGTTCACGGTTCATGTATTTCTGAAGCCTGGCTTGTAGAATTTTGAGCATTACTTTACTAGCGTGTGAGATGAATGCAATTGTGTGGTAGTTTGAGCATTTTTTGGCATTGCCTTTCTTTGTGATTGGGATGAAAACTGACCTTTTCCAGTCCTGTGGCCACTGTTGCATTTTCCAAATTTGCTGGCATATTGAGTCCAGCACTTTCACAGCATTATATCTCAGGATTTGAAATAGCTCAACTGGAATTCCATCACTTCCACTAGGTTTGTTCGTAGTGATGCTTTCTAAGACCCACTTGACTTCACATTCCAGGATGTCTGGCTCTAGGTGAGTGATCACACCATTGTTATTATCTGGGCCGTGAAGATTTTTTTGTACAGTTCTTCTGTGTATTCTTGCCACCTCTTCTTAATATCTTCTGCTTCTGTTACGCCCATACCATTTCTGTCCTTTATCGAGCCCATGTTTTCATGAAATGTTCCCTTGGTATCTCTAATTTTCTTGAAGAGATCTCTAGTCTTTCCCATTCTGTTGTTTTCCTCTATTTCTTTGCATTGATCACTGAGGAAGGCTTTCTTATCTCTCCTTGCTTCTCTTTGGAACTCTGCATTCAAAGTCAATACATATTAACTTACTTAATTCATACTGCTAAACAGGAGGAGATATTGTCTTCATCTGCAGATGGCAATTTAGCTGTCTCAAACTGCACAAAGAGAAATCTTAATACTATGTCTCAAACCTAAATTCTCCATTCTGATTCTTACTTTTAAACAATTCATAAAAGTAAAAATTATTTCAGATTAAAGGAAGAATATTTATTAGGTAGCTCTATAAATAGTCTGATTTGACCACTGAAAAATTTTATTTGAAAGGAAAATTAAAACATTTAATATATAAGAAGATACACTAATCTGATTTAAACGTGTCTTATTGTCCAAAATAAGAAAAAAATTTTCTTTTTTACCAGGATAAAAAATTTTTAAAAACAATTCATAATATTCTATAAAATAAGTTTTTACATATTATTCAGGAAATCTATATTTCTATTTCTGTGTTTGGTGTGCTGATCTAGACCTACAGACGAAAGTATATGAATAATTTGAACACAGTGAACCTTGTTTAAAAATAAGACAAAAAATGCCACGGTAGGAAATCCTTGTTAAGCTAGGACACAGTTTGATGTTGCTAAATATATAAGTGTAGGTGAGCTTGGTTCTATAAATGCAGTAGTTCATGGATTTTAAAAAAAAGTGTGGAAAGGCTCTAAAAGGAGTACCAGTTACCATATATTGTTTCCAAAAATGATGTTGTCTTCTCACTGATGTTTTCTCTCTCACACTGCAGAAGCCCTCCAGAGACATGAAGATTCTTTCATTGCTTCAAATTCAGTTGTTTGTATAAACAAACAAACCAGTTACCTACAGTGTCCCATCTTATTCCTCCACCAAAACATACACACACAGAGGATCACTTGCCCTACGCTTACTTCTTCCCCTAGAAAAGATGTGAGGTAATGAGATAGCAAACTTTGAAAAAAATGGAAGCACAATGCTTTTTATTTTGTAGTTCCTTGTCCTTAGAGGTCAGGCCTAGGAACTACATATGGGAACAATCTTAGTGATGATACTTTTACTTTAAATTGGGTCCTCTACACTAAATCACTATCCATGTATCAAACTAGTATGCTTCCATATTAAAGCAGGAGAGCTGGACTTTGAAGGATGATTAAAATTTGGATTCCAAATTAGAGAACTTTATGAACAAGAAAATAGTTTATAGAAGACAAAGGTTTTTCAGGAGACATTGAGTAGAACAATTTGGTTGAGGAATTTTATAAGGCAACAGTCTCAGAGGCAGGCAGGCATACCATTGTGGGTGTTCCGGAACTATGCATGGGGTACAGATGCATGGAGATCTGTTTCCAGACTCTCAGATTTCAAATGCCATTGTTCCTAAATTTTATCAGTCTAGGAATGACCCTGTAGCTAATACTTCCCATTTTTCCAACTCCACTTACCACTGTGCTGTGTGCTCAGACGCTCAGTCATGTTCGAGTCTTTGAGAACCCATGGACTGTAGCCTTAAGGCTCCTCTGTCCTTGGGATTCTTCCGGCATGAATGCTGGAGTGGGTTGCTGTTTCCTCCCCCAGGGGTTCTTCCCGACCCAGGCACTAAACCCAAGTCTCCTGCATTGGCAGGCGAACTCATTATCAGCAATTGAGCCTAGCAGGCTGCAGTCCATGGGGTCACAATAAGGCTGCACATGGCAACTAGAAAGTAAGCCCCGCTTGCCGCAACTAGAAAAAAGCCCGTACAGCAACACAGACCCAGCAGAGCCTAAAAGTAATAATAAGCAAATAAAAAGAAATATTCAGTATCAATACTGAACCTCATTACTGTTAATTATTACAAATGAGATATTGTTATTAGCTGGATTGATGGTTTATAAATGATTTGTGATATGAGATTGTTCCAGCAAATAAAATATTACCAAAAAAGAAAAAAGCAATATAAAGCAAGCAGGCATAGAGTCTGCTGATCAGTGATAGGAATCTGTAAAACCTTGGTACTCCTGCCTTATAGCACAAACAACAGTGGTTTTAACCATGTTTAGTTTCATCCTGCTCTGTAGAGCTATCAAAATAAAATCCAATCACAAACACTATAACTACTTTGCTGTCTATATTTTTTATGGTAAGCTTCCTCTTCACGGTAAAAACTTATAATTTATTATTGTCACGATTTTGCATTTTCACATGCTTCCACCACACTTCTCTGATTTTTCTTTGATTTACATTAATAAGAAAAATTGAAAGATTTATGGTATAATCTCTTCTCATTAATTTTCCATCTCCGTAACATTTGAAATCTCTTTTTTGAAGTAATAAGCAGTTTCCTATAAATCAGAACTTGCTTTAAATAAGCATATCTGTGACAAAATATCTAATCTTTATCACAAACTACAAAGATAAGTCAAGATCCTGAGATTCCCAGGGATTAAGAAAAGAAAGAAAAATTGCAGTCAGTGTAATTTTGGTTTCACTGATTTTATCTTTGCTAAGCAACATTTTCATTACAATGAATCCATATGTTGCCTTTGATCACCTTGCTATTTAGAAACTTAAGAAATTTGTATCCTGCAACTTTATTGAATTTGTTGATTAGTTCCAACAGTTTTTCAGTTTAGTCTTCAACACTTGTTCCGTATCCTATGGATGATCCAATTATAGTCATAAAATTTCTGTTGATTTCCAGGGAGCTTAAGTCCTTTGGTTTCCAGTTTCTGTCACCATTCATTTGAATTTCCCTCACAGCTCAGTTGGTAAAGGATCCACCTACAATGCAGAAGACCCTGATTCGATTCCTGGGTCGGGAAGATCCCTTGGAGAAGGGAAAGGCTACCCACTCCAGTATTCTGGTCTGGAGAGTTTCATAGACTGTATAGTCCATGGGGCCACAAAGAGTTGGACATGACGGAGCAACTTTCACTTTCATGTTATATGACAGTTCTTTTCCTTTGCTGTGACATCTACCCATATATGAATCTCAGTCATTTCCTAGATTTTCCCACTTTCTTAACTCTCTATAGCTTACACATATATTCACATATCATTTTTTTCTTCCATAAAGATTTCACTAATGTCTTAAGCAGTCTGAACATATATATTGTGGTATGCAAATCATTTAAAATGAAATATTTGTTGTTATTTGGTCACTAAGTCATGTCCAACTCTTTTGTGACCCCATAGACTGTAGCACACCAGGCTCCTCTATCCATGACACTTCCCAGACAAGAATGCTGAAGTGGATTGCCATTTCCTTCTCCAGGGGCTCTTCCTGACCCTGTGTCTTGTACATTGACAGGCAGATTCTTTACCACTGAACCACCAGGGAAACCTAAATGAAATATTAGACATCCTATTATTTAGATTTATTTTATTATTACACTGAGTCCTTCTTGATCTCCTGTCCATCCTCCTTTTCTCTTTCCCACCCTTTCAAAAGTAACCACCAAAAAAATTCTTTCATCTATGAGAATATTTTTCTATAAGAAAAAAAGTGGATGGAAAAATGTCCATCATTTCGTTAAGAGTATTTCCATCAGATAATGGAGTTAAATGTAAGGACAGGAGACAATTCAAACTTAGTCACCTTTGTGTTTTTAAATTATTACAACATGCACATGTCATAGGATAACAATTTTAATTCAGTTCAGGGTTCTAGTTTTAACACTGTTCTCATTGTCAAAGAGAATCTTATGATTTTGTCTTTTATCCTTAGTTACAAACCTAAAGTGAAAAGAGTATTTTTTTTCTAAATAAAGTTTAGGTCAACCTCTGTAGTTTAGGAAAGGATAAGAAAAAGAGAGAAAACGAAAATGTAGGAAGGACTAGAGATGTTTTTCAGATTCTATAAAAAAAGATGGGACAGAAAAAAATTCATATTTTTTTCATAGATTTTAAGATACACAAATAAACTGAGCTTCTAAAATTTACTTTGTTCTGTTGGGCAGTTTTTTTGACAATGACACCAGTCTGATGCTGAATTGCACGTTTCTGGTTGTTATCGCTGCTGCTGCTGCCAAGTCACTTCAGTCACGTCCAACTCTTTGCAACCCCATGGACTGTAGCCCACTGGGGTCCTTTGTCCCTGGGATTCTCCAGGCAAGAATACTGGAGTGGATCGCCATTTCCTCCTCCAAGGGATCTTCCCAACTCAGGAATCGAACCCACGTCTCTTATGTCCCCTGCATTGGCAGATGGTTTCTTTACCTTTCCCACAACCTGTTAGACTTCTGGTTGTTAACCAGGTTACAAAAATATTCATCATAAAATTTGATAGAATAGCCAGGACATGCAAACAACCTAAATGTGCATGTGTAGAGGAGTGGATAAAGAAGATCTACATATATACAAAGGAATTTATTTTTTTAACTCAGCCCTAAGAAAGAACAAAACAATGCCATTTGCAGTAGCATAGATGGACCTAGAGGGTCCATACTGAGTGAAGTAAGTCAGAGAAAAAGACAAATATTGTGATATCACTTATACATGGAATCTTAAAAAAAAAAAGGTACCAATGAATGTATTTGCAAAACAGACATAGAGTCACAAATGTAGAAAACAAACTTACGGTTAGCAGGGACTGGGAGGGAGGAATAAATTGGGAGACTGAAATTGACGTGTACACACTACTACATAAGATAGATAAATAATAGGGACCTACTATAAAGCACGGGGAACTCTACTCAGCACTCTGCAGTGGCCTATACGAGAAAAAGAATCTAAAAAAATAAAAAAGAGTGGATATATGTATATACACAGCTAATATACAGATAATTTATTTTGTTGTACACCTGAAATTAGCACACAACATTGTAAAACAAATCAACTCCACTAAAAATTAAAAAAAATAATAAAAAATAGAATATTCCTATCTTTTGAAAATAAAATTTGAATGAATAGAAAATAAGATAAGAGACAATAAGAATAGCTAATTAAATGCCATAATTTTGAGTCCCATATTCACTATTTCATTCCTACTTATATTCTAGTTGTAAGTAGTAAACTTAAAGCTATTTTAGCACTGTTATTTTATTGCCCTGATAGAATATTTGTTCAATTCATAAATTTTCTCTCTCATCTTTCTTATTTCATGAAATGCAAAGTAGTGAAAATATTCCTATTCCATTTATTTTACGTGCAATTAGTAACTATCTGCCATTTCATTTCTTTCTAAAGAGTATTTGAGATGTGAATTATTAAAACATGCTACTATAAAGTTATGTCATCTTTTCATCTTTTATCTTGTGTACTTGTGGAAGATTAAAAAAGTGATTTAATACCTGCTTGTTTCCCTTTCTTCTATTCTTTTTCTAAGTTTCATTTCAATCTTACAGTGCAAATTACCATATTTTTATTGTATCCTGAAGTAGGAAAAGAGGAATTTAACATAATTTATGCAAATATGTTCATTTACTGCTTTTTTGAAAAAATCAGCACTGATATAACACCACAGCATTCTTGTTCTCTTCATCTGTCTATGATTTGCAATAAACATCCTATGTTGCATTTCACTCAATTTACCACACTTCTGCCATGTTGACTTGTTTTGACCATCACAAAGTGAATCAGGAATTTAGAATCAAAATATTCCTGACCATGCTAGATAACAGAGATTATCAAAGAGAGAACTTGAGAGATCTTCCAATATAGTAAAAGGCTTTTGTAGAAAATTTGATCTTAATTGTTAAAATGTTTTATATTTTATCTGGAATATGGTTTAATTAGCTAGTCAGTCAAACGTCTAACCTTGTATATTATTTTAAAACTCATGTGATGAATGGATAGGTACATAATTGCTATGGGGAAGCATAGAAACTATTAGTTTTGACTAAAAATTTTATGTCATTCTATAATGTTATCACGTCTAACTTGTTTTGCTTTAATATTTTATGGACTGTGTATTTTTGTTGTTATAGATATGGAAAATAAGTATGTAAAAGCAATAATGAAGACTCATCTAGCTAACTTTTGCTACAAATGGAAACCTTTTGCTCCAAACTTGATAGGACAGAACCATGTGTGCGTGCTGAGTCATTTCAGTTGTGTCCAACTCTTTGTGACCCTATGGTAGCCCACCAGGCTCCTCTGTCCATGGGATTCTCTAGGCACGAATACTGTAGTGGGTTGCCATACCCCCCTCCAGGGGATCTTCCTGACCCAGGGATTGAACCCGGGTCTGTTTATGTCTCCTTCATTGGTATGGCAGGTGGGTTCTTTACCACTATCGCCATCTGGGAAACCCTATGTTTTTATTATTTCCTTCAAAATTGTGCTTACAAAACACTAGACTGTTTTTCTAGTTTGTACTAACTGGACAGCCTGGGATTGGATAATCTCGAATGTCCTCACAGGAGTGTCTTGGCTGGCTATGAGAGCTGAGATATATACTATGGGGACTCTCCTCCTGTGGGAGGTTCGTCCCCGCTTGACCTCATGGTGACAAATGGTTCCCAGCAGCTAGAGAGGGCAGCCAAGACATGTGCAGATGCTTCCTAAACTCCTGCTTGTGGTGAGTTTGTTAATGTCCCTTAGCCAGTACCAGTCACAAATACCAGTCACATCTGAGCCCAGATTCTAGGGATGGAAAGTTGACTGGCTACTGGTTGAATGGTAAAGACACTTAACAAAGCAGCATACAGCAACGGGAGAAATTGGTGACCACTTTAGGGGCTTCCTAGGGGGTGCCAGTGGTGAAGAAGCTGCCTGACAATGCAGGAGATGTAAGACACTGGGTTTGATCCCTAGGTTAGGAAGATCTCTGGAGGAGGGCAGCCATTCAGCATTCATGCTTGGAGAATCCCACGGACAGAGGAGCCTGGTGGGCTGCAGTCCACGCGGTCGCAAATAATCGGACACAACTGAGCGACTAAGCACACATGCGTGTTGCAAACGAACGCAAGGCTATCATTATTTCTTGTCTGAATAACTTTATTATTGTTATTGTTCAGTCGCTAAGTGACTGTTCAGATTCTTTGTGACCCCATGAACTGCAGCACGCCAGGCCTTCCTGTCCTTCACTATCTCCTGGTGTTTGCTGGAGTTCATGTTCATTGAGTCAATGATGCTGTCCAACCATATCATCTTCTACCACCCTCTTCTCCTTTTGCCTTCAATCTTTCCCAGCATCAGGGTCTTTTCCAATGAGTTGGTTCTTTGCATCTGGTGACCCAAGTATTGGAAATTCAGCTTCAGTACCAGTCCTTCCAGTGAATATTCAGAGTTGATTTCCTTTAGGATTGATTGCTTTGATCTCCTTGCTGTCTGAGGGACTCTCAACAGTCTTCTCCAGTACCACAGTTCCAAATCTCCTGCATTGCAGGAAGATTCTTTACCTTCTGAGCCATCAGAGAAGTCCTAATAACTTTATTTTTTTAATTTAATTTTTTAATTATTTTAATTAATTAATTAATTTTTACTTTACAATATTGTATTGGTTTTGCCATACATTGACATGAATCCACCATGGGTGTACATGTGTTCCCCATCCTAAACCCCTCTCCCACCTCCCTCCCCATCCCATCCCTCTGGGTCATCCCAGTGCACCAGCCCCAAGCACCCTGCATCATGCGTCAAACCTGAACTGGCGATTCGTTTTGCATATGATAATTTACATGTTTCAATGCCATTCTGCCAAATCATCCCACCCTCGCCCTCTCCCACAGAGTCCCAAAGACTGTTCTATACATCTGTGTCTCTTTTGCTGTCTTGCATATGGGGTCATCGTTACCATCTTTCTAAATTCCATATGTATGCATTATATACTGTACTGGTGTTTTACTTGCTGGCTTACTTCACTATGTATAATGGGCTCCAGTTTCATCCATCTCATTAGAACTGATTCAAATGTATTCTTTTTAACGGCTGAGTAATATTCCATGGTGTATATGTACCACAGCTTGCTTATCCATTCGTCTGCTGATGGGCATCTAGGTTGCTTCCATGTTCTGGCTATTATAAACAGTGCTGCGATGAACATTGGGGCACACGTTTCTCTTTCAGATCTGGTTTCCTCGGTGTGTATGCTCAGGAGTGGGATTGCTGGGTCATATGGCAGTTCTATTTCCAGTTTTTTAAGGAATCTCCACACTGTTCTCCATAGTGGCTGTACTGGTTTGCATTCTCACCAACAGTGTAAGAGGGTTCCCTTTTCTCCACACCCTCTCCAGCATTTATTGCTTGTAGACTTTTGGATAGCAGCCATTCTGAATGGTGTGAAATGGCACCTCATTGTGGTTTTGATTTGCATTTAATAACTTTAGTATGTTTTATCTTGAAGTTTATCAGTAGCACTTTCTATGAATAATTAAATTGTGTACTCATGCTCTTGTTTAAAAGGTCAAATTTGTTAATCAAGCTTAAGGAGGTGGATTTTTTTTTCACTTAAACCCAGGTAAAAATCCTAGATTTTTGTTATTTTTTCTTTATGGCAGAACTTTGAGTAGCATTTGAAGATATGGACAACCTATTTATTTGAGTTATTTAGAAAGCCTTGGTTTTAGGGTACTGAATCTTTCCTGAAATTTTAAAATAAGCAATATAAATATTTAAAATGTTGGCTCCTATGATCAAATCAGCAAATGTAATATTATGTGACATTACTATGATTTATAAGGCATCTATCATGCTAATCATTACTCATCCTTTTAAATTTATGTGATTATGTTGTCCTTATGATAGTAATATTGGTGGATTATTTGTTGACATTGAGTTCCCTCTGAAGATTTATAGCTTGGCTTTATATTATATTAAGCACCAGCAGATAAGATATGTGTCCAATCTATTTTATCTAGACTCTTAATACAACAAAGCACCCTAAGCTAGGATAGATTATTATAATGTCTTGTATGTGCTGTTTGTCTCAGCACTTGATTTAATGAATATTATAGATTTTGATGTAACCACTACAGTTTATCTTCCCTAAATTGCCATTAACTGATCATTTCACTAAGGCTACAAATCTCTGAAATTTGATTGTCTTTTATTTTTTTAATCAGACAGTGTCTTACTGCTCTAATATAACCAAATTATGTCTATAATTAATGTAAGAATAGGTGTGCTATTTCCAGAATTATAACTGATGGCTACAATTTTCATTTAACCCAGTTAAAATAACCCTAAAGTTTGAAACTATAGCCATAGAGAACATTTATTAAATACTTTAGCCACTTTTTCAGGAAGTAAAATAAATCCCAAGAAGGATGATATATTACCATAGCAATGGGATGCAGAGCCACATAATTATGAGATACATATATTTTAGTTCTTTTTCTGATATAAAAATGCACCTATTATTTTCATTTGAAAATGATTTGCAGCATCATTTACAGGGGAACTTATGATTTTCTATTTCTTTCTTCACAAATGTAAAACCATGTTAGAAGTATACCAGACTATATGAATTGTCATTTTCATTGTAGTATTTCAGAAAAATACTACAAATAAATTTGTAAAATAATAAATGATAATTAGAGTAGAAATTGGATTTTTACTGCCTTAGAAATATCTTTATTTGTTTAAAAAATAACTATAATTATTTGGCCAACTAAGGGAATAATTTCTGTCACCAATGTAGCTATAATGCAACTCCATGTATCATTCTAGTGATAAAAAGTAACAGTGTAATATTTTTGTAATTAATAAAAATGATTGAGTCAATAATGAATTGCGTATGAATCTCTACTTTTTTATTTTAGAATGAAATACTATATTCATTGATATTTTGCTACCTAATGTGATTAGTTATCCCATTATTTTTACTGATAAGAGAACTCTGATGTTTCAGGATGTCATTGTTGATATGTTCTTCTTCACTGAAATGTTTTAAGAGGTGTTTAGTTTGAACAAAAATACATATATCTTTAGAGCATATAAATTTAGTTTAGCACTTCTATAAATCTACTGGCTTGTTATTCACTGAAGCAATGCTTGGTTTTCCATATGAGTATTTAGAGTTTATTATAGAGGACTTCTAGCTTGTTGAATATCTAGGATCTTGTAAGTGTGTATATTACTGGTTTTTAAACAAACTCATGTCCTTTTTAATATGTAGAATTTATAATCTTGATATTTTATTTTTGTGTGAGATAAGCAAAGATTCCATTTATTTTTAAAATATGTCTATCTTCTGTATTTAAGTTATTCTTCTCATATATGTTTTAGCAAATTTGGTTTACCTTGGGCTTCCCAGGTAGTGCTAGTGGTAAAGAACCTGCCTTCCAATGCAGGAGACGTAAGAGACACAGATTCAGTCCCTAAGTTGGGAAGATCCTCTGGAAGAGGGCATGGCCACCCACTCCAGTATTCTTGCCTGGAGAGTCCCATGGACAGAGGAGCCTAGCAGGCTACAGTCCATAGGGTCTCAAAGAGTCAGTCATGACTTAGCAGGCATGCACAACAAGTAGTTTACCTTATATAATACTTCTTGTTATGGCTTTGCTTTTTAGCTAATTTGAGAAAATATTAAGGTATAATATGTCTTATACTATATATTATTATCTTATGTCATTATAATAATGTTATATTATATATTGTGTTATATTATATTTTATTCCTTATATGTTGCAAAGAGTCAGACATGACTGAGTAACTGAACTTAACTGACTGATAATATTCCTTGCAGAAGCTGATTCTAAAATATGCTTGGATATTTTAAATAAGGTTGTTCAACTTGATATTTAAAAGTTTTCACTTCCCAAGTTATTATATTTCAGACAAAAGTGGCCTTTGAATACCTCATAGAGGTAATGACCTTTGATGGGGTCTTCTAAAGTGACAGATCTAAAAAGCATGCTAGATAGAGGGAGAGTTGAGCACGTAATCAAAGTAAAAATACAATCAGGGCTGAAGCTGTCTCTGTGAATATGAGTCAAGAATCTGGATTTTACTCACTGAAAGCTAAAGAGCCATTAAGTAGTTTTTGAACATTTAAGTGACTTAGAATTTTATTTAGGAATAAGATGCTGGCAGTTATATACAGAATGAATTTGAGGCAGAGAGAAAAATATTAAGGTCAGTGTTTCAGTGCGTTTCTTAACAAAAATAGCATTAGTTTGCAACAGATGAAGCTTGAGTTTGCAGAGAGATGTTTTGATGGAAATATCCACAGGTCTTTGGAAGATAGTATCTCAATTAAGAATAACACTGGAGGACAAGCAAGGGAGCAGCCGGTGAGGAAATGGTCAGCGGTCTCTAAGTGAATCACAGTTGAGTGAAACTGCAGCGACAGAGGCACTGGGTATAGGTTAGGACTTTGTGAATCATGTTTTCTCTGGTGGAGAAAAATGACCCAGTGGAACATTGGGTAGATAAGTAAGAAAATTAAAGTGTGAAAACAAAAAAAATATGCAATTTCACTGTCTGTCCTGTATCTATACATGCATGTGTGCATGCTCAGCCACTTCAGTCGTTTCCAACTCTTTGTGATCCTGTGGATTGCAGCCCACCAGGGTCCTCTGTCCATGGGATTCTCCAGGCAAGAATACTGGAGTGGGTGGCCATGCCCTCCTCCAGGGGATTTTCCCCACCCATGCCTTGAACCCACATCTCCTGTGTCTCCTTCATTGCAGGCAGATTCTTTATCGCTGAGCCACCAGGGAAGCCCCATCTATATATGCATATGTATATAAACACATAAGAGATTCTTCTCTGAATAAATACTGGGCAGGTAAAATTTATCTGATTTTATAAACAACAAAGCTAAACACTTAGAAGTGTAGCTTTTATTTGTCAAGATCATACGTTCAGTCAATTCATGAGAAAATTCCAAATACCCAATCCAGTGCTTTCACAGAAGTGCTTAAATTGCATGTCATATGTTATTTTCCTTCTGGGAGAGATTATATAAAAATGTTTTCTATTTTTAAGAGCTAGATTTAGCTTAAAAAAATTTTAAAGCAGTTATTAAAATAGTGTAAAAGAATCTCTCCTCTCTCACATTTTGGCCCAATTACACTGATGTATGTGCCTTTAAATTGCAATCTTAGAGAAAGAGAAGATATTTTAGAGGCATAACTTCAGTTTATGTACTCCCTTGATGCTTTCTGTTTGAGTATATATAGATATAGTGTCTGAAAAATCACTCTTTATAAATCAGTGACTTATTTTAATTGGTGCTTGTAAAGTAATTGACAGATACTTCTAAAAGTTGGGGAAAAATATCAGTGAGCTAAATGAAAGGCAGCCTTTGAAAAGAGGATTTTGAAAATGTTCAAACAGCTACAAAATTGTCGTTTTCATCTGAAACTGCTTTAAGTTTAAAAATCTGTTTCTAAAGGAGAAAGATGAACAATATAAAGTTATAACTTAAAAACTATGTGTGCAGTATATGTAAATAGATATAACACATTTCAAAAGCTTTCCCAAACTTTCAACTTGTTCACCTCAGTGTAGTTTTATTTTTCTAACATTTATTCAAATGGATATGAGGACAAAGATAATGCCTTGCATAGAAGTTTCCAATGAAATAAACTGGTGCCAAGTAAAAATGTTCATTTTAGAAGAGCCAAAGTTGAAATACTGAGAAGTAACTTTACTACTCTAGATTCTGTGTTAAGCCAGTTGAGAAGGCCTACATTTTATTCTTTTGGTAAAAGGCTTCCATGAGATTTGATATCATGTTCTCTATAAAATATTAAAAATCAGACAAAAGTGAATCTAAGTGTAAACAGGTAACTATTTATAGTTAACTCCAGAAAAGGAGTTACTAGGCTTTTCAAAGTTGTCTTTGTGAGACTTGAGTCCCTATGCAGGTAGAAATTGTATTATAAACTGATCAGAAAGCATGAATTAGCTCCACCGAAGAGGGGAGAGACTAAAGAAAATGTGTACAGACTCTATTTTTGGTTTAAGTAATATGTACATTTGCGGAATTTTATACATAGATGTCAACAAGGTAGCTGTAAGTGGTAAAACTAGATAAACCAGATACAGTGTGTGAGCATGTAAGTTTTCCATGTCGTTCATTCACTAAGTCGTGTTCGAATCTTTAGACCCCATGGACTGCACCAGGCCAGGCTTCCCTGTCCTTCACTATCTCCTGGAGTTTTGTAAACTCATATCCATTGAGTTGGTGATGTCATCCAAACATCTCATCATAGAGGCTCATCTTCTCATAGTGGCTGTACCAAGTTACATTCCCATCAACAGTGTCAGAGGGTCCCCTTTTCTCCACAGCGTCTCTAGCATTTGTTATTATATATTTTTTAATGATGGCCTTCTGGCCATTGTGAGGTTGTATCTCATTATAGTTTTATTTAGGTAACAAAATAAAAAATTGATAAGCTTACCCATATGGCTAATGTCATACTACAGTAAAAGTAGCAGACTTGGGGAATGAACTGTATTTATAAATCTCAGAGTCCAAGAGTACTCCCCTCTCTTCCTCCTGTGCATCTTCCTTCCTTCCTGTATTTGGCTGTAAAACTTCCTTGTTAATTAAAATATTATATATATATAATATATATTATATATTATACATATATTATATATGTGTAAATATTATATATATATGTACACACACAGTGAAATGCATAGCTTTGAAATGTAATTCAAATGTATATACCCTTGCCACCCACTCCAATGTCAAGATAGAAACATTTCTATCTCTCTAGAGAGTTCCCTAATGCCCACTGAACCCAAATCTCGCTCGGCCACCCAGAACAATCACTATTTTGACACTACAGATCTATAAAAAGCCATGGGTCAGTTTTGCCTATTGTTGAGGTTCATATAAATGGAACCATAGTGTGTACTGTTTTGTCTTCTATCTCTCAGTCTACTATTGAGATTTATCCATGTTGTTTCATCATTTAGTAGTTCATACCTTTTAATTGCTGAGTAGTATTTTATTGGATAAATATATGAACCTTTGTCTATGAATAAAGGTACTATGAACATTTCCAGAGACAGACTGTCAGATCACACAAATTATATAGCTGTGTTTTCCTACCTTTGTCTTTCTGGCCTCTTCTTCCTCTGTCTACCATGGGTCAGAACGAGTGACCTATCCCTCCTCCCAGTTTTCCTGAAGAGAACTCTCTTACTTAGAACTCTATAGGCCGTTGCATCAAACCTGATTTTCAAGTCTGTTTTTCCTTTTTATTTCCTGGAGAAGTCAAGTGCCCACCTATGCAGCCCTACAGTAATCAATGCCAGTGCCACAGAAGAGGCATTAAGAGGCATTTAAGAAAAGTCACTATTATAATGTCTCATGTATGGGCTTCTGGGTTTTGCACTTAACTCAGACCTTACCTGCTGTGACAGGAGTAGATTATTTGGTTCACTCTTCCAAGGAGCAGTAGAAACAGCAGGGTAGGAAGAAGAACAGAGAATGGTTTAAGCTGCTTCTCCAGTGATTTTGATATAAATATCAGTAAGATTTTACTAGAAAGAATGTAGTAAACATTGCAAGGAACATTCAGAACATACATTAAAATAAAATATTTTAGGTTATTTTTCTTGTTCTTAAGCTTGAATAAAATGAGCTCTAATAAAATGAGTTCTAATAAAATGAACTCTCATTCATACCAGTCTTGAGAAGCATAGGTATTGTGAACCACAACCAAGGATGATTATAAAAGTGAGAGGAGACCTAGGCTAGGTTCTGTTTGTTGTCATGTTGTGTTACTAGTGTGGGCTAGTAATGAGGCAGCACAGCATTTTAATTAATGACCTGGCTTAATTAGGTGTTCAAATCTATTTCTAATTCTCTCAAGGGGGTAGAGTTACATAGAAAGTTAGAAAATGCTTAATTATAATTCTCTTTAAAGTGTTTTCTCCATCTCAGATCAATAATTGTCTATAATTCCACCATACTTTCAGAGATCCATGAACTTCAATAGATAATTGATGTTCTTCAGATAGCATTTAATAGTTTAAAGATTTTTATATAGATTGGAGAATTGTTTAAATACATTATTTTGCTTTTTAAGAATGAAGCTATTCCTTACACTATTTAGGAATCTTTGGAGTATTTATATCTAAACTGACTCATTTTGAGAGGGCTAAAAGTTGAAGTTACTGAAGAAGATTCTGTGTAATGTAAAATCATGTCTATATGTAGACATCAGATGTTTAATTTTGACCCTAAACATTTTATTGTCCTTAAGTTTTGTCTTTGTGAAAATTGAAATGCCACTATTTTCTAGAATCTTTTTCTCTTTGTCTATGGAGGTTAAAAAAAAAAGTAAAGAACTTTTGGGCACTTATGTATGGCAGGCATAGAATTTGGATAAAATTTGCATGCATTCACTCTTACAGGTTTCACACTCATTGTCCACAGGGATTTTTCTTCATTTGCATTAGATATGTGTAGCTAAATTATTCTTTCTCCCATATTCTTTTGATTTTCATTTTTTTCAGAGTGTCCTTCTTTAGATCTGTTTAAGTTGAAAAGGCCAGTTTGAGCTGTACATTTTTACTTCTGAAAGTTCAATAGGTAAATATATCTTTGGTAAATTATTATGTTTACTTTTCCTCAGGGATATGAAGCTGACCATTTTTTCTCTGTATCCTGAAGCCTAAAGAATCATGAAAAGGCTTTTGAAGTTGTGTTTTGATATTATGAGTTAACACATTCTAGTATATGTGTGATTTGTATACTAATGCTGGAAAATAATAGAAATAGTTATACCCTTATAATGATGCCTGATATTTATTACTGTGTATAACATAATACGTTAATGTATTTATAACTACTTGATACAATCTTGAGGCTTGAAACTGTTAAGTAGCTAAATAAAGTCATATGCTACGTAAGTGATAGAGCTGAGATCTGACCCAGATAGAGAGAGGTCTAATAGTCTTTAGCGACATATGCTGAATAACCTGCTACATTGCTGAATATATAATATATGAACATAGAATACTTAGGAGCTAATACACATAAACCAGCCTTTTATTTCACCAACAATAGCACGTCTTATCACTTGCTATCTTGTTTTTCTATCTTCAGGGTAAGATGAATTCCTTGTTGATCCTGGTTTATTATGGTTCCTTGAATCAATGCCTTTGCATGTACTGCTTCTTCTTCCCTTAATGTTTTCTTAAATTTCACCTGACTCATCATTATTATCATGTTACTAATTAATTCAAGAGTTAGATTTTTCATTAGATCTTCCTTAACTGCTTTTCCATCCATAATTGGGTGGTTGCCATCATGTCTGCTCCATGTTAGTTTATGCAAACCTTCCTGACCCTTGTGTATGTACTGTAATTCTTTGTTTATGTTTCCATTTCCTGAGTAGAAAAATTAAAGAAAAACACATGATCCCTTTTATATAGCTTTTGCACTTAAAAAAAGCTTGTAAATTTAGCAAATTGCTTTATGAAGTTTTATAAAATTAAACATAAAATTGAGAAATTTATGTATCATTGTCTTAAGCCTCAACGCTTAAAATCCTTCTTCTACTTATTGATTTGCCCAGAAAAATAATACATTTTCTCTTGAGGTAATGGACAGGATATCTATTATCTTTCTTCTGCCTGAATGTATTAAAGTAGTTAGGGCTTTTACACAGAAAATGAGGGCCTCAAATTTCTATTCTTTGTATGTGGGAAAAGTCCAGGAAAGACAAGACTGACTCTTTTTTTTCCCTAAAGAAAATATCTGTGTTAAATAATTCTCATAGAGCCAAGTTGTCTTTGAATTTTATAACATAGAATTGGGGAAGCTTGGACACTGAGTCATCTTTTAACTCCAGAGAAGGGAGCTATCACAAGGTTAAAACATATAAATTGAAATAGAGAAGTCTATTAATATAAATAACATGTTAAATAGAGAAAACTATTTTCCTGAAACCAAAAAAGAGCTGTTTTCTTTGTTTATTTTTCACATTTTACAATTTAAGAGGTATTTTAAACCTAATTTATTAGTGAAACAGCTAATACTTCAGATAGTGGAAACTATATTGAAGATAGATAGGATATTTTGAAATAAGTTTCCTGAGTTAGAAACCAAACTCCTTCATATCTTGGAGAGCAATAAAACTGTAACCTTTGGGGCTATTTTATTCTACTGGGCAGAGATCTATAATTTAATACATTCCTCACAAGGTCTAAGCCATTAATTTACTAGTAAATATCAAAGTGAAATAGAGGTACATTCTCCTGAATAATTAAATAATGTTAGATAAAGCTTGTAATAAATGCCCTAAAATGACATTGAAAGAACCTGAAGACTACCTTCTTATCTTCCAGTTTAAAGTTGAAGTTTAAGTCTTATCTTCCAGTTTAAACATTTTAACATTATATCACACACACATACACACACACACACACACACACACACACACACACACACACACATATACACACAGAAGAGAGAGATGAATGATATTAAAAAGTAAAGAATGGGCAAATGGGAAAAAATTTGCAACAGCTAATAAGTTTTATATACCTCCTAAAAAGTGTGTGCTTTTTGGCTAAAAATATTTATATGCTTCATATATAACAATTACTTATGTATTTATAAGAAAACATAAGTACTGTATTAGAGAAATTGAAAAATGTGTGATGAGAAATCTGGAGGAAAAGCATTGTGAAGACCAAACCCTACTGGTCAGAGGAGGGAACATGTCAGTGGGAGAGAGTAGCCTGAGATTCCTGAGCAAGTCACTTGGTCTCCTAGGGCTTCAGTTCCTCTGTGTTTTTAAAATTAGGAGACTCTTGGTGGTTCTTGGGGCTGCCAGGGAGCAAGAGAAGCCCACATCTCTTTCTAGCTCTTTCACTTCATCTTCCTCCTCAGGCTTTGTTTGAGCAAAGGGTTCTCTAATGTCCTTTCAACTTTGCTTTTTGAAGACTTGGTTCTCCTTGTTGGGGAGACTCAGGATACACACGGAGAGTGATAGGTAGGCTTCCTCTGCGGTGGCAGTTGCCAGAGGCTGAAGGAGTGGGCAGTGTTCTTGCAGCCAGTGCTTTCTTTACAAAGAAATCACAAGTAATTCTCAAAAACATGACTAGTACATACAAGGAAAGAAAAAACTAAAGTCACTAGTATAACTCAAAAATAACTCACAGAGAAAATGCACATCAAAAGTATAATGACATACGTTTGTTTACTTTTCAAATGAAATTTTTAAATGATGGCTTTGTCATGGTTATGATTCAGATATTTACAATGTGCTAATGGGAATATAAAGTGAAAGTCACTTTTAATTTTAAGTTGGGTCCAACTCTGTGTGACCCCATGCAGTTAGCCCACCAGGCTCCTCTGTCCCTGGACTTCTCCAGGTCAGAATACTAGAGTGGGTAGCAGTTCCCTTCTCCAGGGAATCTTCCAACCCAAGGATCAAACACAGGTCTCCCACAATACAGGTGGATTCTTTATCATCTGAGCCCTGAGGGATATAAATTGCTTTTACACATATGTCTTAAGTGCTTTAAATGTGCTCAAAGACTTCTGTGTAACAGATTTATATCTGGAAATGTGTATCCTAACACTATAATGAGTAATTATAATATTCTAATAGCAAATTTTGAAAATAACTTATAATAAGATTAATATGATGTAATGTTAATATTTCCATAGAAGTGATCAAATAATTTTTAACAGCATGAGATACCAATCATGATTAACCAAGTAAAACCATTCTATAATGCCTGGTATGATGTTAGATATGCAGTACTACAAACTCAGTTCAGTTGCTCAGTCATGTCTGACTCTTTGCAACCCCATGGACTGCAACACACCAGGCCTCCCTGTCCATCACCAACTCCTGGAGTTTAGTCAAACTCATGTCCATTGAGTTGGGGATACCAGCCAACCATTTCATCCTCTGCCATCCCCTTCTCCTCCCACCTTCAATCTTTCCCAACACCAGGGTCTTTTCAAATGAGTCAGTTCTTTGTATCAGGCGGTCAAAGGATTGGAGTTTCAGCTTCAGCATCAGTTCTTCCAATGAACACCCAGGACTGATTTCCTTTAGGATGGACTGGTTGGATTTCCTTGCAGTCCAAGGGACTCTCAAGAGTCTTCTCCAACAGCACAATTCAAAAGCATCAATTCTTCGGTGCTCAGCTTTCTCTATAGTCCAGCTCTCACATCCATACATGACTACTAGGAAAACCACAGCTTTGACTAGATGGATGTTTGTTGGCAAAGTGATGTCTCTGCTTTTTAATAAGCTGTCTAGGTTGGTCATAACTTTTCTTCCGAGGACTACAAACTCAGGGAGCCTCTGAATACTCTTCAACACACTTTAGGTAGGGCAGTCAAACAGACGGCACCATTGTTTGTGATAAGGCAACCTCTTTGCTTCAGTTGAGTTATCCATTCCCTCTGACGTATATGCTGAGTGCCTGGCTAGTGTTACTGGAGCTAGAGAATGATGAATTCCTTTGTAACTAGCCTGATTGGATCAGGATTCATGAAAGAAGCCATTTTTAATTTAGATCTGGGCAAGTGGGTAAAATGATAATAGGTAGAAATATGATGATCACAGTATGCTAAGAATAAGGCAACTTCTAGGAATTAGCAGGTTACATTGGTAACCTAAGGAGACAGTCAATGCCTTGTGAGAAAATGGAGGATGCACTGTAGAAAATTAAGGAATTTCTTACAGTAACTAATATAAACCCTGAAAGTTACAAGATGAACCTCTTTCCAACTTTGACCCATAGATGTGCATTGATAGAGAACCCCTGCATTGTTTGTTTCTCCCCCATGAATAAATCATAGATCTAGAATCATTAAGTGCAGAGACTTGAAGCAACTGCCCTGTGTGCCGTGGGAAAGGAGAGCTGCTACTTCTTGTCCTCCCTGCCCTCTCCACATCTCCCTTCCCTTCTCCTCCCCTTTCCCCCTCCTCTTCCTCCTCCTCCTCATTTTTCTTCTCCTCCTCCTCCTTCTTTTTCTTCTTTTCTATTATTTTTTAGTTTTGTTTTCTTCAACAGCAAGAATGATTTCTTCCTAACACATCAATATCAAACATTGTAGGTGGGCCCATATGTTTTCTGTAAATATCGTGAAATATTTCCTCATGAAATATGACCTCAGTATCTCAATATTTAACATTTTATGCTTCCTGAAAGGTGGGTGGAGTCCTAAGGATTTTCCACTGTCATGGAGCTGTCCTTATGCAAGGCCCATTCTATAGCTCTATTGGGAAATTCTGCTACTCTTATAGCTGCCTCTTATAATTCATTTGACTGAGTTTTTCTCTTAAGAGTTGAACAGAATATATATATATATATATATATATATATAATTTATATTCCAAAATCAATGATCTTAAGCTAAATTTACCCAGTTTACTCAGTTATTCTCCATTTGATAAATTGATTTGTTTTTGACATAACTGGGCTTAATCTCCCCTGGGCTAACTTCAGTTTGTGGGAGAAATGTAACTGGATCTGCAACTAAATTGGTATTTCAGATTTTTCAATATTGATATAGCCACAGGTAAAACAATGACTTTTTTTCTCAACAGCATGTTTCTACTAATTTGACTATGATTTTTCTAGTTTTTGACAGCCAAAACACCCTTTTTTTCCTTTTGCTTGCAGGGAGTTACTCACATGGGTCTTTCACATGTACTGAGAAGCCCATTCTTGCCCATTACTTTATATACTTTTTGTCACTGTAATGTAGCACTTTAAATATAAATGTTTTATTTAGTTTTATAAATACAACACTTTTGTTTTGAGATATATTACTTATTCTGTTCTGCGAGGTGTAAAGAATTTTATTTAAATGTGTTATGGGCTTTATCCATATATATATATATATATATATATATATATATTTTTTTTTTTTTTAATTTGAACAGGTTAAACCAGAGAACCCTCTAGCATACCTTGAGAGACGTTCCTTCATGTTGACATTAACCTTGCCATATTAGTATTGTCTTTTGGGGGGGAATAGGGCTTTCCTCATAGCTCAGTCAGTAAAGAATCTGCCTGCAATGCAGGAAACCCGAGTTCAGTCCCTGGATCCGGAAGACTCCCTGCAGAAGGAAATGGCAACCCACTCCAGTATTCTTGCTTGAGAATTCCCACGGACAGAGTAGCCTGGTGGGCCACTGTCTATAGGGGCACAAGAGTCAATACAATGAACACAGTTTAATGCAACCTATTCAGATCTCACTGTCTCATACAAAAATCCTCATGTTACTCAGTTAAATATTTGGCAAATACTAGCATCTATTTCTTAAAGAGATGGGGATACCAGACCACCTGACCTGTCTCTTGAGAAATCTGTATGCAGGTCAGGAAGCAACAGTTAGAACTGGACATGGAACAACAGACTGGTTCCAAATAGGGAAAGGAGTATGTCAAGGCTGTATATTGTCACCATGCTTATTTAACTTATATGCAGAGTACATCATGAGAAATGCTGGGCTGGATGAAGCACAAACTGGAATCAAGATTGCCAGGTGAAATATCAATAACCTCAGAGATGCAGATAACTTATGGCAGAAAGTGAGGAAGAACTAAAGAGCCTCTTGATGAAATTGAAAGAGGAGAGTGTAAAAGTTGGCTCAAAACTCAACATTCAGAAAACCAAGATGATATCTGGTCCCATCACTTCATGGCAAATAGATGGGAAAGCAGTGGAAACAGTGACAGACTTTATTTTACGGGGCTCCAAAATCACTGCAGATGGTGACTGAAGCCACGAAATTAAAAGATACTTGCTCCTTGGAATAAAAGCTACGACCAACCTAGACAGCATATTAAAAAGCAAAGACATTACTTTGTCCTCAAACATCCATCTAGTCAAGGCTATGGTTTTTCCCTTAGTCATGTATGGATGTGAGAGTTGGAGTATAAAGAAAGCTGAACGTCAAAGAATTGATGCTTTTTAACTGTGATGTTGGAGAAGATTCTTGAGAGTCCCTTGGACTGCAAGGAGTTCCAACCAGTCCACCCTAAAGGAAATCAGTCCTGAATATTCATTGGAAGGACTGATGCTGAAGCTGAAACTCCAATACTTTGGCCACCTGATGTGAAGAACTGACTCATTGGAAAAGACCCTGATTCTGGGAAGGATTGAAGGCAGGAGGAGAAGGGGATGACAGAGGATGAGATGGTTGGATGGCATTACCAACTCAATGGACATGAATTTGAGTAAACTCTGGGAGTTGGTGATGGACAGGGAGGCCTGGCATGCTGCAGTCCATGGGGTTGCAAAGAGTTGGACATGACTGAGTGACTGAACTGAACTGAACTGAACATCTTTTTACAACATTTCTTTATTCTAGTGATTTATTAATTGAATAGTAAGATAAAAAAATAATGACTTTAACATCCACTCTTAAAGAGGACGCAGGAGATCAGTCAACTGAAATTCTCACAGCTACAAATAGAATAAGATGGAAAAGTTAAACTAATTTGAAAAAGTTTTAAAGATATGAAAGATCTTTGTAATCAGTTAAAAAACTAAAATTGGAAATATGCAGGGAAGTTATATGAAGAAGACTGATAGTCCCAAACTTTTTCTTCCTTGGAGTTATTGAAAATTTCCTGTGTCAACTATGGATTTGCCTTATTCCACACAGAGGGACTTTACCTGGAGAATAAGAATCCATTGACATTTTGTTATTCTTACTGGCCTGATATGGCTGGATGGGAGTATATTGATTCTAAGTATAAAACTATATCTCCCAAAGGAGAGCTAAAGATTTCTGGAACTAGAAATAAACTCTCCAGTAATTTCTGGGTTCTTAGAGTACAAAGTGCTAATACAGAGGGGAGGTGATTCTCAAGCAGACAAGTTGTTCCTTCGTTAAAACCTTTGGCAGAATTTCCATCCAGGAAGGTGCATTTCTAAAGCCAAGCTCAAAAGTCCCCTTAAAGAAGAAAGGAATTCCAAATATCTTTTATGTGGAAGAGCAAGAGAATTTTTCCAGCTCTCAATAAAAGCCTAAAAAAGATCATAATCAAGGAACTGACATAACCCAGAAAACATTGAGATTCAAAAGCCCAAAGCCTAGCCTTGACCCAAATCAGACTCCCACAGGATTGAGGTAATAAGTGTCTCACCTTAACTGAGGCTTCCCTGGTAGCTCAGCTGGTAAAGGGTCTGTCTGTGATGCAGGAGACCCTGATTCAATTCCTGGGTAGGGAAGATCCCCTGGAGAAGGCATCGGCTACCCACTTGAGTATTCTTGGACTTTATGGTGGCTCAAACAGTAAAGAATCCACCTGCAATGTAATAAGTACCTCACCTTAACTACCGAGTGTGAAAAGAGGAATATCTTTTCTGGTGTAAGATATCATCTGGAGACATCTTTCATACACCTTGTATATTGATACAGTGCTTAGCATAGAATTTAATATTACTGGACATGCAAAAAGGCAGGAATAACCAAAAATTAAGAGAAAAACAGACAGCAAGATAAGACATACAGATGATCTCAGTGTTGGAGTAAGCAGAAAAAGTTACTAGCATAATTGTGAATCTTATATTAATATCAATGAAAAATAATGGAGAAGACACATACAAAACTTTCTGTTGAAAGTTGGCAGTGCATACAAATTCTATAATGAAAAAAATGTCAGCATTTAAAATTGTGGAAAAGCATTGTTTAGTTTAATTAGTAGGATTGATGCAGGTACTGACAGACTCAATCCCAGATGGGATAAAATGAAATCAAATAATGATGGGCTTAAATTCAGCCACATCAACACTAATATTAAATTTAAATGGCATGAAATCCAAGTAGAAGACAAAGATTGTTAGAATGCATAGACAGAAAAAAACCAATTGTTTATAGGAGAAGCACCTTAAATTTAAAGAGATGGGTAATTTGCAAACAAAAAGAAAAATCATATACTGGGCATATAATAACTAAAATGAGATCATATAGCCATATTCAATGAAATCAAATAAAGTCTACTTTGAAAAGTAGTGTTTGTCACTTAGTCACGTCCAGCTCTTTGCAACCCCATGGACTATACCCTGTCAGGATCCTCTGTCCATGACATTTCCTCTGTCTGTGGAATTAAGTTGCCACTTCCTTCTCCAGGGGATCTTCCTGATCCAGGGACCAAACCAGGTATCTCCTGCAGGCAGATACTTTACTGTCTGAGCCACCTACTTTAATATAAGAATTTGTCACAGGAAACAGAGAGAGACATCTGTTAATGATAAAACGGTCAATTCAAGAGGAAGATATATACAATCCTTAATTTCAAAATATATAAAGCAAAAGTTGAAATAAATAAAAGGAAAAATCAAACAAGCAATAAAATAGGTTCTAAACCCTAGAAAAATTCTATTACAGTTTTTGCTTGACAAGTTTGGAATAAAAACTGTAGTTTAATTCAGGGCCTCCAACTATTTTTGTAACTGAAGTTATAGTAGACACAGTCATAGTCAAGTTATGTATTGCCTATGGCTACATTTGTGCTACTACAGTAAAGTTGATTGGCTGTGACAGAGACCATATGGCCTACAAATTTAAAATATTTACTATCTGGCCTTCTGCAAAAGAAAGTAAAAAAAGTTTGCCAATTCTTGTGTTAGATAATTATATCTCAGCAATGTTGAAAATCAGGATTGAGAATTATACCATGATTGTATAAGAGAATGTTGTTCTTATTTTGTAATATGCACTTAAGTATTTAGCATAAAGAAATGTGATGTATTCAAAATATTCTCAACTGGTTCAGGAAAGGTAATTTTTATTTACATCTGGAAAAATTATTGGGAAAATAAGAGAGTAAGTATTCACAGCACATGTAGACGACTTGGCACTTTTCAAAGTAGGGAGGCTATCTGATAAACATGAAGAATTTTGGTACTCTCTTAAAGAGAACTTGTAGTAAATAAGCTGAGAGAGTTAAGACAGAGGGAAAGAGATGGACATTTTCTGAAAAATGAGAAAAATTACATTTAATTGAGCATAGTGTGAAAAATGGATTTGTGAGGATACCTAGTAGGATTACTGGGTAATATTAAGGTTCTACTTGAGTTTTCAGTTGTGAACCCATTATGATATCACCTCCCTTATTTGTGCAATTATTTACAGCAATTCTGTTTTGTGGGAAAAGGCATAGAGAATTATCACCTAGATATTCATTCAGAGTTGGCATTTCTCAGCCTGTATGAACAAATGGAGAAGGAGTAAGTATGTGGAAAGTATTTGAAAGAGAATGATTATAATGATGAACTAGATAAATGGTATTGGAAAAGAAAGAAAGCACAGTTATAAAGAAATGAGGGATAGGGAGAAGAGTGTCATTCAAAGGATCAGAGGTCTTACTAAACTGAAACCAGACATTGTAACTGGGGCAAATCAAAGGATGAAGGTGGCAGTGAACAGAGTGAAAAGCTTTATTTGTGATTTTGAAGATGTATTTTCTGATTTCAGTATGCAGCCATAGAGGTCAGTGGCTGAGGAAGAGTTGAGGAAAAGGGATTGTACGTGGAGAGGTAAAATAAATGAGACATTCAGTACTTAAAATACCAAGAATGATCATAGGAACACAGAATAAGAGAGTGAGCTGGTGAATGTGTGTGTGTTTTTGGGGGGGGGGGTGTGTATGTAAAAGTCACAGTGGGGATGACCAGGAGATGGTTAATGTTGTAAATGAGTACAGGAATGGAAATGGAATAATTGATAACAGGATTCTCAAAAAATATATGGTATTTAGGAGAAAGACAAATGATGATGTGGATGTGGAGCAAAGATTTATAATATACCTCTGACTCTGAGCTACAGTGGTATTTGAGAATTAATAGCTTTTAGGGAGCTTTGTAGGGAGATCAGTATCCATGGGGCTAATCAGAATTCAATTAAAACAAAGAAGGAGAAAATTTTTCTGAATAATGTTTGGGACATATGAAAATTTTCTTCAAGTAGTCAATATACGATCAACATTTATTGAATTCCTTGTTTTTATAGCATGTAAGAAATAAAAGGGGTTTCCCAGGTGGCAATAGTGGTAAAGAACCCGCCTGCCAATGCAGGTAGGCAATAGAGACATGAGTTCGATCCCTGGGTTGGGAAGGTTTCTTGGAGGAGGGCACAGCAGCCCACTCCGTAATCTTTCTTGGAGAATCTCATGGACAGAGGAGCCCGGCGGGCTGCAGTCCATGGGGTCACACAGAGTCATACACAACTGAGCACACGCGCACAAGGAATGTAAAGAAGACGAGGTTTATTGCCTTTAGCTACAGCCAATATGGCTTGAAGACTTGTTTGATATAAACTATGATGAATACACTTAGTAATGTCAATGTTGGTAGGAGATTGATGACATTGAGAAATATTAGAATACAGTACAAGGAAAATATGTATTTATTTGGGCACACTGAATTTGAGATGCAAAAGAATTTTATGTTTCAAGAATAACGTCATTTTTTGTCTCAAGACTCACAAATATAGGTACACATGTCTTGAAAGCATATTTTTTGTTTTATAGTAAGATGTCATATCCCAATCTCCTCTATATGTTCTGGATTGACCCCAAGATCCTTTGTTGTTCTCTCATATTAAATATTTTTAATTCAAAAAGAGTAAGTGCTTTTTAATGTATTGACCATGATCATGCTGTTTCTATTTACCTAGTGTTTAGATTTTATGATCTCTACATTATCTATACATTTGAGTCTCCACTTTTTAAATTTCAATTTGATTGGGTAGTGAAAGGATACTTTGTTTCTGATTCTCAAAGATTTGTAATGTATAAAAGTGAAAAATCTACCTAGTGGATAAAATTGTTGTATAAATTAAGAATAAATAGAAAACTCACAATAGCAAAAGACAGTAGAACTAATGGTGGTAGATTACACATCAGGTATTTTAAATAATATATATAAAAAATTATGACATACTACCTGGCACATAAGCACTCATGAAAAAGTTCTTATTAATGTTACATAAACTTATCTTTTCATTTAATTATAGTTAGTAATGAGGTATTCATGCTTATGTCGATTATACTAAGTAGTAAACCAAGTCTCATGGCTTCTCTATTTTAAACTATGTCATGAATATACCCATTTTATGAAGCAATAAAACTAGGGCTCTACCCCAAGAATGTGAATATAAACTCTTTATACCATTTTAGTAATGAAAATCATATAAGGTCTCAAAATTTACAGCTATGATAAAATATATACCATAGCAAAGGAAAACTTTGTCTTATCTGTAATAATGTCAACCTCATTTAAGGAGGGGTTTAATTATCAAAATAAAAGCACTACTTTTATTCTCTATGTTATGCCATTTTCTTTTCTTATACTTTCTCCCTCTCTTGTCTTACCAATCTTGCCGCCTTATATATGATAATTGGCCAAGCAATTCATCTTTTTTATAAGCTTGGTGAAAAAGCCAAAACATATGAACTAAGTGCACTGAAGAAAGAGTCAAATTAATAGCAACAAAAACCTTAAAAACCTGATTTCCTTGGTGGAAAGATGTTCAAAGTCAATTGCACAAAAATTTTCTTTCCAACCTTAAAACAATCAACAGTAATAATCATTATTGGTCATAGTGTTTTCCAGTATTGAGTATGACAGTATATAAAGTCTAAGTGCTTTTAAGAAACCATCAGAAATTTGGAGCCTTAGGTTCAGGAGCTCAAAGCATTATTCTTCTTAGAGTCACACTTTTTATGAACATAATATTAATAATGACGTTGCATTTATTCTAGTCCCTCTGAAAATTTAGTGATAACAATATTCCTATTTTTTAAAGGGAAGAATTTAGTAGTATTAGGCAGAGGAATAAAATCTTACCTTGAGGTTATAGAAATACTTAATCATCTTGATTTTCTCCTACTTTGCTATAATGTATATTACATTAACTAGATTTATATTCCTACCTATTTTTGAAAATGAGATTGTTAAGACATTTTCCATGTTCTGTCATTTCAGAATATACAGACCATTCATTCATATGGATTCAGAATATGATAACCCTAGTTATCATCTATAGCATTATGTTATTATAATTGACAATGATGGAAGACTGTATGTAGTCTATCTATATCTGTAATAAAAGTATATTAGATTAATTTGTTCCTTATTCAAATTTGATTCCATTTGAACAAAATCCCAAATCATATGGCTCTGAGCAAAGTCTATATTTGCCTTCCACAATTAAAAAAGACATTGACAAAATGAAAAGGAGTTGAGCAAATCCCCAAAACTGATTAATGTTTATATTTAGAGCTAGTTCATTTGACTAAGATCAGATATTATTTAACAGACTGAGCTAAAGAAGGAGTTTTCACTGGGGGCCAGTTAATATTTATTTTCTCTTAGGACTAAAGGAGAAAAATTGGAATCCAATTCATGATGATTCAGATTAGAAAAAATAGAGAATGTTTTATTCAGAGTTAGTAACTATCAGAGCAAATGTTATTGAATTTCTTTTGCATATGTTAAGATTGGCCTCCTTCTATCATCTGTGTGGGAAAATACATGCAGCTTTAGCTGCCAAAAGTTGTGCACCAAAAACACATTTAATATTATGATATGATAATATGAGCCACAGTTAAGGATCCTTCATGTATCTTTGCATTTTCATTAATAAACTAGATTCAAAATTTATTTTTTTCATGAAATAATTAGATTTATGGACTCATCTATTCCAGTTGGCTTGTTCTCTTTATTATAGAATGAGTTTTTAAAAGTTTAATCTTAATTAAAGTTTAAGATTTAATATTTTAAAAAATGCAATCTTTAATTTAAAAAAAATCCTCTACAGAATTTAAGATTTGCATACATCTCATTGCAGTAGTCTATAGCTTTTATGATCCTGGCTATCTATGATTATAGTTTTGCTTTGTTTTGGCAAGTATGCAGATGAACCTGAACTGTAAGTTATTTAGCATATCATAAAGTTTGCAAATGTATGTTTTAGGAATGTTCTATATTCCTAAAGTCTCTCTCTATTTTCCTAAAGTTCTATATTCTTAAAGTCTCAAAGAAAATAAAAGGTTAACTCAGGCAACTAGTTATTTTGCATTTCCACAAAAAAAAGAGCATGTTACACATTGCAGTTTTTCATTCCCTTGTCTGCAGCTGTATTCACTATATTCCTGAGTATTTCATTGCACTGGTTGTACAGATAGTTATGGTTATTTTTACAAAAACTATGGAGTACCCCAGAGGTTGAATTCAGGAAATAAAATTGAAAGTTATTGAAATTTGAGGAACAACTGTCCAATGATATATAGAAACAAGAGAATAGGTTGATTTTGCCCCTTATAAATGAACAAAATTGATTAGCAAATGAATCAAGTTGCCCTTCAATTCTGTATCAAACATCCAGTGAAAGTTTCGATTACTAAAATCTATACAATTAAAATATTATAAATTCCTAGTTATGTGGGTCTACTATCAAACGCTTTACCCAAGTGTTATTTCAATAATAAGCATAATTGACAGTGTTATAGCTCTGAAGTATTGGGTAGACATTATAAAGTCCTATAAAGAAAATTAAACAGAAACAAGAACTTCTTCTGTACCAATATTTAACCATTTTTAGCAATTAAAAATGTATAATTTTGCATTAAATGGTGAGCTAATATGGCTACTGATTCTGTTCCTCAAAACTTAACCTGAGAGAGATTCCAGAAGCAAGAGGTTTATGAATCTTGTAAACCAGCAGGCAAACTTCAATAATATAGTTATAAAATGAGTGTTACTATCTTCCAATAAAGTTTCAGATCAATGTATCTCAAAATTAACCATAGTCTAAAATTGTTTGGACAATAGTGTTCATCTGTGATGGATTTTGCAAAGATAAGACATACTTGCATCTATTTTCTTTAACCTCTAAAGGTACCTCTGCAAACACTCAATTAGGTCTTTGATTTTTCATTTTCAATAATAAACTAGATAACTGCAGTTTGAGGATCAGGAGCTAAAATAACACCCTGTGGTATTATTTAGTTCATAGACTAGACTAATACGTCTTCAGATTAAAAGCTCAAAATATTGTACATTTTTCTACAGGAGATTCAGTTCTATAAGTGACCCATGAAGTGATCTCTTCAACATCACCACCCTTTTCCATAGAACATCACTGTGTGTGATTCATTACAAGTACTGGCACTGATTCTTTTTTCAGAAGCAACTAGTCATAGCAACTGATTGACACTAAAAAAGATAAATTTATCATTTTGACTAAAAAGATACTTGTGACTGATGAATAGCATAAACAGTAGAAAATATGATCTCCTTTTGAAATGGTTCATCAGATTGTCACCACTCCTTTTGCCGTGACTGCCACCCACTGTTGGCAGTCTGTAACTAGCCCTGCCTGGAGTCAGGAAGGAAAAAACTTCAGGCCAGTGCTCTGATAGGTGAGAAGACATGTGTGCATATAATGTCCAGACCCACTGACTTATTTTGCTTGTTTATTTGTTGCAAAACTGGAAGTAGATCGCCTATTTCTGGGTCAGTCAATTCAGGAATTGTGTACAGTTGCTTCCTCTGATGTAAGCAAACCAAGAATAAAGTAAATAAGCCCACCATCTAAGACAGATAGATCTCGGGTACCACCAGCTTTTACGTACTATTGTCTTGAAAAGCCATGGCATAGAAGTAGGGTAATGGGTTCTGTTTGTGCTTCACTTGGGCTCCATCCACTCACCTGGCTTGCTGGCTGGAGTCCTGGAGACTGCTTATTTTGGTCTTCCATTATGAAGTTACTCAACTATTGCAGCTGTTCCTATAAGAGTTCATGAAGTCCCATGCTTGACACTGACAAACGATGCCTGTGAGGTTGACTGACCAGTTCCACGGATGCCCTGAATTCCTTAAAAGCAAGCCAGGAGCATGCGGGAGTTAAGACCCTGTGGCACAGCCTTTGACTGGGGGGGTTAGGGAACCAGATCATTATTGACTCTGACAGGTGAGTATTCTCAGATGTCACTGTTCCTAAGGCTTCTCTGATGATGAATGTCCATCAGCGGCTATCTGGGTAACCCTTCTCATTATGCGTGTTCTTCCTCCTTCTCAGTCTCACTGCCCCCACCCCTCATCACTGCTCCTCAGGAACAACTGGCACTCCTTAATAAAATGTTAGCACATAAACTTTTATCTCAGGCTCTGATTTCTAGGGAATTCAACTTAGGATAGGTAATTAAGATTAAATTAGGTAGCAAAACAAAAGTGGAGCAACGTCTTTTTATTTCATTTTTAAGAGACATCTCATTAAATGCCTAGACTGAGAGCTAGGGCCGTTTCTTTAAAACATCCATTTATCAGGGGAAAGATGTGACATTCTAGGAGTTTGTGACAGCAACTGACATATTTTTATGTGTTGAGAATTTAAAAGCACATTGAAGATTGTTAGAGGTAATTCTCATGGGCATTTGTGTGCATTTTGAGCCCATCAAAAAATGTGAGGTCCTATATAGAGGTCAGTCATAGCAGAACATCAGCTTCTTCATTATGACAATTTAATGAGATACTACTGCTGTTAGTGAGCTGAATATTTGGTCTGATAATTGCAAGGAGATTTAGCTTTTAGCTTGAATATTATACCTGTAGATGTTAAACCCATTGACAGAATACATGCTGCTTGGAAAGTAGTGATCTAGAGAATATGGAAACCTCTGAGACCCTGCTATCACTATCTCACAATCTTTCATCGTTCTTTAAGACCTTTTCAACTTGACATGAGTTGCCGGATAACTACAAGTAGTTGATTAGGAGAATCTTAATGCAATCAGTAATCTCACAGTATTGCTTCTAGACATACTTTTACCATTGAGGTCATTTTGTTTCCTATAGTCTTAATTTAACTATTTGGAGGTCTGAGTAGGGAGAAGTAGATCATTTAGATTTTGTTATACTCTGTGTGTGTGTTAGTCACTCAGTCATGTCCAACTCTATGTGACCCCATGGACTGTAGCCCACCTGGTTTCTCTGTCCGTGGGATTCTCCAAGCAAGAATATTGGAATAGATTGCCATGCCCTCCCCCAGGGGATCTTCCTGACCCAGGGAACGAACCCAGGTCTCCTGCCTTGCAGGCAGACTCTACCATCTGAGCCACAAGGGAAGCCTCCTGTTATAGTCTATATGACTATTAAACTATTTGAAAATTAGTAGAATTAATGAATATTGTCTATTTTATGCAATCAGTCTTTTAACTTTGTTCCTCCCACCTATGTTCCAGATGATGTGCGTGTGGCACTTTTTTCCTACAGTCAACATACTATTAATAGCGACTTAGCCATTCTTAATTCATCAATCATTTATTCATTGATTGATTTTAATGAGACCGCCTTCAGTCAAGTTGAAAAGGCAGATAGATATGTGAACAAATCATATAGAACCACATATTCGTTAAAAGCTGGAGTTAGAAGAAATGAGGAAATGACTATTTCTGATTGGAGTAATGAAATATCATTTGTGCTAGCATTTGAATTTCAGTAGATAAACAAGAGAGAAAGGTACTTCATGCAAAGGAAGCAGGTTTATCAGTTCAGTTCGGTTCAGTCACTCAGTAGTGTCTGACTCTTTGCGACCCCATGGACTACAGCATGCCAGGCCTCCCTGTTCATCACCAACTCCTAGAGTCTACTCAAACCCATGTCCATTGAGTTGGTGATGCCATCCCACCATCTCATTCTCTGTCATCCCTTTCTCGTCCCACCTTCAATATTTCCCAGCATCAGGGTCTTTTCAAATGAGTCAGCTCTTCGCATCAGGTGGCCAAAGAACTGGAATTTCAGCTTCAACATCAGTCCTTCCAGTGAAGTTGGAAATTACGAAAAAACATAGCCCATTCTGCAATCTCTTTGTAGTCAAATATTTTTACACTTTCAGAAAGAAGAAGTGGGGAATGTTGGGAGTCAGTAATGAGGACTTAGGCAGATGTCACACTGAAAATGTTGGCTGTATCATTCTGGGGAAATTGGACTCTATTTGGTATGTGATATGAATTCTGGAATGATTTAAACAGTAAGCAGGATGGGAAGATAGAATAAAATGATCAGAAAATTTTTAGACTCATTCTCTTGAAGACAGCATAGGATACTGATTAGAAGAAGAGAGTGTTGTAGGGAAATAGGAATGTTTTAGAACCTTCCAAGTAAAGGATAAGCCCCTAAATTAAGTTAGAAGATACAGAATATGTGTAGAGAGGGCAAAGATTCCAGAAAGATTCTAGTGATACAAAAGATATAAAATTATTAGACTTGATGAAAATTTGTCAGTGATCTCATGAGAGAGAAATAAATTAAGAAGCACTTACATGTTTCTTTATGAAAGCAGATGGTAAAGGATCTAAATTCAAAATCACTTCACTCATTCAAAAAAAAAGCATGCTTATCAAATACCTTCTACATTTCCATCACTGTGATAAGCACTGGGGATACAAAAATGAATTCTACATGTTATCTGAGAATCTATGACAAGATGATTAAATGGAATTGTTCCAATCACAGTTTCAGTTGAAAATACACACTACATTTCAAAGTAAAGTGCAAGACCACCATAGAGGACTTGCAACTCGGAAGATAATTTATACTATTCATAATATACACCACACTGAGGATACACCAATACAGTGTTTTGTACAATAGGAGAGACTTTTAATTTATTTATATTTAATTGGAGGATAATTGCTTTACAGTACTATGTATGGGTAGAAGAGAATTTTTAAAGAGTTTTTCATATATCAGTGTTCTGCTGTTCCCCAAAGATGTATGTTTACCTCTAGCTCAGGGAGTGGCTCCAATTGGAAGGTGTCAAGTATGTCCTTGAGAACTCAGTAGACAAAGTGGACCAATATTTGGCTCAAGCCTGACAGGTTTAAAAGGTGAGAGGCTGGCACGTTGGGTGACTTTCACTGCTCAAATTTGGCAAACTAAGAAAGCTGAGTGTTTCCCCTGAACCCACTGTTAGTCCTACATGGATGTGAGCTGCCCTGGGCTGTCTTAGAGCTAAATGGGCTTATCAGCAGAAAAAAAGTGGCTTGTATATGGTGGGGTCCAGGATTCCCAGGTGTAAGGAACCAATCTCAAACTACCAGCCGGGGGAGAAGTGGCCCATTGCATAAAGGATCCTGCAGGTGATGAACCTCCAAGAGCTGGGAGGTGTCCCCAGTAAATCAAAGAAACAACTTTTCCAAAAAGATGAAAGCCTCTAAGCACCTTCAGTGGGCATAAGTGCTAATTCTGCCCAGAGCAGTGTTAGTGAAATAAGAACATTTCTGGTTCTTTTATTTTCCCCCCACCCCCAACATGGTCTGATACAGAGTAGAAGAAAAAGGGTGTGTGAAGTGTTGAGAGGTCAAAGAGAGGAAGGAAATATATGCATCTTCTCTTTGAGTATGAAGAAAGCTAGAGTCAGGAGGCCTGAGATGAGGGAGAGTCGAGGTCTGATGCTCTTGAGTAGTACACCAGATTAAACACATTGATTATTACAAAAAGGACTTCCCATTTTCTCAGAATATTCAGAAAATTCATTGGGCTTTGACTATAGATTTCATCCAAAGGGATAGGGAAGAAGTGGTTCTACTAAGCAGGTTAGAATAAACCATAAAGGAAAACCATAATTCTCTCTACGGGCTGACATTTGGTTTCCATAATGATTAGAAAGCTTGCAGTTTTCCAATGCTTGAATATTTGGCCTTGGTTAGTTAACTGAAATTTGCCTGTGAGTCCGGAGACCTAGGTGCTAGCTCTGACCTCTGTAACTATGGGCACAGGGTCAATTCACCCCACATTCTCTGCGTTCTCCTAGTTACCTGACAGAGTTAAAATAGGTGATCTCTGTGGAGTCTCATATCCAAATCTAGAATTCTGTTCACTTGAAGAATCTTTCTCTGATATATTTAACTTGTTTCAGAGACGTTAATGACTGGGAAAATCTGAATGTCTGCCTCATGTGAATGTGTGGTAACCATGAATACAAAAGTATAAGCATTAAATTTTTGTTTTAAAAAAAGTATAGAGAAAAGACATATTTAAGATTGTTCAAATAAATGTTTATGAAGTCTCCAAATGAATATCATTTAAAAGAAAACTGAATTTGGAATACATTTTGAAAGAGGTTTTCATATAATATAGCATGGAAGGAAAGTAAGAGAAGGCTATATTAAATTTTGGCAATGCTAAAAAAAGTACAATGTATAGATTTTAAATTGCTTATAACTTAAGCCTGTGGTCTAAAATCAAGCTCAATTTGATTTCCTCAAACGTTTCTAGTTAAAGTTCATCAGAATTTAAAACAAGTTTCTTATGCATAATTTAGTAAGTTGAATATTTACAAAAATCAGCTGTTTCCTTTATTGGGCAGAACTAGTTCTAATCTTTAACTTTTCTGGTGGCTCAATGGTAAAGAATCTGCCTGCAATGTGGGAGACCCAGGTTCGATCCCTGGTTTGGAAGATCCCCTGAAGAGGAGAATGGCAACCCACTCCAGTATTCTTACCTGGAGAATCCCATCGACAGAGGAGCCTGGTGCCCAGCAGGCTACAATCCTTGGGTTTCGAAGAGTCAAACACAACTGAGTCACTAACACAAATGCACACACAGTCATAGTCTTTAAAAATGCTGGAAGTCAAGTGTTGAATTCACTTGAAATTTCCATTGAACTCCTCCTATGGTTTTTAATACTTTATTTTTGCTATGAAATTGTTTTTTCTTCAATCACTAAGTTATCTCTGACTCTTTGTAACCCCTTGAACTGCAGCATGCCAGGCTTCCATATCCTTCACTATCTCCCAGAGCCTGCTCAAACTCATGTCCATTGAATGAGTGATGCAATCCAACCATCTCATCCTCTGTCGTCCCCTTCTCCTCCTGCCTTCGATCTTAACCAGCATCAGGGTTTTTTCTAATGAGTTGGTGCTTTGTATCAGGTGACTAAAATATTGGACCTTCAGCTTTAGCATCAGTCCTTCCAATGTATATTCAGGATTGATTTCCTTTAGGATTGACTGGTTGGATCTCCTTGAAGTCCAAGGGACTCTCAAGAGTCTTCTCCAACACCACAGTTCAAAAGCATCAATTCTTCGGCACTCAGATTTCCTTATAGTCCAACTCTCACATCCATGCATGAGTACTGGAAAAACCATGGCTTTGACTAGACAGACCTTTGTTGGCAAAGTGCTGTCTCTGCTTTTTAATATGATGACTAGATTTGTCATAGCTTTTCTTCCAAGGAGCAACTATCTTTTAATTTTGCAGCTGCAGTCAGTCTGTCTGCATTGATTTTGGAGCCCAAGAAAATGAAATCTGACAGTTAGTCCTATGAAGTAATAGGAATTCCCTGGTTGCTCAGGTGGTGACGAATCTGCCTGCAATGTTGGAAACCTGGGTTTGATCCCTGGGTTGGGAAGATCCCCTGGAGAAGGAAATCCTCCATTATTAGAAGTATACCCACTCGAATACTAGAATACCCACTCTAGTATTCTTGCCTGGAGAATTCCATGGAGAGAGGAGCCTGGGGCCTGGCAGGCTATAGTCTATGGATTGCAAAGAGCAGAACACACACACGTGAGAGGACGGGGTGCCATGATCTTTGTTTTTTGAATGTTGAGTTTTAAGCCAGCTTTTTCACTCTCCTCTTTTACCTTCATCAAGAGACTCTTCAGTTCCTCTTTGTTTTCTGCCATTAGGGTGGTGTCATCTTCATATTTAAAGTTGTTGATATTTCTCCTAGCAATCTTGATTCCAGCTTGTGCTTCATCCAGCCCAGCATTTTGTGTGTTGTACTCTGCAGATAAGTTACATAAGCAGGGTCACAATATACAGTACAGTACTTGACTCCTTCCCCAATTTAAAACCAGTCCATTGTCCCATGTCCAGTTCTAACTGTGGCTTCTTGTCCTGCATACAGGTTTCTCAGGAGGCAGGTAATGTGGTCTCAAATGTTTAGAGTAAAATTTTTTCACTATAATTTAAAACAGCAACAATAGTTTAAGAAATTGTATTCTTAAGATTAGTTTTCATGGGGACTGGAGATAGGGCTGCAAGGTGAGATTATGGAGGTAAACAATTGCCCTCCACCCCGATGGAAATTCTGTTCTTTCTGAATGGGTAGTACCTATTTCCTGCTGGAACTCTTCATATTTCTGTATAAAGGTCTCCTGCTCCCATACCCAACAACCAATCTAGTACTGGATGTGGTGCTGCTCTTCCTGTATCTCAGAATTGAAGTAATTTGACTACTTTTTGAAACAACCTAAACATCTGTTGTCGCTGGAGTGTTACTTTACCAACATAGGTCCATCTCGTCAAAGCTATGGTTTTTCCAGTAGTCATGTATGGATGTGAGAGTTGGACTATAAAAAAAGCTGAGGAACAAAGAATTGGTGCTTTTGAACTGTGATGTTGGAGAAGACTCTTGAGAGTCCCTTGAACAGCAAGGAGATTCAACCAGTCCATCCTAAAGGAAATCAATCCTGAATATTCATTGGCAGGACTGATGCTAAAGCTGAAACTCCAATATTTTGGCCACCTGATGTGAAGAACTGACTCATTTGAAAAGACCCTGATGCTGGGAAAAATTGAAGGCAGGAGGAGAAGGGGAGACAGAGGATGAGATGGTTGGATGGCATCAACCGACTAAATGGACATGAGTTTGAGTAAACTTTGGGTGTTGGTGATGGACGGGGAGGCCTGGAGTGCTGCAGCCCATAGGGTCACAAAGAGTTGGACATGACTGAGCAAGTGAACGGAACTGAACTGATTCTTAAGATTCTATATCAATATATACAAATATATCTATATCAATATATACAAATAAACTATCAATAAAACAAACAAATATGTTTCTAAAATATATTTAGAAAAAGATTTAATAAAAGAAAGGTAACCTGAAGACTTCTTTCCTAAAGCCTGTTTCTAATAGCATCAGGAGAGAAGGCCATCTGTCTGAGTGTTTGCTTGTTAGAAATTTGCAGGTATGTTTGCTAAAATAATCACATCTTCCTTGTAAAACAACAAAAAGAATTGAACAACTTTAAAATCTCTGAGATATATACTTAGTATTCAGCTTGCATTTGATACTGCCTGTGTTTCTTTTCTTTGTTAAGAACAAGTACTGAAATACTTGTCCTTATGTATATGTATACCAGATATATCACATTGCAGGCAGACTCTTTACCATTTGAGTCACCAGGGAAGCCCTAACCCAACCAGTCATGTCCAACTCTTTGTTGGAATTCTCTAAGTCAGAATACTGGAGTGGGCAACCTTTCCCTTCTCCAGGGAATCTTCCCAACCCAGGGGTCAAACCCAAATCTCCCTCATTATAGGCAGATTCTTTACCAGCTGAGCCACAACAAGTCCAAGAATACTGGAGTGGGTAGCCTATCCCTTCTCCAGTGGATCTTTCCAACCCAGGAATTGAACCGGGGTCTTCTGCATTGCAAGTGGATCCTTTACCACTGAGTTATCAGGAAAGTCCCTTCTTACCCAACACATATAAGTTAAAATGTATGCTATCACTTATCTTTGGATTTTTCTTGGTTGAAGATTCTGAATAGAATAATTAAACATTCTAAACCTTTAAACACAGGAATTTGGGGCAGTTTGGTAGGATTAACATTTTAATTGATAGTATTAGAAATATACATTTAAATGCTATTATAAGTATTGAGAAAGCTCACCAGGAGATTTGATGAGAACTAGATTCTGGGAATGTCCTGGGAGAGTGGGAGGACTTGAGTTGGTACTCAAAAAGAGTGAAGTAGCTCTGGACAAGGTTTAAATAGACAGACATACAGAGGCCAAGAATAATTCCAGTAGATTCTTGTAGGCCAGGGCTAACTTACAGGTTCCACATAGAATCAACACTAGTACAGGTTAAATTTTTTGAGTGACAATTTGGATGATTTTGGTTAGGATGAAATGTTTGGTCTTATTGTAAATTCCTAGAGCTTGAAAACGGATCCTCTGCAGAATCATTTTCTTGTCTTGTTGGACACTATCAGTGATAGCACAGAGACCTCAAAATACAAAACTTTTCAATAGTATTCTTAATGATCTTTCAATTTTTTCATAGACTTAAACTATAGTACTGTGCCCTTCTGTATTTTTAATCTCATAAACTACTATAGTTTTATTTGCATTCTACAGTTGGCTTAAGCAAAATTTAAAATGTTATTGTTTACTATGTAGTGTTAAAGAAAGCCTGACTTTCATTAAACACAAACGTAACAGTAAAAACAAAACTAAAACAAAAAAAAAAAACTTGTTTTAATGTGAAGCAATTCCAAAAGAGATTTTTTTTTCCTTTTCAGAAAATGCTTGATTTAAAATTCCAGAAAACAGTTTGTGTAAAAAACACAAATGCAGATAAGTGTTAATATAAAAAAAATTGATAAAGGATTTCTCAATTTTGTTTGATTTTGTTCTTGTGACACAGTGGGTACTTAGGGTACAGGATTATGCTTCTTATTTCAGACATATTTTCTTAATTTAGATAGCTATGTGTATGTCTGTGTATGCATTTTTTTAAGCATTGTTTGAAATACCTTTTGATTGGGTCTTGCATCCTTTTTCCTAGATCTTTGTTATGTGTCATGATACGTATTTGATGATGATAAATTATAGTGAAAGTGAAAGTTGCTCAGTCTTGTCTCTTTGCAACCCTACGGACTATGCAGTCCATGGAATTCTCCAGGTCAGAATACTGGAGTGGGTAGCCTTTCCCTTCTCCAGGGGATCTTCCCAACCCAGGAACTGAACCCAAGTCTCCAGCATCACAAGTGGATTCTTTACCATCTGAGCTATCAGGGAAGTTCCATGGGTTATTATTCCAAGGCCCTGATGTTTTAAAATTTGAATACAGTAAAAAGGCAAACACTAATCTAAATTATTTTAAGAAATTTAGAAAAGATAATAGATGTCTTTTTCAATTGGATGTAGCAGTTAGAGGGAATAAATTCTCTCTAGACTATATTTTGATGGGACTAGATAGTTCTAATTATTCTTGTACTTTCTAATACTACTAGCCAAGTGGAATATTGGATTTTAAATTAACTAGTATTAAAACTTTGAATTAGTTCCTCATTTCGTCAATATTTTGACAAGTAAATTTATGGATAAGTATAAGCCATGTAGTTAGCTTAGTAAACTTATACTTGACATTGATTCAAATGAGCAGATTAACCATGCATTGTTCTACAGAGGCTGGTAGATATAATGTTCAAACTTTTTAAGGAAGTAAATTCACTATAGAACTTCAGTTAAAAAAAATTTTTTTTTTAAACTGGTAATCTATATGACCTCAGTTTCCAAAGAAATATTTATAGTAAAATTATACTTTAATACAAAGAGATGAACCATCTAAATGTTTGCTTGATGGATTGAGTTGGTGATGCCATCCAACCATCTCATCCTGTCGCTCCTTTCTCCTCTTGCCTTTGATCTTTACCAGCATCAGGATCTTTTCCAGTGAGTCAGCTCTTTGTATCAAGTGGTCAAAGTTTTGGACCTTCAGCATCAGTACTTCCAATGAACATTCAGGATTGATTTCCTTTAGGATGGACTGGTTTGGTATCTTTGCTGTCCAAGGGACTCTCAAGCGTCTTCTCCAACACCACAGTTAACAAGTATCAATTCTTTGGTGCTCAGCCTTCTTTATGGGTCAACTCTCATATCTGTACCTGACTAATGGAAAAGCCATAGCTTTGACTATACAGACATTTGTTGGCAAAGTAATGTCTCTGCTTTTAAACACTGTCTAAGTTTGTCATAGCTTTTCTTCCAAGGAGCAAATGTCTTTTAATTTCATGGCTGCAGTCACCATCTGCAGTAATTTTAGAGCCCAAGAAAACAAAGTCTGTCAGTGTTTCCACTGTTTCCCCATCTATTTACCTTTAAGGGATGGGACCAGATAACATGATATTCTTGTTCTGAATGTTGAGTTTTAAGCCAGCTTTTTTACTCTCCTCTTTCACTTTCATCAAGATCTTTAGTTCCTCTTCGCTCTCTGCAGTAAGTGAAAAGTGAAAGTGAAGTCGCTCAGTCATGTCCAACTCTTTGTGACCCCATGGACTGTAGCCTACCAGGCTCCTCCATCCATGGGATTTTTCAGGCAGAATACTGGAATGGGTTGCCATTTCCTTCTCCAGGAGATCTTCCCGACCCAGAGATTGAACCCAGGTCTCCCGCATTGTAGGCAGTTGCTTTACTGTCTGAGCCACCAGAGAAGTCCAGTAAGGGTGGTGTCATCTGCATGTCTGAGGTTTTGATATTTCTCCCGTCAGTCTGAACTCCAACTTGCACTTCATCCAGTCCGGGATTTCGCATGATGTCCTCTGCATGTAAGATAAATAAGCAGGGGGACAATATACAGCCTTAACATACTCCTCTCCCAAATTGGAACGAGTTCATTGTTCCATGTCTGGTTCTAACTTGCTTCTTTACCTGCATACAGATTTCTCAGGAGGCAGGCAAGGTGGTCTGGTATTCCCATCTCTTTAATAATTTTCCACAGTTTGTTGTGATTCACATAGTCAAAGGCTTTAGCATAGTCAGTGAAGCAAAAGTAGACATTTTTCTGAAATTCTCTTGCTTTTTCTATGTCCAATTGACATTGACAATTTGATCTCTGGTTCCTCTACCTTTTCTAAATACAGCTTAAACATCTGGAAGTTCTCTGTTCACATTCTGTTGAAGCCTTGCTTGGAGAATTTTAAGCATTACTTTGCTAGTGTGTGATATGAATGCAGTTGTGCAGTAGTTTGAACATTCTTTGGCATTGCCTTTCTTTGGGATTGGAATGAAAACTGACCTTTTCCAGTTCTGTGGTCACTGCTGAGTTTTCCAAATTACAATGTAAATGCAATTTTCAATTTGTCACAGGATGTTCCAATTATACCATACATAGTATATATTTCTGGTTTATTAAAAGGACATATGAATAGAAGCAGTTCCACAAAAATGTTCAAGAAGAAAGAAATTTATATTCCTTTAGAAAACAAAGTGACTGTTTTGCAATATGAAATTTGACTAAATTCTTAAGCCATCAGATCTTGCCCGAGCAGAATTATATTCCTTTATCTCTCTTTAATGCATGAAAAAACTGAGCTGATACCTAAAACTTGTAGAATGAGAGTTAGTAAAATATTTAAAGAAGAGAGATCCTCTCTAAACAACTATATTTAACTTATTTAATGCAACCAACGCATCCATATATGGAAGGTTACATAAAACTAAAAATGTTTTTTCATAACCTAAGTGACTAAAATATAGAAGGTAGGATGTTAGCACTCTCTGGAATCAAACACAAAGATACAGCCAAGTATGTGTCATGATGATGGTTAAGCTGCTTATTGGACATTTTGTAAGGTTAAAAACCTGCTCTCTGCCTTTGCATTATGCTGCACTAGTTAGAATGTCTAATGATTTTTAGAAATTAGGTTGCCAGCTTGAAAATGGCAAGGACACATCATTGCAATTTCTGTATCTCATTTATTTCTATCATGATGCACATAATTCTCACACATGAAGATTATAAAAGTTCATTTAAAATGCTCTAAGATGTAGAAATAAATTTAATGTCTGTTTTCCCTGCTTGCAGGAAATCATAAGCATGCTACATTAATTCAGTGAAATTTTTATATTATATTTTATGGAAGGCATTCAATAAGAGATCACTATCACAACATTTTTATATGAATGTTATTTTTTATCAGCTGACATAAATCTGAGCACTCATTTTATCTGAAGAGTTAGTAATTCTTCTGTTATAGTTCTATCTATCCTGTCCATTAACTTACTGTACTTACAACCTACAAACCTATTGTTAACTTGTAACTTGTTAACCTTGGTCATTCAGAATGTCATTTGGATTTCTTGGGCTAGTCTAAGATTCTAAACTATCTTTTTCAATGTGAGTATGACTATTCTAATGCATAACTAGAAGATTCCCAGATTAGGGATATATAGGTCACATATCATTTTCGGCATGCAGAAGATTAATGCACTGCTCCATAGATTTCAATGAAACATCCCAGACTACTGATTAATGGTATAAATTTGGTGTCCAGAGAAACTCTGAATTGAAAGAAAAAAGTTTCCTTTGATTCCTCAAAAGGACACATCTATCTTTTAGTTATTTCCATTATAATCTTCATATGTGTAGAAAACTAATATTTTGCTCAAGTATCTTAAGACATGCAAATGATCATCTAATATCCATATTCTCTGCTAGGATATAAGGTAATCTTTCTTAAAATATAAAGCTATCTAGTTAATTAATAGTACTTCTTTTACATAATACTACCACACTGCTTTGATTGTTTTATAATTAAAAACCTAGCGTTATCCAAAATGTCTGCAAGGTTCTTACTTCAACCAATTACCAAATTCTCCTGCCATTTCATCGTTTATAGGTACATTGAAGCAAATTATCCATTTGTTGATATTGAAGTGTTAGGTAATATAGCTATTTATCTGTATTTATATCTAGACTTTCAGCATTGCTTAGTATCAGTTTAAATTGTCACAGCATTTTTTATTTCATGCTAAATATGGGTATATGCATAGTAACATAAAGTTATGCATTACTTTTCTATTTATACCTTATTCATTCCCCAAACTTTTGGGCTTCCCTGATAACTCAGGTGGTAAAGAATCTGCCTGCAGTGCACGAGACTCCAGTTCAATTCCTGGGTCGGGAAGATCCACTGGAGAAGGGATAGGCTACCCACTCCAGTATTCTTGGGCTTCCCCTGTGATTCAGCTTGTAAAAAACCTGCCTGCAACGCAGTAGACCTGGGTTTGATCCCCTGGGTTGAGAAGATCCCCTGGAGAAGGAAGAGGCTACCCACTCTAGTATTCTGGCCTGAAGAGTTGCATGGACTATACAGTCCATGGGGTAGCAAAGAACCAGACCCGACTGAGCAACTTTCACTTTCATTCCGAAAACTGTAATGAAAATCACAAAAACACACAAATGTTTTTCTCAGCTGAGATTGCAATAAGAATAAATATCAGAAAGTTTGATAGCATAGCTCTGATGAAAGCCCAGATCTTTCTCATATGAAAATATGGCTTTTATCTTTATCTAAGATTCATGTCTTTGGATGTAATAACCTTCAGAGGGTCAAAAACAATAGAGACAGAGAAAGAAAGAAATTTGCAAGCTAGGTATATCAAAAACTCATGGTAGGATTTATCAATATATGTTATCTTAAACTAAGGCCAGCTTTTTTAATCCTTTTTTTAAACTTTTTATTTTATACTGGGATATAGCTGATTAACAATATTGAGATGGTTTCAGGTGAACAGTGAAGGGACTCAGCCATACATATACTTGTATCCATTCTCCCCCAACTCCCCTCCCAGCCAGGCTGCCACACAACATTGAGCAGAGTTCCATGTGCCACATCGTAAGTTCTCAGTTATTTTGAGATCTGAGGTATAATGATGTAGCGGGAATGCTCACAAGTTCCGTTAGGGATCTCACATTTTCCCCCCTGACTAGTGTTACAAAGAGCACCTTTTCTGAGGGGTGTCCTATAATAGAAAAGTTTAAAGAATGCCACAAAAGGAGACATTTATGGTACCTTATTTAATATAGCCAACAATTACATGGCAAAATTCATGTCTCATCTGTATATCCTCTTATATCTTTCTTAGACTTAAGTTATATGGCATATTTTTCATGAATAGAATAAAGCAGATCTTCAGCTCCAAAGTTAGAGTAAAATGTGGGTGAAGTGTGTGATAAAAAAAAAAAAAAAGCATTTTATATATCACAGGCTTCAATTACTCGGAACTTATCCAACATATTCCAAAGAATATCCGGCTAAACAAAGTACCTCTTGGAGAGAGAATAAGAGATAAAATAAGCAATCATTTAATTCACTTTAGTAAAGCCTTTTAGGCATGCTTCCTAAGAAGTGAGAAAGATAATAACTCTAATGACTGGGAAACAGAATAGTTTGTAAGTTACTTGGTTTCCAATCACCTCCTTGTTGCAAAATTGAAGATGTAACTCCGAGTTATTGTCAGTTATGATATTGATGATAAATTAGTGTGATATGATTTTTTTCTAAATGTACTTCAAAAGTTTTCAAAAATTAAGTAACATTTGTATAGTGAATATTTTTTTTCTAACTACTTAATTATGAGAACAGGTTTCTCAATCTATGTATTATACAGGAAAGGTACTCAGGAAAAGTAGAATTTATCTCATGTTGAATCCTTTAATTTTTTTGGCCACTCGCTTCATGTGGGATCTCTGTTCCCTGACCAAGGATCAAACCCACACCGCCTGCTACACAATCCCTGGATCCCTGCATTGGAAGCATGGAGTCTTAACCACTGGACCACCAGGGAAGTCCCTGAATGATTTTTAATTCCAACAATAAATTACATTCATTCACAGTTATGTCACCTAATTGGGGGGGAGGTGGTTACCTAAATAATTTTAAAAAGCAATTTGGATACATTTCTTATAAGCTTTGGGGGAGGGAGTTGGTTAACTTTTTTAAAAAATTTTAACTGTGGTAATAATTTCTGATAAATCTATTTTTTTTGATGATTATAAGCAAATGTGTCACATAGTTGTTTTTTCATTAACTATTAATTTTACTTTTACCTCAATCCAGAAGAATGTTTGAAAAATCTGGTGTCAGGTTCTACAAAGCTCAAGTTGAAAGGATATCTATATTGTTGACTGTAAAAACAAAAACAAAAAAAACAACACACAATCTCAAAGCGGTATTTATTCAGAATTGTTACTGAGGACTAGGCTGGGGAAGGCAGCCTCTCAGATATCTCTGAGGAACTATTCCAAAGAAGAAAAGGAAGATTTGGGATATATAAGAGTATTTGCTTAAAAAATATATCAAAACATATAGTCAAACATCAAAAGATTACTGCTAATCCAAATGGACATCTCAAGTTAGTGATTTTAGCACATTGGTATGTATGAGAAGACTCAAGAGTCTGGGTTCACTGAAATTATCCTTCACACGACTGAGTGACTAACAGCACCATGCATCTTAACCATCCAGGGCTCCTATCCTGTTTTCCTGCCCCCTGAATTCCCCCCAGCGATTACCGGCAGGGCAGCTGCAGTGGCTGACAGCTTGATGCAGACAACATTCCTTGCTTACTGAAATGGCAGTCAACATTTCTTGTCTACAGCTTCAACTGGAGCCAGTGCAAGAATTTCAGTTATTATGAATGTCATAATCTTAGTATAATTACCAGGGAGCCTAATGCAGGGTATGTGATAAAGTCAGGGGACGAGAGACCAAGAATTCAACAATTTAGAGCATCAGCAAATTGTGTAGTAAATGAAACGACTAAGAGCTATGGCTGTGATGATGCTGGAATGACGAAGAGTGAGTTAAGAGATACAATCTTCCAGGAATGAGGGCAACCAGAGAGAGTGGAATATGTAGTAGGATGATATGAGATTCAGAGGTTAGGGAAGAGGAAAGAGGAAGGAAGAATTCTCTGGCACAAGCTTTGAGATGCAGAGAGGGTGCACCTCTCTTCTCTCTGCCCTGTAGAAAAAGAAGTAAAAGCAGGTAGAGTTGGAGAGAGAGTAGGAAATCAACAAATGATTGTTTTGAATCTAGTTCCCTCTTCACATCATAGATGAGGAAGTTATTTTTAACGTTTTGCAAATTCATAGTTACTTAATTGTGAAGAATTTTACAGTGCAGAATGTGAATATATATGAATATAAATTAGTCCCTTACACTCTCTACAGCTTTATTAAATTGATCACTCATATTTAGAATAATGAATCTCAGGCATTACAAATTCCTCCTGCAGATAACAAGGTAAATTATATCTTTCACTTTCTAAAATGGTAAAGTACACACATTAATTCTACTTCTAAATATGTTCAGCAGAAGAATTAAATAGGAAAAGGTTTTTATCTTGTATGTTATTAATGTAAGTCATTAATGGGTACCTAATTAATATATTACTCTTGCATACACATAATGGGAGATGAAACACAATGTAATAGCTGGAATCTTTTAAAATATGTTTTTGAATGTTGTTTATTCATTCATTCATTTTTACCATTTCACTGATTTTCTGACAGAAGTAGAAATTCTGACTTCTTCCTTAGTATTCAACATCTGGTTGCCAATAGCAATGAGTCAGGCAAGCCTCAGGGCAGAGAATGCAGTACAAGATTTGATTTGCCTGAATTTGAAAACAAATGCTTTAAATGAGAGTATTTAAACTTCTCATCAGAAGATGAAATGCTAGTATTGGGAGAAAATACTTTTCCTATAAATTCCTAGGCTTGTTTTTTATCAGGCTATGAAAATTTTATAACATAGCATTTTTATTTTGCCTTAACTGCCTGGAAAGTCAAAGTAAAATTTGGGGTTCAACTCTAGCAACAAGCTATGTGTTTGAACACAATTATTTCTCATGGTTTGAAAGGTCTGTTTAGTTTAGTTCTGTTTATAGATTTTAGTGCCCAATTAAATATTGTGTTACGTTTATAACACAATATCTTTTGGGAAGAAGTACCGTTATAGTAAAAGCGTAAATATTTTACATTTTTCTCCTCTTTCTGTTTGCTCTTCATATGGCATCTGTCTTCTGTTTTTCATGAAAAAAGAATAATTAAGGGAAACCATAATACTTTTCACGCTTTAAAGTATTTCAAAAGGCTGTGGTAATTTTTCAACTAAAAAAAGAGTTCACTTATTTCTCAATATATCACTAATTCTGGGTTTTAACACAAAAATGCCTTTAAATACAACATTTACTAATATTAACTTGGTTAATTTATTGCATTAAGAAATTCCAACCGTTTCTGCTATTTTAATATAGATTGTATCAAAGATCAGAAATAGCAGAAGTAAAACCAGTGTAACACTGCAGGAGTATTTGTAAAACTTTATTATTCACACACCAAAAAGACAGATTGAGAACTGTGAGCATTCAAGCCAAAATATGGAATGAGGCTCAGAGGAATATTGTTATAAAGCAACTTATAAGGTAAATAGACAGTAGCTGTTCTTTACAGTGATTTTGTCTTAAATGATAGGGAATTGGTTAGTGGTTACCTCATATCAACCCTGGAAAAAAAAGTAAATTTTGCTTATGACTTCTATAGGCACAAGCAAGAAATGACCCAGTTCAAGCTAGTCTTGCAAAGTAAGCTATATTAAGCTTTCCTTGTATGACTAAACTGATTTTGTCTGCTTAGGGAATTTTCAAGGCTGGTCTCCATTCATTTTTAATTTTAACAGTAACTTGTTTTGTAAAACAACTTGTTTTTTCTCTGTGCTTTTACAATATTTTGAAAATAATGGGTCAGCTTTGACACACATATAAAGATTATTTTTTTGATATATGAACTCCCATAACTCTTCTAGAAAATGTAATCGAATCTATTTTTAAGGATGAAACTAGGAACCAGATAGAAGAGGTAACTGCTATGCCATTATCATACAGTACTGTGTCATCATTCTCTCTGACTTCACCTGTGGTCTGGCAACTCAGTGAAAGTGTTAGAACAGAAATGCAGAAAAGTTCATTGAGGAAATGCTCTTTCTCTGCAATACCACTTCACATTCAAGTTAAAATGTGAACTCAGAGGACTGGGGAAAGCAGTTTAACACTTCTAGATATTTTCATGATTAATACTTGTACCTTAAAATACAAATTTCAGCAATTAAATGATTTGCATTCAGAAATTAAGTGAAACTTCAAGTAAGTGTTTTATTAACCAAACAATTAAAAACTACCTGGTTTTCATCTTCTTAAGTGGGTCAAATTCTTAGGAAAGAAGTGGCTGCCTTGGGCAGAGAGAGATGATAAATATAAAGCAAATCAAAATATAATATAACTCGTTCCACTTAAATGGCTTTTTAGAAAACTTGCTCTGGGTCCCAAAAAAAGAAAAAAAAAAATGGTGCATGAGATTGATAAGTTTTGTGTGACATGAACTCAAATCAAGTAAACACGTGTAGTCTGAGTGCATTAAGGAGAAAATATGCCCAGTTTGGTTCATTCACTTAATAGACATTTAATATAAAGGAAAGAGGTGTCAAACATGGCACAAAATATACTTTCAAAAATCTGTATGTGTAAAAGAAAATAACAACACATAATGCTTTCAGGACAGAATGATCAAAACAAGGCAAAGCAAAGATCCTGTGACAACTACTGTAATCGATGTGAACACAGAGAAACTGGAAGTTGGGAGGTAAATTTTGACTCTGGAGGAGCATGAACACATCTCAGAGGACATAACTGAATTGGGGCTTGAAAAATATCTATAACTATGCTATCTATGGAGGCGTGGATAGGAATTTCACATATAGGGAACAGAAGATCAGAATGCACAGAAGTGGTATATTTTCAGACACATGAAAATTTGGGCAATTCTTGCATGGTGAAGTGGTATGAAATAGAACTATAAAAGTAGAACTGGATCATATACAAAAGCACCTTATGTGTAGTAAATGTGAATTTTGTTCCCAGCAGAGATCACAGAGTTAATAAATGTTTTATTTTGCTTTAATTCAAGCATATCAATATTTTTTTATTTTAAAATATTTTATGAAAGTAGCACTGGATATGAAGAATTAATGCAAGAAGGAAGTGGTTATTGTGATGTGAGGTGCAAGTATATTATAGGAAAGAGCACAGAAAAATGTGTATTTAAGAAACATATCTGATCTCGCTGATTTGATATTGAGGAAGAGGAAGATAGAGAATTGGGGGTAATATAGGTTTATTATAATTATTTCTATCCGAGAAGATAAGAAAACTTACCTGGTAAAACTGTATAAACTCAAGAAATGAGATATCAAAATTTGCGCCATCTACATTGAACAATATGGATACTTAGTTATGTTCTCTTTTAGAACTTAAAGTAGGGAAATTCTCATAAGTGATATATTTTAAAATGTGTGTGCAGAGGGCAGTTCTGGAATTATTGCTCTTCCTCTGGAACCTGAGAAAAAGCAAGATTTTAAAAACGAACCAGACTCACTAAAACATAGACTATGGCAATGTGAGGTTGTATCTTACAATTTCTGACTATATATGTTCCAGATATTTACTGAAGAGACTGAAATGTTTAAAGGAATTTTAAAATATATTTTTCCATTAATTTTAACATTTATTTTCAGATACTTATTTGCATTTTAGAAAGCCTAGACTGTTATCACCCACCAGAAACACAGTATCATAGTAGTTGACACATGAGATTCTATACCCAGATAACTGGCTTCAAATACTTTCTGTTATTTATTAGCTGCATGATTTAAAGCAAGTGACTTATACTCTCCTTGCTGAAGTTTCTTCATCCATAAAATAAGAATGATAATAAATAATACCATTATTAGTTGAGTACTGTAATTACAATGTGGAATAAATAATAAAAGTAAGCACTGAGTGCCCTTAGCAAAGGCTAATAGGCACTGATTTAATCATTTTTATATATTGTCTCATTAATTTCTTATTAGAAGCCCACAGATTAAGTATGATTACCCTGTTTACTGATGAGGAAGTCATGATACAGAGATGCTGAGTGGCTTGCCTAGTCAAGAAGCCAGAGTTTGGCAGTCTCACTATTTGAGTTCAGTCAGGGTTCACTGTCTTACACACACTTTATTTTTTGACTCTTTCACGGGTGAATTTTATTTTAAGCTTCGTAAGTAGGTAAGCCCATACTGGTAAAGTATTTAGAACTTTACATGCATGTCCAGCATTGACTAATTGCCAGTAAATGTTAATTGCTTTTCCTAGTATGCTTTTCTGCTACAGTTTAATAGTTGAAACCTTGAGAGAATGAATATCAGAAGCTGAAGTGCCTGGTGTACACACATCCTCTTACATGTACATCTTCTCACTAGTAGAACTGGTACTTTTTATTAGAGAAGTCTCTATCACAACAGCTTGTTTCTCGTAACATTCTCTCTGTTTTTTATATACTGGGTTTATTGTTTGTCTGACTTCCTAGATAATGAACTCCATAAGAGAAGAAGGTTTGTCTCCTCTGTTACTGTTTTATACACAACAAAGAGCTGGACACAACATAGGCCCTTAAGTAAATATTTATGATAAACAAAGGTGAACATAAGAATAAAAATAGAATCATTTTTCCCTTAGTCACTTGCATAGATTATAGCAAAAGCATTGAAATGAGAACATAGTGCATTATTTCTCTGTGACCGTTAACAAGGTGACAAGCAGGCCCTTGTCATGAAAAGTGTGGATGTAAAAGAATCGTAAGTGAGGGTTCTCAGGCCCTCTTAATGGGACCGTTGCCTTTCCCCTGGATCTCCTACCTGCTGTGTCTAAAGAGAAGCATAAGGAGGAAGGTATATTTCTTAGCATCACAGCAAAAATGCAGGTCAGTTCCAGAGAACTATGAAATACCTGCTATGGGAGATTTGTTGGTTTTGGTGGGAAATAGTTGACTTCAATGAAGAAATTGTTCTTTCTCCAAAAGAGATATTTATATTGTACCATGCAAAATAATATAGCACCTATGGAACTTTTTACCCTGATAGATTTGTCTGTCTTATTCCTATTTGAGAGTTAATACCACTGTATTATTTCCCCCACTTCATGTTCTCAGCAAGAATAAACCCCAAGGGATATTGCTATATATTTTTTAATATCTGAAACTAGACACTAGCTTTCAAAGATTTGGAGCACAGAATTATAATATAAAAGATCATGAATGAAAAAAAAAAAAAAAAAAAAAGATCATGAAGAGGGACTGTTTTAAAAGAGTGAAAAACAATGATTTATTAGTGGAAGTTATTTTCTTATATGGTGACCTTTGGGAAAATGAACACAATAAATGTCAAATTTGGTAAAAAGTAACTTCTTGATACTAATTTTCATCTAAGAATGTGTTTGTAATCAGATTTATAAATTAAGATTTGTTGAAATAGTTGCTATTAGTCTTATCATATATATTTTAATCACATGTGTATATTTTAATTAATTGTGTTGTAATGAATGTACAGAACATTTATTGTGTAAAAGGTCATGCTGTGGACCTAAGAGGCATAAGCCATAGTTCTAATCCCAAAAGTTGTCATTGGAGTAATATATAACACAGAAATGACAGTGTGACTTGTCAGTGAAAACAATGCTCTTACATGCATTGCATTTTGTTTGTGAAAAATGTTACTCAGTTTTGATTAATTTCACCTGATCGCATTTTAATAACTCTGTATAACTTATCATACCGATATCTACCTGAATACCTGTGGAGAATTGTTCATGACCTCTGAAAGCTATATATTTATATAGTATAGTCAGTAAAAAGATTACTGTTTTTATTATAGTAAAATTTTAATCCAGATATAAAATTTTAATTCAGAGGGGAAGTTTGGTGGGAATCGTGTCATGAAAAGGGAAGAATGCCAGGGATAGACCCTCAATTGGATCTCGGTGGTTAGAGTAAGAGAAGATTGATATGTTGTAAACAAAGAGATGCAATGATTAAACTTTCAATTCTAACCCAAATCTCTTTCTATGTTAGATCAACTTAAATGCTTGCCTTTTTAAAATTAACTTTTCTCTCATCTTAAAATATTTAATAAAAAATATCTATTTTAATATACTTGCATAGTCCTTGTATATTCTAATGATTATGCTCTTATGCTATAGATCACAGAAATTTATGTTTAGTAATTCAAATAAGAGCACATAGTGTCATCAATTTTTAGAAATCCTAATAGTCATATATATTATATAATTAAAATATTAAAATATGTGAATGAAAATGCAGCTAACATATTTTTACAATGTTTTGAACTGCAAGGTGCTTTATAGGCTTCTGCTTTTTCTGACATTCAAATTAATTTCCTTTTTTAAAAACATAGGCAACATATATTTAATTCTGCCTGTTTAAAGTAAAATATTTTTGTGCTTTAGTGAGCCATCCTCTTTGTGCAGTTTCCTTACTGGGCATAATTGTTTGCAAACAGTCCTTACTCCACAACCATATTCTTAACAGAATTTGAGCATATCCTTTGAAAGGACTGATGGACTTAATTAAATATACTTCATACATTTTCAAAAATGAATGTCTGCAGCATAGAAACACCTATGCAAAAAGGACTAGATTTATTTTTAACTACAGATAACACACTTTTGATTTGTGCCAAAAATAAATGAGTTGTGATGAGACAGGAGAAATTGGCATTGTTTTATACAACTATGTCTCACATTTGAGATCACATCTGTTCTTGAAAATGTAGAAAATTACTTTTAGAAATTAAGCCTTAGTTTAGGCATACTAACAAAGTCAACTTTTAAAAGAAAATTCGTATGCATGAGTGTGTGTTTGTGTATCTTTCCTTAGTGCTTTGCATCTAGTCAGAAGGGACAAAAATAGCTTTAGAAAAAAATATATAAAATCTTATGTATATTCAAATCACAAATTTCAAATTCTGTTCTCAAAAGAGTTTTTATATGATACATGTATGAAAAAATTTTATTTACATTAACATAGAGATGACAACCCACTTACATGTTAAGGATGACGTTGGGAGAGATTTTCATAGGGTTTCAGTATCTTGGGTACAGGCTCCATGTGGACAGGTATTGTTTTTTGTTTTGATCCCTGAAATATCCCAAGCATGTACTTAATATATTCTCACTATTATTGAAATAGTTTTTGCTCAATGAAAAAGTGAATGAACTATTTGTAAATGATCACCATGCTTGTTTTAGATCATAAAAATATGAGGGTAGTCAGTTGTTAGTTACTTGTCTGAGGCAGTGGCAATAGCCTAGTACATAGATTTCTAAAACACTGATATTGTCCTTCAAATAAATTACTTTACTGTTGAGTGCTAAATTGTGATAAAAGTAAACATCTAAGCAAGATTATTTATTCTAAAAGATAAGCTATCTTACATTTTCTTATTCTATATACCTCCTTTCTTAAATCATCTTATGATTTAAAAATAATTCATATGTGAGCTAGATACATATGGTAATATCAATTTTATTATGATGATTTCTTTGTCTGTTCAGTAAACGTTTAGTAAATGCTTTCCTTCAGCAGTATGCCAGATAGTGGGACTAAAATTTGTCAACGAGACTGCTATGGTTCTTGTCCCATGGACATTTCCTCTTGTGACAGAAACAAATTAAAAACAAGTAAACACATAAATTAGCAAAATAAATGTGTCTTGGGGTAAGTGCTCTGAACAAAATAAATGGAGATTGGGAGTTTGAAGATTGAATGAATCTGTAGTTACAGTGATCAGGGGAGGCACTTTCAAGGAGGAAACATTTAAGCTTAGATCTGAAATTTGCAAGTTCAGCTTAAAAAGGGACTTCCCCATTTCTATAGAGTTTAAAATATCTCCAAAGGCAGGCATCCATGCCAATGGAAGGCATAGATCTATGCCAATGGAAGGGGGAGAAAAAGAGAAGTTACTACGGCAGTGATGTACGATAATCAGTAGTGTTGGAAATGTTTGCACCCAGTAGTTAATTCCTATTTATCAAAATGGAAACATTCCTATTATGTCAAATAGTTATTATGATGCACCCTTATTATTTTGCATTTTTCAAAGTGTTTGGGGTGTTAAAAGAGCTGCTTAATATAAAACAAAAAAATATAATTTTGATAATACCCAAACAAGTGCAATATAATTTTATATATAAAATCTTGACTATATTTCTATTTTTTATTTGATTTCTTTATTTTATACATGTTTCCCAGGATAGTCCACTGGTCTTACAGTCTGACAGGAATGTAACAGTGAATGCAAGAAATCACTTGGGGCAGTTAACTGGACAGCTGACAGTAGGTGAGTGCTTTGGGGTAAAGATTGCTCATACCATCTTACTCCATTTAAAGCTCTGTGGTTGTTTAAATTGGGAAAAGCAAAATATATTCTTTCTCTAATATATTATTTCTCTCTCTCTATATATAGACATTCCCATAAAGCCCTATTAGCTTTCACAGGATTTGATTTGTCATAGGCTAGTTAAGGTCATTGTTACTCTTGTCAATGTGTTAATGTGAGACTGAATTACATATATGTTGCTCCTATTACTCTTGAATTATGAAATTCACCATTTTCTAACAAATATCTCTCTAGTATATTAAATTATAGTAAATAGGTTTAAACAAACATGAGATGCAACATCATTTTTCTTTTTTCTAAATAAATAATTTACTAAATATCTGCTTGTATAAATTAGAAATGAAATAATAATTGAATATAAACTTAACATTGACCAATTGTAAATTTGATGTTAAAATTATATATAGTTAAGGTTTATAGCTTTAGAAGTTGTAAATATGTTTATGATAAAATATTACTAATGTTTTCTCATTGTCAAAAATTTAGAGATTCATATTACATGGCATTGTTATTTAACTTAATTTCTATAAGAGGAATGGGAAATTAAGAGTCAGATATAATTATGTAAAATAATACAAAGACTTGATTTTTGTTTAATTGCTAATATATTTTTGAAATACTGTATTTTTCTGTGGGAAAATTACCTAATACTTGATATCGTGTGTGTGTGATAGTATATTTTAAAGACTAAATTGCAATTTGGGGAGCTAAGTTTTCTTTACCTTGATGAGAAATTACTTATCATTTAATGCAAATGTATATTTCCAGTATTTCTGATTAAATTACACAATAATAGGACAATGAAATGTGAGATTTATAAACATGAGCTTAATTCTGTCCATTTATTTCTAGGTATGTGGAATAATTTTTGTTATGTATTCACTTCAATGAAGCCAAAAGTAAAACTTACATTGTGAAATTTTTGTATTCCAAAAAATATATAATTAAATTTTATTTATAATCATTTAACAATTTTATAATTATATGTATATAATTAAAATTTATATAATTATATGTAATATATATTTATATATTTTATAATTATATTATATAATTATATAATCATTTTATGATTATATTTATAATCATTTATTTTGCATTTTCTTTACACTATAAAATATGGTCAGTAGATATGTATCAATTGCTATAATTTGATAGTATTTTGTGGTATGATATCAATTATAAGGGGCTTCCCCGGTGACACTAGTGGTAAAGAATCCAGCTGACAAGACAGTGGACACAAGAGACATGGGTTTGATCCCTGAGTCAGATAGATCCCAGGGAGAGGAAGTGGCAGCCCCAGGATTCTTGCCTGGGAAATCCCATGAACAGAGGGGCCTTGCTGGCTGGAATCCACAGGGTCACAGAGTCAGACAGACTGAGTTCTCAAACGCACAAACACACACACACACACACCCATCTATTACAAAGTGAAACTATAGGCTCATGGACTAAAAATTAGAGAGAAGAAATATATCTATGGACACAAAAGGGATTCAAAAGCACCAGGTACTTAATTTAAATGTTCATGTCAATTAAGTATTGCTATGCTGGAACTAAAGAAACAGGCCTAAACTGGGCAGATTTTCCATCTCTTTTTCTTTTTCTTTTTTAATGTAGAGAACTCTTAACCTAGAATAGAACTTTATTTTGCATTCTTTTTTGTAGATTTAAAAAAAAAAAAGGTTCTTAGTGGAAATGCCAACCTGCAAATTAAACACGCAAAGACTACATACCAGTGTCGACTGTCAAAACGATCACTACATAATTAGTGCACTGCCTATGGAGCAAAGTGGCTGTTTGATTATATGAAGGATAATCAAATGCCATTTACATTTCACTGCCTGCTTTCCTGCAGGAAACATAAAGAAAGATAGCATTGGACTTACGTTTTCAACCACTGTTCTAAGTTAATTTTAATACAGAATCAATACTTGCCAGCTATGTATGGGAAAAGAGAGAAGAATGGAGAGAGAGAGAAGGAGTGTTGGGTTGGGGAGAAAGATTAAGCTCAGTTTTAACTAAAGCAAATCAATAAGTTAATGATGCTCCAGCATATTTCTGTGGATAGAAGCACACTCATTCCAGTGAGGCTTAAACTGAAAACTTTTAATATCCTGGTCCTCTGGGTGTACTCCTGATGACCTCGATCTTTTCACCACTTTGTATTTCTCATTAAACATACAGAAAACAAAGGAAGAGTAGATAAAGGGGAGTGGGAGAGGGATAATGTATTCACATCTGGAGTCAAACCAAATAGGACTCCAAAAAAAAATTTATCTCTTGGAGACTCAGCTTTCTCATCTCTAAAATAGAGATAAGGACATTTATTTAGACCTGTACATAAGAATTGGGGAAATTTCAGTGTCTGCAAATCTTAGGGAATTATGTTGTTAATCCGTTATTATTTGGATGATGGTGTTTGTAATTTTTGGTGTCACTTGAGTTACAAATACATTGTTAGAGTGTGAAAGAACTCATGATGCTTTTCTGTCCATTACATCTGGAATTTTAGTTGAGGAGTACATGTTGGACTGTAATCCTGTTGAAAAGATATACCACAAAACACATCACAGAAAGTGTGCCAGATGTGTGGATTATGCTTTAATCATGTCAGGATAAATTTATCTTTAGGTATAATTTGAAGAGATATTTGGACACATTTAAGTAAGGTATTCAATCACTGTTCATTTTTAATCATATTGACATAAAGTAACCATTTTAAGCCTCTTTACTCGTTTCCTTTTTTTTTTTTTCTTTTTAATTTTTCAGTTTTTCTTTAGGGACATGGTCCTGGGCATAGTCCCATATATATATATATATATATATATATATATATATATATATGAAGTATAAGTATTAGTCGCTCACTCATGTCCAACTCTTTGAGAACCAATAAACTGTAGCGGGCCAGGCTCATCATTCCATGAAATTCTCCAGGTCAAAATACTGGAGTGGGTTGCCATTGCTTTCTCCAGGGGATATTCCCAACCCAGAGATAGAACCCAGGTCGCTGGCATTGCAGGCAAATTCTGAGCCACTAGAGAAGCCTGCATATATATATATATATATATTTTTTTTTTTAATTTATATTTATATATGTTATATATATATAATATTATATATAGAACCTGCCTGTCGGTGCAGGAGACATGAGCTCAATCCCTGGGTCGGGAAATTCCCTGAAAAAGGAAATGGAAACCCACTTCAGTATTCATGCCTGGGAAATCCCATGGACATAGAAACCTGGTGAGCTACAGTCCATGGGTTCCCGAAAGAGTCAGACATTGTTTATTGACTAAACAACAATATATACCAGTTCAGGCATAATAAAAACTAAAACTAAATATTTTACCCTTGGGTAAAGTTTTAAAAAGACAAACTTTGTGTGTGCATAAAGTTTCAGACTTTACTTAAGTTTCTAATATCAGAAATCTCCCCACAAAGTTTGACTCTACTTTATGACCTTCATAGCATAGTTGAAGATCAGAGAACTCAAGATTTCTTCCTACAGATTTCTCTTCTTAGAGTAAAGCTGAAGAGAGGTATCAAATTATTTGTGGGAGTGGGTAAAGAAAGTAGAGGATCCCAGAAGTTCAGACTCCTTGGAGAAAAAAAAGAACTTAATTCTCAGAATCATTCTCCAAGTCAAATTTCCTGTTTTTTCAACCTGTAATTCCTATGTTATCAGGTCATTCCTTTTTTATACAAGAGACAAAAACTGTGTGATTTTAGGTGTTACATGTTCATATATGTTGATAGTATGATACTTCATATTTTTCAGAACATTTCAATCAAACAATGTAGATAAAATATGTAAATCATATACTAGTATTATAAAACTTATCATAGTCAGTCAGGAAAATGCTACAGTGTGATCTATAAAATAAAAACCATTTCCATAAGGCAGTGCAGATGAAATATTGTCATGCAGTTTTTGTATAAACATTGTTCATAACACTGATAACAGTGATAATTAATGCTATAATAATTAGATTTGCTAAAAATGTAGTAACCTTTACCACAGTATAATGGGAATAATTTGTTATCTTTTATTTACCAATAACATTATATTGATCTATAATGGAAAATATTTAAACTACTCTTATAAATAGTTTAAACAATATAAATGTTAATTTCAGCAAAATAATTGTTTTTTTGTAGCTCTTAGCCAATTTTGATGAAGGTATGGAATTCTATATTGCTTTTTCTTACATTCCTTATAAGTATTGCTTACCTTTGATAAAGCAATAGCTAAAGGTAATAAGATTTTTTCCATCTTTTACACCTTTTGTCATCAGTCTATAGTTGGAGGATAAAAATAAAAGGAGGATAAACTGAAAGGTTGAACAAGGAATAATAGTAGTGGGTAGAACTAGTTTTTGTCCTTAATTATTTTTCTTCTATAGCCCTCTTATTTAAATCTCAGTTACAAACAATGATGTTTGAGAAACCCAGAATGGCTGTTAATGGGGTCCTGTGTCATAAACAAGTTCCGTGATACCATGTCTACCATTATCCCAGTGAAACATTAAGACTAATTGTGTATTAAATAACTATAATGTCATTGTTCTAGAATTTACTTTTAAAATGTGCCCAAAATCACAAGTATATGCTTCAAATGGAATCTCATACGTCATCATAATTTTACTTGTTTAGCACTCAATACGTTTAGAGAATCAATTAACTCCTAGGAGCTGCTAGCTATTATTGTCAGATCATTTACTCATCTTTGATATTCTTAAATCCATTTATCAAAAATCAGTGACATAACCAAACTATATAAAAATCTTAATTATAATCTACCAATATAACACCTCATTTTTTTCTTTCTTCTATACTTCTTCAATGCTCAAAGTCATGGTTGTCTTAAGTTTGACTCTATGGTAATAAGAGAGAATGTAATTTGTAAGAAGTTAAAGTATTTGCATTTAGTGCTAGTTTTCTTTTACTATTTCAAATTTTGAGGCTTAAACACCATATAGTGATGAAAATGGTTGTTGACAGCTTCTGCAGCAGGGTTGATTCTGTGATTTCTTCTGAAAAAGTCTGCCTTCATTGCTTAAGGGGATTTATGAGGGGGTCCATCAGGGAGTAGGACATATAATCAGTCTTTATGCCCAAATAGAGGTGTCTGGACCCATCCTTTGCCTTTTCCAGGGGCTGTCAATCAGCTATGCACTTAAAAATCAAATATGTTTTATTCATGTCTAGAGAAGATACCCTGAAGAAGGGATCGGCTACCCACTCCAGTATTCATGGGATTCCCTGGGTGCTCAGACAGTAAAAAAAATCTGCCTGCAATGCAGGGGGACCTAGGTTGAGAAGATCCACTGGAGGAGGGCATAGTGATCCACTCCAGTATTCTTGCCTGGAGAATCCCATGGACAGAGGAGTGTGACAGGCTCAAGTCCTTGGGTCGCAAAGAGCCGGACACGACTGAGCAGCTAAGCCCAGCACACCTCAGAGAAGATACCCTGATAAACAAACTTGCACATTAACTATGGCTCTGTAAGGAAAATGTTTTTCTTTGATTTGGTTTCTTACCATTTTGAGTAAATATACACAAATGAATGTGGTCTATAGGACAAAACAAATACTTCTGAAATATATTAAGTTTATAAGGATACAAGTAAAAATGTACTAATGTATAAAATTACATTAAAATTAGTACATTATTTGTCCATAGGAAAGCCATTTGTATCCTATTGATTACTTAAAGTATATTGACCTTCCCCATAATAAAGGTGCAAAGGGAAATGTGATTGATGGCATGATCCCACTATATTTAGGGAGAAACATATAAGCTTCTTATAGGAAACCAAATATTCTTCTTCACATACACTGAATTAAAAAGTACACATTGTTTAGTAGAAAGAAAACAAGATGATATAGTGTAGACTATTTTTAGCATCTATATCAAAAGAGGCATTGGGTGTGCTAACACTCTGGGAACATGCTTTAAAGGAGGCTGAGCTCGCAATAGCAAAATGCTGTTATATAAGAGCGTTATTGGGAGCAAGAAACATAACATGTTTACCAGTTCAGCTTAATTTAGTGATAAGAATATAGATTTATCTGCAAGAGATCTTGTGTGTGTCTTTTAAATATTCCTTAAATGACATGCACTTACACCTGGGCTTGTTATTGATCAGAGAAAGTAAGAACCCAAATCCTCAGTGATTGTTACTAGATCTTTTCATTTAAGAAATTAAGTGAACCAGTGATAAAGCTGACATCCTTCAGTAAAAGCTGAAAACACTGTTTCAACTATGTTGATGTCTCTGCCCACCTCAGTACATCCAAGACACACACACACACACACACACACACACACACACACACACACACACACACACACACACACACACACACACACACACACACACACACACACACACACACACACACACACACACACACACACACACACACCCCCCACAGCACTCAGAACTGGTATATGGAGAGTACTAGGAATCATTCCTGAGTCTACTACTGCAGCAGGCTTGGCTGACACAGCAGCATTTTATTTCATGTGATTAATTAATTATGCCACAGGTTAATTTGTCTTGAAGCTTTTCCAAAAATCATGGCAAAATAAAAATACAGTAACACAGGCAGTGAGTAAAATAACATAATTTTAAGGGAACTGTTACTATTAAGAATTTAATATACACTAATGCATATTAGATTGTCAAAACCACTGAGCATGTTTATAATGTTCCACAAACTTATGCTATACACCTGAAGGTCTCACAATATCAGACACAAAATATGCTTGCTGAAAAGGCATTCTAATGTGACTAATTATTAAGATGTTTTAGAAAGCAAAAAAAATCAGCCCATAAATTTAATGAAAATTATCTTTAAATTATAGAAATACATGGATTTTCACTAATACTATTGTGAATGTAATCATATGAATTATATATCATATTGTTGTAGAAGAGTATGTTGACCTAGAAATCATAATTTTCTCATAAACTAGTTTTAGAAAGAAATTATGTTTTGACAGTTAATAACATAGATTCAGGGGCCAACCTAATCCTAGATGTGTCGTTTCCAACTCTGTGACTGTATGCAAATTACTCTGGGAAGTCCCTCCAGGCCTCTGTGAGAATAACACAAGTACCAATACAGTAGATGTGAGAATGAAATGAGTGAATATAAGTGAAGTGCTTGGAACATTTCCTGGAGCAGGGTATGCATTATGCATATGTTAGTAATTGTAAATTTTATTTCATCTACTTGTAAATAATTCTGTACACTTGACCAACCTCTGAATTTTATTTTCCCTATCTATAAAATGAATATTATTTGAGACTGTCTCCATGGTTCTTTCCTGTTCCAAGTCTCAAAGTGAAAAATTATTTTTTTACCTTTAGAGAACGAAATTAGTTGATAAATCCTCTGGTCAATTACTTGCCACACTTCTGGCAAAAAATGACATCATCTAATTTGATTATTGACATCTTAGCCCCAAATTATATGTACATATTTTTCATTGAAATGGAGAATGTAAATAAGCACAACTAAATCAGTATGTTGTGATTCTTTCATCAGATTTTGGCTTATAAAAAAATTTGTTTTTTATTGACAGTTAATCCACAAAATGATTCAGCAAGTGCCATCAGCTTATTTTTGTCTATACTAAACATCAGCATGTTTTGTCCCGAAATGAATAGAGAAAAATGTAGATGAGGGTTTTGTAATAAATATTTAAAGACCCCTAAAGTGACATGTAATCTTGCGTTAAAGCAATTACTGTGTACACCTGGGAATCACTTAATTGACTGCAGATGGTGTAGGACATGTAAAAAGTGGAAGGTTACAGATTATTCTCATGTACCAAATTTATGTTTTTTGTCATTGACTCATTTTTTTAACTTAGAGAATACTGTAATAGTCTGGGACAACTTAATAAGGATGAGTATTTTATGTAAAATAGGTTGTGCAAACCTTGAAGAGTGGATCCACAAAACATTTAGGATTAACTTTGCATGTACATTTTAAATGATTAAATACGTTGTTGAATTTTTTGTTCATTATTAAAATTCATTCATTCATTTACATTAATTAAACTAATGTTAATTTATCACTTTAGGAAATAATAACCTCTGATACGAGGGAAAAGATGGCATTCCTGGAAATTAGGACCCCAAATTGGTGTAACTCAGGTATAAAAAGAATTATAATGCCTGAAGGAAAGACAGTAGCATACATGTTTTGAAATATTTTATTACAGTATTTTATATCATGTTAACATTCTAAAGCATTATACTACCTTTTACAGTTAGTGTCTGCATTTACTTTAATAATTTGTCAAGTGTCTATATATTTAGGAGTGCAGCATCAAGTCATACCAAGAATTTTTCTTCCTGGAGGACCTAGACCAAGTTCTGAAAGACTGGTCTGGCTAGTCTTGTCCAGCATGTGCCCGCCTCTGTCCTCCTTCTCTTCCAGGGTTTTGATGCCTTAGTCTGAGATCAATCACTCCATTTCCACCAAGCTATCTCCACTCAACAGTGCTCTGTGTTATGGTACTAAAGCCAGCCCTTCAGGGTGTTGGCCTAGACTTCTCAGAACCAAAGGTTGCTCATCAGCTAGGATTGTCACTGGATCGCAGGGTTTTGCTTGACAGGAAAATGCCTTTGAACTTGCTCTCCTTCTGGCAAAACATATATTTTTCAACATATAGTCTTTGGTAATAATGCTCTTAGCTGTCAAAGAAATAAATCGAGTCTTGAGTAGGTAGACATGAAAGTGAGAGGTGAAATATGCTAGTTCTATTCGTATTAGTAATATAAAAGCAGCAGACACCTGCATCATAGCGCTCTCAGGCCGGTCCATCTCCTTATATAATGATAAACAGAGATACTGCAGATATTTTTTCAACAAATATAATGCACATATTTGTGAAGTGTTTCTAACTTCATAATACTGAGGAAAGCACTGGAGAGGTGGATAAACATTTTATTCATTCTATAATTATGCAAAACCATTCTGGAGAAGGAAATGGCAACCCACTCCAGTATTCTTGCCTGGAGAATCCCATGGACAAAGGAGCCTGATGGGCTGCAGTCCATGGGGTCGCAAAGAGTCGGACAGAACTGAGCAACTAACACACACACACACATTCAGATTATGCTATGACTATAGCTTAGTGTTTCAACTTTAATATTAAGAAATTGTAATACTTTTTAAAAAATGATATATTACAGAGCTCATTGAAGGATCTGTGTGTATGGTACATCGTGTCTGACTCTTTGAGACCCTATGGACTGTAGGATAAAAGTAGAATAAACAAAATATTCTGCTTTCCAGGTGGCGCTAGTGGTAAAGAACCTGAGTGCCAATGCAGGAGACGTAAGATTCGTGGCTTTAATCCCTAGGTCGTGAAGATCCCTTGGAGGAGGGCATAGAAACCCACTCCAGTATTCTTGCCTGGATAATCCCATGGACAGAGGCTATAGTCCATGAGGTTGTAAAGAGTCAGACATGACTGAGTGGCTGAACATGCACACAAGCAAAATAGTAAAAGAGTGGTTTCCATTTTCATATTTTAGGCATTTCATTCGCATTATGGCTTTATGACTTACCTGGAATTAATGAGTCTATAGCTTATACGCTGAGCCTGACTTTGTTTTTAATGAGGCTCCATTTGTGGGACCTCAGAACTGCAGGCATACTTGAGTTTCATGTATAATTGACTTGCAGAACATGCAGTTTTGTGTTGGCATTAAAAAGAAACTTGTCTTTGGAAATTTGGTTAATGGGGCCTAGAGTTCACAAATGTAAGGTTATAAGACTAATTATCAGCAGACATCTGGTAGTAGGAAGCTAAATAAAATGTAGGGATCCATGTGTACGCAGATTATTTACTTCAGTATCAGGGGCCTTACATGACATCACAGCCAAACCTAGTCTACCAAAGAACAGTACTAATTGCCAGGTCATGAAATAGAGGGAGATAAGCCATCAGAGGCCATTATTTATGATGGTCCAGGTCTGAAAACTACATTAGCTCTTTTTGCTTAAGATTCATTTCAGATTATGTGTCTATTTTTATGTATAATTTTGGAGATATTCCAAGTAAGATAATGTATACATCAGAAAAATATTGCACGATGGGAAGAGAAATTTGAGTATAAGCATAGGGGAAAAATAGACCATAGCAATTCTTATTTTCAAGTTTTTATTGGATTTTTGACAGTACACTTGTAATGAGGAGACGACAATTCCAAAATCTCTTAAAAATACCTTAAGATTAATGTAAATCCTTTAATCTACATTTGTTGGTTAAAGTATCTAATCAGCTTTAAATTCACTTGAAATATTTTCTCATAATATTATCTTTAGATATTTTGTCTTGTATTTGCCTGAAATCAATAATATCCACTCCTATACATTCCTTTTATGTAATGATTTTGGCATGGCTTGTTTTGAATCTTCCATTCTGAGGTCATATGCCTGCTGCTTTGCTTTCTAAATGCTCACAAACACTACAATCTAATGTATGTTTAATATTCCATCTTCCTTTACCCCCCGCTCCCAAGGAATTAAAGCATGCTGATAACAGACTGCTTGGAACTCACCTTTTCTCATATCACAATATTTAGAACAAAATCTCTCATTTTCATCTTACATTAATTTGCCATGCTTTATCATTCTGTGAATATTACCGAAAATACTTAACAGGCCAGTCATGCAGTTTTTGGGGGAGGGTAGGTATTTGTTGGGCAGGTGATTCTAAAGAAATAAATTTCCTTTCCCCATGTCTCTGTCTTCTTGAGTCTTTGTGACTCTCTCCTTCCTCTCCTCCCCTGCAGGCTCATTTCTCACCCAGTTATGAACTATTTTAAAGGAATCATTAAATTTATCCACACCTCTTTACAAGGAGACATTAGTCAAACAAATTTCCTATTTAACCATAGGTATTTTCACATTCAAAGCTCTGAGGAATCAAAAATTACAGTTTAAAAAATTACAAAATTTACAAAAATTACAATTACTGAAATAAAAGATACGGATGGTACCAAGTGCCAGAATGGATGTAGAGCTCCTGGAGTTCCTACACTCTGCTACTGGAAGTGCAAAATGACCCAGCCACTCAGGCAAAGATTGCCTGTGTCCTATCAAATTAATAAGGTCATGTGAGCCTTGCTAAATCACTTGTAATAAGATCTGTGGTACAAACACCCTCTTTCAACAACAAAAGAGATGATTCTACACATGGACATCACCAGATGGTCAATACCAAAATCAGATTGATTATATTCTTTGCAGTCAAAGATGGAGAAGCTGTATACAGTCAGCAAAAACAAGACCAGGAGCTGACTGTGGTTCAGATCATGAACTCCTTATTGCCAAATTCAGACTTAAATTGAAGAAAGTAGGGAAAACCACTAGACCATTCAGGTATGACCTAAGTCAAATCCCTTACAATTATACAGTGTAAGTCACAAATAGATTCAAGGGATTAGATCTGATAGAGTGCCTGAAGAACTGTGAATGGAGGTTTGTGACATTGTACAGGAGGCAGTGGTCAAGAACATCCCCAAGAAAAATAAATGCAAAAGGGCAAAATGGTTGTCTGAGGAGGCCTTACAAATAGCTGAAAAAAAAAAAAAGAAGCTAAAGGTAAAAGAGAAAAGGAAAGACATACCCATGTGAATACAGAGTTCCAAAGACGAGCAAGGAGGGATAAGAAAGTCTTCCTTAGTTATCAATGCAAAGAAATAGAGGAAAACAACAGAATGGGAAAGACTGGAGACCACTTCAAGAAAATCAGAGATACTAAGGGAGCATTTCATGCAAAGATGAGCATAATAAAGGACAGAGATGGTATGGACCTAACAGAAGCAGAAGATATTAAGAAGAGGTGGCCAGAACACACAGAAGAACTATACAAAAAAGATCTTCATGATCCACATAACCACAATAGTGTGACCATTCACAAAACACCAGACATCCTGGAATGCAAAGTCAAGTGGGCCTTAGGAAGGATCACTATAAACAAAGCTAGTGGAGCTAATGGAATTCCAGTTGAGCTATTTCAAATCCTAAAAGATGATGCTATGAAAGTGCTATACTCAATATGCCAGCAAATCTGGAAAATGTGGCAGTGGCCACAGGACTGGAAAAGGTCAGTTTTCATTCCAATCCCAAAGAAAGACAATGCCAAAGAATGCTCAAACTACCACACAATTGCACTCATCTCACACGCTAGCAAAGTAATGCTCAAAATTCTCCACACCAGGCTTCAACAGTACATGAACCATGAACTTCCAGATGTTCAAACTGGATTTAGAAATGGCAGAGGAACCAGAGATCAAATTACCAATATGTGCTGGATCTTCGAAAAAGCAAGACAGTTCCGAAAAAATATCTATTTTGTTTTATTGACTATGCCAAAGTCTTTGACTGTGTGGATCACAACAAATTGTGGAAAATTCTTCAAGAAATGGGAATACCAGAGCACCTTACCTGCCTCCTGAGAAACCTGTATGCAGGTCAAGAAGCAACAGTTAGAACTGGACATGGAGCAACATACTGGTTCCAAATCGGGAAAGGAGTATGTCAAGGTTGTATATTGTCACCCTGCTTATTTAACTTAAATTCAGAGTACATCATGCAAAATGCCAGGCTGGAGGAAGTACAAGCTGGAATCAAGATTACAAGGAGAAATACCAATAACCTCAGATATGCAGATGACACCACCCTTACAGCAGAAAGCAAAGAACTCAAGAACCTCTTGATGAAATTGAAAGAGGAGAGTAAAAAGTTGGCTTAAAACTCAGCCTTCAAAAAACTAAAATCATGGCATCTGGTCCCATCACTTCATGGCAAATAAATGGGGAAACAATGGAAACAGTTAGAGACTTTATTTTGTGGGGCTCCAAAATCACTGCAGATGGTGACTGCAGCCAGGAAATTAAAAGACCCTTGCTCCTTGGAATAAAAGCTATGACCAACCTAGACAGCATATTAAAAAGCAGAGACATTACTTTACCAAAAAGGCCCATCTAATCAAAGCTATGGTTTTTCCATTAGTCATGTTTGGATTTGCGAGTTGGACCATAAAGAAACCTAAGCACCAAAGAATTGATGCTTTTGAACTTTGGTGTTAAAGAAGACTCTTGAGAGTCCCTTAGACTGCAAGGAGATCCAACCAGTTCATCCTAAAGGAAATCAGTCCTGAATATTCATTGGAAGGACTAATGCTGAAGCTGAAACTCCAATACTTTGGCCACCTGATGTGAAAAACCAACTCATTGGAAAAGACCCTGATGCTGGGAAAGATTGAAGGCAGGGGAGAAGGGGACGATAGGAGATGAGATGGCTGGATGGCATCGCTGATGCGATGGACATGAGTTTGAGTAGGCTCTGGGAGTTGGTGATGGAAAGGGAAGCCTGGCATGCTGCAGTCCATGGGGTCACAAGGAGTTGTACACGACTGAGCAAATAAACTGAACTGTGGTACAAATCTAACTAGTTCTTTCTCAGGCATCAGAAAGTGTATAATAAAGTGTCACTTGCTGCCAAGATCCTATATTTGGCCGGGATCCTTATTAACTGTTGAAATCACTGAGTTCTCATTATTGATTGAAAGTTAGTTTAGCATCATTTCATGTTCAGTCTTGGTTACTAAAATTATTTGCAAATAATTTCCAGCAAGCATTACCATTACTAAAGCTTGTTCTACCTGTTTTTTGTTCTACCCGTTTTTATGTTTATGCTTCTAACTATGTTACATGATATGATGCTTTATCACACATGGGAAGCTACCAAATACACTCCTCTAAATTTTCTTCTCTTTTTCGTTAATCACAAGATTTAAAGATTTAATCACCACCAAGCTAACCTTTCTTGGTTGTGTCCACCTGATCGTCATGCTTATCTCAAACTCAACAGTAATCTAACTACTGGGTATTTTCAAGAAGCTAACAAATAGTCTATATCTGCCTATGTATTTAGTTTTAAAAGACAGTGGTGGTTAATTTTCCTTTCAACACTAATATTCCATATATAGAAAAAATTTTAATTAATGAAATTAATCAGCTTTCCTGCCAATGTCAGCTACTGTTTCTAATTTCTCACCCATAATCAACTGACCATTTAGAATAGCCATAACTTTTTTGAGTGGACACTAAATAAGATACCTCAACTTCTTAATAACCTTAAAGCTCAATGGAAATAGAAATTATCTATGAATACCATAGATATTGTTGAAATGATATTAATAGCAATGCAAACAATGTTAACTACTGAAAATTAAACGTACTATGTTGATTAGTTCATGGTTCTTAGGAATAAGTGTTTTCAAAGGAGAATATATTTATAACATAAAAGAAAGAAATACTGCAAAGCTGCTTTTGTGTCAGAAAGTAGTTCATAAGGTCACTGGCTGAGGATAAAAAATGATGAACACGAAAAATACTTTTTCAAAACACACCAAAGAATTTTCTTTATGTGCAGGTTTAACAGATTGAGGAAAATGTTGGTTGGGTCACAGTATAAGTATCAGGAATAAATAGTTTTGAAAGAGAATCTGGTAAGTGTTTCAAGGAAAGAATATCATGTTGCATTAGAAATAATTTAATAATGATTATGATCTCTAATGGGCTTTCTGGCCGCCTTCCAATTTTTCTTTTATTGTGCCTCTTCCCCCTAGTCATTTTATTATTTTTATGATACCATAATAAAAGCTTTTCTATGGCAGAACATCAATAGATCTGAAATTATACTTTTCTTTTTTTCTGTGTAGCAGACATAATCAAAGTAATCAAAATAAAGAAACTTTATTTTAGCACAACTGAGCTTTTGCGTATGGACTTATTTCAAGAAGCACTTAACATGTGCTAAGTTAAGTGTACTAAGTTAAGTTAACAAGTTACTTAACATGTACTCAGTCGTGATGGTGATTTTTGGTTCAAAGTCATGGAAGGCACAATTAGAAAGTTTGAATACTTCTCTGACCATCACTTCTGCATGTTTGTAGCCTTCAGAGTTAGAAATATCTTCTGTGCACTTGCCAACACCCCTTTACACCCTCCATTTTTTACACCATCCCTCCCATACCCAGTGCTATCTCATCTGCCAACAAGGGGAATACTAAACTTATTGCAGCATGACCATTGGTTCTGTTCTATGTTTGGTATTCCCATACCCTAGTAAATGTATTCTGAATGTATTGATGTAACAAATAATAATCTATGTTTTTTTTCTTTTTTTCCATTTATTTTTATTAGTTAGAGGCTAATTACTTTACAATATTGTAGTGGTTTTTGTCATACATTGACATGAATCAGCCATGGATTTATATGTAATTCCCCATAATCTAGTTTGTCTGGAGAAGTAATTTGCATATTGTAGAACTAGGCTTAAACTTGAAAATTTAGGTTAGAATTGTATCATTTTCAAAGTAAAAAAAAATACTTCGAACATTATTTGTTATGAAGAATCATTTTAAAAGTTTGAGCTCAGAGTGGCACATTAATATTAAGGATATAGGATATATTTTGTGATGTAAATTAGAAATAAGCCGATTATTTCGATACAATTAACATGTGCCTAGAAGATGCAGGTATATTTAACGTGTCTTTGGTTTCCTGAAAACAGTGATAGTCAGCTGGGTGCAGACATTATACTGGGGAGTGGTTTTTAGAAGCGAGGTGGTTGGATGGCATCACTGATTCAATGGACAAGAACTTGGGCAATCTTCGAGAGATAGTGAGGGGCAGGGAGGCCTGGTGTGCTGCCGTCCATGGGGTCGCAGGGTCAGACACGACTTGTCAAGTGGACAGCAGCAAATGTAATGTGGGAAGCAGGAACATAGAACTGGGCAAGAGAAGAAGCTGGTCCTTAGCACCCTACAACTGGGGCTTCAGCTGATCCTGCGAGGAGATCTCAGGGACCAGCTGCTGCTGGGAGTTCAGCATCAGTTCAGTCTTCTGGGAGTGAAGGAAGTGGGCTCTGGAACCAGACTATATGAGTTGTAATCTCAGGCATCCTATTAATAGTAAGCTGTGTGATTTGATCAGGTTAGTTAACCTCTCTGTGCCTGTGTTTTCTGTGAAATGGGTATAATGATAATACTTGTAGACTGACTTTGATAATTGAGTTGATGTAAGTGAAGATCTTAGAAAATTTTAAGCACTATAGGAGTCTGCCTGCTATCATTAGCAGCAGTGAAAAGAAATAAAGTGTAAGTTGCTCAGTTGTGTCTGACTCCTTTTGATCTCAGGGACTGTGGTCCACCAGGCTCTTCTGTCTGTGGAATTCTCCAGGCAAGAATACTGGAGTATGTAGCCTTTCCCTTCTCCAGGGGATCTTCCCAGCCCAGGAAAGGAACCTGGGTTTCCTGCATTGCAGGCAGATTCCTTACCATCTGAGCCACCATCAGTAGAAGTAGTAGCATTAGTTTTGTAAGGGGAGATCAAGTAGAAGAAACTCTTTACTGAGAATTATCCTAATGTATATTGGATGGTATAGATGATCACTCAAGGCAGCATTTCATTCTAGCATCTTAAGTTTATTAGGCATTATCCCTTGATTTATCGGTGTAGGCAGGTGCTTCCACATGTCATGACATTCATGAGGCTGCAGCTGGGTGATAAGCACAATTAAATTACCCGCAGCATCTGGCCCTTTAACCAGGCACTGACAAGACATTCAGGTTTTATATCGGTTCCCTCTTAGCTTTCTGACATTCTAGCAGCTCATTAATTCCGGTCAAAAAAGACTATTCTAGATGTGACTATTTTAGATGAACATAAAAATAAATAGTGAATTTAATGTCTTCTATTAATTACATCATTTTAATTGATATTTATTGAATTGTATACATTAATAACTAATCTGAACTCTACAATATACATCTTTATTCATTAAAATGATCCAGTCTCCAAAATTAACTTACAAATGTAAAACAATTCTAATGAAAATACTAATGGATATTTTACAACTGGATGAAATATTTCCAAAATAATATTATTTAAATGAAAAGCCTAGAGAATTTTAATATATGTACATCAACCATTATAAGTACATAACTAGTGTAGTCTGGGATTAGAAATACCAAGAACAGTAGAACATGATATAAAACTGAGAATGATACCATGTATGATACCTATAATAGTTCAATATAAGATAAAGATAGCCTTTCGATCAACAAGGAAGTGAGAAAAGGAATTACTTATTTTAAAAATGAGATGGACATAATTGGTTAACATCTTAGAGGCAAAAGTTAAATCTCTGTGTCTTTAAACAATAAAATAAATTGACCATACAGTAAAAGTTTTAATTTAAATTTTGAACAAATAATGGGAAGATATAATAGAAAAAATATATTAGAATAGCCAGCTGATTTTGTGTAGAGAAAGTCCTCTGGAGTATACTTCGCATCAGAAGCTGCAGGAAAACAGGTTGATTGAAAGCCAAAATTCTTCTGAAAGTCAATAATCCATAAACAAAACAGAATTAAATATCAGCAAAAGCACATCACACATGAGGCTTTATGAAGGCTTCCAGTAGGTGGTGTCACTCCTCTTGGTCTCTTGGAGAATTCCTGCTCCTGCCATGTTCTTCCCACTCTCCTCTGGTTTGGAGTCCCCACATCCACCTCTGATTGGACTCCACCCCGCGAGAGACTAGTCGGGGTTACATCTACATTGTTGTCGTGAGAATTTATCTAATGTGTATAAAGCATAATGCCTCCCAAGTAGAAACCACTCTGTGCTAGCCATTGTAATATTGTTATTATTTTTATTTCAGTGAACTTGTTGAATATTTTTATTTTTTAACAAATGTTTATTGAGTCCCACCATGTATCAGGCACTATGCCAGGACTGGAGATACAGTGATGAGCAAAAACAACAATGGTTGACTCTAGTGGGAATTACAGTTGTTAATCTATCAATCATAAAATCACATGTAAATGTACATATATGTTAAGTGACTTGGAGCTAGTGGTAAAGAACTTGCCTACCAATACAAGAGACTTAAGAGGCTCAGGTTCGATCCCTGGGTTGGGAGGATTCCCTGGAGAAGGATATGGCAACCCACTCCGGTATTCTTGCCTAGAGAATCCCCATGGACAGAGGAGCCTGGCAGGCTAAATTCCATGAGGTTGCAAAGAGCTGCATATGACTGAAGCAACTTAGCACACAAGAAAGTATTTAATAATTTATCAGTTGTCTTCTGACATAAATTTTCCCAGTTCAGAACTATTTTACTAGAAGTTGATCAAATCTTCTTTCCCAAGTTTTGCACACACATGCACACACACAATGACACATATACATAAGAGACTGTTGATAGTTATACTGTCTACATTTTGAACCTATAGAAGTGATTTGCATTTTCATTTGTTGGCCTTCTTCCCCGAAAGCTCCTGGCCTCTCTATTTTATGCCCCTTTCCTTGGTTTCTGCTTGAAATTTAATTCTTTTCCAATTTTCGCAGACCAAATAAATTCTTTACTTCAATTTGTTTTTTAACCTCAGTGTTCCTGGCCAAATACCCGTGAATATGCTGTCTCAACAATTAACATAAGGTAACTTGTGCAGATTTTTAAATTTGTCTTTTCTTTTGTGCTTCTCACAATTTTAGATGTTGGGAGTAGCTGTAATATTTTTTTTAATCATATTAAGGTAGCACCTGTTATTTTTTTTTTTTAGTTTTATACCTTTAAAAAATCATTAGTATATTGTAAATGTTCTGAAATACTTTTTCTTCAACTATAAAATTAATCATGACTTTCTCTTTTATTCAGCCAATTGAGTGAGTTACATTATTCATTTAGACTTTTGTTTTGAAATAATCATAAAACTGGAAGTTGCATAAAAGTGTACAAGGAGATTCTGAACATCTTTCCTCCCTACTCTTGAAATGCCTTATCCGGTGTAACTGTGATATATATAATATCAAAGCCAGGAAATAGACCTCAGTACAATACATAGTTTATTCAGACTTCACCAGCTCTACATGCACTCTCATTTGTGTGTGTGTCTGTGTCTGTGTCTGTGTAGACATTTATGCAGTTGTACCCCTTATGTATTAAATGCCTTCATTTAATTACCACCACATCAAGATACTTAACTCTTCCACTCTAAAGTTCTCTTGTGCACTTACAGGTCCAGATTTCTTAATGTCTTATTTTGCTGACTAGAACATTCAGAACTACAGTGAATGAGTGGAAAAAACCAACATCCTTGCCTGCTTACTGATCTTGGGAGAAAAATAAGGTTCCCCTTGAACAACATGGGTTTGAACTGTAAGGGTCCACTCATAAGCATATTTTTTTCAATAGTAATTACTATAGGTAATCGATAGTAATTACTATGACCCAAGTTTAGTTGAATTAGTGGATGAAGAAGAAAAGATATATAAGGACCTCAGTTAGGAAGGAACCTTGGCAGTGTGGAGGGCAGACTGTAACTTATATCTGGATTTTTACTGCAGGGGGAGTTGTCACCCCTAACTCCCAGCTGATCAAGGGTCAACTGTGTTCAGCCTTTCTAATATTAGATTTAGTTTTGATCTTATTTTATTTTTAGGGGCAAAGATGATTTGTTTTTATTATAAAACAACTCCTTTTATTATTAAAAAAATAACTCCTCATGAATCTTAACAAAGATTCACACCTAGAGAATAGACATTGGAATGCAATATAGGTCTAAATTGAAGAAGTTCTCTACTTCTAGTTTGCTGAGAATTCTTAACATGTATAGATGTTAGACTTTGACAAATTTTTTTTGAATCGATTTATATTATTACATGGAAAGGCAATCTCAAAGAATGCTCAAACTACTGCACAATTGCACTCATCTCACACACTAGTAAAGTAATGCTCAAAATTCTACAATCCAGGCTTCAGCAATACATGAACCGTGAACTTCCAGATGTTCAAGCTGATTTTAGAAAAGGCAGAGGAACCAGAGATCAAATTGCCAACATCCTCTTGATCATCGAAAAAGCAAGAGAGTTCCAGAAAAACATCTATTTCTGCCTTATTGACTATGCCAAAGCCTTTGACTGTGTGGGCCACCATAAACTGTGGAAAATTCTGAAAGAGATGGGAATACCAGACCACCTGACCTGCCTCTTGAGAAACCTGTATGCAGGTCAGGGAGCAATAGTTACAACTGGACATGAAACAACAGTCTGAATTCCAAGTAGGAAAAGGAGTACGTCAAGGCTGTATATTGTCACCCTGCTTATTTAACTTATATGCAGAGCACACCATGAGAAATGCTGGACTGGATGAAGCACAAGCTGGAATCAAGATTGCTGGTAGAAATATCAATAACCTCAGATATCCAGATGACACCACCCTTATGGCAGAAAGTGAAGAGGAACTAAAAACCTCTTGATGAAAGTGAAGGAGGAGAGTGAAAAAGTTGGCTTAATACTCAACATTCAGAAAAGCAAGACCATGGCATCTGGTCCCATCACTTCAATGGAAATAGATGGGGAAACAGTGGAAACAGTGTCAGACTTTATTTTGGGGGGCTCCAAGATCACTGCAGATGGTGATTGCAGCCATGAAATTAAAAGACCCTTACTATTTGGAAGGAAAGTGCTAACCACCCTAGATAGCATATTTAAAAGCAGAGACATTACTTTGACAACAAAGGTCCGTCTAGTCAAGGCTATGGTTTTTCCAGTGGTCATGTATGGATGTGAGAGTTGGACTGTGAAGAAAGCTGAGCACCAAAGAATTGATGCTTTTGAACTATGGTGTTGGAGAAGACTCTCGACAGTCCCTTGGACTGCAAGGAGATCCAACCAGTCCATCCTAAAGGAGATCAGTCCTGGGTGTTCTTTGGAAGGACTGAGGCTGAAGCTGAAACTCCAATACTTTGATCACCTCATGAGAAGAGTTGACTCATTGGAAAAGACCCTGATGCTGGGAGGGATTGGGGGCAGGAGGAGAAGGGGATGACAGAGGATGAGATGGCTGGATGGCATCACCGACTCCATGGACATGAGTTTGAGTAAGCTCCAGGAGTTGGTGATGGACAGGGAGGCCTGGCGTGCTGCGATTCATGGGGTCACAAAGAGTCAGACACAACTGAGCGACTGAACTGAACTGTCTTTTTATAACTTTTCATTTTTTAATTGAATTGTAGTTGACACTATACTATATTAGTTTCAGGTGTGCAACATTGTGATTCAACATTTTATATACATTGTTGAAAATGATCACTACAGTAAGTCAGTAACCATCTATCACCACGCAATATTACTTCAGTAGTATTGAATGTATTCATTACACTATACATTACATCTCAGTGACTTTATTTTATATCTGAAAATTTATACCTTTTAATCCCTTTAACCTATTTTTCCCAGCATCCTATTCTGCCTCCTCTCTGGTGAACCCTTGTTTGTTCTCTGTATCTATAAATCTGTTTCTGTTCTATTCATTTTTTTATATTACACATATTAGTGAAATCATACAGTATTTGTCTTTGTCTGACATTTACATTGGGGCTTCTCTGGTGACTCAGACAGTAAAGAATCTGCCTGTAATGCAGTAGACTGAAGTACAACTCCTGGGTATTTCAATTATCTTAATACCCTCCAAGTCCATCCATGTTGGCCCAAATGGTAAAATTTCATTTCAAAGTTTTCAGTGTCTGATTAACATTTTGTTGTGTATATATACATCTTCTTTATCCATTCATCTATAGATGGGCACTTATATTGTTTTCATATCTTGGCTACTATAAATAAAGCCACAATGAACATAGGGGTGAACATATCTTTTCAAATTAGTGTTTTTGTTTCTTTGGATAAACACCCTGAAGTGGAAATTTTGGATGATTTGGTATACCTATTAATTGTAATGTTTGAGGACTGTCCATACTGTTTTCCACAGTGGTTTAACCAATTTACATTCCCACCAGCAGTGTACCAGGGTTCCCTTTTCTCCACATCCTCATCAACGCTTTCTTTTGTGGTCTTTTTGATAATAGTAATTCTGAAAGATATGACGTGAAAGTTATATAATAAACTAAAGTTCAAGTAAAGAAAGAATTTGAAGTTAGTTTTTTCGTTTCACCTCTCGGACAATACTGTGCCACCTATTCTGGTCTCTATTGTTTTAAAGGAGAAATAATTCAAAAGAATTGGTGTTTTCATAAAGGTTGTTGTTATTGTTCAGTCGCTAAGTCACGTGTGACTCTTTGCAACCCCATGGACTGCTGCACGCCAGGCTTCCTTGTCCTTCACTTTCTCCTGGAGTTTGCTGAAGCTCATGTCCATTGTGTCGGTGATGCCATCCAACTATCTCATCCTCTGTCACCCACTTCTCCTTCTGTCCTCAGTCTTTACCAGCATGAGGGTATTTTCCAGTGAGTCAGCTCTTCGCATCAGGTGGCCAAAGTATTGCAGCTACAGCTTCAGCATCAGTCCTTCCAGTGAATATTCAGGGTTGATTTCCTTTAGGATTGATTGGTTTGATCTTGTTGTCCAAGGGGCTCTCAAGAGTCTTCTCCACAGTTCGAAATTATCAGTTCTTCGGCACTCAGTCCAACTCTAACATCCATACATGACTACTGGAAACATCATAACTTTGACTTATATGGACCTTTGACTGCAAGTGATGTCTCTGCTTTGTAATACACTGTCTAGGTTTGTCATAGATTTTCTTTCAAGGAGCAAGCGTTTTTTAATTCCATGGGTACCATTGCCATCTGCAGTGATTTTGGAGCCCAGGTAAGTAAAATTTGTCACTGTTTCCACATTTTCCCCATCTGCCATGAAGTGATGGAACTGGATGCTATGATCTTATTTTTTTGAATGCTGAGTTTTAAGCCAGCTTTTTCACTCTCCTTTTTAACCTTCATCAAGAGGTTCTTTAGTTCCTCTTCACTTTCTGTCATTAGAGTGCCATTTCTAAAGGTAATGCATCTTTTCTCTCCGGTTGCTTTCTAGATTTTTTTCCTTCGTTTTTAGTTTTCAGAAGGTTAATTATGTGTGTTTTGTATTTCTTTGTTTCTTTCCCATTTAGCTCTTTAGCTTTGTAGTTTCTTTCCCCAGATTTGGGGAGAATTCATCCATTGTTTCTTTGAATATCTTTTCAGCACCTCCTTCTACCTTCTTTCCTTCTGGCACTCTAATGATACAATTGTTAGATCTCTTGTTACTATCCCACAGTCCCTGATGATCTGTTTACCATTTTGGGTCTTTTATTTTTCTGTTGTTCTAATTAAGTAATGTTATTGATCCATCTTGAAGTTCACTGATTCTACCTTCTGTCATTTCCACTTTACTCTTAGTCTCTGCAGCAGGTTTTTATTTTATTTTCATTATACTAGTATTCAGTTCTACAATTTCCACTTGACTGTTTTTCATAACTGATTTCTTTGCTTCTATTTTCTGTTTTTAATTAGTTTCAGAAGACTGTGTACTTACTTGTAGAAGTGATTTTATTGTCACTGCTTTAAAATCCTGTCTGTTGATTCCAATATCCAATTTATCTCATAATTGGCTTTAGTTGGCTGTATTGTCCCATTAAAATTGTGATTTCCCTGCTTCTTAGTAGGATGCATAATTTCTGATTGAATCCTGGACATTATGGATATTATCTTAAGACATAGTCCTATTTAAAGTTTCTTTTTTAACAAGCAGTCACCCTCTTTAAGTTTAGTGTAGGCTCTGGACTACTCAGAGGGACAGAGTTCCAATGACAATCTGGTTTTCAAAGCTCTTGCAATATTTTTATATCCAACTATTTTTTGTTGTTGGGGGGTTGCAGAGGAGAGGATTTTGGCTCTTGCTGAGGATTAAGCAAAGGCCAAGAGGATTTAGAGAATCAAGAGGATTAAGTTCCTGCTTGACCCATACTGGTGCCTCCCTGAGGGCAGAGCATTTTTCTGGGTCACTCAGTGTTCATAGGCAAGGGGTTGAAGATGTCAGGCCCTCAGGACACCTCGTGATTTCCCTGGCCTCTTTTCCAGCTGCCTGTTTCTCCCAGACTTTTCATGCAATCTCTGCTGGTACTTCCAGGGAAAGGAAGGGCCAATGTAAGCCATCTTCTACATCCAGAGGGAAGATCACGAAACACCAGTTCTGGGTTGCTTTTGCTGTTAAGTGAACAACTGGGAGATGCTGGGCCTGGAGTGCCCTTTGCTGCAAGGTGGAAGAATGAGAGATCTGACTGTTAGGAAGGAAAGAGAGCTCTAAATAATGCAGAGATAGCAGATATAATGAGCAGCCGCTAAACTACAATTGAGATAGAATCCAAAGAAGAGCTATGGCTCCCTGCCCCCTAAACTGAGATCAAGAACTTGTGGAAGAGGCATAGCTATGACTCACTGGATGACTACCTTAAAATTGGATCTGAGCTACCTGCCACTTAGACTAAAAACAAAACACGACCACGAGCAAACAATGCTTATATTTGATTACATAATTCTCTTGGTCACATTAAACTAACAGCCATTAGCTCTTCTAGGAGAGGCCCTGAGCTATAGGTTTATTCTTACATAAGTAACATCAGATGACATAATGGACAATATTTTGGACCATGGTTTGTTGAGGAAAAATCTGAAACATTCATCAATTGAACATTTCTTATGTAGCCGTTGCATAAAATTCAAGAAATAGTATTAAATTTTAACTCTCCAGAAACCATTTTATCAGGTTGCTAAAAAAATAATATCCAGGTACATTACTCTCTGAACATCTGACAATATACAAAAGAAAAAAAGCCTGGAGAACATTGTCTAATGACTAGTTAGCATGTTGAGGGGGAGTTTATTTCAATTGATGTCTTAAGTGAATCTTTGACAAGTGGCATTTTGTAGTCTGCTTATAGACTAATTCTCTTTTTAAAAAAATTACTAAGATGCTACTTTGGTATGTAATTGATTAAAGGCTGATACATAGGATTTTAAAAATGGATTTATCAGATTTTAGAGCCCTGAGAGCAAATGGGTAAAGATAGCAATACCAGATCCAGAGATGGGATTATTTTCCATCAAAATTAAAATGACTGCAGTTCCACAGTGTACTAGACTCTCTCTGCCCTCCTTGTATTTCAACTCTTTTTATTTCTTCTTAGAACAGTTTTCTTCCAACCCTTTTCCTAGGTAACTCTTACAACAACCTTTACTCTTCACTTCCATGTAATACCTGCCTAATTTATTTGCCCAGCCATGTGCCCCTAGAGTAGCCTCTAATTCACCCTTTCGCGGTGTTAATTCTTTTCTGCTGTAATTACCCAGTTCTTCATCATAACTCTCACTTGGCCATAAGATCCTTAAGGACAAGAAACATGTTCCATTTGCCTTCTTGGTGCTCACCTCCAGTGACCTCTAGTGACCTCTATTCCTCTTTATCCAAACATTTTCGTGGTAGCAACTCAGACCTTGCCATAACTGAAAATAAAGTCAGGTATATAATTTTCTGATCAAAATATATTATCCCAATAGTTGCCAAAAATATGCAAAAGATAAAATTTAGGAAATCATATTGATAGAAGGTGGACTTCTCTGATGGTCCAGTAGTTAAGATTCTGAACTTCCCCTGTTGGGGGCTTAAATTTGATCCCTGGCCAGAGACCTAATATCCCACAAGCCTCAGGTATGGCCAAAATTTTTAAAAAGTTGATACTTGGAAAACAAAAAGTTGTATGTATAAATGGGAGAGATTTTTGTAAAATGATGCAAATCTTAGAAATTATTTGTATGAAAATCAAGAGAAATAGATTTATAATAAGTATTTAAAATTGTAAAAGTTCTAAGTTAACCAAAGCAAGTGACTAGTTCACCCTTTGCTCCAATAAAATTTATGAACCTAGATAAGAAAAACTCAATTATCTTTCGGTCTTACAGCATCTACCAATTCATTTTGTATGGAATAGTATCTATTTAATACACCTTTGCTGATTGAACTTTAATTAAAAGCCAAATAGACATAAATATATCTTTGGAAATACTACAATTCAGCAAAATGCATTTTTATTTTATTTTAAAATGTTCCAAGGGACATGATTAAATTACCAAGTAGTGCACTGAACAACTTTAAATTCTAGGGAAAACAAAAATGAGTTTTATATACACATAGTAGGAGCTCAGTATAACTTCCATACTAGATTAATGCTACAAAATCACCAAGGGATCTTAAAGTCTTCCATGAAACATCTTGGAAGGAAGTAAAATAGAAAACCCTTAGTCAAATATTTGCATATATTCTCACATTAACATGGTTTTAAAATAAAACTTATTATGTCAATCTGCCTTTCATCAATGTGGGGTATTAAAAGATTTTCCTACTATGGATTTCTTTTTCTTTTTTTCTTTATGAAACTCAGAAAGTGGACAGAGATGATAATTACCTTGAGAAAGAATTTTCAGTATAAAACTAGCTTTATTCACTGGAAAAATGTTTGAAGAACATTATATAAATAGCTTCCTCTGAATAAGTTTTTAAATAGGGAAACCTTTAGCTCATATATGGGGATGATAAAATTATGGTAAATTGTAAACCCAGTCATAAAAGTTATGTTCAACCCTACATCTACTAATTTACTTACAAATAGATGGTCCTTAACCTCAATTTCCACTCTGAAAATTTAGTAAGTGACATTGCTTTTAAATTTTCTTAGTTAGATCTTCAAGCTGGTGAATTTAAAGGGGTTGACCATTCCTTAACTTTTGCAAATTTAGAAGCAGAAAAATAAATGAGAGGGAAAGTCTCAGAAAGTAATAGTAGGGGGGAAAATGTATTGATAGCAAACACCATATACTGAGAATCTACTAGGTATAGAAAGTGTGCTAGGAAATATGGTTTCCAACTCTTAAACAAAACCAGAACCAAACCTAAACTTCCAGTGTTCAAGCACAGGTAAGTCTATTCAATATGATGTGCCAGCCTGGATGGGAAAAGAGTTTGGGGGAGAATGGATATATGTATATGTATGGCTGAGTCCTTTTGCTATTCACCTGACCCAGATAATCACAATGGTGTGATCACTCATCTAGAGCCAGACATCCTGGAATGTGAAGTCAAGAGGGCCTTAGGAAGCCTCACTACGAACAAAGCCAGTGGAGCTGTTGGAATTTCAGTTGAGCTATTTCAAATCCTAAAAGAAGATGCAGTCAAAGTGCCGCACTCAATATGCCAGCAAATCTGCAAAACTCAGCAGTGGCCACAGGACTGGAAAAGGTCAGTTTTCATTCCAATACGAAAAGAATGCTCAAACTACTGCACAATTGCACTCATCTCACACGCTAGTAAAGTAATGCTCAAAATTCTCCAAGCCAGGCTTCAGAAATACATGAACCGTGAACTTCCACATGTTCAAGATGGTTTTAGAAAAGGCAGAGGACCCAGAGGTCAAGTTGCCAACATCTGCTGGATCATCAAAAAAGCAAGACAGTTTAAGAAAAACATATATTTCTGCTTTATTGATTATGCCAAAGCCTTTGACTGTGTAGATCACAACAAACTGTGGAAAATTCTGAAAGAGATGGGAATACCAGATCATCTGACCTGCCTCTTGAGAAATCTGTATGCAGGTCAGGAAGCAATAGTTAGAACTGGACTTGAAACAACAAACTGTTTCCAAATAGGAAAAGGAGTACGTCAAGGCTGTATATTGTCACCCTGCTTATTTAACTTATATGAAGAGTACATCATGAGAAATGCTGGGTTGGATGAAGCACAAGCTTTCCAGATTGCCGGGAGAAATATCAATAACCTCAGATATGCAGATGACACCGCCCTTATGGCAGAAAGCGAAGAAGAACTAAAGAGCCTCTTGATGAAAGTGAAAGAGGAGAGTGAAAAAGTTGACTTAAAGTTCAACATTCAGAAAACTAAGATCATGGGCTCCTGTCTCATCACTTCATGACAAATAAATGGGGAAACAGTGTCAGACTATTTTGGGGGGCTCCAAGATCACTGCAGATGGTGATTGAAGCCGTGAAATTAAAAGACCCTTACTACATGGAAGGAAAGCTATGACTAACCTAGACAGCATATTAAAAATCAGAGCCATTACTTTGCCAACAAAGGTCCGTCTAGCCAAGGCTATGTTTTTTTCAGTAGTCATGCATGGATGTGAGAGTTGGACTATAAAGAAAGCTGAGGACCGAAGAATTGATGCTTTTGAACTGTGGTGTTGGAGAATACTCTTGAGAGTTCCTTGGACTGCAAAGAGATCCAGCCAGTCCATCCTAAAGGAGATCAGTCCTGGGTGTTCATTGGAAGGACTGATGCTGAAGCTGAAACTCCAATACTCTGGCCACCAGATGTGAAGAGCTGACTCAATCGAAAAGACCCTGATGGTGGGAAAGACAGAGGGTAGAAGGAGAAGGGGACGACAGAGGATGAGATGGTTGGATGGCATCACCGACTCAATGGACATGAGTTCAGGTAAACTCCGGGAGTTGGTGATGGACAGGGAGGCCTGGCGTGCTGCAGTCCATGGGGTCACAAAGAGTTGGACACGACTGAGTGGCTGAACTGTACTGAACTGATCACATTGTTAACAGGCTATATTCCAATATGAAATAAACTTTTAAAAAAATAAAATAAAGTAAAGTAAACAGTCAATACAAAGAATCTCAACTTGATGGAATTTCTCTGTGAAACCTCTGGTTCTGTGGAAAGTTCGGCCAGAAGTAGGAAAACCTGAATTGTAAGTGATGAACTGAGGGAGGCTAGTGTACATGACTCCTTTTATCTCTGATAGTATTCCATTGCACAGATGTAACACAGGCTGTTTATCTTCCGAGCATTGAAAGCACATTTAGATCTTTTTTGAGTTTTGGTGATTGTGAATATAAAGCCGCTATATGCATATGCATACAGGTTTTTATGTAAACATAAATTTTCATTTGATGTGGTAAATACCTAGAAAAGGGATTACAAAGCCATGTGGTTAGAGTAGGTTTAATTTATAAGAACATTTCAAGCTGTTGTCCAAAGTGGCAGTACCATTTTGCGTTTCTGCCAGCCTACATGACCATTTCCATTTGCTCTGTATCCAGGCCAGAATTTGTTCTGTTCTGTTTTGTTTTAATTCTAGTCATTCAAATGTGTATGTGATGGTTTTGATTTGCATTTCTATAATGATTAATGATACTTTTTTTCTTATGCTTATCTTCTATTTGCATTTCTTCTCTGATGAAATATCTGGTTAAATATTTTGTACATTGTCTGTATGAGTTGTCTTTCAAGTATTGAATCTTGAGGGTCCTTTATACATGTTGAACAGAAGTTCAGATTTGTATTTCATAAATAAATTATTCTAGTCTGTGGCTGGCTACCCTTTTCATTTCTTAACTGTATTTTGAAGAGCAGATATTTTTAATTTTCATGAACTAGAATGCATTAGTTTTCTAAAATGAATCATATTTTGAATGACATCTCCAAAATATATTAATCCAAGGTCACAGAAATTTTCTTCTATATTATAATCAAAGTTTACAGTTTACATTCCCTTTTGTCTTTCTGACTTAATTTTCATATATGTTTGAGATAGGGACCAATTTTCTTTCCTTTTTTTAATGAAGTATGAATGTTTCAGCACCATTTGTTGAAAAGATTATCTCCCAGGACTCTTTAAAACTGCGTTGGAATTTGTGCCAAAAAATCACTGATTTTAGACATGCAGCTCTATTCCTGGGCTCTCTTATTTTGTTACATTGATCTATGGATCTGTCCTTTCATGAATACCGCAGGGTCATGATTTTTGCAGTTTTCTACATGATTCTTTATAGTAGGCTATTAAAGTAGTTACTGTTGAGTTGTCCAACATTGTTCTTCATAAAAATTGTTTTGACTATTTAGGATTACTTGCTTTTCCATAAAAATGTAGGTTCTCACCATTTGTTTAGATCCTTGATTTTCTTAATGATTCAGAATTTTAAGCATTCAGACTTGTAGGTATATTCAGTAAGGTTTAAACCTAGCAAGTAATGTATTTGGGGGCCATTATAATAGTGTTACGTTTAATTTAAATTTCCACTAATTCATTGCTGTTGTAAATATGTGCATTTAATTTTTTGTATGTTGACCTTTTTTTCCTACAAGCTAGATAAAATCACATTACTTTTAGCAACTTTTTGCTAGGTTTCTAGAATCATGCCATCTGCAAATAGAAATCCCTTCATTCCTTCCTTTCCAAACTATATGCTATTTATTAATTTTTCTTGTTTTCATAGTTCTGTCTGGGCCCTCTAGTACAGGTTCATTACGAGTAGTGAAAGCAGACATTCTTTGTCAGAAAGTGTCTTGAGTAGAATTTATATCCTACTGTTGTGTGAAAATTGTATAAATTGTAATTATGTTGAATTGGTTCACAGTGCTTTTCAGGTCTACTATGTCCTTCTACTTCTCTGTATATTCATTGTATTGATTTTTCTATTAGGTTGATATTGAAACTCCAACTAAAAACATTAATTTATCTATTTTTTAAAATAATTATAATATATAGTAGAGCTATATGTAACCTTGTTTTTGAATTGTCCAAGTCTTCTGTAAATTTGCTATCATACTTTTATAATTTAAAAGTTAAAGAATATAAAAAAACTTTAGGAGTAGTGAAAGGAGGCATTCTTTGCTCAGTCTTTAAACATATTGTTAGCTTTAGGATGTTTATAGATTCTCTTCATCACAGAGAGGAAGTTCCCTTCCATTGCCAGATTTACTAAGAGTTTTTATAATAAATGAAATTTGAATTTTACAAATGCCTTTTTTATAGCTAATGAGATAGCATATGATTTTTCTTATTAAGTCTGGCATAATATAGTGAATTATACTGATTAATTTTTAAAAGCTGAACATTGATTTTTATGTTTATCCTGAGGTAAACATTGTGATGTATTATCCTTTTTATAAATACAGATTGATTTGATTTGCTCATATATATGATTATATTGGAGATTTAAGATGTTCTCTATTCAAGAGGGATATTGGCCTGTAGCTTTTTCTTCTTGTAGAACCTGTCACATTTTGCTATCAGAATAATAATTTCCATATAATAAGAGGTGTTCCTTCCACTTCTATTTTCAGGAACAGTAAGCCTAGGAATAGTATTCACTATTTCCTTTCTTGTTTAACTGTATATTTTTTCTTGATAAAATTATACAAGTGAAGTCATCTGGACCTGATAGTTTCTATAGGGAAAATTTACTAAAAGTTTAGTTGGTGATAATTTACATAATTTTAAATACTTTCATTTTAAATGTACATTGCAGTGGTTTTTAGTACATTTACAGAGGAGTGCAACTATTGTCACAATCCAATTTTAAATCACTTTTATTGCCTCCAAAATGTACCTATTCCCCATTTACAGTCATCTCCACTTTTTATATGCCTTCCCAGTCAACCAATAATTTATTTCCTCTGTATGCTATATGTTTGCCTTTCATGGATATTTTTGTTTTGTTTTACTTTATTTTCTATTATTTTTCAAATTCTTTTCCCATTTAGGTTATGAGAGAATATTAAGCAGAGTTCCCTGTGCTATACAGTAGGACCTTGTTGGTTATCAGTTTTAAATATATCAGTATGTCCATGTCCATCCCAAGCTCCCTGACTATCTCTTTCCCCTAGTCTTTCCCCCTGGCAACCACGGGTTCATTCTTTAGTTCTGTGAATCCGTGTCTATTTTGTAGAAAAGTTCACTTGTATCATCTTTTAAAGATTACACAGGTAAGTGGTATCATATGGTATTTGTCTTTCTCTGTCTGACTTCACTTGGTATGATATTCTCTAGGTCATTCATGTTGCTACAAATGGCATTATTTCATTCTTTTTCTGGCTGAATGTACCACATCTTCTCTAACATAAATCTTGGATATTTTATATGATGGAATCTCATACTATGTGATTTTTGCTGGTTATCTATGTGTAGCCCATTACTTTTATTTCTGAATACATTCCCCTGTATAACTTTACCACATTGTTTTTTTCATTCACCGATTAACAAATCCAGTGATTATTTTAAGTTTGGGGCTATCAAGAATAACACTACTGTGAAGATCCATGTACAGATCTCTGTGTGTACTCAGGTTTTCATTTCTCTTAGGTAGATAACAGAGTTATGTGGTAAATTTGTGTTAATTTAAAATCCTACCGAATTGTTTTCTAAAGAGGCTGAAAATTTTTCAAGTTTCTCCATAAATGTGCCAGCATTTATTGTCTCTCTTTAGAAATAGTCCCTCTAGTGGATGTGAAGTGGTATCTCCTGTGACTTTAATTTGTATTTTCTTGCTGACTAATATTGTTGAGCATCTTTTCATAGGTTCTTAAGACATTCCCTTTGTTTGGTGAAATGTCTATTCAGTAATGTTGTCCATGTCTAAACTGAGTCACTTGTCTTCTAATTGACTTGTTAGAATTCTACAGAAAATTTTTAAACATAAATTCATATCTTTTCTAAATAAAGAGCCATACAATTTATTTATTTCTCTTTGAGTGAGCTTTTTTACTTTGTGTCCTTCAAGAAATATGTACATTTCATCCACATATTCAAATTTCTAGACATACGTCATTTATAATGTATGTATTCATTAACTTTTTAAAATCTTTTAAATTTATCGTGATACCACTTTGCTCATTATTGATAATGGTAATTTGTGTCTTCTCACTTTTTTCCTAACTAAAGGTTTGTCGCTTTTATTGATCTTTTCTCAAACAGTAATATTTTAGTTCAGTTCGGTTCAGTAGCTCAGTCGTGTCTGACTCTTTGCAACCCCATGGACTACAGCGCACCAGGCTTCCTGTCCATCACCAGCTCCAGGAGCTTGCTCAAACTCATGTCCATTGAGTCAGTGATGCCAATCAACCATCTCGTCCTCTGTCATCCCCTTCTCCTGCCTTCAATTTTTCCCAGCATCAGGTGGCCAAAGTATTGGAGTTTCAGCCTCAGCACTCCACTGTTTATCACATTTTTCCTAACTAAAGGTTTATTGCTTTTATTGATCTTTTCTCAAACAGTAATATTTAGTTTTATTGATATGCTCCATCATTTTTATTTTTCCATTTCATTGATTTCTACTTTGATCTCTACTTTACTTTTTGCTACTTTAGATTTAATTTGCTCTTTGTTTTCATTTTCATTCATTTCTAAATACTTTCTACATTCTGCTTTGATTTCTTCTTTGATTGATGGTTCATATAGAATTATATTGTTTTATTTTTAAATATTTGGGAGTTTTCAGATCTTTTTCTTTTCATAATTTCTATTTCTTTTTTAATTACATTGCTGTCATAACATAATTTGGAAGACATCAAACTTTTTCAGTTTACTGTCTAAATGGCAAAGAGATGGGGAAGCAATGAAAACAGTGGCAGACTTTGTTTTAGGGCACTCCAGCATCACTGCAGATGGTGACTGCAGCCATGAAATTAAAACACGTTTGCTCCTTGGAAGAAAAGTTATGGCCAACCTGGACAGCATATTAAGAAGCAAAGACATTACTTTGCCAACAAAGGTCCATCTAGTCAAGGCTGTGGTTTTTCCCGTAGTCATGTATGGATATGAGATTTGGACCATAGAGAAAGCTGAGTGCCAAAGAATTGATGTTTTTGAACTGTGGTCTTGGAAAAGACTCTTGAGAGTCCCTTGGACTGCAAGGAGATCCAGCCAGTCTATCCTAAAGGAAATCAGTCCTGAATATTCATTGGTAGGACTGATGCTGAAGCTGAAACTCCAGTACTTTGCCCACCTGATGCAAAGAGCTGACTCGTTGGAAAAGCCCCTGATACTGGGAAAGATTGAAGGCGGTTGGAGAAGGGGATCACAGAGGATGAGATGGTTGGATGGCATCACTGATTCAATGGACATGAGTCTGAGTGAACTCTGGGAGTTGGTGATGGACAGAGGGGCCAGGCTTGCTGCAGTCCATGGGTTCTCAAAGAGTCGGACATGATTGAGTGACTGAACTGAGCTGAAGTGAGGCTGTGTTAAGGCTTAAAATATTTTCTATCTGGAAAACGCTGCATGAACACTTGGGAAACTATCAACAGTTTATTCTGTTTTGTTAAGTTGTACTTTCTATCAGTGACAATTAGGTTCAGTAGTTTGATTTTGTTCCTTAACTCTGCTATATCCTTGCTGGTTTTTTGGACTGCTTATCATATTTATTGTTTGATATGGGGCTTGAAATCTCTGACTATAATTTTCGGTTTGCTTCAGTTTTATAAATTTTCCTTTACATATTTTATAACTCAGTCATAAATGTATAAACCCTTAGTTTTCTTTTTGCCGCCTAGATGAACTGACCTCTTTATCATTGTAAAATGACCTTCATCATCCTTGGTAATATACTTTAATTTAAAATTTATTTTACTGGATATTGAAACTACTGTTTTCATTTGACTAGAGTTAGCATGGCATATCTTTTCCCATTTTTTTAGTTTTAACTTCTTTATATCTTTTTATTTAAAGTGGATTCCTTATAGATAAGGTCTTACTTTTTATGCCGTCTGCCAGTCTTTACCTTTGACTGATGTTTAAATTATTTCTATTCAGTTGACATAATTAACATTGTCTATCATTGCACTGTTTGTTTTCCACTTGTTGCCTTGTTTTCTTTTTATTCCTTTTCTGTCTTCTGTCGGATTAGTTAAGTATTTTGTCTGATCCTATTGGTCTCCTTATTGTGTTGTTTTATTATTTTTCTGGTTGCTTCGGTGCTTATAATACACATCTTTAACTTAAAACAGCTGCCTTCAAGTGATAACATACCTCTTCAATAGGACCTTAGAACAGTTTACTTTCATTTCTTCCCTCCAAAATTTTAGGATACTGTAGTCATAGATTTTAGGTATCTAAGTTATAAATTCCTCAATGCATTGTCATTATTTTTTTCTTTAGTTAATTATCTTTTAAGCAGTCTAAGTAATTAGAGACGTATACTAACTGAGTCAGTATAGCTATCATTACCCCATATCCTTCTGCATATATCCTTATTTCCATCTGATGTTATTTTCCTTCCCTCTAAGGATTTCCTATTACATTTCCTATAATACTGATGGGATTTCCCTGGTGGATCATTGGTAGAGTCATGGGCAATGCAGGGGACATGGGTCAGGAATTCCTGGGTCAGAAAGATCCCCTGGAGAAGGAAGTAAAGCAACCCACTGCAGTATTCTTGCCTGGGAAATCTCAGCTAATCCTAGAGGAAATCAACTCTGAATATTCATTGGAAGTACTAATGTTGAAGCTCCAATATTTTGGCCACCTGATGCAAAGAGCTGACTCGTTGGAAAAGACCCTGATACTGGGAAAGATTGAGGACATGAGGAGAAGCGGGTAACAGAGGATGAGATAGTTAGATAGCATCACTGACTCCATGCACATGAATTTGAGCAAACTCCAGGAGAGAGTGGAGGACAGAGGAGACTGGTGTGCTGCAGTTCATGGGTAGCAAAGGGTTGGACATGATGGACTTGACTTAGCAACTGATCAACAACATAGGACATATTTCTGGTAATAAAGTCTTCAGTTTTTTGCCTCTGTTTTCCCTTTATTTGAAAAATACTTTCACTAGGCAAGAATTTTAAGTTGTTCTTTTTTTGGTGGGGGCATGAAACAAAGACTCGCTTAAAGATGTCCATTTCCATCTTATCCCTTAAATTATTCCTAGTAAGAATCTGCCACCCTTCTGATCTTTGACACTGGGTATAAAAAGTGTCTTCCATGATCACTTTTATAATTTTCACTCCATCACTTGTTTTGAGCAATTTGACTATGGTTTTCTTTGCAGTATTTTCTTAGTATTTTTGTGCTTAGGGTTTGTTGAGATATGGGTTTATAGTTTTCATCAAATTTAGAGATGTTCTATCTATTATATCTTCAAATACTTTTCTGTCGTCTGTGCACCTTCTCTTCTTCTTCAGGGGCTCCAGGTATAAGTATATAAACTCACAGGAAGTTGTTTCAAATAGTACTGATGGTATTTTCATTTTCTTAAACTTTTCTCTGTTTAATTATGGATCAGGTTCACTTTTCTTTTATAATATCTAATCTGCTGCTAATCCCATTTAGTGTATTTTTCAATTCAAGATAGCTTTCATCACCAGAAGTTTGATTCAGGTCTTTTTTTATCCGTGTCTCTAACAGTTGAGCATACAATCATAATAATTATTTTATTGTCCCTTTCTGTTAATTTAAACATCTTTCTTCAGTTCTCAGTCACATTTGATTAACTATTATCCTCATTATGGGCTGTGTTTTTCTGCTTCTTTTCATGCCTAGTAATCTTTCAGTGTTTGATGTGAGGCACAGTGCTTTTTTTTTCTTTTGGTGCTGGGTATTTTTTGATTCATATAAATAGTCTCAAACCTTATCCTGGATGTAGTAAAGTTAATTGAAAACAGATTCTCCCTTCAGGGTCCTGCATTTGATGTTTCTTTAAAAGATCTCTGACTTTACTAGCTCTAGGGCTAATCATTTCCTGTCATGACTCAAGACCCATGCCCCATGTATTATATTTGTTTTGTGTGTGTTTGATTTTGTTATTTTCAAATCTGGCAGCTACTATTCCCAGCCCTCAGTCAATGCCAGACTCTATACCCTCTATCTTTCCCTGACTGGGGTAATTGTCTCACATACTTGCACTAATATGTAATCTGCTGACTATTGGAGAGGGATGCTCTGCAGATCTCTGAAGTTCCTTTCTCTTTGCGTCTCTGTTCTCCTTGGTGCTCTGTCCTAAAAACTACCTGTCAGAGTCTCTGTCCCATCTCCACAACTCAGGAAGTCTATTGGATTCTGCCTGGCTTCCCCTTCTCTGCCCCACAGCTCAGGAACTCCCTAAAGCAGTAACTTGCAGTCATTGTGTGATTCATCACCTTTTTTTCTGTCTCTTAGGCATCACTGTTCATCATTTTCGGAGGTTCAGTGTCTTGAAAATCATAATTTCATGAATTTTGTCCTTGTGTTGTCATTTCACATGAGAGGGTATATCTAATCCCAGATATTCCATCTTGGTCAGAAGCATGAAAAACTATATATATATATGTAGCTTTTTGATTATTTCTTATCATGCCAAGCTATGTTAACATCCTTCTGAAATCTTAGAGCTCAAAATATGAATGAATACGCCAGGAGTGTATAACCAAAATGTGTGGCACATTTATTCTCTCTTTATAAGACACTCTTATTCATTCAGACTAAGATTCGACTAGACCTCTGATCGTAATTTCATTATATTGACTGAATTTTATATCTCTTCACTAACAGGGGTGCTCTTACTCTGGTCACATTTTTAATTCACATCAACAGTCATCCATCATAGAAAGTCTACAATAAAATGCAATAATCCAGACAGATATGATTCAGTTAACCCAGAGTTTAGCTTGATCATTTTCTTGTTCATCAACATTGCATTTCCATTTATACAGTCTTTGATGATAGCTACTCCTTAAACACATTGGGCATAGTTGTCTAACAGATAAAACACTTTTATCCCATAGATGTTGATAATTCTCCTTCCTCATATTCTGTTTTTGTGTTGCTTTTCAAAGTATGTCTCTTTGTACCCAAGAAAATATATTATCTCAAAATTTATTTTAAAAACTATTATCCAATCCCATCAGGACAACTTCTCAAAATCCTATGGTATTCTGATTTGTTATGTAGTTATTTCTCTAGTTTCTGTGTCATGTGAAAATTTAATTAATATGGCATAAATGTATTCAACAAAATGATAAATATGTTGTTGATGAATAAGAGTTAAGCAGTCACAACTTATCAGTATAACCCCATACAAATATAAAATAAACATTTGTCAAAAAAGACAAAACTAGAGAAGTTTGGGTGTTTGAAATATTATATCCCCTCATTTATTTTAATTGTCATGAGTTGAAAAAAATATTTTTAAATGGACTATAATTGTTATAGGAAAAGGAATGAACTAACATTATGAAAAGTGTGTATTTTGTTTAAGAAAGAGGGATTTAATCAAGAGGGATATAATTATCTCTGTTTCTATTTGCTAAAAATTAGAAGAAAATTTCAAAAGGAGTCACAGAAATTTTCCACTTAAGGGAAATAGTTAAAAAAGATTTCTAGGGCAGGGGTAGAAATGAGACTTCTTTTGTGTACCTTATGCTTCTAACTATTGTATCATGTAAATGCACTACTTGTCAAAAAATAAAACTTGATTTATGGCAATAATGTAGGAGAAAAGTTTTTGATAGCCTATAAAATACAGTTTTCCATGAGGAGATTAGGTATTTAAAAAGCTATCTCATCATATGTTTAACTGTGGCAATTTTAAAATATTATCATTTCTTTCAGTACATGCAAACATACACACATATGTAAAAATGTATTTATAATTTTTATATAGGTAGGAAGTATATTTTTTTACAGAATACACCTTAATTCTTTCATATTGTATTGCATTTTTTCAGGTTGCTTGACATGCTAATTTAATTTTGAAACTGATAGTTGTATTCCAAATTCAAATGTGTACTCCATGAAGTCTGTCGACTTTTCTCCTTTATAGTGGTTTATGACTTACATAGCTAATCATAATGCTAGAATGATATTAAGGTAATATTGAGAAACTACTAACACCAATTTATTCTGATCTAATTAGTAAAGATGAAAAAGAAATAAAGAACCAGGTAAAATAAGTAAAATATTAAAATATGATTAGAATTCTGGAATAAAACTCAAATATCATATTGAATTTATTCATCATAGTTTACTGATAATTTTCATTAAAGAATACTTGGAGGTAGCAAAGCGTTTCACATCTGAATGTGATATTACTTTTTCTAAATGTTCATATTTTGAAAAGAAATATTAGATATTTAGTTATAAAAAGTGAAGAGTGTTTAACAATATGTAAATTATGTTATTAAGAAAGAAATTCAGATTGGATGAGGGTATTTGGTGGTTATTATCAAAGAGGATGCTATTAGCAAGACACAGCAGTGTTCTTTTCCTTCTTATCATTTATTTTCCTTTAAATGCAAAAATTTACTGAAAAACATCATATTACTAATTTGCTAAAGAAAAACAATAATATTATCTATGTTCTGTTTTGACTATAGAGCTCCACCCAGTTAGAATTTTCAGAAGAAATATAGCAAATACCTTCTTACACATATGGTTTGCTTTTAGGAGTAATTAATTGATGGCATTTCTTCAGTAGGTCATACAGATTTTGTATTAACAAAATACTGTGTTTGCAAAGTACATATGACTCAAATCTAAGTGGTTTTGCTTCTGTTAGCCTTCCTCTCTTTTGTTTATAGGCGAGGGGATCAGTATTCTTTTAGATAAAGTACAACTAAAATTAGGATGAGAAATTCTACAGGATACAGAATCCAGACATTCATAGCAAAAGAATAGTAAGAAAAAGTTATATAAATGCTGACTTTAGAGTTTTCCGAAGTCTGAGGAATTATCAAGATTAATTTCTGAAGAAAGGCACTTGGATGATGTTATAAATAAAGTTAGTTGCTTCTTGCCCATAATTATTCTTTCCTTCTCTTTTAGTAATACAATCTCAAGTCTCAGCTGGGCATGACTATTCAGTTCAAGACTATTTGTCTCCCTTACAACCAGATGTGCCTGAGTTCTAGCCAATGAGAAATAAATAAGATTTGTACAATTTTAGATGCTGTCTTTTTAAAAACTGGATCTACCCTCTATTCTCTCTTGCTGCTCACTATTATATGTTTATTGAAATGAAGTTTAACTTTCAAAAATCAAGTAATTTTAATAATGAAAAAAATACCACTTGCATCAAGGTTCTATTCAGAAAGCTGCTTCTTTATAGAATTTATAACATTAATTCAATCATTCATGATCTAGAATTATACCACACAGTGAAGAAATTGATAGAAAATGGTCCTTAAATTTCATACAATTTACTGTCTCAAGCAGGAGACGTACAAACACAACTTTCCTAAATAAAATGTAGCTGACATTCTTGTAGGAAAAAAGAAAATGACCAGCAGGACTTATGTTGGTTTCCAAGATGGAAATGTAGTTTGAGAGTGGCAGAGAAAAAAGTAGAAGAGGCCTGTATTCCCAAGACCATTATATCTCCATTATAACTGTGGACCACATACCAAACATTTATCAGAAAGATAAACACCCTAACAAGCATTCTGATACATGGGAATATCCAGAGTGAACATTTTGGAAATGTACTTTCAACTCTTTAATATGCCTGCAGTAAATGATGACAAAAGAATTTGTCCTACCAGTTTTTCAGATAGCCTAATAATATTCTATTTAATTTCATCATCAGATTATTTATATTCTCTGAAAACCAAAAAGCTATTTCCAAGGAAAGACACATTGTGGGTATATGCTGGAGAGGGAAATTCAGGCTAGTATTTAAAATATGCTGTGCATGTGGCTATAAAACTTTTTTTCATGTTTAGCTTGATAATCTGATAAAGAGTGCTTTGAATTGGCAAATTTCCTTGGAGTTTTTAAAAAAATATATTAAAGTGAATGACAATATGTTGAAAAGAATTAGAAGCTTCATTTGGATGATAACAATGTAGGAAGTTACTTTCAGTCAGTTAGTTCAGTTAAGTCGCTCAGTCGTGTCCGACTCTTTGCGACCCCATGAATCGCGGCACGCCAGGCCTCCCTGTCCATCACCAACTCCCGGAGTTTACTCAAACTCATGTCCATCGAGTCGGTGATGCCATCCAGCCATCTCATCCTCTGTTGTCCCCTTCTCCTCCTGCCCCCAATCCCTCCCAGCATCAGGGTCTTTTCCAATGAGTCAACTCTTCACATGAGGTGGCCAAAGTATTGGAGTTTCAGCTTCAGCATCAGTCCTTCCAGTGAACACCCAGGACTGATCTCCTTTAGGATGGACTGGTTTGATCTCCTTGCAGTCCAAGGGACTCTCAAGAGTCTTCTCCAACACCACAGTTCAAAAGCATCAATTCTTCGGCGCTCAGCTTTCTTCACAGTCCAACTCTCACATCCATACATGACCACTGGAAAAACCATAGCCTTGATCAGACAGAGTTACTTTAGGTGACTCTAAAAACACATACAGTTTTAAATACCTCTTTTGAAAGGGAGACATTGGGCATGAAAAAAGAATATATACTGAGTAACAGATCAGGAAATCAGAAACTTAGAAATCCATTTTGCAAATTATTTTTAACAAATTCAAGTGATCTTTACTGAAACACAGTTAACTGCCTAAAGTATCAGAAGTAACACAAATATTTAATTAAGTAAATGATTTTGTGATATCCTCACCCCTAAACATTACTAGTATATTCAAAAACTTAGCTTGAGCACAGGGGAGTTTTAGTTATTAACAAATGTTCTTGAATTTTTTTTAAATATCTAGGATATCAAGAAAACTTTCTAGAGACTGAGTAAAAATGTTATGAGAAAGATGAATGTAGGCAGAAAGTAGATCTTAGTGAAATATTATTTCTTTTTTTTTAATCTGAAAATCCTGTTACCTTTTTCCAACAATTCATTAGACAGCCATTTTATCAAGCTGGAAGAAAGAAATGGGTTAGAGAAATGCTATTTCTGAATTAACTGAACTTTTCGTGTTAACTAAACAATCTTTATTCACTAACTGCTTTGTCGTTTATGAAAATAAATATTTCAGTGTATTTACCTCTTTCTTTGGGGTTCTGTATCAGTCAGGGGCTTAGTAGGAAAAATGGCACAGTGGAAAAAAGTAGTAATGGGAGCTGAGATAAACCTTAAAGGTAGAGGGCTAAACTATTGGGATAAATTGTGGTCCTAGTCACTGAAAAGGAGATTATTGAGGAAAAAATCATTTGGCAAGTGTGTAAAAATCAGTTCAGATGCACTGTATTTCAGTGCCCCCTAGACATGTATAAACAGTTGTTTATGTAAACTTAGATTTCCAGGTAAATATTAGAGCGTATGTTAGAAATTTTGGATTCAACACATACGTATTACTTAAAGCCATGATCCTGGATGAGAACTCCAAGATGAATGCAGAAGCGAGAGGAGTAAATAGAGAAGATTTTCCTTTGATTCTTTTTTCTTTTTCTCTGTACACTTCCCACCCAGAATACAGTTTAAGAGTCATTAGTCTGACCTCTGAAGCATGTAAATGTTTAGAGAATAGGAAAAAAAGAAGAAAGCAAGGATGCAGGCTGGAAAAATGTGACTGTGAGTCAGTAACAATGCCAAGAGTGTGGTTTATCAAGTCTAGTGAGAAACGCTCTTAAGGAAAAAGATGTTGAATGCATTAGCTGCTACTGAGAGATCCTGTAAGATGAGGTTCAGGGCTATTAAATTTTGAAAAATAATGTTTATTCCAAATCTTCATAAGACCAATTAGAGTGAGTAGTGAGAGTGAAAACCTGAATTGATTGATCATTTGAAGTGGAAAAATTTTGTAGTCCAGATATATAACTAAGCTATTGATTAGATATTATAGATTGAGAAGATACTTAAATGTTATAAAGCCTAATTAAAAAGAAAATTACTTCCTCTTAGTCAATATTAGTTCATGCATGTAGTGATAGAACTCCTGTTGCCATAACAACCATTAGGGTGGGATACTCCATTTTAGAAAGTACTAAATCTCATTGTGCTCTAATGAATTTTCCTGTAGTTTCAAGTTATAAAAATACTTTTATCAAGCCCATGTTGCTCTGGTGGAATAAGGGCTTCTCTGTGAAACAGATGTTAAAGAATCTGCCTACAATGCAGGAGACCCAGGTTCGATCATCAAGTAAACTGAACTAAAATCTAACAGAGTAGGCATACACAGGGAATATGAAGTCTATGTTATATTATGTTTTTAAAGAGAAAATATTTTCTTTTTAAAATATTTTTCTTTACAAGCTGTTCTATTTATGGCTACTATTTAAAACTGTACCTGTGAGTATCTGTAGATTGATTGTGGTGCCTCTAATAAGGAAGTAGCACTGATAATCGTAATCAAACAATCAATATAGATTTTGGTTTATCAGCGTTGTATAATTGTTTGGTAATTCAAATATACTATCATATCCTTGGATACAAAACACTTTGGTTCTTTATTTTCATATACTCAGCATTTAACCTAATATCTGAAATAATAGTGAATATTTAATGATACTTTTAACTTGTTGATAATTAATACTTTGGATCATGTAAGACTAAAGAAACATGGTTTAAATACCACTTCAATATAAATGAATGCTTCTTAGTGTGTAACTTGTGTCCAGGACAAGGGTGTATAATATATAAGATTATAGAAGTGTTATTGGAAGAAAGCATTATCATCTAGGTGGCTCTGGATAAAGAATCTGCCTGCAATGCAGGAGACACAGGAGACATGGGTTTGATCCCAGGGTCTTGAAGATCCCCTGAGGGGGGGCATGGCAGTCCACTCCAGTATTCTTGCCTGAAGGATCCCATGGACAGAGAAGCCTGGCAGGCTACAATCCCTGCGGTCGCAAAGAGTCAGACATTGAAGCACCTGAGCATGCATACATACACAACAATACTACATCATAATTGTATACCCTGGACTGTACAAAACTACACTTGGATCGAAAATCTGGAATCAAGAATCATTCTTGACTATCTAAGCAGTTTGCTAAATTCTTAATCATTTAATTATTTTTCTGTAGATTCTTTGTTAGTCTTTGAATAAATTCTTATATGAAAATGATGACAGTTTTTCTCTTATTCTGCTATACATAATATCATTTGGCTTTTGTTTTCTAAAGTAGAATTGATATTTATATATTGACCTTGCATTCAGAGACCTTGATACATTGATTTCCTAATGGTAAGAATTTCTTTGTGAATTCTTTGGATTTTCTATAGATGAAAACATGTCACCAATGAATAATCTCATTTTATTTCTATCTTTACAATTCTCATAAATTATCAAATCATTTTTCTAGTTATATTTCACTGATTATGATCTCTAGAACAATGATGAATATAATTTTTAATAGTAGGTATCATTTTCTGCTTCCTTATGTTGTAAGGAAAGCTTTCAGAACTTCATTAAGTGTCAGGTGTTTAATAGGTTTTTGTGGATCCCTTTATCAGAAAAAGGAAATGAAGTTTAGTTGATGGTTTTCTTATGAAGGGGCTTCCCTGATGGCACAAAGGTTAAAGAATCTGCCTGCAATGCAAGAGACCCAGGTTGCTCCCTGGGTCAGAAAGATCCTATGGAGGAGAGAATGGCAATCCACTATTCTTGCCTGGAGAATTCCATGCACGGAGGAGCCTGGCTACAGTCCATGGGGTTGCAAAGAGTCGGACATGACTGAGTGACTACTTATGAAGAGTGTTGAATTTTGTCAAACAATTTTTAAACCTATATGAACTAATCCTGTCTTTTCTGTTTAAAACTTCAAAGATAGTTAAATACATTTACTGAATGTACAATATAAATCACTCTTACATGCCTGGAGTAAACATGGTCTGCTAATATTTTACTTAGGCTTTTTGATTTTAAGTAAAATTATACTGTAATATTTCATGTGCTGTCTCTATAAAGTTTTTGTGTCAGAATTATACTAGCTTAATGAAATTAGTTGGGGAGTATTTTCTATTATCCTGTTCTCTTTAAAAGATGCATTATTCAAATTAATCCTTTCCTGAGTAGTACAGACTAGAATCTGTGTGTGTGTGTGTGTGTGTGTGTGTGTGTGTGTGCGCGCACACGCACGTGTCTGCATGTGTATATGTGTAAGGTTTAGAATTATTTTGTAACTTCTGTATTATTTTATGCTATACTTTATTATACTGGGAGTGCTCAGGTTTTCTGTTTATTCTTAAGTCAATATAGTAAGCAATATTTTGTGGACATTTTTTCAAGTCAAACAAATTTGCAAATGAATGGGTATAATGTTGCTATAAAATATTTGTACCATTTGAACATCTATAATATCTTTATTAATGTTCCTTTTCTTACTGATATGTATGGTTATATTTAAATCTTTTATTAATTAATTTCACCATGAATTAGTTTTATTTGTTGTATTAAACCTGCTTTTGACCTCATTGACCTAGTATATTTTAGGTTTGTATTCTATTTCATTAATACCTACTCTTCATTATTTTTTCCATTTACATTTTGAGGATTTATCTTTTGTTGTCTTATCATTGTTTTCTAGTTTCTCAACATAGATGTCTTAACATTAATTTTTTTAGTTATCTCTTCCAATATAGCTATTTGAGGCTAGACATTTTGTTGTAAGTATTGACTTACCACATTTTACAAGTGTTAATAATAATAATATTGTAATCATTGTTTAATTTGAAACACTTTCTAATTTAAATTAGATTTGCCTCTTACTCATTTTAATGTGAATTTCTTAATTTCTAAACATATGGGAGTTGTCAATTAACATTTGCTATTTAAAATAGATTGCACTGTGGTCAGATAAAAATCTCTATAATTTTCATGTTGTAATCTGTTAAGATTTGCATTAAGCAAGAGTAATAATACACTTTTTAAAGTATTTGACAGAATAGATTGAAATAAAATCATCAATTAAAATATTCAATTATTCCCCAATGTATGTAAATCATTATGCTAAAAACTTTATACTTATAGAATATAGTATGACAATTATATTTCAATAAAACTGGAAAAATATTCAATTGCAAAGGAGCAAAATATTTCAAGGTTCAATGCATGACCAATATGTCAAATTTGGTAAAAAAAAATTTTAATTTTCACATTTCTATCATTACTTTTTTTTCTACATTACTGAGAAAAATATCTTATAATCTCATCAACAATCTGCATTTGGTTATTTTTTCTTCTAGTGTTGTCAAATGTTGCTTTGTTTTGACATCCTGTTTCTTTCTCTATAATAATTTCAATTGCTAAATATTCATGATTAATCAATTGCAATAACTTTTGTTATGTTATTAATGCTTTTTAATTTAGAGATACAGGGCAGAGTTTTTCCTTTTAATTATACACTGATGAATTTTTGTGAAGAAATGCAGCGATGCTTAATGATGGAAAATTTTTAAATTTCTGTTTAATAAAGATGAGCATGACAGAGACAGAATGCATAGAAACTTAAAGAAGAAAATAAAGAGTAAAAGGGAAAACTCAATACAAAATTTAACCTATCAATGTGGATGGGGTAGGTGAGTAATTTATTGATTTATATAAATGGAAAGTTTAGAACTTGATCCATATATCTCTGGATCCAGCTAGTTAAGCAATAATTTCAGAAGTATCATTTTGCCCTTTTATTCTCTTTCTGTCACGCTTCTCCTTTCTACTGACTGGCTGAATTCTCAGGTAGATGCTCTCCATGTTGAGAATATTGCTAGCCTTAAAAGCTTCAAGTTTACATCGTGCTAAGTGTCTGATCTCAAAGGAAGAATGTGCCTCTTTTTCAAAACCTAGAGCAAGAGTCAGGAGAGCATTCAAGTTACATGCGTGTGTATGGATTAATTGCTTTGGTCAGTGAGGATAATACCCTATGAGAACTGAACCACTTTTAGACAGAGAGTTGGCCCCCACATGCACCCACTGACTCACTATGGGGAGGATATTGTCAGTAAAGAAGACAGGAGCGGTGGCACAAAAAAAGATGTTTACTTCAACAGTAATCAGGGAGTTGTAAATTGAAACCATATCGGCATAACACCTAGATTGGTAAAAATTAGAGTCTTTTAATATTGAGTGCTTACAATGATGTGGAACTAGTGAAACATTCATACTTTCTCTGTTGGGAATGTAAATCAATACAAGAGTTTGGGAAAAAACTACTATCTAGTAAAATTTGAAGCACACACTACTGTCCAGCCATCCCACACCCAAGTATAAAACCTGGAAAACTCATGCCCACATGTAAAAGGAGATACGTACAAAATGTTTATAGAATCACTGTTACTGATTCTGATATTCTAGAAACAACCTAAGAGATTTTCAGTGGAAAATGGATCACCAATTTGTGATATATCCATATGATAGAATATAGCAGTGAAGATGAATAAAGCAGTGCTGCATGTATGGAAATAATGAATTTCACGAATCTCAATTGACAAAAAATAACCTAGTGACTGAAAAAATATAATATAAAAGGGTGTGTGTGTGTGTGTGTGTGTTGTGCAAAACATGCAAAACGAAAAAATGTTTGAAGGACACTTACATAAATGTTTGGAGGACACATAAGGTTAAAAAACAGGAGTGATAAAAACCCTTTTTGGGACAATGTTGACGTCTGGTGCTCACTGAGGATGAAAGGACAGGTGATGAAGGAAAAGTTACAGCGAAAGCTTCCCCTATTTTGGAAATAGTAGATATTTCTTCAACAGGGTAATGCATAACATTATCTGTATAATTATTATATGCATACCTTTTTCATAACGTTTTAGAAAAGGAAGATGGCAAGCAACAATATATGACCATAGGGGTAGTAACGATTAGCAAGGAAATGATAAAAAAAAAAAAAGTTCAAAAGTACAAAGGGTGAAGAGCCATGGAATTTATTTCAACTTAAAAACACACTTCAAGTGAAGCATTGAGGTCACAAGGCATCAGTCTAGTCACTGGATGGTAGGGAGTTTCAGGGAGAGATACAAAGGTGAATATAACCTCAGAGTTCACATACCTACCTAATTGCTGGTGGAAGAATGGCTGCTCCTCCAATTACAAAGCAGAGGCAGTACCCGAAGGCCAAGAGAAAGAAACAAAGACCCATCTCTGACAAGACGGCATGAGGATTCCAGGTGTCAGTAGCCCTTCTGAGATAAGCTTCCCAAGTGGGCCATGAGGATTTTTCCTTTTTGCTGCTGCTTCTCCTCTTTTCCCCCCAGCACACTCAGAGTACATTTTTCCATATGCAAGATTTTAATGACACACATGTAAAATAAACCACAGGCTTATTTTTGTTTATATTCCATGAAAGCAGCTTATTTTGTTTTGTTTCAAACTTGGTTTTGTTTTTTTCCTGACCCATGATAATTCTAAATCAGCAATTTTAGAACAATGAATGTAGTTGACTATATTGAATCTTGTTTTAGTTTTTCTTGTGGGAATTTTGAATCTTTTAATAATGTTCTTCTTGAAGGCCTTGAAAATATTGACAGACATATAAAATTAGAGTTATATAGGGAGAAAGAATTCATCCTGCTATGCTTGAGGGAAATACACCAGAGATAATCAGACATATCCATTTTGATCTTTGCCTTGTTTTCTCTAAATCAGTACTAAATAGTACCAAGAGGCCCCTTGGAAATATATTATTTGAGCCCCTATAGAGATTCCTATTGAAGAAAATTTTCCAATTCATGTCTTTGACTGATTTAACATAGAAAATGCCAAGTCAGTAGGTAAATTAATGGAGCCTCTCTACTTGTCAGCAAAACATGCCTTTGACTACTGAATATGACTGTCAGAAATATGAATATTCCAAACAGGGCAGTGAAGCCATCTCTGAGGGAAATAAGATATTAACATTATTGTTGCTTCGTTTGTTTGCTTTTAAAGAACCTATACAGAATATTAAATGGACTAGGTAGAGAAAATATTAGGATATATATTGAACACTTCAATCCTTTAAAGACACCTATTGTTTTTCTTACTTATTGTCTCTTTTTTCCTTCCAATTTGCTTTTCTTGTTTTTTTTTTTAAATTGAAGTGAGCTAATTTACAATATTATGTTAGTTTCAAGTGCACTGAATAGTGTTTCAGTATTTTTGCAAGTTATATTTCATTAAAGGTTATTACTAGATAATGGTATGATTCTCTGTGCTGTGCAACATATCCTTGTTGCTTATCCACTTCATGCATAGTAGTTTCTATCTATTAATCCCATACCTCTATCTTGCCCCCATATCTCTCTCCCCTCTGGTAACCACTAATTTGCTTTCTATATCTATGAGTCTGTTTCTATTTTCCTGACATGCATTCCTTTGTTTTATTTTTTAGATTCCACATGTAAGTGATATCATACAGTATTTGTCTTTCTCTGATTTATTTCACTATGCATAATATTTTCTAGGTCCATGAGTACCCATTCCCTTCCCCAGGGGATTCTTCAAACCCAGGTGTCCTGCATTGTAGGCAGATTCTTTACCATCTGAGCCACCAGGGAAGCTCATCTAGATCTGTTCATGTTGTTGCAAACGGCAGAATTTCATTAGATTATGGCTGAGTAATATCCCATATCTTCTTCATCCAATCATCAGTTGATGTACACTTCGGTTGTTCCCTATCTTGACAACTGTAAACAATGCTACTATGAATATTGGTGTGAACATATATTTTCAAATTAGTATTTTGGGGCTTTGGGGATATGTACCCAGGAACAACCTAAAAGATTTTCACTGGAAAATGGAAATGCTTAGTAATGTGGCAGTTCGATTCTTTGGTTTTCTGAGTAACTTTCATACTGTTTTCCACAGTGGCTGCACCAAGTTACATTCCCGCCAGCAGTGTACAGATTACGTGCATGCGACTTTGCTTCAGTCGTGTCCAACTCTTTGTGACGCTATGGACATAGCCCACCAGGCTCCTCTGTCCACGGGATTCTCCAGGCAAGAGTACTGGAGGGAGTTGCCATGCCCTCCTCCAAGGGATCTCCCGACCCAGGAACAGAACTCGGGTCTCTCACTTCTCCTACAATGGCAGGCAGGCTCTTTACCTCCAGCGCCACCTGGGAAGCACCGCAGATTACCATCAGACACATGAAAAGATGCTAAGATGCTCAGTACTGCCAGAGCATTTTCTTGGCTCAGCCTGGGTCACAAGCCAAGGCTGTCACAGGAAACCTGGAGGCTCTAGAGCAGTCCTCTCTGCCCTTTCAGACTTGCCTTGAGGGCAAACCAGGGAGGGCACCCCTTGCCATCAGCGTCCAGGCCTCCCAAAGCCCTCTCCTCTGCCCCAGGGGTCCCCTCACCAGCTGGTCTTCCCCAGGGCAGATCCCAGGACCCAGGCGCCCAGTCAGAGGCTCTCCCCTCTCGCTCCGCAGGGTGTCCACCTCTGTATTCTCCCTTTCCTCTGAGCCACGCCCAGGGAGCACGGATCCAAATCACATGGCTTTTCTTCCCTTCCTTCCTGAGTACCTGTAACTTGTCTTAGAGCTCCTCGTTCAGCAGCCCTCCTGCCAGTTCCCAGTTAGTTTCCAGTGAGAAGTTTTCCACCCGGAGGCGTGTTTTTGACGTGTTGATGGGGGAGGGGAGCTCCTCTTACTCTGCCACCTTGATCAATCCCCATTCTTTCTTCTTCTGTGCCTCATTGTTCCTTGTTTGATTTTGAAGTTGCTGACGTGAACTTCTCAGAGAAGCCTGGATATTTTAGTGAGCAAGTTGTTGTTTAAGATGACTAATAAAATGTAGAGCTGCCTGGATGACTGCCTGGGTAAGCTCTTTGCCCAGAGACATTCAAATATGTTGCTCTCCTGCATCTCTAAAAGGTCTTTGATTGAGATAAGATGGAAGTGGGTATCACTGCCCCTCTGAACAGCTGGATCCTAAAGTGACATAGCTTAGAGAATATGAGATGCTGACTTTTGAATTAGCTGAGTAAGACAACACAAAGCATGTTAGGATATAATAAATTCAGTTTCATATAGCCTAGTATATTACCTTTAAACATAAACATTCACAACTATGCAGTATGTGTCCAATTACATATATTAACTGCTTTCTATTTGCAGAAAATAAAAGCAATGTATAAAAGCACCCTATATTCAAAGTTATTTTCTGACTTAAAATATTTACTTACTATCAGTGCATTGCTAATTGCTTGTAATTTTGCCTTCTATAATTATACTAATATGCTGAATAAAGTGTAGTCTGATGTATTAATTTATATATCTATTAGTCAATTGGATGAATCTGCCTCCATTTATTTACAGCCTAGATGCCTCTCTTCTATTCCAGGTGCATGAATGTTTGCTCATCTGATTATTTTCTTGTGCTTATTTAAATGCAATGAATTAAGATATCAACTCATTTCACCACATCCAGACACTCAACTCATAAAGTATCTCCAATATAACAACATTAAGTATTATGCCAGGAAGTCTTCCTGGGGTGTGTGTGTGTGTGTAGTGTATGTGGATATATGTATACATAAGAACGGTGATCTTTACAGTTTGATGTCATTAAGGTCAGTGATATATTTTGTGGACCAATTTATCCAGTAATTAAATATATTTGCAGGAAGCAAGGTTTTATGTGTACAGTATCTGTAATATCTTTAGGCAGTTCATATTTAATGTATGCTTCAGTGCCCAGAAGATAGATTGAAACACAGAAGCCTCAAAACCCAGAAATCACTTTTATCAGCACTTCTGGCCTCAAGCATGACTTTTTGAACATCATCCATTTGAGTTATTATGGTTCAAAGATTAAAAGCTCAATACAGGGAAGTTAGACCATGATTAGAAAAAAAACACAATCAACTGAATACAGGCTGCTGAAATAACGTTTACAAGATCAAATGCAATGATTTTGAACATGAACAATAGGTATTCCACGGTTTCTCCAATATTACCATTAAATTGCGTAAGGAAAGTTATTTGCTTAAAAATAAAATAAAATACAGACTTTAAAATACTGTTCATGCTGTTTTGAACTTGATAACTTGCGTGGTTAACACCAGTTTTAAAGTACTTAGCATTGTTCTACTTAGAGTTTTTCACACTTTCTTTGTAGACCTGAAAACATGTAAATAGTTTCAGAATATGAGAAAAGTTTCCTCTTTTCAGAGAAATTATCCCACATGTTATCAGAGTATGTAAATTAATGCCTTCCTTTTATTAAGTGCTCCTAAGAAACTGTGATGGTGGGAGGTGTAAGTTACTTAAGCCCCCAGACAGGTATTGAGAGTGGATCTGAGGTGGGTTTGAGGACAAGGAAAGGGGAAGAAAGTTCTAAATGCCTATTAGAAGCTAGAGAAAATTTTAAATTTGGAGGATATTTTGAAATACAAATATAACCTCGTGTTTTTAATTCCCGGGTGTCATAGAGCTAACAAAAAAAATGATAGTACATTGTCTTAGTCCATTCAGACTGCTATAAAAAATACCATACACTGGGTGGCTTGAACAACAGAATTTTATTTCTCACAGTTCTGGAGGGAAGCCCAAGATTAAAGTGACAACAAATCCAGTGTCTGGTGAGAGGCTACTTCCTGACTTGCAGACAGCCAGCTTCTCTTGTGTCTTCACGTGGTAGATTACACAGAGAAAGCAAGCTCACTTGTGTCTTTTGATTAGGGCACCAGCCTCACATATGAGGGCTCCTTTCTCATGACCTAATTAACTTCCAAAGATCCCATATCCTAACACCATCACATTATGGGTTGGGATTTCCAGATGTGAATCTGGAGAATCCACATTCAGCCCATGGCATATGTAGAGAGAAATGAAAATAGGCACAAAGTGTGCTCTGCCCAGGTCCCTGAGTGGACCACACTGTATCTGACAAGTTTCTGATATAGATAGCAGAGAAGGGATGGTCCACATCTTAACAAGAGACAAAGATATAGATGCATATGCCAAATATATATGCCAAAAGAAATAAATTAGTGTTATAGAAATAGCAATTCCCTACCCCCTGACCAGCTTGATCTTCTTGCTGAAACCATGTTCTAAAATTATGTTTTTCTTTTTTTAAATATGGGAGCTGACTTTGTGGATTGTGGGTGGATTAATATGCAAAATGATCCAATACATTGAAAACAGATTTTCGATTACATAATACAATTTATTTAATATTACATTTTAATAATGAAAATTATTGATTAGAAGATACATTGGAGAACATGAAACATATATATGCTATATATATGTGTGTGTGTATGTGATATACACATACATTTACAATATTGAATCTAAAATGGATTCATATTAGGTAGTAATAAAGAGTGAACGAATGTCAATATTAGCATCTATGAAATGTTGAATAACTAAAGGTTCACAATTTCCTTGTACTATAGCAAGTATAGACATGTATTGTCTACTTGCAGAGAGAAAAATGAGAGTCCTCCCATCCACAAGTCCCTATGAAGCATCTAGCACAGGGTAGGTAAAATGCCAAGTCTGCAGGCAGCCACCAAGAACAGAGCAAACATCATCTCTCCTTGTGTACATGCAAAGATTTCCCAGCTGGCTAAACCCACAGACTTTGTCAGGCCTATGTCAGGAATGTAGATGTCAAATATGTACCCAACCATCCTGGCCCAGCAATATTCTACCAAATTAGAATCCTGAAAGGATGGCAATTTTAAAATACTAATTTAGATATAAAACATACTGTAGAGATTAACTAATATATGTATTTCTCTTCTTTTTTAAAAAAAATATATGTTCATGGTTTCCTGGATACAAGATTCATTTTTAAACCTTTCCTCTGACCATAGGAGCTGATGCTGTGGAAGCTCAGTGTAAAAGATTTGAAGTGAGAGCGAGTGAAGATGGCAGGGTGCTGTTTTCTGCAGATGAAGATGAGATTACCATTGGGGCTGAAAAGCTGAAAGTTACAGGTACTGTAGATGGAGGTCTTGGAACATTGTTTACTTCCTGAAAGAATATGCAACTGAACAAGAAATGACTTTTTAATATCTGTGGTTCACATGCCAGAAATTGAGTCTCACATAATATCGTGCATGGTATCACATCATTTGATTTTCCAATAGTAATCAAACAGAAAGCCCTAGGTTGAGGTTGCAGAAGAACTATAAATATATTAGCCTTAGTGTTACAGAAGCAAAGCTGCATGTCTCAGGCAGGGTTAGAGGGAGGAAATTGAGTATGGATGGTGGAAGATAAGGTGGGGTGCAAACAATGATAAAGACTCAAGGTGATAGATAAATATAATCTAGAGGTATTATTTAAAAGTAAAAGATATGCAAAAGAAGATCTAAAATGTAAATATCAACTGAAGTAGAGGGAAAGGTTATAAATAAGCTAAATTCTTGTTCTTTAGGGCTCATAATTGTCTTCCAAAGCATATAAATCAAGAAATAGTGCTAATCACCTATTATGGAGATGTTATTAAAGTCATTATTCTAATATTAGGGCCATTAGTGTCAACCACCAGCTGAAATGAAAAAGTAAAAGCAAAAAACAAGAAAACGGAAATTTAAAAGCAGGACTGGGAATAGGAGAGAATTTTATTAAGACTATTTTAAGCATTTTAAGAACAATATCTTTTGAATTATCTGAGTTACAAACACAATGCATATTATTTCGCTAAAATATTTTAAAAATACTTAAGGAGGCCTATATTTAAAAAATGAAATATGTGTGGCTTAGCATTTCCCAAATTTGAATTTGGGGACAGTTCACGGGATACCTGTCAATCTATTTAGGTAAATGGAGACTGTAGGCCATTGAGGGCAGTTTACATGGTAAATGACCTCAGCTCTTGGGCTGTTTGGGTTTAATCCTGCTTCTACCACTCAGTATTTTGAGCAAATTCTATGCTGTCTATTTTCTTAAATCTAAATGATTGAAATGATAATGATTATTAGTGCACAAATTATGTGCATGTGTGTGCACGTGCCTATGTATGCAAGTGTGTGTTTAGAATGTCTTGGACGCATAATGAAGACACTCTGAAGGTTAGCCTTCTGTTTTTATTGATAATGATAATATTGCCAATATCCCAGATACGAGGGCTTGTGTGGATTTCAAGAAAGATAGACTAGTAGATGGCAATTAAATTCAGCAAGGATTGCAAAATGGGGATCCTCACTGGGCATCTCTGGTCTGGCTCACAACCTACTGCCACCAGACTTCCTGTCCCCAGGGCCTTCTTTCTTCCTTCTGTGAGTCTGTTGAGGAGCTGGAGCGTGCACCACTGGGCTGGTGTTTGGACTGCTCCCCATGACTGCCTGTCAGCCTCATTCTCCTTCTTTCTAAAAACTCCTTGGAAGGTCAGAGAAGAAATCATGCACATGAGGTTAACACTGGCTTTCCTAAGTCCTGAGTTGACAGTCAGGGAACCAGAAACCTTTTTTATTAAATTAAAAAGCATGAGGATTTAGGTTGGCAAAGGGCATAGACAAATCAGAAAGGTCATTGACTTAGGGCCCTTGGTTATAATATTTGAGTTGCTAGTTGACGGGCAAGTCAGGAACCAGGGTAGAGTTGCACTTAGGAAGATTAGGCATTTGTGATTTTAATATTTAACAATTTTTTCACGTTGGTAGTACCTGCCAGTTATCAGCTTTGATATCAATGTAATCCTCATAGCTCTTAGGATATTACACTTATCCAAAGATTATTTCATCCATCTCCAGGTATTCACATTGGGTACTTTGTATTCATAAGTAAAGGGAAATTCTCGAGCACTTAGCAGTGTGTATGATCTCACAGAATTCTAACTTTCTCTGATCTTTATATTATATTACCTCGATTTTCCTCATAACTGTTGCAGTAAAGAACTTTCTTCACAAAATTAGACCCACTACCTAGTTTGTTTTTTTTTTTTTTTCCTTTGAGGTGGGTAGGTACTCACCATATTTCCTCTTTTTCTTGGTAGCCTGGCAGCCATCCTTGAACTGTTAATTGGACTCTTAAGTCAGAAGAGAGTGTTCTCTGAAAAAACTCAGTTTCTCTGCTTTTTACTTAACTGTGTTTGGCCGTCATCTCTGCTGACCTAGTCACTCTTTCTCTCTTTCCTCTGTGAGCATGTGTGTGAATGTGTGTGTGTGTGATGTAGGTGTGGTACCCTGTATAATGTCCACATGGTTAGACACATGTATCTCACTCTAGCTCTCTTTTTCCTTTTTCCCCTGTCTCAAATGTATACACACAGCTTCGAGTGTTTTCTTCAATACTCTCTTTTGATCTGTATTATCTCAAAAATTGATTAATCAGTTTTATAATGTAATGTATCATATGACTCCAGAAGATGTTAAATAATAAAATAATTTGACTTTGAGGTCGTGATTACAGAATCCAGGCAGACTTTTGTAAAGAATGGAGGTTTAACACAGGAGGGAAGAATGAGAGCATTTGTAATAAGTAACCCTGGCTTTTCAACCATTGCAGACATGCAAGGGACTCCACATCATTCAAAAATAAGTGCTAAGTTGGGGAGCACTTTAACATGATTAGAATCTCTCCCAGAACCTAGCCACACTCCTGTTTCTCACAGAAGAGCCCGGATACATGCACAGACACAGACGCAAACACACACATCCTTGACGCCTTCTCAAATTCCTGCAGAGTCCTTTACTCCATTACCAGAATACCACATATGAACTTTATAATGGCTTTATTTCTTCCTGTGATACTTCTAAAATAAAGGAAAATAAAGTTATCAAAGGAAAATATGATTGAGAATTTCCCATGCTTAGAGGAGAAAACTGTGCATAACGTAGCATGCAATTTAAGGGCACCGGGATTGATTAGTAACCTCATATGTGCTTTAAAGCAGTGCTTGAATATTTAACAAATAATACTACAAAGAATCAGTGACTCCAGGGTATTTCATATAAATTAGGTAGCAGTGCTGACAAGACTTCAAAGTTGTGTGTGACAAGAGATCTGTGTGAGGTTGATTCGAGAATTTTAAATTTGAGACAAGAAATTTTTCTATTTAAGCAATATCCGTGGGGATTAAAATGGATCCTTTCTAATTTACATTTTAAGAAAAGTGGTGTTTCATACATGGACTTCTCTTTCAAGGTAACAGAAGTGGATGAATTTATTTAGACAATAAGTGGGTCTATACTCCTGAGACAAAATCATTTGTGACTATATTTATTTGCAAATCTAGTGTAGTTCAGGATATTTAAATTTCCTATATTGAAACATAGCAGGGATGTACTCGATACATTTAAATACTTTTAGGGTGCAGGAGAGTAGAACTAAAGTGGCAAAACAGCTCCCTGAACACCACCACCCCTCATTACCCCATCAGCATGATCAGTAATCAATCATATGCTTTCAACTTGTAATTTTTTTACTCCTGATAATAGCTTCACTTGCTCAATAATACTTTGCTTAAATTTAATTTGAATATACTTATATGACCTTAACATGCCCCCTCTATATTATTGAATACATGGGAGTTTCACACATTTGGCTCATCTATGCATACTTGAAAATTTTATTTTCCTTTGTATTTGTATTCCCTAATATTGATCAAAGACATTACTTAATGCAATTATCTTTTGAGACCAGGTCAGTAAATACAAGATATAAACCTTTACACTCAGAAGACTCTTAAATTTAGGGCTTTCAGGCAGAATCAATCAACTGTAATTTGTTCTTTCATTTGTATTCCAAGGAGTATATTAACTTAGAAAACAAACTGCAACTTATTTGACTTTATACTTTAGCCCTATAGGATACTTTCATGTTAAATTAAAAGCTATTAGGTGGAGTTAGATCTCTCCGTTTTGCCTTTGAGAGAAAAGTGAAAAATAGCTCAATGCATGAGAAGAAAGGATCTCTTTTTTTTTAATCAGGTGGTAGAAATTAAAACTGGCAATTTGAAAGAATAGTGCATCCGAATCATGTATCCACCCTGTGCCCTTGGGCTTGCTTGAAAGCCAAGAGTGTCCTTCTCTTATCTCTGCTCTAATTGAATGTTTGGAAAGATAGAAAGGTCCCAATGCTTGTTTGACAACAGAAGAAAGGATTTTCCAAAGAGCTGTCTTTTATTAATAAATTAAACACTATGTTTCTGGGCTGGAATCAATATTCTCTGGTTTGTTTGTATTAGTTGGTCTTCACATCCTTGCTCTTGTCTGTTAACTTGGGACAGGTTGTGATGAGGTCAGCTTTGGAATCAACCTTTCTCTTACATAAGGCCATTGTTCCTCTGGGCTGTCCAAATGCCAAGAGCCTGGTGGCATGCAGCCCGCAGGATGGAGCTGCTAGGTCTGAATAACACCTGAAAAAATGTGATCAGATCAGGTGCTGAGGATTCTAAGGTGCAGTCATTTCATTTTCTTTGGTGTAATATTTTAAGTCTGTAGAACTGGGTAAATCACTCAACTTAATTTTCTAGCTGTTGCTTTTTTTTAATTAGCCTCCTCCTCCACCACCCCCTCATCTTCTTCCTCTTCTTGCTCCCTCCGCTCCACCCAACCACTGCCCCCCAACCCATGCCCAGTGAGCTGAGGAAATGCTTCAGCAGCAAACCTGCATGGTTATGGCCTCTAGTTGTTTTTTAAACTTAGTGAGGATAAAGCTTCTGGAGATGATAAAGAGGAGTATGACTCTGACTCCCAGATTCAGGTGAAAACTGATTGGTTTTGAAGGGTATAAATACTAGCTTCGAAGGGTATAAATAATGAACTATGTTGTTATTCAGTCACTCAGTCATGTCTGACTCTTTGCAACCCCACGGACTGCAGCATGCCAAGCTTCCCTGTCCTTCACCATCTCTTGGAGTTTGCTCAAACTCATGCCCATTGAGTCAGTGATGCCATCCAATCATCTCATCCTGTTGCCCTTTTCTCCTCCTGCCTTCTTTCCATGAGTTGGCTTTTCCCATCAGATGGCGAAAGTATTGGAGCTTCAGCTTCAGCATCAGTCCTTCCAATGAATCTTCAGGCCTTCCAAGAACTGAATATTCAAATGAATTATGCCATCTTCAAGAAAATAGCTGCTTCCTCTGAGTACCTTACTAACAATCTTCTCCATGATTTATTTTATTTCTCTGAGACCTGACTCAAATATTTCCTATTTTTGTTAAAGTAAAACTTCCAACACTTGGTATAATAGAAATGTGAGGAAATTCATGAAAGGGGCCATGCTTTCCTTTTATGAGGAGAGTGTTAAAGAATTTTGGACATGTTTTTAAAGTCAATCACATTAAGCAAAACTTGAACAGGGCAAAGTATACACAAAAGTTTTTTGTTTTCTTTTTTCAGTTATACTCATGACTTTTCTTCAGGCTTGACATTGTTTCAAACAATAACATATAAACTTGAACAACATAATTAATAATTTAAAAAAGCATTTTTCAGAGTATAGATATTCTCCACAAGCATCTTAGTCAACTCAGACCACTATAATAAAATATCATAAACTGAGTGACTTAAACAATAGAAACAATAGAAATTAATGTTGATCACAGTTCTGGAGGCTGGAAATCCAATTTTAAGGTGATAGCAAGGATGGGTTCAGGGGGGAGAATTCTTCCTGACTTGCAGACAGATGCTTTCTCAATGTGTCCTCACAATACAGAAAGTGAGCCCTGGAGTTTCTTATAAGATCACTAATCCTATCAAGAGGGACCCATTTCAGACCTCATCTAACTCTCATTATCTCCCAAACGCTCAGTCTTCAAGTAGCATCACATTGGGGTTCACAGCCTCCACATATTTGTTTTGAGGGGACAAAATTCAGTCCATAGCAATATTATTTTATTAGCAAAATTATTTTATTAAAAATAAAAAATGCAGCATACAATATTAAATTTCAAGTCTGAGAGGCCCCTAATATAGGCTGTGTAATTACATAGCACAGGTTTGCAGCTTTCTAATGATATGGCTTCAGTCAGTTCAGTCGCTCAGGTGTGTCATACTCTTTGTGACCCCATGGACTGCAGCAGTCCTGGCTTCCCTGTCCTTCACCAACTCCTGGAGCTTGCACAAACTCATGTCCATGGAGTCGGTGATGCTTTCCAACCGTCTCATGCTCTGTCATCTCCTTCTTCTCCTGCCTTCACTCTTTCCCAGCTAAAGGGTTGTTTCCAATGAATCAGTTTTCACATCAGGCGACCAAAATACTGGAGTTTCAGCTTCAGCATCGGTCCTTCCAATGAATATTCACGACTGATTTCCTTTAGGATGAACTGGTTGGATCTCCCCACAGTCCAAGGGACTCTCAAGAGTCTTCTCCAACACCACAGTTCAAAAGCATCAATTCTTCGGTGTTCAGCTTTCTTTATGGTCCAACTCTCACATCCAAACATGACTACTGGAAAAACCATAGCTTTGATTAGACGGACATTTGTCAGCAGAATAATGTCTCTAATTTTTAATATGCTCTCTAGGTTGATTACAGCTTTTCTTCCAAGGAGCAAGTGTCTTTTAATTTTACGACTGCAGTCCCCATCTGCAGTGATATTGGAGCCCCAAAAATAGTCTCTCTGTGTTTCCATTGTTTCCTCATCTATTTGTCATGAAGCGATGGGACCAGATTCCATGATCTTAGTTTTCTGAATGCTGAGTATTAAGCCAACTTTTTCCCTCTTCTCTTTTACTTTCACCGAGCGACTCTTTAGTTCTTCAGTTTCTGCCGTAAGGGTGGTGTCATCTACATAGCTGAGGTTACTGATATTTCTCCCGGCAATCTTGATTCCAGTTTGTGCCTCATTCAGCCCAGCATTTCACATGATATACTCTGCAAAATATATAAGTTAAATTAGCAGGATGAAAATACACAGCCTAGACATACTCCTTTCCCAAATTGGATCCAGTCTGTTGTTCCATGTCCAATTCTAAGTGTTGCTTCTTGACATGCATACAGATTTCTCAGGAGGCAGGTAAGGTGGTCTGGTATTCCCCTCTCTTTCAGAATTTTTCCACAGTCCGTTGTGATCCACACAGTCAAAGGCTTTGGCGTAATCAATAAAGCAGAAGTAGATGTTTCTCTGGAACTCTCTTGCTTTTTCGATGATCCAGCGGATGTTGGCAATTTGACCTCTGGTTCCTCTTGCCTTTTCTGAATCCAGCTTGAACATATGGAAGTTCACGGTTCACATACTGTTGAAGCCTGGCTTGGAGAATTTTGAGCATTATTTTGCTAGTGTGTGAGATGAGTGGAACTGCGCAGTCGTTTGAGCATTCTTCAGCATTTCCTTTCTTTGGGATTGGAATGAAAACGGACCTTTTCCAGTCCTCTGGCCACTGCTGAGTTTTCCAAAGTTGCTGGCATATTGAGTGCAGCACTTTCACAGAATCATCTTAGGATTTGAAATAGCTCAACTGAAATTCTATCACCTCCACTAGCTGTGTTCATAGTGATGCTTCCTAAGGTCACTTGACTTCACATTCCAGGATGTCTGGCTCTAGGTGGGTGATCACACCATCGTGGTTATCTGGGTCATGAAGATATTTTTTGTATAGTTCTTCTGCATATTCTTGCTACTTCTTCTTAATAGCTTCTGCTTCTGTTAGGTTCATACCATTTCTGTCCTTTATTGTGCCTGTCTTAACATAAAATGTTCCCTTAGTATCTCTAAATTTCTTGAAGAGATCTCTGGTCTTTCCCATTCTATTGTTTTCCTCTTTTTTTTTTTTTTTTTTTTTGCATTAATCACTGAGGAATGCTTTCTTATTTCTCTTTACTATTCTTTGGAACTCTGCATTCAAATGGGAATATCTTTCCTTCTCTCCTTTGCCTTTCTCTTCTCTTATTTTCTCAGCTATTTGCAATGCCTCCTCAGAAAACCATTTTGCCTTTTTTGCATTTCTTTTTCTTTGGGATGGTCTTGATCACTCCCTCCTATACAATGTCACTAAACTCCCTCCAAAGTTCTTTAGGGACTCTGTCTATCAAATCTAATCCCTTGAATCTATTTGTCACTTCCACTGTAAGGGATTTGATTTAGGTCATATCTGAATGATCTAGTCATTTTCCCTACTTTCTTCAATTTAAGTCTGAATTTTGCAATAAGGAGTTCATAATCTGAGCCACAGTCTTCTGGACTTGTTTTTGCTGAGTGCATGAAGCTTCTCCATCTTGGGCTGCAAAGAATACAATCAATCTGATTTCAGTTTTGACCATCTGGTGATGTCCTTGTGTAGAGTCTTCTTCTCTTGTGTTGTTTGAAGAGGGTGTTTGCTAGAACAGTGAGTTCTCTTGGCAAAACTCTGTTAGTTTTTGACCTGTTTCGATTTGTACTCCAAAGCCACATTTGCCTGTTACACCTGGTAACTCTTAACTTCCTACTGTTGCATTCCATATATCTGAGTTGTTTAGGTTTTAGAGCTACTATGAACATTTGTGTACATGTTTTGTTATAAACATAAGTATCTTTCATCTGGGATAAATATTCTGAAATATATATATATATGTAAAGGCACAGGCCCTAGAAGATAGAGAATTTAGAAACAAACATTTTAGAATATTTATTTCTATGCCTTAAAAAAAGAAAAACTTGCTTAGATTCTGATAGGAATAAACCAACACATGAATATTAGAGTTGATATCTTTACTATATCAATTATTCTGACTCATGAAATAATGTATCTTCATTTATTTAGCCTTTCTTTGACATTTTTCATGAACATTTTGTTACTTCCAGCATACATATCCTGTCCAAGTTTTCATTTTTTAATTGTCTTTGAAGCAATTATAATTGGTACAGAGTTCATCACTCTTGATTCTATACATTTAATATATAAACTTTAACTGGTTTTTTTCATGTGACTTTAGTGAACTTAATAGTTATAGCAATTTTTTGCAGACTTTAGGGACTTTTCTATGTAGATAATCATCTCTTATGCAAATAAATACAATTTTATCTTTTCCTTTTTAATCTATATGTCATTTATTTCTTTTTCTTTTCTTATTACAGTTACTACAAATTTCAGTTCTATTTAAATAAGAATTATGCAAGGGAGGAAGATGTTTGCCAAACAAGTGTGTTGAAAAAAATATTAAGATGCTTGGATTTATGAGGTTCTGGCCAGTCTGTTTCAAGAATAGTGATTATGTGTATTGTTTTCTTGTAATTAATTTTAACATTACTTAGATCATATGTATTTTCTGATTGAATAGGCATATTGAAAATGCTCAGAAGTCATAACCATTCCACAGAACATAACTAGTCTATAGTTACTTATATTCCTCATGAATCAAAATTTCAGACAAGAAAAGTACTAATTATTGTTTCAAAGTGGTAAGAATGTGTGTGCATTCTAGAGGTCATGATGAAAAGTGGCACTTTTTAAATAAAGAAAATATTAATAGCCAAATCTGTTTTTTAAAAAGTAGAGAAGTAGGGGGAAATGTGCAAATGAAGTTCTAAGCCAAATAAATATTTCATATCCAATCCTCTTTCACTGCTATAGATTTTATCCCCAGTTTGACAAAAGTTGGCTATTTATATATTATTTTTTAGTTACTGTTATGATGGAAAACACTAAGAGAAAAACTCTAACTTCAGCCCACTAAAAACTAGCCATCAGAAATGTATTCAACAAAATAAGATCTGGACAATGATAACTTGTCACTGAATACAAATATTAAGTTTCATGTCATATCTGTTTTAAAGGGTCAGGTGGGGAAGATGGGGAAGAAGGCTTTCAGATAAACAGGCTGGGCTGTAATTACTGGAAAGATTTGATGTACAGTGATGAAGAATGTTGCCTCTGGCATTACAACTCCACTGCTTTCTGGAAGAGTAATCATAATCAATTTATACCTCATTGGATTTTCATTGAATTAATGTGAGCTGATCCATGTAAAGCATATGTCTGACACATTGAAAGTGGTCAATAAATGTTAGATATTATTATTATTATAACAGACATAAAGACACTACTTTAGTTAATTAAATGACATTCTTCCTACTGTAGCACCCACTGTAAGGACCTAAATTTTATTATTTATCATTTATCTTTCTCACACACACAAAGCTATATACAAGGTAGTGTTGAACGTTTTATGTAATACTGAATAATGTTTAATCCAGGGTAACAGAAGTAATTTAGTAGGTCTTTCAGAAGCATTTAAGTGAAAATTATGTATGATCCCAATAAGGAGGAGTAAAATGAAAAATAAATGTAGGAAATGAATTCTATATTAAATTTTAGAACATAAAAAATAAAGTGGCACAACAAATTTAAAAATGTAATTAGTAACATGTTGGCATAAACTTTGCCATTGACAGGATGTAATCACTTACATTGAATTCATTTGCTCCTTATTACTTAGGAAAATATGTATTACTATCTTCACTTTGCAAACTGAGTCTCAAGTTAATTGACTTTCACAAAATACATACAGCTATCAATAGCAGACAAGGAAGTACATCTATTTTTCCTCACTAAAGTCCAGTCTCATTTCCACTTCATTTTATCTTTGTCAGTATATGCATGTGTATGTAATACATTCAGATCCAGAATTAGAATTTCTGTAACAAGAAGGAGAGTTTCTAGGATCTGATTTATTTAGTACCCAGGTCATTATTTCAAGCAGATTTATTTAGTAGTCTAGAAAAGTTAGAGGTAAAGAGGAATGAGTATACTTAAATACTACATATCTGACTTTCTCAACTAAATCATAGGGCATTCCTGGGATAACCTCTCTATCTTCATGTAACTATGTAAATTGAAAGCTTAGAATAAGCCAAACAGTGTCATGAGAAGAGATTGAGATAAATGATTGATGTTAGAATTACTTTGGAAAAACAGTAACATAATCTTGGTCTGTGATTTAAAAGGTCTATTGCAATTTGAGAAAGAACTAATTTTAGTTTTAACTCAACTGTATAGCCATTAATCAGGCTGACCTTTGTCTTCAAAACGTGCTAGAGTGTGTCAAAATGAATTTGATTCCTAATTTCACCTGTGGAGTTTTCTGTCAGTATGCTTTGCATAAGTAGATAAAATTTCCATGTTCCTATAAATCGTAACAAGGGCAATGCTTCATTTCACTATAAAGATTAGAAGGGAAAGAGGAAAGGAGAAAGGAAAAAATATTATAAGCTTGAATGGGTTCCTGTCATTTTCCAATTACTAACCAGATGCATTTATTTTCTGTTGCTGCTATAATAATTACCACAAACAGTGGCTTAGCAGGCACATATTTATTATTTACAGTTCTGGGGGTTGGAAGTCTGCACTATTTCTCACTAGGCTAAAATCAAGGTGTCTGCTGGACTGCGCTCCTTTTGGGAGAAGCCATTTCCTTGCCTTTTGCAGCTTCTAGAGGCCTTTATAGTCATCTGCCCCTGGCCCCTCCCTTTATCTTTAAAGCCAGCAACAGCAAACCACGCTGTTCTCACATTGCCACCTCCATCTTCTGACTCCCTCATTCATTTCTAATGATCCTTGTGATTATTTTAGACCCTCCTAGATAATCCAGGATAATTTTCCTATCTTGAAGTAGTCAGATCAGCAATTTTAGTTCCACTTGCCCTCTGTTAAATAAAACTAAGGAAACATATTCACAGGTTGCAGGGATTAGGATTTGGATCCTTGGGGGGATGGTGAGGAAGACAATTATTCTGCCACCACACTAACTGATAATTGATCTGTTTCATCAAGCAACAAATTTTTATTCAAAGAATTGAGGTTTCCTGAAAGGAGGGATAACTATAGGTTTCCTCCTCTCTTGAATTCAGGCCCTTGTGGCTCAATGGTAAAGAACCTGCCTGCAAGGCAGGAGATGAGAGAGAGATGTGAGTTTGATCCCTGGGTAGGGAGGGTCCCCTGGAGAAGGAAATGGCAACCCACTCCAGTATTCTTGCTTGAAGAATTGCATGGACAGAGGAGTCTGACGGGCTACAGTTCCATGGGGTTGCAGAGTCAGATATGACTGAGCGACTAAATAATAAAACAAAGCAAAATAAACACACCAAACTAGTACTAGTGTATTTGTGCCTAGGCCATTATTAGTTTTTCTAACCTTGGTTCATCTAAATGCTGTATGCCTTTGGGTCAGTTATTTAGCCTTTCTGTGCCTTAAGTTCTTCAGCTGTAAAATGGGGGTGTTATCTGACTTACTATTGATTTACTAGTAGTAATAGTCATCTTTATATTGTTACCAGTTGATTCATTTATTAGTTTCTGATTTCCTACACGGTAAATCTAAGGATCAATAATATTTTGTGTGAGGGAACACTATACAAATGACTTGAAATTAGGGCAAAGTAATTTCCTCTTTGCAGTGTGGCCAAACTGAAAAAGAAGTTCCAAACTGCCTGTGGCAATTGGCTAATTCAAAGATCAAGGCTGGTGCATTCTTCAATAGCTCTTTCCTCCTGTGTTGAAAGAGAATTAACTCCCTGGCGAGGCATTTCAGGATGACCCTCCTGGGCTGTTTGTGCTAAACGTTCTTCCTGGGCTCTGAGAAGCAGAGAGACAGGAAGCACATGCAGGGAGTAGGATGTAGAGCATGTGCGTCTGAGATGCCCTGGAGCTCTTCATTCACATCTGTGGGAGAAGTCACATGTAAGATGAGTTGCCCATTTCCATCAGAAATTAAAACACAATAGGTTTTAGGAGCTGTTAATCTCATGTGATATGAATAAAAATTGAAAATGGTGATGTTTAAGGACAATTTAATCACAACCATAAATGCTACTAGTTTTTCTGTATCAAGTAAAATACTCATTTATAGACTCAGCTTCTTACACACAGGTGTTATAACATCACTTCTTTCCTCAAATACAAGCACAAAACGCATACAATATTGGTGAATAACTTGTTTCATTGCTTGGCTTCTTTATGACTGAGAAATCAAATGAATTATTTGTTGGTAATTATTGATAATTATCCTGCTTATTCTGGACTTTAAGACAAGTGTATTGGAATAAGCTTTCAGCAACCAATCTATTTACACATCATTTTTCTTTTGCATGGTGGGTGAAAAAAGGATCATGGAATCTCACCTTCAAAATTATCTGAAATTTTAATTATTTCAAACTTCCAACCAAGTTTGAATCTTCTCTTATATCTCTTGTAAAGTGGTCACTCTGTTTCAACACTTAATGACAGGAACAGCAAAACATCTCAAAGACAGTCTGATTTATCTTTACACTTCAGATGAAAAGTCATTTTATCTCTAAAGTAGATAACAAAATATTTCTACTTAAGATAACATCTAGTTGAGATACAGCTGCCATTTAAGAATTGTATACATCTTGGTGAGGTTAGCTAGCTCAGTTTTTAGAAAAATTCTTTTGCACAACCCTTTATGTGTTAAAGTAAAAACCTTTAAGACAAGTGACATTTCCTGAATTTCTCTGCATATTATGCAGTAAGTTTGAGTTTTTAACTAGGGCAAAGGAGAAATAAAAAGTCTTCCAGGTGGCGCTAGTGGTAAAGAATCTGCCTGCCAATGCAGGAGACATAAGAAACATGGGTTCAATCCCTGGGTGGGAAAGATCTCCTGGAGGAGGAAATGGCAACCTGTTCCAGTATTCTTTCCTTGAGAATCCCGCAGACAAAAGAGCCTGGTGGGCAACATTCCATAGGGTCGCAAACAGTTGGACAGGACTGAAGCGACTTAGCACGCAAGCCCCCAAGTATAAGAGGAGGAAGTGACGGAGAGTACAACTTGAAAGGAAAGCTGCCATATGGAATTTTGACCAGAAAAAATTTTATTGGTCATTTTAAGAAATCAGATCTTATGGATATCTAATATTCATTTATGCTATTCAGTAACGACCTATAATATTTTAAATGACTAAAATATTCCATTTATTAAACTACATAGCTTATCAATTAGTTCCCTACTTTTGGACATTTAGGTTGTATACAATGAACCTAAAAAGAGTCGTTATCAACTTTCTTGTACCTGCAGTTTGTACACATAAATAATCTCATAAGGATAAATTCTTTGAAACTGAATTGTTTGTCCAGTGTTTTGTGGACTAATAAAGATTTTACTCATTTTGCCCTCATACTAGCAGTGCATGATAATTCTCATATATCTGAACCACTATGGATTACTAAGTCTTTTAAACTGACCTTACACATACAAATGATGTTAAACAATTGTAAAGTGCACATTATCCTGTAATATATAATATACATGTATATGTATACAGCATATGTATGTTATACATAAGATATATATATATATATATAATAGTTTTATAGGTGCATTTTTGTGTCTTTATTTTATATGTAAATATTTATATAATAATGTATATATTGTACATACAATACATAATATATATGTATGTAATATATATTATATATATAAAATAAATCTCCTTTGAGAAAAAAAATCTTAATTTTTGCAAATGAGAAAATTAAGCTTTCAAATAATTAAATGATTTATTCCATTTCTAATGAGACAACACATTGACCTGGCATGCAAGCTATTATATCATGTGTTCTCTCTAATGTTACTCTAGTAGCAAAACTATATACATTCTGATACTTTTTCTAATGAACTGACAAAATGAATATTGTCATACAATAATTTAATTGGATAGAAAACTTTAGATTGTATGATTTTGAGTCCGATTTCTAATTTTTATGCCATGTAAGACTTTTGTCACTATAATAACAATACAAGCAAAACCTTTATAATATGAAACAAGCATGGAAATTTGGTAATATATAACATTATTTTGCTTTAATTGAAGTATAGTTGATTTCCAGTGTTGTGTGTTTTCTGGAATACAGCAAAATGATTCAGATATATATATTTATAGTTTATATATATAAATTACTCAGTTATATATGTATATTCTTTTCCAGATTATTTTCCATTACAAGTTGTCACAAGAAATTGAATATAGTTGCCAATGCTATCCAGTAGGTCCTGGTTGGTTATCTATTTTGCATATAGTTGTTGTTCAGTCACTAAGTCGTGTCTGACTCTTTGTAACATCATGGACTGCAGCCCACCAGGCTTCCCTGTCCTTCACTATACTAGTGTGTATCTGTAGCATGCTGTTTTAAAATAGCTCTCTAAAACAGTTGACTGCTTTTTTTTAAAGGGTTGTTTGTTTTTTCTTTCAGTGTAAAAATGGTCTTTTTACAGGTTCCACAAATACTTTAAAATAGTCAGTTTCCAAACAGCCACATATTAGCATCCATTTGCTGTGTCTAAAGTGGAAAGCAGTGAGATAAAGGAGCACTTTATTCAGCTGTGAAAAAATACAAACCTAAATCATGACTTGATTTTTCTAATATCCTGGTTGCTAGAAAAGATTCAAATACAATTTCATCTCATTTTAGTTTTCATTCATAAGGTCCTGATTAACAGCAACGTGGAGCTGCTTTGGGTTTTTTTTTTCCAAGTGTATTGACTAGTTCATTCAGGTTTCTTTTTTGTGTGAATTACCCATATTTTAGTCTTTTTTAATGAGCTAGTTTCATTTTTCTTGTTGATTTGTGGAAGATTCTTACATTTTCTGGATGTCAATTGCTTATCAGTAACACATCTTATCGACTATGTATGTGTGTGTGTGTGTGTGTGTGTGTGTGTGCTATATCTTTTGTGTGAATTACCCATGTTTTTGTCTTTTATATTCCGTCCCTGGGTCAGGAAGATCCCCTGGAGGAGGGCATAGCACCCCACTCCAGTATTCTTGCCTGGAGAACCCCAGGATAGAGGAGCCTGGTGGACTACAGTCCTTTGGTTGGCAGAGTCAGACACGACTGAAGCAGCTTAGCACGCACGCACACACACACACAGTGTCTCTTATTAAGAAAAAACTTATGTTAAAATAGTCAAATTTATCAGCTATTTTAAAGCTTCATATATTTTTTGTCTTAAGAATTTATCCTTACCTTCCCATAAGAAGTATGTTTTTTGACTTTCAAGTTTCTGTAAGACCAGAGGGTTTACATTGGTTCCAGAATGCAGTTTTAATTTGCTTTATTTTGATCACTAATGAATATTTTTTAATTGGTTATTGGCTATTCCTGATACTTCTTTTGTAAGGTTTCTTTTCAAGTTCTTATTATCTATTGGTTTATTTATCATTTTCTTATTACTTTTAAGAGTATTTTTCGGTATTTTGAAATCACTCTTTTTTTAATTATACATCTTGTAATTATCTCTATTAGGGTCAAAGTCTGCCTTTCAATTGCTTATGGTGTCCTTTGTTGAGAGAAATTCTTGATTTGAATGTATCAAACATCATTTTTTCTTTATGATATGGCAAATGTGAATTCTCTAAACTGATTTAGAATTCTCTAATCTGAAGAAAAAGATATTCTCCAATATTGTCTTCTACATATTTTATAATTTTACCCAAATTTTTAATACAGCTGAAATTGATCTTTGCATGTGGTAATAAACATGGTTTGATTTTCCCGTATGGTTAAACAATTATTCTGGCATCATTTATTGGATAGTTATTTGTTTCCACACTTACGTTCAATAGTAACTATCATAAATCAAGTTTCCATATAGATGCAAATTCGTTAGTCTGTCTCTGAAGCCTCTTCTACCCCATTGGTCTATTTCTCCATCTGTACCACAGCCAAAGTGACTTAGGAGCTAGAACTTTATAATAAATGTTTCTATCTGTTAGGGGATATTTGCCCACATGGATTTGGGAAGGAGAGGTTCAGAATTTTCCTATTATTCTTGGCCCAATACTCATATATTTTGGTTTTAGACTTAGATTGTCAAGTCCCAAGAAAATAGTGTTGATGATCTGAGATTTCATTAAGTCTATTCAGGATTTGGGGGAAAATTAACAACTTTAGGTTAAGATCTTATTTATGATCATATTGTGCTCTCTTTATATTTAAAATTGCTTTCAAGCCTTTTGATTAAATTTAATAATTCATTCTCTAAAGTGAGCACAGGCATTTATTAAATTTTAAGTCAAAGCAATTCTCTTATTAATCTTATTAAATTATCTGCAGGTCCTTTTAGATTTTCTATATAGAAAACCATATTATATATATGAAGATGAGAATTTTTTTCATTTTTCCCCTCAAACAGCCTCTATTTCATGTACCTGTGTTTTTTCTCCTCTTATTATCATGTGGTGAGACAAGAACTAAACCAGAATTGAACAGAAGTGGTGAATCTAGCCAAAAGGTTAAATCATATTGTACCTTTGTAAAGCGGCTGCTCTTAGGTCAACTGTTTTAGCATGTCACCAATAAATTTGAGGTTGCTATAAGTTTTATGGCAAATGTTTCTAACTGATGGTAGTACATTCACTTCCATTCCTAGTTTTCTTAAAAGTAGTAATTACTACTGTTGTTACATAAAAGAATGCTGAAGTTTTAGAATGATTTATCTATATCTTTCGATATGGGTACATGTTCATAAAAAAATTATCATGGAGAATTTTATTAATTAATTTCCTGCTGTTAAACCAAGTTTATATCCCTATAATATATTCAAAAAATTTTCCTGGCATTTCTTAATTTTTGGTTTTAGCATAATAATATTGTCTTTAGGATGTTGGTATCTGTAGTTTTGAATAAATATGAACCATTAAATTTTCACCTTATGTTGCTCTTGTCCAGATTATCCCTGAAAATTCTTAATATATTTGGACTTCATCTATCAGTTTTTTCCCAGTTCTCTAGAGAAGTTTCTATTAGATCAGAACTCTATTTAGAGGTGTTGTCAGGACTCACAAACAACGTCTGGGTCTGGTACTCTCCAGCAAGATCCTATAATCTACTTACGCACACACGCTCAGGCACTCTTACAAATATGTATATTTATATCTCAACTTGTGCTTTCTAGAATATCAGTCAACATTTTGTATTGAAAATATTGCATCTCTTCTTAGCCAGTCAAAGGTGTGATATCTGCTGAGTATATCAGTTGATTTCAGAAATATAAAATCACAAATAAGGATTTTATTTTTCTGTTGTACCTTAACCTTGATTTGCCAGGATCAACTTCTTTATATCGAAAGAGCTAGTGCTAAAATCTGAAGCATAATTTTTGTAGCTCAGAGGGCCACCATCTTTAAAGATACTTGGCATGGCATATAAACAGTCCACCCGCATAAAACACAGGGTGACAGAATAGCATTAGCATTTTGAAGATCCCTGGATTTGCATGTGGATACTTAGGCTGGTTATGATTTGAGTAAAGTTTTAATGGCTTGCTCTGCTTGGAATTGTTCTAAAGATACTTGTAAAGGTGTTCGTGGCAATCATGACTGGGATTGTGATGGGTTTTCTTGGCGAAGAACCATCATTACAGAGGATAACGATGTTAGTTCTGGTGAAAACCTGCCACTTCTTTATATTAATTAAAAGCAATGCTACCAAACCTCTTGTGAGAAGAAAGCAAACACAAATAAATGGAGTTCTCTTTGTTTCCCTTTTGGCACACAGTGAATACATGGCAAGTGATAACATAACATTCACAGGAGCAATCTGGAACAACAAGAGGTAAAAAGAAAAAAACAAAAACCTCACAGGAACAACAGGATGAAGGGTATTTGTTTTGGCATTCGCAAGTGTTTTCTTTCTGGCTGTTTCCCAGCTGGCCTCTGTCTATGTCACACTATCCTGTTACTGGAGGATAGACTTTGAGACTTGAATTTTTCACCTCAATTTTTATAAAACTTGTTTATTCCTAAAAGCATGAAAACATATGTATTAAGTCAGGTTGCCTATATAAAGATTCCAAATTGTAATTTTGACCACAACTGCAGAGACACTCAAAAAATGACTGGTGATGCCCTGACATTTTAGAATTATTCAGATATCTTGAGATAAGCAAAATCTAAGTAAATTATGTTTAACAAGATACCATTTTAAAAGTCCTGTTGCATTCAGATGCTGATTTCTATATGCATTAACTGTGTAACACAGGTCCATAAAGCCATTTATAGAAGTAGCGTCTTTTGAACACACTTTTAATTGAAAAAAATGATTCTAAGAATTTTCAAATATAGGCGTACCTTATTTTTTTGTGGTTTGCTTTATTCTTCTTTGCAGATACAGTGTTTTATACGAAGTGAAGGCGTGTGACTTCCCTGTATTAAGTAATTCTATGAGCACCATTTTCCCAACAGTGATTGCTCACTTCATAGCTCTGTGTCACATTTTGATAATTCTTGCAGTATTTTGATCCCCTCACACACACACACACACACACACACACACACACACACAAATTATGACCCTCTGGAGGCTCAGATGATGGTTAGCATTTTTTAGCAAAGAAATATTTCTAATTAAGGTATATACACTATAGTATAGTATCAACACATCTTTTATGTGCTCTGGGAAACCAAGACATTTGTGTAACTTGATTTATTCCTTTTATTTGATTTCTTACCCTGGTTTGGAAGCAAACCCACAATATCTCCAAGGTATATCTGTAAATACATAAACACGTGTCATATCTGAAGCCACTAAAGAGAGTTGCGTACTGTCTCTTTTGGATAACTTTTCTATGGATTTCTGTTTTCCATAGAATGTGCTTTAATGACAATGTGTCAAAAGTTATTAGGGAAAAACCATTCGGAAGTAAAAGTGCTGCTGAGATGAGGCCCTGTTCTTGTGCATTTCACTGTAATGATCAGCATGGTATGCCAGTTGGAAGCACAGTCTTCCTGATTATGACTAACAGAGGTAGAAAGACCGTCTTACTTCTCTCCAGAAAATAGTTTAAATAGGGATGAGGAGCCTGGAGAATAAGATGAAAAGGCAGGCTTAAAGTATTCACTTTCTTTTCCCAAAGAACCTGAGTTTATGGTATAATTAACCGTGCATTTTGAGATAAATGATTTTCCCAAGGATCAGAAAGCTTTAATTGCATGTGGATTAATTAATGAAAGTTTATAAAGAAAAACACTATACAGAAAAATGTGCCTGCGTGAAAATGAATGTGAACTTCAAGAAACAAACCTAGCATTAGCTATGCTATCTGAGATTTGGACATTTATGTAAAATATCCAAACCTCAAAACAAAATACACAGCTAGATTAAGTGTCTAAAAGCCTGCAAAGATTATTTAAATGTATTTTTAAAAAAAGCAATTCACCTCGAGGGCTCGTCTTATTAATTTTCCAAATCTCTTCATTAATTAATTTTTATGAATTGTTTTGCAAAAAAAATAACAAAAAATATAAGACAGTTTCTAATCAAGTCATTTCATATTTTGGTGTTTCAGCCTCTGAGTGTGTACATGAATTGATTTGTCACATGCAGCTGCCTTTTGATAAATCCATAATAAAAGAATCTTATGATTGTGTTTGCTCAAGATATGCTGCTGGTGACACTTGTTCATTTAAGACTTTTAAAGATGTCAGGCATGTATTGCATCTTATTCCTTTAGTGATTATTAAGGAAAAGGGCAAAATGACAATGTTAGTAATTAGAGACCTTGGAATTACTTATTATTTTCAGGAAATATATATCCTAAGAGTGAATAATGAAAGCTCTGCTTGACCTTCTAATATTCTTTTCTAAAGTGAAAATTTGAAAGAGGTATTATTTATATTCTTTTCCCTAGATGTAATTTCCATCAGATGTCATTCGATTTGAAAATATTGTTTTTTCTTTTCTGTTTTCTCCACACACACTTTTAAATTTCAGTTATTTTTTGCCTCATTAAAAAGAATAGAAAAAAATAACATAGAGTTGTTTCCCTCTAAAAATCAGAGATAAGTGCTAGAAAAATCCAAGCTACTTGAAGGTTATAAAATATGAATAAGAAGAGTCTCTGTATTATTTCAAGTCTTGATATATTTATGTTTAATTTTCTTTGTTAATGACAAAGCATTTTATTTTTGAATATTTAATCTTGAGGGAAATGGTTTTTTTTCTAATGCATTTTCCATCTGATCATCAAGTATCTTTTCCATGATCTCTTTTTATCTTCTGAAAACCTTCAGACGTGGAAAAAAGGACATAATTTGCCATGTGAGATAAAATGCCTTAAGATAGTTTTTAAATTATGAAAAATGCTGACTGAAAAGTAAAGACAGATTTTGAAATAATATATATTCAGAAATATTGGCAGCTTATCCTCTACTTGCAAATGAACAACATGGTAGGGGTTTGTTTGTGTTTCAAAGAGACAATTTAACAATATTGTTTCCCTGTTTTACTAGAAAAATTAACACCAGGTAGGCTCATAATAACATTGTTAATACATTCAGATCATCACCTAATGATATTAATAACCTGATTTGTATTGAAATATGAAACAAAGAAATATAATGAGAAACAGGAACAGCGAGTTTTACACATCAATCATAAAATACCACAGAATAATTTTTGTTATTCATACTCTTGTCAATTTTTTTCATTCGCATTCTTTCTTTCATTTACTGATCCTTAATTATATATCAGAATCTAAGATCAGTACTAAGCATACAAAATATATTAGGACAAAGTCCTTGAGCTCAAGGAATTCATAAGTTACCGGGGAGGAGTTTAAAATGAATTCAAAGCAATATGATAACTGCCATGTACAGTAATATTCATAAGGAGTTGGGGAAGCTGAGTAGAAAGAGAAAGATGAAGGGCACAGAAAATGTTTCATGGAGAAAATCATCTAGAATCAGATCCTGAAGAATGAGTAGATTACCATCAAAGGGATGAAAGACTCTTCGGAAAAGCCCCTGATGCTGGGAAAGGTTGAGGGCAAGAGGAGAAGAGGTCGACACAGGATGAGATGGTTGGATGGCATCACTGACTCAATGGGCATGAGTTTGAGCAAACTCCAGGAGATAGTGAAGGACAGGGAAGCCTGGTATGCTGCGGTCCATGGGGTCACAAACAGTCGGACATGACTGAGTGACTGAAAAACAATAACAACAGAAAGAAGTGATACTCTTGACAGTTTATAAACATTTCAAAATCGGCAAACGTTTTATTGTCACTGGAGTACAAAGTACAGAGAACTGCTGAGAGGTGAGCCCTACTCAGGAATTTGGGTTTGACTTCCATAGACAGTTGGATTCCAGAAGCATCTTAAGTAAGCATTACAGTCAGCTTGGTGTTTCCAAATGCTAGTTGGCTGTGGTATCGAGGAATAACTGATTGAAAATTACGGTGATACTACATTTGTAGAAGGAAGCAGACTAATCTGGATGTTGAACAAAAAAGGGCATCTCAGGATACTTCCCCAGTTTCTGACTTGAGGTTTTAGGGCATGATCGTACCACTAATCAAACTAGAAGGGTTAAAAAGAGGAAAAAAGCTTTCAAGAAGAAAGTCATGAATTATTGATCAGTATTCACCAATTACCTTCTGTGTTTAAGAAACCATGTTTTGCACAAGAATACACTGGGGTATAAGGAATGTCTTTGATTTTTTCTTTCCAGTCTAGAAGGGGAGTAGCATATATTTTAGCATGTAAAATTTCAGAATAGATATTTGTGCTTGCTAAGTTCTTCAGTCGTGTCCGACTCTGTGTGACCCTATGGACTGTAGCATACCAGGTTCCTCTGTCCATGGGGATTCTCCAGGCATGAATACTGGAGTGAGTTGCCATTTCTTACTCCAGGAGGGTCTTCCTGATGCAGGGATCAACCCTTGCCTTTTACATCTTCTGCATTGGCAGGCAGGTTCTTTGCTACTAGTGTCACCTGGGAAGCCCCCAGAATAGATATGATAGCTTCCAAATAGGTGGTAAACCCCAAATTTATTTGGAGAATGAGCAGATTTTATTTACCTTAAAAGGTGGGAAAGTAAGTAAATTTTGATAAGTGAGTAGAGGAAAATAAGTCTGAATGAATGGATTTTGCATTCAGGCAGAAGTCCTTTTTATTAATTTTTAATCAGAGGATAATTGCTTTTCAATGTTGTGTTAGTTTCTGCCATGCAACAGCATGAATCAGCAGTAGGTATACGTACGTCCCCTCCCTCGTGACCTCCCTCCCACCTCCCACCCCATCCGACCCCTCTTGGTTGTCACAGGGCCCTGGGATGGGCACCTTTCGGCATACAGCAAATCCCCACTAGCGATCTAGCTTACATATGGTAGTGTATATGTTTCAAGACTACCCTCAATTCATTCCACACTGTCCTTCTCCCATTGTGTTCACAGATCTCTTCTCTATGTCTGCATCTCCATTGTTGACCTGTAAATGGTTTCATCAGTTATTAATGTTAATTAATACGTGATATTTGTTTTTATTAGGCAGAAGTCTTGAATGGTGGGCAAAAATGGTATCCGAGAAAATAATTCTGCATTTTCTTATGGGTTAGGTAGCAAGAGGTTTCAGAGAAGGCAATGGCACCCCACTCCAGTACTCTTGCCTGGAGAATCCCAGGGACGGGGGAGCCTGGTGGGCTGCCGTCTATGGGGTCGCACGGAGTCGGACACGACTGAAGCGACTTAGCAGCAGCAGCAACAGCAAGAGGTTTGGTAAGATTAGTATGGCAGTGGTGGCTTAGGTGGTATTTTATGCAGTTAGTTGGAAGCAGGAATAACATTTAGACTATTAAAGTAATACAAGTAAGAGACATAGTGTATGTTAAAATGAGTTGACATTTCTCTTTTTAAAGGGTAATGATGCTTTCAGAATTCCAAGAAACTCATTTTAATGGAGTAAAAGAAATGGTAGTTAATAATTTACTTTTGCCAATATGATTACTCTGCCCCTTCCCCCAAATAATTTTTCTGTCAAATTGTAGGGGCAAATTTATCTCCACTTGTATTAAGGAGAAATGAAAAGAGGTATAGTGTACAGGTTTCAACATGTCTGAGAAAAATTATGTAACTGTGACAATTAGAAATTGAAGGTACCTGAGGATCATTTTATTTGGAACTTAATTTTACAAATAGCAACTGAGGAGGGAGCAGGTTTTAAATACTTGTCAGAAATCAAAGAATGACTTAGAAGCAGATTTGGGAATAAAATGAAACTGTTCCCTATCCAATCTTTTACTTTACCAATTTAGATCTGAGGTGGGGGAGTGGGGGTGGCAAGAGATACAAATAAAGGAAAAAGAAACCAAGGCGTGAAAACTGCCAAAGAATTCGAAATATTCAGTATGCGTGTGTTAGTCTGTCAGTCATGTCTGACTCTTTGTGATGCCAAGGACTGTAGCCTGCCAGGCTCCTCTGCCCATGGAATTCAGGCGGGAATACTGGAGTGGACTGCCATTCCCTTCTTCAGGGGGTCATCCCAACCCGGGAATCCAACCCGGTCTCCCGCATAGCAGGCCAGTTCTTTACAATCTGAGCCAGCAGGGAAGCCTGGTAAACATAGGCTTAAATTTGAAGATAATGAATAAAGAGGAATCCATCTGGCCCTTGAGATCTATGTAAACTTGCCCTGAACCTCACCCCTGTTCTACTGTAGGAATTTTTTTTTTTTTTAATATTATTTTATTAGTTGGAGGCCAATCACTTTACAACATTTCAGTGGGTTTTGTCATACATTGACATGAATCAGCCATATAGTTACACGTATTCCCCATCCCGATCCCCCCTCCCACCTCCCTCCCCACCCGACTCCTCAGGGTCCTCCCAGTGCACCAGGCCCGAGCACCTGACTCATGTATCCCACCTGGGCTGGTGGTCCGTTTCACCATAGATAATATACATGCTGTTCTTTCAAAACATCCCACCCTCACGTTCTCCCCCAGAGTTCAAAAGTCTGTTCTGTACTTCTGTGTCTCTTTTTCTGTTTTGCATATAGGGTTATTGTTACCATCTTTCTAAATTCCGTATATATGTGTTAGTATACTGTAATGTTCTTTATCTTTCTGGCTTACTTCACTCTGTATAATGGGCTCCAGTTTCATCCATCTCATTAGAACTGATTCAAATGAATTCTTTTTAACGGCTGAGTAATATTCCATGGTGTATATGTACCACAGCTTCCTTATCCATTCATCTGCTGATGGGCATCTGGGTTGCTTCCATGTCCTGGCTATTATAAACAGTGCTGCGATGAACATTGGGGTGCACGTGTCTCTTTCAGATCTGGATTCCTCAGTGTGTATGCCTAGAAGTGGTATTGCTGGGTCATATGGCAGAGGACAACCTCAGGGACCTCTGGGACAATGTGAAACGCCCCAACATTCGAATCATAGGAGTCCCAGAAGAAGAAGACAAAAAGAAAGACCATGAGAAAATACTCGAGGAGATAATAGCTGAGAACTTCCCTAAAATGGGGAAGGAAATAGCCACCCAAGTCCAAGAAACCCAGAGAGTCCCAAACAGGATAAACCCAAGGCGAAACACCCCAAGACACATATTAATCAAATTAACAAAGATCAAACACAAAGAACAAATACTAAAAGCAGCAAGGGAGAAACAACAAATAACACACAAAGGGATTCCTATAAGGATAACAGCTGATCTATCAATAGAAACCCTCCAGGCCAGAAGGGAATGGCAGGACATACTGAAAGTAATGAAAGAGAATAACCTACAACCTAGATTACTGTACCCAGCAAGGATCTCATTCAGATATGAAGGAGAATTCAAAAGCTTTACAGACAAGCAAAAGCTGAGAGAATTCAGCACCACCAAACCAGCTCTTCAACAAATGCTAAAGGATCTTCTCTAGACAGGAAATGCAGAAAGGTTGTATAAACGTGAACCCAAAACAACAAAGTAAATGACAACGGGACCACACCTATCAATAATTACCTTAAATGTAAATGGGTTGAATGCCCCAACCAAAAGACAAAGATTGGCTGAATGGATACAAAAACAAGACCCCTATATATGCTGTCTACAAGAGACCCACCTCAAAACAAGGGACACATACAGACTGAAAGTGAAGGGCTGGAAAAAAATATTTCACGCAAACGGAGACCAAAAGAAAGCAGAAGTCGCAATACTCATATCAGATAAAATAGACTTCCAAATAAAGGATGTGAAAAGAGACAAAGAAGGACACTACATAATGATCAAAGGATCAATCCAAGAAGAAGATATAACAATTATAAATATATATGCACCCAACATAGGAGCACCGCAATATGTACGGCAAACACTAACGAGTATGAAAGAGGAAATTAATACTACTGTAGGAATTTAAAATGCTGCCTAAGTTCCCATTAATTGAATTGTCATGGGAAGGGGGTAGGGGGACAGATACTCTGTTCTTAAACTCTTTCTCCTCATGTCTCCTGTTATCTCTTCTGCCCCATATTGATCTGGTTGTGACATTCATACTCTTCTTTGTCCCTTTCAAAAAAAAAAATCTTATATACATATATATATATATATATATAATGATCATGGTAGATTTTTTTTTCCATTTATTTTTATTAGTTGGAGGCTAATTACTTTACAATATTGTAGTGGGTTTTGTCATACATTGACATGAATCAGCCATGGATTTACACGTATTCCCCATCCCGATCCCCCCTCCCACCTCCCTCCCCACCCGATTCCTCTGGGTCTCCCCAGTGCACCAGGCCTGAGCGCTTGTCTCATGCATCCGATCATGGTAGATTTTATTGAAAAACTGAAGGCAGTAAGAGAGCTCATTGGCAACTGTCAAGACAAATAACAGTAGAATTTACATGTGTCCACTCCTCTTTAGCTTCCTTTCTCAGAGTGCCCCAATCTTTCTCGGTTCCTTTGTTTGTGATCCGTCTGGGTTTTCTCTTTTCTCTTCTTCTTTCTGGTTCTCCAGAACAGCAAGCACTCCATGCCAGACCCTCGCTCCATCCTTTGAAGCCTTTCTGGCAGCATATAGAGACCCTTGTGACAACTGCTGTCTTCCTAGGTAGCTTTCTGCTGCTGTGTTCTTCATCTTACTTCCAAACCAAAGAAAACATTTATTCTACAACTTCATATAGACATACCAATGAATGTCTGTATTATACAGATAAAGTGTTAGGAAATGGAACCACAGAATTGAACAGACCCCTGATCTCAAATAGAATAATAATAATAAAGATTTAGAAAGTCTCTTTCAATTTAATTAACAAAAAATGTGTATGTATTTAATAGCACAGGATCAAACTTGGAAATAATGAATTAATAGGAATATTTTTGTCCCTGAAATCTAAATGAATTTGCCCTGAACTTCAGCCCTATTTTGATATAGCAATTTGAAAGGTTGCCTAATGTTAATGAATATTTTGATTATTTCAGTCTCCTAATAATCCCATGGATTAGATTCAAGAGGTAGTGTGATTGATATTACTCAGATTCGTTCACCTTAAGATTTTGGGTTGGAATCCTTGCCAATACAAGACTAAGATTTCACTTTGAGAAAATACTCTCTTTGAGAAGAGAAATATTCTAAGGAATGATGCCTTGTACTATTCTTTCTTTAACTTTTCCTTTGATTTTTTTCCTTTGATTTTTAAATGGAAACTGAAATCCTAGTAGAGTTAATGACTGTTTTACCTATTTCAGTTATTCAAATAATGCATTTCTATTATATCCTGCACAAAGAACTAATGAGTATAAAACACACAAAAAGATCATAGCCATCCATCCATTTTTAGTTACTAAAGGGTCTACTGTGCAATATTATGATGAAGGTCCAATTAAAAGTAAGATCGTGCTGGACATTTTTTAAGAAGAAACTTCTTTCTCAGAGTTTATTTAACCATCAATTGATCTTAACTGGTACAAACAGCTGCATTAAGGAATTCCTTGACTTAGCGATTGATAAAATGCACCTACTGTTTAAATGCAAGAATATCTTTTCAGTGTCTAAATTAAAGATTTTAAAATTCAACATGAGATTATGTTACCTGAAGCTCTGACATTTGGGAATAGAGACTTCACATAATAATGAGTGGACTTATGTTGGGACATTAAGTCTGTAGACATAATGTGTACTTCTTCTGTGTCTGACTTTCATAAAGAAAATTGTTAGAGGGAATTAAGGAATATTGAATTCTTACATAAAAACAGGTACATTTTATCCTATTTAAAACTTAACCTGACCTGTAAGGTTGGCATTGCCATACATGTATTTGTATCTATGGAAACTGAAGTTTGGAGAGATTAAGTAGCTTGCTCAAGGTTAGTTAGATGGAATAAAGGAGCTGGAATTGCTTCCCAAATTGACTAATTTCAAAGTATATAGTATATCCATAAGAAAACCTGAACTCCAAGATTCTAACCTTATCATAAGGTATTTAAAATCTCTGATTAGACCTTCTTATTTTCAGGTGTAGATAATCTGTTATCAAATCTGTTATCAAATCAAATCTGTTATCAAGTATCAGTGAGAAAAATTAAATAAACAAATAAAACTAATGTTTCAAGGCATAGAGGTATCTTTGCCTTGCTTCTATATATACTGCTGATCACAGATTCTTCTACACAAAGCCAATAACCTCATAAAGTATTATCTGAAATTAACTACAGTAGAATTCATGAAGCTGGTCTCTGACTGGAGATACACTATATTACACATAATTTTTTTTTCAGTTACTATCAAGTTGAGGAGCTGGGAGTACCAGGTGTTTTGGGTTTCCTTTTCTTTTCCTGCATTGGCCTTCCCAAAGAATATAGAGAGGCCAATAGGTTGATGATGAGTAGCCTATTAGAGTATTGCATTTATGGACAGCCATATTTGGAAGGATATATAAATTTATTTTTTATTATGTTTTTAATGGTAGGGGTGTTATTTTATGTCAGGCATTTGTAAAGAATAGCATCCTATCCTAGTAGCTTATATCTAAAACTGTTTTTGTATATAAAGTAGGACCACAATTCATATACTCTTTCTTCTTTCTACCAAAAAATATGACACTGTTGTTCTTCTGTTTTGAGGCTAGAAATTATTGTATGAATGAGAGCCAGTGTTTTTTGACCATGAGGTTTGCCAGCCTCATTTTTCCTGACCATTACAAAAATTAACAGTCTATATTTTCTCTACATCTTATAGCATTCACATTAAGTTATCTGAAATATCCTTTAGCATCTGTACAGTGAAGCAAAACTGATACTGTGCCCTTTTGAACAATCCTTTCCAAAAGTAATAAACAAAAAATATTTATTTATTCAGTAAGTTTAAATGTACATATTAATAAATGTCAGAGTTATGTTACTTTTTCTCTGTTATTTTGTATCTCTTCTTTTTTGGTTTCCATGGTTTCTATAACTTAAGATGTGAGAATTCATCACACATTTTTGTTTTCCCGAAGTGAGGGTAAAGCAGATCTGTACTTTTTGTCCCAAATAAATGTTGATTGATGGTTATATTACTCGTGGCTCAGACAGTAAAGAGTCTGCTTGCAATGCAGGAGGAGATGCAGGTTCGATCCCTGTGTTGGGAAAATCCCCTGGAGAAGGGAATGCAACCCACTCCAGTATTCTTGCTTGGAGAAATCCATGGACAGAAGAGCCTGGCAGGCTACAGTCCCTGGGATCACAGAGTCAGGCACGACTGAGCAACTAACACACACACAGAATGGTTAGATTTACCAGGTAAAATATATGGTGCCAAGTAAATTTTAAATTTCAAACAAACAACAAATGATTTTTAGTATAAGTACGTCCCCCTGCAAGTTTGCATACTTATACTAAAATATGATTTTATTTTTAACCAAACTTCAAACTTAATTCAGTGTTCAGTACTTTAAATTGCTAAGTCTGGCAACCCCACCAATAATCTGATATTTGTAGAACTTTCCTGTTCATGGGAAAGCTATATTTATACATTTTTAAATTTTTTATACTATGAGAGTTTGTTTCTGGCTCAGATGGCTTTTATTCTTCCTCACTGATTTCCTTTTAAGATCATCATTGTTGCTTATTTACTGATGCCCTTTTGACTCATTTGGGGACAAAAAGTAAGAGGATGAGATTAATTTTCTCATTATCTGGAAGTCTGAAGTGAGTTAATTATTTATGTTATTTTATGCAGTTTTCAATTTAGCCCCTTAGGTGGTATGATTATACAGTTATCTCTTCGAGAATCTTTTCTTAACAAAAATCACCAATATTTTCTGTTGATACTTAGAACTGAGACCTTTATCAGTTTTTCATCCTCATTGTAAAATTAAACATTTAATAACATTCTACTTTCACTTTCACTGATATATTCTGTACTAAGTTACTATATGTGTCATTCTGTTTCAAAATAAATTTTACTACTATTCATTATATGTTTATGTAATCTGTGTTATATCATATGTTTCTGGCATCTTAGCTGGGAAGTTTTCAAAATTATAAAATAGTAGAAATTAATTTTTGAACTCTGCACACGGATATCTATCCCATCTGTAAATTACATCTTATTTTAAAATGTCAAAGGAGTCTCTCCTTGAGAAATGGAAATATGTACCCTAAAATATTGATTCAAATGCCACCCTCCACAATCACACAATCAGAGTTTTATCTAAAACTGTTACTTTACTTCCAAAGACTTATTCCTGAGAATTGTTCAGTAACAGAAATAAAATATTTTCCAAAATATTAAAAGAAAAAATTCCTTAAAGAAATAATTGCTCTAAATGTGTGAAAGCAGTTAAATAAATAAACAGTAGGCCTTAAATATCCTCTCTAGGATAAAACAAAACAAATAACCCAACAACAGCTACTTAAATCCAGTAAGAAGTTAACAATCGTGGATGGCTTTTAGTTTACGAACTGAAATCTGTAATCTTGGGAATTTACTGGAGCAGAACCTTATACATTTACACTTCGAACCATAATATAGATGGAACCATGTAACAGATTTTGAAAACAATTTCTTCCTCTGTGATTCAAGGTGAAAGAATTGCTTTGCTGTTTTATATAGAGTCCTCTGGTGATTCTAGTATATTTCCCCATATATATATACCCTTACTTTTAAGGAATTTAAATGCTTTCTGTAATTTCCTAATGGTACTTTCTTCATTGCTTATGGAATCAATTTACTTTATATTGTTCTTCATGATAAGTAGAAGCAGCTTAACATTGAAGGTATAAAGTTTGTATTTGTATTTGCACTAGATTATCGAGCTGCTGTTGAAGCCATTGATGGAGAAGGTATGACATTCTTACACCAAGGTGTTTGAATAAGATTAAACCAAAAGATAATAGAGTTTATCTCCAAAGGAATGCTTTCATTTATGTAAAATTACAAAGGAAAAAAAGGAGGCTGTGTTTTTTCATCATCTTTAACAAATGTCTTTGCATTTGATTTTTGTAAAAGAAAATAATTTTATTTTTCTCAGTTAAATTAGAAATCTTCTCATGCTGGACAATCAAATGACAATAATAAACAAAGGTTAGATAGAATATCATTCAACTGCCTGAGCACATGACCTCTTGAGATAACTATGATCCCATATAAAGTCCACTCTAATGAGTTCTAGCCATTTATGGTTTTAGATTGAACCTTAATTTCACAGAAGTCAAAAGTAAGGTGCCCTGTTCTCTGCAGTTTGATGATCACTCTAACTAAAGGTGGGAGCTGCTTGTGGGTGAGTTGCTAAATGCCCTATGAAACCCATGCCTTTAAACAGTTAATACTATACTACATCAGAGCCCACTGTCCACATTTTCATTCCAACTTTGCTGCTTGTAGAAAGAACTGAATAGTGTAACATATCCCTACTTCAAATTCACTTACCTGAGAATAAAGGAACAGGAAAGAGATAAATATTTGTTCTGTGATCAGAGAATTACAATCTTCACTCAGTCTGAACTTTTATGGATGAGATTGTCTTAAAAAAGGGTCAACATGGTGGGACTGCAAAGAGTCAGACACGATTTAGCAAGTGAACAGCAAGTAATGATGGGACTTAGATTTACCCTTTTTGGTCCTTCACTACCTTGAACTCTTTTTCCAGGTTTTCTGTTTTTATTTGTTGTAGTCCTATTTTAAGTTTTCCCATTCTTAGAAGAATATTTAATGTATAAAAACAGAAATGAAAACGACTGTGCCTGTCCATTTGCTTATGCTGACTCTTGCCCTCATGTCGCCCTCAGGCACTGAAGGGGCAGTTTTCGGGCACTCTGTTGAGACACCTCACATCCGAGCAGAACCCTCCCAAGACCTCAGGTAAGTCCTGGCCTCTACACCTGTGCCACAGTTTCCATCACTGGTGATGGCCCTTGACATATAAAGAACCGAAGTAGAAAATATGCTACAAAGCTGTATAAGGAGTTGATGTTCCCTGTCTACATGGCAAATAGATAATCAGCCATTTGATAGAGCACAAGAACGTGTGAGTTACTATTCTATCCTTCTGTGTATGTTTCCTTTACAAATGTACAGTGGATATAAAATAAATATATCAGACAGGAGAAGTGTGGAAAAAGAAAAGAAAAGGCGGTTATGGAGGGTGTTGACAGGAGGACTAATACAAATAGGGATTTCAGAAAATCTGATGTAGATAATGAAATATATGGCACATAGAGGCATAAAAAAGGGGGAGGCAGACAATGAGAGAAAGCTATAAATAGTCAGAGAAGTAGAGGGAAATACAGAAACCAAAGTAAACAGCCATCAGTAAAAGGCAGAACTTAACTGCCCTATGATGGACTCCTTAATCTTATATATTTGGTGAAATAAGCTCTGTCTGTCAGTTTGAGAAGACAATTTTGTAGTGTATTCTCCCCAGGATAATCATGGCAATCATTGATAAAAGTTAAAATACTAAAATCTAGTCTATTGTTTAGATAAGATAATAACTCATCTATTGTTCTTAATTCAAGAAATAAGTTATATTCAATATATATTATATAAATTGTATATAAAGCTATATATATTATATATAACTTGCAGTGGTATATATTGTATATTATATATATTTGCAATATATACATATATTAAAATTATTATACCTTAAACCAATACAATATTATATTAAAAAAAATAATATTTTCTATCATTAATTTCAAATAGGTAAATAGCATACTGGACTTCCCTATAACCCAGATGGTAAAGAATCTGCCTGTGATGCAGGGGACCTGGGTTCAATCCCTGGGTCGGAAGATCCCCTGGAGAAGGAAATGGCACCCCACTCCAGTATTCTTACCTGGAGAATCACATGGACAAAGGGGCCTGTGGGCTACACAGTCCATGGGGTCACAAAGAGTCAGACACGACCAAGTGACTGACACACACAGATAGCATGCTAACGTGCATTTCCTATGATATGAAAAAAGACAACCTTACTGATATTAAAAATAAATTACATATTTAAAATCATTTTTAAAGCCAAATTAAAATACTAACCTGAGAGAGAGTCTTTGTCTTGAAAACACAATATTGAGCAACTCATTTTATTTCATGAAAAGCAGGCTCAGCCCTTCCTAGGTGGACGAGTGGAAAAAATACTCAAATAAAATTAGAAAAATGAAGTTGAAAAATGTTAATGAAAAATGTCACACTTTTACAACAGTAAATTTTGCAGCCCTTATATTTCTGTGATAAAAGTCCTTTAAAAATGTGGTTTCTCACTACGTGAGTAGCACAGATTTAAACAGCTAGTTAATAACAGAGAAAGTGGGCCTCTTCATGTGATCAAAGTATTTTTAATAAGACAAATATGAAAATTATTTACTTTATACTGAACCAGAAGGATTTAGGAGTTTGAAGAATATGTGAAAACAGTGTCTCATAGTATGTTATAGTCTTGATTTATGATTCTATTCTCAGTTGGCAACTCAACATTTTTGTATAAATTATTTTTTCCTTTTCTACTTAAGAAGGTTGTGTTCCCACCAGAACAGGATCAACATATTCCTTGTTTATCTTTAGTTCAGAAACAGCCAGGCACTCTCTCACACATAGTAGTGTTGTAATAATTTGTTAATTAGTAAAACTGAATAATGATTATACTAAATGCCTACGTATAAGGAGTGTAGTATCATTTGTTATTGTATTACTAAGATACATGTGACTAACATTCAGTCAAGTTCAGTTCAGTTCCTCAGTCATGTCCAAGTCATGCCAGGCCTCCCTGTCCATCACCAACTCCCAGAGCTTGCTCAAACTTATGTCCATCAAGTCGGTGATGCCATCCAACCATCTCCTCCTCAGTCGTCCCCTTTTCCTCCTGCCTTCAATCTTTCTCAGCATCAGGGTCTTTTCCAATGAGTCAGTTCTTCGTATCAGGTGGCCAAAATATTGGAGTTTCAGCTTCAGTATCAGTCCTTCCAATGAATATTCAGGACTGATCTCCTTTAGGATGGACTGGTTGGATCTCCTCGCAGTCCAAGGGACTCTCAAGAGTCTTCTCTAACACCGCAGTTCAAAAGCATCAATTCTTTGGCACTCAACTTTCTTTATAGTCCAACTCTCACATCCTTACATGACTACTGGAAATTCCTACTTTTTTGAGCTGTGTTTTATCACGGATACCAGAGTTTCATTCAATAAAAATTTTAATTACTAAGTTCTAAAAGAAGCATTTCTTTTTTTGCCTCTAACATTTTAGTAATTATGTACTCATTTCCCAAATTTCATTATGAAAAGCCTATTGCCAAAAAAGGAGTAAGAGCCAATTGCTATTTTAATTACCTTGCTGACATGTCTCAACTTTCATAAGTATGGATGTGAATTAAATTATAATTAGTATATCATGTTTCTGGCTCTTATTTTCTAATTATTCATAAATTATTTAAACACTGAGCCTAGCTAGACTTATCTGCTAGTGCTAAAAGCAGATTGGCAGCCCTCAAGATGAGTGGTACTGATCTAAGTTCCAAAACTGAAATAGAAGCAAAGCACTATAATGCTGGCAGTGTTCAATTATTCATCTGTGTACTGAAGATTAAAAGCAGTGTCTGGGAAGATCCTTACAAGCCCTGCTGGCAATTTCCCTTTCAGGGCAATAAGAACTGCCCTTAGCTGACACCTAAGTCTCATCAGCAAGGTGACATTGATCGACCAAGTAAATGTGTAATTTATGGGGTAAGAAGTTATGCTGTCTTTGATTTTGTTTTTGTCAAGAGTAAAAGACTAGAAAGAAACATTTCAAAAAGTTTATTATAGAGTTTAGGTAATATTTTGGTGTGGATATGTTGTAGGTTGCTATAATTTATTTACTCAACAGCTGTTTGATGATTGCTTAATATGTGCCAAGGTCTTCACTAGTCTTCATGTGACTTTTAAATATACATACATAGAGTTTCTTTATTTGTTTTTTATATCAAGTGATAGTGGTTTTTGGCAGGGACATATTTGTTAACTAAACAACAAATAGTCATTAAGGACATCATAGTCTATTTGCCTGAAATAATCCAAGTATAAATGTTCTTTTTCTTTTTTCTTTAATTAATATGTAGCTAAATTATTGCAGTTCAATAGAATTTCTGCAGTCTTTGGTGAAAAGTGATAAAATGTATAATGTAATGCCCATTGTCCAAGGATTGTTTGGATCTGCATTCTCTTAACTTATCACTGTTACTATCTTACCGCTTTAGGCTACCCCGAGCTTTCTCTAGCTGCAAAGCACATGGTTTCTGTCTTCATATTTGTATTATTTCCTTCCCATTTGCACACCCTTTATGGTCCCTTCCGGCAGATCAGATAAAACAAAGCTTCAGTCATCATTTCTTCCAGTTCAAGAATAAGGCAAGAATCTAGACTTTGAATCAGTAAAATGAGTTAATATTTAATGATAGAATTGGGCTCTTTTCGTCATTTCCATTCTCATATGTATATAATTTAAAACAAAAATGTGAGGTTGACAGGCTACTAATTAACCTCTGGAAACATGGAACTTTAATTTGCATCATTCTTGTGTTCAAGGAAAAGCCACCAGTTATTAAATGTTATGGGTTTTTTCCCTGAGAGAATTTGTCAGTAAAGAGGTAAAATACTTTGCTGGTATTTTTCTACCTATGAGAAAAAAAAAATGTGATGATGAAGTAGTGTTTTTCTCCTCTCCACTTCCCTTCCCCATACCTCTCCTCTCTTCTCTTTTCTTTTCTTCCCTCCCTCTCTTCCCTCCCTCCTTCCTTTTGTTCTTTCATTCTCTGTATGTATTTATATATTTGTTTAGAATTAGTAGCAGATGTTCATGAGATGCTTCCCTTCACTTGAGAACTGGGAGTAATGATTGACAGAGGGACTTGTTTGATCTAATTTTCAGGAAGAGACCGTAAAGCGTGTGCAAATGGGCAGGAAACGATACAAATGTGATAACAGAAACCATGTCCTTTGCAGCTAAAGAAAACTCAGGGTAGCCTAAAGTGATAAGACAGTAACAGTGATGAGATAGTATAAGAATATATGTTCAGGTCACAGTTTGCATTGTATTATTTTTTCTTAAGACACTTTTCTGTTCAATTCCCCATTTATTTCATCCTTGAAATGGCAAATAATGAATGCCAACTCTATCTCTGGTACTGTGTTAAATATTTAGCAAGAACAAGATACATCATACTCAAGTTCTGCTTAAGTTTGCATTTAGTAATTGCATCTTACAACTTAGAGTAAGAGAAGTCTGAATCATTTTCTCAGAATGTTGAGAATTCTAGAGATCTTGACCACTCATTTTCAAATTTGAGAATTGCAGAACACCTTAGAAATAAAATCTTGTTACATTTTTGGTATCTAAACACCAAAACTGAATAGCTTGGAAAATACAGGCAGAGGAATGACTTCAGTTCAGCATTAATCCTTCTCTCTGCTATAATCCATGACTACCCACTATGAAAACTCCTCTGCAGTCCATTATTGTGATTACTATAATGCTATAAAAATGAACACAATTGTTCTTCACTAATTCCAGAGACTAACAACATAGAAATTCACAAGTTCTTCTAATACATGTAGGCTTCAGTTTTCAACAGGCCTTTTAGAAAGTATTTTGTAGTAAAATGAATAAGTTGTAATAAGTTATATAAAATGAATAAGTTATGTTGTAAACTTTCCTCAGTGAAAGCTTGAAAATTTCAATAGAGAAGAAACTCAGGGTATCATTTATCTGTTGATATTCTGTTGCGAAAAGTCTACTTATATCCAGGTTTAGTCTGATTCCAGTCTCCTAATCTGAGTCCAGGGCATTCTAAAGGGATTCTAGGCTAGTTTGAGAAGTGGAGGGCAACTGGAGAAAAATCATTCCAACCAAAGACTGAAATTGTAAATGATATAAATTCTTTTTCCTTATGATTTCTGGGCTTTAGTTTTGTTTCCAAGGTTTCCCTTTTCTAGATTTGAATTTCTTCTAATTTTATTGTTTATTTTGTACACTAGCTTATTTCTTATATATTTCTTTTATATTTTGAGTAAATAAAATGGGAAATTATGTTCTGAATTTTCTTCCAGTTTTCCATTGGAAAATAGCCTCTAATTTATTCATATTTATATTTTTAATATATAAATCTAGAAATTATTCCTACAGAGTTTGTTAAGTATCTAATGTTATTTCTTCTGTATGGAAAGTCAACATATTAAGCATCATTTACTAAATAACCTCATATTTTCCACCCCAAAAGGACTGCTACAGCTTGTCAAATATTAACTTCTCATATATACTTGCCATTTGTTTTAGATTGTATTGTGTTTCATTGACCAAATTTTCTATTTATAATTTTGATATCATTTTAATTAAAATACCTTTATATTAAGTTCTAATTTTAAAAGGAGAGTCTCCTACTTTACCTTTGTTTAACAAATCTGATAACTGTCATACATATTTTTCCTCTAAAAATATTTTGACATAAAGTTTTGTTTCCAGAGACTCTACTGAGATTCTTGTTGGAATTTTATTACATATGTTTATTATTTAGACATATTTGAATTTTCATAATATGGAAGCAGATATAAGTTTATCCAGAAATACCTAAAACTCTTGAATTTTGAGGTAAACTATTAGTATCAGATGTATTTCCTAGATACTCCTTTCCTGGAAATATTGTAAAATATAGACTTTGAATAATATAACATTTATGTTAATATTGTGATTTAGTAACAGGAATTACATATTTTTTCAGTATTCCTGTATGTCATTAATATCTGTATTATAATAGTTAATAATCGTCAAACATTATCATCAATTAACATTTTTTTATTTAGATTTTCATAGCCCACAGTTTGATAAACTTTGCCCCCCAAAACTGGATAATCTTATAAGTTCTGTGACCACACTTTCTTTCCCACAACTTACTACAGAAATTCTCAAGCATTCTACCTGCTGTTATTAGTCACTCAGTCGTGTTGGATTCTTTGCGACCCCATGGACTGAAGCCTGCCAGGCTCCTCTGTCCATGGGGATTTTCTGGGTAAGAATACCGGAGTGGGTTGCCATGCCCTCCTCCAGGTGATCTTCCCCACCCAGGGACTGAACCCAGGTCTCCTGCATTGCAGGTGGATTCTTTACCACTGAGCCACCAGGGAAGCCCATACTAGTGTTAAGGGTATTTTACAGAAAACACCTATACCCCCAGCTAGATTCTTCTAGTATCATTTTTCTCTATGTCTTTAATTATGTATACATTTCAACTATCCATCCACCAATATATCTTATTTGTATTCATTCAAGCATAAGTTGTGTAAATCTGTACACTTTTCCTCATTACTTCAGCATGTACATCATTAACTAGCATTGAAGATCACTTACAGTTTCTTTCCTTTCACTGTAAGGTAATTAAGCAATGATATTCACAAAGCCTAAATGCTTATTTGCTGGGTTTTGAAAATGCATACACTTGTGTAACCCAAAATTTTGTCATCACTCCAGAAAGTTCCCTCATCTCTTTCCTGGTAAATCCCCACCATGACCCACCAGAAGCAAACTCTACTCTCCTTTTTTTTTAAACTCTGTATTAGGGTAGACTGATTTAGTACTAACATAAATTGATCATAGAAGATGTACTATTTGTTAGATTTATTTCATTCCACACAGTGTTTTTGTGATCTATCCATGATATTGTCTGTATCCTTTCTTCTTTATTGCTGATTGGCTGTATGAACATACAATATTTTATTTATGCATTTTCCTAATTGAAAGATGCATGGGATGTATCTAGCCATGTTCAGTTTTATATAAAAATGCCAGAACTTTCCAAAGTGGTTGCATCATTTAACTCTTTGTCAGTGAAATTTCAGTCAACAGTCAAGCTAAGAAGAATTAATGAAAAGAAATCTTATTCAAGCCACACTAAAGATTATAATTCAAGAGATAGACTCTCAGAAGCCCTGAGAGCTGTTCTGTCTGTTAGAAGGGGATGGCTCAGTCATGTATTTTCAAGACACAGGATATACTGATATTTTACACAAAGTTCACCAAAGACTAGTAGTCCAAGTAAGTATAGTACAAGGGCCTTCCTTGGTGGCTCAAATGGTAAAGATCCTACCTGCAGTGCAAGAGACCCAGGTTCGATCCCTGGGTCAGGAAGATCCCTTGGAGAATGGAATGGCAACCCACTGCTGGTATCTCAGTTGGTAAGGAATCTGCCTACAATGCAGAAGACCCTGGTTTGATTTCCTGGGTTGGGAAGTTCCCCTGGAGAGGGGATAGGCTACCCACTCCAGTACTCTTGGGCCTTCCTTGTGGCTCAGCTAGTAAAGAATGCACCTCAATGCGGGAGACCTGGGTTCAATCCCTGGGTTGGGAAGATCCCCTTGAGAAGGGAAAGGCTACCCACTCCAGTATTCTGGTCTGGAGAATTCCATGGACTGTGTAGCCCATGCGGTCGCAAAGAGTCAGACACTACTGAGTGACTTTCATTCATTCACTCACTCACCGGTATTCTTGTCTGGAGAATTCCATAGACATAGAAGACTGCCAGCTATAGTCCATGGGGTTGCAAAGAGTTGGTCACACTGAATAACTAACACTTTCACTTTTCACAAGCATAGTACATGGGGAGCAGCAAGGCATTATGACCTCCTACAGATATGGGGAAAGTGTTATTCTTTTAAGAGGTTACATAGCTAGTGTCAGGAGAAGGAAAGATCTTCCTGTGGAGCAGGCATTCCCACTTTGAGTTGCTCTGGTTAACATGAGGCATAGATGTACATTGCACATTAGGGGCAGAGGGAGGAGGCCCAAGATAAGAGAGAGAATTTTACTTTTAAATGTTCTTGTCCTTCTTTAAAATACAAATTTTATTTCATCATCTTCCATCAAATATGAAAGAGAATTTCATGTTTCACAGATTCACTAATATTTAGTATTAGCAATTGTATTAATTCAAGCCATTCTGGTGGCTGTTCTGTGGAATTTCACATTATTAATTTGTTATTACTTGATAATTAATATTCATATCAATCACTTTTTCACGTACATATCGAACAACCATGTATATCCTTAATGAAGCATTTATTCAAATTTTTCTCCATATTTTAATTTGTTTTTGTATTTTTATCTCTGAGCTGGATGATTATTTATATATCTAAAAACTAGTCCTGTGATGTTACCCCTCAATATAGGGATTGTATATGCATTTTATTGATGGTAATTTTGAAAGGCAGATTTTCATCTTGAAGATATCTAATGTATAATGCTAAACATTTACTAGTTACTGCTTTTTGTGGCCTAAGAATGTTTTGCCTACTCCCAAGTCACAAAGATGCTTTTCTTTAAAAGCCTTATTTTTTAGCTTTTAATTTTGATAACTGTGTGGCATAAATTGAGGTTTATTTTGTCCATATAGAGATCAATTTTTCCAGCACCATTTGTTGAAAAGACTTTGCTTTTTCTCATTGAATCACTTTATTGACTTTATCAAAACTCAGAAGCTCATACATGTAACTATTTCTGGGTCTCTATTTGATTCTGATTTTCTATTTGTTATCCTTATGTCGGGTCAGCACTGTCTTATTTGCTGTAGCTTTGCAATAGTTTTTAAGTTCTCCAACATTGTTGCTCTTTTTTAAAGATTGCTATGAATATTCTAAAGTATCTGCAGTAGCTAAATAATCCTGATAAAATTACTCAATCACACTAAAATTCAAAGACTTTCTAGGTAAAATATAGATTATTAGAGTGCTGATATTGAGTGCAATGGAGACCAAACATGTAAATTAAAGTTTTTCAGAAATATTTTCATTTCTTAGTAGAGTACATTTCACCGTGCTGGTGGGATGGTTAAAAGATAATCCATGTAAAGTTTTAAGTATAGAATAAGTTCCCAGTACTAGCTTTTAGTATATTACTCTAAATAGATGGCTAACAAACTAATAGAGAACAGATTTAATGATGTTTTGCAATGAATAAAATCTTTTATATTTCAGATGCTCTGTAATTTTATTTATTAGGCAACTGAGCCTCAGTGAGGTTAACTGGATTTTAAATTTCTAGCGCAATCTGTGAGATTTTTATTCAAAGGCCTGTGTTTAATTTTTTCATTAGATTGATACAACTCTTGCATGGAATAATTGTGTCAGTGAGTTTATACCTGAATTTCCTATACTGCTTCTTGGAAATAACTTATATTACTTTATAGTATGCAGCCACACTTTCAATAAAAGAAATTCTTTTCTATATCCTGCACTTTATAATACAGCCTCTAGAAGTACCCAACTTTCTAGTAAAGACCTGTGAAAATATTATTTACAAAATAGTCAATGAAATATGTTCTTACACAATCATTAAATACTTTTCATAAGGTGCTATAACTGGTAATATCATGTCTACATTTTATTTTTTTACTTTAAATTTTGTACATCTACTTGTTCTATAATGTTTTTTGGATAGTTGGAATTATGATACTATGCTTACTTGATTTCAGAACATTTTAAAAATGCCTCATGCGTAAATGCAAAGATCATTTTCTTGTTGTTAGAACTCATTAAGTTTAACACTTGCATTCTAGATGAAAGTATGGAGCAAATTTATACACTGCTTGTGAAAAATGTGTTTTTTCCCTATTCACCAAGTGAAAGACCTAGAGATGATGTGCAGTTTTAGTTAGGTAATGTATCTAAATGTAAATGTAAGTAGACTTGTAATTATTACTATTAACACCGGATGATTCAGATTAATACATACTTCTGTAAATGCTCACAGTGAATCTGTACTGCTCACAATGGTGTTAATTTGAAGATTTTGGGTCTCCATATACATTGTGGCAGGAGAAGGAAATGATAACCCACTCCAATATTCTTGCCTAGAAAATCCCATGGACAGAGGAGCCTGACAGGCTATAGTCCTTGGGATCACAAAGTGTCAGATATAACTAACACTACCTATACATTGTGGTTGTAATATGAAATTTTTGCTCCCCCAAGTTTAACTTACTTGCTTATGCTAAACAGTCAGGCAAGCCCATAAAAAATAGTTTGCAGCTTATTTTATTTTCATGTTCATAAGAAATATTTGACTACCACATGTGTTCCTTTGAAAATAGAATTATGAAATCCTCCAAATAGTCTAATAAAATTTTAATATATACTCTACCTGCATATTTTCCATAATTAAAGTTCATAATGTATATTATTCATCTGAATGATGGATACTATATAAAACAGTGCTTTTTTAATAAAAATTTATATCATTTCTTAGTGATCACTACTTTTAATTTTATCAAGCTTAGCAAAGCATACAGTGGAAATCTATTTAATTCAAAACCTTAATCACCTCCAGAACCTGAAGGATTTATCCATACTGTAAAATTGTCATTTTTTAATGTTTTATGTACCACTTGGTAAGTTATTGGAGAAGGAAATCGCAACCCAATATGTATGATATATATCATAGCAAGTATACTGGCTTTCCTGGTGGCTCAGGCGGTAGAGTCTGCCTGCAATGCGGGAGACCTGGGCTTGAGCAGGTATATATGTACTCCTGGAGAAGGAAATGGCAACCACTCCTGTGTTCTTGCCTGGAGAATCCCAGGGACGGGGGAGCCTGGTGGGCTGCTGTCTATGGGGTCGCACAGAGTCGGACACGACTGAAGCGACTTAGCGGCAGCAGCAGCAGCATATGTACTCCTTGATAAGTTTTTTTAATGTATTTTATATTATATATATCATATAGCATGTTTTCTGTATCCCTTGACCCCTTGATAAGTTTTTAATATATATGGCAGGTCAACCCACTCCAGTATTCTTGCCTGGAAAATTCCATGGAAGAAGAACCTGGTGGGGGATGAGTCACACAGTGTTGGACATGACTGAGCACATGCACACACATATTGTCTTGGGGTACAAAATTAGCTTCATAAGAAATGAAAATATTCCCCTAAAACTTTAATTTGCATGTTGGGTCTCCATTGCACTCAATATCAGACACCAGGTCCCAGTCTATTCAGCTCTGTGGGGGTTGCCTCATCCCACCAAGACGCCTGCACTGCCAAGGCATCTGGGCTGACACTTGGTCCTTGACAGCCTCATGATCCAACTGGCAATTCCCAAGATGTTCTCCCTAGCGTCACCAAGTCCTCAGTCACCGCAGGTCCCTAGTCCTTTCTCCTTTGAGCATCCATGGTCTCTTCTTCTCAGTTATCCTGAAATAGCCCTCTCTCCTGAGATCTCTAACACCTAAAGAAGGGCCCACAACCTTGGACATGACCTCAGGTAGCAGAATACAGAGAGCCATTCAAGACCAATTCTGTTCATTTCTCTTCAAATCTTCTCTAGCCTGTGAATCAAGAAAACAGTTCTCCAACTAGTGAAATAAACAACGAGGTCTCATGGACATGGTTTTCTCCTCTGTTTTTATTTATGTGCTGAATCATTTTCAACACAATAAATAGCTGGGTTTTTTTTTTTCAACTCAAAATGTTTATAACATTATAACAGTCTATCTGCTCTGTTATCCACAATGTATGGCAAAGGATGATGTTTAATGAATGGGGGGATGGCTTAGGGTGCAAGGAAATGGGACAAGGGAGGAAATCCTGTTATATTTCAAAATACTATCCTACTACATTCTTATTTCCCTGGATCAATTTAAGAAATTTCTTACAATCCTATAAGAAAGCAGGCATATTTAGAGAAGATAAAACTGAATCTTATTGCTGCTGGCTCACTTTCCTGATCCCAGATCTGGTCAGCTCTCCATCTTTACTGCTTCTTTGAATTGTTGTTGTTGCTGAATCATTCAGTCCTGTCTGAGTCTTTGCTTCTTTGAATAGGGTTCCGCTAAGTCAGGGCTAACAAAACACTCTAAGGCGACACTGGCAATGAGTTCCTAAGGTGAAGACAATAAACATTTTTTAAAATTAAATAATTTGAAATTCTAATTAAATTATTAATAAAAAATTAGAAATTCTAATTAAATAGTTAGAAATTAAAGAATGCTGAGCACCGTAGAATTGATGCTTTAGAACTATGGTGTTGGAGAAGACTCTTGAGAGTCCCTTGGACTGCAAGGAGATCCAACCAGTCTATCCTAGAGGAAATCAGTCCTGAATATTCATTGGAAGAACTGATGCTGAAGCTGAAACTCCAATACTTTGGCTACCTGATGCGAAGAACTGACTCATTGGAAAAGACCCTGATGCTAGGAAAGATTGAAGGCGGGAGGAGAAGAGGATGACAGAGGAAGAGATGGTTGAATGGCATCACCAACTCAATGGACATGAGACTGAGCAAGCTCAGGAAGTTGGAGATGGACAGGGAAGCCTGGCGTGCTGCAGTCCATGGCGTGACAAAGAGTCCGACACAACTGAGTGACTGAACTGAAATGAGCTAGTAAGGATGAGAATGGAAAAACTCAAAAGCCCAGAAGTGAAGTGAAGTGAAGTCATTCAGTCGTGTCCGACTCTGTGACCCCATGGACTGTAGCCTACAAGGCTCCTCTGTCCATGGAATTTTCCAGGCAAGAGTACTGGGTGGGTTGCCATTTCCTTCTCTAGGGGATCTTCCTGACCCAGGGATCGAACCAGGGTCTCCCGCATTGCAGGCAGACGCTTTTCTGTCTAAGCCACCAGGGAAGTCCCCAAAAGCCCAGAAGGACTTAGTATATTTTAATGTGCTAGTAGAAATATGGTAAAAAAAAATGTTCACACTTAATAGAGATATTTTACTGTCAACTATAAGTATCCCACTCCCTTATCCTTGCAAACTAAACCATATCAATTATTTGACAAAATAACCCCAAGTTCATCGAGTTGTGTTTCCTTAGTTGTCAGACTTATAATCTGTTTCCGGACATTAATCCATGTTAGTTAAATTCTTACCTGACTTCTGTTTCAGTGGTTCAATCATGTCCAAATGTGCCTAATTACACTTAATGTTATAGGTAATTACCAAATAGAAACAGTAATGGTCTCAGATGCACCATTTAAGATGGAGTTTATTTGGGGGTGTATCACGTAAATTTACATTTAAACATTCAGATTTTGAAATTTAGATACTATGTACAAAGTATAAGGATTATGAATCAAAAAACTTATGAGTAATTCTTTTTGAAGTTTGCAAATATTCTATGAAAACGTGTGATTTGTGTTTAAAGAAAAACCAAACAGACATTTCATATATATATATATATATATATATATATATATATAAAACATCAAGGGCTTTCCTGGTATATATATATATATAAAACATCAAGGGCTTTCCTGGTGGCTCAGATGGTAAAAAATCTGCCTGCAGCGCAGGAGACCCAGGTTTGATCCGCGGTCAGGAAGATCCCCTGGAGAAGGAAACGGCAACCCACTCCAGTGTCCTTGCCTGGGAAATCCCATGGACAGAGGAGCCTGGTGGGCTATAGTCCATGGGGTTGCCAAGGGTTGGACATGACTGAGTGACTAATACTTTCATATAATCAAAACCTGCCCCCTCCAGGGATTTTGTGAAGATATCCCAAAGACCCAGAAATCAAAGTTTCAAAGTTTCTCTGGTGAATGAAAAAATGTTTAAAGCATCAAAATCACTTCTAAATGCTGGCTCTAGTCCTTCAATATCACTTTCAAGTCTTTAAGTTCAACTTTACTGAGAGAGAGAGAGCTGATCTTCAGTGCTCAAACTATTCCATGAGGTTCTCTCTGCACATCTGTTCTGAGTCTGTAACCTCAAAGGAGACCAGTTACTCTGGGTGATGGTGAAGGTGAGCCTGAAGGAACTTTTGTTCTGAAGTCCCGTGGTCAACAGAACGTAGGCAATCGCAGCCCCAGAGCAGAGCTATTATCCAAAATGACCCACTCCAGGATAAGATCTCTTATCACACTGAGTGCTTTTTATGACTATTTTCTTGCTTCTGTATTTTACTTCCATTTGCTCTTTCTCTAGGTTTATATTTGAAGATAATTTTGAAATCCCTTCCAACTATCCTTTTTGCAGCCTATCTAAAACACTTGTGTCTCACCCCTCATTTAATTTTTCTTTCTCAGACTAATGTCATTCATTCTGAGGACATTTTCTTGGGCTAATAGAGGTCAGTTGATGTAGGAATAATCTTATCTTCATTTTAACTAATTTCTAGAACTGTAAAGAGCCCTTTGAGAATTCGTTAGTTTACAGAATTTTGACTGGGCACACTTGAAAGTTCTCAATAGTAAATATTTTCGTTAAAACTCATCTTAGCAAGGCAACTCAGGGATACTTACATGCTAACTTGCTACAAATTTACTGCTTAAAACTCCATCATTAATACTGAAAATGTATAAAAGATTTAAACTGGTAAACTTATCACGACCTACTTTTCACGGGCATTGTGAAGGGAAACAACACAGGAAACTTACTAAATCGTTATACAAATGAGACTAAAGAATCAATGCTAACAATTGAAGAATTTCATAAAGAGCCAAAAAATAGAGGATACAATACAAAATCTTCGTAAAACCCATTTTAGATTTTTTTTTTTTAATGGCAGGCATTGGTATTTATGCCTGCCTGTTTGTTTTAGTTGACTAGCATTATCTTTTCAATATTAAGGTTTTAGGAATTTTGTTTTTGTTAATTTTTTTTTAGGCTGGAATCACCAACCAGGTCCTTGATAATGGAAGCTCCTCGGGGGGTCCAGGTGAGTGCTGCAGCTGGAGACTTCAAGGCCACCTGCAGGAAGGAGCTGCATTTGCAGTCCACAGAGGGGGAGGTAAGTTCTGAGGAGCAGACACTGGCCCCTTAATCTGGGGGCAGGGGGTGCATTTGCTTCTTATCATATTACAAACATATGATTCCAGGGGAAGCATAAGGGACTACTTCATAAGATCATAAAAGGGTTCAAATTATGAAAATATGAATACTTCTTGAATATGAGACTGGTTAAACCAAATATTATTTTCATAAGTCAAAGGTTTTTTTCCTACTGAACTATATTCATTCATAAGTTGATTGTAAGTTGGGCATCTAAGTTCCTGCAATTTCAAGATCGACAGATGAACAAAACGAGCACCAAGATAATACCCAGAATGAAGGCGATCTTTGCTGTCTTTGTTCTGCGTTGGTCTTCAAAAAGTTTTTCCACAAAGTGCTTTGAAAGTTCATGTGTTTGTTTCGGTAGAAAGAGGACCTATGTTTTTCTAAAGTTTCACGCAGTTATTTCTTAGATAAGGAGATACATGATGGTCTTCTTCCATGTCACTTTACTTCACCCAAGCGTCTGTTTAAAGTCAGTTTTCCTCATTCCGTTAAAGAACCTTGCTTTCTCTCACTGCCTGATTTAAAGAACCCTTTGTCTTCGGCCTTCCACTCTTTACTGGAACGTGATAGGCACATATTTATTTGTCTACTTTACTTGTTATGTACATCGTGACCATTATGTGTGCAGAATCACATTTTTGTCCATTTTGGAAAGTCCTCAGCATTATGTATTCAGATATGCCCTCTCCCCTTTTTCTCTAACTCTCTATAGGCCTTTTTCAGAAGCTCTGAATATAAGTCTTTTCATTCTCTTAACCTTCCACATCCCTTAGCCTCATCTTCATTTCTATTTCTTTATTACCCTGTGCCACACTCAGCCTGTTTATTCAGATCTACATGCCCCAGTTCTTACTCAGTATCTAATCTCTCTTTCAATCCTTCCATCAAGCTTTTAATTTTAGTAATTTCTTCATTCATTTCTAAAATTCTTATCTCTTGGGTTTTTTTTTATTGTTGTTCAAATCTGCTTGGACATCTTGGTAGTTAGTCTCATTTGCTTTTAATTCTACCTTAATTATTTCAAAACCTGATACATAATACATATTGATTCTGTATATTTTTGTCATAATTCCCAAAGTCCTTAAAGGCCTAAATCTATTGTGATGCTATTTCTACCAGTTACTTCCCTTAATAGTTTATTTCTTCAGGTGATTTTTTTTAATGAGTTTATAAAGATCAAGCTGAGAAGGAAAAGCATAGAAGGGTGATTTGAGAGAGATGCTCTGGAGCATTTCGGACCTTCTTCCATGTAAAGATGAGGGCAGATATTAATAGAATCAAAGGAGAACTTCCTTCTTACCTTTATGCCAGTATCTGTTGTTGATTCAAGATAAATTTGAATTACACATTTGGCTTCCTTTTTTAAAATGTATTTATTTTTAATTAGAGGATAATCACTTTACAATGTTATGTCCGTTTCTGCCATACATCAACATGAATCGGACATAGGTATACATAAGTCCCCTTCCTCTTGAACCTTCCTCCAACTTCCCGCCCCATCCCACCCCTCTAGGTTGAGCACCAGGTTCATGGAGCACCAGGTTCATGGAGCACCAGGCTGAGCTCCCTGTGTTAGACAGAAACTTCCCATTAACTCTCTGTTTTACATGTCGTAATGTATATGTCTTAATGCTATTCTCTCAGTTTGTCCCACCCTCTCATTTCCCTGCTGTGTCTGTAAATCTCTTCTCTATGCTTGAGTCTCTATTCCTGCCCTGCAAATAGCTGGAACAGTTACCATTTTTCTAGATTCCATATATATGTGTTAACATGTGATATTTATTTTTGTCTTTCTGACTTCACTCTGTATAGCAGGCTCTATGTTCATCCACCTCACTAGAACTGATTCAAATTTGTTCCTTTTTATGGCTGAGCAATATCCCACTATATATATATATGTGCATATGTGTGTGCCACAACTTTGGGCTTCCCTGGTGGCTCAGAGGGTAAAGCGTCTGCCCGCAATGCGGGAGACCCAGGTTCAATCCCTGGGTTGGGAAGATCCCCTGGAGAAAGACATGGCAACCCCACTCCAGTATTCTTGCCTGGAGAATCCCATGGACAGAGGAGCCTGGTGGGCTATAAATATAGTCCAAGGGATTGCAGAGAGTCGGACATGACTGAGCAACTTCACTTTCACTTTCACCACAATTTCTTGGCTTTTTTATAAACAAATTATTTCCAGGATCATTAGTATCTTAGTGTATGTTACAGATTAAATAATCTAGAAATATGTTTATAATATTGAAAATATGTATCCATATTACCTTTCAGGATTTCTTTCCACTACAGTTGCAGACAACAATACTTTGTCTACCACAGCAAGAAAGAAATCTTTCTTAAATATCTCACATCTTTTTTAAAGCATTGTTTTTGTCATGTTAATCATTTCATTCAAATTATTCATAATGAATCATCCCATAATAAGTATTGATGGTTATTAATCGCCATTCCACTCTTATTTATGCACCACTTTACTTATGTTCTCATATTCAAAGTATCAGCAGAATCCTTGAATTTAATTGCAGATTAAGATTTAATTGTGAATTGAGTATTATGCTATACATAAGTTATAGCCAAAGGTTTTCAGCTGCAGCCATTTTTTATATTAATAAAGATACAAAAAAGCACATCACTTTCTATTATAATAAAATAGCATGTAATTTTTCTAAGACGTATGAAACTATGTAAAATCTTCCTCTTTGCTTCACTGACTAATGTCACAGAAAAGCAGATCAATTAACAATATAGAAAAATATGAAGCCCCTACCCTTAAATAGTACTTAAATTCACTAAAATCAGAACAAAAATTGTATTGAGGTAGCCAAAATAAGTAAGAAGAAAACTGCACACACAGTTGTACACTGCAAAAGTTTCAACCGTCTCAGATATAGTATTGCAACAAATTTCAAATTCAGCTCTGAAAACACCATGAATGACAATTGTAGGTAAAATACTGAAAGTGTTATAATAACATATGCAATGCAATAACTTGATAACATATGTTACAAGATGACAGAGGAAGGAGAAATCAGTTTTTACTTTGCAAACTATTTGAATACTTTGCTACAGCAATAGGTCTGATTTCAACAGGTAAGAATGGGATAAATTCATTCTTGTTGAGAGAAGACAGTGAGCCTTGACTGAAAAGCTCAGGGATGTTAATCTGAGTGCCTGGAAGAGTTTCAGAGTGAATGGAATATATAGTTTATAGGGCAATATGGAATAAAAGTATCAGTTTTAGAAGTTGGGAAGTGAACAGTGTCACAGTAACTGCCTTAAGCAGAACAGACAGAGGTATGAGTCAGTCCGTCCAAGTTGCAGAAGCCTGGAGAAGATGGAAGGTTTGAAAAGAATATACAACACTCCGTTTTACTTCATAACTTGCTTTTCTGTCTCAAATCCAGAAAACATTATTTCCCCTCTCCTTTCTTTTTCTATTTTTTATGTGGAAATCCATTGTTTATTCCTTAATCCATCCTTTTGTGGAAGGATCTGCAAGGCTAACTCAAAATTCAGGATTTTATTTTAAGAATTCACTAGAATTAGACTATTTGCAAGTATTTTCTTCTTTTTCTCTTTTTTTTCTTTTTTCCTTTTCTTATGTAATTTTATATTATTATTGAGGTAAAAGTTGTATATAACACTATACATTTCAGGTGTACACCATCATAATTTGACATCTGTATACACTACAAGGCTACCCACTCCAGTATTCTGGCCTGGAAAATTCCATGGACTACAGTGCATGGAGTCACAAAGCATCAGACACAACTGAGCAACTTTCACTTCACTTCATACACTACAAAATAATCACCACCAAAGGTCTAGTTATCATCCATTCCCATATAATTAGTTCGATTGAGTTGCTCAGTCATGTCTGACGCTTTGCAACCCCATGGACTGCAGCACGCCAGGCTTCCCTGTCCATCACCAACTCCCAGAGCTTGCTCAAACTCATGTCCATCGAGTCAGTCATGCCATCCAACCATCTCATCCTCTGTCATCCCCTTCTCCTCCTGCCTTCAGTCTTTCCGGTTGGCTAAAAAGTTCACTTAGGTTTTTCTGTAAGATGTTATGGAAAAAACACCAACAAATTTTTAGCCAACCACAAATTAACACTCTTTTTTCTCTTTTCAAATATCCTATTCATTTTAATTTATCTATTAATAAAAGCTACTTCCCATATGTGGGTGAGGCTACAGTGTGGATCTCAGAAGTTTACGGAATTAAGTATTTTCATGTAGCTAAGTATTGTCTAGTGCATGCATGCTAACTTGTTTCAGTCGTGTCTGCCTCTGTGTGACCCTATAGACTATAGTACTCCAGGCTTTCTCTACCCGTGGGATTCTCCAGGCATGATGGGGAGGGAAGCGGGAGGGGGGATCGGGATGGGGAGCACATGTAACTCCATGGCTGATTCATGTCAATGTATGGCAAAAACCACTACAATATTGTAAAGTAATTAACCTCCAACTAATAAAAATAAATGAAAAAAATAAAAAAATAAATAACTAAAAAAAAAAAAGAACACTGGAGTAGGTTGCCATGCCCTCCTCCAGGGTATCTTCCCAACCCAGGGATCAAACCTGCATCTCTTACATCTCCTGCGCTGGCAGGCAGGTTCTTTACCACTAGCACCACCTGGGAAGCCCAAGAATTGGAGGGCACCGCTGGAGCTTAACTGAAGCAGGCCACACTTAAGGTTCAAGGCCAGCTCCATTGATGAGGCCACCACAGCTAGGCTTGCTTTCTGAGGCTGCTACCTGAATGCCCTACTTGTGTAAAAATAGCTACTCTCCACATTTATTCAGTCAGGCTACCCCAATGGAAACACAATCAGTTTCAGACTATAAAACTCAGTGATGTGGCCTGGTGTCAGCAAGCCTCTGAAAGTCACTGGGATTGGCAGTAACACCTGTTTCTATGCTTACTAAGGAAATGAGGCCCAGCATTTATACCCTAAAAATGTGTTGCCATTTTCTTTTGCTTACTTTTGTACACTTTTAACTTTTGCATCAGGAGAAAAGAAAATCTTCTAAGAAAAATAGAAGTCCTTTCTTTCTGTTTGCTTTCTGGTCACTTAACCTAGAAAAAATTATGAGGTAATAAAATTTCAGCATTTGATACCTACAAACAAAACCTTTAATTATGCTACCTACAAACAAAAACTTTAATTATGGTTTCTTAACTTTGAATACATTGGAGAAGGAAATGGCAACCCACTCCAGTGTTCTTGCCTGGAGAACCCCGGGGACAGGGGAGCCTGGTGGGCTGCCGTCTATGGGGTCGCACAGAGTCAGACACGACTGACGCGACTTAGCAGTAGCAGCAACTTTGAATACTGTTGGTAAAGGCAATCATTTCTACTTCATGACTTATCCATTTATTAAAAAAACTATTTGTATTATATGGGAGCTATATGTACAAGGTCAAACACTGTGAAGTTATTAAAAAAAATAAGACTTCAAGAAGGTCATGGTTTATTAGGGAAAGTAGTATATCAATATGACTATAAAATATCAAGCGATGAACCAAAAAGATATTAATAAAATGCCATGTGAGAACCAAATAAGAAGTCTTTCCATCTTGGGGCACTAGGGAAAGGTCCATGGAGGATGAAACATGAACTGGGTTTTGGTGGAGGGTGAGAACTGTAGCCTAGAGGAAAGAGACATGTAGAAGGTGCAAGAAAAGCATTGTATCCTGCAGCTTGCACTGGCATGATTCTATTCACTGTTCTATGAACTTGAACCAATGACAGGTCCTGCCCTAACAGATACTACTTGCAAATAAGAGAAGTAAACAATGAATGAATGAATGCACACTTAATATAATGTTAGAAAGGGACTGTTACCATAGAGATAAGTAAAGCTGGTAAGGAGAGATTACTGGATTTGTGTCACTTTAATAGGGAGGTTAGGAAAGTCCTCTTTTAGCAGGTGACCTTTTAGTAGAGACCTGAACAAATATGCTCAAATCTAAAATTAATCTGAAATATACACATCTACGGTATAGGAATTATTTTTCTGGCTTATTCTAAATGTGCCATAGATTTCTATATTTCAAAAAATTTTAAATACATTAAAAAAAAGAGGCAAACAGGGGAAATCTCCCTCCTATCCCTATTCTCTGTTTAGTCACTAAGTCATGACCAACTCTTTTGAAACCCCATGGACTGTAGCCCACCAGGCTCCTCTATCCATGGGATTCTCCAGGCAAGAATACTAGAGTAAGCTGCCATTTCCTCCTCCAGGGGATCTTCCCAACCCAGGGATCGAACTCACATCTCCTATGTTAGCAGGCAGATTCTTTACCACTGAACCACCAGGGAAGCCCTCACGCCTGTTTTCTAACCACCCCATTAATATCTATCCTCACTCGTAAATATTTGGAGAAATTTTTTTCAGGCCAGGAACACAAGGAATTAAAAAGCCCTGAGGCCAGAGTTGTTTTGGTATGTCTGAGAAAATATGAGAGCTCCAGTTAAGAAGAATTAAAGGAGATGATTTTAGAGAGACAGGCCAGATCTTATAGGACTGGTGGACTGTGAAAAGTAATCAAGATTAATTTTAAGTGTGGTGGAGACCGTTAGGGAATTGTGAGCATGATATGACATTATTTGATTTGTGTTTCTTAGTTCACTCCAGCCATTTGTATAATAGACTGTAAGAGGACAAGAGTGGCCCCTGGGAGGCCAATTAGGGGGCTGGTGCAAGAGTCCTAGTAGAAATGATTAGGACTCAGGATGAAGGCACAAGTGTGGGAAATGGAGTATTCTCTGGTTCTCCTGTCAATTTAGAGATGCCTGTAGGCAGTAATTAGCTACATAACAATAGAATCAAGACACAGCTAGTAAGAGTCCAGTTTCTTTGCTCATTCAAATTCATGATCTAAAGTTCCTTTCTTTGGATGGTTCCCCATGCATATCAAAACCATATGATCGCTGGCCCCGAAAGTGTTGAGTCCATGATTTGAAATAAGTGAAGCAATTTTGCAAGTTAGAAGATTTAGCAGCTTAGGTGTTAACTGCAGGTAATATATTTTTTCAGAGAGACTTCAAACCTGATTATATTTATTTAATTATCTGTTGTTTATTGTGCACATTATCTACTTGATGTCCACTGTGAGTCAACATGATTTTTTGAGTATTTAAAAAAAAATTAAACCAGAGAATCAAATTTGTTAAATTAATTGCCCATCACTTCACTAATGGCATGTCCTTAACCATCCTTATTTCTCCGTATATTCTTTAGACTGGCAAGATTAAGTAAAATTAAGAGACAGTCAAAATCATTCATTTTCTGGGGCATTTGAATAACTGGGTTGGCCTGCTAAGCAGATTGTACCATCTTGCTTTTCCGATGGAGGACCATCTCTTTGAACGCACCACGTGTCAAAGGCTGGGGTAGCTGGTTGTACCACAGGAATACAATTTGTGGGTTCCACAAAGCTTGGCAGCTAAACCAGCAGAATTGTTTGTCCTGTGGTCTTGTTAGACCACGTTGTAAAGATCTTAAGAATATAGGATGGTAAGAGGAAGTAAAATGCGGTTTCTTTCCCCCTAGATATTTTTGAACGCGGATACAATCCGGCTGGGAAACCTACCGACGGGCTCCTTTTCCCCTTCCTCACCCAGCTCCTCCCATTCTCGGCAGACAGTGTATGAACTGTGTGTCTGCCCCAGCGGCAAACTGTACTTGTCTCCAGCCGGGGTCGGGTCCACGTGTCAGTCCAGTAGCAACATCTGCTTGTGGAGCTGAAGTGACTGATCTCTCCTCACACCAGAATAGCCTTTTGTTCCCGTCCGTCTGCTTCACACTTCTGCTCCGTTTCCCTCGTGATCAGTCCAGAGCTTCTCCAAATGGTCCACAGAGCATCTCCTTCCGGGGTAAGCGGGGAGTCTGGCCACCTTCCCCCTCGATTTTCTGTGCTGCTCGACCCGGCGAGTGTGAGTGACAGAACAGTGGAAGAACCATCCTCAGCAGGAAAACTGGATCATAATCTTTGCTCAGAAGGGAGAATAACATAGGTGCCTTTGCTACATGAAGTGAAGCACACAGTTTTAGATTTTTGCAGGACCTGGATATGGACTGCACATATATACATTTACATAGATGAAATTCCCAGTATCCAATGGCAAGATGACATGGTTAACCCTGTAAGAAAACTAATTCTACAGTCTGAAAGCACAATTTTCCATTCATCTTTTTGGATGTAAACTTTTATCCCCGAATTTTAAAATTTTAAAGCATTATGTAATGCTTGCTTTACTAAAAATTCAATTCAATACATGGTTTTTAACAAGACAAGACAAGACAGAATCCCACCCTGAGTTTTATTTGTTTCTTTAAATTCAATGTGTTGTTACTCTTTGTCTACTAAGTCTAGAATTTTGTACATTAGGTAATTTTGAAAGCTCTCAGCAATAGAATCTTTACAGAATTAACAAAATGCCATTATACCATCATTTGTCAGATCTGAATGGCCTTATGCAGTATTTACTTGGCTATTGCATGTGACGTATTTGCTTTTAACAAAACATCTAATTTATTGCAATATAAGATAGGATTAAGAGGGACGTACTGATGGTATAGAATCCATAGGTTTTTTTTTTTAATTGACATAATATCCACTAGGTTCTAACAGTACAATTTTTGTTTGCTTCATTCACTTTATACTTAACTCAGACTGCTAAAATGCAAACATCCTAAATAAATAAAAACTACTGTGATGCCTAATGCTGAGAATGAATTCACTTTCCATTGGAATATCATCTACAGAATTATATCTATGTATTTTTTATTGGAGATTAAGACTTAAGGATGGTAGAAATTAAATTAAAAATCCCTGCTTAAAGAGTAAAACATACAACTGTTAGCAAACATGTTGAAAATGTGTTTACTAAATCAGATTCTTATTTTAAGGAATTTAGTCACATTCCCTTGCAGCTGTTAATATTTAGTTATTTTTATTAGACTGTTAAGCTTCCCTGACATCAGAGAGCATAGTTTCTTCCATCCTCCAGTGCTTATTTTTGTAAATTCTCTCCTAATAAATAACTCCAAAATACTGTAGGTTCACTTTCCACAACACTCCTTAACTCGAATTCTTGCAATTTGCAGAATCCAAGAATAGAAAATTGTATTAAATAGTTCCTACTATGGGAAGGTGACTTGATTACTGTAAGGTAAGTCTTTAATTTTCACATGTCAACCCATCTTTATCCCCAGTACACAGGTGCGTGGAACTTTCATTTTGGGGGTCCATGACTGTAGAAACTTGGAAGTTCAGAACTCTGTGGCACAGGGTGAAGTTGGAGATTGGAACTTGTAGAAATAATTTGATTAGCTGAAGTAAGATATTCAAGTAATGCAAGCAACCAAGTGAACCTTTTGACCAGAATTGTATTGTTTGGACAATGTAACATATCAAATATCTGGAAAAAGCTCCATTTCACTAATTGTTTTCTGTACTAGGCAAAGTCAGAAAGCTAATACAATTTTATTGCTTTTAAAATAGAACTTGTGTCAGGTGTTATTATACAAAACTTTAAATCAATATTGGAGTAAAAATAAGAAGTGAAATTGCTTAAGAAGTCATATCCTAACATATGAGTTTAATTTATTTAAGGTAAAACATTAGAATTTACTGTGATAAACTTTCACATTGGTTTTTGCATAGTATGCAAATTATAACACGAGAAATTTTGAGAAATTATGGGTGCTAATCACTGTATCATGGACCTTTTAGGAAAACACTATTTATTAATTTGAGGCATACTCAAATAAGGAACATCCCTAAATTAAAACAGTTAGAAAGTTTTTTAGTCAAATGGGAACAATTATTTTGTTTAGTGATTAACCCTGTTTCTAATCTCAGCTCTGTCTTCTAATCAATCAGCTGATTTAGATGGTCTGGGAATATATCCAGGCTTTAGTTTACTCAACTTTACAACTTTACAAAGTGTTGAATCAAATGATCTCTTGAGATTCCTTCCAGCTCTAACATGTTCTAGTTCCAAGAGCAAATATTATAGAAGGCGAATGGGGCTGTCAAAATGTTAAGCTATGAGAGGAGAAAAGATAAAAAGTGTAAAAAACCAATTCCAGTGAAGGGTGGTCAAATTTTGAATTCACATGTAGTTTAAATGCTATAAACACAGTTCAAAAGAAATGTATAAGAGATTTAGACTATGTATAGATGATGTAAAAATATCTGCTTAATGTAGTTTAAAAAAACCTAGTGATACAGATGGATTTCCTGTCCAACTAACTCTAAGTGGTTGGTTTAAATTAGTTGACTGGCTGTTTCAGATTCTTAGAATCTAAGTATAAACTCAGCCTCAGAGTTTGGGCTTTTATTAAAGGCATGGAAGTTTGCTCTGAAAAGTCCTTAATTTCCTCATAAAGGAAGCCACTTGCTTCTTGATACAGAGTTTTCTTAATTGCAGACTACCCAAAGAGATCTGTTATCTGTTTTTCCAGTACCACTTTTGTGTTACAAGTTATATAAATATAGTGCACTTAACTTAGATGCAAATTTCATCTTTCCCAAATTAAACTCAGAAAAGTGGTTTCTGTACAGTGTCCTATATGGACCCTAAGCTTGGTACTGGTTTAACTGGAGACGTCAGTGAGGGAAGAAAGGAGGAAGGCAGGTAAGCAGACAGGAAAGAAAGAAAGAAAAGGAGAACTGACAGCATTCCTAGCATTTAACTTCTTAGCTGAGAACTGATACCCAGAGAAGTATCTGCCTTCATGTCTGAGGTCAAAATGAGAGAAGCAAAGAGGACAAACTGTTTTTCTCCTTCAGAATATGTCAGTAAGACACTTGCCCTTCTCCCACCCAAAAAACACACTTCCAAATGTCTTCCAAAATTTCGATTCTGTACTTCTTAGTCCATTTTTCTTTCTCTTATTTTACTGTGAACCATAAACTGAATAATCTGGTACAAAACTACTTTTCAACTACGTAACCAACTATTGAAAAACTGCATGCTTCGTATTTTACGTTAACCTGGAAATCTTGGATTTCAGTACCTCAGATCTCTGAAAATGGAGCCAGGAGTTACAGTTGTGTTTCTCCTCCCACTTACTCATATGACCTTAAGAAATATATTTAATCATCACGATCACCATTTGTTTCTCTTTGGAACAGTTATACGAAACTGAAAGTTTTGTTTGGTTACCTTCATCTCTAAATTTCCGTGTTTCCTTTAAGAAAAGACTCGGCAATCTTGAGTTCAGTAGCCTCTTCTGAACTTGTTATTGATCTCCTTCTATACCTAAACATGTTGTTTATAAATGTTGGAATGCACATCTTCCCAGAAGCCAATCCCTATTCCTTTTTTAACACTTTAATGTCCCCTTCAGAAAACCATACTTTGTTGACAGGCTTCAGTAATATGGTTAACATTAAAGAGAAAACAAATGTATTTAGGTCATTTAGGAAACTATTAGAAGTATTTACCAAACATTTATTCTCTGTTAATCATTCTATGATTACTTATCTCCATCAAACTAAAAGGCATTGGTCTTTTGAATAAATGGTAATTTGATCACAAAGGTCAGTTGCTGAATTCCTTGTAACATGTTATGCCATTCAAAATTTCTACATATTCTGCCATCTGAATACTTAGGTGGACAGTGCCTCATTTTATAAAACTGGCATTGATACAGTAAAACTCCTCATGAATTATATCCTTGCAAACTTGGTATCTCTGTATGAGGCAGCAATAGGTAGAGATATAGAGAGGGTTTAGGCATTTAAGTGCTGCTTTTTATGGCAGTTAATATCAATATCATAATACTAAATTATTAAAATAGTTGAAGATATCTAATGGCCAAATTCTACATATAGCCATCAAAACCAAATTCACTTTTGAGTCTTTTATGAGTGAGGTCTTGTCACCTTATTCTTCCAGTAGCTTTGGTCTAGTTAGAATTGCTCATATGACTATATTTAAGAATACTTGGAGAAATTATTTTCTTCTGTGTACTAGTGTATATTATAGTAATGAATATTTCCAAATGTTATGATCACAAAAAAAATAGTATTGCATTTTTATTCATTTAAAACAATCATAAACTAACGAATGACCTCATTGAACACTGTTATTCATATTGTTTTATACCACAGTTCATTAGTTGTTCAAATGTCAAAGACCAAAGACTGGGATTTCTATTGTATTTAACTCTAAACACTGCTGCTTCTACTAATTTATTCAAATGAATAGGAGGGCTTATAGTTACAACATGAAATAGTATACATCCTCCTTGCAGGATTCTGAGCTATAGATCATTGATTAATGGTTTTGCTTTAGAAGGAAAACTATGTTAGTATAGTCCATGTACCTTTTATACATGCATAGTAAACACCTTGATATTCATAAAATCAGTATATAAAGACTGTACCATAAAATGGGCCCAGGATGGATTTACTCAGCTGAGTTTAAATTTTCATTGCTTGCTAAAAATTCCTTGGAAAATATAATCAATTTGAAATTCTTTTAGAACCAGAGGGCTATTTTTTTAAGTGGGGATTGAAGCGGTTTCATTCTTTGAGAAAGTCAATGGAAAAAACATGAAAGGAAATGAGGTATAATGAACTGTGATTCTTTTAGTTTTTGCAGTCTTAATATCTCATTTGTTTGAATATATATAAATAAAAGCCAAACAGGGTTAAAGATGTGCAAGGACATTTACTAACAATGGAAATATGTAATTTCAAGTTTGAGTGTCTCGTTATTTATACAATTCTTTAAAACAGGTCCACTACTCATTTATTTTGTTTTGTAATTTTCATGTAAATGTTTTCTTGTATATAGAGAAATATGAAAAATGGAACTATTTTCTTACACATACTATGCAATATGTTTGTAAAATTGCAATATTACCAAAATTACAAAAGCTGTGCTTTTGTATTCTATCCTTGCTTTATGTAAAATCAATCTTTTTCTATTTAAATGGACTATCTGTCCCATAAATTGTAGATAACATATCTATTCAAAACTCAGTCTATTGTATCTTTTGTTTAGTTTGGGGTGAATTGGGTTATATTTCTTTTGGGAGAAAATGCAGCAAAGTTTGGCAGTTGGAAACTTTTTTTTCTCAGAAAATGAGACCTTTGAAGCATGCAATGAGCTCACATAATTTAAGATCTCTCCTGTAATTCTTGTATTTTGTCCTAATTTTGGTGCTACTGTGTAACCATGATTAAATATGATAGTCAAAACAAAGAGGATCAGAACTCATATGCTATCATTTCATTTATTTTATTTAAAAAAAGGTTAAAGAGGAGGAATATGAGTATTGCATAGAGACCTTTTTTGATTATGTGTTTTAAATATCAACTCTATTAAGATATATGTTTTTAAAATTTTAGTTTTATCTATATTTATATTTGCTAAAGATGATTCTCTTTTGAAAAGCTGAATGTATTTTTCCCCTTAAACACATGACCAGTGAAACTAAAGAATTCATGTTGATTTAAAGGTCATGGTCACTATATTTTATGAGATGGTTAGCTAATAGTTTAGCCATTCTGAAACCGCTATGATTTGATTTTGAGGATAAGACTAGACAGATTGCTATTTGCTCAAACACACACCCCTACATGGACAAAAATCATCACCCACAAATACACATACATGTGCAGCATTGAATATATACAACATACTAACTGTCATTTATTTACTTGATACAGAACTTCTTCACTTCCTTGTTACACCCAGAATATCAAAAACAAGCATGTTCAAGACAATAACATGGATGTTATTACCTTTTAGAGATGCAGTTCCCAGTGCAGTACCTTATTGGCTTTGAGTGTGACATTATTCCTCTTAGGTTCCAAAAAAGGAACAGGAACCCTTGAAAAAATTGTATTTTCATTCACTATTACTTTTTTTTTCTTTTGCCGTTCAAATATCTACAGTAGTCTGACTATTAGAAATAAACAAAACAAAACCAGAATCATGTACACTCCTTACAAAAGCTTTCAAATGTTAAATCTAAATAGAAGCTAAGTGAGTTCTGTCACTTTGGGGACAGAATTATGATATGTATATCATAATTTTATTTAATCTATAACAAAGTTTCGTTCAGATGGTTCCAGTGAGCAACCAGACACAAACTTCTTTCCAGAAAATTCTCACACCATTTACCAAACGTAATAGTACCTAGTGGATTGTTGGTTACCAAACGTAATAGTACCTAGTGGATTGTTGGAGTGGAGATTGGCAATGGACATTAAGCCAGATAATTCCAAAGCAATATTATAGTGTTTACAGAACATGGGCATATTGCTAAAACAACATGTTAAAGGCTACTGAAGATGGAACTTATATAAACTGAAAGTGTTGCTCTTGCTTCTTGTTAGCTACCAAGCAGAAGCTTACTTCTGCATCACATGACAAACTTCAGAGAGAAGAGTTATCAACATGCTACCTGTTACCGAGAATGTTTCTAGAACTAAATTCAGGCTCTCCAGGGAGGGGTGGCATTATGGTCCATTATGTCAGTGGTTCTGGAGCGACTGGTTAATGGCGGTACCTCTGCTCTCATTTAGCAGTGAGATGGTCTCATGGTCTTTCAACTCAGTTCAGGGCTTCACTTTCCCAAAATGTAAACTAAGGGTGTTAAATTCAAAATATTTTTTAAATGCATCATGCATCAATGTTACCTTAATATCCTCTAAAGTATCAATGTTTAAGTCTGTGCTGTATAGACTTTACTTTTACACTAATGTGGAAGTTTAACAAATAGAGTGATGTACTGAAATGAAACAAGCAAGGAACAGAGGTGAGGAGTTGTCAAGCCCTTGATAAATTACAGTCCATTACATAATTCAGAGCATACAATAGAATTACCTGGGTTATAAGAGTTGTCTGAGCTCAGCATAACTATTTTACTTGATAATCAACTGTTCAGACAGAGAAATACATGAACTAACATTGGATAAGCATGTATTCTTTATTCTACACTTAATTAAGACAACTTATGTTACTTTTTAAATTATAATCTCAAATATTTTTGGATTAAATTTAATTTATCCCAGTTTTATAAACATAAAAACTCTGTTTAGGAGTGCTCAAGTAAATCACCTGTTATACTTTTTTGTGTTTTAGATTTAATGCATGCATTTGCTCATTTATTTGCTAAATGGTAGCTACTATCGCCATGTTCTCGACACTGATAAACAAACAGTGGTTAACCAAACTGATGGAGAAGGCCATGACTCTGGTGGAGTCTTGGGGCTGGTAAGAGAATGCAGACCACAAATAATGTAAAAATTAATAAACCAGATAATGTGATAATGTGAGAAGTTCTATGCTTAAACCCCTCAATGTTGCCTATGTTATATTGAGTGACTTATTATTTGCTTTTCCTTTTAATGTGTCGGTTAGAATAACTTAGTAAAACTGATCTGAGTATTATCACAGAATATACCCCAAACAAGGCAGTTTTGTCTCTCTCTGGGACAATGCTGTTGAGTCAGGTATTTATATGTCATTCTGGAATATTTTAGGGGCAATTCTAACGTGGAATTGCAAGATTCTCTTTATAGTTTGACAGGATTCTTTCTATCCCTGCAATTCTACAATGACTGAACAGTAAATTATCAATCTTAGTCTCTTGAATTTTGCTCTGAAGCCATTTTTAAACTATTTATCATTGAACATAATAAATTGTAAACTCACACCATGGCCAAATGCCCCTATGGAAAGTGGAATCATATAAATGGGGTAGGGTTTGGGATACATTATCATTTTAAAGTTGGACATCCTAAAGTTTTGTATTGCTAAGATGACCCAGAATATAGTCTAATGATTCTTTATGGTCAACCATATTGATTAATCTAAAAATGGTATGATATTTGAAAGTTCCAATATTTAACTGCAATATATTTAACAAATTGTGTAAAGATATTTATTTAGACCAGATAGTTTCCCAATCAGAAACTAGATTTTTTATTTTTTTAAAGAGTGTACAGACTGGTTCATTTCCTTGCATACAGCTTGTTATGATTTTGGATGGTTATCTTAGCGTGGCTACTAGGGGGAAATACATGGTGATAAATACTTACTAATTAGAACAATTAAAACAGAAAAAAAGTTGAATCAGAGGGCCAGTATCTAATATTACCAATTTAGTAGTTAACCACCATTTTCATTGCAATAATTCTGGTTTTCAGGGATGAATTATTTTCAGTTTGAATTTACAACTATTGTCAATGTTGACATGAAAAATGTATTTCCAAGCTCTGACTGATTCATCAGTTTCCCACATTGCTTTAAAGAAAATTGACCTACCATATTTTCACTACCCCTTGAATGTGTACAACCAAATAAATGCAAATATCCTCTAGAATCTACAAAATATACATATTTCTTTTAAGAAATGGTAAGTGACATTTGATAATTTATTTTAAGGTAATTATTTTGTTAAGAGTACTCCAGAATAATCTTCTGTCCATATTCAGATCATGATTATGAAGGTCAAAAGATAATTTACCTTATTAAAGATATAGAAGTGGGAATAAAACTAATTGAAATCATTCTGCCTCAACTTGCTCTATTTGTTATGTTCTGTGTTATTTATAATCAGTTTTATTCTGTAGTTAACAAATGCTTGTATAGGTCTCTACATACTTGCAAGAGCTGAGGTAAGGTTGATGTAGTTGAATCAATGTGATAATGTGATAAATGCAAAAAAGAAAACTGTTAAAATTTTCCTAGCATAAACTCTTAATGACAAAACACAAGACAAATTAGAGGAATAGTTTAAGATAGTGGCTACTTTGTCTAAAATGTATAGTTTCTTTAATGTAGTTTAGACACAGTTGCAAGTTTAAGATATGCTTAAATGTCACGGAAAACCCCACATCACATCTGCAACATTGTGTTAAATTGTTTTGCTTTGGTAGGAAAATATATTTTAATCCATTTTGTGTAACAGCAAGACTTGATCTGAATTGTCAAGAAATGATTTTAGCTTTTGTCAAACTACCATGTCTCTGCATTCTATAGTACTGTGGGAATGGATAGCTGAAGGGAATTCAAATGCCAATTTGCTGAATAACAATGATCAGTCATTTTCCATAAAACACAGTGTTCAAGAATGAGAATGAATTATAGGAACCATGTTATATTTTGAAAATTGAAGGCAAATGAGTAACCAAAAAGTAGTCAAAGATTAAAGGCATTTAACTCTCACTAAAATTCACCATTTGCTTTGAGCTCAAAGCAATTATTTACAAATATGATCATCTATATGGTGACTTCAACAAACTCAGTAATATATATTGAGAAAATAGAAGATAAAGTATATCCTTCAAGTATTGCAGCTCCTACAGGCTTAGTTTCTCAGTCCAGGGTGTCTGGATTAGCCTGGTTTTTCATGATGTCAGAAAAGATGAATCATTTCAAAAATCAGTAAACAGAAGGAGAAGTACATGACTGAAAGCATTAATTGTTCATTGTTTGAATAAGTTGCATTTTTTCTGATCCTTATCATGTTCTGAAAATATATTTAAGTAATAATCATCTGGTACCTAAAAGTTTTCATTTAATCCTCTGTACTTCTCCCTAGTTATATTTATCTAATAGATTAAAATCCCTGGAGAAAGAAATGGCAACCCACTCCAATATTCTTGCCTGGAAAATCCCATGGACAGAGGAACCTGGTAGGCTATAGTCCATGGGGTTGCAAAGAGTTGGACGTGACTGAGGAACTGAGCACAATAGATTTAAATGTAATTGGGACACTTTTCTTTTCCCAGAGACTCCAGGGAAATGGTCTTAACTTCAAACACCCAAATTTCCTATTGGAAAGAAAAACAAAGGACTGCAACAAAATAAAGCTGCTTTCCAAAAGAAAAGATTGAATTTTCCCTATCATAAAATAGTTGTTGGAATAACATTTAAATAGTTATCCCTTAATTGCTTATGTAAAGAAAATTCAATTCATTGTATCTCATATTCATTCTATACTAATAGAAACGTGCTCTGCTTTTATCTGAAAAATGGGCTACTTGAACTCAATTATACGTTTCTCAACAGAAATGACTTTCTGCTTTGTGATTATTCAAAATGTATAGGAAGCTCTAGAATATAATTATGGTTACCCAATATTTTTATTATATAACACATATACCATATATGTGTTATATGGTGTATATATATATATATGGTGTATGTATATATACCCTATTTCCTTTGGGAAATGTAGAAGCAGAGTGCTAACTCTTCACAAAGACTTTCATTGGTAGTCTATGCTTATTCACCATTACAAATTCTGTTTGCAGAAAAACATTACCTATCTTAAGAGTGTGCTGCAAGCATACTGCTTTTTTTCTCTTATTTTTTTCTTAAATCTCTTGTTTCAAAAACATACATACTTTTAAAGCATGATAATCTTAAATTTTTCCATATGTAGAGTGCAATTTATGCTTTTTAAGAGACTGACAGTTTTATATCAATAATCAATACAAAAATAGTAACTACCATGTATTTTTATAAAAAGAAAAAAATAAATTTTGGCCTCATAACTCTACTTTCTGTGACAATATAATTTATAGCTGTAGAGCTAATGTCTCTATATAACATTAAGGAATATAAACACTTCCTCCAAAAGTAATATATTGTAGAGTTTAATTTTAAAATGTCACTTTAGCCAAATTATTATAATAAAATATTTAAGTTCCAATAAAATCTATGAATAATACACTACATCCTTTTAGAAATATGTTTTTATTGGGATTATTAGAAGAATATATACATTAATATACTATAAAATTTTTAAATGTATATTGCATTGGATTTTTGGAAGTAAATGTAAATAAAAACATTTAGTAAAACCTATAGTTAGAGGTGTTAACTTTGTCTTTCATATTTCATGTAAGGCTTTTGCCATTGTAATAACATCATTTAAGAAGAAAAAACTCCCTGGGAAAATAGCAGTAAACAAATAATATTATAAAGCATTAAAACATCTACCTAGGTGAATATCAGATTGAAATTGTCACTCAAAATAGAGGCTGATCCTTTATTTCATTTTTGATAATATGCCTTTTATTTTTCATAAGTAAGAATGTTCTGCATATTTGCACTTTCTTCAAAAAAAAATTTTTTTTAAACCATAGCCTATGAAAGAAGGCAATATTTACCATTAAGTGGAGCTGGCTATGGCTCAGTTGGTAAAGAATCCACCTGCAATGCAGGATAAGCCTCTTTGTGTGAACCTACACATATTATATTGAATCATTGTTTCTGAACATGTTTCATTGAATTCTAGTTCCACAAAATATAAACAAGAATGTGAAAAAAAAGTCATATGGACAAAAAACGAAACCAAATGCACAGGGCCAACAAGAGAAATCACTGGGAAGAGTGGAGAATTCAAACATATCTCTTGTTAAAGCCTTTAATATGTATATTTAAATATTAATATTTCATAACCTCAAGATGGAGATACATTTTGCAGTGCCTCTCAGTTATTTAACAACAGAAATCTGTTTTTACAGAAAACATCACACTAAAACGTATCTTGGGAAAAGCTGCTCTAGCAGCTTTTTTTTTTTAGCAGTGAACCTTGCTGTTAATTGAGATTTCACTTACTTAAGTCACCACATTATTGTGCAAAGAAATGCTCTCCAGCCACATGTCCACAGCACCTGCAGGTAACGTAATACTTTTTAAATTAAAAAATCCTAATTTACTGTGAGAATATTCCATGTGTTGTATTTACTCTGCCCGTTTGAATTCTGATCCTCTCCTCTCTCTTCCTTTTTTGATAGTCACAAATCTTCAACACCTGCCTATTGATGGCAAGCATATAAAATTACATATTTCACAAAACTTGTCTTAGACCTGGGTCATCATTTCCTCTTTTACCAGAATTTAGACTGCATCTTGGCTAAAGCCAATATTTTGTGAATTTGGAGAAGTGTGACACTTTATATTTAGTAATGACATATAGAGCTTGCAAAGCTATATAATTCCCCAGTTATTCTGTAATACTCTCTTTACACAGTATATTTAAAAATTATTTGTTCCCAGAGCACCTTTTATTTTATTTATTTTTAAAATGTAGATCTTAAAATGCTTTTGTTAAAGATTTGTGAGAATAAAAATATATAGTGTTTGATAAAAATATTCTCTTGTGAAGAGGTTCAGTTCAGTTGCTCAGTCGTGTCCGACTCTGCAACCCCGTGGACTGCAGCACACCAGACTTCCCTGTCCATCACCAACTCCTGCAGATTGCTCAAACTCATGTCCATCAAGTCAGTGATGCCATCCATCCATCTCATCCTCTGTTGTCCCCTTCTCCTCCTGCCTTCAGTCTTTCCCAGCATCAGCGTCTTTTCCAATGAGTCAGTTCTTCAAATCAGGTGGCCAAAGTATTAGAGCTTCAGCTTCAGCATCAGTCTTTCCAATGAATATTCAGTACTGATTTCCTTTAGGATTGACTGGTTGGATCTCCTTGCTTAAACGTAGTCCAGTAGTCAGATAATCTCTTATTCACTGATTCAAATCTCTGTCTTCTTTTTACATTATTTATAAGCATTAATAATATAATCTTATTACCTCTAGACTATACCTATTAATTTGGGCTTCCCAGGTGGCTCAGTGGTAAAAAAAAAAAATCTGCCTGCCAATGCAGGAGACACAGGTTTGATCCCCAGGTCAGGAAGGTCCCCCGGAGAAGGAAGTGCACCCACTCCAGTATTTTTGCTTGGTATGTGCCATGGATAGAGGATCCTGGTGGGCTACAGTCCATGGGGTTGCAAAGAGTTGAACATGACTGAGCAACTGAGAGCAAGTGAATAAATTGGAATACCTGATGTCCTTGCAAAAGGATACCAATAACAGTTTTATTTTTTTAAAAACTCCCCAATAGTTTAAAAAACAATTCATTTACATTATTATGATGACATCCAAGAAGTACTATTTCTAGCAAAAGATGCAGGAAGAAAAAGCACTTTCCAGACTATGAAAAACCCTGCAATCTCATAAAATACACACATATTAAGTAATTTTCTCATTCCTTCCTTTTGGAATCATAAGTTGTTATAAATATGTACTATCTCAAATTACATTTAAAGAAGAGGAAATGTCAATACAATAATATAGGGAAGAGCTAAGAAACATACTCAATATATGTGAAGGTATTAGCATATATATTGGCAGGGAAATAGAGCAGTACATAAGAGAAAGAGTTAAAAATAGCACCAAGTACAAATAGTACCAAGACAGAAGTATATTATGGGTTGACCTAAAGCTAGAGATATCAATGTCCTTCAACAGAGTTAGCGTCAGATTATTTTCCTCTTACTAGAGGAAATATTTTAATAGGACAAAACCAAAGACTGTATCTAATACCATTTTTGCTAGAGTCAAAGGTACACAAAAGTAGCCTCCTATCTTTTTAAAAAACTATCCATAAATTATAGAATCTTTAATTGTAACTTAGTTTGATTTACAGATATTGTTCAGGGAAAAGAATGCAGGCAGTTATTGCAAGGATAACTACATGAACAGGAAGCAGAATAACCAGTGATGGGAAAATGGGTACATTTGATAGAGTTCTCAGGAAGCTGAAGAACAAAGCGCCTCATGAGAACAGAAGTATATTCTATATGTGCACGGGATCTGAAGGATGAGAAAACCTATTTAGCTAAAAATAGGAAAAAAGTCAACACTCGGCATTAAACAGGTGGCAGAATTACCAACACTCTTAGGAGAGAGAAGTAACCTGAAAATTTGTCATGCCTACCCTACTTTTGTTAATAGAGCAGTGACAATAACGACAAAGTAATGTTAATGTACTCAGTTACTTCTTATCGCGTGATTACTATGAGTCAGCCATTCCATAACCATTTTTCAGAATACAAACAACACTTAAAAATGGATATTATTACTCCCATTTAACAAATAAGGAAAAATGAAACTCGGACCAAGAAGCAGAACTGTAAACACAAGCTGGTTTTACTAGTTAATCATATTTCAAAGAAAGAAAGAAAGTGAAAGTCGTTCAATCCTGTCCACCTCTTTGCGACCCCATGGACTATAGAGTCCACGGAATTCTCCAGGCCAGAATACTGAAGTGTGTAGCCTTTCCCGTCTCCAGGGGATCTTCCCAACCCAGGGATGGCACCCAGGTCTCCTGCATTGCAGGCGGATTCTTCACCAGCTGAGCCCCAAGGGAAGCTCAGGAATACTGGAGTGGGTAACCTATCCCTGGGGTCTCCTGCAGTGCAGGCAGATTCTTTACCAACTGAGCTATGAGGGAATCCCATCATATTTCAAGGTTGTATAGAACACCATTTTGGAAACACAAACAACAGGTTTGTGAGAAGGAGGTTAGAAGTCTAGAAATGACCATTAATAACTTTTATCTTTTCTAATTAAAGATTATTACTTATATTTTTAATTATATGAAAATATATATGGTAATGATCATTCATTACATTTTCTGGCTACTAAGTACCTTTTAAATACTCTCTATTTGGGGGACTTGTGTACCTTATAAATCCTGCTTATGGACAGTGGAGATGTAAAAACTAGAGTGTGAGCATGTGACATAGATATGGGTCAAACACACCCATGCAAATTGCTTTGCAAGTTTGCTTCCATGTAGCATCCATTTTTAGGCCAATGCATTACCAAAGGCACACATTCTCTTCCAGAAGTCATGACATCTTGTGCCCAGTATCAGCAATGCAATTTTCTTGTGCCTTTTCTGGAAGCAGTGGTAGTCAAGTCTTCACTCTGAAGCTGAGTGAATAAACTGAGTATTGAGTATCCTTTAGTAATTCCATTATGGCCTGAAGTAGACTCTGTTCGTCTAAATCACTGTTTGTATTTTTGTGTATGTGGTAGGTTAGTTATGCTTTCTTGACCTTGGAGTAGCGGCTGTCTGTAGGAGGCATCCTCTGTGTCCTGTGCCTCCTGGCGGTGCACTGCCTCTCGTCACCCAAGCTGTATGCTCTAGGGGTTCCCCCAAGAGGGCTGCGTGGGTCCTTCTGTTGTGGCAGGCTGACTGTGTGGGTGACTGGATAGGCCTGGTTGGCCGCTACTCTGGCTGATTACCAGGCCCTGCCTGTGAGGATGCTGCTGGTTGCTGTTGAGTGAGGTCTGGTCCCTAGGTGGCTGGTGGTGGAATCCTAGGAGGGGCCCCGGGATGAGTGCTGGCTCAGTGTTGGGTGGAGTCAGGGTCCTGAAGACTGGGGCAGTTGCCTACCCACTGGCAGATGAAGCCAGATCCTGGGGTTAAGGCCGGACTACTGGCAGGCAGAGCTGGTTCCTGGAGTCTGGCTGCAGGGCCAGGGATCCCAAAGTTTGCTTCAGATTGTTGAAGGGAAGGCCAAGTCTTAACGCAGTTGAGTACGGGTCCAGGGTGTCAGAAAGGTAGTGCTGGCCCGCTAGTGGGCTGGGCTAGGGTCAGCTGGTCCCAGGCAGGAGCCTGGCCTGCACCGAGGGTCATAACTTCCTTGTCTCTGGTGTCTGTCTTCTTGTGGGTGGGAGGGCCAGGGCCTGCTCCCTGGTGGGTGGAGCTAGGTTCTGGCCCTCCAGTGGGTTGACTTGCAGTTCAGGAGCCTGTCTGGGCACAGCTATGGGCCCTTTAGTCTCTTATTAGCCTGGTTGTTGATGGGGTTGTTTGGCTTGAGGAGTCCCAGGTGCAGCTGCATGGAGGCTCCTGACGCATGCGCCAGGCCCAGCTTCCTCGGCTTTCTCGCGAGAAGGCACTCCCGGGTGTGGCCACGCCAGAGTCTGTGTTCCTGAGCTGCAGGCGACCACCACCCCCAGCCACCTCTCCAGGAGGCTCTCCGAGACCAGCAGGTAGGCCTGGCCCAAGCGCTTTTCAAATGAATGCCTTTGCATGTGATTTTGTGTGTGTCCTTGAAGAGTGAAGCCTCTGTTTTACTCAGTCCTAGGGGGCTCCTGCAGTAAAGGCCTGCTAGGCCTCAAATCCAAGTGTTCTGAGGCCTTGTCTTCCTAGTGCCGGACCCCTGGGCTGGGGAGCCTGATGTAGGGGTTCAGAATTCTCACTCCTTTGGGAGAACTTCTGGAAGGTATAATCACCCCCCAGTTTGTGGGTCGCCCACCCCTTGGTATGGGATTTAAGTGTACTGCGTGTCTGCCCCCCCTGCCCCCCCCACGTCTCCTTGTGGTTCTTGTCTTTAGTGGTTGGAGATCTTTTCTGGTAGTTTCCAGAGTTTTTTGTTTTGTTTTACGGTTTTCTGTGGATAGTTGTGATTTTGGTGTGCTCCTGAGAGGAGGCAAACTCAGCGTTCCTCTGCTACATCATCTTGGCCACTCCAAAAAAATTTGGCTTATTTATTTGTTTTCTATCTGCTTGCTTGTTTTTTTAATTCATAGCCTTTATTTCCTGAAAATTATGTTTAGAAAATTCAATAATATGTTTTAAAAACACATAGACAAAAAAAATCCCACCAATTGAAAATACACAGTTAATATGTCAACCACAGTCTTTTCAAATGTCTCTATATGCATTGAAATGGTATGCACATACTCACCTATACGTGCATACTACTCATAACTATATGTTGAATGAGATAGTTGCTATTATATATTTAGGGTGAAATCCCAATGATGCTGAAAATATAGGCAAACAAGTAACATTAATTAATTGTAACACATTATTAGATGTTAAGAATATTGGCAAAGGATTAATTAGAAGATAAAGCCCCTCCTCAAAGACCAGATCCCCTACTCCAGGACCAAAACATTCATTCCTCCAGTTACAATTTTGGGTAGCCTTAGTGACTTTCCACAACTTATACTCAGCTAAACGAAGCTGTCACTTGCTCCTTCCCAGAGGTGACCCATGTCCAACTACTAACTGGGGATGGGTTTAAAACGAGCCCTCTTACCCCAAATTGAGACAGCTCTATATGGCCTTCCCAGCTTCAGAGATCACAGGATCTGTGGCTGCATCACAGGTAAACCTCTCTCTGCCCCAAATCCCATTTCCTTCACCCCATTACACATGTCGAAATCAATCCCTGTAAACTCATATGTTAGTCTTTTCTATAAAAACCTGCTTTCCAGAGAATTCTACTGCAATGATAGCAAACCACTTCTGAAAACCAATCAAAGAGAATACTCAACACTTGGGGCCTGGGATCCAGGTGGGGTGAGTATGTGAGTATTAGGGATTCCTAAGATATAAACAGTACTTCCGTGTTTTCTGTTTTCCTCTCCATGAGAGAAGTGAGAAGCATCATTTTCTAAAACACTTAAGCCAGTAGGGCACAAGATAAATAAAGTTTAGGAAATGTTGTGTGACTTCAAGAAAAGCATGAGAGTAAATCCCCTCCCTGGCCCATGCCTCTCTGACGGTATTCTGAACAGCAGAATGAAAAGAGAGAGTGCTAGCCTGCTGCACCAGCCTTTGGTTGAGGCAAGGGTGTATGAATTGCCATGGGCCAAAAGGAGGTTGTCAGATGTGGCTCAATCAGTCATCTGGAAAGGACCTTACCACAAAGAGCTTCCTGCTAGAGTTAAGTAGATGCTTGAAGAAGAATACATCACATCATTAAAGAATATTGAAAGAAAGAAATGAAACCAGGACTCTCATATAAAATAAATACATACCAAAGATTTGAGCTTATTTCCTAATGAGGAAATCATTTAGTGTTCACAACTAGTTTAAAAACAAATCTAAAGCATGGACAAATATATAAGCCCATCGGGAATGTTAAAATTAACTTGCTTAATATATACAAAATTGGCAACTCCACAGGACAATGGTCAGTTGCATTCCAGTAAACACAATTTGCATTTCTATGGACATAAATTATTTGCATTGCTATCAGTTTTCTATAACTTATAATTGTACAATAGAGGAAAAGATACCCAGACAAGTGACCTATATAGAAAGCCACAAATATTCAGATATCATCAAAGGACAGAAGCTGAAGGGCATCTCAGAACAGCAGCAGAAGAGTGCATGGTCCATGTAAAAGGTTCATGATATGAAGGTGCCCAACCATCCCACAAATTGGCCATAAATGAATGATTCTGTTGGGTTCTTACTGGGACAGTGAACATGTATTAGCCAAGGAGGGGCAAGAAACAACATGAGAAGAAAAGATCTGTGTCGTCGTTACTTCCATTGCTATCTCCTAGGACCTGCCCATCACTGGAAAAGCTAGAGGCAACACGGTGGCTAGGGAAGGAGCTGGGAAGAGGCTGCACGATGCAGAGGCCACTGTTGGCCCCCGTGGGTAGAGAGGGATGAGCCTTAAATCGAATAGAAGCTCACGTTTTTGTATCAACTGGTCTAGACTTGATAGTGAGACTTTTATTGCCTAAAAACTTTTGCCTGCAAACTATATTGGGCTGGTTTGCAGCTCCTCATCGGTTCCTTGCTGTTTCCTGCCCAGCTTCTTGCCCAGGAGACTGATCCCTGCATTTCCCTGGCCCCCATGTCCTTTGGTTTCTGATTGTGTCCATCCAGTTAAGACACTAGAAAGACCTCAGAGAGAGGGAGGAAAGGGCATCTAAAGTATTCATTTCACTTACACCCTCTTTGTTGTTGTTAAGTCGCTAAGTTGTGTCCTACTCGTTTGTGACCCCATGAACTGTATGTAGCCTGCCAGTCTCCTCTGTCCATGGGATTTCCCAGGCAAGGACACTGGAGTGGGTTGCCATTTCCTTCTCCAAGGGATCTTCCCAACCCAGGGATTGAACCATCTCCTGCACTGGCAGGTGGGTTCTTTACCACTGAGCGACCAGGGAAGCTTCTTTACTGGGCTGGTAGTGTCTGTTCCTTACCGATGTGAACAGCTCCTGCAGAAGTCCATGTCTACCATTTCTTGCTTCAAGTAATTGCTCCCTAGCCTCACCTCTGAAGGCATACAGCTGCTATTGGTGTCCGTTGGTATGAGAGCTTCACTATCTCTTCCTAGTTTCCTTACTCAACATTTTCTCTATAATAGCACCTTGTTATACTTCCTTTTCTTTCAATGTTGAGTGTGCCGTCTGTTTGCTAATGTGACCCAGACTGATACGTATGAGATCTGTCAAAAATACCATCCAAAGTCACTGAATCTGTTGGAACGTGATTGAAGCAGTGACCTGAGAAAAACAGTTTTCTTTTTGCATCTTCCTATATAAAGATAGTTCAATGAAGAAAATTCTGTATGTATGTGTATAATTTTACTTGCATTTATATATTATAGATTTAATATTAAGTATAATATATAAATTTTATACATGAGAAAATATTAATTTTAATGTTTAAAATATTACTTAGGTATAATAAGTTATATTATAAATGACATTTTACATTCTGTCCTCTTTTGTAAGTAGTATTTCCCACCTAAAAAAATCTATCAAGGAGATCTTTGATACACAGTGTCATTTGTAGCCTCCCATTGCTGGGATATACAATAATTAATTGCTTCTCTAATCATAACTGAGCAAACTTTGGGAGAGAATGGAGGAAAGAGGAGCCTGGCGGGCTACAGTCCCTGGGATTGCAAAGAGTCGAACGTGACTTAGCGACTGAACAGCAGCACCAATAGTTAATCATTGGCGTCCTTTCCAGTCTGGGGCTAGCATACACACTAGTTTGAGGAAAGTCCTTAACTCACTCAACCTTGTGTATAATTCTAACAATCCATTCTATATTGCCAACCAGAGTATGTTTTTGAAACACAAATTATAATAATTTACACATACATACATACATACATACAATAGTATTGGATGTAAATACAGTACTATTTTCTCCATATCCTCAACCAGCATGCTCAATAGACAATCACTGTTAATTGAACATTCACTAAAAAATATAAATTGTATTAAGAGCTTTATAAAACCACTTTATTGTCATACTTGATGTAATTAATCTTGCTAATCCTCTTTTCCAATCTGGTAAGAAAAACATTAGCACCTCGGTTTTTTTTTTTGTTTTTTTTTTTTTTTTTAATGCAAATTTATACTGATTCATTTTATTAGTTGGAGATGTTTTATTTTTTTTTTATTTTTATTTTTTTTTTTAATTTTATTTTATTAGTTGGAGGCCAATTACTTCACAACATTTCAGTGGGTTTTGTCATACATTGACACGAATCAGCCATTGAGTTACACGTATTCCCCATCCCGATCCCCCCTCCCACCTCCCTCTCCACCCGACTCCTCTGGGTCCTCCCAGTGCACCAGGCCCGAGCACTCGTCTCATGCATCCCACCTGGGCTAGTGATCTGATTCACCATAGATAATATACATGCTGTTCTTTTGAAACATCCCACCCTCACCTTCTCCCACGGAGTTCAAAAGTCTGTTCTGTACTTCTGTGTTTCTTTTTCTGTTTTGCATATAGGGTTATCATTACCATCTTTCTAAATTCCGTATATATGTGTTAGTATGCTGTAATGTTCTTTATCTTTCTGGCTTACTTCACTCTGTATAATGGGCTCCAGTTTCGTCCATCTCATTAGAACTGATTCAAATGAATTCTTTTTAACGGCTGAGTAATATTCCATGGTATATATGTACCACAGCTTCCTTATCCATTCATCTGCGGATGGGCATCTAGGCTGCTTCCATGTCCTGGCTATTATAAACAGTGCTGCGATGAACATTGGGGTGCACCCTACCAGAAAATTACTAGAGCTAATCAACGAATATAGTAAAGTTGCAGGATATAAAATTAATACACAGAAATCCCTTGCATTTCTATACACTAACAATGAGAAAACAGAAAGAGAAATTAAGCACCTCGGTTTTTATTTGAAATTTCTGTAAGACTACTGTTACCAAAAGTGGGTTGGGTTACTCACAGCTCGAAAGTCAATAAACCGACAAGCTTGGTGGAAAGGAAAGGGTGCTTTATTTCAGATGCTGGCAATTGGGCAGGTGGAGATTTATGCCCAAAGGCCAGCTCCCTGTCTGGCAATCAGTGCGCAAGAACTTGTAAACGGCTTCAGGGGTGTGTAAGCAGAGGGAGGCGGCTCCATGTAGAGAAAGCGTCGTCAGCTCTGACAGTCACCCATGCGGTGGTCTGGTCCGTGCCATCCCAGTTGTTTTGGGTGCGGTTAGTCTTTGCTTCCAGGGCTGGTTTGTTCCCATTTCTTTTAGGCTGGCTCTGGGAATTGTGGCAGCTTCTGTCACGGCTTCCATCTGGTCATCCTGCAGTTAACCTCTGCCTCCCAGTGGGGGTTACAGGACCTACATGACCGCTCCAAGGACATGGCTCGGAATATTCCCTATAGACCTTGAGGAGGGACTAAAGGCCCTTGGCCTATTTTTTAATGACTAGACTATTATCTTGTCCTGTTTGCCTGCTTTCTTTTGCTTCTTCATTTTCTCACTCCTCTGATTAAACTTATTCTTTGCCTGAAGTTTTTCTATAGACAAAAGACAGGCAGGAGACATGATGGGGAAGAACCACAGGGTCCTGCTCTGTTTCACTGCTAGTTAATGAAATATCAAGCACTCATATTTTTCCTTTACTACTAGCTTGTTTGTGTGCATTGCTAGTATTACTGTTGCTATATAGTCATTTTCTTTCAGTTTGTAAGTAATTTTATATAGTGAAAATACTAATGCCTTTGTATGGCATGTTTGTCTCAGAAAAATTTGTCATCTTTTTCCTTAGTTTTATTCTTACTTTCTTTTTTTCATCCTGTCATATGAAAGTTTTCATTTATGAATTCAAATTTAAACATTAATTTATGGTCTCCAAGTTGCCTATAAAATTTGACTATTTCTGAACCCCAGAGATTATGAAAATATTCACCTTTATTTTTTCCATCATCTTCATGGTAGAAAAAAATTTTTTTAATTTTAAATTTATTTTTTGATTGAGGTATAATTGCTTTACAGAACTGTGTTGGTTTCTGCCAGACATCATCATTCATCAGCCATAGGTATACCTATGTCCCCTCCCTCTTGAAACTCCCTCCCACCTCCCTTCCTATCCCACTCCTCTAGGTTGTTGCAGAGCTCTAGTTTGAGTTCCCTGAGTCATATAGCACATTCCCATTGGTTATCTGTTTCACATGTGGGGATATAAGTTTCCATGTTGCTCTCTCACACATCTCACCCTCTTCTTCCTCCCACATACCGTGTCCATAAGTCTGTTCTCTGTGTCTGTGTCTCCATTGTTCAGAAGGCTTCCCTAGTAGGTCAGCTAGTAAAGAATCCGTCTGCAGTGCAGAAGACCACGGTTCAATCCCTGGTTTGGAAAGATCCCCTGGAGAAGGGATAGGCTACCCACTCCAGTTTTCTTGGGCTTTCCTTGTGGCTCCAATGGTAAAGAATCTGCCCACAATGTGGGAGACTTGGGTTGGGAAGATCCCTAGTATACAATTATTTGTTTTTCTTTCTGACTCACTTCACTCTCTACAATAGTCTCTAGGTTCATCTACCTCATTAGAAATGACTCAAATGCATTCCTTTTTATAGCTGAGTAATATTCCATTGTATATATGTACCACAGTTTCTTTATCCATTCATTTGTTGACAGACATCTAGGTTGCTTCCATGTTCTAGCTATTCTGAATAGTGCTACAATGAACACTGGGGTACGTGTGTTTTTTTAAGTTTTGATTTCCTCAGGGCGTATGTCTAGAAGTGGGATTGCTGGGTCATATGGTGGTTTTATTCATAGTTTTTTTTTAAACAAATCTCCATACTGTCTTCCATAGTGGCTGTAACAATTTACATTCCCATCAACAGCACAAGAGAGTTCCCTTTTCTCCACACCCTCTCCAGCATTTATTGTTTGTAGACTTTTTGATGATGGCCATTCTGACAGCTATAAGGTGATAACTCATTGCAGTTTTGATTTGCATTTCTCTAATAACGAGCAATGTTGAGCATCTTTTCTTGTGTTTGTTAACCATCTGTATATCTTCTTTGGAGAAGAATGTCTGTTTAGGTCTTTTCCCCACATTTTGATTGGGTTGTTGTTTTTCTGGTGTTGACTTGTATGAGCTGTTTGTATATCTTGGAGAGTAATCATTTTTCACTTGTTTCATTTGCTATTTTTTTCTGCCATTCTGAAGGTTGTCTTTTCACTTTGTTTATAGTTTCCTTTGCTATGCAAAAACTTTTAAGTTTAATTAGTTCCCACTTGTTTATTTTTGTTTTTATTTGTATTACTTTAGGAGATGGGTCATAGAGGATCTTGTTGTGATTTATGTCATAGAGTGTTCTGCCGATGTTTTCCTCTAAGAGTTTTGTTGTTTCTGATCTTAAATTTAGGTATTTAATCCATGGTTGAAATTTTATGTTGGAAATTTGACTTATCTGTTATTTATCTTTGTTCTTGTATGTTTTCCTTTTCCACAAGCATATTTCATCACTATTGTTGGAATTGTCTTGAACCAAAAGTATGTGTGTATTGTCTTCACTATAGAGCTCGATGAGCTCAATACAGTTGGAATGAGAGGCTGGTGTTGAAATTGGGGTCTATAATAGCAAGGCAACTTCTAGGTAGATACCACTCCTAGTCAGATCCCCAGAATTGTTACTTTCTCCAGGAAACAAGTGATTATGGTAGATAGTCTATATGATAAGAATAAGCCATAAATAAAATATCTGATAGGTTAATCCATGTTAAAATGTAAAACTTCTGTTTGGGGTGAAAATTCCCCAAATTAAGAGAAAGACAAGCCAAAGTTTGGGCACATACATGGCAGAGTCTTATTTTCACAAATGTACTGAAGGTAAGATGTATGGCAATAATAATATACCATTTAATGTTCATCAAATAGACCAAAAAGTGAATATCTGACTGTACCAAAGGTATTAAGGGATGTAAGGTGAGGAGTGGGAGAGAAAGGGAAAGAGTGGAAGGGCTGGGGCTTGAGTGCTATCAATAATATCAATACTCCAGTTTGGGGCTTCCCTGGCGGCTCAGACTGTAAAGAATCTGCCTCCATTGCAAGACACCCAGGTTCGATCTCTGGGTTTGGAAGATCCCCTGGAGAAGGGAATGGCAACCCACTTCAGTGTTCTTGCCTGGAGAATCCCATAGACAGAGGAACTTGGCAAGCTACAGTTTGTGTGGTCACAAAGAGTTGGACATGACTGAACAACTAACACTTTTATTTTTTTCAGTTTGCAAAAGAAGTTCGATATTGGAAGAAAAATATAAGAAAGGAGGGGTCAGGAAGGGATGGGAGGTGGGTGACCTTGAAGGGATGAGCAAATGACAAGAAGTCTTTCTCCCCTTCACTTCAATGTCACTAAATTTCTCCAGTTAAGACTCAGAGCCTAATTTATACTGTTTGTATTTATCCCCCTAAATGCCTCCCAGTGGTCTAGTATTGTGATTTTTTTATTTTTTTTTTCTGGTCCTAACTGCTCTTCAGTGTAATGCAATATATTCTACATTCTACTTGGGCTAAGTTTGAGCAGAGTGTTTTGGAATCAGATTAATAGTCTACTTCACAGATAATTACTAAATAGGGACCTAAGTATGTTTTTATATTAGAATGAATTGAATTGATACAGTATCCACCCCTTCAGTAATGCTATGTTTCTCTAATAGAAAATGTCTGTTGTATTTATAATGATTAAAATGATATAGCTACCGGGCAACATCTAGAAGTTACATATGCATAAAAAAATTCAGAACTGTCTCCTAATACCATGGTCAAATGAGATAGCATTTTCATGGTGATTTTCTGCACTCCAGACAGGAGGAACTGCCACTTGGAAGAGACGTATCATCCGATTGATCACCTGTAATGAGTTGACAGGTTCTTTCTGAGCAGCTGACATATAGTGTTTTGTGTGTGTGTTTGTGGGTTTTTTTTTTTTTAGCATAGACTGCATGTTTAACTCTGTATCTAAAATCATTTCAATTTGGACCTGAGCAGTTTGTAACTGTGTTAGGTTATTTAAGTACATTATTGAACTATTCACTATTATCTTGGAAAGCAAAAGATAGTCTGGGTAAAGGTCCTCATGTTCAATTGCTCTTAATACTTATTTAAGAAAATGAACAATTCTGGCTTCTGGTGCTGTTTAACCACCTGAAATAGGGATCAATTGGCTAAGTTCCTGTGTCTAATTGTCTTCATTTTAAAGAACAGAGATGGGGGAACTTGTACATGTTAAATTCTATAAACATTCAGAATGAATAAAAGAATACCAAGGATGTGAAATCAAAATAAATCTCACTGTAGTGTTTACCTTGTTTTAACTTTTTCAAAATTCTCATGAATTTCAAGATAAATACAAACCCTCCAATTCCAAGCCTACGACTTCAAACTTATCTCTTGCTAATCAATATATGAAGTCTTAAAAACAGTCCTGTCATCTGGATTTCCACCCGTGTCCCTCAGGAAGCGACACCCCTTTTCTCTTCTGGCTAACCATTACTTATTTTTGGAAGCTCAATTCATAAAACTCCTAAGAAGCCTTCCTTGATCATGACATCCATGGTCCTCTTTTGTACGCCCGTACTCCAATATGTATACTTCTGTAATAACACATCATCATTCCTACTGTTATTGAATTTATTTTAATTAATAAGGAGTGAGCTGCCTTGTTTTCGAATCTTTATTGCCTTGTAGAGTTCCTAATACATAGTGGCCATTCAGTAAGTAACCTTTGAATGAATGTATGGGGTAAAAATGAAGTCAAATATATTCCCTTCATGCAATTCATATTTGTCTTATTTTGAAAATAAAGAATTACACTTTGTGTAAATTTACTAGTACTTAGTGTTCTAATTAGGAGTGTGTGGGTGAAGATAGTTGCTCAAATTACCTTATGTTGGTTTTGCTCAATTGTGACATGCTATGTCATAAAGAAAAATAGAAGACACACACAGTTATAAGTGAAACCCTTATTCATGAATGCAAATTGTTACATTTATAAAGAAAATAAGATTTTATCAAGTGTCTGAAAATTAAGCATTGTTTCTTACTCACGTTTCTCCCATATTCATATGAGAAATCATGAATAACAAAGCAAGAAAGGCGATAGTGACCGCACAGATGAAACTATAAGGACGGAGACAAGACATGAGTCCAATAAGCTATGACCACCCTGCAAATAATTTCACTATTGTAATTTATTCTTCTCAGATACCAACATCTTTAGCATAATTTATGTTTTTCAAACGCCAGTACCCAAGTATAAATTCTGGCAGAAAATATATTACTTTTCACTCAGATGAGGAAAGACATGTTTATGGATATATAAAATTAGGAACATGCTTCTGCTAAAAAGGGATCATTAATGAGGTATGCAAATAGATCTCTCATTTGCTTTTGGAATATTCATAAAAAGAAAGTTATTCATCTAAGGAAAATACAGCTTCCATAAAGCTTATCAGCCACATCTTCAATCTTCTTTACAATTAAGAAGATGCAGTACTTGTGATGTTAGAGAATGCCGATGTGAGATATTTTGGGCAATCTATGCTGTTGGTTCATTTTATTTTCCATAGAGAAATGTAACTCAATTACAAATGGAAGCCTCTCTCTCCAAGAGGTGTTATTACTGAGGTTAAGAGTGCCTAAGTTTCAAGCATTTAGAATTCAACAGACTCCACTGTATTAGTCTTTTATGTTATAGTCTCATTTCATGACCAAGAGTACATTGCTTTGAAATCCTTCCCCAGGGTTGCAGAATACACAATGTGACAACGCAAAAGAGGAAAAAAAAAAAAAAAAAACCAAAAAAAACTTTGCTTTTGCCTTTTTAAAGAGGAAAGATACTGATTTCCAGGAGCCCCTCTGCTGGGAGGGATGCTTTCCCCACAGGGTGTCAGCACTGGATCTTCTCCTCCTGATCTGCAAGGTGGGCAGCAGTCCTCCTTGGGCATAAAGTGTCTGTCAGCGCTTTGGAAAAACGATGGCTGTGTTGATGGTGTTTCTTAGCACTTGGCTTTGTGCCCGTCCTGCTGGGAAGTCAGCTCTGGGTCCCTGGTGTAGGGTAACTCTTTTTCATGAAAGGAAGAGCGGTTCTCAGTCATTTCTCATGAAAGCTAGTGGATCCTAGGAAGGGCTATGATGTCCTCCAGCTGGACAACTGGAACTTTTTGTTATTGTTCAGTTGCTCTTTGCAGCCCCATGGACTGCAGCACGGCAGGCTTCCCTGTCCTTCACCATCTCCTGGAGTTTGCTCAAACTCATGTCCATCGAGTTGTTGATGCCATCCAACCATCTCATCCTCTGTCGTCCCCTTCTCCTCCTGCCTTCAATCTTTTCCCAGCCTCAGGGTCTTTTCCAATGAGTCAGCTCTTCGTATCAGGTGACCAAAGTATTAGAGCTTCAGCATCAGTCTTTCCAATGAACACCCAAGACTGATCTCCTTTAGGATGGACTGGTTGGATCTCCTTGCAGTCCAAGGGACTCTCGAGTCTTCTCCAACACCACAGTTCAAAAGCATCAAACTGAAAATTTGGACCTCTTTTATTGAGCAAACCATCTGGCACTTCCTGGGTGTGTGGGGGTAAACAGAGGCTAGAAAACAGGTCTCAAAGATCTGCAGGATCTCTCCCGAAAAACCTCTGCTTGGTAGGTTCTCAGCTACCCAAACTTGCAACTTATCACAGAATATTATTGATCATAATGGCCTGTTCAACCCAAGCCCTAAATTAGCAACGACAAAACAAAACCATCAAGGAAACAGACCAAAAATTCTAAACAGAGAAGGCTCACTCTTCAAACTTTCCCTTGAAGTATTTGGGAGCAAATTCATCTTCTCCAATTGTTTTTGCTTATGTGTTTGCAGAAGTCATAGGGGTTGCCAGGAACTGAACTTCCCTATAAAACCAAGTTGAGAGTCTGAACATTTGTTTTGCTATAATACACATTTAGATCTTTCTACAAGCCTAGTAGTTTAATTTTTGTAGTAACCCAGTGAATAGGTACCATTATTATTAACCCAGTTAAAACATCAAAATAACTCAAATTTATAGGTGAATTAAGTTTAGTGAGTGCAGTGACTTATCTAGACCCACAGATTTAATGAATGATAGTTCCTGGGCTCAGTTAAGCCCATTTTAAATATAAAGTTGCTGTTCTTAACCACTTTGCAAACTTTTCCATCGCTATATAGATTCTCATCATGTTCTAGGATAGTAATAAGCATACCATTTCTGTAAGGGCTAGAAAGTAAATATTTTAATTTTGGGGTTGAGGAGGCAAAATTGAGGTTATTATGTAGGTACTTATATAACAAAGATAAAGCAACATTCACAAATTTATATTGATTATGTTCCAAATATAATTTTAATTGAGTTATTTTGTAATATACATGTACTGATGAAGATGAAGAAGATGAAGTCCCTCAGTCGTGTCCGACTCTTTGTGACCCCATAGACTGTAACCTACCAGGCTCCTCAGTCCATGGAATTTTTCAGGCAAGAGTACTGGAGTGGGTTGCCATTGCCTTCTCCAGGGGATCTTCCCCACCCAGGGATCGAACCGGGTCTCCCATATTGCAGGCAGACGCTTTACCGTCTGAGCCACCAGGGAAGCTCCCATGTACTGATGAGAAGAATATAATTCATTGGCAATGAGAGAGGATAAATTCCACTTAATTGAAGTTCACAGTAAGCATTCCTTGCCATCAAATCTATGATAAAAGTGCATTTGTGAAAAGTGTTCTTTAGCCATATGGAAATGGGCAGTGCCACATTAGGCTCAAGGGCTCTATTTGCTTTAAAAGCATTTGCATTCAAAGGAGCTGGGGATCTGTCCATTTTTGAATTACATATTCATCAAGCATACTTTCCTAACATTTTTAGACAGAGGACTTAATATTTCTTGGTACAATAAGAGTATTTCTTATGCCTACTCTTTCACTCTTTGCCTGAAATTGACTCAGCCTTGTTGTCTTCTCACTACACACAGAACTTCTCTTTGGAGATTAAATCATAAATATACACCATTTGCTAACTATGTTTTAAAAATCTGACATTATCGATAATACAAAACTTAAATGTATAAACAAAACTCACTCTACACTCAAAGCAGCATATCTTTTATCAACTTGTAAAATATAGCAAAAAATTACAGGAATTTATTTGGCTCTAATTATATACAAACTACTCTCTGAGGAAAATCCTGTTAAAGCTGGGGATAATTCAAACATTTGTTGAACTATAGCAGCAGAAATCATCTAATTTAAGAAGATTCTTATTTTCAGATGTACTAAGTTTTCCATTGTGAAGATCCAGAAGTTTTTATCCTCAAAGTAGTACATGCTAACAGTATTATAATCTTAAAGTCATGCAGTTCAGACTAATGGGTTCAAAACCCAAATATACTTTTAGTTATAGATGAAGTTAATTATACACTCTATTTGGTATTGATCCCCAAGAAAGGCTTTTCCTTTTTTAAAAAATGTATGTATTATTAGGACAATATAATGCTCAAGTTTCTGATTCATTTTTCTTATTTTACTTCAATTGTTTTAAAAGACCGGTATGGTGTCAATGAGGCAATTAGAGATTCTTAACAAACCTTTTAACACTATTTTCTTAACCACAGGACCTGACTTTGATTTGTTTCTCATGTAGCATGCTGAGAGAGAAGTCTTTTTTTATAAGAATGCTTAGTAATTTTAGGTTTATGTCACAATTAGCAAGATAAAAATGAACACATTAGAGAACTGGATGAATAATTGTCCTTGTCATAGTGCTGCTTGTCAAATAATAAGGAATTGCCTTCCTGAGGTTCTAACATATCAAGTGTATTTATGATCTTCCAACAAGATCATAGATCTTAGAGCAGATGTAATGAAGATAGAGTTTAGCAACTACTTTCTGCTCCTTTCTGAGCATCTGGATTATATTTTAGATCTTAAATGTGGCCGTCAGCTCTATAAGAACTTATCGAGAAATCCAAAGCTTGGGTGCTAAGCCAGTGGTACCAATTCAGCTTTCAAGTTAAAGGAAAAAAATTGATGTGCTTAACATTATTTTTAAGACAATCATGAAATTAAGTGCCTGCCCTGTGCCTGGGCTCAGAAAGGCAGACCTAAGAGAAATCAGTGGCCTAGTAAAGTGTGGGTTGATCATCAGAGATTGTTTTACACTAGGCCAGGGGATATGAAAACCTCTTCAGCTCACAGAGAAATCAGTGATGCTGAAGAACTGCAGAGATGGACTTAAGTATAGAAGAGGCTGCAGGTACTTTGTCACAGATTTTCTTCTTCTGAAGTTAAAACTGTCAAAAACGGTTTCCCCTTGGAAAGGCATAAGTTACCATATATCACTTGAAAACTGTTGGGAGAATTTAGTGGGGCAGTTGAAAAGTCCCTTTTGGTTGGTAAAATAGATCTTCTGGAAAGACTGCATCAGGATCAATTACCCCAGCTTTCTCTTGAATGGTGGCAAAGCAACTGAGTAGGGGAATGATTTATAGAACTATTTAACAGGTGTCATGCTGGTGGGTAGTATCTATGGGATGTGTCCATGGAGGAGAAAATAAAATCAGTTCTGTAATGAAATATTTGGCAGTAGTTGGCAAAAGATACATTTCAAAAATGGAGTTCCCCTGAAGTAAGAAGTTAGGTAGGTTGTATATTCTAGATAATGAGGAGAAAGCCACAATTCATAGCTATATTCAAGATAGATGGCTACGGAAACAGCTAGTGGAATTCACTAATTGTCAATTACTTAAAAGCCAAAAAAAAATAGCAAATACAAACCATAGCTTAGCTAGGAATAGTGCCTCTCAGCCCCACTCCCTGCCCCGAATCCTGAAGAGTCTTTCTATCTTTCTTGATTATAACACAAAATATTTACTCTCAGTTCTCCAGATCAGTTCACTACACTAATCAAATCTGATAACAAATTGTTGTTTTCCATTCGATTCACTTCTGTGTGTGCATGTGTGTATGTGTATTGAACTAGCTGTAGAGTGCAAGTTTTTCTTTTTATATATTACTGATATTTCCTTGTTATGTCTACTCTTTTTTTCAAAAAGATGAAAGAAAGACAATTTTATTAATCTCCAAACAGTCATGTTCAGCAGATAATTTTGTTGGAGAATTTTAACTTTGTTTTGCATTTTTTAGACATAGCAAAGGGTTTATTTTGCCTCATTTCCAAACTATGTGACAAAAGGAAATTTGTTCCTGGAAAAAGCACAGTGGTGAATTGAGGCAGTGAAAATAGCAGTAAACTAGAAGTCCTGGGGCCAGGTTACCCCTGCAAGGCCAGCTAGACAGCCAGATGCCAACAATTCCAAACAAACAAAGCAAGAATTTGACTGGTTATATGTTTAGCTTATTTTTGATAGAAGTGCCTCTTTGATAGTCTCTGCCCTCAATACATGTATAGTAGTAATGACAAAATCATCTCATCTACAAGTGAAAGAACTTTATGCCACATACTCTAAAAGTCAGAATGTCAAGTAACATAAAATATGTGTCCTTCATCTCTTCTTCCCTCAATATTATACTCATTTCTGTCCTATTCAAATAATATTGGATCTGTTCTTTTCAAATCTAAATGTACATTGTCAACCTACTGTAGCTGATTTCATCAGAGAGTCTTGTTTCCTCTTTGAATCTTTAAGTTTTTCTGAAAATGTATGGGAGGTAAAATCATTGAGTTTGCATACAAGAGAATCTGCAAAAACAAGTGTTGCCCTTGTTGGTAGGATTTGCTCTTCTGATAGTTGCCTTGTAATATCTTTATTTACTGCATTATAGATGACATTTCTGGCAATTTAAAAGAATTATTTAAATATAATGGCTATTAGCTCTCTAGTATCCGTATTAGGAATGTTTCCAAATGTAGTTTGTCTGTTGATTTTGTTTTTGATATCTGTTAGCTATTTATCATTTTTGTTTCCCTAAGTGTCTGTGTTTCTGAATCTTGAGAATCATGTCCCCAAAGCTTTTTTTCTTTCTTTTTACTCCTGGAATATTTTTCACAAGCTTCGTGTTGATTTTCTTCTGGTTACTGATGTTTTGATGACGGAAAATCGTTTCCTTCCTACTATTTACTTAAAGCAGAGCATGTGAATCGTCCTTGACCCCATTCACTAAGCACTTGAGTTCTGATTTGCTACTCTTCACAGTGGCAGCTTGATATGCTGAGAGTCTAAAACATGCTTAGCTCTGCTGGACTCATATGATTTCTGGCCCACTATCAATTTTATGATTTTGTATTCTTTTGCTTTGCTTGTTGAGCCAGGAGTCATCTGAACTCCATCATACCTAACAGTTGACGAGGCTTTATTCCAAGGACTATACATCTAGGATGAGGCTTCACCACCACCAGCCTTCACACACACACTCCTTTTGCTCCCATACCAGCCCTCTTCCTTCCCTTCCTTTTTGGTTTTTTAATATACTTTGACAAAATGATTTTGGAATAGAGTCAGTAAAACAGCAGTGAGGATGACACAAAAATCAGTCGTCACATAGTTTTCACCTTTGGAAAAGATTGCATTGCTTAAAAAAAGGTCAAACAGCAAAAAACAGGAAAGAAAAGGGTCATCTTTGTAAATGCATATGCTTTCATTTGAACATGTTCATGCTGCTTCAGAAGGGAGCAGGGAGTCCTTGAATTACCCTGGCCACTATTCATGTCAGCCCTGCAGCAAGTGGACTCTTTCCCTTGGGTGGATTTCTATGTCTAGTTCCCAGTAGTCCTTTGAGTTTTCTTATCTTTATTTTTAATTTTTTAATGTTCTTCAGCTATTTCGGTAGGAACTTCTGAGGGGTCTCATTCAGAGCTTCAAGGAAAACCTTTTCTAAAAATGTTAAAAGTACATCTATTACCAGAACTCTAAAACATGTTACCCAACTCTTATCATTTAATTTCATTCAAAAATATATAACTCACATTTCACCTTAGGTATTGCTGCTGTCATGTGAAACTTAAAATGATCCACCTCTATTAGAAATAAGTGGGAACAAAAGATGTGAGGCCACTGGGGTCATTTGTAATGTTATTTTTTTTAAAACCTATGAAATAAGGAGAAATGTTATAGGAAGCAGGAAGAGCAAGGGAGTCCACAGTGCATGAAGCCAACGATCTCTGAAACCCCTGCCAGTGTTCATATTCCAAATTTAAGAGAGGTTATTTATGAAAGCACATGCTAGGGATAAATCAACATTCACTATTGGCAATTTGGTGGTAGACATAAGTGTGAATTGGTCCCTAGGATTCCCACACCATGATGAGCCCCTCCTGCATAACCCTATCCCTAAGAGTGTGGGCAGAACATTGTAAACATGGTTCGATGCAGTCCTCTGATTAGGTTATACTCCATGGAAAAGGTGGCTTTAGGATCCATTAGTAGTTGACTTTTAAGTAGGCCTGATGTGGTCTCAGCTTCCCAGGCGGCACAGTAGTAAAGAATCTTCCTGCCAATGCAGGAGACACAGAGATCTTGGTTCCATCCCTGGGTTGGGAAGATGGCATGGAGGAGGGCATGGCAACCCACTTCGCTATCCTTACCTGAATGGCTCAGCTGGTAAAGAGTTCGCCCACAATGCAGGAGACCTGGGTTTGATCCCTGGGTTGGGAAGATCCCCTGAAGAAAGGGAAAAGCTACCCACTCAAGTATTCTGGCCTGGAGAATTCCATGGACTATACAGTCTATGGGGGGTCTCAACAAGTCAGACACGACTGAGTGCCTTTCACTTTCACCTGGAGAATTCCATGGATGGAGGAGCCTGGCAGGCTACAGTCCATGGGGTCGCAAAGAGTTAGATATAACTGAGCTACTGAGCATGCACACACAGGCCTGGTGTCAGGAGTCCTTTAAACCTGATTCAGAAGCAAATAAAGTCAGAAGGTTGAATTAATAGACACAGAGAGGCTGTCCTCCTGGCCTGGAAAATAGCAAAGAGGCATGTAATGAACAGCATATGTGGAGGAGACCAGGTGACCAGGATCCCAAGTTGCTGAGAGTGACCCTCAGTCAACAACCAAAAAAAAACACAGGGATATCAGTTGTACAGCTACAGAGAACTGAAATCTGCCAACAACCTGAATGACCTTGAAAGAGAACCCTGAGCCTCAGATAAGAAGAGCTAGGACTACACACTCTTGGTGTGGACCCAGCTGTGTCCTGACCCATAGAAACTGGGGCAATTAAATATGTGTTGTTTTAAGCCACTAAGCTTGTGGTAACTTGTAAAGAAGTAGTGAAAAACTAATGTGGGTATGAATGCAATGCTTCGTAATTAAATAAGCTAAAATATGTAAAGTTCCTTAGCACAGAGGCTGGTACAGAGCAGCCACTTACGAAATAATTGCTCTTATATTCACATGGTGTTACCCCTTTCTCAAGAAAGATACAATACACATGATCAAGGTAATATTCTCCAGTGTTGGCATAAAAATAGAATAAACGGTAAAGGGCTTGTCACTGATGGTCTCCAACACTGTATCATATTGTCCTTGTAATATAGAACATGGTGTTGTTAGAAATTATAAAAATTACCTTATTTTTTCCAGTTTAATGGCAAGGAAGAAGGGGCATGTTTATCAACTGCGTGAGAAAGCTTCAGCGTAAGGCTAACTAATGGCCATAAACTAAAGGACTGGTTTTCCTTTGTTCTTCTGTTTCTTTTATTTTGTTGCTTTTTCAGGTGATGGGCTTTGAAATTTCCTTTTCTAAGGTGCTCCTTTCCTAGGAATGCCATAACACCTCACCACAAACGGGGTGGTTTTAAACAAGAGAAATGTATTGTCTCACGGTTCAAAAGACTGAAAGTCCAAAATCAAGGTGTCAGCATGATTAGTTGCTTCTGGGGGCTTTGAGGGAGAAGCAGTGCCATGCCTTTCTCCAAGATTCTGGTAGTTTCTGGCGATTGTTGGCATTCCTTGGCTTGTAGGCCCACCCCTCTCATCCGTGCCTTCTCTGTCATTTTGCTCACCTTCTGTGTCACTGTGTACATTTTCCCCCGTTATCTCTCGTAAGAACCCTTTCACTGGATTCAGGGCTTACCCATACCCAGTATTTATCTCATCTCAATCCTTACCTCAGTTGTGTCTGTAAGGATCCTATTCCTACATAAAGTCATATTTTGAGGTTCCAGGTAGACAAGAATTTTGACCCACTGACTGCATCCACAGAGAAGAATAATCTGCTGGACATATTTTTCATCTTTAATAGGCAAACAAGTTGATAATTGAATAATGTGAGCAATTATTATTGCAAAGCAATCTTTAATTTCGTCAACAGGTTTAAGATTATTAGCAAATTTCTGAACTCTCTGGATCTCAGTTTTATCATTTCTAAATTAAATGGCTTATCCATGTCCATGTTAGTTGCTCAGTTGTGTCTGACTCTTTGTCACCCCATGGACTGCAGCCTGCCAGGCTCCTCTGTCTATGGAATTCTCTAGGCAAGAATACTAGAGGGGTTGGAGTGGGTTGCCATTCCCTTCTCCAGGGGATCTTCCCAACCCAGGGGTTGAAACCAGGTCTCCTGTATGGGAGTCAGATTCATTACCATCTGAGCCACCAGGGAAGCCTTAAATGGATTGTATTTGACCTCTAAGATATTTCCAGCTTCAACATTGTGTGATCCTGTTAAACATATCTGTCAAACACTTAATTTCTAATAGTAAAAAGGCATATATATCATTTGGGAGATATTACTGTTATTTTCATACTGATTTTTATGTTTATGTTAATAGGAAGGAAAAGCTAGCTCTCCCCAAGGACCAGTTTTTATAAATTCATACAAAATAAGTTGAAGAAATCTTTCACATTCTGTAAAGTATCAAACAAGCAGGACCTGAAATTTGGATTAGTGCCAAGAGACTAATTAGAATTCACTAGAATTTCATTCATTCATGTATATCTAGTACCAAAACATGTTTAGAAGCAAAAATTAATAGTTTTATGTAAGTATGTGATGTTCAAGGCTTTTTTAGGGAAAATAAGCATCCCAAGTAAAAGCAAAATGTGCTTATTTACCTTGAACTTCTAAAAAAAAAAAAAAGAACAAAGACTTTATTTAAAGAATGATATAGGAATAGTACAACCTAGGCTAGAAGCATTTTCTTCCTCTCCTCGCCATGCCCCTGGCAAAAATAAAAATTCTAGCTCTCATAATCATCTCGGGTATTACCTGCCCAGCAATCCTGCTTCATTTTCCAGCCCATCCACCTTCCTCCTCTCCTAGGTCACTGAGTCAGTTCTGTTCTCAAATCTTTAACAACTCCTCACCTGCATTCTCACATGACCTTTTTCTGTTTCACTGAAAAAACAGCAATGATGAAAAGAAACATCCAGGGGAAATGGATGAAGATGCTCAGATGGTACAAACTTCCAGTTATGAGATGAACAAACCCTGGGACATACCATACACATGTTGACTCTAGTTAAGAACACCGTGTTGTACTTCTCAAAGTTTCTAAGAGAGTGGAAGCATTCTGACCATATAATGAGAGCAAACAAAGTACTCTTAGTCACAACCAAGCCTTGCACCTCCTGTTTCATCTCCTGATGTCACCCCCTGCTTGATACACTCTAGTCACCCTGGTTCTTAACTATATCATGCTTTCTTCTGCTTTAGAACCTTAGAGTTTCAGTTCATTCTTCCTGAAATGTTCTCATTCTCTTCCTTCATGCTTCTATAGAAATGTTATTTGGTTATAAAGGCCTTACTGAACACTCTATGCATAAATATCAGAACAAGGCCCTGACCTCCACACTCTTATTTTCCACAGCATGCTCCCACTCTGATGACATGTACTTGTTTACTTGTTCAGTAAAATAATTTTTTCTTGTTAGACTATAAGCTTCATGGGAATAGTTATCTTGTCTGTTTTCTTCATTGTTGTATTTTTTATTCTGAGCTCAGAATCTGACACCTTGTAGGTGCACAACAAATGTTTGTTAAATAAATACATAGATAGTGGCAAATAAATTCTATAATATGATTTCAAAATGTATTTCCACTTATAGCTAATTGCTTTCTAATCTGCATTGCACCTTTCTTGGGGGGACTCAATATATGATGTGAGAGATTAAAGCCTTTGAGAATATTGTTGAAGAGGAAAGAGGTATTTACAGATGAATGGAAACAACTTTTTCTTCTCAGTGTTTGGAGAGAAGTAAACAGCATCTAGTTAACCTCTGTTCAATTGGTTTTTAAAATACACCCTCTACGTTAAATAGCCAACACAAACTGGAGGTAAATCCAATAACTTTATCCAATCTTGAAGTAAATTCAGAAGAGCACAATTAACATGCAAGCCAGCGTCTGTGACCTGGATAAAGCAGGTTGACCAGCTGGAAGGATAATTAGCTTTGGAAATAGATCTGGATTCAAGTCTCAGCCCTGCCACCTACTAATGATAAACCTTGAATGAATGATTTAATCCTTCTGAGCCGCATTGTCCTCACTGTAGGGATTTCCCCTCGTTTGTAGGAGGTGCTTAAAGCATGCTAGCCTGTCTGTATGTTTTTTAATAATATCTCGCTTCAGCATTTCGCTTAATCAAAAGAAATGTCTGACCTCAATCTGCCCTAGGTGGTTCATTTTAATATCTGACCAAAATAAAGTGTTCTGGCATGGAATTATTTTTCCCTTTCAAAGAGCTCTTGCAAAATCTCTCTGCTTTTAAATGTAGATAATATTGTCCTACTGAGTATAATTCGTATAGCTGTTGTTACACAAACACTTTGAAAATTATATAAGGAAAACTTTAATGATAAATTGTTAAGAATCATAGAATTTAAAGGATAGCTAACCCATGTTATGGGCAGTGGATATGCACAAAAGTATGTTTACTAAAAACAGAAATACTGAGATAATCATTACAATGAATTTCTTTTCTAGGTAGCATACAGCAAGATAATAAGCATTACAGATGACTACTGTATGAAATCCTATTGAAATTGTTAGTCTTTTGAATTTTCCCTAGTACAGATAGTACTCACGTTGCACAGAGTTAGCTAGAACGTGTGCACGTTGCAGAGGTGCACGTGGCTCCCTGTAGAATTCCCGTGGACAGGGCATCCATCAATCAGTGCTGTGCAAACTGGGACTAGCTGGTGGTGCATCGGTTAAAGTACCGCTTCTGTGGTCAGACTCTCAGTTCGAATGCTATTATCTTTACTGCCTCACTGGATGCCTTCAGAGAAGCTATTCACTCCTGTTTTCCCTAGATTCACTCTTGTACAAAATGAATGTAACAATAGTCTCTCTTCATTTGTGGTTGGAGATGTAAATGAATTAATAAAGTAAATCTTTTAAAATGGAACCTGGCACTTTGCAGCAATCTTGTAAATGTTACTGATTTATTTTATTTTTGTTCTTAGTGGCACTAATTCTCCGTTAGGATGTCTGGAGTGATGTAAAGATTACATGCTGAGAAATAGTACAGTCTGTTCTTTAAAAAGAAAAATGAAATCTATTCTTCATCCGTAGGAAGTATGACTTAGACATGGATAGAGTGACTGAGTGACAAACTTCAGGGAACGTACTTTAGTCTGATGTAAAGACACAGCTAGTGGTGCGCCCTCATAGCTCGTATATAAATAAAAACTATACTAGCAGCCTACTTGTTTTACTTCTGTTTTTTGTATGAGATGTTTAGCAGTAGTTTGAAATAAAATTCCTTGGTGAGCAGAGTGCAGATTGCTTTTGACAAAATTAAGCTAGTAGGTTATTGTTTTTATTTAGTCACTCAGTTGTGTCCCACTCTTTTGAGACTCCACGGACTGTACCCTCCCAGGCTCCTCTGTCCATGAGATTTCCCAGGCAAGAATAATGGAGTGGGTTGCTATTTCCTCCTCTAGGGGAAGAATCCCTTCTCCCTAAAAGTTCTAATCTCTGAATATGTTATATCACACACACACCAAAAAAAAAAAAAAAAGACATCCCAAATGTAATTACGGTTACAGACTAAAACAGAGAAGGTATCTTAGATTATCCCAATGTGCCCAATCTAATTTTAGCGATGCCTAAAAAGCTGAGAACTTTCTCTTGTTGGAGTCAGACAGACTGGCAGAAGGAGAATTTTGGAGAAATGAGACAGAGAGGCAGATCACAGAGATTCAGAAGAGGAGAACTGGTTCCACTAGTGATAACTTCGAAGACTGTGGGGACCATGAGCCAGGAAATAGAAGAAACTGAGATTGAGCCTCAGATGACAGCCAGCAAGGCTGCAGGAGCCTCAACCCCACAGAACTGAATTCTGCCACAGTGAAAGGAGCAGACTTCACTGATGGAAACCTTGACTTCAGCCTGTTGCCAACGAGAGCTCAAAAGCCAACCAAGCCCTGTGGAACTTAGTAACTCCAGGTCATTTAAAAAATCTGAGTTTGATCTTTTGTCAAGGCAGTGATAGAAAACTAATACAGTGTAGGACTGAATGGATAGACTCATTTTAACAAGTATCAATGCATTTATTGAAATGCCTTTTTATTCACTAACTATTTGTCTTATCATTTTTCAAACTGCCCACAAAGGCATTCTCCCCATCCCACCCTCAAGAAGACATGGTGCTTTTTAGTATAAAGAGATTTTTAAAGTCTTGACAAAAAAAGTCTAGAATTCTGTCAAAAGTCAATTAATCTTCTATTTCATGAGTTGAAAATTATGTGAGACATACAGAGAGCTTCATTTATTTTCAAATTGTGTTTCCCTTCTTTCCTCTGGGGCAAAACAGCCTCTACTTTAATTAGGTAAATCTTCCCCAGAATTTGATGTTGGATAATAAGTTCATATATCATAAGCTTACCCACTATGTTTAGAGATCATTTTTCATTAAGGATGTGATGATGCTCACACCTTCATTAACTCTGTTTAGCAGCACTAATTACAATGGATGCTGAAGACTCTCATGCTTCATTTTTCCTCAGTGTCAGCTCGTCAAACCATTAAGATCACAGCTAAAATATAATGAGTATATAAGTATATATTTATTTAACACACATTATTGTTCCTAGTATCATGAGCATAACCTCTAGATAGGTTTCAATTTTTCTGACTAAGGTCATAAGGCCAGGAACCAAAACTAATTTATCAGTGTCCTGGTGCCTGGCTATAAGTCCACAGGGGCAGGGCTCTGGGTGCAACAGACATAAGTCCTCTTGGAGGAGGTCACCATTAACCCCACCACAGAGCCACCAGAACTTACTCAGGACTGGGGAAACAGACTCTTGGAGGGCACAAACAAAGCCTTGTGTGCACCAGGACCCAGGAGAAAGGAGCAGTGAGCCCACAAGAGGGACTGACACAGACCTGCCCGAGAGCATCCAGGTGTCTCCAGCAGAGGCATGGGTCAGCAGTGGGCTGCAGCAGGGCCTGCATGGGACCTTTTGAAGGAGGTCATCATGATCTTCATTTGATACACCATAGGTTGGCCTCAGATCAAACAACAGGAAGGGAACACAGCCCTGCCTATCAACAAAAAATAGGATTAAAGATTTATTGAGCATACCCCCACCCATCAGAACAAGATCCAGTTTCCCCCTCAGTCAGTCTCTCCCATCAGGAAGCTTCCATAATCCTCTTATCCTTCTCCATCAGAGGGCAGACAGAATGAAAATGACAATCACAGAAAACTAAGCAAACTGACCACATGGACCACAGCCTTGTCTAACTCAATGAAACTATAGGCCATGCCATGTAGGGCCACCTAAGACGGACAGGTCATGGTGGAGAGTTCTGACAAAATGCGGTCCACTGGAGAAGGGAATGGCAAACCACTTCTGTACTCTTGCCTTGAGAACCCCATGAACAGTATGAAAAGGCAGAAAGATAGGAGACTGAAAGAAGAACTCCCGAGGTTGATAGCTGCCAAATATGCTACTGGGGAGCAGTGGAGTAATAACCCAAGAAAGAATGAAGAGACAGAGCCAAAGCAGAAATAAACCCAGTTTTGGATGTGACTGGTGATGGAAGTCAGGTCAGATGTTGGAAAGAACAATATTGCATAGGAAGTTGGAATGTTAGGTCCATGAATCAAAGTAAACTGGAAGTGGTCAAACAGAAGATGGCAAGAGTGAACATTGACATTTTAGGAATCAGTGAACTAAAATGGACAGGAATGGGTGAATTTAACTCAGATTGCCATTATATCTACTATTGTGGGCAAGAATCCCTTAGAAGAAATGGGGTATCCATCATAGTCAACAAAAGAGTCTAATATGCAATACTTGGATGCATTCTCAAAAATTACAGAATGACCTCTGTTTGTTTCCAAGGCAAACCATTCAGTATCACAGTAATCCAAGTCTGTGCCCCAACCAGTAATGCTGAAGAAGCTGAAGTTGAATGGTTCTATGAAGGCCTACAAGACCTTCTAGAATTAATACCCCAAAAATATGTCCTTTTCATTTTAGGGGACTGACATGCAAAAGTAGGAAGTCAGGAGATACCTGGAGTAACAGACAAATTTGGCCTTGGAGTACAAAATGAAGCAGGTCAAAGGCTAACAGAATTTTGCCAAGAGAGTGCACTGGTCATAGCAAACATACTATTCCAGTAACACAAGAGAAGACTCTACACATGGGCATCACCAGATGAACTATACCAAAATCAGATTGATTATATTCTTTGCATCCAAAGAAGTAGAAGCCCTATACAGTCGGCAAAAACAAGACCAAGAGCTGACTGTGGCTCAGATCATGAACTCCTTATTGCCAAATTCAGACTTAAACATGAAGAAAGTAGATAAAACCATGAGACCACTTAGGTATGACCTAAATTAAATCCCTTATGCTTATGCAAGGGAAGTGATAAATAGATTCAAGGGGTTATATCTGATAGAGTGCCTGAAGAACTATCAACAGAGGTTTATGACACTGTACAGGAGGCTGTGATCAAAACCATCCCCAAGAAAAAGAAATGCAAAAAGGCAAAATGGTTTTCTGACAATGCCTTGCAAATAGTTGAGAAGAGATGCAAAAAGGCAAAGGAGAAAAGGAAAGATATACTCATTTGAATGCAGAATTCCAAAGAATAACAAAGAGAGATAAGAAAGCCTTCCTCAGTGATCAATGCAAAGAAATAGAGGAAAACAATAGAATGGGAAAGACTAGAGATCACTTCAAGAAAATTAGAGATATCAAGGGAATGTTTCAGGCAAAGATGGACCCAAAAAAGGACAGAAATGGTATGGACTTAATAGAAGCAGAAGATATTAAGAAGAGGTGGCAAGAATGCACAGAAGAACTTACAAAAAAGATCTTCATGACCCAAATGACCATGATGGTTTGACCACTCACCTAGAGCCAGACATCTTGGAATGCAAAGTCAAGTGGGCCTTAGGAATCATCACTAGGAACAAAGCTAATGGAGGCAATGGAATCAGTTGAGCTATTTCAAATCCTAAAAAATGATGCTGTAAAGTGCTGCACTCAATACGCCAGCAAATTTGGAAAACTCAGCAGTGGCCACAGGACTGGAAAAGGTCAGTTTTCATTCCAATCCCAAAGAAAGGCAATGCCAAAGAATGCTCAAACTACCACACAATTGCAGTCATCTCACACACTAGCAGAGAAATGCTCAAAATTCTCCAAGCCAGGCATCAACAGTACATGAACTGTGAACTTCCAGGTGTTCAAGCTGGATTAAGAGGAACCAGAGATCAAATTGCCAACATCTGTTAGATCATTGAATAAGCAAGAGAGTTCCAGAAAAATACCTGCTTTATTGATTATTTGAAAGTCTTTGACTGTGTGAATCACAACAAACAAGAAAATTCTTAAAGTGATGGTAATATCAGGCCACCCAGCCTGCCTCTTGAGAAATCTGTGTGCAGGTCAAGAAGCAACACTTAGAACTAGACATTGAACAACAGACTGGTTCCAAATAGGGAATGGAGTATGTTAAGGCTGTATATTGTCACTCTGCTTTTTTAACTTATATGCAGAGTACATCATGCAAAATGCTGGGCTGGATAAAGCACAAGCTGGAATCAAGATTTCCAGAAGAAATAGCAATAATCTCAGCAGTGCAGATGACACCACCCTTATGGCAGAAAGTAAAGAAGAACTAAAGAGCCTCTTGATGAAATGAAAGAGGAGTGTGAAAATTTTGGCTTAAAACTCAACATTCAGAAAACTAATATCATGGCATCTGGTCACATCACTTCATGGCAAATTGATGGGGACACAGTGGACATAGTGAGAGACATTATTTTGAGGGGCTTCAAAATCACTGCAGATGGTGACTGCAGCCATGAAATTAAAAGATGCTTGCTCCTTGGAAGAAAAGCTATGACCAAACTAGACTGCTTATTAAAAAGCAGAGACATTACTTTGCCAGCAAAGCTCCATCTAGTCAAAGATTTTCCAGTAGTCATGTATAGATGTCAGAGTTGGACTATAAAGAAAGCTGAACACTGAAGAGCTGATGCTTTTGTGCTGTGGTGTTGGATGAGACTCTTGGACTGCAAGGAGATCCAACCAGTCCATCCTAAAGGAAATCAGTCCTGAATATTCATTGGAAGGACTGATGCTAAAGCTCCAATATGTTGGCCACCTGATGTGAAGAACTTACACTTTGGAAAAGATCCTGATGTTGGGAAAGATTGAAGGTGGGAGGAGAAGGGGATGAGATGGTTGGATGGCATCACTGACTCAATGAACATGAGTTTGAGTAAGCTCCGGCAGTTGGTGATGGGCAGAGAGGCCTGGCGTGCTGCAGTCCGTGGGGTCGCAAAGAGTTGAACATGACTGAGCGACTGAAATGAAAGCTATGACAATTTGACTCGAGCCAGTATCAGTTATAAACCAAATACACATTCATGTATATGCACTTAATGGCCTGGGAGACACCACACGCAACCAGTATGCCCTCCTTGATTTTTCAGTGCATGTCTTCCATTCTTATGGCTTTTATCTCCTGCACTTCTCTGCCTGGTGTCTTCTTTTTTGTTGTTGCTCTTACTTACTGGCAGGCCAGATGCGCGTCAAAACTAATTTTCTTGAGGATCAGCTCTTTTTTTCTTTTTTAATGTTATTTATTTATTTATTTTTGGCTGTGTTGAGTCTTTGCTGCTGTGCGGGCTTTTCTCTAGTCCAGCGAGTGGAGGCTACTCTCGAGTTACATGTGCAGACTTCTCATAGCGGCGTCTTCTCTTATTTTGGAGCACAGGCTCTCGGCGCGCAGGCTTCAGTAGTTGAGTCACATGGGCTCAGTAGTTAGACTTTGCGGACTTTATAACAAAGGCTCAGTAGTTAAGCAGAGAAGGCATTGGTACCCCACTCCAGTACTCTTGCCTGGAAAATCCCATGGACGGAGGAGCCTGGTAGGCTGCAGTCCATGGGGTTGCTAAGAGTTGGACACGACTGAGCGACTTCACTTTCACTCTTCACTTTTATGCATTGGAGAAGGAAATGGCAACCCACTCCAGTGTTCTTGCCTTGAGAATCCCAGGGACGGGGGAGCCTGGTGGGCTGCCATCTATGGGGTCGCACAGAGTCGGACACGACTGAAGCAACTTAGCAGCAGCAGCAGTAGTTGAGACGCATGGACTTAGTTGCTCTGTGACATATGGAATCCTCCCAGTCCAGGGATCAAACCCATGTCCCTTGCATTAGCAGGTTGACTCTTAACTGCTATACTTCCAGGGAAGTCCAGTATCAGTTCTTAATCAGTATAAACAATCTAGTTTCTTTATGCCTTGGATGAGATAACATTGAAGTAAGGGTTAAACATTTTTCAGAGTTCTCAAGTTAGATTAACTTTACTTGTTTTAATGCATTATATACCTTTAAAATGCCATTTTATAGTTTACTTATTATACAGTTCTTTTATTTCTGTCTATATTTCTATAGTGTTGTGGTCAAAGTAGGAAAGAAAAAATTACCAACAGGAATTCACACTAAGTGACTTAAATCAGAAGGTACTGCCGCTGCTAAGTCACTTCAGTCATGTCCGACTCCGTGCAACCCCACCCCTGGGATTCTCCAGGCAAGATCACTGGAGTGGGTTGCCATTTCCTTCTCCAATGCAGAAAAGTGAAAAGTGGAAGTGAAGTCGCTCCGTCATGTCTGACTCTTCGTGACCCCATGGACTGCAGCCTACCAGGCTCCTCCGTCCATGGGATTTTCCAGGCAAGAGAACTGGAGTGGGGTGCCATTGCCTTCTCCATTAGAAGGCACTAGAACTCTTCTATGAGTTTTAGTTTTTAGCACAAGTTATTTTGAAAATAGAAAATATTTCAGTTAAAACCATGTGGATGTTTTTCTTTCTTCCCAAACAAGTGAGTTATTTAACAGTTTAGATTATTGCCCTGAAGCCAGAGTCATTTATAATTATGTCTTGCTTATAGAATTAAGGAATGAAAAGTTGTTTTTTTAAATAATGCAGTGATGCAGTAATCTTTTCTTTTTTAATTAAAAATTAATTTGCCTCCTAATGAAGACAAATAAAACATCAAATCTAATTAAGATTGTGTGAAAGGTTGTGTTAGCCTCCGTTAAGAGGCCTAACAGACAACAAACTTCATAAATACCAAAACTTGGTCTTGTTCCTTTTCCTAGAAGGTCCTAGGGGTAAAAGCAGCTGCAGAACATTATTCCTCCTTTTGTTTTAATTGCCTTTAATAGATGAGCTAGAAAAAGCATTATAAATAATGCATCAAAGTGCTTTGCATGAAGGTAAACAGAACAAATGTGCCAAGTGACAAGTCTATGACAGTATATTTTAATAACCAGGCTGTTTCTTTTTAATTTATATTTTACCTCTCTGTCACTCAGCTGAGAGAAAGGGAATTATAAGACAGACCAGGAAAAATTAACAATTGAAGCAATAAAGTGGCACTAATGATTATTAGGAAGCAATAACAAAGAAAGTCAAGGTATAGCTACCAGAAAGCCCTTTTAATTGTTTTAAAAATTACCTAAGTTTGGGATTTGTAAGAAAACAGAATAGCGATGATGATGGAGTTAGAAGATTTTATTTCCACACATTTTCATTGAAACATCCACTTAATTTTAAGTACTAGGTTAGGTCATAGAATTACGTAGGTGATCAAATAATTGACCTAGCCTTTAAGAATTCTCAGTTTAGTATAGAACATAGAGATGTGTTGTTATTCAGTGGCTCAGTCATGTCCAAGTCTTTGCGACCCCATGGACTGCAGCTCGCCAGATTTCCCTGTCCTTCACTGTTTCCTGGAGTTTGCTCTAACTCATGTCCATTGAGTCAGTGATGTCATCCAGCCATCTCATCTCCTGTCCCCCTTCTCCTCCTGCCTTAAATCTTTCCCATCATCAGGGTCTTTTCAAATGAGTCAGCTCTTTACATCAGATGGCCAAAATTATCCTATGATTTTTAAAATACCAAAATAAAAGTTGTTCAGTGTGATACTGGAACCCAGAGGAGAAAGAACTAATCTGTCTTGGGGAATCAGAAATATTTAACAAGAAAAATATAAAGTTCTTAAAGAGTAATAATTCCAAGCAGAATATATTAAGCAAAGGACACATACACAAAGATTGTATGATATTTTCACAACTTTTGGAACAATATTTGAAGGGGAGAATGGTAAATGGTCCGTCTTGAGAGTTGTCTATTTCATTGGATCGCAAAGGGACACACGTGCCACAAAATAGAGTTTGGAGCTACACAACAACAGATAGCTCATGAACTTTCTAAAGCTGTCAGATTAAAGTACTTAATATTATCAAAATATTACGGTTTATCTAGAAGTTGTTGGAATATCCATGTGGTAGATTTTTATTCCATGGAAGTTTTGTTAAATTTTACCTTCTGTAATTTTGGTGTATGTCCAGATTCTTATTTCAAAAGACAACTGTTGGCATTGCTCCATTGTTGGCAAAGACTGTGGCCACAGCTGCTGTGTTGCACAGAAGCAAGTTTCCAATAATCATAAAAAGCTTTAACAAATTTTATTTGAATCATATTTTTAAAACCATATGAATTTTGAAACAGTTTCATATATGAGAAAAAAGCACTCTACTGAAATTTCAAACATATAAAACATTTAAAGCATTGGTTTGCCTAAACACAGTAAGTTATTTACATCTATGAGATGTCTTCACTGGAATAAAGATTAACATTTTGGTGAAAAATTAAGAAAACCTTAGAAATATATTATAAAAATGAATCCAAGTTCAAATGAACTCATTGCTTATGCTTTGTTTTCAGGTTTATTTGGGCATGACATGAAATAAAACCATATGATTGAATCTGTTCAGATTTCAAAGAGCTTTGGTATTATAGGCTTTGAAGGAAGAAGTTAAAGTGTAGCTCCATTTGTTCTATCTCTTCATGCTGATATGCAGCTAATACACTAGTTGTTAAAATATAGGTCTCATTGTTAATGCCTACCCCTCTGAGTTCCACAAGTTCCACAATGTTCCTAAGCTATACTGGCCAGTGTTTTGAACCTCTCATGATTCTCCACATTTCAACACCCATGAGTCAATGCCTGACATAGTAAGAGAGCTCTTGTACCTGATTTTGTTGCTAGGTATATGCTCTGGACCAATGGTTATATGTTCACATCTACCTTTGTTTCACAGATATATTTCAAGTAAATGATAAAAACCATATGTAAAGGATATGAACCATATACTACACTAGTCACTTGGTAAAGCTGAATTAGTATAAAGGAACAAACAAGCAGAAATTTTTTCAGTCTTCATGAAACTCTAGCAGAGATCAAACATTCAGTTCAGTCACTCAGTCGTGTTCAACTCTTTGTGACCCCATGAACCGCAGCATGCCAGGCCTCCCTGTCCATCACCGACTCCCGGAGTTTACCCAAACTCATGTCCATGGAGTCAGCGATGCCATCCAACCATCTCCTTCTCTGTCGTCCCCTTCTTCTCCTGCCCTCAATCTTTCCCAGCATCAGGGTCTTCTCAAATGAGTCAGCTCTTCGCATCAGGTGGCCAAAGTATTGGAGTTTCAACTTCAGCATCAGTCCTTCCAATGAACACCCAGGACTGATCTCCTTTAGGATGGACTGGTTGGATCTCCTTGCTGTCCAAGGGACTCTCAAGAGTCTTCTCCAACACCACAGAGATCAAACATTAAATTAGTATAAACTAGGTGCATAATTAAATTTAAGGATAAGTACTAAAGAATTAAAGAATAGGATACTATTAAAGAATAAAAGGTTGATCAAATTTATATTTAGGGATAAGACAGGCCATCAGTGGCAATTTAGCTAATCTTGAAAATTAGAGAATATTAACAGAGCAAAATGTGTTTGGGCAGGACCAGTATTCCAATGATTTAGATATATTTTTGGCTATTGAGTCAAGAGGGATAAGTAGAGAAAAGCCAAAAGCAATACAACTTTTATTTTCCCAAATGAAAACTTCTTGGCTTTGGTGACTGGATTTTATTACTTAGACTTTTTTTTTTTAATTTTTCTGGACCTCAATTACTTTCTCTGAACATTTTATAATACCTTCATCAAGGAAACTAGTATGTAGAATCTTATTCATTGCACAGGGTCAGAAACATAGTAGATGGTTAGTAAATGTCTTTTGGATAAGTAGACTCATGAAATGATAACAAAAATAATTTAAAGAGCTATAGCTAGAGTAAGAACTAAATTTTTGTATGTGTAATAAGTATATATATATGTATTTATGTATATCATATTATATACACATATATAAATATTTGTATACATATGCACATACACATACAGTCATCCCTTGAACAATGTGGGACTAGGGGCTCTGACTCTGCAGTTGAAAAATCTGTGTATAATGTATGGTCAGCCCCCCTTATCCTTGGTTCCTCCCTATTGAGATTTCCACATCTTTGGATTTTAACCAACTGTGAATGGTGCAGTACTGTAGTGTTTATTTTTAAAAATCCATGTATAAGTGCACCTGCACTGTTCAAACCTATGATGTTCAAGGATCGACTTGATATCCACAAACATATATATGCATTGCTTAGTAGAGTGGTTTAGTAGAGTGACTCATTCAGAGTAGATGCTGTTTGCTCTAACAGTATCTACACAACCCAGAAACAGACCAATCACAAAAATATTTCCATAGATGGCTTTATACCAGATAGGCATTTTTATCTCCAGAATTACTGGGTACTACACAGAATGCTTCTCTTCATTGTTGGTTCCTCAAAATCATTATGCCCTTTTTTTCTAGACTAGTTTTTAGTTGGCAGGATGTTAAGTAAACAACCAACGCCTATGATTATAGAACGTTTATTTTGCATAACTTATAAGTGGAAAAAATTTTTTTCCATAAGTTGATATACTAGTTTTCTGTTGTTGCTATAACAAATTAACACAAACTTGGTGGCTTAAAGCACAAAGTTTATATCTTCCAATTCAGGAGAACAGAAGTTCGAGATGGCTCTTCCTGGGCTAGAAGCACATATCAACAGGCTGGAGGAGAATCTGTTTGCCTACTTTTTCCAGCTTCTCGAGGCTGCCTGTATTCCTTGACTTGTGGCCTCCTCCTCCGTTTTTAAACTGGCAGCACAGCTTCCTCAAATCTCCGACTCTGAGTGGCCTCTTGCCTCCTTTCTCTATTAAACACCCCTGTTATCACAGGGGCCCATCTAACCAGTTCAGTGTAATTGTTCTATCTCAAGATCCTTAATTTACTCATACCTGCAAAATTCCTTATGCCATGTCAGGTCACATATCAAGGTTCCAGGAATTGGAATATGGACATTATTCTGCCTACTAGAGTTGAGTAAAACTAGGTAACTCAACTTTAGTTTCTTACCATGTATGACTTAGCAAATAGTTGAAGTAACTTCTCTTGTATCAGATGCTTGTCAAAAGTCTTGATGGAAAAATAATAAGTCTGTCCATGGTCAAGAGTACCTGGAAGTGAACTTCTGTTTGTTTATGTAATAAATAAGCTTGATTTCACAATATTTTCCCAACATTTTGGATACACTGTAGTATCAACCTGAAGTTTCTTACAAGGTTAGCTTTCAGATAAAAGAAGGCCCTGATTTTTTTAAGAGAACTCAGGGTTCTCTTAGAGAGGTTGTGAGCCATGGATATGTTACTGACCTAATGCTTGAAGCAGAGATAACACTGTAGAAGCAATTCTCCAAAACTTCTGACATTTATTTTAATATGGATCATGGAAAATTGGCCAGGATACCACCTAATCAGAACATAATAGATGCAACGATAGTGGCATCATTTGTTGTAATCATTGGCTTTCTGCATCTGTATGCACTGGTACTAAAAAATCTCTTCAAAAATCCTTCAGTATGTATCTGCTGGCAGGCAGGTTCTCAATTCATCCAGCTAACCTTTGGATTCCTACCATTTTGAGAATTTTTCTTAGGAAATAGGTACTGAATGTACTGTTCTCCCCTATTGCATGAAGTAAACTACCTTTTTGGAGAACAATCTTTGAGCCATCTGTTGATAAATTTGAAAATAACTCTATATTCTTTTTAAATAGAAAATGTGATTTTGAAAACAGTTTTCCAGGGTCAGTTTCACTGATTCATCAGACTTAATAGGCACATGCAGCTTCACAAGTGAGGTAAATCTTTTGTTTCAAGGGCACATCAACAGTGCCAATTATGCCGCCAAATAACCTACAAACTCATTTGGTTAATCTGCCATTTTGGAAGGAGAGACTGGAGGAGACAATTTTGCAAAACTTTTCAGAGCTTTAGAGGATTGAGCTGGACAAAGCGTTGTTAACTTGGCTACAGACAAATCTTCTGATACTTGGACTAATGCTGAATGCTTTCAAACATTACTTTATCTCAGACAACCTGAACATTGAAACATGCTCTCATAATCGATTTCTTGCTGACGAAGCCATCAATGGCAGACACATTGCCAACTGAACCTCACTCATCTTGGGACAAAGTAAATGTTAGGATGTAATTTCAACTCAGGATGGTTTTCTTTGGTGAAAGCCTACCTTTATATAGAAGAGGCAGCAGCAGAAGCTCGGGTTCCATTTTCTGTAACACGTCTTTATAAGACTCAGATTTCAGCACTGTATTGCCATTAAAACAAAGAGTCAAATTGATTGGGTTTTAAAAACAACTTGATCATTGTCATATCAGAGATCTTGCTACAATTTCAAAGTTGTTTTTATGCCGAACAGCAGTATCTTTGTCATTAACGCTTACTTTAGGTTAGAATTAAAGTATACTTCCCTTTGGTAAATGTCTAGTTAAATCTAGTTCTTTTTTCAGTAGTGACAAATTTTACATGAAAAACTATAAGAATCAAAAAAATATTTTTTAAATACATTCATACACAAGACATTTTGTATTCCAGACATTCATTTTCACTTAAAATGAACAGCAGAAATACAGTGTTGTATTTAAGCTATCATCCATCATCTATAAAGATTCATAGTTCTGTCTGATTCTCATAAGGACCCATAAGCTCACCATATTTGAAAACTACTTTAAGGAATATTTATATCATGTTCCAATGTATGTATGAATATACTTCTTGAAAATTAATATATTTATTTAAAATGAGTCCCCAAATTTCATGTACATTAGGCAGGTCTGCTAAAATTAGGTAAAACCTATATGCTAGAGATAAGAGATACTAAGGTCTGTGTATTCCCAATTAGCCATAATTCCTTCTACCTCCCTCTGGTCCCTTTTCCCTATTGGAGAATTCGACTCTTTAACAGGACTGTTCTGTTTGGGTCTTTTGTGATAAAGAATATCGGTAACAGTTAAAAAGAGAAAGGATGAAAAATGATTTAAAACTATATAGCCAGAAAGACTGTTAGGCTATACAAATGTATAATTTGAGAGAGACTTCAGAAGGAAAGGTAGAAAAGGAAGAGAAAAAGAGGACAAATCCAGACCATTCTAGGGATGATAAACAATTGAACACATGTAAAGCACTGAGGACAATAATAAGTACTCTTTGATCAGTAGCTAAATGCTATTCTCATTATTTGCCTTGTAGTGTTCATCATCATCATCATTGAGAGTTGGAAGACTGAAATTGTGAGAGGATTTACAGAAGACGTAGGATGTCAGGAACTATGAGATGAGAGGATAGATAGGGAATCTTGAAAACTACTTTCCATGGCATGTAGTTTGGCTCCCCTTCAACATTCTTTGCGATATTAAAATAAAAAGTAAATTTCTTTTAAATCGCTTTTAATTGCAGGTCTAGAATTATTTAGATATGTCTCTGAGCAGGTCTCAGGTCCTGGACAAACCCAGATCTTGTGCAGATTGTACTTTGAAAGCTGTTGCACTTGATTTGGGACCTAAGTGTCAATTTACTGCTGCAGCTCCTAATAAGATTGACAACCTTTACTGAAGGCAAAATTGTGCATGAGAACACAGAGGGGGAGCCAGACAGGTCAGAACCCTTATGATTCTCAGAAATCAAGAGCCAAGTTAAAGAAACATCTTGCAGATACATATTTTTTCAAGTAGAGAGTTAGATTTTCTAGACCTTCTAAAGTACCAAAATTCCTTCATGAAGTTATAAACTGGGTTTCGTTTTTTTCCTTTTACCCTTCATGGAAATTCATTTTCTTATAAAATTGGTGTACTTTCCATATGCAAGAGGACGGCAATGTCAGTTCTGTGCTCTCAGTCTATAGCTTTGAAGACTACATTTCCTAGGGATAGCACCTGTACAGTAAGATTATAAATGCTTTCTAACCAATGGCTGAAGCTATTCCTTTTCAGAAAGTAAACCCCCGTGTCAATCACAGGGATAGAAGGTGTTGAATTATGGTGTCTCAAGTGATGCAAGGATAGAGATCTTTAGAACCTGAAAAATGATAGTCACTTATAGGATGACCAAGCCAGTATTTTTCCACTTCTGTGGAAGAGTATCTTTTTGTTCTAGAGCCCATATAGAGCTTAGTGGATGATGAGTGGATCATTTATGTCAAATGTATAACCGTATGTCAAATAGTTTCATGAATCTGTTGACTCTGAAAGAACTGCCACAGCAAGTTGCTTGTTAAGATGGGGATGGAAGAGATGGGTGGTTATGGATTGTATAGGAATGGTGTCAAATAGAGTTTTAGTAAATTTGAGAGGGATGATATCTTCACAGAATCCTTACGGATGATGTAGCTATCTACTGGAAAATGCAGTGAGAAAATTTTGGGCTCAAGCAATTGAGAGTGAAGCAGATATTCTTTTATTGTAAGAAATCTGACCTGTCCAATGAGGTTCTTGTTTGTATGAACGTATATGTCACCCCCCATTGAATTCTCCTCATTGAGACAACCCAGCACTGGGACTGGAGTGATCTGCAACTGATCTGCCTTCTCTGTAGTGGGTTGCATCACAAATGGAATTGGCAAAAGCCAGTGCCCATTTGTTCCTAGATTTTCATAGCTTTCAGCCAGAATGAGACAAATCAACTTAGCCCACAGTCAATCCAAATCTTTGGTGTCTGTATGTATTATTTTAGCAAAAGGAGCTACATGGTTTGACTACTCTCAGAAGTGTTAAGAAGCCAGGACATCCATAATAGTCTTTCTGCATTTTAAGAAACACCTAGTAAATAAATGTCTGATTTCTTATCCAAGTCCTAAGTCAACTTAGAAATAAGACAAGAGTATAAACATGAAAGAGTCAAAATCTCACTTTAACTTATGATAAAGCAAATATTAAAGAATAGAAATTATTTTTGCAGAGAGCTGGGCATCCTAATACCATATGCCCAGACCCAGGCAGCCAGCACTGCAGGCACCAAGGTCAGCTTCTCCACCTTTCCTTCCAACCAGAGAGCCTCCACTGGAAATTCCCTGCACAATCACTCCCTCCCCAGAGACAGCTCACTCTCAGAAAGAAAGTGAGATAAAAGGGCCAGCTCTGTATGATAGGGTCTTCCTTTCAAAGTCCCTGATTGGAATATGGAGATCTTCCTCTCTGATCAAACGATGAATGAGAAAGAGGCCACCAGAAAACCTGCCCAGTGTTACGGAACAACACCCAAACCCACCTGCCCCTTTGACAGCTCTTACTCACAGAGACACGAATGTTGGAAAGGGAGTGGATTTAAATCCAAAACAGGTACTTCTCATCCAGGGAATTAACCCATTTACAAGATTCAACATATTTTGGAGAAAGGGGCTTGATAGGCATGACTGAGTGGAGTTTGAAAGTGAAAGTTACTCACTTAGTTGTGTCTGACTCTTTGCAACCCCATGGACTGTAGCCCACCGGGCTCTTTTGTCCATGGGATTCTCCAGGCAAGAATACTGGAGTGGGTTGCCATTTCCTTCTCCAGGGGATCTTCCCAACCCAGGGATCGAACCCAGGTCTCCCACATTGCCAGTGGACTCAACCAACTGGGCCACCAGAGAAGCCACTGAGTTGAGTTTATTGATGTTTCATTAATTAAGCAAGGAGACCCTGAGACTGGGAGGGCTCTAGTGTCCTGACAGCCTATGTCATCAAACCAGAACCTAAACCTGTAAATGCCTGTAGGTTATGAAATCAAAAAGCTAAGGACAGTCGGTCACAAACTGCTAACTAGCCTATAAGCCATAGTCAATCAGTTATTTCTTTTCTTTACTTCTGCCTTTCTCTATGAAAGTCTGTCCTGAGTTCCTGTGGGTGGAGCACTCCCAACCACTTCTGGTTTGGCACTGTCAAGATTATAATTGATTTTTATTCAAATAAGATCCTCAATTTTTTAATAGGCTTGAGAGATCCCTTGGTTGTATCCCTTTGCAGAATGTGCATAATTCAACCATGGAGCAAGTGTGATGGCGTCACTATTTATTAACTAAATAGTGTATTTAGGATTAAGGTATATCCTCCTTTGCAATGAAGAGTAGAGTGAATGGTCAGCCTATTTCTGGCCACCCACATCTCATTACACTGCAAGGCAAATGCTGATTTCAATATATATGGCTTTCATTTGCTTGTAATTAATTTTTTTCATTAAAATGATAGATTTATCTATTTGCTGTAATTGTTTTCTCAGCCTGCCAAATCATTCTGAGACCGCCAGTCCTGTAGCACAAGGCATCTAGATCTATCATCACATGTTACTGATCTGAGGATTGATTTGGATATGGGGGATGAGGAGCAAATTAAATTGAGTTTGCAGTGGCTTATTTGCCAGAAAAGAAGGAAAGGGAGTTTGGGGTACTAAAATGAGTGCTCTGGGGTCCATTCTAAATGAGGAACAGGAATGAGGCTGTCAAAACCTGGGATGTACTGTTCATCCCTCTGTTGGAGGCTAAGCGCTAAGACAGCCTCACTTGGGTGGTGCCATTTCAATACACCATCTGTCAAGTGCACACAATGACACCAATTTCTTTTATTAAAAGATAATGATCTTACCTCCAGTCATTTAATAGTCAGCATTCACATAAGCTGGGATAATTTTTTATATGTTTATTTGGGAAGACTCTGGCAAAGATCATTCCATTCCTTCCTCGTTTATTGCTCTAGAAAGTCTAATTTCCCTTGATGAAAATCAGTTTTTCCAATGACAGAAAAAAGTAATTAAATATGTTCAGTTCCTACCTAACTTATCTCATTGACAACCATCTAAATAGCTGAGTAATTGTGTGAGGGGAGCAGCAGTACACAGTGATACGAGTTACAGGAAATTAGGGGCCTCTGATCTGTCCCTCTGGACACAGCCTGGTGTTGACTTTTATTTGCCCAGAATGGGCATAACGACTCATATTTACTGCCCTCTGAGTTGTGCCCTTCACTGCCACACACTGATACAAGCAGAGCTGAAATAATCTGAAATGAAATGTGTGACAAAGCCATCTCCATCTGTTTGAACTAGCAAACCGGAGATCAAAGTGTTTGACAAATAAGTCTCCAAACATGGCTTGAGCATTTTGTTTTCATGTGTAGGCTTTCTTCTAAATGAAGATTTGCCATTGAAAGTTTTGTTTGAAACAAGACCCCTGCTTACTCATGTAGTCTAATGAAAAGCTAAAGGAGAAAATGAGAATTCACTGAGTTCATGACTATTGAAAGAAAAGGGACTAATTATACTGGGAGGCCCTTTAGTGATCTAGTTTCATAATTGGACAGAGAACCCTCAAAATATGAAAGTGGCAAACCTGCTCTGAAGCAGACATCCTTTGAAACTGATTCACACAGAGACTGTGGCAGTTCCACAGCAATGATGTCAGTGGCTGCACTTGCACACGTCGGTTGCTTCCTATTTGGGCCATCATCTCTTGAAGGATCAAATTGAAATGGCATGCTTCCTCTCCTCAAATAAATCTAAAACCTACATATTCACACTGTTTACGTAAAATTGTATATCATTTACCATACTGTAAGTTTAAAATAAAGATATGAACCTTAGCTACCAATAAAAAAATGAAAGAAATTCAGATTTTCATTTAGTTGGAAGACTTTTTAGAGCAATTATTCAGAATATTTAAAGTAAAAATTATTCAGGATATTTAGAGTAAATAGTCACAAATATTCAGAGGGAAGCCTGGCATGCTGCAGTCCATGGGGTCGCAAACAGTCGGACATGACTGAGCAATTGAACTGAACTGATTCACAAATATTTAGACTTTTAAAACACCTCCATGGGCTACAGCATTCAGGTATGTTCTTACCAGGATGCCTTTATAATGTTGACCTGTCCTTCATACTCTGAAAAGTATGGCAGAGTACAGGTAAGTGGGAGTAACATTGTCCTCTGTATGACAATATAGATGGCTTATTTTTAAGCAAGTGTTTTGAAAATATTAGCATATGAAGTATTATCAAAAATAATTCCTTTTCCACTTCTTATATGTCATAAAACATGATGATCTTTGTGTAAGGCTACTGAAAGTGCAATTTATCTTCTTATGTGGCAAGTGTTGGAGATATTCTGTCTTTCATTAGTTCTGCTTTGATAAATGTAAAAACTTAATGTTCCTATTCAGTTTATACTAAATTACTCCTACCTACTCTGCATTTGGAAAGAAATAACACTGATAAGAACCTAGAACTTCTCACTACTTAATCCTTTCTATGAGTTTCCTGACAGTGTCCCTGGCTGTCCTTTGCATCAACCCTAATCCCAACAGGTACAGAAAAAGATGTTACTAACATATTTGATGTGGGGAACATACAGACACCAAACTATGGGGAGAAATTATTCCAAAACAGGTCATGTTCGAGAGTACATGGGACACTATTATAATTCTTTTGGGCAACTGCCAAAGTCTGGGGCCATCTTGAATCCATCTTGTGACCTAACTGTTGGTATTGTCCAAATCCCATGTCATTAGAATTAATCTTTTATGAGTGGCTTTACTAAAGCGCTCGTCCTCAGTTCTGCTTTTTCTGGCTCTGATATCATCCAGGGTTTCAATCACAGGTTCAGAGCAGCCCTTAAGTCTCTGTCTCTACATTTGTTATTGTCTGGATTTACTCTTCAGAGAAAGAAAATTGCTAGCAATGTCTAATCTTCTGAGGTTAAGAAGACAACTTCTCTTTCCTCAAAACCTAGGTAACGGTCCCAGCAAAGACCAATCTGTCTTGCTTTGGTCATATGCACCTCTCTCAACCAATCAGTGAGGGAGGCAGATTGTTTTCTTTCCCCCTCACATACTGCAGTGGGAGGGTGGGGTACATGATTGATTATCACATGAGGATCATGGAAGAAGCAATTCTAGGCGAGTATGAAATCACAAATACTCACTTTTTGAGGATGAACCTGTAAGTGATATAGATGGGATTTAAATCTAGATTTTGACACTAAAACTCTTGTTCCTTATAATGCACTGTGCTCCTTGTTCTACATATAAAGATAATAAATGATGACAAATTTTAGGCAACACATTTTTAATAGATTTCAATTTGTTCTGATTCTGGTGGCTTTATTGATGTGGTTCTCCATATGCACTTTGACAGTGATGGATTGGTTTATTAAGACACAGTTTTGTTGTTGTTGTTTTGTCAGTTTCTCCTTTTCTGTGTTAATAACTGGACTGTAGTCAAATCACAGGATGTGATGGTTTGGGTTGGAGTAAGTTGAGTGCAGTCTTTTCCAGGTATAAACTGTGAACCAATACTTCAATTTGCTCAATATTAAGGGAAAAAAATATCTACAACAAAAACTCTGGTTTGAATAACAAATCCACTGTTATATCTGGTTATTACAACACTAACACCTGGAAAATAATGACATTTACTGATTAAATACGAGATAAAAAAATTAATAATAAGTATATGAATAGCCAACTTGTTTTCTTAATCTAATTCATTAATGTGCTAAACTGTTTGAGTTCGGCATTATACAATATTCTCCCGCAAGCTTTGGCAAATTTTTCTGTAAAGGGGCAAACACCAGTTTAGTCCGTGTCAACTGTAAGATCTCTGTCATCTGTAAGGTCACAGCTACCCACCTCTGCCACCAGGAGCACAAAAGCAGCCATAGACGATGAATAAATGAATTAACGTGGCTATGTTTCAATAAAACTTTAACTACAGAAACACGTGGTGGGCTGGATTTGTTCTGTAGGTTGTGGTTAGCCAAAGTAGCAAAATAGAAGATCAATTTGAGAGCTTTTTGAGTTTCCCTTCCTACTTTTAGGACAGGTCCTCCCTCAGGTCCCAGGGACGTCTAAGCACCACCTAAAGGCCCCGCAGTCCCGTGCCCGCTGCCTCCATGACGCTTCAGCTAGCTTTTCTTTCCCTGTATACTGGTTACCTTTTTTCACAGACTCTTCACACACCCTGTAGCTTCTCCTGAGGGGTATTTGTATCTCAAAGCAAGACTCAAGGAGGCACAGTGTCTTGACCAATGTAATTGATCCCCAAAAGAAAAAAAAAAACAAAAAACAACTCTTGAGAGTCCCCTAGACTGCAAGGAGATCAAACCAGTCCATCCTAAAGGAAATCAACCCTGACTATTCATTGGAAGGGCTGAAGCTGAAGCTCTGATACTTTGGCCACCTGATGCAAATAGCTGACTCATTGGAAAAGACCTTGATGCTGGGAAAGATTGAAGGCAGGAGGAGAAGGGGACGATAGAGGATGAGATGGTTAGATAGCATCATAAATTCAATGGACATGAATTTGTGCAAACTCCAGGATGTACTGAAGGACAGGGAAGTCTGTCATGCTGCAGTCCATGGGGTTGCTATGAGTCAGACACGACTTAGCAATGGAACAACAACAACAACAATTTCTAAATCATCAAAGTATTTCAGAAAGTAGAAACTCTTTGGCAGTGTCTTTTATGAAATGCAGTGCAGTCAGTTGTTTCCTCTGCTGACTTCTGAAAACATTTACTGCCATACATGTTTATATCAAATTGAATATTTTGTTTTATACTTCTTTACCATGTGTTTTATCCTTTACTAATCTGGCTGGAGGACCTATTTTGAAAGGTGGTTTTATCCATTTGTGTAATGCCTGGTAGGGCTTAAAACTGATGAACCCACTTCATGTATGTATACCTAGAATTTCTCCAAAGAATCATCACCCAGCACAGGCTGTCCCTTATTCTCTTCCGTTGACTTAGATCTGAGTTATTGTGAGCACTGGCCAAATATATACTCAGATTGCCCAATTAACATCCATGCATGTACCAACACTTCAAGCCTTCTGGGAGAACAAGACTAAAAAGTTTTCTTGTCTTTTCCTAAGACGGACCATTATCAGTGGTAGGAAAATAATAATACTGTAAGGAATATTATTGGTCTACATAATCATTTAAAATATTGAACTAGTTTTCTTTGATTGCCATAAATTTTGCCAATATGGAAATTCACTTCAGATATGCTAGAATTCAACACATATGATATTTCCAGTTCATGGGTGATTATTAATTTGTCTGACATGACATATAGTGTGCTGGACATGTCCTACCAGTTCCACACTTAATTGCTGTAATTACATCATTTAACTTTACGCTTAGTCAAGCTCTGAACACTATAATAAAAACTTCAACTTGCATCATAATTTTAAAATTTTCAGTTCTTTTTTAACATAGACTTGAAAAAATCAGCAATTGTTTTTAAAGGAGATTTGGGATGATTTGGAATGTTTGAAGTGATCACAATGTAACTAAAATATGTATTAGCAGGAAGTCCTTGACTTGAAAGAGGCTTTCAGTCGGTTGCTGCTTTAGGAGCATAGTAGAGGCTCCCCGAAGGCTCAGCAAGTAAAGAATCCACCCATAATGCAGAAGACACAGGAGACAAGGGTTCAACCCGTGAGTCAGGAGGATCCGCTGAAGAAGGAAATAGCAACCCACTCCAGTATTGTTGCCTGGAGAATCCCCATGGACAGAGGAGCCTGGTGGGTACAGTCCATGGGGTCATAGCGTCAGACACAGCTGAGCACGTAAGCACAGCTAGATTCTGATTCTCCTGAGAGCAGTGAGGACCCCTCTCGACAGCTCTTCCAGCGCACTCTAGAACTTTACTCTATAAACTTTCTTTTAGAAGCATCAGGCCACTTGCTTTCCTAGAAAGCCTGGTTTTCCTTTTTGTTGTTTTGTTTTGCTCACTGCAGTTTTGAGATAGCAAAGTTTCATTATGAAATGTCTCTTGCATTGACTCAAAAATAATCTTAGATTGTTAGCAAGTCTATAAACAAAGTCTATAAACAAAGCAGATTTTGAATGATTTAGCTATATGAAAGTATTTTATAAACTGTAAAACATTTAATAAATGTTATGAATTATTATAATTCTTAAGCCTTTTATGGAATTGGAAAACATTGGCACCTAGATGTCATTCATGATTTAAGTGAATGCCAAGAGGTATTTCACTGTTTAAAAAAAGATAGTATGTAATAGTTTGCTAATATCAAATAAAGATGAGAAACTAGAAAATTATTTAGAAAAATACTTAAAATATGATAACCATTGTAATATAATCATTATAATCATTCCATTCCAAGTATTTTGAATATATACTATTATGATGTAATTAGTCCATAAATAGTCTGTTTTAGCAATGATTTGAAATGTGATTGAATCATCATTGAAATAGCACTACAGTGCTTTTCTAGAAAGAAACTCACAGATTATGACATTGAAGTAGCGAAAAAGAAGTATATACTTTTCTAAACACCCAGAATTCTGCCAGGCATTACATACAAGGGAAAAGGACTAGATGACATGCTTTATGCCATGAAAGAATACACTTTTTGGGATAAGAAGACAAAGAGGTTGCAAAAGACACATGAAATATATACCAGATTTCATCATTTACCCTCAAATTAGTTAAGGCTGTGTTAGAAAAGATCAGACAGATAAAGTATTTTAGCAAAAAATGATAATTTCCAGATGAAGGGCATTTTGTTCTGGAAAGGAGGGTACACTAAGAGATCCACTTTTCCTGTCATGAAGGCTACTGCATGGGATATACTCTTTTAGGATAAACATTTCTTGTGCCTACAATGCAAGGTGAGCCAAAGAGGTCCTTTAATAAAGGGAGATTTTCATTGAAAAATCAGCACCATTTACTAGTTTGTGAGATTTTGCCCTGAAGAATTAATTCAGTGTAGATATTATGAACATAATTGTAACTAAGAAACACTTTCTTGTGTTTCTAGTAATTGAATGTCTATAGTAAAAAGTGGAAAATATGATCAGAAGTTTTCTAACTTTATGCTATGTATTTTTCAACAAATCCCAATTTATTTAGTGTTCTATTTTGAGTGTAAAGAAAGAGTTAAGAATTTCTAGAAATTAGTTGGCAAATTCATGGAGAAACTGAGATAATTTTTATGAGTGAAGTGGGAACAGTTGAGTCAATAATGAATAACGGAGATTTAAGGCAACAAATGTACCTTCTCTCATGCAGCTAAAGAATATGTACGTAGATTTATAGTCTATTGACAGGAAGAGAGAGTACAAATAATAAAGATTTGACTTTGTTGTGACAATAAAAGAACTTCTGTTTTTATTGTGACACTTTGAATTTTCCAAAAGGCCTTTGGTATTGATCATAATTCTTCTACTAAGCATACGTTTGAATACAAACATTTCAACTTTATTTATTCCCATCAATGTGTACTTCAGTGTACTATAAAGTATTGTTGTTCATTCTGTCACACATTTCAAGTTTCCTATTGATTTAATAATAAATGATGGTAAAAATGACCAGAAATTGTACATTGGTCTGCTCATTTGCTGGTATTAGATCCTTCATATTTGTTTAACAATTTAGTGAGAAATAGTATAACAACACTTGTCAGCTTCCACTATTTTCTTTTCTGAAGAAATGTGTGTGTGTGTGTGTGCGCGTGCACACACACGTGTGTGTGCTCTGTTTGTGTCTGATTCTTTCCAACCCCATGGACGGTAGCCCACCAGGCATCACTGTCCATGGAATTTTCCAGGCAAGAAGACTGGAGCGGGTTGCCATTTCCTTCTCCAGGGGATCTTCCCAACCCAGCAATTGAACCCCTGTCTCTTGCATCTCCTGCATTGGGAGGCAGGTTCTTTACCACTGCACCATCTGGGAATCAGAAATAAAGATATATACTTCTATTGAAATATAGTAAAATTTCCTATTACATCACAACCTCTATAAAGGGAGAGAAAAGTAAAGAGTGTGTTTTATTTTTTACTATATTTTGGTAACAGTGCTTTCTGCCATAATTATATGGTCCTGATTTTAAAACTCCATTGCCTGGGATTTGCATACAAATTCCTTATTCTTTGAGAAAACAAGATAGCTATAATTTTACTCTAGTACGACTTACTCTTATTTTAAAACTCAACTTAGTCTACAGGCTGAGGTTCTATAAAACACCTTAAGTAAATGTCTCCTACAGTAAGTTTAGCCCAGATACTATAATTTTAGGTATGACTTGTTATGCTTTCTTGATATTTTTTCTTTCGTCTTGCCCTTGAAAATATAAAAGCTGAAATGGTTTTATTTTTCCAAGAGCAGTTTATCTATTCTACAGTATAGCTATAGTCCTTTTTCTGTGTTTGCTTCAGCTGTCACTCTTTAAGGCCAGCTTAAGGAAGTTTAAAAAATATCTTCAGTGCCTTTTTGGCTCAATGGTGAGACTAGTGTTGGTTTGTTTCTCAAGCGTCAGCCATTCTCATCACGTCTGACCCAAGGAACTTGAAAGAAGTTTTCCACAAAAGCTTGACAGAAAGGATGAAATTCAGCATGATTTTAAGTGCACCATTGAAGCCTTTCAGGCCCTGATGAGACAAATATTTGAGAACTCTGACATTAGTGCTGAAATTAAGCTTGCTACTGGATCTGAAATTGCAATTCATTTGTAACTGCCTCCTGAATACATAGAGCTGCAATGTGGGTGACACATGGGACTTTCTAACGGGCCCTCAGAGCTCTCTGTGAACACTCTTTCCAACACAGTGAGAGGACTCTCTTCTAAAATTGACTTTTTTTCTTAAGCAAAATATTTGTATATACTGTCAGAAAATATTTTTAAAGTCATCTTACCTGTGTCCTTTGAGCCTTAAGTGAGAAAATATTCACATATCCGACTAGGACAAGCTGTGTCCTCCTCACTTCATCTTCCATACCTGGTCCCTTGGGAATTCATAAACTCTGTGAGGCTTTCCTAAAAGTTTATTCCTGGATATGACCTTTCACTGCAAATTTAACACCACCATTATTTCTGAGAGCTGGAGAAAGGTGTATAAGATAGATAAACAGAGAAACAGATAGATGCAGATAGATAGACCACCTTTCTGTATCCAAATGTGTTACAGTCCCCTGAATCCAGTCTTTGTCACCTACTGCTTTGCACCATGGGTATAAGCTTGTGACAACTTTCCACGACGCAGTTGTACCTTAGCTTCTCATCAGATACTTAGGATGCAGCACCACGGGAAGACCTTTCTAAGCAGTACCCAGACCTCCGATTTTCATGAAGACTGGCAGATGTAGGTACACAAATTGCTGTCCCGACTCAGGCTCTCAGAGGCGTTACTAACACGTGGTGTCCATCCACTGCTGTCGGTCATTCTCCCTCTGTTCGTCCACACTCAGTGTAAAGGCCTGACTTATTGTTTGTTGGTCCTTTCAGTACATGTGACAATGTCTAGTCATAGATGGAGTAAGCATTTTTCTAAACACCTGTCTTATCATCCTTGACAGTGAGCTTCCTTCCCAAACACAAATATTCTAAGATTGGAATTTCTCTTTTTTCTGAACCAAATTTTCAGAACTTGTAGTGACCTTGACTCACAACGGCACAAATATCAGTGTGAACAGTCTTAATAGATCTAAGTCCCAATGGAGGTGGTGTAAAAACCTCATTCCTAGGTTACCATTCCATTACACTTAGAGTTTTGTAACTGAAAGTGGGGGTCCAGCTGCTCCCTGCATAAAAGCCAACAAAAAGACAAGTTGGTGGAAAGTGCCTTATTTCAAATGCCTGCAACTGGGGCAGGGGGGCATTGGGGTAAGGGTCAATGCCTGTCCAAAGGCCAGCTCTCCCCCACTGGCAGCCTGTGGGCCAGAGTGTTTATGGATGGAAGGAGGGGGCTACATGTAGAAACAGTGCCGTCGGCTCTGACAGTCATCCCAAATCGGTCATCAGTGGTCTGGTCAGCATCATCCTGATTGCTTTGAGTACATGTCACCTTCAGCTCCAAGGTCAGTTCGTTCCCATTTCCTGAGGCCAGTCCTAAGAATTGTGGCAGCTCTTGTCATGACTGCAGTCTGGTCATAATGCAGTTAACTTTTCCACCTAGTGGGGTTTCAGTATCTATAAAAGAGCTCAAAGGACGTAGAATATTATCTATAGTCCCTGAGGAGGAACTGAAAGTCCTTGACTTTGCTTAATGACTAAACTATTATTATTTTGACCTATTTGCCTAAGCTTGCTTTTGCTTCTGCATGTTTTCACTTCTCTGATTAAACTCATTCTCTGGCTAGAGTTTTTCCACAGACAGAAGACAGGCTGAGGACATGGCGGGCGGGGTGGTGGGGGCAAGGACCACAGGGTCCTACCCTGTTTTAGCATCACCTGCAGACATTTCACTGTATCATGTGTCTATTTGGGACACAAATATGGTCATGAAACACCAGGCTTATTTGTAGAAAATGATTGCTTTTTCAGCCAGATAGTACTATGTCCATAAAATGTACTTAAGAGTTTCTGAATACACAGAAAAAAATTCAATACTTATTGATAGATTTATGGACTGTAGTTAAGATTTGATAGATTTGTAAGCCATAGTTAAGATGTAAGTTGCTGATGTTAAATAAAAAAGAGTAGATGTGATTAAAAAAATCTTTAATGAAAGATTGTGTAATGATCCCTTTAGTGTTTTAAACACCAAAAGGAATAGTCTGAATTTTATATTGTCATTCAGTTCAGTTCAGTTGCTCAGTCATATCCAACTCTTTGCGACCCCATGGACTGCCGCATTCCAGGCTTCCCTGTCTATCACCAACTCCCAGAGCTTGCTCAAACATGTGTCCATTGAGTCGGTGATGCCATCCAACCATCTCATCCTCTGTCATCCCCTTCTCCTCCTGCTTTCAATCTTGCCCAGCATCAGGGTCTTTTCCAGGAAGTCAGTTCTTCACATCAGGTGGCCAAAACTGGAGTTTCAGCTTCAGCATCAGTCCTTCCAATGAGTATTCATTTCCTTTAGGACTGACTGGTTTGATGTCCTTGCAGTCCCTTTATGTTGTCATTAAACCAATCTTTATTTTTCTCCAAAACTATCCACAAAATTTCTACTCTCCCTGACCTTATATCATTAAAATTTCATTTGAATATTTTTCTTCCATACACTTAGCTGTGATTTTTAATATTTGTCAATTCTTTTGAATTCCTTAATTAAAAGTCTTTGGAGACAAAAGAATCACAGAGTTTATACTCAAGTTATAAACTGTATTCCATTCATCAAAAATAATGATATTAGTTCATTTTTAATAAGCAGAGTGTCATTTGACTTTTGGGGGAGAATAGTCATAGCATGTTGGACAGTCTGATTCTAGGCATGTCTGCAAGTCTACCTTGAGAACTGTGGAAACAGAATAACATTTAAGATAACACTCCTTACCTGAAACACATCTCTAGGGGAAACAACTGCAATAACCTTAAATAATATATTTTAATAAGAATCAGAAAGAGTGAGAGACTAGACTTGTGGTTTTCTTTCTAATATTCTCTAGTGCACCAGAGGATATCAGTGTCTTCACATGCCTGCTTGGCAAAAATATAGGAAGTCGGTATCTCTCTCCCCCAACCCCCCAAAAAATTAAATGCTGCATCACACCACAGGAAGTCATGCTTATCACTATTTTGACTTTCTACTTTGAAATTTTTGTTTTGAGTTTTTTTATTTTATAGTTAGAAGTGTTTTAAAGCATACCCTGTCAAAACTATTACTATGGGAGTTCCCTGGCAGCCCAGAGGTTCAGATGTTATACTTCCACTGCACAGAACACAAGTTCAATCCCTGGTTGGGGAACTAAAATCCCACTTGCTGCATGGAGTGGCCAAAAAATAAAAAAGTAAAAATAAAACATTACTTTAATAAAAATTCTTATAATAATAACTTGCATGTTTATCTATTTAGTTTTTCATGATATTTTTCACATCTGTTACCTGATTCAGTCTTGGGGAAAAAATTTACCATAAGGAAGTAAGAGGATGAGATGGTTGGATGGCATCACCATCACCAACTCTATGGACATCAGTTTGAACAAGCACCAAGAGTTGGTGATGGACAGTGAAGCCTGGCATGCTATAGTCCATGGGGTTGGAAAGAAGCAGACACAACTGAGTGACTGAACTGACTGAAGGAAGGAAAGCATACATCATAATCTATCTATTAGAGCTGAGGAAAATACCAAAATACCACATGCATTACATATGTTCACACAATTAATTAGTAGTAGAAGTCAGGTCTCCTAATTCTACATTTAGAAAGACTTCACCACATCAATTTGTGTACTTCCAGAAGCATGCTTTTTAAGCCTATTTCTAGAAGCATCCTTTTTCATTTTTAATGAAAAGTGAAAATGAAAGTCTCTCAGTTGTGTTTGACTCTTTGAACCCCATGGACTGTGGCCCACTAGGCTCCTCTGTCCATGGAATTCTCCAGGCAAGAATATTGGAAGTGGGTGGCCATTTCTTTCTCCAGTGGATCTTCCTGATCCGGGGATCAAACCCTGGTCCCCTGCATTGCAGGCAAATTCTTTACCATCTGAGCCAGCAAAACCCCTCTCAAAAAATGTACTCTTTCAATTCCAAAGCTGTTCTCAATGTCTGCTCGTTTTTCTACTGGATTTGCTGAAAAACGAGTAGTACAACTGAGCATTCTGTTTTTACATGCTCACTTCCGTTTGCCTCTGAAATATGTGGTTTTTAAATTGCATGTGAAAAGTCTCTTTTTCCTTTGAATGTACTGGCTGCTCACCCCCCACCTATCCCTAAATGTTGTTGGCCACGCCCATACATTCCTTGACTGCCTTTGTGCTTCCTTTCTACATGCTCACTCACAAGTCTCAACCATGTCAATCACCTGACCTGGGGGTTATTGAAGGGATTGGAGCAAGGCAACATCATGATTTATTTTTAGTTTTATTCAACATGTGTTTGTTGAGAATCTACCGTGTGTCAGGCACTACTCTAAAGCTGAAAGGAAAATAATCTTGCCCAGATGTAGCTTGCCTTCTAGTGGGAGGAGACAGATGGTAAATATAGATACACATTAAACAAGGAAGAGGATAGGGTGTGCCAGAGGGTCTAGAATAAATGTGGATTATGGTTCTCCAGAGAAACAGGACTAATAGGCTGTATATACATACCCTTCTGCTTCAGGGACTCCAGGCTTTTCTCTTAGTAGACTTCAGCCAATTGGATGAGGCCCACCCAAGTTTCAAAGGGTAATTTGCTCTTTTCAAAGTCCACTTGCTTAAGTGTTAATAGCACCTTAAAAATACCTTTATAGCAATGTCATGACTGTTGTTTGAGCCAGCAACTGGACGCTGTAGCCTAGTCAGGTTGACACGTAAAATTAACCAGCACAGGTAATAAATAAGAAAGTGTGTAAAGACCCTAGTAAGACGGGCACGCTGTTTAAGATGTGGTCTTCTGAGGGAACAGCAGTGCAACCAAAGGGAGACAGAGTGAGTGCCCTGTGGTGGGGACTGAGTCGTGAAGACAAGTTCAGAGAGGCTGAGCCTGCACCTCTGGGCACCAGTGTCAGCTTTTGGGTTTTCCTCTTAGTGAGATGGGAAGAGTTGGGCACATGACCTGACTTCATTTTAACATGATCTTTCTGGGTGCTATGGTAATCACAGCTGTAGGGCAAACACAAGGAGCAACCTTAGCAAATATAGAAGTAATCCAGGCTGGAGTCCATGGTGACTTGAAACAGAGCAGTGGGGCCATGGGTGGTGAGAAGGGATGAAAGCCCTGAGAACGATGGTGGCTGCGGACACTAGTGAGCTTCCAGAGAAGAGTGTTCTGCTCCTGCTGAATTCCCGTTGCCTGATGGTCTTCATCACTTCTAGCTGAATGCCTTCCCAAAAGGTAAAAAGCTTAGTGACTTAGCTTGTCAATGTACCGTTAGTGCAGCGCTCCCCAACTGACGTGTCTTGGCTGTTTCATGATATACCCTTCAGGCTCAGCGCATACAGAGGCGGCGTGGGGTGGCTGGAACCACTGTGTCAGTTGTATGCATTGCCAGCAACCTCATCTGGGTCTCTTGAGTCCCCTCCAGTCTGCCATAGACGGTGCCATACAAACATTATTATTTATGTGTGTGTGTGTGCACTCTGGTGTGAAAATGCTGGGGAAGCACTGCTCTGTTTTATAAAGTGAATCTTCTTTGCCTAGAGTTGTTGAACCAGATTCCCTATCACTCCTTTTGGCATGTTTTTGTGCTTGATAGTGTATTGCATCTATAGAATGCTTGTTATGTACTATGCCCTACTCCAAGTATCTTATGTATATTATCATGTGTAATTAAAAAGAGAACCATATTTGATATAAAGCACAACAAAGATAAGTAGCGATCTCAAGATTTTAATAGGATACTGATGTGAAGGTAATGTCTTACCTCTCAGAGGCCACACTGATGTTGATTTCATCACTCTTTTATGACTCTGTGTCATGATATATTCAAAATGTTCTCTATTTTGCCATCCTCTTTTTAGATCCTGTCTGTCTGACTGCTACCTTCTATATTCTCCCTGCTTTCATTCTTGTATTTGCCTTCAATTCTTCGCTTTCATGGAAAACGAATCATATGACAGGCAGGTTAAATGGGAAAGAAGGAATGCCAGGGACAGAGGCATTGGCCCTAGTCAGTCAGAGCCCCTGCTGGGCAGGAGATTGGCCCATCACATTGCACAGACATTACATTTCACACTCTGCTCTTCTTGGCCGTATTAATCCCTGCTGAGCACTAAGCAGAAATAACTCAAGCTCTTGGTTCAGAATTATTTTGAAGACATAAGGCTCCAGAAGGATAGATATCACTTAGCAGAGATTTCCCTTTACCTTGTTGCCTAAACTGGAAAAGCATGTAAAGATCTTTCATCTTTTATTGTTGTTGGTCAGTTGCTCAGTCATGTCCAACTCTTTGCCACCCCGTGGACTGCAGCACCTCAGGCTTCCCTGTCCTTCACTATCTCCCGGAGCTTGCTCAAACTCATGTCAATGATGCCTTCAACCTACTCATCCTCTGTTGCCCCTTTTCCTGCCCTCAATCTTTCCCAGCATCAGGGTCTTTCATTGAGTCAACCTTTCACATCAGGTGGCCAAAATATTGGAGTTTCAGCTTCAGCATCAGTCCTTCCAATGAATATTCAGAGTTCATTTCCTTTGGGATTGACTGGTTTGATCTCCTTGTAGTCCAAGGGACTCTCAAGAGTCTTCTGCAACACCACAGTTCAAAAGCATCAATTCTTGGACATTCAGCCTTCTTTATGGTCCAACTCTCACATCCATAAATGACTACTAGAAAAACCATAGCTTTGACTAAACAGACCTTTATTGGCAAAATAATGTCTCTGCTTTTTAATACACTATCTAGGTTTGTCATAGCGTTTCTTCCAAGGAGCAAGTGTCTTTTAATTTCATGGCTGCTGTCACCATCCACAGTAATTTTGTAGTTACCCAAAATAAAAAGTCTTTCACTGTTTCCATTGTTTCCCCATCTATATCCCATGAAGTGATGGGACCAGATGTCATGATCTTTATTTTTTTAATGTTGAGTTTTAAGCCAACTTTTTCACTGTCCTTTTTCACCTTCATCAAGAGGCTCTTTAGTTCCTCTTCTCTTTCTGCCATAAGGGTGGTGTCATCTGCATATCTGAGGTTATTGATATGTCTCTGACAGTCTTGATTCCAGCTTGTGCTTCATCCAGTCCAGCATTTCACATAATGTACTCTGCATATAAGTTAAATAAGCAGGGTGACAATGTGCAGGCTTGAGGCACTTCTTTCCCAATTTCCATGTTTGGTTCCATGTTCACTTCTGTTGCTTCTTGACCTGCATACAGGTTTCTCAGAAGGCAGGTCAGGTGGTCTGGTATTCCCATATCTTGAAGAATTTTCCACAGTTTATTGTGATCCACACAGTCAAAGGCTTTAGCATAGTCAATGAAGCAGAAGTATATGTTTTTCTGGAATTCTCTTGCTTTTTCTATGATCCAACAGATGTTGGCAATTTGTTCTCTGGTTCATCTTGCTTTTATAAATCAAGCTTGTACATTTGGAAGTTCTCAGTTTCCATACTGTTGAAGCCTAGCTTGGAGTGTTTTGAGCATGACCTTGCCAGCATGTGAAATGAGTGCAATTGTGCGGTAGTTTAAAGATTCTTTGGAATGAAATTGACCTTTTCCCATCCTGTGGCTACTCCCGAGTTTTCCAAATTGGCTGGCATATTGAGTGCAGCACTTTCACAGCATCATCTTTCAGGATTTGATATAGCTCAACTGGAATTCCATCACCTCCTCTTATTTGGTTCGTAGTAATGCTTCCTAAAGCCCGCTTGACTTCACACTCCAGGATGTCTGATTCTAGGTGAGTGATCACACCATCATGGTTATCTGGGTCATGAAGATCTTTTTTGTATAGTTCTTCTGTATATTCTTGCCACCTCTTCATAGTATCTTCTGCTTCTGTTAGGTCCATACCATTTCTGTCCTTTATTGTGCCCTTCTTTGCATGAAATGTTCTTTGGTATCTCTAATTTTCTTGAGGAGATCTCTAGTCTTTCCCATTCTGTTGTTTTCCTCTATTTCTTTGCATTGATCATGGAGGAAGGCTTTCTTGTCTCTCCTTGCTATTCTTTGGAACTCTACATTCAGATGGGAATATCCTTCCTTTTCTCCTTTGCCTTTCATTTTTCTTTTCCTCAGACAATGATTTTGCACTTTTGCATTTCTTTTTCTTAGGCATGGTTTTGATCACCACCTCCTGTACAGTGTTATATACATAGTTCTTCAAGCACTCTATCAGATCTTACCCCTTGAATCTTCTTGTCACTTCTACTATATAATCATAAGGGATTGACTTAAGTCATACCTGAATGGCCTAGTAGTTTTCCCCACTTTATTCAATTTAAGTCTGAATTTTGCAACAAGGAGTCCATGACCTGAGCCACAGTCAGCTCCCAGTCTTGTTTTTGCTGACTGTATAGAGCTTCTCCATCTTTGGCTGCAAAGAATATAATCAGTTTGATTTCAATATTGACCATCTGGTGATGTCCATGTATAGCGTTGTTTCAAGTGTTGTTGGAAGAGGCTGTTTGCTATGACCAGTGTGTTCTCTTGGCAAAACTCTGTTAGCCTTTGACCTGCTTCATTTTGTACTCTAAGGCCAAACTTGCCTGTTACCCCAGGTACCTCTTGGCTTCCTATTTTTGCATTCCAGAGAAATGCAAAAAAAAAAAAAATGCAACAATAAATGCAAAAAAAAAAAGAAAAAGCAGAGTTGCATTCTCTTTTTAGAATTTCTAAAGTTATAGGTGGGCTTATATTGCCAGGCATTCATAGGCACACAGTATTACTCAAATATCACCATCAGAATATTGGAAATATCATAGGCATAGGCACTACAAATCACGCTGCCCGATCACAGGAACAGGACAGCCTTTTTATTAGAAAAGCATGCCAACCATTACCATGTATGCTATATTTTGCCTTATTTGTTCTGTATGAGAAGTTTTTCTCACAGAGAATTCCTTGAACTAAGACATATAAAATCATATAGAAAGGATTCTCATTTTAGCTGGGTTTCAACAAACATGAAACAATTGCACATATGCATTGCAGTATAGCGCGGGATCACAGCTTGTGCTGGAAGCTTGTAGGTTTGTAGAAATCAATGAAGGATCCCTTAAGCTGGTCCTTAGACTAGAAATAAAAGTGGGGTACCCTTTGAGTTTTCTACAAAGTGCATATATTACCTATTCAAATTATGTGCTTACCTTATGTGTGTAGCGGTCTGCCTAAATAAAGTAAATAACTAAAGGTAGAGAAGTAAAGAAGAACTGAATAAAGTTAAAAGCAGAGCAAAGGAGGAGGATAGAAATTTTTTCAATACTTTTGTTAAAACATAGGCAAAAATATAGAAATAGCATAGTGGATGTGTATGCTCAGAATAAATTGTGTCCAGAACAAAATGCGTGGACTGAGCACCGCAGCTTTGAGATGTATATGTATTTTTATTTACTTATTTATTTAGTTGAGGAATTTGCAGCCATGGCTTCCTTGAGTTCTCCCTCCAGCACCTGTCCTGGTGCTCATGTCAAGGGCATCTTCCTTAGTAACTGGGAGCCAATGACTGAGCATAGTGGGTGTCTGGGGTCTGACTGTTTCTGCCCAGTCTTTATGTGACTCTCTCTGTTGGGCTTCCCAAGACATTTCACAGAGCTGCACCCCACTTTCCACTCAATGCCCCTATCATTTCACAGGTGTCAGACTTGCATTGGTCTCTTAAGACACTTGACTCCTCCAGGGTCCCCTCCCCTCTTTCTCAGGCATGTGTGTGTGTGTCAGTCACTCAGTCATGTCAGACTCTCTGCAGCCCCATGGACTGTAGCCCGCCAGGCTCCTCTGTCCATGGAATTCTCCAGGCAAGATTACTAGAGTGTATTACCATTCCCTTCCCCAGGGGATCTTCCCGACCCAGGGATTGAGCCTGGGTCTCCTGCATTGCAGGCAGATTCTTTACCATCTGAACCATCACCCTCCCCAGCAAAACTCTTCTGCTTCTGACTCCTTGGCATCTGCTTCCTGGAGAAGCCAAGCTGACATAGATGTCAAAGTTATCTCCCCTAACAAACCAGAATATTTGCCCAAGCCTTAAAAATTCCTAATAATATGCAGCTATGTTTTTTTTGTTTGGTTGGTTTTTATTTTTGTTTTTGGTTTATTTTTATGTTTTGAGAATTTGTAGCCATTTCCCTCTCAGGTAAAACTAGTTCAACAATTAAAGTTATTTATCAGTGGACTAGGACTTCAGAGAAGTTAATTTAGTTGGTGACCAGGTAGGACTGGTGTGATAAGATAAGGCCCAGTGCGCTGGATTCATAAGAATGGATTGAACAGCGTGGACTAAGCCTTAGGAGTTGACCTAACAAAATAGTTGGGGTGCATGGACAGGGTAACTGTCACACAGAAGTAAAGTAACTGCAATAGAGAAGCTCTGAAAACTCCTTTTCCTACATCACAATTTTGCCTGAAGCTCTCCTGGGCTGTGCTTTAGAGCAAGTAATCAAGTACTGACAGTAATGGTCTGGCATTGAAAACCTTTGAAAGCCATAGTATAAAGTCTGGTTCTGATTTTGTCTAGGATGGGCAGGGACTGGTATGTTGAGACTATTTTAGCAGTATCTAAAGAATTTCCTCTTTAGTGACAAAAAGCTGTGTGGAGCTTTCTGAAGCTGGAATGCTTAGTGGTATGGTATGCATACTAGTGACTGTTTTTCTTGAAACTTTTAGGATTCTGTTTTTACTTAATATCTTCTCTCTACTTTAAAATGCCAAAAGGAAAACTGTCACTTGCCTATTAACATCTGTATGTGCATGTCACCAGAAATACATTCAATATTTAAGTCATATTCATATAAATTTAATTTTGGAGGTACCTTGAAAAATAAATGGTGTCATATGCTCTTTTAAGATATGCTAATTCCAAGGAAAAAATGTTATATCAATTTTATCAGTTTAAATTTTTTTTAATTCAAATATTTCTGATCACTAGCATGAATTAAATTTGGACTAATTAAACCACTTTTAGGTTCTTACAAGAACAAATAGTTTTTTCTCATGATGAAAGATTTTATATAAATCTCAAATAATGATGACAAAGCCTTGACAGGAGCACTGTTTTGGGATGACACTGAACAAGTGTCCTCAGAAAATTGTTGACTAAATTTACAAAGAGTAATCATCTTCGTGATTTTCATTTGTTTTTCAGTTTTTTTGATAGTCACAAATAGAATTAAACTGACAGCCTTTAACGCATCAAATTAAATAAAATGTCAACTTTCTTACATTGCATGAGACATTTAGGATAACATTTCTGTGCTGCTAAAGAATGATGGACACTCCAATAATTATAAATGTCGAGATAGTAAAGATAGCCTTTGAAGCAAGAATCATGATGTCTTTGTGATAAACACAGATATTTGCTGGTGCTCATATTGATAATAACCTCTGAGTTTCTTCCAGTATAGAGACTGCTGAGTATTTGTGATCACTTTTTAGTAGACTGTGCTTCCGAAGAAATTCCCGGTAACTCGCTTCTTTGACTATATCGCCATCTCTAAAAGACCATGTAAAATAGAAAACCAGACAGCAGAGAAGAAAAGATAGGGAGATATCAAAAGAAATGACACCAACTGAAACATTGGGGGACATGTAAGTAAATTTAAGTTTATCAAAGGATACTCGGAACATTTAGCTCTCAGAGTTAGTATACATGCTAACACACACAAGCGAACCTGGATTTGGTCCCTGGGTCTGAAAGATCCCCTGGAAAAGGGAATGGCCACCCAATCCAGTGTTCTTGCCTGGAGAATCCCGTGGACAGAGGAGCCCAATGGGCTCGGCTCGCTGGAGTCGCAGAGAGCCGGACATCACTGAGCAACTGACAAGTTCACTTTCAATACATCCAAATGTTATTTGCATTCTTTTTTGTCAGTGGTGGGAGTAAAGCCACTTTCGTGTGTGTGAGGGTGTCTGACTAAACTAGAGGAGCATCTCAGTGTTGTCCCCAGGAGGCTCTATGGCCTCAGTGGAGGGATGTGGTTTTGTCACGCAGAACCATCCAGCCGGCCTCCGCTGACACCAGCTCGGCCTGAAGAGAAGCTGTGCTTTGCTCCACACGATAAGGGCAAAGTCCAGGCTCACTAGCTGGCCTCCACGGACACCGGAGCGTTGGGGTGAAGGCTCATTCTCTTACCGCAGAGGTGAAAGTTCGAATCTCTACATCCTCTGACACCACTCACAGCATAGGGGTTGGCTCTCACTGCAGCCTGGCCAAGGGTAAAAGTCTACCCCCACTTTCAGTCTTTGTTAGCAGGGCTGGGAGTAAGGCCAATCCACCCTCCTTCCCCCCGTTTTTTTCTATGTATATGGCTAACCTGGGCTTCCTGGATAGCTCAAGCGATAAAGAATCCGCCTGCAATGCAGGAGACACAGGAGACTTGGGTTCAATCCCTGTGTCGGGAACATCTCCTGGAGGAGGAAGGGACAACCCCCTTCAGCATCCTTGCCTGGAGAATCCCATGGACAGAGGAGCCCGGCGGGCCACAGTCCGTAGGGTTGCAAAGAATAGGACACAACTGAGCACACACGCATGGCTAAACTGGAGTGGTTATTGCCCAAAGCAAGTTAGGCTGACTGTTTCCTCACATTTTGGGTAGAGAGAGGAGGTTTTTCATGGAGTTGTTTGATTGTTTGAGTCTGTTGGTATTTCTGGGTTGCTAGCTTCTGCAGTGGAAATCCACAGTTCCTGACCAGTCTACCTTCTTTCCTCCACCTAGCAGAAGATTTTTATGCTTGTTTCATATAAATGTCCAAGGTTTTTAATTTTCCTCAGCAGGGGGAAAACAAAAAAGTACATTTAGTTTATCTTTCTAGGAATGGAGGTCTCTCATTGAGTTCTACAATTGAAATGACAGCAATGAAAGCAATGACATTTGTTATATAAAGTTGCATAAATCAGGTTTTAGTTATGCTAGATATGAGACAACTCTTTGTACCTTAATTCTATTTATGAATTTGTCTTTTAACTCTACCTTCTGGAATAATTTCTTATAACACTGCTTCTGTTTTCTACAGTATCAAGCATATCAATTGTTGACTTTATTTCTGGCATTGCATATTTGTTGTAACCCTTCCTCATTCTGTTTCATTATCACATAATTTCATAGTTGTCTCCATAGATGTTCTTCTTTTTAACATTTTTAAACATTATATTAAAAATTCCATATACATTCCTGACGTTTTCCTTTACATACTGCTGCACTTACTCAAGTCATTTAAATTCAAAATAATTTTAAAATTATTTTATTGTAAATTGCTTTTTATATATCTTATGTTGATACTCCCACTTAAATGAGGCAAAGTGAAGCAAATACAATGCTTGGCAATGGGCAGTATGGTGGGTTTCGCTTTGTTCATTTTCCATCTCCTATTGAAATCTGAATAATCTCCTCAATCCACAAATGGCATTCACCGTATGGCTAATTGCTGGAAACTCAGAAGCTCTCGACTAACTTGATTTTTCTTTGAAAAAGAGGCCTCTTCTTTTACCCTCTGCCATAGTCTTTGCAGACTGTCCCAAGAAAGACTGTAGACTGAATGGTTTGAACAATATAATTTTTTTTCCCTCACAGTTCTGAGAGTTACAAATCTGGGATTAAGATGCCTGCAGAGTCAGTGATGTCGAGGCCTTTCCTCCAGCCGTGTAGATGACCTTGCTCCTCTCCTAGTACTGCCTCGTCTCTGTGCAGACCAGCCATTTGTGGTGTCTCTTCCTCTTCTTATAGGGGCAGCAAGCCGATCAGATCTGCGCCCCGCTCTTATGACTTCATTTAATCTTCATTACCTTAAATATAGTCACACTGGAGGTTAGAACCTTAACACACAAACTGGGAGGAACACACTATTCAGTCTGTAACGCCCTCCTATCTGGTTTGTTGATAATCTAATTGTACAGATCACTTGAAGACAGCCATTCCTAACATACACCGCCTCCGGGTTCTTCTCCCCGCTCTAGCCCACGGTGCTTTTCGTGGAGATTAGACGTCTCTCCATCCACCGCTAACCTCTCACAATAAAACAGGCACACACGACAGCTTCCTTCTTAGTTCTTCACTGGTCGTTTCTGCAGAGATGGTCATTGGGGAACCAAAAGAAGATTATTACTTTGGACATTTCAATAAAAACAGGTTACACAGACTAAGGAAATAGCTTTCCGATTTCCTGTCAAACTCTGGTTTCTGAGGGGTGATATAGATTCAGCACCTTCGCATCTTGCGTGTTGTTTTATCTTTTCCAGTAGTTTCTCTTTCATGAAGAAAATCCGGATGTCCTGAGGGAACACTGCATTGATTTCCTTCGATTGAACACAGTTTCCTAAGTAATTATTTGCGCGCTCTCTCCCACCCGTCCTCAAATTCCTCTGTCCTCCTTTTGGATTGTGCTGGTTTTCATCTTAGGAAGTTGGGAGAGACTAGTGCATTTTCACAAATGCCTCTGAAAAGCAGATATCGGAAAAAGGATTTTAACTACAGAACATTTATACCCCACAACTTTAGACTTTCACCTGACCACTAACATAATCAGAATTCATATAATAAACTTTTACCACACGTATTTTTGCTCTAAAATTATAATGCACAAAAAAATAAGACTGCATGATCTTTCCTAGCTGCAAAAATCTTGCTCTGGAAAGCAGACGAACGTGCACAAAGCAGTTCTAGAGAAGCAGAGCGGGGCCGGCCGCATGTGGCCCCAGGAGGGCCGAGGAGCCCGTCCGAGCGCGCTCACGCTTCGTCTGCGAGTCCTCTGGTGGAGGCCGTGCCTTAAGCTGTTTGGTTGGTCTCTGCATGCTGTTTTTCCTGCCAGGTGGTCGCAGTTTAATTGCACTGGTAGAAAATTCGCTGCCCTTCTGTAAACTTCGGCAGCCGTTCTCCTCGGTGCGGTAGAGTGGAAAGGGGCCTGCGCTGCCTGATGGCAGACACAACTGAGCATTTACGTTTAGTCCTGTCTAGTATCACTGTGTATTTCACAGTCCCTCAGACCAAGCAGAGCAGGAAATAGAATTGTTAGGCCACCTCAAGTAATGATGGCCACTGACCAGCTGCCCATCCTCATCATGACCTTAAAAGAAACAATTCCTCACTTTCAAGGCCCCCAAATCCTTCCAGTGCCCTTGACAAATTGGAATGAGTAATAAAAACAAAACCTGTTTTCTTTGTAGGTTTTTAACACCAGTAAATTTCATTTAAATCCTTTGAGTCAATAAATAATGGTCATGAATGTTTGATGTGAATGTATAGATGTAAAATAAGTAGGAGGATATAACTTCTGAGGATATTCAGTTTGACAATTTTATTACGTGTTAGCAGTTGAGAGATGTAGGTCAATTATGTATTATTCAAACATGGTACTTACTTGCAAATTTAATAGAATTAAAAATGTGTACAGATATTTATCTGCTTGCTATATTTGATTTTTAATACAGAATCTTGAGTATTCTCAAATTAATAATATGATACACTACCCTTCAAATTAGAATATTAGACACTTTAAACAATGAAATAGTTTTCCCAATCAGTATTGAATTAAACAATATATTATTGAGAAATATAAATGGTATAATAGCTAAATGTAATCATAGCACTTAAATACATGATTTCGATTAGCAAAGACTACTATATAACAGAATCATCTATTTTAAAGTCATATGTTACTCTAAAATTAGGACAACCACTGTCCTTGGGATTTTAAAATAATGCTTGAAGGGATTTGCCTACTTAAAAAGGAGAAGCTAAACATCAAGCACCAATGCCTTCTAATGTTACTGATCTCTGAGCTCTCCTGGCATTCATAAACCATGATAAAAAATTCATTTCATGCTTGTCTACTCTGATAACACTCATGACTGAATTGTTTGAAAATGCTGAAAACAGGGAATGGTTATAGGAATGCCCCAAAGTGTGGGGCACACTGGAACAAAAATAGGTCCTCTGAGCTAGTATTAGGCTGGCCTGCCTTCATATGTCAACCAGGCTAGAATATTGCTGTATCGAGATATAGCAGATGGTTTACTTAAATTATGGATAAAATATGAAAATTATAATATTAATAAAATATAATTTTAAAATATTTACAAATATGCATATGCAAAAGCACATTTAAAAAAGAAACTATCAAATGTTAAACTCCACTGATCCTAATTCTCACCCCCATGTTCCCCAGTGACTTATAATGGTATTCTTCTTTGGGTTTTATGGAATTTCTATGCCAGAATCTAAGGATGAAACAGTCTTCTCAAGTTAAAAACTGTACCGTTTTTGTGTGTACCTCTTTTGACTAGTGTATAGCAAGTAAAACCTGTACTTATGAGAGTAAGAATCTCCTGGAGGAATTCACTTCCATGGTTTCATTCTTTCCTGATTTTTCCTTCATAATTCTCTAAACACCCTTTAACATTCTCTAACTTTAACTTTTCCAGTAATTATTTGCTTTTGTAATTGAAGTATGGTTGACTTACAACGTTGTATTAATTACTGGTATGCAGCAACGTTATTCAATTATATATATGTGTGTGTGTATATTCTTTTTTAAATATTCTTTTCCAATATGATTTATCCTAGGATAGTGAACACAGTTCTCTGTGTAGGACCTTGTTGCTTATCCATTCTCTGTATAACAGCTTATATCTGCTAACCCCAGCCTACCACTCTGTCCCTTCCCCAACCCTCTCCTCCTTGGTACCACCAGTCTGTTCTCTGTTTTACTAACCCTTTAAATGTGAGCATTCTCCCCTGTTCTGTTCCTGAACTGTTATCTCCTTACTCTGTACTTACTCTTCATCTGAGAGCTACACATCTTCTCTACCAGTGACCTATTTTATCAGTTCCATGTTGTGAACTGATTATTGGGCATTCCCACACGTAAACTCAGAATGTCAAGAAATTAAACTGACAGTTTTTATTGCACCCTAAAACCTACCTTTTTTTTCTTATTCTTAATTGTAATAGATAAAAATACCACCTTCACAGTCATCTAAGCCAAAATAATTAGAAGTTTGAGTTAAAAGAAAAAGTTACTCATAACTAGCTCAAGTTATTCATGACAGCTGGTCCATATATCTTCCTCAAAATATATGAAATAATTCAGCAATTTTCCCATCATCTTTGTCAGCATCTTAGTTGATAACTTTAATATTTGCACAGGAATTTCTATAATGGTGTACCAGTAGGTTTCCCTGATCCTAAGCATTGCCCTTTTTGACTTAATTCTTCAAATTATAGCCCAAATGGACTTTCTAAAATGAAATTTAATTCAATAACTTCTATGTTTAAAGACTGTAATTGCTCCTCAGTTGCTTTTAGAATGATACTCAAATGTACTAAGACTGTGTCTAATATCCTACATGGTCCAATTCAAGCCTTTCTTCCAAGCACCACCATCCATTGATTTGCCTTTTTTCTCTTTCTTTCCTTGTTAAAAACTTCACTCCTTGCTTTATTGTATTATTTGTGTCTTTTCTGGACACTTTCCTTTATACACTTAAATGTGACAATTTCTGCCATCACTTCTGTATGCTTAGTATACAATATTGAAAGTATTTAAGTTTTCCTGTCTTTTGAGACTGGGAATCTCTTCATCCCTAGCCTTAATGCCTAGCAGGATATAGGTTCTCAATAAATATCTGTTGAATCAATTGCTTAAGAAAATAAAGAAATACTATTTCTGTAATGTAGGCACTTGAGGAAGAAGCCTTTAATTAGAGGGTATGCCGTTTTGCTATTCTTTGGAAGAGCTGTAAATACAAAGATATCTTCCTTGAAGTTGACTGTCTCTATGTTACTGTTCTGACTACTTGGTATTTTACAGATACCTGAATAAACATAGACTTCTCTAATTACTTTAAGAATAGATTTGTGACCTTTAAAATTATAGCAGTGAACACAACCTAAAATATTCTTAGAAAAAAATGCAAGGTTTTAATTTCATGAGCATGGTTAAATTGAAAAAATACAAATTAATATTATCAACTAAAATTTGCTTAGATGTAAGCAAATATGACTGAAGAACTGTACTGTCTTTTTACTTAATTTCTCCAAAACAAGCAAGGTAAAAAATGCCTCAGTCTTTTTCTTCTCTTGTGCAAGTGAATTTATTCTTTTTTTTTTTTTTTAACATTCTAAAACTCTAACCTCTGATTCTGTTGAAATTAATAGCCTTCACTGTTTTAATCTCTTGGGCTAGGGAAATAATAAGGAAATATCCAATCTATAATTACAGATATTAAAAATATTAAAATAGTACTTGCAGAAATTTAATTGATAATTTTGGTCTTTTAGTAGCTTAGATCAATGACCATTAAAAATTTGACTGCACCTCACAGTACAAAATACTTTCATTTGTCAGAAGCCATATACAAGCAAACATATCCATACGTAAAGTTAATATGATTCACAAAAGTATACATAATCATTTCATAGGAATATCTAAGAAAATACTGATGATTAATTGTGAAATCTATTTCATGAGCCGATAATAGATTGAACTTTGCAGCAAATACAAATAACCTTATATAATCTGATAGCAGTAGTGGCAGTATACTTATTTTCTCACCATTTTCCATATGGAAAGTGAGTAAAATTATAAAGCTCTACTAAAACACACATCACCCTATTTCCAGTTGTATATAATCAAAGTGTTTTATTCTGGTAACTAAGCTGCCTTGATGCTTTGACTAGCGGCAAGCCTCTCTCTTGGCAATAGGACTGGGCAAAACCACTGGCTATATGGGACTCACACCCTTTGCCCTTTGTTCATTGGAATGAATAGGGTACTCTGGCTCTGGCCAATATATAGTTACAGATAGATACATACATACATAGATTTATTTTCCCTCATCCCCTTTAGTAACCTTTGCCTCCATGAGTATCTTTTGTTTCAGCTTAGGTTACAGGACCATGGTGGCCTGAAGAGTTAGTGATAAGCTTAATTGTCCCTTTAACCCTTAGAAAAGAACATGTGTAGCTGCATTATCTTATCAAGTAATCCCTTTTCTAACCTTGATGGCTCTTAATTTCCATTGTAGTAATGTTTTGCTTACACTTGCCAGAAACAATTGACCAGAGTCTTTTAATTCTCTTCTGTAGACTACCTTGATAATCCTCATCTTTTCCACAGAAGCATAAAATAGTTCTGACTACTATCCACAGTGTGAACTAATCTAACATTGTACTCCTTCCTAGCTGCTCCTATTAAAGGTCCTGTAGAACTGTGACAGTTTTACAACAAAGTAGGAAACCAAGAATACATGTAGAAATGAGACTATGCTTCATCCTAAGTTCTTCTTTCCCCAAACTTTTTTTTTTTAGGCTGTGCCAAGTATTAGCTGTGGCATGTGGGATTTAGTTCCCTGACCAGGGATCGAACCTGGGGCCCCCTGCATTGGGAACACAGAGTCTTACCCACTGGACCAGCAGGGAAGTCCCTTCCCAGACTTTTGAGGTTATTTCCCATTTTGTACTCTCCCATACGTAAGTCAGGAGACAAAAAAAACCAAAAACTGTGCCACAGTACCGTGTTTCTCTCTTTGGGGTAAATAGTAGAGAAATTTCCAAGTTGGTCATTGCACTAATTATACATTGCTTTCTAAGGTAAGCAAATACACATAAGTTAAAAATCACCTGTGAATACTACAATGGAAAGACCCAAGGGTCAAAAACAGCTTTGACTACAGAGCGTCATTCTCTAAAATAAGGAAAAGAAGAGTGAGGCACCAGAAGATTATCTCAAAAGTATGAATCTGAGCTATGTAGTTAAGAGTTTAGTCTATTGTTCTGAAATTACATTATGAAAATAACCTAACTTAATTTTCTTCTCCAGATTCCAGTGAGTAGCCCATGTTCTATAATTTTTTCTTCCTTCATTATGCCCCTTCAAACCCTGTAGCATCTTCCCAAATGAGGTACAAGAGGTGAATGATGACATATTTATTATTCCAAATACTTTTGTTTTCCCACCGCCTCATCCAGGGGTCAGGAAGAAAGGTGACATGAGCAAGAAGGTCCTTCCTTCCATTTATGGGCTTCTTAACTCTAATGAATATTGTTAGGTAGAGTTCATTGTTTTTAGGTTTTTCATCCATTTTTGACTTCGCCTGGAGTGTGACTGTAAAAATGAGGCCCCAATTCACTTCAGTCAGATTTCCATCATTTTTTTTTTTTTTTTTTGCAGTTAAAATTCTCTTATTTTTCCAGTTGTGATTGCATGCAACTAAGAAGTTTGAACATGGTTAGGATCACAGGGATATGATAGGTAGGTATCTATTCTCTTTATCATAAATTCAGTTTATGAGACCTCCGACCTTGGAGCCAGTCCCTGGAATGGGGTTATGGAGATCACCTTCTTTGGTTAACATTTTGTGAACAACTTGAAGATATCCCCACTGCTAACCTCTGCTGCATTTATTTATTTATTTATTTTTGGTCTCTGTGTCTTTTCTAGAATTAGTTACATACAGTGTTGACCCATCATCCAACAAAACAGCAACAGCTAGTTTCTCCTAATATCACCTGCTCCCTGAAGGGACAGTGTTTGGGATGGTTGCTCTTTTAAAACCACATGCAGGATGGTTTCTTCCCCATGTGATCCATGTCTGAATCACATGAGACCACACACAGCATTCTGTCTTCAAGGGTTCTCCTTCCCAACATATCACACTCTGCTCTCCACCAAATAGGTGGCAACAACCACAGTGTTTTCAAATGTTCTAGGGATGGGTTACAGGAGAAATGAATGCTTTCCAGGCTTTTAGAGATTTCTGTATACTGTTTATGTTACTGCTTAATAGCTTTCTGCCTTGAATAGAGGTGGGGAAGAAGAATCTCTCTCATCTATCTTTGAAGTTTTGTTAGGGAAATACCACAACCCTCCAAGAGCATTCTCCAGACATTTCTTCTTAATTTCTGAACTTGATGGCTAAATTTTTAAACTTACATTGTCTGCAGAGAGTTGTTAATGAGTGTCATAAGGTGATTTTTAGGACTTCTTTTGTAACTCTATGATGCTGTAGCCTCCCATTTTGGAAATTTGGAAAACTTGATCCCTGTTGTTCTAGATTGTCCACCTCATGGAGGGCTATGTTTGAGCAGGTGTAGATGACCATGTGGGACTTGAAGTTAGAGCGGGTGTTCCCACTGAAGTGGTGTAATGTGTGGAAAAAGACTGAAAGTTCAGTGTTTGGGGATCTAGGCGATAAAATGTTCACTCATTTGTATGAACCAATTTTATATTTTCTGTGGAATGCATTAGTGTTTCTGTTGGTGAGACTGATCTAAATTTGTTTATTATTATTGATAGCTAGTGTTTACAATACTATTTGCAGTACTGCTAAGAATTTGTGCTACACAAATAAAAGGATTCTTGAAAATCCTATTTTTATAGCATATTTTAATTATATATGTTAGATCATTTGGGACCTCCTTGGTGGCTCAGAGAGTAAAGAATCCACCTGCAGTGTGGGAAACCTGGGTTCGATCCCTGAGTTGTGAAGATCCCCTGGAGTAGAAAATGGCAACCCACTCTACTATTCTTGCCTGGAGAATCTCCATGAACAGAAGAGCCTGGCAGGCTACAGTCCATGGGGTTTCAAAGAGTCAGACATGACTGAGCAACTAAACACGTGTTATATCATTTAGTACTTGCTGTTAGGAGATAATTTCTGTTTTGCTTAGGTGTCAACAACCACTATATCATCCACATACACCTGTACCTGTGTGATGGTTGGAAGAATTTTCTGCAGGGTAGATTTCAGCTGCATATATTCCAATCCTTATTTCTCCAGTATTCATATATCTCCAGTGTTTCATACCATAGGATATATTTATGTCACAAAATAATATGTTATTTCACCCCTTTTTGTCTGTCACAGTGGTAGGTGAGTTGGGGCAATGGTAGATAGCAGATTTTCTGGTAGCCATTTCTACATGGGAACAGCTAAAAACAATTGTACACGTAAAAGACTATGAAAAGAGTTACTTTATCTCACTGAATCCAAACAAGATAGATCTCCAACTAACCTCCTCCTACCTAGACATCAGAAAGTGCCTCTGGTGTTTCCTCCAATGGCACTGAAAGGAAATTGTGATGGGGAAAGTTGTATGGAGCATATCACTGTCCTTAACTACTTGCAGCAAATTATTTAATTTTGTAAATTTTCAGGAACATATCGCAGGCCACTGCCAACTTGGAAAGGGGTCTGTGCCTGTGAGGGCCCCTAAAGCTAATGGTTCATTAGTTTCATGAAAAGTTTGTCATTAAAATGTAATCAAACTGTCAAAACAAGATTTTGTTTTTCTTTACCTAGAAAGTGATTTACTGATGTCCTTTTAGGAGCAGAGGAGAAAATGTGCATGATTTCTCAAGCCCACAGGTTATTATCTATGTGGGCAAAGCAGGATATATTACACAGAGCACACAAACAAAGGCTAATAACCTTTACTGCTTTTTTACCTTTTATGAATTTGTTGCCAACATTATTTGTCCACACAGAATTGTTATACATTTACATTTAATTTAGGGTTTAAAATAAAAACATTAAAACCACTCTATACTTACTGATCACAAATTATTTTTAAGAAAAAAGAAACAATTTGCTATTGCCAAGTCCCCTATTTAAAATGAACTTTTGTTTTTTTAAAGGAAACTTACATTCAGAAATCATCCTTCCGTTTTTTATTCTAGGCCTAGTGAGGACATTGGGGATATAGAGAAGGAAAGGTAGTTAATAATCTCTGGAACACTTCCAAGCCACTCCAGGGCAAAGTCAACTTAAGGCTATGTCATCTACAAAAATCTTTTCTCTACCAAGAAAAAGGCTTAACAGCTACCAAGGAAATCTAAGATCTTAGGTGAAATGAAGCCCAGTGTATTACAAAGTTTATGGGCAATGTCCAGAACAATTTTGTTCTTTAGGAAGCCTCATAGATCTTGGTGAACATATTTTAAATTTTGAAGTCAAAGCATAAACTGTAGCAAAAATTTAAGCAAAGGATTTTCCTACATTCCCATGAAACCAATAAAATATATTGCATGGTATGTAGAAAGCTAGAGGAAATCTCTTTGATTTTATGCCCTAATTCTGTGGGATCATTACAGTCATCTCACACATATGGAGACCACCCCAAGCAGGTAACTGCAGCTGTGTCCAGATATTTTAATAGTTTTTATCAAAAGATGTGTGGTAATTTCACTGTGCTTTGAGGTGTTTTCAAATAGCATATAATTATTTATCTTAGGTTTATTTCCTTCACGGAGGAAACTTGAGACATAGACAATGAAATCATAGAGTTCCTGAAAGAAATCTTGACTTCACTATAGTTGGTGAAATTTTAGCAAAACACTTGAGCTCATATTTAAAATGGTGATAGTCATACAAACACAAAGCTCTCAGATACTAACATTGAGAAAAACAGAAATGATGTTATGCCCTTAAAGTGAAAGTGAAATCGCTCAATTGTGTCTGACTCTCTGTGACCCCATGGACTGTAGCCTACCAGGCTCCTCCTTCCATGGAATTTTCCAGGCAAGAATCCTGGAGTGGGTTGCCATTTTCTTCTCCAGGGGATCTTTCCAACCCAGGAATCAAACCTGGGCCACCTCTCATTGCAGGCAGATTCTTTACCATCTGAGCCACCAGTTATGCCCTTAGATTCATATTTTCATGTGAATAGGTTTAAAATTTTCTTAAAGCAGGAGACTGTTCCATGGGAAGGATACTTTTTATGTAATTCATAACCTTTAGTGTTTTCTTTAGTTTTTTAAGGAAATTTATAATTTTTAATGCCAACTTAAAAAAATGTACAACATGAGAGTTGCAAGTTTTATTTGGGGCAAAATGAGGATGATAGCCCAAGTTACAGGATCTCAGATAACTCTGAAAAATTGCTCTGAAGAGGTAGAGGGGAAGGACAATATGTATGTGATTTTGGTGAAGGTGGGGTACAAGCAATCAGACAGATCTTGCAGAAAGTTTCTGCTAGTCACAGGAGCAGTTGTCACCATGAAGGATTTTAGGGCGCTTTTAGTGTATATCAATTCTTTATGTACAAGAATTGAGCTCCCAAAATTTTCTCCTGAACATATCTATCTGAAGACCTGTTCTGCCAGTTTTCCCCAAAGCACATAGGGCCTCCTTTCTGATGTCCGCCCTGAGTTCCTTTCATGGGGTGCTGAGGGTCAGCAGCTGCAGCATCACATGATTTAACCCCTGTAGAGGTAGATGGCAAGTGCCAATTTGTAGTTGACATCAACAATAAAATTTTCAAATGTTTGTAAGAAATTCAGATAATTTGGAAGAAATAGACTCCTAATTCACTGGGGAGCATCACACTTGCTCTATTTTTATACATGCACAAATACTTTTATTTTAAAAAGGAGACCATCATACATGTTCTTTTGTACCTTAATTCTTTAATCAAAATATATGTTCTATATATATTTTCATAACATTATGCTCTCATGTAATTCATTTAAAAATAAGTGTTTTTAATTAATTTGCTTAACTATTTCATCATTAATGTTGGGTTATTACTAACATTTACTGTGAGACAAAATGGTACATTGAATATCTTTTGCATTTGATGTCATAATAAATGTGCTGAGAACTTTTCTGAATTTTTGTGAACTTATTCACAGGTAAAACCGATCATAGATTTTTTTTTCCTTTCCTGTGTCTAGATTTTTATCATTTATGTTAGTCACCTAAAATCAATTAGTATCATCCATTTCTATGCTCTGAAACAGTTTGTAGATATAAATAACATTGGAATACTTATTTCCTGAAATTTTCTAAAATTTGTACCCAAAACATCTTGCCTTGGTAATTACATGCTATCATCATCTACTGTCCTATTACTTACTGAGGAGTTGAAACACAGGGAGAAAGCAAAGAATATCCAGAATCGATAAGGCCAGTAGATGAATGGTCAAGGTATGAATCTTGAGTATGGTATTCTAGAGAAGATAGTAAATAAGCACTGACTTTATGAACACTGAATAAATGAAATATGTTCAGGCTTCATCATTCACTAAGTACTTATTGAGTGAGTGATAGTTGCTCAGTCATGCCTGACTCTTTGCAACCCCATGGACTGTAGCCTGCCAGGCTCCTCTGTTCATGGAATTCTCCAGGCAAGATTACTGGAGTGGGTTGCCATTTCCTTCTCCAAAGTCCTTATTGAAGAGAGACCTATTTGTAACTTGCAAAATTTCTGATTTGGGGGGATGCATGAAAATATTTTTCCCTCAAATTTGAATATAGATTGGCTCATTTAAGACTAAGTATTTTACAGTTTTCTCTAGTGTTTTTCTTATTTTCCCAATATATTTGAGTTCTCTAGGGAAACAAACCAATAAAAGATGATAGATGGGTTCATGGATGGATGGATGGATGGATGGATGGATAGATAGAGACAGATATAAAGATATCCAAATGAGTGTAGGGCACATTTTATATATAAAACCCAAGAGAGCCAATGGTATAACCTCTGTTAGAATCTGAAGGCCTGAGAACTAGGAGAGCTGATGGTATAAACTCATCAGACTCTGAGTTTAAAGGCAGAAAACCAACGTCCCAACTCAAACACAGTTGGATAGTGAGGGCAAATTCTCCTTTCCTCAGCCTTTTTGTTTAGTCTGACCTTCAATGAATTGGACAAGGCCCCCCCATACGGAGGGTCATCGACTTTGCTCAGTCTGCTAATTCAAATGTAAACCTCATCAAGAATCTGCCTAGCCAATACACCAGGTATATCCATGTGGGGACAAAAGCATAACGTGAGTTTGATTTCCATTCTTACGAACTATTTCTCTTAATTTTTTTTTTCTCACTTTACCAGGCAACAGTCTAATATAGGTCTGTTTTCAGTTTTTCTCTGAGGATAGAAGATTACTTGGCTGTTGGTTCAGGTCTTGCTTCAGCTCAAGAAAAGTTTCTTTCTGACGTTGTCCTCTATGCTGTCCTCCAGTCTCTATTTTTGGATGCTAGTTTAACCAGGGTTTCCTGGAATCGCTGGTAGCTCAGTGGTAAAGTGTCTGCTTGCAATGCAGGAGATGCAGGTTCCATCCCTGGGTTGGAAAGATCCCCTGGAGGGCAGCCCACTCCTGTGTTCTTGCCTGGGAAATCCCATGGACAGAGGAGCCTGGTGGGCTACAGCCCATAGGGTCTACAAAGAGTTAGACAGAACTTAATGGCTGAACAACAACTCCAGAATCTATCCCTATGTCTTCTAACTTTGTGCTCATTAATGTTACCTTTGGTATTTTATTCCACATTCTAAGAATTCCAACTCATGATTTAGCCAGTTTTCATTCTCATTCTGTGATTTCATCTTTGTATTATATTCTTCCTCTTTATTTTCATTTCTTCATGTTATTTGCTTCTTAAGCAAATTTGTATTTTTAGTTTGTGGCATCTCTTCATTGCTCTGAAGATACTATTTATATTAAAGTTAGCTGCTGTTTCAATTCTTGGGATTTTTCAGTCTAGTGATTTTCTTTCATGCTTCTGATTTTATTCAAATACGCAGTGATTTTGGTTGCCTACTTAATTTTCATGAAACAAAAGCTTAAATTGTAAAATATTTCTAGCTGGAGTGTTTCCTAAGCACCCTGACTTCCCAAGCTTTCTGACAGTAAAGCAATTTTTACAGAGAACGTAGGGGCTGTGCTGCCTGAAGTGAAGTGTTAAGCTAAAGCTTAGGGGTTAGTTTTTGGGTAAGTAACCAGGTAGGCTTGCCTTCAGATAGATGGGAATGTATTTTCTAGGGATGTGTATTTCATGTCCTTTGAAGTAAACAAATGGAAACTAAGTCCTGTGTTGCTTTCTTGCCTGACACTAATACCCATTTTATGATTCCCTGTGGCAGACTGCTTATAAGTGTAGTGCATTTTATGTTATCCTTGTACCTTTAAGGCAAATGCCAGACCCAACAGCTGTGGTACCAAGAGAATGGAACAGTTTTCCCATCATCTTAAATTAATTGATTTGAAGGCGGTTCCCTGTTAGACCCTGCTCTCTCTGCTTGTGTGGCTTCTGCAACGTTTTGGTGGGAAACCCCACTTTCAGGGAGTACTGGACTTCTTTCTTGTGTTGTTATTCTGCCATATTGCTTCCCCCATCAATGACTTCATATGATTGCTATCTCCTCAATTCAGCCCAAAAGACTTTGTATCATCCTAAACTTCAGTGAATTAGCCTTATTTTTAAATATATTCTGCCCTATCAATTAGACTTTAGGAAGAAAAACAAACTCACCAAATCTGATGTGTTAATCCATAGGACTTTTAATGCTTTATATTTAGCTCAGATGCAGAGATTGGAGGTGAATCATACTCGTCGCCCTATGACACACTGTGGCAGTGGTCACTGAACGCCTTCTTGGGTATATTGTCCCTCAATGCAGAGCCTAATGTATGTGCCTCCCAAACACACCCGCTCAAGTGGTTCAATGTGCAACACCAGGGTTTCCAGATCTCCTAATTGCTGTAGGGTATTTTATATACCCATCCAATACATTTTATTATTTATATTACCTTTACTTATTTTGCTGTAAGTGATGCTGTTACGAGCATCTTCATATTAACCTTGTGCCCTGGGAACAGTTATAGTTTCTCTGAGAAATGTATTCAGGAGCGGGGATGTTGAGTGATGTGATGCATCCATTCTCAGTGTCACCAGTTATGACAGAAATACTCTTCACAATAACTGCAACTTTTACTTGTATATAAGTACACACACACACATACATATGTGTGTGTGTGTGTGTATAACACAATCATGTCCCCATTCAGCCATTGGTAATATATAACTTTCTTATTTTTGCCAAGATAATGGATATTAAGTGGTATCTCACTATTGTTCAAGTTTGTATTTTCTAATTACTAATGAGGTTGAGCATCTTTTCATGTCAGTAGGAAATTTTGGTTTTCACATCATATAAACTGCCTAGTAAAAACCTTTATCCACTATGTTAACTGGATTGCTTTTGTTGATTTTCTAATGATTGAAAAAATATACTTACTAGCATAGATATTAGAGAAATATATGTTTAATTTGTATTTAATGAGAGCATACATTAATTATAAATTAAATCTTTGGCAACTGATGAATAAATATATATGCAAATAGGTTTTAGTTCGAGTTCAGAAAAAATTGGGTTTCAGTTCATGTTGCAGTTTCAAATCCTATTGCATTTTTCTTTCTAACTTTCAAAGGCTATTTGAAATTCATTTTGGACTGTGTTTTAGATGTATGACTTCTTTTTTGTTTTTTTGGTGTGTGTGTGTTTCTGTTTGCTAAGTATGTGACCATCCAAAGAAACAAAATTCCTGTGACTTTCTGCTTTTTTTAGAAATCACAGTGATTAAGTGAACATATTTGTTGCCATCTGGGCTGTGCTACACGTATGTCATTATGTCAAGTACATATAGAATCACATTAGAATGCGTGCTTTCAAGCAGCTAAGTCACCCTTGCCGCTTTCCATTAAGTTCGCTGTGGTTGAGGAAGGAGGTGCTCAGTTAAAATCTAGCTAATTCAACTGAATGCCAATTCCTTTTAGATTAAGGAATTAGAAATGTAACCTCAGCAGAAATGACAAGTATAGCTCTCAAGTTATGTATTAAATTATATCGATACACTATATGTAGTATTTTACATGTCGTAAAATTAATGTACTGTAGTATAAAGAGCATTTAGATTTTTAGAGGCACATGTATTTTCAAACCCTATGCCAATATGGAGTAGCACTATGAACTTCGGAAAGTTCTGAACTATAAATTTCTGAATGTTTCCTTACATGTAAAATGCTAATATCATTATCTGCATCATAGGTATTATTTTTATTATGATACATTATTGTGAAACTTAAATGCAATCACAAATGCCTCCCCTGAATTTTCTTTATGTTTGTTGAAGTGTTAGGCTAGGGTTCTATTATTTAGAGACAAATTTGCTCCATATTTTTCATTTAATTACACTGCACTTGAAAAAATTAGAACAATTTGACACATTAGTAAGCTAATGTTTTAAAAGTTTTATTAAGGTAAAACTGAAAAATATATATAAGTGTACATGATGATTTGATCTACATTATGAAACCATTCCCTCCATTGAGTTAATTGACACATCCATCTCCTGACATTTATCTTTTTTATTAATTTTAGTGAGAACATTTCGTTTCTAGGCTCCTACCACATTTCAGTTATATGATACAGTATTATCAGCTAAGGTCACCATGTTTCACATGAAGACCTCAGTTCTTACTCATCTTATAAGTGAGAGTTTGTAACCGTGTGCCAGCCTCTTCCTTTTTTCCCACCTTCCAGCCTCTGGCATCCACTATCCCACTCTGTTTCTGTGAGTTTGACCTTTTTTTTTTTCTTTCTGAGTCCACATGTAAGAATCATGCAATAATTGTCTTTCTCTTTGTGTCTTATTTCATTTAGAATAAGGCCATCTAGGTTCATCCATGTTATCACAAATGACACTATGTTCTATTTTATGGCTATTCCATCATATCTGTAAAGCACAGAGTTTCTACTGAAAATCCACTGATAAACCTTGTAGGGGCTTCTTCCCTTGTACTGGATTGGCCAGAAAGTTCGTTCTGGTTTTTCCAATACATCTTACAGATAAACACAAAAAGTTGCATTTCCCTTGCTGCTTTTAAGATTCTCTGTCTTTACCTTTATGACAATGAAATTATCACAAATAATAATGTATCTTGGTGTGGGTTTTTTTTTTTTAACTCAACTTATTTGGTACTCATTGGACTTCCTGGATCTGGAAGATTACCAAGTTAGGGATGTTTTCAGATATTATTTCTTCAAATAGATTTTCTTCCTCTTTCTCTTTTTCTTCTCCTTCTGGGTCCCCTATAAAGTGTAGTGTGTCCTCTTGATGATGTCTGATAAGACCTTTAATCAATCTTACTTTTTCTTTTTTTGGTTTCTCTGCTTGAATTTCATTGCCGTGTCTTTGAATTCATGGATCAGTTCTTCCAATTGATCTGGTCTCCTGTCAAACTCTTCCATTTAATTTTTCAGTATACTTTGTGGCATTCTGCTCTATGATCTTTGTTTGTTAATAATAGTATTTTCTGTCTTTGTTGAAACTCTTGATTTGTTCATGCATTGCTCTCCTTACTTCAGTGAGCACCTTGATGCCTGATATTTTGAATCTCTCCATTTAGTAAATCATTCACTTTTGTTTCATTGAGATGAGTTTCTGAAGAGTTAATGTTCCTTTACTTGAGACTTGTCACTTGTTCTGCACTTTCCTAGATCCCCTGTGTTGGTTTCTGGTCATTGGATGAGATAGCCTCCTCTCCCAGTCTTGATGGACTGATGTCATGTAAATGAATAAGCCAAACCCAAACTTGTCGTCTCTCAACCTTTGTGGTTGCCTACGCTGCTGTCTTTGTTCTTTATGGCTCCCAGTTAGGGAAGAGCGGTCAGTCAGTGCTCTGAAGGAAGGGATCATAGCACCTAGATGGAGGCTGATTAGGAGCCAGACTCTCAGGCAGCAGCTGAGAAACCATGAAATTAAACCACTCCCAGGAGGACACCTGAGGGGTGGGCATTTTTGTCTTCCGTCCCTTTGTGCAGAGCTAGGCTGTGTAGCCTTGGGCTTGGGGGGTGTTGCTCTTGTGCCTGGTTAAAAACTGCTTGTTTGTTGTTGTCCTGTAGGACTCATGAACTCAAACCCCAATGATGGTCAGAGCTAGGTGACGTAGGATCCATCTTCAGGTGACTTTCATGAAGTTTAGGGTGCTAGGTGCATCAGTAACCTCCTTTCAACTTCCGGCGCCAAGGCTGGCGACTTGTGTTTTTTTGTTTTTTGTTTTTTTATTGGAGAGAGAGCTGAAGGGAGAAGCTGGGAGAAGTGCACACTGGCGCTTTCAGACTTCAGGGAGAATCACGGTCAGCACCGAGATGCTTTCTAGTTAGATGTTGCATCTTCAGGAGGCAGTTTGTGATGTGGGAGCCACGCAGCTTGGTGTACATACCTATCCTCTGTGCGCTGGGCCCTGAGAAACACATGCCAGGAGGCCCTGTCCGTCAGCTAAGAACTTGCCTGTCGTTGCTATCATTCTGTGTGACGTGTGCACTCAAGTTTCGCTGGCTTTCAGAGCTGAGAGTTTTGCGTGCTCAGAGCTCAGATGGGAGTCTGCGAGGTGCTGGACGTGTGGTCCAGGTCTTCAGCTCCTCGGGGAGAAGCTGGGAGTTGCATGGTTCCTGCTGTTCGCTCCGTGCTGCACCAGGACTGGGGTTGAGAGTGAGATTGTGTCTCTCCGCCTTTCCTGCCCGTGTCCTGTTTCTCATTTATCCAATTTGCAGAAGTCACTCAGATGGTTTCTGGGTTATTTTCAGAAGGAAGTGCTCTGTGTGTTATTTGACATGTGATACATCCATGGAAAGAAGAAATTTCAAGTCTCCTGGGTCACTGTCTTGGTCTTTCTCTCCAAATGTTAAAGCAGACTTTGGTTCACAAAGAATGCTCTTGAGTAAGGACACTGATATTTACCACAAACACAATTCATAATGTTTAGGGTTAATATTACTGGAAAAAAAGTTCAGCGTTTACTTCAAAATTCCTTTAAGACTCTTTAAGAAATGGTGAAGTCAGATAATTAGGCCTTTAGGGAAGCTTGTGACCTATGTATGGGTTCTTGCTCTTCTCGGTCTTTGGTCTTTATGTTTTCTTGGCCTTTTCAAGGCCAGAACCCTGAAACCAACGGCTGCATCCATTTTTCTCAGAAGTGCTTCCTTATCTTAATAACTGCACTCTTGTCACTTAACTCTTCCATACATGACTGTATTTTATTGCTGTTGTTAATGGTTACACATGGTTATATGTAGCTAAAATACTTGCATATTAGCAGGAATTCTTTAACACTGAAGTGTGATCGATGATAGACATCAATAACATTGAGGTAAATAGATGGTATGAATATTATGCAGATAGAATATCCTATCTGGATATTTTATATGTAATTAAAGTAATGTGAGTATTGGATGGTGAGCTAACTCCATCTGAGTGCTTCTCCTTTATGGATATGAAAGAAGTATCAAAACAGTACCTGATTATTTCAGATCAAATTAGTTACCTTAACTCATCAAAGTTATAATATGATTCACTACATCTATACTGTCCTTAACAATAAAAATTATGTAATTGTTATAGTCAAAATTACGTGGTTAAAAATGGCTCTTATTCATTTTCATGTTCATTTGTGGTTTCAGGCTTAAATGTGACTCATACATTTGGAATGCCTTTCCCTGGTTCTATTTATATGTGTGTATTTGGGTGTGTCAGAAATAGGGTTTCTATATTAAATACATTTATGAATCATTTTATCTTCAGAAAATCTTTTAAAGTTCTCTGCCAACTTAAAATAGTATTTTTTTACTTTTTAAAAAAAAATTAGTGTCTAATGATTAATGTACTTCCACTTATACATCAAAGCTAATATTACTTTTTAATCCAGACCACTGAGATTGTTTGGCTTCCCTGGTGGTTCAGCTGGTAAAGAATCTGCCTGCAATGCATGAGACCTGGGTTTGATCCCTGGATTGGGAAAATCCCCTGGAGAAGGGAAAGGCTACCCACTCCAGTATTCTGGCCTGGAGAATTCCATGGACTGTATAGTCCATGGGGTCGCAAAGAGTCAGACATGACTGAGTGATTTTCACATAGAATTAGTTTGAATTAATTGATCTTGAGATGTTAAGTATTTACACAAATATCTTTTGATTTTTCCACCCAAATAAATTTAAACTACAGTCTGTTCCTCTTGCCCTTCAGTCTTTCATACTCCATTTTTATCATATTAGCTTTATTATGAATCAATCTTACTGTTTGGCAGTTTGTATGGACTTGCATATTTTGGAGCTGCAACAGTCTATAATTGTTAATTACTTTTTAGGTTCACTATCCTTGTTACAATTATGATACATACTTTCTTATTTGGTATATTTTTGAAAGCAAGTATTTCTGTGAGCAGCATATTTTGTAATGATTCATCCATCATCTTAAATGTAATTTCATAAATGCAGAAAATAGATTGTAAGGGTGGTGGTAGTGGTAAAGAATCTGCCCACTAATACAGGAGACATAAGAGATGTGAGTTCAATCCCTGGGTCGGGAAGATGCCCTGGAGGAGGAAATGGCAACCCACTCCAGTATTCTCACCTTGAGAATCCCATGGACAGAGGAGCCTGGCGGGCTACAGTCCATGAGGTCGCAAAGAGTCAGATATGACTGAAGTGACTTAGCACATAAGCATGCATACACTGATAATTTATAATCATTTTGATCAGAATGAGTTGTGCATTAAAGTAATAACATAAAATTGAGCTAATCTCTCACTAGTTTTCTATCATAAAACCATGAACTCTAGGGATACATCATCAAAAATAAAATAATTTTAGGACTATAAGCAATGACCTAGTAATTCAGGAGACAGCAGCATGTATACTCGGGATCTTAGATGTCCTTACTGCAGTTTCTATACTTTGGTTGATCTTGCGTGTTTGTAGTTGTATATTTGAAATTATGAAGTTAAGCTATAAAAATAAGCAATGTGTGGCACTGTAAATCTCTACTGGCTTTCCCTCCACCCCCCAACAGAGTTAAACTTCATTTTACATCAAACTCTTGCAATCCAGCTATCTTAACCATTCATCTTTTACACAAACAAAATTGACTCATAAAATGACAGTTTGTTCCACAGTGAACAGATGTAGGCATACATTACATGGCAGCCCATCTGTGGCCATCATATATCTCTCTGTCTCATAAAAAAACACTGGTTCTGCTAAAGAATGTTCACCAGTTGAAGATTCTGCCCCAAGAATCCAGGTCTCAGCTATTGGAACTGCTAAAGAATGTTCACCAGTTGAAGATTCTGCCCCAAGAATCCAGGTCTCAGCTATTGGAACTGCTAAAGAATGTTCACCAGTTGAAGATTCTGCCCCAAGAATCCAGGTCTCAGCTATTCGAACTCATTGTCTTGAACACAATGTTTAGGGGCTCCCTTGAAGGCACTGTGGTGTAGAATAGGAAAGAGCACTGGGTGCTTTTTGCAGACAGGCTGGGGCACCAGGGACCTTTCGCGAGTATGCTGAAATATATTTACATATAATTAAAGTAAATTTTTCACATGAAAATTTCAAAAGAATGACTGTAAAACAAAACAGAGTACCAATGTGAGTAAGAATAAAGGTTAAACAGGAGAAAATGTAATGCCAAACCAAAATCCAATATATATATATGTGTGTGTGTGTGTGTGTGTGTGTTTGCTAGAACCTGCAAAAACTTGATCTCATGAGTGTGCCAGTTACCTGCCCAGAAAAAATAAGCTGTTATTTAAAAAGAGAAGTGCTGAAGCATAATCAAATGAATTGTAAGAAAAATATGGCAATATTTTTTTAAATATGATACTTCTTTCATTTAAATGAGTCTTCATAGTTAACTGGGGAAAAAAAAAAATCCAAACATTTAAAAATGTGACTTTTGCTATTGTGTCAGGCAGCCCCTAAGACGGCTTCACGTGATACTGTGCCTGATAGAATTCCTTTCCATTTACTGAGTTGATTCTAATCCACAGAATACTAACAACGTTGAAAAGAAGGATGAAAAGCACTGAGTTAAAGTCAACTTGTTTCTGATAGTTAAGCTATAAGATAATCTCACCTCTTTGGTATGAATAAAATTCTATATGCATGTAATATGTATATTATTGATACATAATATACATATACATATATGTATAATATGTATATTATTATACATGTACTATGTGTGTGTGTATATATATATATATATCTACTGCTACAAGTTACCTCAAAACCTAGTGTCTTAAAACATCATGCATTTTCTATCTCAAAGTTTCTGTGGGTCAGAACTGTACACAGCTTAGGTGGATCCTCTACGTATAGTTAATGGTCTCTCATGGGCATGGAATTTATGAGCTGGCTGAGGCTGAAAGCTGAGGCCCATCTGATGGAGGACCTGTGTCCAAGCTCCCTCACATGGTTGGTGACAGGATTTATAATAGTTGTTTTAGTCACTCAGTCATTTCTACCTCTTTGTGACCCCATGGACTGTAGCCCATAAGACTCCTCTGTCCGTGGGATTTCCCAGGCAAGAACAGTGGAATGAGTAGCCATTCCCTTCACCAGGAGATCTTCCTGACCCAGGGATCGAACCCTGGTCTCCCACATTGCAGGCAGATTCTTTACCATCTGAGCCACCAGGAAAGCCCTTAGAATAGTTGCTCGGGGCTTATTTGACTGAGGACCTCAGTTACTTTCTGTTACTTGGAGACTGTCCTCGGTTTCTTGATACCTGGTCTTCTCCAACATGCTTGCTTCATCAAAGCCTATAAGAAAAAAGAGAATTACAGAGTCTACTATCAAGAAAAAAAATCACACTATTTTGTAACCAGCTCATAGACCTGATAGCTTCTGTATGTGGTCATACTGTACTACTGATTAAAAACAAGTCACTCAACGGAAATGAGATGTGTAAGGCAGAGAATCCCAGGGGTTGGGATCAGGTGAGGCCACCTGAGTGACTGCCTGTCACAATGGTAGTGTTAATGGCGCAGTTGTTTCCAACTCTTCGCAAACCCATAGGCTGCTCCCCAGGCTCCTCTGTTCTTGGAATTCTCCAGGCAAGAATGCTGCAGTGGGATGCCATTCCCTTCTTCAGGGGATCTTCCCAACCCAGGGATTGAACCTGGGTTCTCCTGCTTTGAAGGAAGATTCCTTACAGTCTAAACCACCGGGGCAGCCTGTCATAATATCAGAAGTTTTATTTAGAGTTAACCAGCAGTGGCTACAGAACTGGAAAAGGCCAGTTTTCCAGCCCCAAAGGGCAGTGGCAAAGAATGTACAATCTACTCCACAGTTGCACTCATCTCACAGGCTAGCAAAGTAATGCTCAAAATCCTTCAAGCAAGGATTCAACAATATGTGAATCGAGAATTTCCAGATGTTCAAGCTGGATTTAGAAAAGGCAGAGGAACCAGAGATCAAATTGCTGTCATCCATTGGATCATAGAAAAGCGAGAGAGTTCCAGAAAAACATCTACTACTGCTTTATTGACTGTGTCAAAGACTTTGACTGTGTGGATCACAACACACTGTAGAAAATTCTTAAAGAGATGGGAACACCAGAGCACCTGACCTGCCTCCTGAGAAATCTGCATTCAGGTCAAGAAGCAGCAGTTCTAACAGGACATGGAACAATGGACTGGTTCAAAATTGGGAAAGGAGCATGTCAAGGCTGCATATTGTCACCCTGCTTATTTAACTTACATGCAGAGTACATCATGTGAAATGCTGGGCTGGATGAAGCACAAGCTGGAATCAAGATTGCCGGGAGAAATATCAATAACCTCAGATATGCAGATGACACCACCCTTATGGCAGAAAGTGAAGAAGAACTAAAGAGCCTCTTGAAGAAAGTGAAAGAGGAGAGTGAAAAAGCTGGCTAAAAACATTCGAAAAACAAAGATCATGGCATTTAGTCCCATCACTTCATGGCAAATAGATAGGGAAACAATGGAAACAGTGAAAGATGTTTTATTTGGGGGTCTCCAAAATCACTGCGAAGGTGGACTGCAGCCATGCAATTAAAAGACACGCTCCTTGGAAGAAAAGCTATGACGAGCCTAGACAACATATTAAAAAGCAGAGATTACTTTGCCAATAAAGGTCCATCTAGTCAAAGCTATGGTTCTTCCAGCAGCTGTGTATGAATGTGAGAGTTGGACCACAAAGAAAGCTGAATGCCGAAGAATTAATGCTTTTGAACTGTGGTGTTGGAGAAGACTCTTAAGAGTTGCTTGGACTGCAAGGAGATCAAACCAGTCAATCCTAAAGAAAATTAGTCCTGAATATTCATTGGAAGGACTGATGCTTAAGATGAAGCTTCAATACTTTGGCCGTCTGATGAGAAGAAGTGACTCATTGGAAAAGACTCTGATGCTGGGAAAGATTGAAGGCAGAAGGAAAAGGGGATGACAGAGGATGAGATGGCTGGATGGCATCACCGATTCAATGAACCTGGGTTTGAGCAAGCTCCGGGAGTTGGTGATGAACAGGGAAATCTGGTGTGCTGCCCGCTGTGGGGGTTGCAGAGAGATACAAGTGAGCAACTGAACTGAACTGAGGGGCTGACTGGTCAATATTTTATTTCTATGTTTATTGTTTGTTTCTTTTTCCTCTTGCTACCTTCATTTTGCCCTAGCTTCTGCTCATTGTTAATTTACCATAATTTGGAGAGCATGGAAAGATAAAATTCAAATTAGTCAATAGTTATCTCTGGTAGAATGTTTTGGGAGAAATTAAGAGCAAGGATTATGATTTTCATACATCTTTCTATCCTATTCAGTAATTGATGACAATGTCTATAGTTAGTATCACACAGCTAATTGAAATGCCCAAGGTTGGGATACTGCAAATAGATTTGATTTTTTAAAAATCTTTTTTCCACAAATGCATTAGAAATTACTTGAATCAAATGGAATGTTATTTCATAGCAATATGTTTTCATTTTCATAGAATGTTAAGAGTAGCAAGCAAGTTGTCTTTTTGTAGCATGGAGTTTAATTATAGACTCAGTCTCATTTCATCATCAAATTTAGAGAATATTGGTAATGAACCAGCAAGGACTTATTAAAGCTTGTTCTGCCTTTCTCTGCAAGACCACTGTGTTGTGTAATTTTTTTAATTATAATGTTTCCTAAAAGCATAGCATTATACAAGGGTACCTTTTAAATACAGTGATCTAGACCCTTAATATGCAAGGTAAAACACTTTATTAAGCTGTGAAGAGGAATTAGGTTTCCTCAGACTTGTATCACAGCTGGTATAAGACAGTAAATATCTCAAGAGAACAATGAACATAAATGATTTCTTTGTCTAATATCAGCCCATGAGCTCCCAAGAAAGCTGCTGGACCGTGGTGTGGTTTCAGGGCTGTTGAATAGCCTCATGTTTTCTCCACATGTATCCCTTTTCTGTTCTTTTATGTCATATTTAGAAAAGTATCTTGAAATAACAAGGTCCTGTAGAAGAGTTAACCTACTGTTTAAATTTTCACTAATATTGTATAATTAAAAGATTTCTGGAGAACAGATATGTTTTGATTAAAAATAGATGGGGTTACGAGAGGGAAAGAAAGGTGCAGAAAAATTCCCCCTGAGTCAGAGTGCACCTTGGTTACATCTGATTGGTTCAGTCTCAACCTCTTTCCCAGACATTCTTCTTGACATTTGACACTATAAAGGTGAGCAAGATAAATTCAGTTCCGGTCATCTCAGACCTCACATATTAGTAACAGTGCATTGTAAATAAACCATATATTTTGTACAAGTGCCAATTGCTATACAGAAAATAAAAGAGGATGCTGGAATAAAGCATGAGAGTTTGGGCCAAGGGGACACATAAACCTTGGGGAGGAGCATTTGCCTAAAAAAAGAGCAAAAAACAATCTCCGGGATAGGAATCAACTTGGTGTGTCCAGAACACAGGATCGACAATATCAGGAAGTAGTGTAAGAGGATGAGGTCTTGAAAATGAGGCAGGGGCCAGATTAAACGGGGCTATTGTAATGGGTTAGAATTTTATTTCATTGCATTGGGAAAATATTGAACATTTTTTTAGGCAGAACAGTTGCAGAATTAAATTTAAAAACCTTCTGCACAATAAAGGAAACCATCAACAAAATGAGAAGGCAGTCAGTATCTGTAAACCACATATCCAGACTATACAAGCAACTCTAACAACTCAGTAGGGAAAAAAAAGAAAAAAAAAATCAGATTAAAAAATGAGCTGATCTGAATAGACATTTTTTCCCCCCAAGGAAGACACATAGATAGCCAAAAGGTATGTGAAACAGAAATCAAAACCATAAAGAGATATCAGCTGTTAAGATAGCCATTTTCAAAAAAACAAGAGACAATAAATGCTGACTAGAATGTGTTAAAAGGAGAACCTTTGTGCAGTGTTGGTGGGAATGTAAACTAGTAGAGCTAATATGGAAAATAGTGTGGCAGTTCCTTAAGAAATTAAAAATAGAACTGCTATGTGATTTAGCGACCCTATTTCTAAGAATATATCCATAGGAAGTAAAACCATTATCTCAAAGAGATTATCACTACTCCTGTGTTGATTAGGGCATTATTCACAATAGCCAAGATATGGAAACAAAGTTTCTATTTTTTGGATAGGGTGGATAAATAAAAGATAGATTATTTATACAAAATTATAAATGAAGAAACTCCTGTCATCTGCAACAAAGTGGATGAACTTGGAGGGTATCATGCTAAGTAAAATAAGCCAAAGAGAGAAAGACACATGGTATCACTTACATGAGGAATCCTGAAAAAAAGAAGTAAAATGTATGAAAGAAAGTGGAAGTGAGGTCTTTCAGTCATGTCCAACTCTTTGCGACCCTATGGACTGTAGCCCACCAGGCTCCTCCATCCATGGAATTTTCCAGGCAAGAGTACTGGAGTGGGTTGACATTTCTTTCTCCAGGGGATCTTCCTGACCCAGGGGTCAAACCTAGGTCTCCTGCAATGCAGGCAGACGCTTTACCTTCTGAGCCACCAGGGAAGCCTGTCAAATGTACAGAAGGTAGAAAAATACTTGCCTGGTATTGGGAAATCAGAGAAATAGGGAGAGGCTGGTAAGAGAGCTCATTCTTAGGTAGGTAGATAAGGAGTCAGGGACCCTCAAGGAGAAAGGGGTCTGGCCTCTCAAGGAGGAGAAAAAGACAAACTTTTTCTTCTCCATTGCTTCCTCTTAGTCACATAAGTTTATTCTTAAACTCTGTTGTTATGACAACGGTCTTTAAGACTAACTTTCTTTAAGCTCAGAGCTAATGTGCTATCAGAGCTAATTGCTCAGCCATGTCCGACTCTTTGTGACCCCATGGACTGTAGACCACCCGGCTTCTCTGTCCATGGGGATTCTCCAGGCAAGAATACCGGAGGGGGTTGCCATGCCCTCTTCCAGGGAATCTTCCCAACCCAGGGATGAACCCGTGTGTCATGCATTGCAGGCAGATTCTTTACTGTCTGAGCCACGAGGGAAGCTAATGATTACACAGCAAAACAACTCATCTTGCCCAAAGGTATGTTTTTCCTTAAACTCTGTACTAAAGATTATATGACAATGTTTCTTGCTAGAGGACATGTTTCTCCTTCTTAACAAGAACCCCCTGACTAATCTTTGTTATTTCATGTCGTAGGAGTGGGTCTGGTAAGACCTCTCTATTGTTCTAATCATGTTAATTTAAGATGTATTAAGAGTGGATCTGGTAAAAAGTGTATAAGGCCTTGAGCAGACTATCCAATGGGGAACTCTCTGCCCCCTTCTGATATCTATGTCAGAAGCGTTCTCCATCCTTTCCCACTGTAATCAAACTTCTGCCAAGCTAAAGTTCTGAGTAATCAAGCCTGGTCCCTGATCCTGAATCTAGGTCGTCTCCTGGAGATCACGAACCTAACACCGTTCACCATAAGCTATCACTGGTAAAAAGATACAAACTGAGTTAAAAAATAAAGTCTGAGGATTATATTCTGGCATGACAACTATAGTAGAATAATACAGTACTGAATGGAGAATTCTTTCACAATGTATAATGACGTTATATGATATACTCTTTAGGTATATCATAATTTTGTCAATGAAGCCTCCAATAAAGCCGAAAAAAATTACAAAGTAATAAAAAATAACCTTGTATTAAGTTAAATAATCCATAAGAACTGCTAAAGTAAAATCCCAAGATTAATTTCAGAGAGAGAAAGTGCCATAAAAATTATGAGTAAAAGATATGCTTTTTAAAGTTTATTTTTAACTGGAGAATAACTGCTTTACAATATTGTTTTGCTTCCTGCCATACAGCAACATGAATCAGCCTTAGGCATACATATGTCCCCTGCCTCCCTCACACCCTCCTAGGTTGTCAAAGAGCACCAGGTCGAGCTCCCTGCGTCATCCAGCGAATTCCCACCGGCTGTCCATCTTACATGCGGTAATACATAGGTTTCAGTGCTACTCTCTCAATCCGCCCCACCCCCTTCTTGCTCCAGTGTGTCCACAAGTCTCGTCTTCCTCTGTGTCTCCATCTCCATTTCTGCCTGCAAATAAGTTCATCAGTACCATCTCTCTAGATTCCATACATATATACGTTAATATATGATGCTAAGTTATTCTTATGAAAGATGACTTGGGTGAGAAAAACCTTCTGGGAGCAAAATGGCTTCAACTAAAAATCTCAAGTAGAAAACAAACTGGAACTCGGCCAGGATTTTTTTTTAGCTAGAGTCAGGATGCGTGAAGCAGCATATTGTAGGGAACATTCTCACTTGGTTAAGAATTATGAGAACAGACAGTCCAAGGAGGATGCGGGAAGACTGACTAAGGGAAGGAGACGGCAGGACCCAAGGGAAAACATAGCAGTGGAGAACCTTGGAAGTAATTAGTTAAAGACACAATGAAAGGTGCCCCTGAAACTGACACATTTAGTAATGGAATAGTTACAGGCCTAACAAAAGGTAAGGCTAGGCAGCATGTTTGAATGAACTAGAAAAGAAGTTATGAAGAAGGCTATTTTTCACTGCAGTTTTGCTGAAATGAATGCTTATCACTATCTGAGAAATTAAAGCACACATTTTAGTAAAGGAGTTTAAAAGTCTATAAAACAGAAAAAGCTTTTCCTTTTGTCATGCCTCTTAGACAATAATTAACCTTGGTTAGTTTTACAAAATTCTACCAGAAAATTTTAAGTGAATTCAGAATGTTTTGAACATGCGAATATCTTGAAAAGTGAAAATTCATTTTTTTTTAAATTTTATTTTATTAGTTGGAAGCCAATTACTTCACAACATTTCAGTGGGTTTTGTCATACATTGACACGAATCAGCCATAGAGTTACACGTATTCCCCAGATAAAGCAGATGACAACAATCTCACAGTCATTCCTGAAAAGGGAAAAATAAGCTCTGCAAATTAGGAACAGAAGGAAGATTCCTTATCTGGCAAAGAGTATCTATAAGAAAAAACCTACAGGTGACATCATAATGATGAAAGCCTCAGTGCTTTCTCTATAAACGAATGGGACAAGGCAAAAATGTTCGCTCTCATTTCTGTTCTGTATTATACTTCCTAAGAAAGAGATAAAAAGCATCCAGATTGGAAAGAAAGAAGCAAATCTCTCCTTACTCACAAAGGATTTTGTCTATGTGAAAAATCCTTCATAAAATGTAAAAAGCTACTGGGAAGTATATTTAAGAATAATTACAGAATACATGTAATATGTATTCAAATACAAAAATCAGTTTGATTCCTACAGGTTAGCAAAGGGCAATCAGAAACTGATTGTAAGCATCAACAGATATGAGATAGTAAATGTAAATCTGACAAAGGTTTGCAAATCATGTACACAGAAAACTTTAACATTGCAGAGAGAAGTTAAAGAAGCCTTATATCAATGGAGAGGAATGTGCGTTGATTTATCAGAAAAATAGTTAAGACGCCAATTCTCCCAAAACAGATCTATAGCTTAAATGCTATGGGAATCACAATTTCTTTAGACTTACTTTTGTAAAATATGATGATGTTAATTTGCTGCATCAATTAGTGAAAGAGATCTTCACTTTCTTTGCAAGATCATCAAACAATGAATGTTGACTTTCCATCTATTTTCAAGAAAATTATTTTCTGGATGGGATCTGTACTCAAAGCAGACTCCTGGTGGAGCGGACAGCAGGTATCCAGACATACCGTGTATAAAGCAAGAGGGGCTCAAACAGAACCTCCCACTGGAACTGAAAAATGACCATGGTTACTACTTAGGAAAAGCTTACATAGTCAACGAAGTCAAAGTCACTCAGTCCTGTCCATCTCTTTGTGACTCTGTGGACTAGACACTCCATGGAATTCTCCAGGCCAGAATACTGGTGTGGGTAGCTGTTCCCTTCTCCAGGGGATCTTCCCAACCCAGGGATCACATTGCAGGTGGATTCTTTACCAGCTGAGCCACCAGGAAAGCCCAAGAATAGTGGCATGGGTAGACTCTCCCTTCTCCAGGGGATCTTTCTGACCCAGGAATCAATCTGGGGTCTTCTGCATTGCAGGCAAATTCTTTACCAGCTGAGCTACCTGGGACATAGTCAATGAAATGAACCACAACCACATCTTCCTTCAACAGAGGAATTCTCAGAGATCTGTGATTGTACACAACTTGAGTATCTGGAATCTTTATATGCTGTGGTTCCCAAATGTCTTTAACCAGAGAACCCCCCCTTTCACATTTATTGATAGCAGAATGGAACACGCCAGTATTTCTTTGACAGTGCTGTAAGTAATGTTGATCCAGAGCATCAATCCAGTGACTATTTACTGCTTACCTAATTCATGCTAAGGCTTAAGTTCTAGATACTCGGGATGCACAAAAATCACAACTCTATAAACAAATTTTCATTCCAGATATGGTTTAACCACTGATTTCCTTTTAAATGCTTGGTACCTAATACTGTGTGTTCAATCCAGTTCTCTACAATTTGGCATATAATTTTTATTTCAAAAAATTGTTTATAGTTGTTTTACAATGTTGTGTTAGCTTCTACTGTACAGTAAAGGGAATCAGCTGTATGTGCACATACGTCCCCTCTTTTCTGGTGTCCATTCCCATGCAGATCAGCGCAGTGAGTAGAGTGCTTTCTGCTAAACAGTAGGTTCTCACTAGCTGTCTGTTTTACACACAGTGTCAATCATGTATATGTGCCAGTCCCAGCCTTCCAGTCCATCCCGCTCGCCTTTCTCTGCTTGGCGTCCATACATCTGTTCTCTCTGTTTGTGTCTCTGTTTTGGAAATAAGATCGTCTATACCATTTTTCTAGATTCCACATATATGTGTTAATACATGACATTTAGCTCTTTCTGACTTACTTCACTCTGTATGAGAGTCTCTGGGTCCTTCCACATCTCTACAAATGACCCAATTGTGTTCCTTTTTATGGCTGAGTAGTATTCTATTGTATATACGTACCACATCTTCTTTATGCACTCCTCTACTGATGAACATCTAGGTTGCTTCCATGTCCTGTCTATGGTAAACAATGCTGCAATGAACACTGGGTGTATGTGGCTTTTTGATTATGGTTTTCTTTGGGTATATGCCCAGTAGTGAAATTTCTGGGTCATTTGGTAGTTCTATTTTTAGTTTTCTAATGAACCTCCATACTTTTCTCCATAGTGGCTGTATCAAGTTACATTGCCACCAGCAGTGCCAGAGGGTTCCCTTTTCCCCTCATCTTCAGCCTTTATTGTTTGTAAATTTTTAAATGATGGCCATTCTGACAGGTGTGAGGTGTAACTTCATTGTAGTTTTGATTTGCGTTTCTGCACTCAATATGCCAGCAAATTTGGAAAATTCAGTAATGGCCACAGGACTGGAAAAGATCAGTTTTCATTCCAGTCCCAAAGAAAGGCAATACCAAAGAATGCTCAAACAACCACACGATTGCACTCATCTCACACGCTAGTAAAGTAATGCTCAAAATTCTCCAAGCCAGGCTTCAGAAATATGTGAACCAAGAACTTCCAGATTTTCAAGCTGGTTTTAGAAAAGGCAGAGGAACCAGAGACCAAATTGCCAATATCCATCCGCTGGATCATCGAAAAAGCAAGAGAGTTCCAGATAAACATCTATTTCTGCTTTATTGACTATGCCAAAGCCTTTCACTGTGTGGATCACAACAAACTGTGGAAAATTCTGAAAGAGATGGGAATACCAGACCAACTGACCTGTCTCTTGAGAAACCTATATGCAGGTCAGGAAACAACAGTTAGAACTGGACATGGAACAACAGACTGGTTCCAAATAGGAAAAGGAGTACGTCAAGGCTGTATATTGTCATCCTGCTTATTTAACTTATATGCAGAGTACATCATGAGAAATGCTGGGCTGGAAGAAGCACAAGCTGGAATTAAGATTGCTGGGAGAAGTATCAATGACCTCAGATATGCAGATGACACCACCCTTATGGCAGAAAATGAAGAGGAACTAAAAACCCTCTTGATAAAAGTGAAAGAGGAGAGTGAAAAAGTTGGGTTAAAGCTCAACATTCAGAAAACTAAGATCATGGCATCTGGTCCCATCACTTCATGGTAAATAGATGGGGAAACAGTGGAAACACTGTCAGACTTTATTTTTTTGAGCTCCAAAATCACTGCAGATGGTGATTGCAGCCATGAAATTAAAAGACACTTACTCCTTGGAAGGAAAGTTATGACCAACCTAGATAACATATTTAAAAGCAGAGACATTACTTTGCCAACAAAGTTCTGTCTAGTCAAGGCTGTGTTTTTCCAGTGGTCATGTATGGATGTGAGAGTTGAACTACAAAGAAAGCTGAGCGCTGAAGAATTGATGCTTTTGAACTGTGGTGTTGGAGAAGATTCCTGAGAGTCCCTTGGACTGCAAGGAGATCCAACCAGTCCATCCTAAAGGAGATCAGTCCTGGGTGTCCGCTGGAAGGACTGATGCTGAAGCTGAAACTCCAATATTTTGGCCATCTCATGCGAAGAGTTGACTCATTGGAAAAGACCCTGATGCTGGGAGGCATTGGGGGCAGGAGGAAAAGGGGACACCAGAGGATGAGATGGTTGGATCGCATCACTGACTCAATGGACATGAGTTTGAGTAAACTCTGGGAGTTGGTGATGGACAGGGAGGCCTGGCATGCTGTGATTCATGGGTTGCAAAGAGTCGGACATGACTGAGCAACTGAACTGAACTGAATAATTAGTATAAGTATACACATTCTGTGCCAAGAGGGCTGAGTAGAAGGACATGAGTTCATCTTCTCCTGCGAGAATTCCAAAATTACAACTTGCTGCTGAACAATCCTCAACAGGAGAATGTTGGATCCCACCAAAAAAGGATACCCCACGTCCAAGGGCAAAGAAGACCCCAGCAAGATGGTATGAGGGGCAGAATCATGTTTAGAATCAAACCTTATACCCGCCAGAGACACTCAGAGGGCTCAAACAAAACCTTGTGTGCACAGGAGACCCCACAGAGACTGAGTCAGACATGCCTCTGAGTGTCTCTTGTGGAGGTACAGGTCAGCAGTGGCCTGCCACAGGACCAGGGACTCTGGGTGCCGCAGACCTGGTAGTGGCATAAGCCTCTTGGCGGAGGTCCCTATTTACCCCACCACAGAGCCACCAGAACTTACACAGGACTGGGGAAACAGACTCTTGGAGGGCATGAACAAAACCTTGTGTGCACCAGGACCCAGGAGAAAGGAGCATTGTCCCCACAAGACAGACTGGCCCAGGCTTGCCTGTGAGTGTCCAGGATTCTCTGGCAGAGGTGTGGGTCAGCAGTGGCCTGATGCAGAGTCGGGGGCACTGAGTGTGGCAGTGCGTGCATGGGACTTTTGAAGGAGGTCCCATCATCTTCATTACCTCCACCATAGTTTGGTCTCAGGCCAAACAACAGGGAGGGAACACAGCCCTGCCCGTCAACAGAAAACTGGATTAAAGGTTTACTGAGCATGGCCTGACCATCAGAACAAGACCCAGTTTTCCCCACAGTCAGTCTCTCCCATCAGGAAGCTTCCATAAGCCTCTTATCCTTATCAGAGAGCAGACAGAATGAAAACCACAATCACAGAAAACTGATCATCTGATCACATAGACCACAGCCTTGTCTAACTCAATGAAACTATGAACCATGCTCTGTAGGACCACCCAAGATGGACGGGTCGTGGTGAAAAGTTCTGACAAAATGTGGTCCGCTGGAGAAGGCAATGGCAAATCACTTCAGCATTCTTGCCTTGAGAACCCCATGAACAGTATGAAAAAGCAAAAAGATAGGACATTGAAAGATGAACTCCCCAGGTAGGTGCCCAATATGCTGCTGGAGAAGAGTGGAGGAATAATTTCAGAAAGAATTTAGAGACAGAGCCAAAACAAAAACAACACCCAGGGGTGGATGTGACTAGTGCTGGAAATAAATCTGATGCTGTAAAGAACAATATAGATAGGAACCTGGAATGTTAGGTCCGTAAATCTAGATAAATTAGAAGTGGTCAAACAAAAGATTGCAAGATTGAACATCGACATTTTAGGAATGGACAGGAATGGGTGTCCTGTCCATTCAGATGACCCTTATATCTACTACTGTGGGCAAAAATCCCTTAGAAGAAATGGAGTAACCCTCATAGTCAACAAGAGAGTCTGAAATGCAATACTTGGGTACAGTCTCAAAAATGACAGAATGATCTCTGTTTGTTTCCAAGGCAAACCATGCAATATCACAGTGATCCAAGTCTGTGTCCCAACCACTATGCTGAAGAAGCTGAAGTTGAACAATTCTATGAAGACCCAGAAGATCTTCTAGAACTAACACCCAGAGAAGATATCCTTTTCATCATAGGGGACTGGAATGCAACAGTAGGAAGTCAGGAGATACCTGGAGTAACAGGCAAATTTGGCCTTGGAGTACAAAATGAAGCAGGGAAGAGGTTAACACAGTTTTGCAAAGAGAATGCACTGGTCATAGCAAACACCCACTTCCAACAAGACAAGAGAAGACTCTACACATAGACATCACAAGATGGTCAATACCAAAATCAGATTATTTTCTTTGCAGCCAAAGGTGGAGAAACTCTATACAGTCAGCAAAAACAAGACCAGAGGCTTACTGTGGCTCAGATCATGAACTCCTTATTGCCAAATTCAGACTTAAATTGAAGAAAGTAAGGAAAACCCTGAGACCATTATGGTATGACCTAAATCAAATCCCTTACAATTATACAGTGGAAGTAACAAATAGATTCAAGGGATTAGATCTGATAGAGTGCTTGAAGAACTATGGGCTGAGGTTCATGACATTGTAGAGGAGGCAGTCATCAAGGCCATACCCAAGAAAAAGAAATACAAAAAGGCAAAATGGCTGTCTTAAGAGGCCTTACAAATAGCTGAGGAAAGAAGAGAAGTGAAAGGCAAAGAAGAAAAGGAAAGATACACCATTTGAATGCAGATTTCCAAAGAATAGGAAGGAGAGATAAGAAAGCCTTCCTCAATGATCAATGCAAAGAAATAGAGGAAAACAATAGAATAGGAAAGACTAGAGATCTCTTTAAGAAAATTAGAGATACCAAAGGAACGTTTATGCAAAGATGGGCACAAAAGACAGAAATTGTATAGACCTAACAGAAGCAGAAGATACTAAGGAGAGGTGGCAAGAATACACAGAACTATACAAAAAAAGATCTTCATGACACAGATAACCACGATGGTGTGTGATCACTCACCTAGAGCCAGATATCCTGGAATGTAAAGTCAAGTGGGCCTTAGGAAGCATTACAACGAACAAAGCAAGTGGAGGTGATGGCATTCCAGTTGAGCTATCTCAAATCCTAAAAGATGATGCTGTGAAAGTGCTGCACTCAATATGCCAGCAAATTTGGAAAACTCAGCAGTGGCCACAGGACTTGAAAAGGTCAGTTTTCATTTCCAATCCCAAAGAAAGGCAATGCCAAAGAATGCTCAAACTACCACACAATTGCACTCATCTCACAGGATAGCAAAATAATGCTCAAATTTCTTCAAGCCAGGCTCAATAGTACATGAATGGTGAATTTCCCAGATGGCCAAGCTGGTTTTAGAAAAGGCACAGGAACCAGAGACCAAATTGCCAATATCCGTTGGATCATCGAAAAAGGAAGAGAGTTCCCAGAGAAACATCTACTTCTGCCTTATTGATTATTCCAAAGTCTTTGACTGTGTGGATCACAACAAACTGTGAAAAATTCTTAAAGAGATGGGAATACCAGACCACCTGACCTGCCTTCTGAGAAATCTGCATGCAGGTCAAGAAGCAACAGTTAGAAATGGACATGGAACAGACTGGTTCCAAATAGGAAAAGGAGTACGTCAAGACTGTATATTGTCACCCTGCTTATTTAACTTATATGCAGAGTATATCATGTGAAATGCCAGGTTGGATGAAGCACAAGCTGGAATCAAGATTGCCGGGAGAAATATCAATAACCTCAGATATGCAGAGGACACCATCCTTTTGGCAGAAAGTGAAGAAGAACTAAAGAGCCTCTTGATTAACGTGAAAGAGAAGAGTAAAAAGGTAGGCTTAAGATTCAACATTCAGAAAACTAAGATCATGGCATCCGATCCCATTACATCATGGCAAATGGATGTGAAAACAATGGAAACAGTGAGAGACATTATTTTGGGGGGCTCCAAAATCACTGCAGATGAAAACTGCAGTCAGGAAATTAAAAGATGCTTGCTCCTTGGAAGAAAAGCTGTGACCACCTTACACAGCATATTAAAAATTAGAGACATTACTTTGCCAACAAAGGTTGTCTAGTTAAATGGTTTTTCCAGTAGTCATGTATGGATGTGAGAGTTGGACCACAAGGAAAGCTGAGCATCAAAGAATTGATGCTTTTGAACTGTGGTGTTGGAGAAGACTCTTGAGAGTCACTTGGACATCAAGGAGAACCAATCAGTCCATCCTAATATTCAGTCCTGACTATTCATTGGAAGGATTGATGCTGAAGCTGAAACTCCAATACTCGCCACCTGATGCAAAGAACTGACTCACTGGAAAAACCCTGATGTTGGGAAAAATAGAGGGCAGGAGGAGAATGGGATGACAGAGGATGAGCTGGTTGGATGGCATCACTGACTCAATGGACAAGATGGGCAAGTCCCAGGAGTTGGTGATGAATAGCGAAGTCTGGTGTATTGCAGTCCATGGGCTCACCAGGATTCAGACATGACTGAGCAACTGAACTGAACTGATGCAGCTTTTAATTGAAGCATAGAATAAGGATTTTACTTTTAGAATTTTTAATACTACCATAAAATTTACTGAGAAAAAAATGACACTGGTAACATTACAATTCCAGTTCTGGCATTTCAAATTGTGATCATTTACTCTCTAAAAACCTCATTTATAGAAATAACTAATGTATTGTTCTTTAAGTTTTTAGTGGGTGAGTAATACCAAATTATAGCCTCAATTATCTCACACTTAGATCTTTTCTTATCAACGTCTAGCATAATTTTAAAGTAAAACCCCAAGCATTGATATGAGTAACATAAAATGACAAAACAAATGTACTTCATTCCTATGCCCTCCTGTATTTCTATCCCTTTATCCTCTTATTTTTTTTCTTTTCATTTGTGAAGTCAAATATTTTTCCTTTAATATGTGTCCTACTACTCATAATATTTGATACCCTTGAGATTCATAAGCATTTTAAACAGCTCTTCTTATAGATTTTCTAATGTGTAATGTTAAATAGAGTCACTTCCCCTTTTAGAGAACGCTATTTTATGTAAGGGAAGGAAACTACAAAATGGATCTACTGCCTGAAAAATCTCAGAAAGGTAGTTCTCAAAACATACAACTTGCTAACAAGCATAAAAGTGAAGGATCCGCTAAAAGGTCAGCTCCACTCAGCTTTTATCTGTTCAAAGAATACCCCTATGGGAACATGGGGTGTCTTAAAAGGCAGTAATATGTTGATGATTCCAGGAGTAAGATTGGAAAGACAGAAAATGTAGGAAACTACAGTGATGTTAAATTCACATGGAAGGTGAGTATAGAAACAGCATATATGCTTCAGAACCAATGCAGAATCACATGAAGTTATAGGTTTATTAATGAAAATGGAGGCTGAAATTTCCTGGTGTGGGGGAAAAAACTATTTAAAGGAGAAGAAAGTTAAATAATATGATGAACCAACTCTTAACACATTATATTGCGGATCTAGTTGATTAAGAAAGGATTTTGCACAAGACTCACCAAAGTGTGTGTGTACGTGTCTGTGTCTAAGCTGGTTTATATATATATATATATCTCCAGGGGATCTTCCCAACCCAGGGATTGAACCCAGGTCTCCTGCACTGCAGGCAGACTGTTTACCAACTGAGCCACCAGGGAAGCTCTTTATATACATAAAATGCTGGGATTTCTTCAGTTGACTCTATTTAAATCTGGAAATGAAACTGACATAAAAAGAGATGGAACTGTCCAAAAGAAGCAATGGTTATTTTTTGGAATGTCCCTATTATCTTTTCTTCTCTCAGTAAATAGAAATGAGACTGTACCATCTAAGGATTTCTCCTGTCTGGGAAGAGAGAACTTAAAATAGATTGAGTCACCTTCTTGTAAGTTGTATGTTGAAGTCATCTGTGTTCAGATACTGCCCTGTGTTCAGAATCTGCCAGTGATTTGGACTGAATTCACCCCTGAATTGTAATGTCAAAGCTTTGTGTTTGTAGCAAAGATAACACAGCGGATGGAAGACATGGAGAAGACACTCTCTCCTGGTACAAAAAACTGCCCTCTGCAGAAAGAAATCTCACCAAGGGTCATTCATGACTTTGCATGCAATATTTCTTTGCACTCTTCTTTTAAAGCACGTACATATTTCCAGATAGAGTGACTCAGTCAGCCCATAAATCCTAGAGTGGCTAGATTTATGTGATCCATATGAGATAACATGAAAGCACAGAATCAGAGCACATAGGAATGGTTGACAAAAGGAAAAGAAAAGCATCAGGAACAGACATGAAATTAATAGAAAAACAGTGAACTAGGATCCTGTGATTCCTAATTCTCAGTGTAATTTCTATCATTAGCTCATTCTGTGACTCCAGGGAAGCCATGTTTTCTTCATCTCCAAAATGAAAGGATGGGGCTCTTTAACCACAGATATCATTTTCAGCCTAAAATTCCAGGAAACTGGTTACTTCCTTATACTTCCTGGCGCTAAATTCTGCTTTCTGCAACTCTAAGTGAATTCAGGATGGATTGGTGTTCAGTCGTGTCTGACTCTTTGTGACCCCATGGACTGCAGCACACCAGGCTTCCCTGTCCATCACCATCTCCTGGAGCTTGCTCAAACTCATGTCAATTGAATTGGTGATGCCATCCAACCATCTGCTGTCATCCTCTCCTCGTCCTGTCTTCAGTCTTTCCCAGCATCAGGGTGTTTTCCAATGAGTTGGCTCTTTCATCAGGTGGCCAAAGTATTGGAGCTTCAGTTCTGCATCAGTCCTTCCAATGAATATTCAGGGTTGATTTTCTTTAGGATGAACTGGTTTGATCTCCTTGACGTACAAGGGACTCTCAAGAGTCTTCACCACAGTTCTAAAGCATCATTTCTTTGGCACGCAGCCTTTATGGTTCAAAATGGATTTTCAAGCACATTCTCCATTGCTAACCTGAGGACAGAGCCTGGAGTTGGCAGCCCAGCTGAAAAGAAAGGTATAGAAAGGACTCAGATGAGCCTCTTTTACCTCTAACCCTGGATGACTGACATTCTGTTACTCTACCAAGAAGAAAGGAGCATCATGTTTATAGTTACTAATAGGCAGTAAAATACACTTTCAGTGCTCTTAAGAGTTCCCGTGAGGCCTTCAGGGTCTAAAGGCAGTTTCACACAAGGATATACACATCAGAAGTGCTGGCTCAGTGCTTTTCCGGAAGCTGGTCAATGTATTTACACAGGGTGCACAAGTATAAACCCGTTCATTGCAGCTTTTTGTCAGTTTTATTGTAACTGCTTTCTCCATAATTCTTTTTTCTTGCCATAACCAATAGCAAAAAGTTTTCCTTGGGTGAGGGGGAAAGAGTTTTTTAAGCAGCCTGCTTCTCTCTCTGATAAAGTTTTGTATGATTATGGCAAGATAAGTTTGAGCAGAGGAGCATCCGTTCTTTCTGTTTCTAGAGGTCTGTGTCCAAGTATAACTTGCACAGGACACAGTGAAACAGGTAAGCAAGACAACTCAAGATGAAGGCGGAGAGGTCAAAACTCATTCTGAGCTCATTTCCACTAAGACAAAGGGCTAGACAGTTTTTAAGAGATGAAGGAAAGGAGAGATGAGTAGGGAGAATTACAGAGCACCCATGTTGGATAACTGGTCTTGCCCAGAGGAAAAGTAACTGTCTCATATTTTCATGAGAGATCATTTGCAACTTAAGAGTAAGGGGCCCTGTGCGAGTTAGGGTTCTGACTTCACAGAAGCTGGAACATGGGACCCTAACTTCCATGGGAATTCCATCTCAAAGATCTGGTTCCCAGGGTCTTGAGAAAGAGTCTTAGGTTGTAAATCTGGCAGGAGGCTTTTAAAATGATTTCCACCTAAAAGGGGTAGAAAAAGAATTTAAAATAAGTTTTCCAAACTAGATGCTCTCAGGAAAGAAAGACCAGGGTCTAGAGTCAGGAAGAAGCCCACTAACCATCATCCAGTTGAAAGCAACGTGAATGTGCTTCCATCAAATTCAAAATTTTTTTTACAGAAAAATATATATGTTTCAGAATCTAAGAGTTATAATCATCACTATCAACAAAAACAAACAAGCACAGAATTTAGTAAATGTTAAATCTGGCCCTTCGCTTTGGAGTTTAACCAAGTATAAAATGCATTCCTGTTCTCTAGATCTTTCTAGTCTAGAAGAGAAGAGGAAAATTAAGAGATAATGATCAAATAATTTAAATTGGTATATTTTGAACACAGATGAGAAGCACTAATAGAAAATCTGCCTATTTTCACTAAGCTCAGCCATGAAGAGATGACTCGGGCATGCAAGCAAACTTGCCTGTGTGAGATTTTGTCAAATTAACTTTTAAAGATGATTATCATGAGGTCAGATATACTTTTTGACTACCTATGTTGACCAAGAAAAATGGGCCAGAAAATTCTGATTCTATAATTGACTTGAATGTGGTTTGCAAACTGGGTTTAATGGAGTAACCAGGGCATCACAGAGGAATTTAGATGGAAAAGACAGTGTGGAGCTTCAGTACTCTTTCCCGACAAGACAAGCTAGCGGCTTTATGCTCGTGTCTTCTATATGAGGGTGATAAGTTTCTCTGACTAGAGAAAGATTTCATTGCTTTCAGAAGGAGCTGAAAAGCTGTAGATAAACAAAACAAAAAATGGCACACAAGGAACAACATGTGAAAAAATAATCCAGTGATAGTTTAATTTTCATTTGTGGTGATGTCACTTCTGTGATTCTGCCCCTCCACCCTGCCTCTCTTGTACAGTTACCAAAAAGGCACTGCCCTCAGGCTAAAAAGGTAGTCATTCTGCCCTCATAATCCAGGTCACATTGCGCGGTACTAATAGCATCTTTGTAGCGGTCTTCTGGGAAGTAGGGGTGTGGATGGAGGCCAAAGGACGTGAGCAGAGAGCTTGAAAACATCAACAGGACATACCCCCAGCTGTCAAAGTCTCAGGGACTATTTCAGGCCTTACTAATGATACAATAAAAGGGAGTGGGGCAGTTGGAATCAGGGACCAAGGAGAAGCATACAGTGAAACAGGTCTGCAACCAGAACTGGCCTCAATTCACAATCAGTGTGTAAACCTATCCACATTTCGTATGTGAACTGTACTGACAAATACGCTGACAATAGTAAAAATGTAGGTTAGTGCAAGATGGGAAGCTTTGATCACAGGACTTGAGTCTAAGTGTGCTTCTTTATTTTTATTTATTTATAAGTTTCCAGAGAACAATGTTAATAACATTTTATCCCCCATTGTAGAATACCTTCAACTCATCAGTCTTTTTTTTTTTAAGATTTATTTTGACATGCACCATTTTTTTAAGACTTTCTTGAAGTTGTTACCATATTGCTTCTTTGTTATGTTTTGGTTTTGTGTCCATGAGGCATGCGGGATCTTGGCTCCCCAGCCAGGGATCAAACCCACAACCCTCTGTATTAGAAGGCAAAAACCCACTGGACCACCAGGGAAAAATCACCAGACCACTAGGGAAGACCCTTGAGAGGGTAACAGGCAGGAAGGCCAGGGGTCTCCAAACGGAGGAAAGAGGCTGCAAGTGCCAGACATTTTTATCTCTCTTAAGCGGCAGGAGGAAACAAACCAGGGATATTTTTTCTTCTCTATACAAATTTAAAAGGAGGTTTCTCTTAAAATGCTGTGTTGCCATGACACCTGGTTTCACCTGAAGCTAACTACTCTCAAACCTTGAGTTAACCAATACATTTCTTTTTTTTTTTTTTAATTTTATTTTATTAGTTGGAGGCCAATTACTTCACAACATTTCAGTGGGTTTTGTCATACATTGACACAAATCAGCCATTGAGTTACACGTATTCCCCATCCCGATCCCCCCTCCCACCTCCCTCTCCACCCGACTCCTCTGGGTCCTCCCAGTGCACCAGGCCCGAGCACTCGTCTCATGCATCCCACCTGGGCTAGTGATCTGATTCACCATAGATAATATACATGCTGTTCTTTTGAAACATCCCCCCCATCACCTTCTCCCACGGAGTTCAAAATTTGTTCTGTACTTCTGTGTTTCTTTTTCTGTTTTGCATATAGGGTTATCGTTACCATCTTTCTAAATTCCATATATATGTGTTAGTATGCTGTAATGTTCTTTATCTTTCTGGCTTACTTCACTCTGTATAATGGGCTCCAGTTTCATCCATCTCATTAGAACTGATTCAAATGAATTCTTTTTAACGGCTGAGTAATATTCCATGGTGTATATGTACCACAGCTTCCTTATCCATTCATCTGCGGATGGGCATCTAGGCTGCTTCCATGTCCTGGCTATTATAAACAGTGCTGCGATGAACATTGGGGTGCACGTGTCTCTTTCAGATCTGGTTTCCTCTGTGTGTATGCCCAGAAGTGGTATTGCTGGGTCATATGGCAGTTCTATTTCCAGTTTTTTAAGAAATCTCCACACTGTTTTCCATAGTGGCTGTACTAGTTTGCATTCCCCCCAACAGTGTAAGAGGGTTCCCTTTTCTCCACACCCTCTCCAGCATTTATTGCTTGTAGACTTTTGGATAGCAGCCATCCTGACTGGCGTGTAATGGTATCTCATTGTGGTTTTGATTTGCATTTCTCTAATAATGAGTGATGTTGAGCATCTTTTCATGTGTTTGTTAGCCATCTGTATGTCTTCTTTGGAGAAATGTCTGTTCAGTTCTTTGGCCCATTTCATCAAGACAGTATGGTACTGGCACAAAGACAGAAATATAGATCAATGGAACAGAATAGAAAGCCCAGAGATAAATCCACGAACCTATGGACACCTTATCTTCGACAAAGGAGGCAAGGATATACAATGGAAAAAAGACAACCTCTTTAACAAGTGGTGCTGGGAAAACTGGTCAACCACTTGTAAAAGAATGAAACTAGAACACTTTCTAACACCATACACAAAAATAAACTCAAAATGGATTAAAGATCTAAATGTAAGACCAGAAACTATAAAACTCCTAGAGGAGAACATAGGCAAAACACTCTCTGACATAAATCTCAGCAGGATCCTCTATGACCCACCTCCCAGAATATTGGAAATAAAAGCAAAACTAAACAAATGGGACCTAATGAAAATTAAAACTTTTGCACTACAAAGGAAACTATAAGTAAGGTGAAAAGACAGCCCTCAGATTGGGAGAAAATAATAGCAAATGAAGAAACAGACAAAGGATTAATCTCAAAAATATACAAGCAACTCCTGAAGCTCAATTCCAGAAAAATAAATGACCCAATCAAAAAATGGGCCAAAGAACTGAACATTTCTTTTTCTTATGGAAATGTTGTCTTAAGCTATGACTCTATCTTCAAGTTGGTTCCGCCAAATGGCCCAACCTACTTACTCAGGTATTGTTCCCCTAATCTATGTAAACGAAACTATTGGTTGGTAATCTGCCCTTCTACAAGATTCAAGTCAATCGTTTTATGGCCAGGGATGAATTATCTGGTGCCATTCTAAGTTTTATGACATTCCTTTCTTTTCATTAACAGACTGTGAGTGACTATATAACATACAGCTAAAGACTAGGAGGGGGGTACTCTTTTGCCCCCTTCTGATGCCTATGTCAGAAGCTTACTCTATCTCCTTTTTACTTTAATAAAACTTTATTGCACAAAAGCTCTGAGCGATTCAGCCTCGTCCCTGGCCCCGGATTGAATTCGTCTCCTCCGGAGGCCAAGAATCCCGCGTCTTATCGTTCAGCAACAACCTTTCACCCTCATCAGACTTTCAAAGGGCATTTATTCATCTGTAGTATTAGGTGGTTTAACTTCTATTCAGGAGCACAGACATACTTCCTAAAACCTGTCTAAGCAATGTTATGTTTGTTTTTTAAACTAATTTTATTTTATATTGGTGTATAGTTGATTTACAATGTTGTGTTAGTTTCAGGTATGAAGCTAAGTGATTTAGTTAGACTTATGTATATATCCATTCCTTTTTGTAATTCTTTTCCCAGTTAGGTTATTACAGAATATTGAGTAGTGTTCCCTATGCTATAAAGCATGTTCTTGTTGATTATCTATTTTACATTAATAGATGGTAGTATGTGCATGTTAATCCCAAACTCCTAATTTATCCTTGCCCCACACATTTCCCCTTGGTAACCATAACTTTTTTTTGGCAGTTTGTGAGTCTGTTTCTATTTTGTAAATAAGTTCATTTGTATCATTTTTTAAGGATTCCACATATAACTGATATCATGTTATATTTGTCTTTCTGTTGTTCGACTTCATTTAGCAGGATACTCTATCTACGATGCTGTGAATGACATTGTTTCATTCTTTTTAATGGCTAAGTAATGCTTCCTTGTATATATGTACCATATCTTCATTATCCGTTCCTCTGTCAATGGGCATTTAGACTGTTTCCATGTCTTGACTGTGGGAGATAGCGCTGCAGTGAACATTGGGTGCATGTATCTTTTTAAATGATGGTTTTCTCCAGGTATATGCACAGAAGTGGGATTGCTGTATCATATGGAAGTTCTATTTTTAGTTTTTTAAGGGACCTCCATGTTATTCTCCATAGTGGCTATACCAATTTACACTTCCACCAGCAGGATAAAGGGTGCCTGTTTTCCATATCCTCTTCCGCGCTTATTGTGTGTAGACTTTTTGGTGATGGCTATCCTGGCTGGTGTGAGGTGATAGCCCCTTGTAGTTTTGATTTGCATTTCTCTGACAATTAGTGATGTTGAGCATTTTTTTCATGTGCTTTTTGACCATCTGTATGTCTCTGGAGAAATGTCTATTTAGATCTTCTGCTCATTTTTGATTGGGCGGTTTTTTTTCTGTTATTGAGCTACATGAACTGTTTGTACGTTTTGGAGACTAATCCCTTGTCAGTTGCTTCACTTGCTAATATATTCTCCCATTCTGTGGGTTGTCTAAGTATGCTTCTTTAGAAATAAAATGATTTCCAAAGCTCTCACTGAGATGTGAAGTTACAAGTAGAAGTACAAAAAATGGAGTGGTGTTCTTCACAAATTTATACTGATTTTACACTGAGATGTCCCCAGGACAAGCACTATTTTTGAATATAGGAAGAAATCAGAGAAGGAAAAAAGAATAATTTTGACGAACCGAACATCTCTGGTGAGAAACTTGGCATCTAACCTAACACTCAATGGATTCTCTCAGGATTTAAGAGAGGAGATAAGCTGGTAGCCAGGAAAGAGGTTAACTTTGTAACTTTACACAGAGCAGAGATGGGGCTGGTTTTGGTTTGAACCTGAATGCTGACCCAAAAATACATCTGGAAAAATAATTTTGACAAGTTTACTTTTCTAAATTCCTTCTCTTCTGTTTTCACGGTGCTTTAGTTGCCAAGTCATATCCAACTCTTGTGAACCCATGGACTGCAGCCTGCTTGCTCCTCTGTCCATGGGATTCTCCAGGCAAGAATACTGGAGTGGGTTGCCATTTCCCTCTCCAGGGGATCTTCCTGACCCAGGGATTGAACCTAGGTCTCCTGCATTGCAGGCAGATTATTTACCAACTGAACTATGGCGGGAGATTTCTGACTTTTTTTTTTCTTTCTCAAGAAAAAGTGAAAGCAAGATGATATCAGATTAACTTCCTTTCTATCCATCCTCCCCATATTGTCTTCAACATCTCCTCCCTATTTTATTTCCCTTAAGAGTAATCATTTATTCTCTTCAGCAAGACCAAGGCTAGGAGTTACTTAACTGGCTTAAGTTAAATATACAAGGATGTGAATTTTAGCACACAGTCTGGAATTTTGCATTTTGCATCTGTCCCTACAAAATGTAATTCAAAGCAATGAATGGTTTCTAAAGCCTCATAAGTACAGGCAGAGTCTTTTCAAACTTAAGGGTTGCTTCTTTCCTTCTGCATCCTCACAAACTGTACTGCTCTAACAGAGCCCAGTTCTCCTGATTAGAAAGCATGAAGCTATAGGGTAAAATATTCTTTGTCAACTCACTTTGAAAAGTCCAAATCCCCTTACCTTCACAGGGAGCCTTCCAATGGATCTTTACAACCTATTTTATGAGTGATTTCAATACTATTTGCCATTGCTGGTATTGTTTCCTGTATCCTTTCTAATTGGTAGTCTTTGATATTTGGTGTTCTGCATTAATTTCCTAAAGAAGGTTGTCACTTAAGGAAAATGCAATAAATACTTAACTGACTGAAACATAGCCAAGACCTTATTATCTTTATATATTTGAATAGTGCTGGAATTTAGCTTCTGTACTGTGTTTACTTTGAGCAGTGCCTTGAAAGGACCTAAAATGCTTTTCTTTTTGTGTGAAAATAATTGAAAGACAGAGTTTCCCCATCTTTTTCACTATGACTGAAACAATTTAAGGAGCCTCTGTTTGTACTTAGAGAATTGCTATTAGTTGTTTGGTGTTGGTCAGGGTACAGTCTGCAGCACAAATAATTTCATGCTCAGGCTGCATTTGTGGTAGGAGAGTTGGAATAAGGACATGAATTCTAATTCTGCCATGTCTAAAAAGACAGACTTAGCTGAAGTCCACTGCTCTATTTCCTGCACTATTTCTTCATTGTTTCCTTCCTTCTCATGCATGTTTTTATTGGCTGAACTTAGGGTTGTGACAATATTCTACACAAAGAGGAACATGGAGGAAATAGATGTAAATCAGTAGCATTTTTTCTTATCCTAAGTCACCTACTATATATTCCTAACCCCACCAGACTACTACTAAAAGCTGCAAACTTTGATACTATAAGAATAAATATAAATTAAAACTAAGAGGCTGAATTCTTCCAGTTGAAAATAAGAGATTTCCCTCCTTTTCTTTTTTTTAGAATGTCTGTTTTAGAAAAGTTGCAAATATTAATATAACTACAGTCTCTTCCCTTTTAAGTGTGTACCTCATTTTAAAAACTAGCTAGGTTTTTTGTCATCTTTATGCCATAAGGATATCTTTCCAAAAGATCAGGTATCCATCTCTTTAAAATATAAATATCAAGGGGGACAGCACCCCTATCTCCCAATTTGTGTGGGAATATAGTTCCTAAGTTTGGTGGGTGCCTTACTATAAATGGCAAGTAACTGCTGCCACAGAGATATGAAAAGTTTGTTTTTCCTCTGAATAAAGTCAATTAGCCAACATAGATCGTCACTTCAATTACCAGGTAAATTTAGGATGAACTATGCGTGACAAATGGTCTTGTCAAGTCCATTCACTGGAGGGCTCATTACTATTTATCTTGAAAATATGTATGTAAATGGATTGTATCTACTTGGCTATATTAGAGGAGGAGATGTCTGTCTTTACAGTCTTTTAGCTGATTGCCTATGGTGCAAATCACTTTCTCGTTTAATATTTACTCAATATTAAAACTGTTGTCTTTCTCTGTTTCTTTTCTGGAGAGGTTTTCTGAATTGGGCAAATACTTTAATACTTCCTTCAAAATGCCAACCCCCATTTTCCAAAATGGAGGCAACTAATAGAGTAACCATCTGTTTCCTTCTGGCTGAAGAGGGCAGGTACTTGGGACTCCACAACTTTCTCACTTCTCTGAATGTTTTCTCATATTTACTTCTTCCCTAACATGTTTAGGTTATGTGTCTTTTTACGGGCTTCCCAGGTGGTGCAGTGGTAAAGAGTCTGCATGTCAATGCAGGAGATGCTGGTTTGATCCCTGGGTCAGGAAAATCCTCTGGAGAAGGAAGTGGCAACCCACTCCAGTATTCCTGCCTGGAGGATCCCATGGACAGAGGAGCCTGGCGGGCTACAGTCCGTATGTCATACAGAGTCAGACGTGACTGAGTGACTGCATGCACACGCACACGTGCTTTTATGCACATACTGACGTTTGTCAAATTCTGTGTAGACATTTGCATAATCAACTGATGTTGGGTTAGTAAGTTTTTTCCATGACACATTGACATTTAAGTTCTAACTCTGCAACATTAACATAACACTAAAGGTAAACACCATTCTTTTAATCACTGCTAATTAACTCTACACTCTTGTATTCTGTAAAGGATGAGTTACCTAAAGTACATCCTGCATTCCAATTAATTTTCTAATTGTTGTGTAACTCTGGGTAAATTATGGTTCTCCAGAAGATAGTTATAAAATTAAAGGAAACTGTTGCAAGTGGAGAGTAAAAAATTTAAGTAAGTGCTAGAAATTATGAAATATTTCAAGACTATCCCAGTACATAGATGCCTTATTTACCTGAATTGTTAGAAAGTTAATCATAATTGACATTAGTTGAGTATCCATGGTTTGCAGCATTGCACTGCTTTAAGTTTTCCATGTATTTGTAAATTAGCAGTGCTTTTAAAAATTCATCATATTTTCTTCAATGTTATCACTTGTGGTGGTGGTGTTCAGTCACATCCAACTCTTTGTGACCGTGTGGACTACAGCACATAGGATGTTCTGTCCTCCACTGACTCCTGGAGTTTTCTCAAATTCATGTCCATTGAATCGGTGATACTATCTAACCATCTCATCCTCTGCCGCCCCCTTCTCCATCTTCTTTTAAATCACGTGGGGAGTATTTATATTAGTCCCAGATATGCTATCATCACTTGGAATTATTTTAGAACATGGCATCCACCACAGATTCTTTTTTTAAATGGTTTTTTGTAGTATAGTTGCTTTACAATGTGTTAGTTTCTGCGGCACAGCAAATTGAATCAGCTGCTTGTATACACACATCTACTCTTTTCTGGATTTCCTTCTCATTTAGGTCACCACAGAGTACTGAATAGGAAGAGAAAATTCTTACTTTGTGTGATTTTCGTTTTTAATCCACTTGATACTTTGGTGTCCAATGTTCTTTGCTGAAGGTGAATTTGCCCTGGGGAAGCACAAACTCAGTGTAGACCACATCTGGCATATCAAAGGAAGCAAGATGTGAATTATCACTTTTCATTTAAAACAATTTTGAGTGTTACTATAATAACTTTTTTTTTTCCACATGGCGCCCTTTAACTCTGAAACTGGTCATGTCAAAGAAAGGCGTGACGCAGCCATGAGTCAGATCCTCAGTGTGAGCTGAAGCACATTTTATCATAGGGCAGGGTGAAAAAAATGAATAAATAACCTTTAAGAACAAATTTCTTCATTTTTTGTTTGAGAACGTTATCCTGCAAAAGTGATAGAGAAATAGAGGCTTTCTCAGACAAACATAAAGTGAGGAAATTTATTCTTCAAAGTGACCCGCCTTGCAAGATAAAGTAAAAATTTCTCTGAGAGAAGGAAAATGATATAGGTCAGAAACACAGATCTGTACAAAAGAAGAGCATTAGAAAAGGTGTAAGTGAAGGTAAAACTAAAACTTTTATTTCTCATTCTTCATTGATATAACAAGTAACACTGTGTTCAGAATTATATAGCAACAATCTATGTAATGATTACAGCTTATTTATGGATGAAATGGCAGCAGTGCATACAAAATGTGAGGGAAGGAACCAGGAATGCACCCTTGTATGAGCTACTGGGCTTCCCTGATAGCTCAGTTGGTAAGGAATCTGCCTGCAATGCAGCAGACCCCGGTTTGATTCCTGGGTCGGGAAGATCCCCGGGAGAAAGGATAGGCTACCCACTCCAGTATTCTTGGGCTTCCCTTGTGGCTCAGCTGGTAAAGAATTCGCCTGCAATTAGGGAGACCTGGGTTTGATCCCTGGGTTGGGAAGATTCCCTGGAGAAGTGAACCGCTACCCACTCCAGTATTCTGGCTTGGAGAATTCCATGGACTGTATAGTCCATGGGGTCCCAAAGAGTCAGACACGACTGACTGACTTTCACTTTGAACCAACACAATATTTGAAAGTGGACTTTTATTGATATTATAAACGTATATGGAAACTCCAAAGCAACCACTGGAAAACATTTTTGAAGTCATATGCTAAGAAAGAAAAATTCAAGTCACATAAAATGCTCAATTAAAACAACAAATGGCAGAAAAGATGTGGAAGACAAAATAAGGACAATGGAGAGAAAGCATTTAACATGTGGTAAATTTTAACCCCTAACTTTTCTGATCCCATATTGTTCAAGGGTCATATGGCTTTCAAAATTTCAAGGGTTCTCAAGAATACAAGAGAAAATGCCAAACCCAAGGAATAATATATTCCTATTATTTTTTTTAAAAATTGCTTAAGATCACTAATGTTTGCAAATAATAAACAGAAGCATAAGGGCATGATTCTATTTTCTATTAATTAGTATTTCGATTTAGAGAAAATAAAATTCAAAATTATTAGTTTCTAATAATGACTTGTTATTCATACCATTAAAATTATAACTTCCTCAATTCACTGCCAAAATTCAGAAATTACTGTGAACAAGTCTATGCTTTCTGAAATGTCTGAACAGAAGTTGCTAAAGGATTTGATTTTCAGTCATGCTGCAGGATAAAATCTCTGACTTTTAAAATGGAATATTAGAAGTCTGTGATCCCCAGAGAATAGAATTTAATCAGATTGAAGCAAGATAACTGTGACGGACAGTTATTTATTTAAGAGCGGTATGACTTTTCCGTTTTGATAAGCAGAGCACCCTCTTTTAATATTAAAGTTGACAACTGAAATGAACTTACTTTTAAGTTCAGAAGGTAAGATAATGCATTTTTATAGAACCCTAGGAAGGTTTTTATGTTTCACACTGAAAAAAAAAGAAGTACTTAGACCACCTGGATACCAGTAAGACCCTATCACAGAATTGTTCTCAGGGAATTCTGAAGCCACTTCACTGAGCACTTGGAGACCCACCAGCCAGCCTCATCCCTCTCTGAGAGCCTCCCACAACACCTGGCTCACAGGATACAGCCAACAGACAACTGTTAACAGAAAACAGAGTAACCAACAAAAGTACAGAGTAACTCTAGGATGTGCCATTCTATGTTGTTTAGCCGCCAAGTCATGTTTGACTGACTGTGAGCCCGTGGACTGTAGGCCTCCAGGCTCCTCTGTCCATGAGACTCCCCAGGCACGAATACTGGAGTGGGTTGCCATTTCCTCCTCCAGGGCATCTTCCTGACCCAGGGATCGAACCCACATTTCTTGCACTGGCAGGCAGATTCTTTATCACTGAGGCACCAGGGAGGCTCATGCCATTCTATAGAGATGTACTTTTGTCACTAGAAACAATATCATTTCTTCCTCTCCCATAAAAAGGCATTTAGAGGATTCATAACAAGATTCATGGGATGTTAATTAAACTACCGAGTATTCTGTATACGGCAAAAACTTTCTGTATGTAAATGGCTTTTTGTATACAATCTCATGTAATTCTCATAGCGACTACAGAGGCTGTCATCACTATTAACCCTTCTAGAAGTGAGAAAACGATACTGCAAAGAAGCTGAGTATTGCCTCCAACCAACTACAGTGCAGGGCTTTGAAATCAGATATTCTGGTCCCATACACCAGCTCCTACCTCCCACATCAAACTGTGTCCTAAAACAATCAAGGCTGTCAATGCAGATAAAGTTGGCGTCACTGATTCTTAGAGAAGCTCAGTGTGATATCTAAAGACAATATATGTACTGAAGAATGCAGAGAAAAAAAGTAGAAAGGAGGTGGAAAGTCCTACCTTACATGAAACTAGACTCATAGAAGTAGAAAAGAGAAATAATGGAACAGAAGCAACTTACAAAAAGATAAAGACCAAGAATCTTCCAAAAGTGATATAAAATACCAAGTCAAAAATTCAAATAACTCACACAACATAAGTCAAACAGCACCATATATCATACTAAAACTGCTGAATACCAGAGACAGACAAATTTTGAAGCAATCAAAAGAAAAAAGTTAATCACCTTCACAGGATAACAGTAAGATACAGAGCTGACTTCTTAAAGGAAATGATGGATAAAAGGGACAATATCTTCAAAGTGCTATATATTATTTCTATTCCCAATAAAAGTATCTTTCAAAAATGAAAGCAAAATAAACACATTTTCAGAAAAATAAAGCCATTCCACCAGCAGACCAACAAGAAAGGAAATATTGAGAGACTTTTTTTTTAATAACTTTTGACCATAAAAGTAATATTACTACTAATAAGAATTATAATAACAACAGAAATAAGAAATTTAACAAAGAAAACTCAGTCCAAGAGAAGGCAAGAACAGTGCAGAGATAAAGAGGAAAGCATGGTTTAATTTTCATCTGATGGTATGAATGAGTCCATACATATTAATTATAATAATAATTGAGTATATTACCTTAACCCTGCAAGATGAAGAGAGAGATTTGCAAAATTGAGGAACAGGCAGAGGTACAGATAAATAAACAAAGCCTTTTCAAATGAGGTTTAGCTCTGAAAGGCAATGAAGTATCTACTCTGAGGGATCTATAATGAAGCATTATTTTTCAGGGTTGCCAAATAGCCCTCATTGAGAAAATGCTGTTTACAGAATAATTTTGGTTTATGAATGTAGAATTGAAGGCAGAATTATAAAACCTTGATTTTTAACCCATTAAATAATGATGCACTGATAAACTGACCCTCTAAAAATAAAAGCTCTGATTTGTAGGATTTGCTGATTTCTGTGTAAATACTTCTATCATGGTTAATTTCACGCTACCAAATGAAGTTTTTGAACATGAACTTGCAAAGAAAAGCTCTTAGGAGCTAATGGAGGCAGGCTCCAGCACACCACTAGAAATAACTGATTTAAGCAAATTTTGATCAGTGGACAAAACCTTCAGAAGACAGGTTAATGGGGAATTTGATAACAAAAAGGACAAGGATTTTACTACATGAAACCACTGAATAGTCTCTGCATTACCAAGAATGCTATCATTAGATATTAAGGACTTTCTGAATATCATGAGATAAACAGCAGCTCTTCCTATTGTGTTCCTGGAAAAAAAGTATTTGAACTGGATCTAATAAAACTTGTGGAACTAATCTGCAGGACAAAAACTGCTAAAAGGAAAGAGAAAAAGTGGCATCATTAGAGGGCAAACAGATTCAGACTGCAGGATGTTCTACAGGTGAATTGGCAGGGTTTCTCCACCAAGGAAAAAACATAATTTGGAAAAACAAAGGTGGGAGCAGTAGCTTTTTTAAAATAGAAGAGTATAAGAGGAATTAATTTTCTAACGTAAAGGGTAGATCTTATTTGGATTTTGATTCACAAATGATAACATGACATTTTTATTTGAATACAGTTGATTTACAATTTTGTGTTAGTTTCAGGTGTACAATACAGTGATTCAGTTATACATATATTCATTCTTTTTTAGATTCTTTTGTTATATAGGTTGTCACAGAATATTGAGTAGAGTTCATTGTGCCATACAGTAGGTCCTCGTTAGTTATCTATTTAAGTATGGTAGTGTGTGTTTTAATCCCAAGCTCCTAAATTATCCCCCCATCCACACCTCCCCTTTGGTAACTCTAACTTTGTTTTTGAAATCTGTGAGTCTTTTCTGTAAATAAGTTCACTTAGTATCATTCTTAAATTAGAGTCCACATAAGTGATAGCATATATTTTTCTCTGACTTCACTTAATACAGTAATATTAGATTAATATGATAACCTTAATAAATCCCTCTTGCTGCAAATGACATTATTTGGTTCTTTTTATGGCTTAATAATATGCCATCATATATGTATACCACGCCTTTATCCATTTCTCTGTTGATGAACATTCAGGTGCTAAAAATCACTTACTGTAGTTCTGCTAATTTTCTTTGCTGTGATAGTAGCATTTTAGTTATACATTGTATATATATATATGAAAATGTATTATATATATATTTATATATATGAAAATGTTATATATATGAAATGTTCATATATTATATATATGAACATTATATATGAGCATTATATGTATGAAAATGTTCATATCTTTAGAGATGGCATAATATCTGGAATTTTCTTTAAAACAAAGGGAAAGCATATTTATAATTTTTGCATATGTGCATTGGGCATATAGAAGTTGATTATGTTTTCCTGTCTTTTGTGCATGCTTGGAATGTTTTAAAATAAAAATTACAACTTAGTAAAACTTTGTTACAATTTAATAACATAAGCCTCAAATATAAATACTTGGGCATAAATCTGAAGAGTTTGTAAGATTTATGTAAAGGCAATGACAGCATTTTTAAAACACTTAAGAGAAAATTTAACTAGCAAGAAACAGTATTTCCCCTTATAAGAATAATCAGTGGTGGTGATTCCAGGAAACAGGGACAAAGGTTCAGGGAGAATTAGAAAATAAAACCAAGTGTATGGGTGTTACTAAGGTTGCCATTTTGGAAAATAGATCGATGAATAGTGCCCTGGAAGCTTTGCAAAAAGATCCTTCTTACTAATTTCTTTAACTTTCTAATAAATTATTTCTATTATATACCCTGGAGATGGTTACCGAGCATAAGGGTCTTGTAATTGACTCCTCCTTCTCGAAGTGTTTCTTGCATAGGTGTTCTGGCAGCTTTTAAAATGATCTCATTCATTTTGCCTTCTGCCCAGAAAACAAGAAAAAGCACATTGTCTCATTATGTTTTTAGTCATTCAAAATACTAACAGCAAATTTAGTTAACTCCCTGTCTACTAAGTGTTTCTTATGGAAGAGCTCAGCTAATTTTCTCTACCGAGTTTTATCTTAATGGCTCAAAGATTTTTCTCACCATTAGTAGTTAAAATTAAGAAAACTGGAAAATATTGAGTACGTTCGTCTCAAGTGATCCAATATCATAATAAAATACAATAGGACATCCAACTAGTGCTGTAATATCTTAGTCACATGTACAATCCTGAAAGAAGATGACATCTATAATTTTACATGGTGAGTTGTTCAGTCGCTTAGTCGTGTCCAACTCTTTGCAACCCCATGAGTTGAAGTTACTGCAAAACAACTATTTGCAATATGTAGAATATACAAAATACGAAAAAAGTCAAATGTAAGTCTCTTTTTCCTGGTTGTTATACTATCAAGTTAAACTGTGGTTAAGCAACATCTTTGACTGAACTTTCCAACAATGCTGGTTTACTTTGGTGTTATTTTACCTTTGTTTTAATGTAGTAATTTTTTTAAGTAGTAATAATGTTCATATAATTTTATTCTGGCTTGAAAGTTGTTTCTATACACTTCTACTCTAAGTCAAGTAATAGAAGCAAAACCAGTCTCCTTTTGATTAGGCCTCTTTCTAACTATGTCAGTACAGGCCAGACTTTGTCAGGCTACTTGAGTAAAGAGAGTTATAATGCTTATATTTCAGATTATTTTATCAACTCTCCTACAGGCCAATTTAGATTATATTTCTATCACAAATGATTGAGGTATTACTGACTTTTCCATTGCTCCCTAAAATAAAAAACGTAATTTTCTTCAAACTGTTTTGAAGAGCTTTTGTCAACTGCCAAACTGCTGAGGAGGCTTGAGTGCAGATTTTAATTACCATGTTTTATTGAAGTCTTTCAGAGCAATCAACTTTCCTATGGTTACTTGACATAAGTCCCTTGTTGTTTCAAATATCTCTCATCTCAGAAGTCAACAGTTTGTAGACAGCTCCTAATATCAAATGCAGTGATACACAATGCCAAATTTTAAATCATTTTTCATTTTCCCATAATGAATTTCCCTGATAAATTTTCTCTTTAAAAAAAGAGAGAAAATCAGGAAAAAAAATATTAATATGGGCAAAATAAGATGTTTGAAATAGTTTCTCCTCTCAGAAATATTTAATACTGCTACTGAAATTTCAAGTAAATATGTTGCTGTAAGTTTTAATTTGAATGATAATGTTATCTTGGGAGGTAAACAAGGAATATTAAGTTTACTCATAAGACAGACTCTAATTGAGGAAACACTGAGGAAAATTAAAGGGAAATGTGAGATAATCATAAACTAAGAGATTGTTAGATGGTTATATTGTAATTCATACTCTCCAGTGCAATAAGACTGTAATTAGGGGCTTTTGCTTGGGTTTGTTTGTTTGAGTGATTCAGTTACTAAGTTATGTCTGACTCTTTGTGACCCCATGGACTATAGCCTGCCAGACTCCTCTGTCCAAGGTATTTTCCAGGCAAGAATACTGAAATGGGTTGCCACTTCCTTCTCCAGGGGATCGTCCTGACCCAGGGATTAAGAAAAGAGCGCTTTATAAACCAGTAGCTGAAAAGTCGCACGGGAGAATTCACTTCTGATTTTGCCTCCGAACTTACATAAAATCTTTTCCTAGGTGTTTGAGGGCTGGCTGGATGGGGAACAAAGGGGAAAAAATGCACTCATGGGTGCAGAGCACAGGGGAACTTGTGAAAGAACAGCAGCTCCTATTTAATGATTATTTATTAAGAACCAAACTGCCCTGAATGTGTTGCATGCAGCGTCACATTTACTCCTCACCACGTGTTTATGCATAGGGTCTATTACTTTTCTCATGTAATTATTAGAGGAGTCAGGCACAAAGGAAACGGATAACTTACATTTGAGTGCAGATTTAAGTTAACAGTTTCATGTAGACCAAAAATTTAGCATTAGAACAGCCAAGTATTACTGTAAAGTCTATTCTTGTATAACCTCAAGAAGTCCCCCCTTCCCCCGAATATGCTTCAAGAACGTAGGAGACTGGGAATTGGCAGGTAAAATGAATACTTCTCCAGAGGCACAAATCAGAATGAGCATCTTACATTCATTCATTCCATCTACAGCATTCATTACATCTAGATCTCTGACAAAGCGACTGTCTAAAAACAAGGTAAATAAACATACGGGGGAGGGAATTTAAAGGTGGTTGAAATGACTCTGTTGACAGGGATTCCCTCCTTACACATTTTGTATATTAGTTTGAATCTCAACAGGAAAGAGAAGGTACACTCAGTTAGAATCACTAAGAGAATTTAATGAAAGTTCTGGGAAGGCTTCGAGTAACCAACCAGAGATTTTGCAGAATCAAGGACTAGCAACTGCAGGAAGCTATGACCACCAGGCTTCTGTGGCAGAAGAAGAGTGTTTCCCGGGGTGAGCAACACAGCTCAGCAGAGAGTTTGAGAGAACCACCCGAGGAAGGAGGTAGAGAATTCCCCTTAACACGTTATTCGGTGAGTATTTGACCAAAGCTTTGCTGACCCTTAGCTCTTTTTTCAAAACCACAGTAAACTGCCTGCAAGTATGTGATCAATAGCTACCCCAGTGAGGTGGTCACTTGGGTAATTAAAAATTACTCAGAGTTGCAATGGTAGTGATTATATACTCACTGTTGACTATTTCAGTCACATTTAAGTAAACTGTGCAAATCAAATTGATCATGTAAGAGAGACTTCCCTGTGGTACAGTGGATAAGACTCTTTGCAAGTGGCTTGGGTTCGCTCCCTGGTCAGGGAAGTAAGATCTCATCTACTGCAACTGAGCCTGCACGCCACAACCAAAGCAGCCGTCACATTGCAAGAAGGCCCAGTGCAGCCACCAAAAAAAAAAACTTGGTCATGTACGACTGTGTGTCTGTGTGTATTAACATAGTTAAGGAACTCAGTCATTAATTTAATGATGGCAAGGCTACAGTGACTATGATGGTAAAATCTAGATGCTAGTTTGTATCCTCTGTGTCCCACTGACTTTCACATTGTTTTATCGTAAAGGAAAGACCATGTTTTGTAAATGGAATCCACATCTACCTCAGGAAGCTTGGGAAATTGGTATGCACTGGAGTATCCTGAATTGATCAGCCACACAATTAACATGATGATTATGCAAAAGAGAACTGTGAAAACTGAATGAAAGACGATGACTGAGGCTGAGACAGTAGGATTACAAAGTCAGTGTTAAAGAGAGTACACATGGTATTTTTTACTAGAGATCTTTGGATTCTTAACTAGTGGAGGTCAACTGAAAGGTGAGTTTTGGGAGTTTGTCACTTGAGAGTAGTGTTGATCCTCAAATTCCAATTGGCTTTTGTGTGTTTCAGCACAGGTGTGGCTTTGTTTATTTAAGCCACTTGGGATAATAGCTCTTTTAATTCTGTGGTATTTCTAACATTTCATTATTATATTCTAAAGGGCATTTTTGGACACCAGTATGTGAACCTCTTGATATAATGTTTACTAAGGTCTGATGAGGCTCTAATGTAATGTGCAGACAGGAGTCTTTTGACTTTTTCTAGAACAACTTGCTTAACTTTTATTTAAAAAGTTTTTTTTCTGCATGACAAGATTCTTTAAGTGTTTAGGTTTTTGCAAAGTGACATAAATCAAAAACCTAAATTGAAAAAGGCTCAACCTATCTATTTTAAATGAAAGAACTGACAGTTTGGTGATTTATAAGTATTTAAGCTGTCACTAGCCACCCAGTGTCTTGCTAATGATTTTTCCCCTTTAGATGACAAATCCAACTGATTAACTGTCCTAATTGCTACTGTGCATATCCCCTCCTTAGCAGGAGTCTTGGTAATTTGGAAGATATTTTTTCAATGGAAATTTGCTTAAAGTCTTAAAATGCAGACAAAAAATTTCTTTTTAAATAATACACTATGTACCTGAGTTAAAAGCACAAGTAAGTGTAGATGTGTTCACTGATTTATGTGACCGATACAGGTGTGTTATACTTCAGGAAAAATGTCTATAAAATGGTATATTATTAAAAGCATTTTTAAAATTTATTTTTGATTGGAAGATAAATGCTTTACAATGTTGTGTTGGTTTCTGCCAAACATCAACACAAATCGACCACAGGTAGACATATGTCCCCTCCCTCCCGCCCCATCCCGCCCCTACAGGTTCTCACAGAGCACCTGGGTGAGCGCCCTGCATCACCCAGCAAACTCCCCCTGGCTGTCTTTTTACACAGGGTAATGTACGTGTTTCAATACTCCTCTTCCAATCCGTCCCACCCTCTGCTTCCCTCACTGTGCCCACAAGTCTGTTCAAGGTCTGTGTCTCTATTACTGCTCTGAAAATAAGTTCATCAGTAGCCTTTTTCTAGATTCCATATGCTTGTTAATATACGATATTTTTCTGTTTCTGACGTACTTCACTCCATATAAGAGGCTCTAGGCTCATCTACCTCACAACAACTTACTTAGATTTGTTCAAAAATTAGTCTTACAGGATTTAATTCAATGTGCTATATTCCTAACATGCCAATTTATACAACACACTGTAAAAATTACATTGATTACTTAAAGGGAGTATACATAACAAAATTATTGAAATTTTAATGATTTATCTTTTAATTTTTATTGAAGTATAATGGCTTTACAGTGTTAGTTTATAAATACAAGATTATTCTACATCACTATCATTTCTTGCAAATTCAAGTAAGTAACTGATTATAACTTTAGCAAATATAGCAAAATACATTAATTCATTTTAAAATGTCTATTATTCTACAGATATTATAATAAACTTTGGTTCTAGTCAACAGTTTTCTAATCATAAATACAGCTCTCCAATTGCTTGATTCTAATGCAATTCTTAAGAACTCTGCTCTTTGGAAAGGGCTAAAGGAGGTGAAGAACAAGAGCAGAAAACCCAATTCAGTAATTACCAGAAGTCACAAGCACCCAAGTACAACAGTGGATGAGGTAAGAGAATATGGTGAATTTCACCCAGTTATTTTAATAATTCCTTGAATGCATTAGTAGTAAAACAGCTACAATTACATTTACTGATAAAAATTGCACAGATCTTGAATTAGGGTGACTACTATTCCTGTTTGTTCAGGACTAAGAGATGTTCAGTGTTAAAACCAGGCGAGGTCCAGATAAACTGCCGTAGTCACCCTAAAGCACCTATCCACTTATCCATTTGTACCCCATCATCTTCCAGTATTTTAATGGGAGTTTTAAAAGAATATCCCATTATTTTAATTCTTGATTTTCCTTTCCATTTAAAGTGTCTTATCCACATTATCCAACCTCATGGTTTGTATCATTGCATTTCACCAAAGGGATGTGAATTTTTTTTTGCTGGCAGTAATAATGGATCTGTGTTTGTATCATTTTCTTTAGTATTTGGCATTAAAGCAGGGTAAACTATCAGAGACATATATCACATTAAATATTATCTGCTGTGAGGCATATTACAATAAACATTTTGTTTAGCTTTCTAAAAAGATTAAGATAATTTACTGTGATCATTTCAATATATATACAAACATTCAACCATTTTATCATACATCTGAAATGTTACATATCACTTATACCTCAATTTACAAAACAAGAATCATATGAATTTTATCAAGCTTTCAAAGAGGATAGAGAAGAATAGATGTGCTTTACCTATTTCAACCACCAAGTACAAGTTCAAAACTGGGAGATATTTATACCTATGTTTATATGGAACACTTGGTGAATCCTGAAGTTTTCTTTTTGTCTCATGTATCTCAGAATGAATACTGGAGAAGCTGCTAAAAGAACCCTAGTACAGCCTCCTCTCTGTAGCCAAAGAACCAGGTAACAAGAGAAAAACTTTCACCCAATAACCGGTGTAGTCTAGCCTAACCTGTAGAGCTAAGCCCCAGCCTCATCCTTTCTAGCAAAGTTTGAATGGAAAAAATGGAAAAGCGAGACTTCCACCCTTGGTGGGCAACAGTGAGACACTCTGACCTTCCTTCCACAGCTCGGTAGCAGAAGAGGCTGACTGGAGAAGTGAGCCTGCTCCCCTGACGGAGGTAAGCACCCCTCTCATGCCATGCTGTCCTGGAGACCCAGACAGAGTCTGGATCGCCACGCCTCTGCAGCAGTAACAAGGCATCTCCACTTCCTCACCGCGGCAGTGTGAGGACAGGAATAATGCAGTCAAGGCTCTCAGTGATGACGAGTTCACTTCCCCCAAGGAACTGGTGGCGGGGGCCCGGATGGAGCCCGGGCATGAGATCTTCTCCTGCTCCCAGCCGGGGCCCACGTTCATCCCATGAGAAACCAGGCCACGTGAAGACCTGCACTTCCAGCTTGTCTGAAGGTAACAAGATGACACCCCCACACTCTTCCTCCACTGAAGTGGCCATCGGAGGAAGCTTGATAAACACAAAATTTAAATAATCATCAGATTTTAGCTTGAATGTCCAGGTTTAGGGGGGAAAAAAAATCAATCACTTGTCACACAGAGCCAGAATAAGCAAACAATTTGACTCCAACACCAGGATTGTATGAATGTTTTTTTCTACCAGGAGCCATAAAGATGCTTCAGTGAGTGAGTACACAATGCTTACATTTGGCTTCCTAAGGAAATAAAAGAAATAAGAATTAATGGAAATTTTAGCACACAAAAAATATCCATTCATCTCTAGATGATAAAGTGTGATTATCTGCATTAATCAGGATACTGTTCAGTCTTTAAGAAGAAGGATGTCTTAAAGACTGTTCAGTCTTTAAGAATGTGGATGAGCCTGGAGGGTACTATGCTAAATGAAGTGAGACGCACAAATGAGAACTGCCTCCCTCCCTCAGCTGAACTCGGAGAGACAAACGGTGAGAAGGGGGTAAGAAGGGCTGCAGAGCTGCCACACAGCACGGTGCCCAGAGCTATACACCGTGTCCGACACCGAAAGTTTCCCAAAAGAACAGATTTCAAGTACTCTTACCATACACACAGGAAGTGTTAACTATGTGATATGTGTTAGTGTGCCTGACTGGTAGTTATTCCACAAGGGATACACATAAATCAAAATGTGACACTGGAATACCTTAAATATATGCATTTTTGTCAGTTATACCTCAAGAAAGGAAGGGGAGGGAGAGGAAGGTTTCCTCCGTGTTGTAAATGGCAAGGCTCATTAGCACCACTCAACTGTTGGGCAGTTATTCATACATTTAGTCCTTGAAGCTTTCTCCTGCCCCAATTAATGGCTAAGGCAAGCAAAGCAAGCACTTAGCCTACAAAACATATAAACTGTTGTTCTCTCTAAGAGTCATGAGTTTTTAAAATGTTGTCTAAATTACTCTAATTTATTATATTTATTCTAGTAAATGTTGTCTCTACAGATATCCTCCTACCTCACCCAAACTCTGACATGCACATTGAAAAAGCTCAGTTTATGGATTGGTCAGCACTCCCAATTTAACTGAGTGTTGTTTTACTTAAACATCTGAGGGTTCAAACTGACTCATGCTACATAAATTCTCTTGTATAAAGATCTTCTCCATCCTTGGACACACGTCTAGAAGTTTTACACCTGTCCCAAGGAACTGTTAAATGATTGTGTATTTTGGGATAGAGAACAGTTTGTTAAACTGGGACTATAACACAGAAATGATTACAGATCAAATTACCTTCAGCTCAAAGGAAAATATATGGACTCCATTTTCTCAGATCAGGATTCCCTTGTGTTTGTTTTCTCTGAAGTCCTTCAAATTTTCTTCTGAAAAGAAACAAGAACTTCTCTGATCCTGATGTCATAAGATAGTCATACTGGCAGTAATATGTCCTTAATAAGTCTGAATTAACATTAGATGAAATTCTCCCCTTTGAAGGGTCAATTTGGGGGACCCCTAAAAATTACAACATGTATACTCACAAACCAGTTTCTTAACTGCAGTCATCCGACCGCATCAACCCTACTTCCTATTCTGGCTCCCACACACACAGCCCAGAGAGTCACTTGTAGCATCTACAGCACTGCTAGTGCCCAGGGTGAGAATGCTGACGTTTCTGTGAATGTCAGAGCTTAGCCGTAAAGCTGAAGAACATTCTCTGTCTACGACGGGATACTTGTCAAGCATTCTGTCATCTTATACTTACCACATCAGTCTCAAACTCTTCAGTCCAAACAGCGATTTTAAAGTGTCTCATATTTCACTTGGTTGACAATATCTAAATTAGCTTTTAAATCTGTCTATATACAAAAAAGAAAAAAATATTTGTGAGCTGTAAGTTCTAGAACAGGTCACTACATAGACCACATGTGGATTGACTGTTTCCTCCTAAGGGAGTAGAGGCATTTATAATATGTATCAAAGGTGGTGGAAACATCATTAATCTAACAGTATCATACACATTTGACAATTACTCTAATAATCGAAGTTTAAAGTTGTGTTGTAGCAGTGTGTACAGCCAATCCCTAGGTATCTAAGGACCAAAATCCTAGGATGTTCAAGAACCTTGTATAAAATGGCATTTTTGTTGTTTCGTTTCTAAGTCATGTCTCTTGTGACCCCATGAACTGTAGCCTGCCAGGCTTCTCTGTCCATGGGATTGGATTGCCATTCCTTTCTCCAAGGGATTTTCCCAACCCATGGATCGAACTCAAATCTCCTGTATTCCAGGTGAATTCTTTACCACTGAGTCACAAGGGAAGTCCTAAAATGGCACAGAATTTACATATAATCAACACCCATCCTTCAGGGTACTTTTGAAATCATCTCTAAATTACCAATAATATATAATAAAATGTAAATGCTACATAAGTCATTGTAATATAAATACAATGTAAAAAAGTTGTTACAATGCAAATTCAAGTTTGCCTTTTTGAAATTCTGGAATTTTTTTCTGAGCATTTTTGATCCTGAGGTTCAGCATTTGTTGGCTGAACCTACAGAAGCAGAACCTGTGGATACAGAAAACCTGTACATCTATCCACTAAGAAAATAGTAGAGGGAAGGAGACAATGGCAGCTCTGTCCTGTCTAATTAAAGAAACTTTCATGCCAAACTCTGTGTATCCTCATCTTAATGTTAACAATCTGCTCATTAGTGGCTTTGGAAACACTTGTGGTTGGAAACTATTTAAAAGGTAACGAACCAGGATTTGAAAGAAGGGAGGGTGGAAATGGGATGCAGTAAGGGAAACTGAAGGGAGAGATGCTGTGGCCAGGGGGGAAGACTGTGAAGATGCGGAGTCAGAGGGAAACGGAGAAAGAAAGGCTGTGAAAAGGGGTCAGATCCCGCTGCACTCACCCTCCTCACTGCAGGCAGATCAATCTTTTTAAACCAAGGCTCTGAGGATGTTCCTTCTCAACTCAAAACCCTGTCTGGCTTCAACCTTTTAATCAATAAAGTTCTATCTTTAAAAAAAAGAAGTTAATGAGAAAAACATATTCAATACTCTGACAGGCTATTTTTAAAGATATTTTAAATGAAAGTAATAGGAAAACAGTTACTTGCAATGAGGAAAAACATTCTGTAGTCTGATTTGCATGTTAACTCCTTTAAAGTACCATTATCTCAAATATCAGCAACTGCTGTATTTCAAGGGTTACGGGCAGGTTTTTGAGTTTCATTTTATTTTTGTGTTTGTACTCCAAAAACTTTCAACTGGGAATTTAACAGTGCTTTTTAATAAATATTTCAGAATGCACTCACTTTTCAAAGATGCTTAGCTCTTAGCTGTGAGAAGAAACATACCTTGGAGGCACACCTTGGAGATATTTGTGGGTTCTGGTTCCAGACTACCACAATAAAGCAAGAACATCACAATATAAAATTAAGTATACATTTTTCCTTGGTTTCCCAGTATATATAAAAATTATGCTTACACTATACTGTACACTATGCTGAAGTCTATTAATTGTGCAATAACACTATGCCTAAAAGAACAATGTACATACCTTCACTTTAAAATGCATTACTGCTAAAAAATACTAACCATCATCTGAGTCTTCAGCAAGTCATCGTCTTGCTGACAGAGGGTCTGGCTTCAGTTGTTGATGGCTGCAGAGTGACTGAGCTGGTGCTGAAAGCAGGGATGAAGTGAAGTCACTCAGTCGTGTCCGACTCTTTGTGACCCCATGGACTGTAGCCTGCCAGGCTCCTCTGTCCATGAGATTTTTCAGGCAAGGGTACTTGAGTGGGTTGCCATTTCCTTCTCCAGGGGATCTTCCCAACCCAGGGATCGAACCCGGGTGTCCCACATTGTAGGCAGACTACTGTCTGAGCCACCAGGGAAGTCTTGTAAAGCAGCGATGGCTACGGGAATTTCTTAAAATAAGACCATGAAGTTTGTCACACTGATTGACACGTCCTCTCATAAACAATGAAAATATAGTTTCCCAAGTGTGTATAACATTATTCTCTTTTACATAATGTTTTTATTTATGTGTTATGTGTATATACAGTATATATAAAATTATATATCTATGAATCAAATATTTGTATTTTTGCTTAAGGAGTTGCCAATTCTGAGTAAAAAGGGTAGCAAAGACATCATTAAAGCCTTTTGGAACTAAAAATGCACTCATATCTAAATCAAGTCAAAATTTTCTATGAAAACTTTGAAAGTGGAAAAAAATTGCTTTGAATTACATGTACACATAGAAGAAATGCAGTATGCCTGGAGCCTTTAATAATGGCACATTGTGGCTGTGTGAAAATGCTGGTTGAATAGGTAAAGTAAAAATGTATTAAAACAGTAAATATTTATGTTAGACATTTCTCCATTGCAGACAACAGACCTAAGTAATAAAACTGTATACTTACAAGAGCTACAAAGTGGAGGCAGTCTGTGGTACATACACCTGAAACTGGAATATGTCCACAGGCTGGGAAGGCTTCAGTCAAGTCTGAATATCTTCAGAGACTGCAATGTGTTTACTTCTCTCTCTCCTCTATCTGCTTCATGCAAAGACCGAAAACCCTCATGTCACAGAATGGCTGCCAGCAGCTTCCAAAGCAACACACATCCTCATTTAATTCCCACTAACGAAATGATTCTCTCCAAACACCATTTGCTAAAAAATGAAAAATGCTCGTTCTCAAGAAGCCTGTCATGAGAATATATACTCGTATCTCATTGACTTTAATGGAACCATGAATCCATCTCCAAACAAAAAACCATAAACAGCTTGAAGGGATGTGTTGACTATGTTGGAAGAAAGATCTGAGGACAAGTTCAGCTTCCACAGAGTTACCCAGACTGCATGGGGAAGGGATGAATGTCTGAAAAGTGTTACCAAAAATAAAGGAGAATGAATAATGGAAAACCCAAACTACTAAGTGACTTTTCCTATATATTTTTAGAAATATTAGTATATCCTATTAATTCTTGGAGGTGTTCTACATTGTATTATGAGTCTAAATAAAAGCAATAGAGAAATACTGCAAATGCATTCATTTCAAATAGTGAAAATATATACCAGACAGAAGGAATGTGTGTTGCCCATTAAATAACTAGTCCCTTACCTTAACATTCTAGAATGCTGGTGGAAAAATCATACCAATAGGAAAAAATGCACTAGAAAATTGCTGGTATATGTTTGAAGGAATAAATTCATCATATAAGGTTTTAATGTAACCAAAGATTTTCCTAAGTTAATCTGAATTGAACAAGGGATGCACACGAAGCCTGAAATTTTATGTTCAGCAAAACTGTTTACAACCAAAAATTAAGCTCATTTTAGTATAAGGAGCTTTGCATATAAGCTGATTTTAGGGACTGCTGAAATTCAAAATGTAAATGGCTTTAATCTAACGGTGTCCCTGCTTTGTAACAAATGCAGTCCAGCCTGTATCTTCGTTTCCATTATTGGTTTTTTTTTTTTTTTTCAATTCACTTTGTTAAGACCCAAAGTAGCCAGAATGTTGGACCACACACATTTCTCAACTGTTTGGCTCACAGAGGTAATTTTAATTCCTTTATAGCTGGAAAATCTGTCTGGATGGGGAGATGCTTATAATTAAAGAGCTGTCTCTCAGTACACACACATGGCTGGTGGCTACACATTTCCAATCAGAATGCAGGTATACAAATCAGTCTGTTTTGTTAGGATTCTAAGAGTTACCGAAGATATTTTGAGAATTTCTAAATTTCTTCAAGGATTTTCATTCATCTTTTAGACACCCAAATCAGTATTTTCTCTTCTTTTACTTCTGTTTGATGCTGTCAATAATCCTCTCCAATTACTCAGTGCCTTATGTGTACCAGAAACTGTGCCAGGAACATTATCTATTTTACCTCTAATAATAACAGTTTTTGTTCATGTTAGATATTATGGCCCCTATTTTCCTTATGGAGAAACTGACTCAGGGCAAGTTTTTTAAATTACCTAGTCAATAAAGTTAAGAAGACATAAACCCTGCATTTGATCTCAGAACATGTATTTACTTTCTGGGCATAAAAATGCCACTTTAACCTTTCAACCTGATTACATTTTTCCTTTTTCATCTTCATATTCTTAGGTCAAAATGAAGCATTTGTGTTGGGCTTCTCTGGTGGCTTAGAAGGTAAAGAATCCACCTGCAATGCAGAAGACCTCTGTTCCACTTCTTTGTGGAGAAGATCCCCTGGAGAAGGAAATGGCAACCCACTTCAGTATTCTTGCTGGAGAATTTCATTGACAGAGGAGCCTGAAGGACTACAATTCATGGGGTCACAAAGAGTCAGATATGACTGAGCGACTAACAACACTTCGATATTCTAAAGTATCTGCACTGGCTACATAATCCTGAGAAAGTGAGGATTACAAGGAACCAACACTTTCACTTTTGAAGGATTCCTGTTAAGTGAGGAATGCCTCTTGCATGTTAGTACTGTTTTAGACCATTAAGTATCTCATACAGAAAAATAAGAAAGAGGAAAATGTTCATTTGCTGTCTGACTTGGAAGATGCTTAGAGATTAGTGAAGACTCACTTTCTTAGCTTGACAAGAACTGAGTCAACAACTAACGTTTAACATGACTGCAGCTACAGAAAGAGGAAGGAACCCATTAGGGGCTTAGAAGAAAGATTAAGATGTCAGGACAAGCTCTAACTTTTCTCCTTTGGGCTGGCTATTTTGTGTTTGCCCCACCAAATCCACCCTCTAGACTTTTTCCTCCTGGATCACTGGAAGCTAACCTATGTGAATTATATCTTCCTACTGTTACCTTTGGCGCTTCTGTAAAGCTGACGGGAAGTTCTGGCAGAAAATGAAAGGAGAGAAGGAAACGAAGGTCGTTTTAATTTTACAGACACCCTTGCTTCAGGGTCACTGTCAGACAGCTGTATTACTCGGATGGAGAGACCAGTTTGTGTGAGAAGATCCTCACGATGCAAATACCCACCCTGGGTCTAGAACACTGCTTTCCTGCTTGCCATTTTAATTAGAGATTTTAGGACGCTACCCACTTTTGCTGGTTTCAGGGTTCTGCAATATCCTTTGATGGTTTCTATATCCTCTGCCCACACTTTAGTACAACATTCATTTATTAAACTTCCTTAGTTACTCACTGTGAATGTCCCATCTTTTTCCAGCTGGGACACTGACTAGAAACAGTGATAGGCTTTTGGAGTAGCTTTAGGAAACTGGGGTTTCCACTGTTCAGGGCTGTAGAATCATACCAAAATAAGATTCTAAGATTGAGTTTATATGAGATATCTGAGAAGTAAACTCTTTGCTGGGGGTAATGGACCAATGGTAACTCTGCAGCATGTGGTGGCCTCATGATAACTCAAATTATTCCCACTGGTAGCGTGGGATGAGGGATGTGCAGATGGAAGTCAAGTGGCTAACGTACTTACTTGGTGACTATGGTAACAATCATGATTATAAAGATACTGGAGTCAGCTGGCTTTCTCTCACTAGCCTAGAAACCATAAATAGTGCAAAGGGCAAACTGACAGTCTTTGGATGCCCAATTAAGAACAGAGAAAACAAATCAGAAAACATTGAGGGCCATTTTGAAGCTGCTCTCATCTCCTATAGCTGCAGCAAATACACACTAAAAGTTCCTCATTTACACCACCATTTAAATATCAAATGTTAGAAAAATATATGATACTTTAAGGTCACTACTGAGAAAGAAAGTAAATCCTGAGACATGAGGTGGGGCATTTGAGCAGAAACAATCAATGCTAAAATCTTTGAACAGCTAAACTGCCCTGAATCCACCTTGTCAGCAGAGATATCCCCCCTTCCATTCTGCAACCACACAACACACACACACATACAGAAGGAACCAGCCTCCCTCTGCAGAGAGAAAATTTTGATGGTCATCCTCTCCTGTTACTTTGATTTCTGGGGTCTTGCGGAACCTGGAGGGGCTGCCCTCGTAGGACTAGCCAGTTCTTAGAAACAGTAACATCTCAGATAGGAATGTGTTTTCAAATACAAACCAACTAATCTGAAGCCCACACCACTACCCATCTCCTTTACGGAGCTCTCACACTCTGCGCCTCTACCCCTGCCCTAACTGAGGTCTGGAACCCGGGACCCTCAGTTACAGTGCTGCGGTGCCTGCATCCGGACACACCTCTCCTCAAACTACAAAAATAGGGAGAAACAGTAAGAGATAAAGAATAAGTGTGTGCATGTGCAGTTGAGGCAAATTCTAGACAACAGATACAAAAAGACCAAATAAGCCGAACTGTCACTTCTGAAGAGCTGAGAGCAAAAGCCTGGTACTGCACGTGCCCCCTGCACACACCACCATCAGGGGGTGGGCAAACCCTCCGGCCTGACCCCTGGACACACCCCTAGCCTCATCCCATAAAAGGAACCAGCTCACCCAGCCTCAGGGAGCCAGTGAGCAAGGGAACCTTGTTTGTTATTGCCCCTGCTGCTGCAGCAAGGGCTCCAGTGAAGCCTTGCCCCAATTTCTTGTCTGACCTCAGATTGATTTCTGGTGATCAAGGAGGCCCGGAACCCTGGTGGGCAACACCCTCCAGGTCCAGGTATCAGACAACTAAAAACAGTTCCTGTGCCCCAGAGCCCGATGAAATTACTCAAACCGGCCAATCCTAAACCTGTTCATCCTTCCTTACCCACTTCCTCCACCCCCAGAAACCACCGTGATGGCTCTGGCCCACCCTCTTTCCCCCTCTGCCTCCCAACCGAACCTGCTGCTGCCCCATATGGTCCCAGGGGTATGGCAGGCCCCTCCTCTTGGAACTATGAATAATAAACTGTCTTTTCAATGCAATCATTTCTGATCTCTTGGACATACCACGCCTCAAATTTTCTATTAATACACTATATGCTAAAATGGTTATCATGCTGGTTCCTCGTAAGAGGCTGCTGAGTCATCTCGGGCAGTATCCCCACCTCACCTTTTCAGGTCCATGAAAGGTAGGGACTCTCAGACTAGACTGGGAAGTTCATGCCATGCCTCAAGAAGAGGTGGTCTATACCCTGAATATGTTACAGGAAGTCACTAATTTCTGTTGGCAGTAGTTTGAAAGATATTTTATGAGTGGACCCTATAGATATTAAGCTGGAAAGGATAAAATATGAACACTGATTGGGATGAATCTATTGATGGAATTAGAGTATTGAATTTAGTGCCTGGGAATGATGTTAGTAGGAGATCTTTAAACTCCCAAAGAGTCCTGAACCCACCCTGCCACCTTCTCTTAATATCTCAGCTAGCTGACAGTTGAACTCAACAGTAGCCTCCAATCACTAGGGGTCAAATACCAGAACTTTACTGGTTTAGACTGAATGTTAGATTGACTATGTTATATATAAACTGCTCTCTACCTATAAAAATCTTCTATACAATGGCCAAAAATGGTTTCATTCATTAAACTGTTAAAAAACCATATCGATGAGAGGCACCAGCATGTAAAGTTCTGTAGTGATTGTTGCCAGTAAGACAGAGCTAACAGTAAGGGATTCTGCAATAAAACTGGACTTCATCATCTCAGTGGGGTAACAGGAGCCTAGAGATGCACAGGTCAGGTGGCAATGTTGATTCGTCATAGATCAGATGACTGCATCGAGAACAATTAACTGTGTTGGGTGACAGTCTTATTTTTGAGAGACAGAGATCTGTGTCAGTGGAACTGATCATGAAGTTAACAGGAATCAAACAGACTGGTGGCCTAGAAAGGTTTAATGTATTAAAGTGGGAAATGCTAGGGCTAGTGGAGAAACCTGATTCTAGAGTAGTACGGAATTTATGGCAGATACATCCTGTGATTACTCTACCAATGTCTGACCATTTGGTGGGGAATGATAGTTAACGGGCAGAATCCTTACACAGGTTCTATGATCTGTATAGTGAAGGTGGGTATGACAGAAAAGGCCAAGTGGAAGCCTGTGGATCTACCCACTCCTGCCAAGAGGTTAAATAAAAGCATGTAGGGATGGCAATTCTCACCATGGAGGAATAGTAATCATCACCACATGGGGACAGAAATCCTCATCAACTGCCTGTGAGCCAGTGGAAAAAGAACATTCATGAAGAAAACTTACAGATGATCACAAAATTAGTCAGTGGTAATGATAAGCACAGTTAAGCTACTGAAGTTAGTGTCTTTACTACGGTCAATCGACACTGTCTCTTGTTTTCAGACATTTCCTTTTCCCATTCCTATTAAAAGATTAACCTGAAGCATTTTTACCTTTAGCAGCAAAGATACCAGTATACCCATACTCTTCTGACTTAGGGCTATCATAATAAAGCTGAAAGATCTATTACCCATTTTCACTTCATAACTGTTATTCTACATTGATGACAGCATTTCAATTGAATCTGACTATGAGAAGTAATAAACCTTCAAAATGCTCCCTGATGGTCCAGTGGTTAGGACTCCACACTTCCACTGCTGAGGGTGCAGGTTCAATCCCTGGTCAGGGAACTAATGTTTTGCAAGCTGCACAGTAAGGCCAAAGTATTTTTTAAAATGCTACAGCAAGATGTATCTAAATCTTGCTAAATTTCAGAAATATGCTATCTCAGGGAAGTTTCCATAGTGTAGAGAATATCTCAATTTATCCTCTTTAAAGTTACTGCACCATGTACTGTCCACCATGAAGGAAGAAGCTCAGTGGCTGCTAAGACTCTTGATTTTGAGACAGCAAGTAACATATTTATGTGTGTTTCTCTGACCCATGACTGGATAACCCATAAATCTGCCAGTTTTGAATGGTATCTAGAATAAGACAAGACTGTGCACTGGGGACAAGATGCCTGGAGACTGAGATTCCATCAGCAGAGCCGATAGTATAGACAGTGGTTATGTTACAGAGAGATACTCTAAGGAGCTGCTGGAAAGCCTCATCTCTGATCCTGGAGAGTCAGCACAGACCCCTGTGGTCTGAGAGTAAGTCCTGGCCCTTTCAGTCACTAAACTCTGGTCCATTTGAAAAGCATCCTGGTACTTTGAAACAAGATATTTGACCATGGGATTACAAGTAATCATGCATGCCCACCTGCACACGGTCAGCACGCAGCTAGCTGATCTACTGGATCATAAAACTCGGTGAGTGCAGTAGTATGCCACTGTTTAATGGAAAAGGAACTTATGAGACTGGACCTGAACGGGTCTGGAATGTACAAACAAGCTGCAGAAGGATTAGGCTCAGCTGCATGTTTTTCCCTGCTTTATCCCCTCTCTATCTTAAACTACATCCATGATGTATGTGACCATATATAGTTAACATCCAAACAAGGACAATTTTAAGAGCTAAAATCAGCACTGTTAATAATTAAGATGGGGCACTGGGTGTTAAGTCAGGAGTGTCATGGGCAAACCAGGATCTTTTAACACCCTATCTATGATCATCTGACAATGAAACCAGTGTATGGATTTGCTTAGAATAATATGTATCATATTCAAGAAACAGTCAAAATTGGACAGTTGCTACATTATGATCCCATTAGGAATGTCCTTAAGAGGCCACAGGGCAGGGATGTCTCTCGGGTCAGCAGACTTGGGGTGAGAGGGGACATTCGGTCATATACAAGGAGAGACAGCCTGGGATACAGATCTGTGCTGATTCATGGGCAACAATTCATGGGTCAGTTGGTTAATGAGGGACTTGGAAAGAACAAAGTTGGAAGATTAGCAATAAGAAATCTGGGGCTGAGATGTGGACCTCTTAAAACAAGCAAAGTGTAAAAATATAGTTCTGACTTTCTGCCAGTGGACTGCACAATGAATGAGCTCTCACCTATGAACTACCCCGTGAGTGTCAGCCATCTAGGCCTTCTCAGTGGGCCTGTTTATTACACAAACTGGATACTGACAGTGGGATGAGGGCTGTGTGTGGACTGGACAGGAGCTACCTTTCTTTCCCAGGTTGTTTTGGCTACTGCTGTTATGCTCAACCCACCAAAAGTAAATGCCAACGTTTCACTCCCAATTCTATTTCATTCCCTGGGGGGACTAACTAGCCAGTTGGTGACACATTGATTAGCTCAGACCCCTTACATCATGTATTAGATAGATTTTGTTACAGTAAAAATCAGTCTCAACCTACCAGGGGCTTAAAGTACCTGTAATAGCAGTGAAAACTCTTTCCTGTTTATACTACTTATGTTGGCTGTGTGTCTGCTCCATTTGGCTTCTACCTCATTGTTCTAATCGGGGACCCGTGGTGAAGGAGTAACTCCAATTTGAAATGCCCTGCTATTGTGGTAGAGCACAAAATCAGAAAAGGCTGAAACAAACCAATTATGTAATTCATCGAAGTCTCTCTACTGTCTCTGTGCAAATGCCGTATATCATACCCACTCATATTCTTTTGACCAAAACAATTAATACATCTAAGCTCAGTAATGGCAGCAGGAAAGTATATGCCATAGACCATTTACAAGGTGGATGGAAAAATCACAAAAGCAAAGAGCACTACAATGTAATCCTCTTATGAGGAAGAGTCGGTATCTGTGACAATAATGCAAATTTCCACAAAACGAGAGGAAACTATTCCACCTCGCCCTGTACAGACACACAGAAACAGACATGTACTCCAAAGCATGTTTATCATTTCTATCCACAATTCTTTTTCTAGGACTACCATAAATGGAATTACAGAATGCCTTATCAATTGCCATGGTATTCCATTCAAAATACCCTTGATCAAGAAACATATGTTACAGCAATGCAAAGATAGCACAGAGAATTCACAGGTCTTAGCACATCTTTCATCTCCATGTTTGATAGCATATTCAATAGTCCACAAGATTGGGATGTCAATCAGAAAGATGTATTACTATACATTGTAATCAGGGGGGCAATATATGGAGCAATCTCTGCAATAGATGGGATGCATGTGTTTAAGAACCGAAGAGTAAAACTGGAAGTGATTTCTCTCATTCTTAAAACCATAAACCACTGGAAGGGTTTTAGCTCCCTGTCTCCATTGGATGGGCTCTCTGAGTATTCAGATTTCTGTATTCACAAAGGCATACTTCTACCAAGAAACATCATTATGATTTCATTAAATTGGAAGGTAAGGCTCCACTCTGATAGTTTGTGTTCACTTACAGTTTCTGTGGGAGGATAATCAAGATTTAGATCTTATAGGAATGAACTGGGTCACTCTACCAGATAAATAATGCCATTCAATGGGGTTGGACTAAAAGTCTTTAAGAACACATACATTATGAGAGAAGAAGGCACCTGTAATTTCCAACTTAGACCTCAGGACTGATAAATGAAATGACAATAACAAGCATGTATGTTCATGATCATTGTTTCTTTCCTATTTCTGACAGTAGCTAGTATGTTACATTTCATGTAACTTTTAGAACTTTGTGTGTTCTCTGCATTAGTTTTAAGTTCCTCAGTCCTGTCGGACTCTCTGCAATGCCATGAACTGTATAGCCTGCCAGGCTCCTTTGTCCCTGGGATTCTCCAGGCAAGAATATTGGAGTGGGATGCCATTTCCTTCTCCAAGGGAATCTTCCTGACCCAGATTTCAATCCCATGTCTCCTCCATTGCAGGGAGGTTCTGTACCACCTGGGCTAGCAGGGAAGCTCAGTTAGTGACTCAGTGCAGTCCATTCAGTCGCTCATCCAAGTCCAACTCTGCGACCCCATGGACTGCAACACACCAGGTCTCCCTGTCCATCACCAACTCCCGGAGCTTACTCAAACTCATGTCCATTGAGTCAGTGATGCCATCCAACCATCTCATCGTCTGTCATCCCCTTCACCTCTGCCTTCAATCTTTCCCAGCATCAGGGTCTTTTCCAATGAGTCAGTTCTTCGCATGAGGTAGCCAAAGTACTGGAGTTTCAGCTTCAGCATCAGTCCTTCCAGTGAACATACAGGACTGATCTCCTTTAGGATGGACTGGTTGAATTCCCTTGCAGTCCAAGGGACTCTCAAGAGTCTTCTCTGGCACCACAATTCGAAAGCACCAATTCTTCAGCACTCAGATTTCTTTAATACTGCAGCTCTCACATTCACACATGGCCACTGGAAAAACCACAGCTTTGACTGGATGGACCTTTCTTGGTAATGTCTCTGTTTTTTAATATGCTGTCAGGGTTGGTCATAGCTTTTCTTCCAAGGAGCAAGCATCTTTTAATTTCATGGGTGCAGTCACCATCTGCAGTGATTTTGGAGCCCCAAAAATAAAGTCTCTCACTGTTTCCCCATCTATTTCCCATGAAGTGATGGGACCGGATGACAAGATCTTAGCTTTCAAAATGCTGAGTTGTAAGCCAACTTTTTCACTCTCCTCTTTCACTTTCATCAAGAGGCTCTTTAGTTCTTCACTTTCTGCCATAAGAATGGTGTCATGTGTGTATCTGAGGTTATTGATATTTCTCCCAGCAATCTTGATTCCAGCTTGTCCTTCATCCAGCCAGGCATTTCACATAATGAACTCTGCATATAAGTTAAATAAGCGGGGTGACAACATACAGCCTTGACGTACTCCTTTCCCAATTTTGAAACCAGTCTGTTGTTTCCTGTCGAGTTCTCACTGTTGTTTCTTGACCTGCATACAGATTTCTCAGGAGGCAGGTCAGGTGGTCTGGTATTCCCATCTCTTTAAGAATTTTCCACAGTTTGTTGTGAACCACACAGTCAAAGGCTTTGGTGTAGTCAATAAAGCAGAAGTAAATGTTTTTCTGGTACTCTCTTGCTTTTTTAATGATCCAAATGGATGTTGGAAAATTGATCTCTGGTTCCTCTGCCTTTTCTAAATCCAGCTTGGACATTTGGAAGTTCATGGTTCACATACTGTTGAAGCCTGGCTTGGAGAATTTTGAGCATTACTTTACTAGCGTGTGAGATGAGTGCAATTGTGCAGTAGTTTGAGCATTGTTTGGCATTGTCTTTCTTTGGGATTGGAGTGAAAACTGACCTTTTCCAGTCCTGTGGCCACTGCTTAGTTTTCCAAAGTTGCTGGCATATTGAGTGCAGCACTTTCACAGCATCATCTTTTAGGATTTGAAATAGCTCAGCTGGAACCCCATCAGTTCCACTAGCTTTGTTCATAGTGAGGCTTCCTAAGGCCCACTTGACTTTGCATTCCAAAATGTCTGGATCTAAATGAATGATCACACTATCATGGTTATTTGGGTCATGAAGATCTATTTTGTATAGTTCTTCAGGGTATTCTTGCCACCTCTTCTTAATATCTTCTTCTTCTGTTAGGTGCATACTATTTGTGTCCTTTATTGTGCCCATCTTTGCATGAAATGTTCCCTTGGTATCTCTAACTTTCTTGAAGAGATCTCTAGTCTTTCCCATTCTATTGTTTTCCTCTATTTCTTTGCACTGATCACCGAGGAAGGCTTTCTTATCTCTCTTTGCTATTGTTTGGAACTCTGCATTCAAATGAGTATATCTTTCCTCTTCTCCCTTGCCTTTAGCTTCTCTTCTTTTCTCAACTATTTGTAAGGCCTCCTTAGACAAGGGAAGCTCAGGTACATATGTTTTCCTCTGGAGATATGATTCAAGTGAAGGCCAAGAGAGAATCAGAGATGAACTGTGCTAGGTATCTTTCATTTGTCACTTCTAATACGCTCACCATTCCTTCAATCCTAGTCTGTGACAAACTAGAACTATATGAAATGCACAACTGATATGTAAATAAATTTAAAACAGTAAGCACAGAGAGTGAATTCTTGTTATTGCATGTGAACACACACCATTGAGCAACCACCACAAAAGAAGTGTGTAATAATTCAATACAAAAAATGCTCAGCTAACTGAAGTCAGCCGGCCTCTGTTGTCAGTCATAGCTGGTATTGGCAAACTGCAGTTAAGCGGGTGGCTATGGTGCAGTGACACAGAGGGAGGCCAGGCCTGGGTTTGACAAATGCAGATCACTCACCAGTGCAACACCAGCCACTGCCAAGTGTCCCAGCATCTAGCAGCTGGAATCCATTCTGGGTCCTCAATAAGACACCAGTCTCGGAGACCAGTTGGACTGTTTGTCTTAACTAACCTTCTTTTCTTTCCCCAAAGAATGAGACCAACCATCATCCCAGAGTAGCTTTTCCCAGATGAGATGCACTCACTATTTGAGAGGCGAAAGGGCTGGAAAGTAGTGGAAGGTACGCTGCACCTCTTTTAAGAACTAAACCAATTATTTCGTCAGCTGCTGGGAGTATTGACTGCTGCTGGCAAACAGCGAATTCCCTCTCCCAGAATGAACTCAGCCAAGGGGGTCCACTTGTCATTTATGATTGCTAAACATCAGAGTATAAAACCTGGACCTGCTGACTCAATTCAAAATGGCCATCCCAATTCCACAGCTGCCCAGAGGAGCAGCTGTGGAGTCTTTTGCAACCACATTGCAATTCAATTGTTCCCTTTGCCCAGTCCTGATTCTCGCACTTTCAGTATATGTATAAAAGGACTTTTGAGTAAACTCCTGCTCACAAGTCTTCTCAGAGTTTGCTTCCTAGAGAAATTACATTCATTCTAGAGCAGATATTGAAATTGATAAATGATTATTCACCTGCCACAGGAACCAAAAAGGTCCATTTTCATTCCAACCCAAAGATGGACAACACTGAAGAATGTTTAAACTACCACACACACCTGCTCATTTCACATGCTAGCAAGGTAATGCTCAAAATCCTCAAGCCAGGCTTCATGTACCAAGAAATTCATGAACCAAAAAATTCCAGATGTATGAGGTGGATTTAGAAAGGCAGAAGAACCAGAGATCAAATTGCCAACATCTGTTGGATCACAGAAAAGCGAGAGAGTTCCAGAAAGAAACATCTGCTTCATTGACTATACTAAAGCCTTTTTCTGTGTGTATCACAACAAACTGTGGTAAATTCTTAAAGAGATGAGAATATGAGACCACTTACCTGCCTCCTGAGAAATCTGTATGCAGGTCAAGAAACAACAGTTAGAACCAGACATGGAACAACAGACCAGTTCAAAACTAGGAAAGAGGTACATCAAGGCTGTATATTGTCACCCTGATTATTTAACTTATATGCAGAGTATTTCATGTGAAATGTGAGGCTGGATGAATCATGAGTTGGCAATAAGATTGCTGGGAGAAATATCAACAACCTCAGATATGCACATGATACCACTCTAATGGCAGAAAGCAAAGAAGAACTAAAGATCCTCTTGATGAAGGTGAAAGGAAGAGTGAAAAGGATGACTTAAAACTCAACATGCAAAAAAGTAAGATCACAGCATCTGATCCCATCACTTTACGGCAAATAGATGGGTAAACAGTGGAAACAGTGACAATTTATTTTCTTGGGCTCCAAAATCACTGTGGATGGTGACTGCAGCCATGAAATTAAAAGATGCCTGTTCCTTGGAAGAAAAGCTATGACAAACCTAGATAGTATATAAAAAAGCAGAGACATTACTTTACCAACAAAAGTCCGTCTAGTCAAAGCAATGGTTTTTTCATTAGTCATGTAAAGATGTGAAAGTTGGGCCATAAAGAAGGCTGAGAGCCAAAGAGTTGGTGTGTTCGAATTGTGGTGCTGGAGAAGACTCTTGAGAGTCCCTTGGACTGCAAGGAGATCAAACCAATCAGTCCTAAAGGAAATCAACCCTGAATATTCACTGGAAGGACAGATGTTGAGGCTGAAGTGCCAATGCTTTGGCCACCTGAGGCAAAGAGACAATTCACTGGATAACGCCCTGATGTTGGGAAAGACTGAGGGCAAGAGGAAAAGGGGTAGGACAGAAGATGAGATGGTTGGATAGCAGCAACCACCAATGGACATCAGTCTGAACAAACTCAGGGGAGCCTGTCATGCTGCAGTCCATGGGGTCACCAAAGTCAGACGTGACTTAGCAACTGAACAACAAATTCAGTACTAATGTGCTCTTTCTCGGGCTTCCCTGGTGCCACAGTGTATAAGAATCTGCTTGCCAATGCAGAGGACATGGGTTTGACCCCTAGTCTGGGAAGATCCCATATGCCATATCCCAAACTGAGCCTGTGTGTCAAACCTATTGAACCTGTGCTCGAGAGCCCTCATGCTGCAACTACTGGAGCCTGTGCATCTAGAGCCTGTGCTCCCCAATAATGCTGCCACAGGGAGACACCCACACACTGCAACAAACAGCAGCTGGGCCCCCACCTGCCACAACTGGAGAAAGCCCACGCAAACCAGCAACGACCCAGAGCAGCCAAAAATAATTTCTTTTAAAAAGACGTGCTTTCTCTTATTCTAAGTAAATTCCATTTATAAATGTTAATTAATACTGAAGCATCTTTACATTCCTGGGATAAATCATTCTTTGGTTGATTTCTGAGAATATTTTGTTATATTCAGTTAGCTATCATTTTATTCAGAATTTTTGTTTCCACATGTATCCAATACCTATAAACTTCTTTTTTCTTTTCTTATCTCTGAAAAGTTTTGCTATATTTTCTTTATCTTGATGTTGAGGAAACTTTAAAGTTATATCACCTGATAGAGGACCTTCTTCACTTGATGTGGTATAAATTCAATATGTCATTTTAACCTAAAGATTAATATTCTTGCATTCTGGGATATTATCTATAATTTTTTGTAATTTCCTCCTATAATTTTTTTTTTCTTTCTGAAAGTCACAGTAGTTGGCTGTTGGCCTTCTTAAATTGTTAAATTGTTCCTTATTTTTCTTTTGTTCATCTTCTATTTTATATGTCTTTGTCTTTTCATCATATTTGCAAGGGAAGTTTGGTGATAGTAAAGTAAGAGGTTTGATTAATTGAAAAAGATTTAACAAATTTTAATATGTAGTTGGGCTTTAGGAAAAAATGTTATTATTCCCAAATATTGTTTCCAATTTTTAAGAGATGTTTAGATAATTTTTGATGCACTGGTTGTCATTTTAATAACATAGATAAGGATGGAAAAATAAGGATACCAAACTCTAATAAAATCAACTGTTCAGCTTTCCATCTTTTAATTTCCAAGTTATATACTTAAGTTCTATCCTATATGTCATTATTTTTATTATGAAATATAGCATACATACAGACTTTCCAGGTAGCACCGTGGTAAAGAATCTGCCTGCCAATGCAGGAGGCACAAGAGATGCAGGTTTGATCCCAGGGTCGAGAAGACCCTATGGAGGAGAGCATGGCAGCCCATTCCAGTATTCTTGCCTGGAAAATTCTATGGACAGAAGAGACTGGTGAGCTCCAGTCCATGGGGTCCCAAAGAGGTGGGCATGACTGAGCACACACACACACACAACATACATACAACACAGTGTAAGAAGTACATGTGCATTCTAAAGAACAATTAATAAAGGGAACAGATGGCAGAGTAGAAGGATGTGTGCTCATCTTCTCCTGCAAAAATACCAAAATCGCATCTAGCTGCTGAACCACCATCAACATGAGAATGTGGGTTACCACCAAAGAAAGATACCTCACTCCGTGGGCAAAGGAGAAGCCCCAGCAAAATGGTAGGAGGGGTGCAATCACATTTAAAATCAAATCTCATACCCGCCAGAGATGCTTGGAGGGCACAAACAAAACCTCGTATGCACCAGGACCCAGGGAAAGGAGCAGTGGCCTCCACAAGAGACTGAGCCAGACCTGCCTTTGAGTGTGTGAGTGTCTCCTGAGGAGGCATAGGTCAGCAGTGGCTTGCCACCGGGACCGGGGCTCTGAGAGCACCATTCCTGGGAAGAATGGCATGTGGCCTAAGTTGTCTAGGAAGAGGTCGCCATTAGCTCCATTATAGAACTGTGGAGCAGACAACCCACAAACTGTAAAACAATTATACCAAAGAAGTTCTTGCACTGTTGTGAAAGTTCTAGGAACCAAAACAGATTTTCCAACCTGGGGATCTGGCAAAGGGACTGAGAACCCCCACTGAATTTGACTTTGAAGGCCAGTGGGCTGATGAACATAGATATAAAAATCCTTAACAAAAATTCTAGCAAACAAAATGCAGCAACATATTAAAAAGATCATACATCATGACTAAGCAGGCTTTATCTCAGGAATACAAGGATTCTTTAATATCCACAAACCAATCAATGTAATACACCACATTAACAAATTGAAAGATAGAAACCATATGATTATCTCAATAGATGCAGAAAGTCTTTGACAAAATTCAACATCCATTTAGGATAAAAACTCTCCAGAAAGCAGGAATGGAATGAACATACCTCAACATAATAAAAGTTATATATGACAAACACACAGCAAACACTATTCTCAATGGTGAAAAATTGAAAGCATTACCCCTAAAGTCAGGAACAAGGCAAGGGTGCCCACTCTCACCACTACTATTCAACATAGTTTTGTCCATAGCAATCAGAGCATAAAAAGAAATAAAAGGAATCAAGATTGGAAAAGAAGAAGTAAAACTCTATTTGCAGATGACACGATCCTCTACATAGAAACCCCTAAGGACTCTACCAGAAAATTATTAGAGCTAACCAATGAATATAGTAAATTGCAGGATATACAATTAACACACAGAAATCTCTTGCATTCCTATACACTAACAATAAGAAAACAGAAAAAGAAATTAAGGAAACAATTTCATTCACCATTGCAACAACAACAAAAAATACTTAGGAATATATATACCTAAAGAAACAAAAGACCTATATATAGAAAACTATAAAACACTGATGAAAGAAATAAAAGAGGACACAAATAGATGGAGAAATATACCATGTTCACGGATTGGAACAATCAATATAGTGAAAATGAGTATACTACCCAAAGCAATCTATAGATTCAATGCAATCCCTATCAAGCTACCAATGGTATTTTTCACAAAACTAGAATAAATAATTTCACAATTTGTATGGAAATACAAAAAATCTCGAATAGCCAAAGCAATCTTGAGAAAGAAGAATGGAACTGGAAGAATCAACCTGCCTGACTTCAGGCTACCCTACAAAACCACAGATATCAAGACAGTATGGTACTGGCACAAAGACAGAAATATAGATCAGTGGAACAAAATAGAAAGCCAAGAGATAAATCCACACACCTACGGACACCTTATCTTTGACAAAGGAGGCAAGAACATACAATGGAGAAAAGACAATTTCTTTAACAAGTGGTGCTGGGAAAACTGGTCAACCACTTGTAAAAGAATGAAACTAGACACTTTCTAACACCATACACAAAAATAAACTCAAAATGGATTAAAGATCTAAATGTAAGACCAGAAACTATAAAACTCCTAGAGGAGAATATAGGCAAAACACTCTCCAACATAAATCACAGCAAGATCCTCTATGACCCACCTCCCAGAATATTGGAAATAAAAGAAGAATAAACAAATGGGACCTAATTAAACTTTATAAAACCTAATTAAAACTTTTGCACAATGAAGGAAACTATAAGCAAAGTGAAAAGACAGCCTTCAAAATGGGAGAAAATAATAGCAAACAAAGCAACAAAGAATTAATCTCAAAAATATACAAGCAACTCCTGCTGCTCAATACCAGAAAAATAAATGATCCAATCAAAAAATGGGCCACAGAACTAAGCAGGGATTTCTCCAAAGAAGACATACAGATGGCTAACAAACACATGTAAAGATGCTCAACATCACTCATTATCAGAGAAATGCAAATCAAAACCACAATGAGGTACCATCTCATGCCAGTCAGAATGGTTGCTATCCAAAAATCTACAAGCAATAAATGCTGGAGAGGGTATGGAGAAAAGGGAACCTTCTTACACTGTTGGTAGGAATGTAGTAAGTACAGCCACTATGGAGAACAGTGTGGAGATTCCTTAAAAAACTGGAAATAGAACTGCCATATGACCCAACAATCCCACTACTGGGCACACACACCAAGGAAACCAGAATTGAAAGAGACAAGTATACCCCAATGTTCATCACAGCACTGTTTATAATACCTAGGACACGGAAGCAACCTAGATGTCCATCAGCAGACGAATGGATAAGAAAGCTGTGGTACATATACACAATGGAGTATTACTCAGCCATTAAAAAGAATACATTTGAATCAGTTCTAATGACATGGGTGAAACTGGAGCCTATTATACAGAGTAAAATAAGCCAGAAAGAAAAACACCAATATAGTATACTAACGCATATATATGGAATTTAGAAAGATGGTAATGATAACCCTGTATGTGAGACAGCAAAAGAGACACAGATGTACAGAACAGTGTTTTGGACTCTGTGGGAGAAGGCAAGAGTGGAATGATCTGAGAGAATAGCATTGAAACATGTATATTATCATATGTGCAACAGATTGCCATTCCAGGTTGAATGATGAGACAAGCGCTCAGGGCTGGTGCACTGAGATGACCCAGAGGGATCTGATGGGGAGGGAGGTGAGAGGGGGGTTCAGGATGGGGAACACATGTAAATCCATGGCTGATTCATGTCAATGTATGGCAAAAACCACTACAAGATTGTAAAGTAATTAGCCTCCAATTAAATAAATTACTAAAAAATAAAAAAGAAGGCGGTCAGTGGGATTTGACTACAGAACTTGCACAGAACCGGGGAAACAGACTCTTGGCAGGCACAAACAAAAGTTTGTGCACACCAGGACCCAGGAGAAAGGAGCAGTGACCCAACAAGAGACTGGGCCAGACTCGCCTATGAGTGTCAAGGAGTCTCTGTCAGAGGCATGGGTCAACAGCGACCTGCCATGGGGTCAGGGGCACTGAAATCAACAGTCCTGGGAGCTGTGGCATGCTGGCATAGGTCCTTTGGAAGGAGGCTGCCATTACCATCATCACCCTACCATAATTTGGCCTCAGGCCAAACTACAGGGCGGGAACACAGCCCTGCCCAACAACAGAAAACTGGATTAAAGATTTACTGAGCATGGCCCCGCTCATCAGAGCAAGACCCAGATTCCCCCACAGCCAGTTCACAATCACAGAGCTGACTAATTAGAAAAGACTCTGATGCTTGGAAAGATTGAAGGCAGGAGGAGAAGGGGACACAGAGGATGAGATGGTTGAATGGCATCACCAACTCAATGGACATGAGTCTGAGCAAGCTCTGGGAGATGCTGAAGAACAGGGAAGACTGGTGTGCTACAGTCCATGGGGTCGCAGAGTCGGACACAACTGATTAACTGAACACGTGTGAGTTAGACCTGGGTCAGAAATAGAACAGAACTGTTCCTCAGAAACCTGCTTTCCCAACGTAACTTTTCTTTTTTTTTCGTTCCACAAAAAGCAAACCTATAATAGTCATGAGTTCAGTCTACCATATATTTTAGATTCTTCTCTAAACAGAATGTAGACTTGTTACTCCATTCCATTGATGTTAAGGATTTCATTCAGCCAATGAGTTGTGTGTGGGAATGTATTGATATTATTTAGGCAGAAGCCTTAAGGGTCAATGCACAATGCAATACTTCTCCCTTTCCTTCTTCCGTATCAACCACTGATGTTCAGTGTACTGGGAGATTTAGTTTTGCCCAGATTGAGGGCAACATGAAGCAGAACTTCCCTGTCAACCTGCAATAAACATGTTATATAGATGAAAATTAAACCTCTATTCCTTGATGCCTTTGAAACTTTGACAGTGGTTTATCAGTGTCATCTAGTCAAAGATGACTGGGAACAAACACAGTCACTTGAAATTGGGGTTTGGAGTACTCTCGTTGTAATAAGGGAGACCACACGAAATGGACAACTGCAGAAATGACAGCACGGGGGTTTAGAAGAGACTTGCTAATAGCATTTGTACTAGTGTTATGTAATTTAGGTGAGGTTTCAAGTAAGCACACTGGTTTCACTTGTTTGGGTATCCTCAGTAAGTAGGGGACAGTTCTATGATTGAGTATATCAATATATTTTTATTTAGAAAGCGAAAAGAACAGAGGAGAGGAGGACTTACATAGCTGGTAAAGTGAAGGGGAGGTTTGAGTACAATCATGGCTTGCTCAGAGTGTGTGTGTGTGTGTGTGTGTGTGTGTGTGTGTGTGTGTGTGTGTGTGTGTGTGTGTGTGTGTGTGTGTGTGTGTGTGTGTGTGTGTGCGCGTGTGTGCGCGTGTGTGCGCGCGCATGCTCAGTGTTGGTTACAGAATGGTCTTGTTTTTGCCTTGCTTTATCATGGTTAGAATAACCTTGTCTAACATGGGTGTTCTGTAAAATTGTTCTGTAAAACTGCAAGAGAACACTACATTCTAGTTGTTAGAGGCAGGCCAGCTTTCTGCTAAGAGCAGGATATTTTTAACTTTTTTTTTTTTTCCCCAATTCCACTTTTTTTGTCTAAGGTCAAAGTTAGAAGGAAGGACATTAGTTCAAGATATCCACATCTTTACCACTGCTGCAATTTTATTGCTGAGATGCTTGCCCAGATAAAAAATCTGTTTTTATTCTGAATTGAGTCCCTTCTGCTTCTGTGTTGCAGAAGACGTTGTCTAATTAAGACTTGACAATGACTGTGCAGTTGTATTTAAGGCTCGAGGAAGGATGCCCAGGTTAACTGCAACACAGGCAGATACCAGAAGTAAAAGGGTTATGTCAATTCTTTAAAAAAAACAAAAAAACTCCCAAAGTAGGGGAATTTGATAATCAAAAAGGGCAATGAAAACAAGTCTGAAAAATCGAGCTGAGACTCTGAAGAGGTGCATTTCTTGAGCCCAGTCATGGACTATTCTATTTGACATATAGTATTTAAGTAGTTTTAGCAACAAAGGCATGCTCTAGCAGAACCTACCTCTCCTTGACTAAGCAAGCTAAGAGGCAATCCTGTGATTTTAAGGACTCCTGTGATTATGTTGGGTCTACTCAGATAATCCAGGAAAACCTCCCACTTGAGAATCCTCAATCATATCTACAAGGTCCCTCTTACAACATGAGACAAAATATTCATTGGTTCTAGGGATTAGGACCTGAACATCTTTGGGGGCCATTATTCAACATCCATGCCACATATAGAACACATTAGTTTCACCCAAAAGGCCCAAGGAATCTGAACATGTTACAGTATCAAGTCAAGTCTAAAATCTCATGCAAGTGTCAATAGCTCAGAAGTCCCAAATCTCATTATCTAAACCATCTAAATTAGGTAGATGAGTTCTGGGTACATTCTTCCTGGAGAAATTTTTCTCTCCATCTCTGGACCTGTGAGACTGGTAAATAACTGATTTGCTTCCCAAATAAAAGTGTGGGACAGGCACGTGGGTGTGGGTATGTGTTCAGTCACTTAGTTGGGTCCAATTCTTTTGGCCCCATGGACTGTAGCCCACCAGGCCCATCTGTCCATGGAACAGACAAGAATACTTGAGTGAGTTTCCACTTGCTACTCCAGGGGATCTTTCCAACCAGGATTTGAACCCATGTCTCTTGTGTCTCCTGCACTGGCAGGTAGAATCTTTACCATTAACACCACCTAGGAAGCCTCATGTGACAGGCACAGAACAACAGTTATGAATATTCTTATCTAAGAAGAGAAAATGAAAGAGACAATGGAATTATCCTTTTAAGCAATTTCAAAATCTAGCTGGGCTAACACTTACCAGGTTTCAAGGTTTGGGAATAACCCTCTGTGGCCACTCTCAAGAGTGCTCCTTCCTCTTTCAGGAAAGATATCAAATTTTTACAGACCAGCAACTTTATCTTAAATCTATATAATATACAAACACATATACATTATAAGATGCAAACAATTCAAAAGTGAATGACTAAACATCGAATATCCTTATGCCTATGCCACCCCAACACAAGCTGCTTCTACACTGGAGTTGTGAGTTCTATCTTATTTTTCCAGACGTATTTATACCACCTTACACAGATAGATAAACAGAGACAACTTGTCCTGATATTTTAAATATTATAGGAAAATGGTACTTACCAGTTTCTTGGCTAATGTCTTCTCTATGAGCTGCAGGAATACAAATTTCTATAGAATGTGCCAAGTAGATGAAGTAAGAATCATTTAGGCAATTCTAAAGAAAATATAAAATTGCCAACATCTGTTAGATCATAGAAAAAGTAAGGGAATTCCAAAAAAAAAAAATCTGCTTCACTGACTATGCTAAAACCTTTGACTGTGTGGATCACAACAAACTGTGGAAAATTCAGACAGATGAGAATACCAGACCACCTAACCTGCCTCCTGAGAAACCTTTATGCAGGTCAAGAAGCAAGAGTTACAACTGGACATGGGACAATGGACTGGTTCAAAATTGGGAATTGAGTACATCAAGGCTGTATGTTGTCACTCTGATTATTTAACTTAATGCAGAGTATATCATGGGAAATGCTGGGCTGGATGAAGCACAAGCTGGAATCAAGATTGCCAGAAGAAATATCAATAACCTCAGATATGCAGATGACACCACCCCTATGTCAGAAAGCAAAGAGGAACTAAAAAGCCTCTTGATGGAGGTGAAATAGGGGAGTAAAAAAGCTGGCTAAAACCTCAACATTCAAAAACCTAAGATCATGGCATCTGGTCCCATCACTTCGTGACAAATTAATGGGGAAAAAATGGAAACATTGACAGACTTTATTTTCTTGGGCTCCAAAATCACTGTGGATGGTGACTGCAGCCATGAAATTAAAAGACACTTGCTTCTTGGAATAAAAACCATGACCAACTTAGACAACATATTAAAAAGCAGAGACATTACTTTGCCGACAATGGTCCATTTAGTCAAAGCTATGGTTTTTCCAGTAATTATATATGGATATGAGAGTTGGACCATAAAGACAGCTGCGCACTAAAGCATTGATACTTTTGAACTGTGATGTTGGAGAAGACTTGAGAGTACCTTCGATAGCAAGGAGATCAAATCAGTCAACTCTAAAGGAAATCAACCCTGAATAGTCACTGGAAGGACTGAGGCTAAAGTTCCAATACTTAGCCACCTGATAGGAAGAACCAACTCATTGGAAAAGACCCTGATGCTGGGAAAGACTGAAGGCTGGATGAGAAGGGGATGACAGAGGATGAGACATTTGGATGGCATCACTGACTCAATGGACATGAGTTTGAGCAAACTCCAGGAGATAGTGAAGGACAGGGAAGCCTAGTTTGCTGCAATCCATGGGGTCACAAAGAGTCAGACATGACTAAGCAACTGAATAACAACAAAAAGAAAATATCATGATTTCTATTTTTATATAATGTTGTAGAACAGTTCACAGTATCCTAATTTTTTTCTTTTCTTGTAATAATCATTTTTAAGCCTTATTTTTGCTTATTTATCTCAAGGACAATTTCTAGTATCATTCAGAAGTAAAACATGCCATGGATATATCAACTCCCAGCCGCAAGTAAGACTGCAGTATTCATGATACACTCCAACTATTTCTTTAACAGCAGAGGCTCAATAATTTAAAATAGAATTGGCAGCTAACACAGAAGTGTGAAATCAGTGTTGGCACCAACAGAAGAGTTTTCATATCGGTTTTTAGTCACACTCTCAGTTTTTCCTCTCACTGCCCTGGTGTAAAATATTCTTCTCTTCTTTCCCTCTAACAGGTGTTACTAAGAGTCAATTTTCATGCTATGTGTTCTTTGTTGAATTTTTGAAAGATGTTTAACCTTAACAGGGTTTTTGAAGAAAGGCTTCTCTGTGGGAGCGAAATGTTATTTTACATCAGTCATGTAGGATTCTTACAGTTATTTTCCATTCTGTGCAATCTTTCAAGGTCTTAAGCATCATAACGTGGGAAGGGCTATGTATTCTAACAATGCTGGCTGTTCAAATTGCCATTTTCACTATATTTACATTTTTCAATTGTGTTGAATGTAATTTAATACAAGTTGTCATAAACAGAATGTACCGTGTTGAAACAAAAGTTCAATCACACAAACTAAAATATGCTTGCTATTCTTCATGTATTTATTATGTTGTGTGAGAATTACTGATCTCAGGGAATAGGGAGAATTTACTGAAAGGATCTATGTATCCAATTTAGTGAGAAGTACAGTAGATATTTTAGTAAATTTAAAAGAAACCATATAGTTCTGACCAAACTTATGAAAAGAAAGAAAGAACTCCAAAAGGGGAAGACAAACAGAAAGATGAATGGTTCTCTTGCCCTTTAAGGAAGAAGAATCAACAATAATACAAATTTAGCCAAATGGAATTAGATTCCCTAACATCCACACTAGGGCTTCCCTGGTAGCTCTGATGGTGAAGAATCTGCCTGAAATGCAGGAGACTCAGGTTCAATTCCTAAGTCAGGAAGATCTCTGAAGAAGGGAATGGCTAACCACTCCAGTATTCTTGCCTTGGAGAATTCCATGGACAGAGGAGCCTGGCAGGCTGCAGTCTATGAAGTCGCAAAGATATAAGAAAGATAAACTTCAAGTGGTCCATTTTCAAGACAAAGTAGCTAGCTCTGAGTGGAAACGTACTACCAGTTAAACTTGGGGACATGACAAAGTTGAGGCCTGGACTCTTTAGATAAAGTTAGGATTGAAGAAGGGAGGTTAGGCTGGATCTTAATCTAAAGAGACAGGACTCCACCCATTGCCTGTGCCCTGGCTCTAAACTTGCCTGCAGACTTGCAGACATGACACAGTTCAAGCACCTGGAGGGTCCCTAAGCAAAGAGGATGCCGGGGAAGGGATAAACTAGCAAGAAAGTCTTTGTTGAAAAATGCAGATGTAAACTGGGAATGGAGAAAGAAGGATACCCTATATGGAAATAATAAAACTTAGGCAACATCCAGGAAGATTGTATACCCCATAGTACTCAGCCAATGAGGAACTGGGGGGAAAGACCTGCGTGTTAGGGAATAAACTGCTTGTTGTAACTGCCCTGGGTGTGCCTGCCCACCAGACACCCAATCTTGCAAGACTGTCATTAAAAGTCCTGCTTTCGCCGTGCTTCGTGTCTCAAGAGTCCACCCCTTGGTTTTAGGCTGGTGAGTGTATTTCTCACAAAGAGACATGACTGAGCAACTAACACTTTCACTTTAATGTCTACACTGACAAACGTAAATGAATTAAATAATACTTAGACTGAGGAAGAATCAAACACAATCCAGGAAACAGCACACCCTGGAAAGTGGACAATTCAAGTGATAAATAAATGGCTGACATAAGCCTGTACATTTGAGAGAGTTCTGGCATTCCAAAGATCTGTACTTAGTAATAAAAATTAGGGAACATACACAGTGGAAGCAGTAAACACCACAATGAGAACAAGAGAAAAGATAATAGGCAAATGAAAAGAAAAAAACTGAAAAAATCCAGAATTCATTAAAAAAGGGAGCGAAAACTAACTGTATGAGGAAAACATCTCTTGAAAGGAGGACAGATACAAAAATTCCAAAAACATAAAAACCACAGCTACAGGATGATAAAATGTGTTCGAGTTGACAAAAGTCTCCAGTTTTCAGAACCAAATGATTCAACTTACCAGAAAAACTATGTTCTTGTTTTATCCCTAAACTTCAAATTTTATTAAGAATAAAGGCTTATAAGAATTCTGTTCAGGGGAATATTCCAAGAAGAATTCTGAGGCTGGACTCAGGAGCCATTAAGACTCTCAGTTCCAATTCTAGTTAAAAACATAACTTTTGCCTAATGATTTAACATTTGCAGACATCATTTTCATCTAGAATATGAATTACATTAGATGATCTATATGGTCATTTCCATCTCTAAAATTCTATGGCTCTTGTGCAAGATAGATATAATAGTGTAAAAATGTTTAATTTTAATGCAATTAAAATATAGAATAGGTAATATGTTTAATGAGCTTTATTTAGCTGTAAAAGAAGCTGTAAAATACTTTGTTAAACTCTTCTCCCTTTGGCCTTGGCAGATACTTAACATTTTGATTAAACAGTAAAAGAAGTCTATTGAAGAGCAAAGGAAACCTCAAGTTGCTTAAGGCCAGCAGCACTCTTTGGGCCCATGTTTCTCTACATTTCAATGTGATTTTTATTACATGAGGTTTAAAATATTTACATAAGGCTTCTGTTTAGGGGAACAATTATCCTATCTCCACTTTTATGATTTCTAACTGCCACATTAACTGCATCGGTATTGATTCAGATAATAAAATGCAATCAGTAGTCAATGAATTGGATAATTTTCTTATGAACGTGAGGGCCTGGTATATTTGCTTTTATATCCACGTTTTTATATCAGCTCCCAGGACACCTTTCTTTCACAAACCATTAATTTTTTCAGTGTGTGAAAACTTTTGGATTATTTAGCTTATCATAATAAAACAGTCCATTCAGCATAATCTCCAGAAAAGGCAGGCCACATTGAAAAAGATTTTTATTTCTCTTTTTATAGCAACAAAATGCTGTCCGTTTGTTCTACAAACGCCTGAGAAACATTTTTAGGAAAGATATTTAGGCATCATGACTTGTACATGTTTTTTCTCAATACCAAGCCAATAGATTTATGTAGTAAAATTCTTCTCACCACCAAAAAAAAAAAAATTAAAGACCTCCACATAAAAAGCTGTGTTAGGAAAACAATAAACATCATGGTATAAGAGCTTTTAAAACTTGTAGCAGACATCCATCATGAATTTGTACTTTTAAACATGAACTATCCACTGTTTCCATTCAACCACTTTTACAGCAGCTATGAACCTAACTTGGTGAGCTGGAAGACAGAACTCTGGTAAGACTCACTCTTAACCTTCCCTGTCATTTCTTGAGGCATATTTTAAGAGTCCAGAGTCACATGAGGCAGTAACATCATATGCATATACTCATCTTTCCACCACCTTCACTTGAAAAGTTCCATGGTCACAAAATTCAAAACTGAACACAAAAACCCACAAACTGGCTAAAAAACAAAAACAAAACAAAACAAACAAAAAAAAAACTGAACTAAACTCAGATCTGTTCTTCATGTGTTCAGAAGGCATTCAGTTTCTTTGAGTTCAGGTATCCATGAGAAAGACCTGAGCAAGGCTTAACAATTTTGCCTCACTCTGGCTTCTTATGTAATCTGGTACATTTGCAAGAAGAAACCTGGTAGACTTGGCTCAGCTGCTTCTGTTTCTCATTTATTTGGTCCACTGCAGAGAGGATGCATGAAAATCTGCTTCCCCACAATGCATCTTTGAGGGTGGAGTCCCAGTAAAAATTCCACCTATGACTATGGAGGTAAAGCCATTCACTATAGGGATAAAGAGCAGAAATTCACTGTGCCCACAGGTGTAACTGGTTGATAATCTTCAACCAAGATCTATCTATTATAATTACTATTATATATTGAACTTTAATCACTCCTATACATCTTTCTGTCTTGGAAAAATAAGAAGGTGTTCTAATAAAAGGGATTCCCTGGTGGCTCAGATGGTAAAGAGTCTGCCTGCAATGCAGGAGACCCAAGTACGATCCCTGGGTCAGGAAGATCCTCTGGAGAAGGAAATGGCAGCCCACTCCAGTATTCTTGCCTGGAAGATCCCATGGACAGAGGAGCCTGGTGGGTTACAGTCCATAGGGTCACAAAGAGTCAGATATGACTGAGCGACTTCACTTTCACTTTCTAATAAAAAATCCATCTTTTTTATTAGAGTCATCCTAGTGGGTGTGAGGTGCTATCTTACCATAGTTTTTATTTGTATTTCTCTACTGATTAATGATGTTGAATTTTTTTTTAAGTGATTACTGGCCACTAATGTATTTTCTTTGGAGAAACAGCTATTCAAATCCTTTGTCCCCTTCTAGGTTGGGTTTTTTAAAATTGTTGAGTGTCATAAGTTTTATATATTTTAGATAGTACACCCTTATCAGACACAGAAAATGCCACTATTTTTTCCCATTCTGTGTCTTTTCTCTTTCTTGAGAGTAACCTCTGAAGTAATTGATCTCATTTTTGATAAAGTGCAATTAATTGTTTTGTTGCTTATGATTTTCATGCCCTGAACCTTTGTTTAATTCAAGGTCATGAAGATGTACATTTAAGTTCTAAGAATTTTATATTTTGATCTTTTATATTTAGTCTTTGGTCCATTTTATGTTAGTTCTTCTATATGGTATAAGGAAGAAATTCTATGCATACATTTTTAATCCTTTTCAACCTGAGAAAGGGCTGGTATTCACTGGTCCTTTGAAAATTCAACTATTATAATACAAATGCTAAGGACTCCAACTCCTTTTAGTCTAGTAAATTCATTTTTCAACTCTCCTCTGAGCTCCAGATGTTTTCACGTAACTTCTCACTGACAACTTTAATTGGTAACTGAATGCTTTATATACCTTTCAGTAAATGGTAAGACCACGTCCCAGGAATACTGACAAACATAATGTGAATGAAACAACCTTCATAACAATCACCGTGCTCCATCACACCACCTACCTACTCACACCTGGAAAGCAGATCCAGCCTTTGAACTGTCTTTACTTCCAATCTTACCTTCTTATAGCCCATCCTCTCCAAAGAACCTGATCGACACTTTCAAACACACAACAAATCAAGTAACTTTACTCCTGGAAATACTTCAATGGCTTCCCTGGAGAGTGATTTTGTCTCTGATGGGAGAAGTGACAACGCCTGGAAATAATTTTGCTGTCACCATGATGTGGAGGTACTTCCAGCAGCTAGTGCATAGAGGCTAAGCATGCTAGTAAACACCCCACGACATAGGACAGCCCAGCAAAGAATGATCTGACTCCAAATTTCAGTAATATCAAAGGTTGAGACCCCCTGCATATCACTTGGAAGACAATTCAGAATTCTTACTATGGACTAGTGGGCTCTTCATCACCCCTGCCTACCTCTCAGGTCTCACCTCCTATTTAGCACACCTCTCAGTATTCTCAAGCCAGACATTCTATTTCTTTAAGATACAAAACTATTTTCTGCATCAAAATCTTTAAATCTTTTATCTGCTTTGCCTGGAGTACTCTCCACCCAGATTTCTGCCTGGTTGACTGCTTTTCATTACGAGGCCTTTGTTTCAGCATTACCTTGTTAGAGATTCAAGCCCTCCCAACCACAGCTGAAGACAGTATTTTACTAATGGAAGAGGGTATTATGAGGGAATCGTAAGAAAAACTGATGATAAAGAAAATGAAAGGATTATAGATCATATTTTATAACAGCAGATCCCAAACAGCTGAAATATGTAGTGCATGTAGTCTTGTTGAAGGCTGAGCAGTCTGGGATTGGCAATGCCATACGTAAATGTTCACTCTTGGTTGGGAATTGATGGGTAAACATGACAGGATGTCAGCAGGGGAGAAGACTGAGATTTCCATCAGGATTTAAGCCAGACTGGAGGAGTGGTGAGGGAGGTGGAGAAGGTACCTATAGAGCATGAAAGTTATGAAGAGGAAGTCTCTGAGATGCATAATGAAAGTAAAACATACAGTAGAAAAACATTCCATGTTAAAAAAAAAAAAAAAAGAAAAACATTCCATAAAAGTAAAGGGACATGGCATATGGACAATGAGGTACTTCAGAGGCCCAGATTTTAAGGCAGTAATTCTCATTCATGATTATGTACAAATTACAGCTACTCCAGTGAGGATAAACACATAATTAGATAAAAATTCATGCAGCTAAAGAGATTAAAAAAAAAACTCTCTTGGAGTGATAGAAGAGTCACCACATAAATATTTAATTCCCCAGTGATGAAGACAGGAGATGGCATGAGAAGGCTTCGGATTTTGAGCTGAAGTTAATCAAGAAGGTGTTAAACAGGACTGAGAGTTCTTATAAGTGAATTCATATCAGTTAACAGTCATTGCCTGGACACTTGCAGTATTCAGACTGAATCTAACGCTGGGTCAGGTTCAACAGCAAAGAGTGAGCGATGAGAATGGAAGGAAGAGAAAGTGGTGGGCCTCTCTTCTGGGTAAAGATAAAGAATATCTCAGCAGTTGAAAGGTTACAAAAAGTATAACAGAAGGTTACAAAGCACCTAGACTACAAGCAAGGGAGAGATGATAAGCAATATTACAGAGAAGAAAGTGCAGTGAAGAACAAACAGAATGTTAACTCTCTTTTCCAGATGTAACAGTGATGATAAGAAGGAGCAGCAGTGGGAGACTATATGAAATAATTAATGGTGAATTAATCAGATTGAGGATGACTTAACTGACATGTATTCAGTTAAGTAGGGGAGGTGAAATTTTTCAAGGAAATAAGTTAAAGAAAAGAGAGACTTTGAAGAATCTAGAATTCAGAGACCTCTCTGAGAATGAATTTTAATGTGAGGAATTAGGGCTCTTCCCCATCTCAGTACCATGTGGTTGTGTCTGGTGATACTGGGGGAGATTATTCCCCTTCCACATCCTCCTCAAAGGGCAAAATAGAAGATAGTTTTTTGTTTCATTGCAATGAACCATCTCCCCTCTGACAGCCTACCCTCTAAGTGAAAGCTGGATATGCCACATAAGTTATCATTAAGTCCAAACACTTTCCTTATTCTGTTTTTAAGTTGTTTTGTGTTTATTTCCATTACATAAACAACATCAATGGAAAGAGAGAGGATTTGACTATCAGTTAAAATGTCAGCTGAACTTAAAAATCAGTGGGTGGAAAAGCTCAAGAGTCACTTATAATTTTAAACTGAGCGGATAAAGCCAATTGAGTAAATGAAGTGTTGCTTTTAAACACTGCACTTATTTTGTTACCTAGGCTAAGGGAAATGTTATTATGGATTGTCCTTCCAGGACTGAAATCACAATTGCTCATAATTTCAGCGTGTCTTCCTAACACACATGACCCACTTTAAAGGGAAGCTAGGCTGGATGCACTTACAGTATCTCACATCAATAGTAAAAGGTCATAAAGGACCTTTGTGTTTTTATTCACAGATATGTGACCATTTTCACATCATATGAAAGATTAATATTCTATCAGTACCTCGAGGACCATAATAGCAATGTCTTTGGCGAAATTAACTTGTGACATGAGTGGTATTGTTTTTCCAGACATAAGTAGCTTTCATATAATGAAGTCACTTTTGATAGCACAGGCTTTCCTTTGGCATTAGTTGTTTGCCAAGGTTTCCCTCAAGCGGAGTCCGATTCACGTATTTTTCTATCATACAAATGATTACTTCTGAACCCTTGGGAGTGCTGTCAGTGGCACTTTCTCCCGTCCCCACACTTCATGGAGTCTTATGGAAGACTCATGCTTATTCAACCATAGAAAATATATATTTGGCCATAATACAAGTTATATTTTCAATACCCAAGAGGCAAAAGAGGCATGTGTATCACTAATAATCTTTCTTCTGCATAATGCCCAAACACAGTATTATTAAGATATATGGCTATAACTTTCCAAGAAATAAAGCATTAAGATAATGTGAAGAGATAAAAACACTATAAAAACATTACCACAGGACAGAATGAAATATGACTTATGCTAGTAAGTTTCTACATGACATTGCTTATCATTTTATTATTGAGCATCTCTTTAGAATTGGATAGCATGCTAAGAGCCATGTGTCTCAATGGAACATTATACAAACATATATATATATATATATATATATATATATACACACACACACACTTTATCTGGGAACTTATATGCAAAATAATATGAAAAGGCTATTTTTAAAATCCAAAGTATATTGGATTTACTCAACATATACAATAAAAATTCTACTGAAGATTCACTTGAAACTCTGACTTCATCAAAATGAAAAAGCTAAAGACTTTAGCATAAAAGATCAGAATCTCAATTATTATGTTTCAGTTAAAGATATCAAACATTAGGGAACTGTGAATTCACTCCGAGTACTTAGTCTAAAGAATGTAATAGGCACTTTCTTGTATGTAAATATATAAATGTGTATCTTAGCGGTATAGCTAAAGGTAAGTATCAGATAGAAATAGACTATAATAGACTTCTGAATTGTATTTTAAAGATCCATTTCCAAAGTTAATTAAGCACTATTTTCTGCTTATGACCCTACTTAGTGTAGTCTAATAATGATGTGATTGTGATAAGCACTGACAATTCAAAGGCTTACAATAACAGGCATGCATTTGTCACTCACAGTATGTGGCCATGCAAGTCAGCTGTGACTCTGCTCCCAGTCATAGTCATTCTGGGGCTCAGGCTGAAGGAGGGCCCCAATGTAGGACAACGTAGAGCTATGGAAGAGAGAAATAAGGGTTGGTAAGGAAACTTCTAGCAAAAAAAATCAGACATCTATGTGGTGGTGAAATACTCATCTCGTGGGAAGGAAGACTCTGTAAGGAGGAAAATAAATCTATGAAGAGTAAATCAAGCTACCGCAATACAGAAGTATAATTTTTACTTGGCACCCTAATTCAAGTGAGAATGCAGGAGTTTTAAACAGAGAAGCTAAAATGGACAGATTTTGGCTGCTTCATTATTCTTAACCTTCTCTGGCCCATCTTCCAGGTTTTTAAGTTGTCATTATTTACTGCCTCTGCTTTCAATTAAATCCTTCATCTCTGTGTTTATGCTTTTCCTGATAAACTGCCTGCTTTCTTATGTCTTCAGGGTAGGGGTTTGATTTCACTCTTCTTAACCTGACAAACCTAACCAAAATTTCTCAGGAAAAAAGACCAGAGATGACCTTCTTGGTAAATAGGATGTTTTTATATACTCTGAACTTTGCACTTTTTAAAAGATCCACTTATGGAATTACTATGGAATATTTTTTTCTGAAGCAAACATCCCATAACCTAGAGTTATGAACATCTCTATTTCTATGTCACTTGTAAGTTTACACAGACAAGCCATGGAGCTGACCTATTTTGTTGATCCCAATGAATAAATGTGCATAAGCAAAATTACAGCTCTATACCAAATTGGCTGAAAGCATTCCTTTATTTAAGAAAATATTACTAATAAACATGGAAAAAAACATGGCAAGTGTTGAATCCTGGCAGATATTTTACAATAGGGCAAATTACGGAATGTTAAAAACAAGGAGTTAAGATTAAGTGGCTTTTAGTTGTACATAACTAAACAGTATTTAGACCCATTTTTTAAACGAGAATACATAAAATGATTTAAGCAAAGGAGAGTGACTTTGCCCTTTTCCTACACAGAGTTTTCATCTGCCTGGTAGAGTGTGTGTTAGCAGTGTCTGGTGACCAGCAAGGACTCTTACGGAGCATGGATCGCTGTAACTCTTTCTGTACCTACTCCGTTCTGAGAAATCAGAAAGCCCAATTTTTTCTGTCCTTTAACAACATAGAGAAACTACTACCTAACAAAATTATCTTCAGTGAGACAGAAGAGGGGGGTTGCCTTTCAGACCTCAGGTTGGGGAACTGAGATGGGTGGATATAAGACACTGCTGAAGCCTTTATTATAGGTGTCAGGGTAATTGCCTCCTCTCCAAATTATCTGTAAGTATAAGGCACATCTCCCAATGGGGGAATAAATGAATGGTCTCTCCAGTTCTGTTACACTCGTCTTTTTTCCTATTTGCATAACCAGAATGCATTGGTTCGCTAACTGGTCCACACACACGGAGATCAAAGAGAGACCCAAGAAAGAGGCAAACCCCTCCAGATGGGCAGGTGGAAGGAATAATAAACCACCAAGTTTACCCACAAGGCCTGCCTTGAGATTACAAGACGAGATCTCCACACACACCCCCCACTCCAGGTCTTGAAGTTTATACTTTGATTGGTCCAGTCATGTACAGTCCAGATGGTCTCAACGACACTCTCTCAAGGCTGTACCCTCGAGAACAGCTCCTGCTGTGGAACTAGAGGACAGAGTGTACATTCCAAGTGTGGGAGCAGGTAAGGAGCCCCCCATTGCCTGAGTCCAGCTCAAGGATCAACTGGCCACCACACACTCAGGATAATCTCCTCCAAAACTACATCACTGACTTAAAAGAGCCTCTGCTTTCGTCATTAACCTGAGTTATAATGTCAAGTCTCCCATTAGCTTGAGGCCAAGGCCATATCCACTCTTTTTTCTTACATTTTCGTCTCCACTCAATAATGTAATTTAAAATTTATTTCGAGTCCACAGGCACTTGTCTGTACACAAGGGATAAAACGTGAAAGTCTGCAACATCCCTGATCTTCATCCTCTGGGAGGAGTTGAGTGTGGAAAGAGGGTCAAGAATGGTAGCAAGAGTATTTCTGCTATCGTCTCATTCAAATTTCTGAAAGTTTGCTCTGACTAGGGTGAAAATGGGCATGAACATGGGAAATACTTTACCAAAGAACAGAAGACTGAATGGTCTTAACAGATTTACTTCTATCACAAAACTATTTTTATCCCTCCTATTGTTTTGAATCCAGCAGCATTCTCCTAGATTGTTGGTACAAATTCCTAAGCTAATTTACTCATTAGTCTCATGAATATGCTCTGCCCCATTGCTTCAAACTCCACACCCAGTCTCATCTCCACTGGTTACCTCTTTCTCTGGAAATCAATTCTCATCCCTGATTTCCTCATTTCAAATATGGATAGAAGTGTCCATATCTACATTTCCCCATTTATTGTGATACGACCTCATATTTTTATATAATTCCTGGAGGTGCCTTACCTACCAACGTATTTTCTGTCTCCCCTATAGTAACTGAGTATTTCTGATACTTTCTGTGTCTGTATGATAATGCCTACAGAAACTCAAATATCAATTTAGTTATCACTGTGCAAGTCAACTCAGGAAAACACCCTCTGAGCAAAGTCACCACCAGAAGGTCTCCCATGAAACCCTGAGATACTAGGAGACTCAATTACATGTAGCATCTTCTGACCACTGGGTGAATGAAGGTGGTCTAACTTGATTAGAACATGTGGGAATGAGCAAAGCAAATTAATACATTGGACACATATTAATTGAACAACACGTGTATAAAATCAACAGAAAGTGAAATGGCAATAGTTTTTAGACAAGTGTCAGTCATAAATCCCGTGTTATCAAAACCAAGATGACCAAGGTAAATTACTTATGTGCATTTTAGCCAATACCTCTGCTGTTTTACTTAACAATTGTTGAGGAATAATACCAGTGAATTATAGCTATTACTGCTTCTATTAATGATGATGATATCAAATGTTAATAGGGTGCTTTACTCTCTTTTCAGGTCCTGTTCTGAGTTCTTTATATACATTATGACATCCGATCCTCTTAACAACCTTATTTTCACTTTACAGAGAGGAAATTTAGAATAACAAGGCCGAAAACTTGCCTACGACCACAAATCCAGCCATGAGGCTGAAATGGAAACTTAGAGCCAGGTTCTAGAACCCATACTTTGAGCCACCATGTCACACCACCTCTCTCACTAGTCTGCCTCCTAACTGTGGAAACGAGTGTCTGTTGTGCTCAATTGTCACTGTAGAAGTCAGCAAGGGCTATCCTGAAAAGCATATACCTTCACTGTAAAAGTCTTTTCACTTAGTTGCATGCTTGTTGAGAGGTCACTGTGAAACACTAAATAACGATGGTGATAAGTTCCCACAGGCATCAGGTAAATTTAACCATCCCCAGAAAAGAGGGAGAGCAAGTGTTACACAAGCAAAAGTTATTCACCTCACCTGAATATACTTTCATATAGTTCACTGGAAATAAAACAAATACCACTGCTTAGTGGATACTAGCTATAATTTGAAACTTCTTAGTAATGCACACAAAATTAACACATTTGGCAGAAAAAGTGACCAGGCTGGCACTGAGACATTTGCAGACTTGCTTATGAGGTCTTCTGAGAAAGTAACAAGTAAAAGTGTACTTAAATCAATAGAAGTCAACACAAAGGAATGATTGTAGGCCTCAGAATTACAAAAGAACTGAACATAATTGAATTTTGGCTATTGCTTTTTTTTTTTTAATGAAAATGACTGTTTATTAAGAGAAGTATTCAGTTATTAACAATAAAATTACAGTTATCAATATAACATGGAATTTATTAGAAGTTTATTGAACCCACAAATCAATAGAAGAGGTGATTCCATTCTATCTCAAATACCAAGAGAAAAACAGTTTTCTTTTTTATTCTTTAGTAAAGTGGGAGGGTTTTTTAATTTTTTGTTATTAACACAAAGGAAAAAAAATTCCCCATATTTGTTTTTATTATTTGAAGTTTAGGGTCTTGCTATATAATTTTAGACCTTTCTTGGACTTCAGAATTCTTAAAATAATGTTTTTTCAAAACCTGGTCCGGTATGCCAAATCATTTATTTCTGTTTTGTTTTTTTCTCTTGGGATACTCATCTGCTTCTCAAATCTCTCCCTCTCTTCCTTCTGTCTCTCCAATCCTCTCCTTCTTCCTGTCTCTTCCTCTCCTCTCTCTTTCCCTTGATTCTGCTCTTTCTCTTTTGGATCTTTCCTCAAAACTTTGGATTTCAAAGGACACCTCTCTCTTGATTATCCTTCTCCAACTTTCCTTTTCATTTTAAATAGTTTACAGAGTAAAGGGCATTCCCTCACCATCACACAGCACCCTGCAAATGATTAAGTTTCCCTCCTGGAACATTCCAGTTTTATTAGTGCTCTGTGCATCCTTCCAGAGTTTAACAGTTTTTTACCCTTTTAAATTTTCAAAAACATATATCTCTATATTTTTCATAAATCATAGCCCTGTTGTGGTGAAGGGGCTTGCAAGATTCAATGAAGCAATGAGCCATGCCTTGCAAGGCCACCCGAGATGGTCGGGTCATATTGAAAAATTCTGACAATATGCGGTTCACTGGAGATAGGAATGGCAAACCACTCCAGTACTTTTGCTATGAGAACCCCATGAACAGTATGAAAAGGCAAAAAGACATGACACTGGAAGATGGGCCCCCCACGTTGGAAGGTCTCCAATATGCTACTGGAGAAGACCAGAAGGCAATTACAAATAGCTCCAGAAAGAATGAAGTGGCTGGGCCAAAGTGGAAACAATGCTCAGTTGCACATGTGTCTGGTGGTTGAAAGTAAAATCTGACACTATAAAGAACAGTACTGCGTAGGAATCTGGAATGTTAAGACCACGAATCAAGGGAAATTGGAAATGGTCAAACAGGAGATGGCAAGAGTGAACATCGACATCTTAGGAATCAGTGAAATAAAATGGACAGGAATGGGCAAATTTAATTCAGATGATCATTATATCTACTACTGTGGACAAGAACACCTTCGAAGAAATAGAGTAGCCCTCGACATCGACAAAAGAGTCAGAAATGCAGTACATGGGTACAATCTCAAAAATGACAGAATGGTCTTGGTTCATTTCCATTCAACATCACAGTAATCCAAGTCTGTGCCACAATCCCTAATGCTAAAGAAGCTGAAATTGGCAAGTTCTATACTGACTTACAAAACCTTCGAGAACTAACACCAAATTAAAATGTCCTTTTCATCACAAAGGATTGGAATTTGAAAGTAGGAAGTCAAGAGATACCTGGAGTTAACAGGCAGGTTTGGCCTTGAAGTACAAAAATGAAGCAGGGTAAAGGCTAATAGAATTTTGTCTAGAGCACACAATGCTTATATCAAACACTTTTCCCCAACAACATAAGTGATGACTATACACATGGGCATCACCAAATAGTCAATACCAAAATCAAATTAATTATATTCTTTGCAGCTGAAGATGGAGAATCTCTATACAGTCTGGAAAAACAGGACCTTAAGCTGACAGTGGCTTTGATCATGAGCTCCTTATAGAAAAATTCAGGTTTAAATTGAAGAAAGTAGGGAAAACTACTAGGCCATTCAGTTATGACCTAAATCAAATCCCTGAATAGATTCAAGGGATTAGACCTGGTAGAAAGAGTGCTTAAAGAACTATGGATAAAGATGCATAACACTTCACAGGAGGCGGTGATCAAAACCATTTCAATAAAAAAGAAATGTAAGCAAGCAAAGTGGTTGTCTGATGAGGCTTTACAAATAGCTGAGGAAAGAAAAGAAGTGAAAGGCAAAGGAGAAAGAGAAAAATATATCCAACTGAATGCAGAGTTCCACAGAATGGCAAGGAGAGAAAAGAACGCCTTCTGAAATGAAAAAGGCAAAGAAATAGAGGAAAACTATAGAATGGGAACAACTAGACATCTTTTCAGGAAAATTGGAGACTCAAGGGAAAATTTCATACAAGGATGGGCATGCAAAATGACAGAAACAGTAAGGACCTAACAGAAGCAGAAGGGATTAAGAAGTGGCAAGAATACACTGAAGAACTGTACCCAAAAAAAAAGGTCTTAATGACCTGAATAACCATGATAGTATGGTCACTCACCTAGAACCAGACATCCTGGCGTATGAAATCAAGTGGGTCTTAGAAGTATTATTCAACCAAAGCTTGTGGTGGGGATAGGATTCCAGCTGAGCTATTTAAAATCCTAAATGATGATAATGTTAATGTGCTGCATGCACTCAGTATGTTAGCAAATTTGGGAAACTCGGCAGGACTGGAAAAGGTCAGTTTTCATTCCAATTCCAAAGGACAAGGCCAAAGAATGTTCCAACTACCATACAACTGCACTCATCTCACATGCGAGGTTATGCTCAGTATCCTTCAGGCCACGCTTCAGCAGCACATGAACCGAGAACTACCAGATGTATAAGCGTGGTTTAGAAAGGCAGGGGAACCACAGATCCAACTGCCAACATTTGCTGGATCATGGAGAAAGCAACAGAACTCCAGAAAAACACCTCCTTCTGTTCTATTGACTACACTAAAGCCTTTGTTTGGAAATGCAACAAACTGGAAAACTCTCAAAAAAGATGGGACTACTGGACTATGTTACCTGTCTACTGAGAAACCTGTATGCAGGTCAAGAAGCAACAGTTAGTATCAGGCATGGAGCAATGAACTAGTTCAAAATTAGGAAAGGAGTACCACAAGGCTGTATACTGTCACCTTGCTTATTTAACAAACATATCACATGTGACATGCTGGGTTGGGTGAATCACAAGCCAGAATCAAGACTGGGCGGGAGAAATATTAACAACCTCAGAAATGCAGATGACACCATTTTAATCACAGAAAGTGAAGAGGAACTAAAGAGCCTCTTGCTGAGGGTGAAAGAAGAAGAGCAAAAAAGCTGGCTTAAAACCCAACAACAAAAAGGCAAACAGAAGGAGGAAAAGTAGAAACGGTAACAGATTTTCTTTTCTTGGGCTCCAAAATCACTGCAGACGGTGACTGCAGCCATGAAATTAAAAGACACTTGCTCCTTGGAAAGAAAGTTATGACCAACCTAGACAGTGCAATAAAAGGCAGAGACATCACTTTGCTGACAAAGGTCCATATAGTCAAAGCTATGGTTTTTCCAGTAGTCATATATGGATATGACAGTTGGATGATAAAAAAGGCTGAGTGCCGAAAAACTGAAGCTTTCGAATTGTGGTGCTGAAGAAGACTCTTGAGAGTCCCCCGAACAGCAAAGAGATCAAGCCAGTCAATCCCACAGGAATTCAACCCTGAAAATTAACTGGAAGGATTATCAATAAAGCTGAAGTTCCACTACTTTGGCCATCTAATGCAAGGAGCCAATTCATTGGAAAAGACCCTGATTGTGGGAAAGATTGAAGGCAAAAGAAGGGGGTGACAGAGGATGAGATGCTTAGATAGCATCACCAATTCAATGGATATGAGTTTGAGCACTCTGGGAGATAGGGGAAGACAGAGGAGCTTCCTGTCTTACAGTCCATGAGGTTGCAAAGACTTGCAAGGACTCAGGAATGCAAGGACTTAGTGATTAGACCTGGGTTGGATCCCTGGGTGGGGAAGATCCCCTAGATAGAGAATGGCAGCCCACTCCAGTATTCTTGCCTAGAGAATTTCACGGACAGAGGAGTTTTGGGGCCTAGGGGGATACAATCCATAGGTTTCGAAGAGCTGGACACAACTGAGCAACTAACACACACATACAGTGATTTAACAACAAATACTTTTCCAAAAATATAAATAAATAAACTGAAATATCCTGGACCTTGTTCTTTGCACCTCTGAAACACTAACTTCTCTCACTTTCCAAGTCTTCTGGAGGGAACTTTGCAAGGTTAATTTGCTTGAATCATGTCTTCCCCTGCATCCCAGGGTAGGTTCCCAATTTATCCTGACAAGTAAATTAATACTTATCCTACTTTTCACCTTTAAGGTTTTCTACTGTCATATTTTTCTCCATAACTTTGTATGCAGCATGTGTGTGCTCATTAGCTGAGTCTTGTCTGACTCTTTGCTACCCTATCGAGTGTATCCTGCCAGTCTCCTCTGTCCATGGAATTTTCCAGGCAAGAATACTGGAGCAGGTTGCCATATCCTACTCCAAAGGATCTTCCAGACCCAGGGATCAAACTTGCATCTCCTGCATTGGCAGGTGTATTCTTTACTACTGAGCCACCTGGGAAGCCACTCATCTATGTAGATTGATATATAGTTGAGTTTCATTTTCTGCCACTTCAATGCAGACCCAGAAGGAAAAGCAGCTAAATCAGTATACTTTATTTGCCACATTCCTTCCCTTGCCCTTCCTAGCTGAATTCCTCACTACAGGGGCAATTCAACTGGAAGCCCTAAATTCACTTTGATCCTTTCGGAGTTAACTTTCTAGCTCCTCAAAATTCCTTTCATTGCATTCTTTAGAGGAATAATTGTTTTCAAAAACCTTAAACTCAATTTTCATGTACATAAAATAATTCTGGATTTTTTATATAATAAGATCAAGAGCAGATAGCACAGTTATCATTACGAGGCACTGTAATATTTTTAAGATACAAAAATTTGATTTTGTTTTCCAAATTTTGCATTACCAAAAACAACAGAATTTTCAAGAGAAAATATCATTAGAGTAGTTGATGTCTAACTGTACTGACCACAGGGCAGTGAGGTCGTGTTCTGAATAGTAATTTAGCAATCCTAGGTTGGGCAGACACGGGGCTGAGTAGCAAACCATGTGACCTACTTTAGTTTCTGGCCAACTGTGTCAGTGACTAATTGCAATGAGGTGCTTTTAACCCTTCTAGAATGCATCTTCCCCGTCAGTAATCTGATGCGATGGTCTGGGAGCTCTAACATGCTATACTTGGCCCACTATTCAAACAGCTTCTCTCAGGACTCACTGTGACACTGTAATACCATGTTGCTCCTCCTTAATTTAGCCAGTTAAACTGAAGGTGCATTTTCTATAAAACTTTGAAGGTAAATAATTTTATAAGGATCTATTTAAAAAGTTTTATAAGATACTTGAGACAAAAATGTATCTCGAACACAGATATATTAATAGCAGTTTGGGGGAAAAAACAGGAAAACGATAGATAAAGGAGATAGTTCATAAGTAGTCTCAACAGAAAAAAAAATATATTACAATTGAAACATTCAAGAACTTTTTGTAATAGGCAGTTTTTCTGATTTTTATTCATCTTGGCTGGAATAAAACAGAACTTTTCCTTCAATTCCAAGGTCTCTGAGCCATTCTTCTGGTCCCTTCTATGTTTGTTTATACATGTAAAACAACTGATGAGCACTAACCTGCCTGTTAGGAAGGCATGGCAACCCACTCCAGTAATCATGCCTGGAAACCCCACGGACAGAGGAGCCTGGTGGGCTACAGTCCATGGGGTCACAAAGAGTCGGACAGCGAAGCAACTGAGCAAGCAAGCAAGCAACCTGACCTTAACTTATTCATATTTAATGTTTTAATTTATTTCTCTGTCTTCTCTGAATTTCTTCCCATTTGTCCTTTTCTCTTAGGGCAAATGATTTCCAGGAAATGACTGCACATGATGTTTCAGACACTGCTGGACCTCAGCTGTATATACCAGTACTGCTTCCTAACTGCTTCAAACTGACTCCGACCCAGTGTATTTGCAAAACTGTGCCTGGGGTGTTACTTTCCGCGATCCTCGGGTTCCCACAGTAAACAAATAGGCAAAGAAGTCTGTTGTAATGGTGGAAAGATGTTATTCCCAAATAGCATAGTAGCATAACTCTAGGAAGCTTTTCTTTCAAATTGTAACTTACTAGACAATTAATTTAATTAATATGTAAAGAATTAGGTTTAGTAAGTCCTCATCTAAAGGAAGAGAGTAATATGAACATGACTGCAACAACTAGACCCAATGCAATTGAGCCAATAAGCAAAGGTGCTCCTTGGGAAAAGCCAGGCCCTGCAGGCAACTTTCCTGTTGGGTAAACAAACTGGGAACAACTGAGGGATCTTCACACACCTGAGGAGTCCGCACATCAGTAAACTGTCTGAGACCAGTTCACTGTGCAGGAAAGTGGTCACCTTACGGTCATTAGGGAGGGTCTTGAGTCCTTGTTCTGCACAGCACTGAAATTTTATTTTTATTTGGCACTTACTTATTGATTCACAATGGCCTGAATCATATACCTACTTTCCTGTTAGGTGTAATCTTAGGAAAACAATGTTATACCTGCCTCACTGTTGTATTCCCAGCACCCAGAACACAGAGGATGTTCAAAAAACGCTTATCAAATTTTTATCAGAATAAACTTAGCAAGGAGGAGTAAGTTAATGTAATATTCACATCAATCTTAGACCACCAAAACTGTCAGTATATTGTCTTAAAAGAACAGGAACTGTGGTCAACTCATCTATAAAAGCTCAACATATGCTTACATAGTGGCTTCTAATTATAAGATGCTTAACCAGCACTGGTTTTAACTAGTTAATGAGTTCATTAAATATATAGCTGTCTTTGGTGAGGGCCATTATTACTTCAGTTTACAAGTGTGTTAATATTTATTTTAATATAAAAATAATTAGGGATGGTGATATATGATAAAAATGTTTTTTTAATTTCTGAACATATACTGGCAGTTGAAATGGAGAGGAGTTTACATAAATGAAAAAGCCTAAGGGTAAGATTTGACCTTGGGAAACAGAAAGATAAAAGTATCAACCAGTACAAATTTTCATTATTTTGTAATGACTAAAATGACAAATGACTAAAAAATATAGGTCACACTAAGAGAGTCAGGTAAGTTGGATAAAACAGTTGCTTTTCAAATTCTGAAATTCCCATAAGTCACATCTTAGATTAAGTATCACCACAAACTGTGTGGCTTCTATGATGACTCATTCTATTTCTTTTTAGAAATTAGCATTTCAGTACTCAAGGTGAGGAACTGGACACATTCATTAAGAAAAACTATTCTTACTTAAGTGCATATAACCTTCTAGGTGTACACAATAATTTTACATTTGTCATCCTGTTTTTTCTAAGCACCCATAATATTTTCTCAAAAATTATAAGTAACTTTCTAAATCTATTATAATTTTGGCTTTTTCAATGCAGAAATATCTTTGATTACACAATCCCTGACAATTCATCACGATGCCGATTTTTGGCTATTTTTCTTTTAAAAGCATTTGACAGCAAGTCTATCAACTTAGGATTTTACATATTACAAAAGAGTAATATTTTTTAAATGTATACATTTCCACTCTTACTGAACCAAAAATGACATACCAACTTTCAAAGTAAGACAGTTTGTATATTTAGGTCCAGTTGGAATTATTTTTGACTTGTGATATGCTGTCAGTGGTGTAAAATAAAAATGCTGATTTGATATCCTTTCATTTATGTTCCAAGTTTCCTTGTGGCATATGTCAAGTTTCCCTCAAAATGTGGCTAGGCCTAAAATCATCGCTCTTTCAGCCTTACTTGGAATGTAAAAAGCTGCTTTATGAGTTGCAAATCATTAAAACATACATATTTCTCCAAGAGTCTTCAGTAAGTCAGAGAAAGGTTTAAGCAAGGTAAACTCTTTGAAGATGTGTTAGAAAAAGCAATGAGTGGCAGCCTGTGAACACACATAGAGTAGTAAAATATTTATTATCTTGCTGGTATAGCTGCTGTCAAAAAAAAAAATAGGATGACAAATGTAAAAATAAAACACATATAAATGAAAATCTGCATTTTTATCATTTGTCTCCTGTTAGCAAGCTCATTTTATTGACCAAAAAATTCCCTTTTTTTTCTATAAAGACAACAGAAACAAAAGTAAAATGAGTTCAGAAATATGATGTGAGACTAGTCTGACAAAGCCTGGGATTATCACCCTTAAAATATTTCTGGTGACAACTGAGCCAAAAAACAGTAACAAACTAAGCCTTTTGTTTGGTCCTTTTTATTAGGTCTTTTTACAATGTAACTATACAGAGATTATAGAGGCACAAGCATTTTCTACAACATCTTGACAATTCTACTTCCAACTTCAACTATTTGGATGTATAACTATGGTAAGTTATAATTTTTAAAAAACTTAATGTAATACTTTTAATGACAATGCATAAACAAGGAAGAAATTGAAGCCATTATTAAATATTGGGCAGGGGTGTATTCCTAAGTGGTATAACTCCTTAATTAAGCGTTTCCTGCCCTGTACTAAAAAATTTCCCCCCAAAATGAAAGCTTTAATAAATACAATATTATGATTTGTTTAATGAAGATAACAGATAATATACTTTCTAGCATTTCTGAAGTTCAAATTTTCTTTATTTTCTGTAAAGCGGCAATAGTAGAGGATGATATCTTTTTAGAAATTCTTTAAAAAAAAGTTAACCTCAAACATTTTAAGAAATTTTACTCATTGCAGTACGCAACATCCTGAAAGCCACTTTCAGGAGAAAACACCTTTCACAGTGTTTTAGTTCACAACAATCCCTTGGCTTCCCTTTGTCTCACTTTTCACTCGTACTGTGTGAAATGTGGCCATGGATTCTGTTCCAGTTGAATGGATGGGATCTGGCACCTGTCTCAGGTTAAGTTCCCAGGAAGTAGACTCTGAGACAGAGATTAGCACGCGGGAAGGGAGGAAGAAACGGCTGGACAGATGACCCTGATCCATGATGCAGTCCCAACAGAGGACTTGGCGTGGAGATTGGCATGGCCTCAAGAGTTTTTCTGAGCTGGCGATAAGAGGGCCAGGGTTTAATATCCCCTCGCTGATCAGGCATTGGTTGTGGACTTCCCTGAAAGGCAGCACAACTCTGGGCAAGGCAGTGTTCTTCAGTTATCTCCAAAAAAAGTTGAAGCTAAGGTTATCCTTTGTAACCCTCTCAACAGCCAGGAAGAAAATCCTGAATTTCTGAGAGGGCATCTGGGTGGTGCATCACAGTTACACAAGAATTGTGGGGGGGGGGGAGAAACCCAGGTAAATCTGAAGTCCTTCTCTAGGAATTTAGTATTAAAGACTAGTTCTGTTAATCTAGGTAGCTGTATCAAATATTCCTCCCTATTATTTATTATGGGCTTCCCTAGTGGCTCAGAAGGTAAAGAATCCACCTGCAATGTGGGAGACCTGGGTGTGATCCCTGGGTTGGCAAGATCCCCTGGAGGAGGGCATGGCAACCCACTTCAGTATTCTGGTTTGGAGAATCCCCATGGACAGGGGAGCCTGGTGGGTTACAGTCCACGGGGTCGCAAAGAGTCAGACATAACTGAGTGACTAAATGAAAGTGAAAGCTGCTCAGTCCTGTCCGACTCTTTGTGACCCCATGGACATAGTCCATGGAATTCCCCAGGCCAGAATACTGGAGTGGGTAGCCTTTCCCTTCTGCAGAGGATCTAATCAAGGATTTTAATCAAACTTGTACCCTGTTTAGGAATATTTCGGGTGAGCCAAATTATATAATAATTTACATTATTAGTTGTTGTTCATTCATTAAGTCGTGTCCAACTCTTTGCAACCCCAAGGACGGCAGCATGCCAGGCTTCCCTGTCCTTCACTATCTCCCGGAGTTTGCTCAGATTCATGTCCATTGAGTCAATGATGCTACCTAGCCATCTTATCCTCTGATGCCCCACACCCTCTTCTTTTGCCTTTGACCTTTCCCAGCATTACGGTCTTGTCCAATGAGTTAGCTATTACATTATAGCCAATTTACATAAAATTTGGGTATGATATAATAACTAGGTTTATTTTTATTATTATTAACTACAAAAGGCCAAAACATCTGAGTAACTACTAATGTCTGATAATGTACACTAAATCAAATGACTTTTTCTTTGCCCTTCAAAATTGTTAAAGCAAAGATTCCAAGGCCTAACTAAATAGGCTTCCAAAATAGCTTCTATTTGTTCTATTTTCAAGGAATTCTTCCTTTTGACATTTATGGTTTATATGTCTTTACACTGATAGACTCCTTCATGAGGTGTATCAGCTGTTATTTGTCATGCTTTTATCCAGAGACTTCATGGATAATTCTTTGCAGATTTTCTATACCCTTAGTAAGCCCACAAGCAGGCGCTCTAAAAACATGAAAATGTGCACATTAGATTTGGTGTCTCTATAAAAGGCAACATTGCAGGGCGAGAAATCAGACATTCAGGTATTAAATAAGTAGAAATAGCTGTACATTAAGTTGGTAACTGCAAGAAGTTTTGCATTTCTAAAGGCCTATTAGAAAAGAACATCTTGTTTTTATTACAATAAACTGTCAGTTGATTCTTTCAAAAGCAGCATATACAAATTACCCATTCTAAATACAGTGAAAATCTTTGTTGAATAACCTTATAAATCATGTATACTATAAAACTGTATCTTGTGTTTGCAGAGGAAATATTTTTTAAAAAAAAGTTCCTCGTGTCTGGTGTTCAACAAAAGATTTGTTTCAAAAAATACAAATCAAAATATTTATTTCTACTGCTGTTATATAAAAACACACATCATGCTGTTTCAGGGAAAACATGATTTTTCCATATTTCTAATAACAATTTTATTTAAAGGTGTGACATATTTTGCATAGTCTATGTCATTTTTATAGAAAGAAGTACTATTAACAGCATGATTTCTAGATTCCATATTTAATATGTTTTTAAATGACAGAGAAAAAAAATTATTCTAATATAGTGAAAAAATTAACAGTATTTCAGAGAAGTATGACTTCTGGAATGGCAATGTAAGAAGCTCCTTTGGCATCCAGCAAATGAAAAAAAAATTCATTCAAGAAAATTTACTAAATCTTGGTAAGAATAAGAACAGTGAGAGTCTATGGCATGTAAACCCTGAGCCACTTCCTCCCCATATCAGCTTAGCTTTATATAAAGCCATGGCAAATATGGTCAAGAAATGGGGTTTCCTCTTCCCCAGCTTCCACTCAAGGATTAGAAAACATAACCATCTTTTCCCATATCCTTCCAGCAATGGGTTGTTGAGTCTAAATTCTGAGCATGTACAGCTTACAGGGGGCTTGCCAGTGGTAAAGAACCTGCCTGCCAATGCAGGAGAAGCAGGTTCAACCCCTAGGTCAGAAAGACCCTCTGGTGACCGCTCCAGCGTTCTTGCCTGGAGAATTCCAGGGACAGGACAAGGGCTCCCTTGCACATCCCAGGCCCTACGCAGAAGGCAGAGGTTCTAAACCCAGTTAAGACACACCTAGAATATCAAACACCTAGTGGCCCTTTTCCCACATCTTTTCAGACAAGTTGAAAAGATGGTAACACTGCACTCCTACCCAGCTCCCTGCTTACAAAGCTAAGGTGATACTCCCCGAGAAATGGGTCATTGTGGCTACCCCAGCTCTGGAGCAAAAACTCAGATTTTGCCAAGGGGAAAGGCCAGCCCTACCACCAGAGAACTCTGGAGCTCTCCCCAGGAAACTGACTTTATGTAAAACAGAATGTGGGAAAATTTGAGCCTAAGGGGTGCTTTTAAAAACAATGTCGATTTTGGTGGTAAGAATTTAAGTTGAGGCTGATAGCTCCATCAGATCAACAAGCTCACAGAGGCCATATAGTTTACCAGAAAAAACCAGGGACAGAGGCAGCTAAAGAAGAGTAATCTCAGGATCAGAACAAACCTCAAAGTCTAGTCTCACAGTCTGCCCATGCAAAGTGGTTTGACCATGGAGCAGCTTATCCCCAGCTTACAGTCAAAAACAACAGAGCAGTCAGCAGGCAATTAGTAAAAACTAACAGCTGTGTCTAACACCAATAGATTTCAAGAGTTTAACAGAGATAAGAGAAAGACTCAATGGCAGCCCTGCTAAAATCACTTCATCTCAGAGTGACTGAGTGAATGTTCAAGACTAAAGTTTACTGCATGCATCCTTGTGAATTTGATGAGGATGCTCCTCTGACTGGATGGAACTGCATACTGTACAAGCTCAGAGAAACGGGCAGTTAACTGCCTTATGGCCAGTTTGCTTAATCTTGTGACAGTTCATCCTAATAAAGGTACAGCTAAGTATTCAGCAACAGATACTGGAGGTTCCAATCAGACTTCTGGATCTATTCGCCTAATAGCAACCTCCTCTCCACTTGAGCTCCCATGATCTTTTATCTCCCTACCGTCAATTCAGTAAGACTATTCTGCTGTGCATGAGTCTACTGTTCTTATGCTACAGTACAAAACTTCTTCCAGGCAGAAATTTAAAATGATCAAAAGATTTCCTCTTAATTGTTTCCCTTATCTCAGCGACCACAGTCCCATTCTGTTTATTGTACTCTGAGGAAACATATCTGCTTTATACATTTTTCTAACTGTTTAGGATAGCAAGGACTGTATCCTAAGAAACCTATATGCCAAAGAATCAACAGTTAGAACTGGACATAGAACAACTGACTGGTCCAAAACCAGGAAAGGAATATGACAAGGCTGTATATTGTCACCCTGTTTATTTAACTTATATGCAGAGTACATCATGTGAGATGCCCGACTGGATGAAACACAAGCCAGAATCAAGATTGGCAGGAGAAATATCAACAACCTCAGGTATGCAGATATTACCACTCGAGCAGCAGAAAATGGAAAGGAACTAAAGGGCCTCTTGATAAGAAAGAAAGAGGAGAATGAAAATGCTGGTTTGAGGCTCAATGTTTAAAAAAATAATAATAATAAGATTATGACATCCAGTACCATCACTTCATGGCAAATAGAAGGGGAAAAAGTGAAACAGTGCAGATTTTATTTTCTTACGCTCCCAAATGACTGTGGACAGTGACTGTAGCCATGAAATTAATATGTTTGCTCCTTGGAAGGAAAGTTATGACAAACCTAGACAGTGTATTAATAAAGCAGAGACATCACTTTGCTGACAAAGATCCATCTAGTCAAAGCTATGGTTTTTCAATAGTTATGTACAGATGTGAGTGTTGGACCATAAAGACAGCTGAGTGCCAAAGAACTGATACTTTCAAACTGTGGTATTGGAGAAGACTCTTGAGAGTCCCCTGGACTGTGAGATCAAATCAGTCAATCCTACAGGAAAGCAACTGCAAATATTCTTTGGAAGGACTGATGCTGAAGGTGAAGCTCTAATACTCTGGCCACCTGATGTGAAGAGCCAACTCACTGGAAAAGACCCTGATGCTGGGAAAGATTGAAGGCAAAAGGAGAAGTGGGTGATAGAGGATGAGATGGTTAGATAGCATCGGGATTCAATAGAGATGAATTTGAGCAAACTCCAGGAGACAGTGGATGACAGGGAAGCCTGGCATGCTACAGTCCATGAGGATGCAAAGAGTCGGGACATGACTTAGCAACTGAACAGCAGCAGCAAGGACTAGTAAGACCCCACTTACTCCATGTTTGAATGTGTATTTTCTGAAATAAGCTTCTCAAAGAGCAACGAGGGTATGAGGGTATGATATATTCTGAGAACAGGGTATTGGTATTGCCCTTCAAGATGCATTATATACTCCTTGAAACTAATGCCATTAAATAGGTCTGTTCCCAAACAGGTAGAACAGATTTGTCTTGAAACTAAAAAGCAGAATTAGAACAGACCTTTCAATTTCTTTGCTAGTGATTCTCCTGGGAAATCTGTTCTCCCTATCCCTGAAATGTGAGACTCCGGTGGAATAGATATCGGCTCCCACGGATGTGCTGCATTTGTACTAGAACAACACAAAGAGTTCCACTGAACTTCTGTTTCTCTGATTCAGGTTAGACTTTTGTTCACGTGATCTACAACTTTTCTTCCAACGCAGATCAAGTAAGAATTAAGTAGACCTCCTATGGAGTTCACTTCTAGTAAAACCAAAATCAACCAGTCAACACCACGCTATGAATCAGACTGTTCTAACTGCTGTGTTGACTCTGCTGTACATCATGATAACTGCACAACCTGACGTATGGCTTGGTAGTGTAGGATGGAAAATACAGAATTTTCAGCTATCTGTGCTGGGAAATTTTAACATTTGGGAAGAAACACAGAGAGATCTAGCTCTGTAAAATATCAGTTACAGACAGATTAAAGAATTTAACTGTCAACAGAACATTTTTAAATTTTTAAAAAGACTACGGAACATATGCTTTTGCGGGCACAGAGTTGATGTTACTTCATAGACAAGATACAAATCTTTTTAAAAATCAAAAGTAAAAGAAACACTGGGAGGAGACGTTTGCAAAACAGAATTAGTTACCAGAATACTTTAATAATTCCAATGACTCAGGAATTAGAGAAGAGGAGAATAAATTAGGAAGAAGAGAATAAACCCAAAAGGAAAACAGATTTTATAAAACAGTGCTATCCTGGAAGCTAAGTAAAAAGCACAAATACATACCTAACCTAAACCCTTTAACAGTTAAATATGCAATATTTTAAATTCATTGCTTTAATGTTTTCATTTGCTTTCTTAGGCATTAGCTAAAAACTTCAGAAATATATGAGGTTCTAAAGTATGTGGAGAAATTACACACTAGAAATTGTAGTAGAATATTTACACTTTTAAAGTAAAATGTATCCCAGAGTTTTAAATAAAAGTATTTTGAAATTTCTGAATAAATACAGTCACTTCCAAGTGAAAAAGTTCTCAAAAGTGCAACACATTCTGACAGAAAATAAAATGGTACTAAGTAAAATGGGGTGATAATATGTTACCATAATGTGAGTGAAACAGAGTATTCAGATTTTCTTTTTACAGATGTTAACAATCCTTCATCCTTGGCATAATATTCCTAGACATATATTTTCATCTTTCATTGCCTTGTGCAGTATTTCATATCTTGGCTTTCCTCTGATTGCTAATAAACTACTCTGAGTTGATATTACACTTTCTGAACTTCCAAATAAAGATGATCTCTTTCTAGCTCAGATAAACTCTATACAGTAATTCAGTAATTCCAAATAAAGGTGACACCGCTATAAAGTTTAAGGAAATTTAATAGCTTTTTAATTCCTGTAAATAAATCCATAAGTGCATTTTTTTAAAGCAGAGTTAATGTTGACAATAAGCACTGTAAGACTGTAATTCATCGCCATCATTTCTGGCAGAAATAGTTCAATACATTTTTGATACTTTACTTATCTTTGTGTGGGCAGCAGAATGGTATCAGTCCCCGGCCTCATCAGCAGAACAATGTAACTAGAATAAAAGTAGGGCCAGGTTCAGAGAGCAAGCATGCACAGAAGCCAAAACGTGCCCTCTAAACCTACAGCGTTTGGCCCCAGGTTCCTGTCAAGTAGGTTTTCTTGTTGTGCTTGGAGGTGTTTTTAATCCTGTACTTTGAGAATCCTCGTCCTGGGGTTTTACACTTTACCCCAGTATCTCTAAACAAAATCATATGGTTTCATACTCAAGGCAAGAAATAATTCAATGCCAGATCAAATTGTTCTGTATGGCTGTTAATTCCAGATTCATGATGTTCCTCAGTGAGATCACATAAATCTCCACGTGACTTCTGAGCACTAAAGCCTGGATTTAAGAGGCACCACCTGTTCAGATGGTCTGTGCTGTACTGCTGGGGCCCCAAGACATCCTGGAGTTTGAAGGCAATTATTTTGTTAACCAAGAACCCAACCATAAGTTGTGCTTTTATATTTCAAAAGTTTTGGAGGCAGACAGCTTAATGTGTTTGTTTTGTATTCATTTTAGTAAAATTATACATTAATATCCATATTCACCTTCACATAAAAAATAGAAAATCAATAATTTGACATCTGTAACCTGGATATCAAATAATACATACATGATATACAAAGTTTTTGAGAGATTTTAACCGCTTGAAATTTCTAAAATGTAGTTAGGCAAATAAAAAAGAATGTGCTTTAAAGAATACTTTAGATAACTATATTTTTTAGACTGAAATCTTGAACTTCTTGAGATGATAAGCATCCCATATTATTTTGAGTTGTGATAACTACAAAACAGCAGATTCAGTCAATCTATATGTATGAGCGTTTTTAAAAGATGTTATCCTTTGAGAGAACAGACATTATCAAAATTGAGCAAATAAATGTTCATCAGAAAGCACAGAACGTTATAGCAGGAAGGGAACTGAGAACCCGAAGCATTTGGCGGGACAAACCACTTTCCCACCTCCACACCATTCTCTTTCCTAACATGTATTTTCTTTCAAGCTCTATCCACCTAAGACACATCACATTTTTCAAACATGCAAACCAAAAATATTTACTGAAAATTATCTGGTCTTGTCGAAGGTACTTAAAATACACAGCAAGTAAAATAAACAGAGCCCCTCTCCCTAAGAGTTTCATAAGGAAAATGGCCATAATTTTTAAGTATTTGCAATTACAAACTGTGTTAGGTGATACAAAGGAAAAGAATACACTGTGAGATCTCAGTTGAGATCAGAAAGGTGAGCAAACAGAAGTCAAACAGGCAAAGAAGTGGTGAAACTAAGTTCTGTGAAGAGCCTGATGTACAGGCAAGCACAGTGCATTGAAGGAACTAAAAAGAAGTAGTAACAGCTGGAAAATACTGACTAATGGGAAGACCAGTATGAGATTATGAATAGCCATGGTCTTTTATCAAAAAGCAAAAAGAAGCCAACAAAGAATTTAAAGATTTGACGTTATATCATCAGATTTGCATTTTGTCAAATACAGGGACCAGACTTCAGACAGTGAGGAGCGGCTCTCAAGGAGATGAGATAAGGGACTTAGGCCATGTTCTGGGCAAACGATGTCAGCTGGGTGCAGACCTAATGGAAGGGATGGAGGAGACAGAAGAAATTAAAAAAATACTCTATTTGGAAGAAAATCCATCAGGTCTTAGTGATCACTAACTGGGAATGAGTTAGGGGGAGATATCAAAGAAGGGCCCTATGACTTTTTATTCTGCAACCACATGGATAATGGCTCCATCTACTGAAAATCAGGATCCAGAAATTTATGGGGTAAATTACAAAATCCCATTAAAAAAGGTTCAATTTGAGGTACATCCCAGTAGAAATAGCACATATGCAGTTAAGCCTACAAGTCTATATAACAAAAGAGAAATTTACACAAAAAATAAAATTCAGGGACTCATCACTACAAAAATGGGAGATATGAAATGAAGCCATGGAGATAAATAAAATTACTTGAGTAAGAAACTGAGAGTGAAGAGAATGAAAATTCCCACACAGAACAGCAAGGAAAACAAACATGAATAGGCAATGAGATTCAACGAAGAGTGGCCAGGCAAACAGAAAGAATAGAAGCGTGTGGTAAAAAAGTAAGTGAACGTTTGATATTTTAGAAAGGAATAGGAAGTGACTATGTCAAATTTTGCTGAGAAGAAATAACTGAATTTGAAATTTATCCACAAAACTTAAAAGTCACAGAAGTCTACACAAACTTTTATTTTTAGTTTTTCTAAAACTGATGGAATTAAATAAAAAAAAAAAAACCAAATTGTACTAATTAAAGGATCTAGTATGGAAATGGAGAAATGGACAGACAGCATATTCAGTGGCTTTCCATTTTCAGAGAATGTTAGAATGACAGGTGGTGAAATGAATTGACTGAACAAATATCTGTTTTGTTCTTAATTCTTTCTTAACCTGTACAAGACTGAGAATGTACACATGTCAATTCATACAACTAAGGGTCCAAAAATGAAGACACAGAAAAATCAAATGATAATTAACCTCAGGTACCTGACAGATGGTGAGTGCAGCCATGAAATTAAAAGACGCTTACTCCTTGGAAGGAAAGTTATGACCAACCTAGACAGCATATTAAAAAGCGGAGACATTACTTTGCCAACAGAGGTCCGTCTGGTCAAGGCTATGGTTTTTCCAGTGATCATGTATGGATGTGAGAGTTGGACTGTGAAGAAAGCTGAGCGCCGAAAAATTGATGCTTTTGAACTGTGGTGTTGGAGAAGACTCTTGACAGACCCTTGGACTGCAAGGATATCAGTCTGGTATTCATTGGAAGGACTGATGCTGATGCTGAAACTCCAATACTTTGACCTCATGCGAAGAGCTGACTCACTGGAAAAGACCCTGATGCTGGGAGGGACTGGGGTCAGGAGGAGAAGGGGACAACAGAGGATGAGATGGGTGGATGGCATCACCGACTCGATGGGCATGAGTCTGAGCAAACTCTGGGAGTTGGTGATAGACAGGGAGGCCAGGCGTGCTGCAATTCATGGGGTCGCAGAGAGTCGGACACGACTGAGCAACTGAACTGAACTGAACCTGACAGATAGGAGAGCTTATCAAAGCATCTCCTGACACAGAGTCCCAAAATTTCTCCACATAGCTTTTCCTGTCTTTTATGATCTCAAGAAACATAGTTGTCTTAAAAGTTATTTTTAGGGCATTTATTTTCTACACTAAGAGTTCTCTTTTTTTTTTTTTCAGGATCCCTTTAAACTCTTAAAAAAAAAAAATCACTGAGTGTCCCAAAAGGCATCTGTTTATAGGCATAGTATCTATCAATATTAACCATATAGATAAAAAGATTAAGAAATATTAAAGTATTAGTTATGTATTTATTTCTAAATAATAATAAACACATTACATGTTAAGATAAATATACTTTTAGTAAAAATGATTAACTTTCAAAAAGTCAGTTAGTAAGAAGAGTGGCATTGATGTTTATTTTTGCAAAAGTCTGTTAATAGAACACAGCTATTTTTCTCGTATCTGCTTCTGAATTCAATTTATCGATATGTGGCTTAGGTTGATGTATATGAAGAAAATCAGACCTCAAAGACATTTTCAAATTATTGTGTATATGCTTCTTCAATGCAACAGCATATCTCAACAACAGCTAGTTTCTTAAAGGTAAAATTCTATGTAGGATCTGAATGCATTTCAATAAATTTTTTACTCCCTGAACCTTAAAATCCATTGATCTACCTTGAATTTTGTATGGACTTTTTACCCGTGCATGATTTCATAACATTATGCATTAGTTGAGAATTACTAGTAATTAAATTACAAAATAATTGAAAAAGTCTATGTGTTAATAGTACCACCAATCTCATTAGCAAAATCTTTACATATTGGGAAGCTGTCAAGCTCAAGGTGATACACACAAGCCTTCCTAAATTCTAATTTTTACCTGAAAGCTTGAATTTTATCACTGACAATAAATACTGACAGTAGTTTTCCTTGAAGTGACATACTCATTTTGTTCATTCTGAGAAAACATCTCCCAAATGCCCAAATCTGAATAATCAAAGTATGTCAGACATTCTTTAAAGTTAAATGATTCTTCCATTTTAAAAAGTAGCTATTTTAGTTCTGAAAGAACTGTGTAAGTGGTTTTTCCTACTGTACTTTGGTATGCAAAGGAAGCACTATATATGTATCTTTATTTTGTTACACAGAATATTAAAAAGAATCAAGGCTTAATAGCACATCATTTGTTCTGCTTCATCAAGGACGAACTGCATTGCTTTTTTTTCTTATGAGCATGACAATGAAGAATGTAATGACCAGCAGGTCAGACTGGGGCCATTGCCAGGTTTCGGACGTGGACTCAGCATTTTTACCCAGCACTGCTTTAGTCCCAGCAACGTTCATGTTAACACAATAAAAAAGGCAAATATCTTATTTCATTAGAAAAACAGTTCTGACCTTTTAAATTCCTCTAAAACTGTCCCAAGTTCCCAGGAATCTGTGGATCACAGAAAGAACTACTGGCATGCAACAGTCACTTTGCAATTAACCACAAAATGCCTTAAAAATTTATTCTAACGCATTTTAACCACATCCATATTTTTATTTATCTCTTTGATATAAATCTGTTCTTCATAAGACTAATCCATTTTTCTTTTCTTTAAAATATTTGGTTTTTTTCCTATTATCTTTTCTAACATACTCTACTCAAAATATTCAAGAAACCACTGACTAGACATATTTGAATTATTTTAGCTAATTTTTACATTCCAAAGTCAGTCTCCATGACAGCAAATTACTCAAAGCCTGATGTTCTGAATAGATACCATTTATGTAAGAAATATTTGCTTCATTTAACTCCTTTCTGTCAATTTGCTTCTTTTTACATAGTCAGTTCATTTCCATTTATCTCTGTGAGAGCTCAATGGTCTTTGATGACTCAACATTAAAAAATTCAAAAAAAAGAAAATATGTGTCATTCATTTTGGCAAATTATAAGAAGCAAGAAGTATGTGATAAAAATGAAGACCATTTCCTAGTGAGATGTTTTCCAAATGCCAAGTGTCAAACAGAAATATATTGCTGTTGTATTGGGAAAGCAGAGACCCCAGTTTTCTGCCTTGGGGTATAGTGGAAGTGGCTTTTTTTCCAAAGATGAAAGCAGTAAGGACATGATTCATAGAGGGATCAAGAGTAGGCCATCAACAGATCTCTTCTCATGCCCACAATTTATATCTGTCACTTTCCTTCAAGTAATGGAAGCCCCATTACTAAATTACTAAGAAACAATTCAGCCTCCAACTAATAAAATAAAATTTAAAAAAAAATAATAATAATAAACTAAGATTGGGGTGAAAAAACAAACAAACAAAAAAAGAAACAATTCATAATAAAGTCTGTAAGGAGCAGTATGAACACAACGCTGTAGAGATGGAGTAGAAGGGAGAATGAGGGAGGGAAAGAGTGGAGGTGATATTTCTAAGTAGATTTTCAACAGTCTGTAGGATTTCAACTGATTGCAGAAATTGTGAAGGTACCTCAAGTATAAAGGGCACAAAGGAAAAATAAAATACAAGGTGTAAACAACAAAGATCTATGGCATAGTATAGGAAATTATGACCACCATCATGCTTCTTTTAACCTGTAACGAAATATAAACTGCAAAAACACTGAATCACCATGTTGTACATCCAAAACTAATATTGTAAATCAACTATACATCAATAAAATTAATTAAAATAGCTAAGGGTTAAGGTGTGCTTGAGAATTGGCACCAATCTAGGTAAGGTAGAGCCAATTTTAAAAGCTTTCAGAAGTTCAAGCTGGATTTAGAAAAGGCAGAGGAACTAGAAATCAAATTGCCAACATCCACTGGATCACAGAAAAAGCAAGAGAATTCAAGAAAAATATCTACTTCTGCCTCACTGACGCACTGACTATGCTAAAGCCTTTGAATGCCTGGATCACAACAAACGGGAAAATACAGAGAGATGGGAATACCAGACCACCTTACCTGCCTACTGAGAAACCTGTATGCAGGTCAAGAAGCAACAGTTAGAACTGTACATGCAACAACAGCCTGCTTCAAAATTGGGAAAAGAGTACGTTAAGACTGCATAATGTCACCTTGCTTATTTAACTTACATACATTATACATCATGTGAAATGCTGGTGGATAAAGCACAAGCTGGAATCAAGATTGCCGAGAGAAACCTCAATCAATAACCTCAGATATGCAGATGACACCACCCTTATGGCCGTAAGTGAAAAGGAATTAAAAAGCCTCTTGATGAAGATGAAAGAGGAGAGTGAAAAAGTTGGCTTAAAACTCAACATTCAAAAAATTTAAGATCACTTCCTGGAAAATGGACGGGAAACCATGGCAACAGCGACAAACTATTTTCTTGGGCTCCAAAATGACTGCAGATGGTGACTGCAGGCAGACATGAAATTAAAAGACGCTCTCTCCTTTGAAGGAGAGCTATGACAAACATAGACAGAATATTCAAAAGTAGAGACATTACTTTGCTGACAAAGGTCCATATAGTCCAGGCTATGGTTTTTTCAGTAATCATGTACAGATGTGAGAGCTGGACCATAAAGAAGGCTGTGCGCTGAAGAATTGATGCTTTTGAACTGTGGTGTTGGAGAAGACTCTTGAGTGTCCCTTGGACTGCAAGGAGATTGAACCAGTCAATCCTAAAGAAAATCAGTCCTGAATATATATTGGAAGCACTGACGCTGAAGCTGAAACTCCAATACTTTGGCCACCTGATGCGAGACTAACTCACGGGAAAAGACCCTGATGCTGGCAAAGATTGAAGGCAGGAGGTTAAGGTGGCGACAGAGGATGAGATGGTTGAATGGCATCAATGATTCAATGGACATGAGTTTGAGCAAATGGGGAAACTTCGTATGCTGCAATTCATGGGACGCAAAGAGTTGGACATCACTGAGTCACTAAACAACAACAACAAATCCATAGAGTGAATAAAACCTCCTTAACCTCAGAGATCTGTGTTTCAATTTAAGTTACTTTCATTCTACTTTTCCATGTATCTGTTTTACATCTATAAAAACAAGATAAGGATCCCCAACTCTCCTACTGTACAAATTAACTGTCAGAAGCAATTTATATATTCACAAGTATTTTAGAGCTATGAACTAAGTTCAGTTCAGTTGCTCAGTCGTGTCTGACTCTTTGTGACCCCATGAATTGCAGCATGCCAGGCCTCCCTGTCCCTCACAGACTCCCGGAGTTTACTCGAACTCATGCCCATCGAGTCAGTGATGCCATCCAGCCATCTCATCCTCTTTCGTCCCCTTCTCCTCCTGCCCGCAATCCCTCCAAGCATCAGGGTCTTTTCGAAGGAGTCAACTCTTCGCATGAGGTGGCCAAAGTATTGGAGTTTCAGCTTTAGCATCAGTCCTTCCAATGAACACCTAGGACTTATCTCCTTCAGGACGGACTGGTTGGATCTCCTTGCAGTCCAAGGGACTCTCAGGAGTCTTCTCCAACACCACAGTTCAAAAGAATCAATTCTTCGGCCCTCAGCTTTCTGTATAGTCCAACTCTCACTTCCATACATGACCACTGGAAAAACCACAGCCTTGACCAGATGGACCTCTGTTGGCAAAGTAATGTCTCTGCTTTTTAATATGCTATCTAGGTTAGTCATGACTTTCCTTCCAAGGAATAAGCTTCTTTTAATTTCATGGCTGTAGTCACCATCTGCAATGATTTTGGAGCCCAAGAAAATAAAATCTGACACTGTTTCCACTGTCTCCCCATCTATTTCCCATGAGGTGATGGGACCAGATGCCATGATCTTAGTTTTCTGAATGTTGAGCTTTAAGCCAACTTTTTCACTCTCCACTTTTACTTTCAACAAGAGGCTTTTTAGTTCCTCTTCATTTTCTGCCATAAGGGTGGTGTCATCTGCATATCTGAGGTTATTGATATTTCTCGCGGCAATCTTAATTCCAGCTTATGCTTCTTCCAGCTCAGCATTTCTCATGATGTACTCTGCATATAAGTTTAATAAGCAGGGTGACAATATACAGCCTTGACGTACTCCTTTTCCTATTTGGAACCAGTCTGCTGTTCCATGTCCAGTTCTAACTGTTGCTTTCTGACCAGCATACAGGTTTCTCAAGAGGCACGTCAGGTGGTCTGGTATTCCCATCTCCTTCAGAATTTTCCACAGTTTATTGTGATCCACACAGTCAAAGGCTTTGGCATAGTCAATAAAGCAGAAATAAATGTTTTTCTGGAACTCTTTTGCTTTTTTGATGATCCAGCGGATACTGGCAATTTGATCTCTGGTTCCTCTGCCTTTTCTAAAACCAGTTTGAACCTCTGGAAGTTCTCGGTTCACGTATTGCTGAAGCCTGGCTTGGAGAATTCTGAGCATTACTTTACTAGCGTGTGAGATGAGTGCAATTGTGAACTAAATGAACTAAAGTATTCTGTATATTTTAATTTATATATATGTTTTTATGTACATACACATATATATGCAAATTTTTGTACATGTAATTTTACTATATCTGGTTAGAGAAAAGACAGGAAAAATATAGATGCAGTAGGACCTTACTGCATTAAATAAATAAAAAGATGATAGAAACTTTATCCAAGGTGATCCAGAAGTAAACTAAACACAATGCATTATATAAAATTCTTTTCCTATATACAGTAGTACTTCATTGAAATATGTAGTCTTAAAATTCAGCAAATTATACTGAAATGTAAACCAGAACCTTATATTAATAATCAAGATTGATACAAGCTTGTGGAAAATAGGGAAAGTTATTTGTAATACTATACAATGAATCTTACATATCAGGTAATAGATAATATAAAATTTTTGTAGTAATTTTAATTACTAAATTGTACTCAATATTTCTATTGAAGTTACATGTTTTATTAAGTAGTTATTAGTTCATTTTACATAAAGATTTAATTTTAGATTCATAGCATAATACAGATAAGAAAAACCACTCACCAAAGAGCTAGTAAAAGGCAACCAAAAAGTGTTTGTATAACTTCAATTAGTTCACTTTGGTTTAACATTTCTTTTTTAACTCTTAATTTGACATGTATAAATGCATAAAAGTGACCAGAATTTTAAAATTAGAAGCAAAAGTAGAGTACGTAGTCTTTATCTCATGGAAAAAACTATTTAAATCAAAAGGCTTAAGATTTCACATATTACTACACCAAGATGCATGTTTTTAGTTTATAGTATTTTATCAAATCTAAATTAAGCTACTTTGGTGATTTTCAGGCTTAAGGGTTTATAAGATGAATTTTGGATTTGCATGTAACAACATGATTAGAAGTGCTTTTATAGCTAATTTTAAAATATTAACATAAAAACAATAACAAATTAAGTTGTAATTCTGAAGAGTAATTTCCAGGAAATAATCACTGACAATTTTTCTTCTTCTGGAAGCAGTCATGTAACTCCTTAGAAGATAAAATCCTTTCTCACTCTTTAAGCGGTCACAATGACCCACGGCTCATCAAGTTGTAGGTACAGACAACTTTGGTGAATTTTATGTACAATTCCAAGATATCATTTCCCTTAAACATAGCAACTGGTGCAGAACAGACTGGATCAGATGACCTGGGAAGATACTGGGCCACACCTAATGGAAGTTCTTAGATTTTTTTCATTCTTTAGTAGCCAAGTCGTGTTCGGCTCTTCACAATCCCATGACTGCAGCACGCCAGTCTTTCCCATCCCTCACCTCCCAGTGTTTGTCCAAGTTCATGTCTATTCAATCATTGATGCCATCCAACCATCTCATCCCCTGTTGCCCTCTTCCCCTTTTGCCTTCAATCTTTCCCAGCATCAAAGTGTTTCCCAATGAGTCAGCTTAGCTTAGATACTTCCTTAGGATAGTAATCTTGCTAGCTAAATTACTTGTATTCTGTCTTACCAAATGTGTGACTGAGCTTCTTATTAAAAAAGTGATGATTAGGCTACTTGAAAGGACTGACCAAATATGTAGTTCTACAAGATCAATGATCACAACGGTGTAACTCTAGATATGGGAAGAAGTAACAAGAGAGAACCATTTCCTGGACCATAACAGACCAGTAAAACAGGGTGTCCAGATGCTCTGGACTACTGTTAACAGGGCCGAGCCCAGTGACAGCACCCTGAGTGGCCTGTAAGTGAAGATGCATAAACTGAAAAAGAGCGTTCCTGGTGCGCCGCTGGACGTACTGGTCTTGTAATGACTCCCAAACCCTGGTTAAAATTAGGACCAAAAGGGAAGAAATTGAAAAATCCCACCAGCCAGTCCCATAAGAATCAAGTCATTACCCACTGCAGCCACTGACCTACAATATACCCGACAAGGAATTTGTGGTGAGATATGGATGAACCACTCTGTGCTCTAAGAAAACTGGCAAGAGTGGCCCACAGGAGGTATTTCCAGGAAAAACATTTTATGAACCTGGATTCTTGTATCTTCCCATACTCATAAAAGCACTAAAATCATTAACTAAGGTACTTGTTCCTCAGAACAGAGGTAACCTTCTACTAAATGCATGCTTGAATCACACACATGCCTTCATCTAAATCGCATATATACTGGCCTTCCCCTTCAGCTCTTCAAAACCGTTCTCAAAGTTCTGAGACTGTCTCCTGGGTTATAATCCTCAAGTTGGCTCAAATATAACTTTCCATTTCTTTCTTAAGACTGACTACTGATTCATTTTTTTCTGTTGACAATATTTATATGTAATTTATATACATACTATGTATATATCTGTGTGTATAAAGGCATGAACAACTACTGATACAAGAAATAGTGTGAATAAATTTCAGATGCATGAAATGAAAAAAGAAAATCCAGATTCAAAAGGGTATGTATGTTATTATTTTATTTTTACAGCATTTTGAAAAGGGTAAAACTATAGAGATAGAAAACAAATCAGTGTTAGCCAAGGCCTACAGATTCAGGGAACGGGTATTTACTACAAACAGGCCCAGGGGGACATTTTGTGATGATGTAAGTATCCTATAACTTGACTATGGAGGCTGCTATATGATTATGTACTAATTATTAAAAGTCATAGACCTGTACACCAAAAAGGGTTAATGTATGCATATTTGAGTATAACATACTAATATATACCTTATATATCACTTATGATATACATTATAATTATACTTGCAAATTATATTTCTATAACTCTGACTTAGAAAAAGCAAGAGAGTTCCAGAAAAACATCCATGTCTGCTTTATTGACTATGCCAAAGCCTTTGACTGTATGGATCACAATAACTGGGGAAAATTCTTAAAGAGATGGGAATACCAGACCACCTGACCTAACTCCTGAGAAATCTGTATACAGGTCAAGAAGCAACAGTTAGAACTGGACATGGAACAACAAACAGGTTCCAAATTGGAAAAGGAGTATGTCAAGGCTGTATATTGTCACCCTGCTTATTAAACTTATATGCAGAGTACATCATGCAAACTGCCAGGCTGGATGAAGCACAAGCTGGAATCAAGATTGCTGGGAGAAATATCAATAACCTCAGATATGCAGATGACACCACCCCTATGTCAGAAAGCAAAGAGGAACTAAAAAGCCTCTTAATGAAGGTGAAATAGGAGAGTAAAAAAGCTGGCCAAAGACTCAGCATTTAAACAACTAAGATCATGGCATCCAATTCCATCACTTCACGACAAATAAATGGGGAAACAATGGAAAGACAGACAGACTTTATTTTGGAGGCTACAAAATCAGTGTAGATGGTGACTGCAGCCAGGAAATTTAAAGACACTTGCTCCTTGGAAGAAAAGCTATGACCAACCTAGACAGCATATTAAAAAGCTGAGACATTACTTTGCCAACAAAGTTCTAGTCAAAGCTATGGTTTTTCCAGCAGTCGTGTGTGGAAGTGAGAGTTGGACCATAAAGAAAGCTGAGCACCAAAGAATTGATGCTTTTGAACTGTGGCATTGGAGAAGACTCTTGAGAGTCCGTTGGAGTGAAAGGAGATCAAACCCATCAATCCTAAAGGAAATCAACCCTTAATATTCATCAGAAGGACTGATGCTTAAAGTTCCAATACTTTGGCCATCTGGTGCGAAGAACTGACTCATTGGGAAAGACCCTGATGCTGGGAAAGTTTGAAGGCAGGTGGAAAAGGAGACGACAGAGGATGAGAATGGTTGGACAGCATCACCGATGCAATGAATTTGAGTCTGAGCAATCTCTGGGAGTTGGTGATGGACTGAGAAGCCTAGCATGCTACAGTCCATGGGGTTGCAAAGAGTCGGACATGACTGAGTCACTGATCTGAACTCTGACTAGAAAATTATTCTATGATAATTATCTAAATTATATTATAAAATTATATAAATAATTAATAATAATTATCTAAATAAATAGTAATTATCTAAAAATTAACTAAATATCTTCAGAGAGAAGAAATTTAAAGGTGAGTAATTTCCATATTTTAATCAAAGTAAAGCCTTAAAATCAATGGGACTACATATCTTATAAATGAAAAACATCTCTTACGGAAAGGCAATCAGAACATTTACCCACCTATCTGGGTCTTTTAAATAAAATAGATCCTTCCCATGGGAGAGTTAGAAGAATTTCTATAAGAGTGCATCCCATCAAGAAGAAGGAATAGAAAAGATATAGAAAATGTGCCAATATTTTTTCTTAAGAATTCCAAAGAAAATGATACTATTTAATAATTAATAGCAAGTTGTTACACTCTGACCATTTCAAGCACTCTCAAAGAAATAGAAATATCCACAGATATGACTCTCTGATAAATGATGTGACATTTCATCATTGCTCCTGCTGAAAGTCTTGAGATATGATTTTTCTAGTTTTATTTGTTAGTCCTGTGAGTATGTGAATGTTGTTTGTGTTACTGAGAGACTATATTTTATAACTTAAGAAAAATTGAAGTAACCTGAAACTTTGGTATATCGTATGGTAGTTGCATCTCATTCTATTCCTGGATATGAAATTAATCATACTTCTGAACTAGCCCTCCTAGGATTGGTTTATATAACACTGCTGATCTTCTCTTGCTCCTACTCATCAATAATTTGCATTTGTGGGTACAAAGCTGTTTCAAGATTTTGGCTCCCACAGCTCTACATTTAGCCTCCTTACGCAAGTGCTAGGTAAACAAAACATTTTTGTTCAAACATCAAGGATGAGCCAAATAAATACTACATTCATTCCAATGCTCCAGACATTCCATTCAATAAATTTCAAACAGTTTTCTCTTGGATCCTTTAACTAAATTTCATCACTGTGTACTTAAGTGTTTTCAAACATATCAGTTCAACTTGTGACAAATTTTACTTCTGCCACACTATTGGCAATGTTCAATAAAAACACATGCACTTGAAAATTAGGACATATTTTCCTCTGGGTAGCATATTCTATTTTCATTTTTAACCACTTTTAAGACTATTGTAGTGTCTATAATTGAGAATTCTCACTTGCATGAAACAGATATGAGAGCTAGAAACCATCACAAGTTATGGGAAGCAAGCAACTGCAATCAAAGTCTGACAATGTAGTTTAGGTTTTATTACAATAACAGAAGAACTTTAAGGATTTTCCAACAACAGTTTTAAATTTCTACATCACTGAATCCTATGCCAATAGGGGCCTTGAAAAAAAACAGGTGATAAAATTATTAGGAGTATGTACATTCAGGTTATGGTTATTCACGGTAGTGGAGAATGCACGGATCTTAAACCTGTCTCCAGTCAAAAGTAACTATAGCAAATCCAGGTATCTAATAAAATTATCTAGAATTTTCCTCACTCCTCATATCTCTGTGGTGCAACCTTCTACACTCAAATTCGCACCAGGAGTTAAAATTGCATTCTTTGCTCATGAAAATTATAATATAGGCCTTTCCAGTAGTGGAAGGAAGGAAAAGAAGGGAAGGAGACAGGGGGCTGACCTAGAGCTCACACAATTATAAGACAGCATCACATTTATTCACTACAACTTAAATTTAATATTCATATCTAGAAAATAGGACTTTCTAAAGAGTTGAGGTGAAAAGCCGGTTTTCAATTACTGAAGTTGGATAAACATTTATTAAAATCTTAAATATATATATATATATATACACACACACACACACACACACATTCAAAAAAAAATTCAGCACTTATCCCTTAAATCTAAGAAACTTACTTAGAACCATTGAGACTGGTAGGCAGATAGCTTTTTCAGAGAAGGCTATGTGGATCACAGTGCATTCCTTTGCAAATTAAATAAAATGTGATTATGTTTTGGGGAAAAAACCCTCTCTTTCATTTCACGTCTTTTCCACTTCTGTAAGCTATCCCTACCTTTCCCATTGTGGATCAGGAGAAAATAGTTTTATATTTCTCATGTGGAGTCATGGCATTTGGTTAGATTTTAATTTGTGTTTAACCAAATGCGTGGCTAGATATCTCTTCAAGAAAATTAGAGATACCAAGGGAACTTTTCATGCAAAGACGGGCTTGATAAAGGACAGAAATGGTATGGACCTAACAGAAGCAGAAGATATTAAGAAGAGGTGGCAAGAATACACAGAAGAACTATACAAAAAGATCTTCATGACTCAGATAATCGTGATGTGTCATCACACACCTAGAACCAGATATCCTGGAATGCAAAGTCAAGTGGGCCTTAGGAAGCATCACGATGAACAAAGCTAATGGAGGTGATGGAATTCCAGTTGAGCTATTTCAAATTCTAAATGATGAGGCTCTGAAAGCACTGCACTCTATATGCCAGCAAATTCAGAAAACTCAGCAGTGGCCACAGGACTGGAAAAAGTCAGTTTTCATTTCAATCCCAAAGAAAGTCAATGCTAAAGAATGTTCAAACTACCTGCACAATTGCACTCATCTCACATGTTAGCAAAGTAATGTTCAAAATTCTCCAAGCCAGGCTTCACCAATACGTGAACCGTGAACTTCCAGATGTCCAAGCTGGATTTAGAAAAGGCAGAGGAACCAGAGATCAAGTTGCCAACATCCATTGGATCATTGAAAATGCAAGAGCATTCCAGAAAAACATCTATGTCTGCATTATTGACTACGCCAAAACCTTTGACTGTGTGGATCACAACAAACTGCAGAAAATTCCTCAAGAGACAGGAATACCAGACCACCTGACCTGCCTCTTGAGAAATCTGTATGCTGCTCAAGAAGCAACAGTTAGAAATGGACATGGAACAACAGACTGGTTCCAAACTGGAAAAGGAGTATGTCAAGACTGTATATTGTCACCCTGCTTATTTAACTTATATGCAGAATACATCATGTGAAATTCCAGACAGGATGACACACAAGCTGGAATCAAGATTGCCGTAAGAAATATCAATAACCTCAGATATGCAGATGACACCACTCTTATGGCAGAAAGTGAAGAAGAACTAAAGAGCCTCTTGATGAAAGTGAAAGAAGAGAGTGAAAAAGTTGGCTTAAAACTCAACATTCAGAAAACTAAGATCATGGCTTAGAAAACTAAGATTATGGTCCCATAACTTTATTGCAAATAGATGGGGAAACAAAGATAACACAGAGAGATTTTATTTCTTGAGCTCCAAAATCACTTCAGATGGTGACTGCAGCCAGGAAATTAAAAGACGCTTGCTCCTTGGAAGAAAAGCTATGACCATCCTAGACGTCATATTAAAAAGCAGAGACATTACTTTGCTAACAAAGGTCCATCTAGTCAAAGCTATGGTTTTCCCAGTAGTCATGTATGGATGTGAGAGATGGGCTAAAAAGAAAGCTGTGCACCAAAGAACTGATGCGTTAGAACTGTGGTGTTGGAGAAGACTCTTGAGAGTCCCTTGGACTGCAAGGAGATCCAACCAGTCCACCCTAAAGGAGATCAGTCCTGGGTGTTCATCAGAAGGACTGATGCTGAAGCTGAAACTCCAATACTCTGGCTACCTGGTGCGAAGAACTGACTCATTGGAAAAGACCCTGATACTGGGAAAGATTGAAGGCAGGAGGAGAAGGGGACGACAGAGGATAAGATGGTTGGATGGCATCACCGACTCAATGGACATGAGTGTTGAGTAAGCTCGGGAGTTGGTGATTGACAGGGAGGCCTGGTGAGCTGCAGTCCATGGGGCTGCAAAGAGTTGGACACGACTGCACGAGTGAACTGAACTGAACTGAGTGGCTCACTGTCCCCTCCCTTCCAAAGCTCACCACAGTTGTTTCTGCTCCATCAGCCTATGACAGATGGCCAGGAAACCAGAAAAGTCCATCTGTCCTTCTGTTCCCTCCCTTCTACATTCATCCTCATTGTTGCTACAGCATCACTTAAGAAATAATAGTGGAAGTTTTATACATGCAAGTAAATACAGAGAAGAAAAGGAACACAGAGAAGAAAAGTAACAGGTATGCAGAGGAGGGTGTCCTGGACAGGACTCCTGGTCACAGAAACAAAATACACAAAGTCATTCAGCTAGTGCAATAGCCTCCCACGATTTCCGAGAAAGATCCTTCTCATGTCTCATACCAGAGACTCCCCATCCCCCTCCTCCCCACGCAGTCAAGTTTCTGTCGCGAAATCCAAGGGCTCTGGGAAACCAAATTTAATCCTGGTCATCCAGGGATCAAGGGTGTTCTTTGTCAAGAAATGAAGATAGGAGATATTTTACTTAGCAGCTTATTATTAACTTTGTATATAACTTAGAAGATTTAGATGTAGGCACATAGACGTGTGTATCTCCATTTGTATTCAGTTCCCAATTAACAAATATTAAAGTTAGCTCAGTTCAAATATGCATAAGCATACATTCGTGGACACACACACAGTCTCCACAGTATGGTCTAGATCAGAACTTTCCATAGCACATTAATATATTTTAAATGGGGATACTGGTGTGCCTACATATTAACCTCATAGCTCCCAGGGAAGCCAAGCAGCGCCCAGTCTGGAAAAAACTCTGACCAGTTCCCTGTAGCATCAAGCAGCCTCATTCTTTTCTGCCATCACCACCACAAACAAAGCCCTTTTGTAAATGTGCTAGAACGTAAACTTCATAAAGAAAAGGATTTGTGTCTGTTTTATACACAGATGCACACCCAAGGTCTTAGAACAAGGACCACCACAGATTAGATGCTTGTGGGTTATTTGTTAACAAAATGAATCTTAAAAAGTTGGTAAGCACTGATCTATAGGAAGATATGCAGAAGGGGAGAAGAGAAATAAGTAAATATAAGAATGCTCTTGAGTAAATCTAACCAGTCAGGAAGATTCTCCCAGCATGCCCCAAAGATGAAAGAAAATGATAAGAACATCAAGAAACAGCCACTTGCAGGTTTGGCCAAAGCACTGATGTTATTGCCTAAGCTTTAAAGGGAAATGCTCCATGTAGCTGATTTTATAATGCGAATTAGGCTACTCCAAATAAGACACGTGTTCTAAGGATTTGGCAGTGATGTCATATATCTTTTCTGGCAGCAAACTTAACCATCGCTTAGCAGCCAAAAATTTCCTTCTTTTAGAATCAAAAAGTACAGAAAGATCCAGAAGCACATTTTTAAAAAAATAGTATTCTTTTTCTTCTTATCTGTAACAGTTTCTAACAAGTTCTATCTGAAAACCAGCGGGTCCTATGCTGACAGAGGTCACGTGTGTCTACTCAATAGAAAGTTTTCCCCCCACCCTTAACAAATGGTCTAGGAGAGAGAAAACTGAACTGCTGCTGCAACATTTAAAACTCTCATGGTCATTCAATTATATTAAACTACAACATTTACAAGCTTATTTTTGTTTTGCCTCTATGATGACAGCAAATATGTGACTAGAGTAATTTAGTACTTCAAGGATTCACATTTCCATCAGTCAGAAGATACTGGATACTGGTGAAAAATAGGGCTGCAGTTGGTAACTTAGATATTTATTACTACTGATGAAATTCAGTCCTCATCCTTTAAAAGGGACTTTCTATTTATTAATACATTCTGCTACATTCCAGTAACAGGAATGTTATAGGACTACTAAAGTATTTTATTATCACTAGTAGAAAACCTCTGTATTTCTTCCTCCAATTTATTTCTACTTTTACTTACACAAAGGTGTGGGGATGAGCCACAGAGCTATTTCCCCTGCTTTTTCCTCTGACCTCTGGAGCTATCCTTGGGATGCTAACTGAACTATCAGCAAGATGTCAGCAGACAGGTGAACTAAACGCTTGTGTGTCCTTTCTTCCTTCCAGCAGTCAAGTGCAGTCCTTTCTGAAATTGCAGGAGTCTCTCATGCATATAATTTGTGGCTTCCAATGAGTTTGAACTTCATGCTTGAAGTGAAGCACAAGTGATTTAATTCATGCACCTGTATCTGGATTTTTTCCAGACATAATGAAATGGGTAACTACTTCAGGATTTACCTGATACACACTGCAGCCAGGCATCAGAAAGGCACTGGCTGGCATATTTGGGCAGGAAAGGAACAACCAGCTTTCAGTAGAGATGTGACAAGCATCTGGCTTCAGCCCTTGAGACAAAAACTTGAGCATTTTCAGCTTCCAAGGCCAAGCCCTTTGACTTCAATGATGTACAATTTTCTCATTACACACACGAATGTACCCAAAGGAATTCCTGTCAGTTTTCTAATAATTTTCTCAGCTTGAAATAAGACCTTGTTTTTAATTAAAAAAAAAAAAAAAGATTTTTGTCGTGTGATTGTTTTCAGCATTAAAATACAGCACAGAGAAGGAGAACACAGGGGAAGCGACAGCAAGGCCTCAGAAGAGAAGAAAGGCATTTTGAAAACAAATGCAAATTTTCTCCCCTTAGTAATTATAAAATACAAGTAAGCGCGCTGCAGTCAAGTACTGGAGTCTCTGGCTAGAGAGACTTAGAAAGTAAAAGAGAAAATGTTGCTTTGGCCCTCTGTCTTTGGTGCTAAGATTTCCATAATTACTAGTGATGGGGTCACACAAACCCTAACCAAGATGAATCCTTAGCATACTCACATAGCCCAGTTTCTACAGTCCACAGTTTCTACAAATCCTAGTCCACATGGAAACTCAATAAAGGCACAGCAGATAACTGCTCCATCTTCACAAAGATTAGAAGTGTTTCACATTCAGTATTTTGTTATGACCAGCATTTTAATAATGACCCAGGGTTGTTTTGAAAACTATTTGCTATTCGTGCACTATGTTATACTAAAGATTAAATTTGGAATGTTTCCTCTCCTCTCAAATACTCCCAATATTTGTTAAGTGTAGTAAACCTTGAAATGGACCCAAACTGAACATAATATTCTGACAAACAGAAGTGAGGCGGGCATGGTAACATGATAAAACTGTTTAATTTAATATAAGGACTCATGGGTAAGTTAATCCAAAGGACAGTGCACTAGAAATTCTGACAGTGGAATAATAAGTCCTACTAGCATCTTTATGTTTCTTTCATCATGTCCATTCAGAAATCATAAGACTCCAAGACTTTAATTCCCTCCTCAGGAGCAGAGGGAAAAGGCATGGCTCTGTCATGTAATAGCATATGACCACAGGGAAATCAGTTGACTAATCTGTGAAATAAAAGAAAGGTCCATTTCACTTATGTTTTCATTCACCAAAATATATTTGATATTTACCATCACAGACAAATGTTGAGCAAATTGTAAGTTATAAGAAAGGTGAATAGAAAATGTAGGAGAGCACTGAACAGGAAGATCTCAACTAACCAGAGACATGGTTAGAAAAGGTCTCTTTAAGAAAGTATCATGTAAGTTGAGACCAGAAAGATGAGTGGAAAATAGATGGGCGGGAGAGAGCTGATAATATTTCAGGTACAGTTACAGCATGTCTGAAGATCCTGAGTTGGGAAAGAGTATGGTACTTGAGAGGAGCCAAAGAACGTAAGATGAGTTTGAGTGTCGACTTTCCTCCAACCATGGCTGAGGTTTTGTTTTTATTTAAGAGAAATGAGAATCCACTGAAATCTTTCCAGTGAAAGGAATAATATTATCAATTTGATTTTTTTGAAAAATAGCTTTGGCTCAGTCTGAAGAAAGACTGGAAGAGATCAAATGTAGAAGCTGAAATTTAATTATGAGTTACTGCAATAATTCTAAGATTGACTTAAGCATAATGACAGGGTAAACACCAATTTTTTGTTGTAAAACTGAATGGAGGATGGTGGTGACTGACTTATGGGAGACTAGGTAAGAAGAGATATGTCTGGGGAGTGGAGAGTAAAAGCATCCATGTTCAGCTTTAGAAATGTTTGTTTGAACCATGAAAATCTAGTCCAAAAAATGAATTTAAGACATCTTAGCATGTAAGTGGAAATTTAATTCGAAGGAATAGAATCCAAGGGAGTACACTAAGGGAGTATAAAGAAAAAATACCAAAGGAGACTAAGAAGTTACTGATATTTTTAAATTTTACGTAAGACTGGAGGCAAGAGAGCGAAGGAAGGGATGTGTTTTTAAAAGCCACGAATGGTCATTATGTTGAACTCTGTTAACAGATCAAGTAGCATAAGTGGAAAATTGGTTACCAGCACGAAGTAATTATGATGACTATAACCAGAATATTTTCTATGAAGCAATACTGCCCAATACAATGTTTTGAGATTAAATGTTTTTGTATCTGCACCATCCAATAGCCACATGGGTCTACTGAGCACTTAAATGTGGGCAGTGAAGCTGAGGAACTGTGTAGTTAATTTTTTGAAATTTGATTAGCATAAACAGTCACAAGTGACAAGTGGCTACATACTGGATAGCACAAATGGACTGCGGGGAAAATGTCAGATTTTAGTAGACTGAAGAATGAAACTGGTCATTAAATGTAATTTATTCAAGAAGTTTGCCTCCAAAGTAGAAGAGTGAAAAAAAGCAGACTAGAAGGGAATATGAGATTAGAAAAGGGTTGCTTTTAAGCTTGAACCCCCTTTAAAATATTCAAAGGACAAGCAGAGCATAGAGGGGAATAAGTTGAAAGTACAGCAGGGAGAAGAGGACTTCACCTTAGAAAGACATCATAAGCAAAGGAAAAAACCAAATATGTATGCATGAACAGTGGTCAACTTGCATATTTGGATGTAAAAATAATTAGGGTAATTGCTCTTTGGAGTCTTCTATATACTCTTCACAACAGGAGAAGTTCTCTGGCTGACAGTGTACAAAACAGTGATAGGACTGGAGGACTCTGTCATTTACTTGTGGATGGTTTTTTACCTCTTCCTAACTAGTCCACATCTGAGTTTCACCAGCCTGGCTTACATAATTGTTGTGGATGTATTAGATTCCAAGGTATGATGTGACAAACAGAGGAGGAGCTGCCTGCCTAAAATTATCTCACGAAAGGAACTGAAACCCTGTATTTCCTACCAACTGAGTCTATCCCTGTGATATTTGGGGGGAAAGATGCATCTCTCAATTAGGATAAAACATCAAGTAAACTACAATCACTGACCTCACATTAAGATCAATTAATTAATCTGATTCAATCTTTAACAGATATTACCAAAAATGCAAATCTGGAAAGAAGTATAAAAGTTTCTGGTCATGGAGGCTCCTGGAAACTACTATGTCCTAGGCTTCTGGGTGGCTGGAGTCAGTTCTGACTTTGAGAGACAGGCTGAGATGGTGCCAGCAAAGGACAAAACCCTGAAGCTAAAACTTGGCTTATAGTTATTATTTTTTTGGTTTATAATTATCTTTAGAGACCATCTTCCAAATTGCATGGCACAATCTATATATCCAGTATCTAATCCCCATAAAGCACCCTCCAAGGCAAACAGTTAGTTTGGAACTGAATTCACAGAGAATAGATGTGGCAGGCTGAGGAGGAAATGCATAGATCTTCTTGCAATGGCTTCTAACAGCTACTATGGAAAAATATCAAAGTGATGCAGTAACTTTTACTAAGGTTAAATGCAAGGGTAAAGACCAATGACCATAATAGGAGGACCATGAAATGTGAGTCCAATAAACAAATCAGAGTGGGAAAAGTGAGGGTAAAACAGTGACTTAGATGACAGGGTCTGAGAGTCGCGTAAATAGGAGTAAGAATTAAAGTTGAAATGTAACAAGCAGGGCAAAGCAGGGGTAAACCCAGAGCCCCAGCGTGATGCCCCCTCATTACTCAGCTCTGTCCAGCTGTCATTTATCAGCACTCAGTCTCACTGAACCTTAATTCTCCTCCACTTCTGAAGGGAACCACAGAAGCTACTGACACCAAAAGGAAAACCAGGAGCCAACACCCACGCCATTCAAGTGCAACAGTGTGAAAGACCAGTGTTAGTCGCTCAGTCATGTCTGACTCTATGCAACCCCATGGACTGCAGCCCACCAGGCTCCTCTGTCCATGGAATTCTCCAGGCCAGAACACTGGAGTGGGTTGCCATTCCCTTCTCCAGGGGATCTTCCCAACCCAGGGATTGAATCCAGGTCTCCTGCATTGCAGGCAGATTCTTTATCATCTGAGCCATGTGCTATTTTTAGAGTAATATTGGGTAGCACCTGGCCATGTTCAACAGGTTAAGGGGGAAAAGTGACCTTTGGAACTGGGATAATTTTAACAATCAAAAACCTGAGTGTGAACACACAGCACCACAAACTAACCCCATAAACATAGTACTCTTAAAACAGTTTACATTCTATTATTTAACATTTATAATGAAATAGTTAGAATTCTTCTCATTAAATTATCCCAGTTCAAAAATATAGTCTAAAATTATTCAACAGACGTTACCATAGTTTAACATATGCTTCTTCTCCCCTTACAACTGTTCTGACCCTAATTTAATCCTTCTCTTACTTTTTTAATAAGCTAATTTTTTTATCACAGAAATGTAATAAAACTGCATCTAAAACTTTGTTTTAAAAGTATAATTAGACATTAACTAGCCCATTTGCTAAATATTCTCCAAGTTGATAAGGAAGACTATAATAAACTTTTCTCTCTTATTCACTGAGTATCAAAATATTCATGTGCAAAACCAATGGCCATGATGAAGGCTTTCAAGCATACACTTGAGTTAATAAGTCATAACACTCTTTATTGGTCTCTGTATTTTTAACTTCTTCCATATTTTCAATGATTAATGATGATGAGTAAGCTAATAAAATCACTAGCTTGTAGAAATCTAGTAATAATTTTGTAAGATTCACCATCAATACATATGTGTTACTAATTCAAGTCTCAGCACAGTTTCTGTAGGTCACAAACCCAGTGGCCCACGACAGAAGGTTTTCTTCTCTATAAATATTTTGTAGAATATGCTATTTTGAGCTCAGACCAAAATGTAAGTGCTCATATCATCTTAATCTATGTCTTACTTAGATAAACTTTATTCATTGGGAAGAAATGCATTTATTAATTATTAACAATTATGAAACCACATCTACATATAATTTTTCTAGTCAGTTATAAACCAGTTATTATTATTTGTAAATTTCTTTATAACCACCACATCCACAGTGTCCTTGTTCCATAATATTTCTCAGTTGACTATTTTGGCCAATTGTATCAAAGGATTCCCATGAAAACGTTTACTTTACTAGGTCAGTAGTTTTTAATTTGCAAATCTTTATCTTTCTTTCAGGGAAATCCACCCTATTCATAATGGTTTGCCTCCAGAGTATAATGGTCTATAAATGTATTACTTACTTACTTGTAGGAGTTTCAAATTTAGCAAATAAAAACACTGCATGGGACTCAATTATATGAAAAAATTTATTCATTATTTACCTGAAATTTGAGTTTAAATGAGCACTCTATAACTTATCTGTCAACTCAAGGGAATGGCAACCCACTCCAGTATTCTTGCCTGGAAAATTTCATGGACAGATGAGCCTGGCAGGCTATAGTCCAAGGCATCACAAAGAGTAGACACAACTGAAGTGACTTAGTACTATGAGTCTGATCATTTTTATGAACAAAGGGTACAGACTTCTGTTTCCAAGTTCCTAGAAATTTCATCCAAGGAATTGCTGAATTATAAATCCCTATATTTTCAAGTTCCTGAGATTGTCTCTGGAAGTTATTCCAAAGAGATGTCACATACAAGAGCCTGAATAGGAAAACTCTTCCATTCTTCAAAATGGGCCAAGTTCCATTGTTCCCTGTAGCTTTTCTCTTGATCAGAGCTCTGTTTCTTATAGACTTGGTTACTTTTTCTCAGATGTTAAATAAAAGTAAAAGACACTTGTTCCTTGGAAGAAAAGCTATGACAAACCTAGATGCTGTTATTAAAAAGCAGAGATATCACTTCGCTGACAAAGGTCCAGTTCAGTTCAGTCACTGAGTCGTGGTTCAACTCTTTGCGACCCGATGGACTGCAGCACACCAGGCTTCCCTGTCCATCACCAACTCCTGGAGCTTGCTCAAACTCATGTCCAGAGAGTTGGTGATGCCATCTAACGATCTCATCCTCTGTCACCCGCTTCTCCTCCTGTCCTGAATCTTTCCCAGCATCAGGGTCTTTTCCAGTGAGTCAGTTCTTCGCATCAGGTGACCAAAGTATTGGAGCTTCAGCTTCAGCATCAGTCCTTACAATTAATATTCAGGATTGATTTCCTTTAGGATTGACTGGTTGGATCTCCTTGCAGTCCAAAGGATTCTCAAGAGTCTTCTGTGGTACCACAGTTCAAAAGCATCAATTCTTTGGCACTAAGCCTTTTTTATGGCCCCAACTCTCAAATCCATACATGACTACTAGAAAAACACAAAGATCCATCTAGTTAAAGCTAAGGTTTTTCCAGTAGTCATTCTATGGATTTGAGAGTTGCGACCACAAAAATGGCTGAGCACCAAATAATTGATGCTTTTGAACTGTCGTACTAGAGAAGACTCTTGAGAATCCCTTGGACTGCAAGGAGATCCAACCAGTCAATCCTAAAGGAGATCAGTCCTGAATATTCATTCCAAGGACTGATGCTGAAGTGCCCATACTTTGGCCATCTGATGCAAAGAACTGACTCACTGGAAAAGACCCTGATGCTGGGAAACATTCAGGACAGGAGGAGAAGCAGATGACAGAGGATGAATGATTGCATGGCATCATTGTCTCAGTGGACATGAGTCTGAGAAAACTCTGGGAGATAGTGAAGGCCAGGGAAGCCTGGCGTGCTGCAGTCCATGGGGTCACAGAATCGGACATGACTGAGCAACTGAACAACCACCACCCCAGGTGTTAGGGACTAAATGCTGATGATGTCTATTCCAAATGCATATGTTAACATCTGCACTTCCATTGCAATGGTATTTGGAGACTGGTTTTTTGAGAGATAATTAGGGTTAGATAAGGTCATGAAGGACCCTCAGGATGAGATTAGTGCCCTTAAGAGAGATGAGAAGACAGGAGGTCTCTCTCTGCTCTCCACCATGTAAGGATACAAGGAATAGACAGACGGCTGTGCATAAACCAGAAAGAAGCCCTTTCAAGAACCCAGCCAAACTGGTACCTTGATCTCAGAATTCCAGTCTTTGGAACTGTGAGAAATCAATGTTGTTCAAGCCATTCAGCCTACAGTATTCTGTTACTGCAGCTCAAACTAAGACATGAGACTTAACAGGAAATTCACTTCTTTACACAAATACGTGATAATATCCTTTAAGGATTCTTTATCAAGTTCTCACTGAAATATCCTAAGGACATCATATTTAAACAATTCTACCACATGCTTACTTTTTACAGACCTCTCTTCAGAACACTCAAGCATTTCTCATTCTCCTGGGAGAGGGAGGTGGGGCAGAATAAACTATTAAAGTCACTGACAAAAGACAAAAATTAAAGAAATGAGAAATGTAAAATAAATTCCAATAACCTCATTTTCCAGAAGCATATTTGAAAATGTACCTTTTTAGAGTAAAACAAAAAGCAGGCTAACCAAGTACTATTTTATTTAACTATGAACATATATCCATTGCTATGTAAGATGTGCCCATTTATGTCACATAGATCCAAAGCTGTGTACGTGCATGTATGTCCAGCCAACAAGGGGCTGGACACCAAGAGACGAGGCAAGGTAGGAAAATCAACTCCATAGGGAGGTGTAGAGCTGGGCGTGCGACAGCCAGATACAAGAACAACAGAAAGGCAGATGCCAAACGCCAATTCTCCAAGTAGGAGACTGAAAGTTCATGAACGAATTGGGCATCAACACCAGCCAGAACTACAAAATGTTCATGCAGGACCTAGTGCAGGCCTGCAAATGACAGACACTAACCCATGTGAATGGCCTCCAGTCATCATGGAGAACACTGGAAGGCTTAATGTCCACATCTCCATCAGTTTTAAACACTCACTCCTCAGCATTTATGCTTCTTTAGATTCCACTGAACTCTGCACAATGCTTGTGCATTAAATAAACACTGGCTATCAATGTACTAATGTTAATATCTGACTTCTCACTATATACCATTTTTACACATTATTTTCAATAATGTCTGTGATTTACATTGTAATAACAATTCACATGAAAACTTTAATGCATTATCTCTGTGCTTTGTCTCAAATACAAAGGCTAGTTGAACAATAGGTAGAAAGTAAAAAATCATGTGGATTAAACACACAGCCATAATTAACATTACATTTTAAAGAATGTACCTGCTTATCTAGTTTGGTTCATCTCTATGTATTACTCTGGTAACTGCTGACATAGAATGAAAGAAAAATGACAATCTTTTACGATATACCAAGGAACCTGATGCAAACATCTGACTTCTCTAGGCAAAATATAACAGGCATTGGCTATCTCAGCTCTTTCACAGGGACTGGGAAATGTGCATCAATGTTCAAAAATAAAACTGAAATCAACAGTGATCTGATGCTGTCTAGCCCAGAATATATTTCAGACCAACAATGTTATTACTGTTCTCAATTTGATGCAGGTTTTTAATTATTGGTTGAATTTCAAAACATAAGAAATCTGAAATTAGAAGAACTTCAAGGCACTAAGAACTGATTATCTGACATCCACACGAAACCTGGCTTAATGTGGCACCAGAATGCCATCAACCACACACTAAATGGTGATGGCCCTCACAAGCCCCATATAGCACTCCCTGATATAAGAGGAAGCATCTGCTCACTTTAGGAGGCAGGAAAGTTTTGGAGCTTTTCCACAGACCTATCTACATCTATTTTGATATGTTTCTAAGTATATTTATACTCCTCAATGGGGACAGTTTGGTTTCACAGTCATCTGAGACACAAAGAAAGCCTAGGATAATGGCTAAGGTTTCCTTCCAGATAAGATATGCATCACTCTTATCAGTCATATATTGAGTGAGTCTAGATTTTAACCCATGATGATCAAGTCACAGTATGACCTGTCATTTAAAAACAGTGTAGTTTCATAAAATTTTATCTGAAATCAAAGTTGAAGGTCAGGATGGAGACGGATGTAAATATCGTAGTAAAAGGAGAAAGATATTGAAATGGCTCATACAAATAATGCTAATGAACATCATTTAGGGATTACCAAGTGTCAGGTACTGAGTTCAACACTTTGTAGAAGAGTTTATTTAAACTTAAATGGGTACTGATAGATCCACTGTGTGTGTAGGAAAGCATGGCTAAAAGATATTAACGAACTTACTTGTCACATATCAGTAAGTGAAGCTAGATGAAACCTAGATGAGTCTCCGTAAGCCTGTATCCTTGAGCATTAAATGATTGTATTATTATCACATTGACTACTGATCATGTATGTGTATTTTACCCTGCTTCAAGTTATTTCTTCTTCCCACCTAAATACTATAGTCCTCCAGTGTGCCCATTCTCTTATGTAATTTAAAAGATGTTTAAAGACTGAGTCATTTTACCCTCTTCTGGATGAGATGAGAAAACTAGCAAGGCCCATCTGTCATTCATACCATTTTTCTCTAAAACCACTTGTGATTCTCGATAATAATCCCCAGATGGAAGTCATTAAAGTTTAATTTGTATGCATATGTGACATCTTGCTTTTCAAAATCTTTTTGACTTTACTCTTTCCATTACTGAAACTGATTGATATATATATATATGAGAAATAACTAATTAAAATGAGTGTAAAACAGTTTTCTCAAATATAAAACATGCTATAAAATGCTAATAAAACCATAAGAATATATGAAAAAAATCTGTCAATTACAAAATTAACTTCAGATGGGAAAGTAAATATCATTTATCCTCTACAATGTCCAATAAATGACTTGTTTGGCAGCTCAATGCCTTACTGCTTAATATTAATAAAATTTCGAGAAGAATAATCTTTCTTTCATAAGGCCCACAGAATAAAACTTTGAAGATGATAATTATAGTTATAAATTAAATTGGAAAGAAAACCTCTAAGTAGCTATTTGCTGGGGCCATATTGTGGTTATGATTAAATAAACATAAATCACTAGTTGGCAAATTGTATGGGAATAGAAGAGCTTCCTTCTCATCTATGAGCAACTCCTGGCTAAGTGATAGGGAAAGGAGAGGATATGATTTAGAGGCATGACCTATTCATCAGGGGAGGCAGACACAGTGAGTAAGTGGGCAGAACCAAGGTGGCCAGACAGTTCTGGTTGTAAAGAATCAGAAGAGACACAGGGAGGCCATACCTCTTTTTTTTTTTTTTTTTTAATATTATTTTATTAGAGGCCATACCTCTTAACTGGAAAGACTCAAGGGTAACATTTACTTGGAGACCCAAATGAATAAACAAACTGCTTTGACTGGATTTTGTACATTCTTTGCAAGGAAAGATTAGCAAATAAAGCCCTTGAACATTATCAGCATTTTTAAACAGAATTAAGTCAAACTTTTTTTCTGCGTTTCTGAACTTTTTATTTAAGTCAGGGTCTTTCTGGGATGGATGAACATTTATGAACATTTTGTCATTCATTTCTTTACTTGATCAATTAATTCCTTTTTCTAACAAATATCTACGAAATGTACATTATGTGCCAAATAATCTTTACTACTGTCTGAAGATAAACCTGCTCTCATGGAGCTCATCATCAAATGTAGAACACAAATAATGATTTGAGAACAATTCTGATAAGTTTAATGAAACTATAAACTGGAAACTCTGGGCCAGCCTGAAAATCACCTTTCAGTAAATCCAAGACACAGGCCTCAGGAAGTCATTTGTGCCCCACGGGGTGTGGACACAGGGGAGTTTCTGAGTCATGAAGAATGCAACTCAGGAGAATCTCCCAAGTGATTCTAAGGACATGTCCTTAATCCCAAGGACTTAAGTGTGACCACCATTTCTTCTTGCTTCCTTGTTCTCTAGATAAGCTTCCCAACTAGAAGAAAGTAATATTTTCTTTTGAAAAGTGAACACCATTCATCCCACAGTTAGGAAAACTGGATAAAACTAACATTGCTGAGAGAAGGATAACATTCTTGCATTATTCTTGAGATTGTGGGTCCCTAGTTCTTTTTTTGAGAAAGGGCTACACATTTTCCTATTGTTTGTCACCACTCTAAATGTACAGACAGTGGAGTCTGCTGACAATAACACCAAAGGGACAATGAGACAGACTAGGGCACAGGAGAAAAGTAAAACTTCGGAGTAGAACTGGCCAAGAACCTAAGAGTCACTGAGGTTTCCCTTCTCACTGGAAGGCCAGGACACCAGAAGAAGGATGTGGCTGAAACAGAGGAATGTTGCAGTAAATGTCACAGAATTTTAAACACCATATTAGGAGAATCCTAACAGTACTGAGAATGATAGCAAAGTTTTTAATAAGATAAACGTTATTTTAAAATGTTTTGCAAATCCACTATACTTATGTGTTTTTCAGGTCCAGACCAAACCTGGGCTTATGGCATAATACTTTCATTCTCATCTCTCTGGCTGACAAACTCTGGATCTGAGGAAATGGACTTTCATAAACAAACTTTTTCTCTGTGGTTATAGGTTGCCATCATTGAAGTAACAGTCATATGCAATAATTCCTCCTCCGAAACCCAAATTCCTCATCAGAAAAATATTTATTATTTACTTCCTATATGTGAGGATTTGTACAAGCAAAAAAATTTTTATGTTAAATAATGATAACAGCAATATTTCCTGAGTGTATATAATGTGCCAAGACCCAAGTCAAGCAATAATTTACCTATTTACTCCTCAGAACATTACAGGGCATGTACTTTTATTTTCTTAATTCTGGAAAAGTAGCTAGAGAGGTAAGGAGGGGTATCCTATTTCAACTTAAGTTTTAAGTTGAACTTTCTATAAATTTTAAATTGAAACATTAATTTACATCAATAAAAATTCAGTAAACCATGAAATATTCATTTATTTCATGCATCCAAATTAATAATGTGGTAAAATGTGGGAAATGTTTATCTTGTCATCAGTGAAATAAAGTGGCTTGCTCAAGGTTAAATATCAAGGGTGACTATGACTGCAGAAGTCGCAAAGGGAAAGTGATGTAGGGCCATACAATACAAAGGACCATAGCTGGAGAAGGTGGGCTACCTTCCAAAACAGATGCCCAGATAAGGCATTTATCTTCCAGATATACCACAATTATGCCCCAGCATCTGCCATAATAATTCAAAATTTTTATTTTATTGATGTTCCTGAGTTGATTGGCAAGTAAATGCCAATTTACGTAACTTAAACTCACAAGAGACTTTCCAGAAGGTCCGTTTATTAATTTGTCACGAGAAATATCTCTGCAAAGACAGTCTAATTGAATGAGCCTGACCAATTTATTGATAAGTAAGTTATACAGGAAGAAAAGTTTTCAAGAAGTGACTTTTAAGCAAGTAACGGGCTAAATTGTGTCACCTTTCTCCAATTCATGTGCTGAAATCCTAACTTCCAGCACCTATGAACTTGGCTGTATTGGGCCTTTAAAGAAGTAATCCAGATAAAATGACACGTTATGATGGGTCCTAACCCAGTGTTACTGGGTCCTCATATGAAGAGGGATGGCCACACTGAGACACACCAGGAATATGAGGACACGGAGGAAAGAATGTATGTAAAGACACAGCAAGAAGCTACCATCTGCAAGCCAAGAGAAGTTCAGAAGAAACCAAACCTGCTACCACCTTGGTCTTGGACTTCAAGCCTCAAGAACTGTAAGAAAATAAATCTCTGTTGTTTAAGTCATCCATCTGTAGTATTTTCTTATAGCAGCCCTAGCAAACTAACACAGAAAGGAAAAAATAACAGAAATATACAACTAGATATATAAATCAAAATTTTAGTGAACTCAAGTTCTAAGAGTTCGAGACATTTTTCTAGTGAGAATATACCAGGCCCTCAAACCGAATGTGGGACCCACCTCATTGCAAAGGCAGAGAACTTATCTTGTCAGAAAGTGTCTGAATTGGCCTTCAAGTAAAATTCTTGAAAAGAAAAAATGTTGGTGCTTGCTGAAGGTACAGCACATACTCTGTAGCTACATTCATCCCACTTTGGTAAAAAAAAAAAAAAAAATTAAGAAATTCTAGTTAAAGGGATTTTGTATATGTTCATGTATTTCTGATGATCCCCTATATCTTGATTTCCAATATTTAATCTCAGATACCACTCTAACATTTGTGATTCATCTCTTACATCTATATACAATCTCTAAGATAAGCATGGCTATAAATCAATGTTAAGATTAGTCTCATAAAATCAAAGTACTATCTAAAGTTTTCAGAGAGGCAAACTCTATTCAGAAGTTTCAAAAGAAGATTTTCCTAGAAAATGTTCTTGAAGAATGGGTAAGAGTTTAATAGAAAGGAGATTTAAGGACAAGTTATTTTAAACTGGGGTTTCCCTGGTGGCTCAGAGGTTAAAGCGTCTGCCTGCAACACAGGAGACCTGGGTTCGATTCCTGGGCCGGGAAGATCCCCTGGAGAAGGAAATGGCAACCCACTCCAGTATTCTTGCCTGGAGAATCCCATGGATGGAGGAGCCTGGTGGGCTACAGTCCACGGGGTTGCAAAGAGTAGGACACGACTGAGCGACTTCACTTTCACTTTATTTTAAACTGAAAGAAACTATAAAACAAGAAGTTTTTACTTTAATGATGTAACTGAGCACAACCTCCCTCAATGAAATTGTACAAGAAAAAAACAAGGGAACCAGGCTTTAAGTGGAAGACATATCATAAGGGTCCCTGAACAGCAGAGTAAGAAAATTTGACATGTTTTGGAAAACAATAAACCAAAAGGTGGTACAACCATTCCATGAAACACTGTCCAGCATGAAAAATAAACTACTGATGTCTTCAATGGTACATTAACCGAGAACTTCCAGATGTACAAGCTAGATTTAGAAAAGGAAGAGGAACCAGGGATCAAATTGCCAATGTCCCTTGGATCATAGGAAATGCAAGGGAACTCCAGAAAAAAAAAAAAAAATCTACTTCCACTTCACTGACTATGCTAAAGACTTTGACTGTGTAGATCATAGCAAACTGTGGAAAATTCTCAAAGAGACAGGAATACCAGACCAATTGGGAAGGGAGTAGGACAAGGCTGTATGTTGTCACTCTGGTTATTTAACTTATATTCAGAGTACATCATGAGAAATGACAGGCTAGATCAATCACAAGCTGGAATCAAGATGCCAGGAGAAATATCAACAACCTCAGATATGCAGATGATACCACTCTAATGGCAGAAAGTGAAGAGGAATTGAAGAGCCTTTTGATAAAGGTGAAACAGAAGAGTAAAAAGGCTGGCTTGAAACCCAACATTCAAAAAACTAAAATCATGGCATCCTGTCCCATTACTTCATGGTGAATAGATGGGGAAAAACGGAAACTGACAGATTTTCTCTTCTTGGGCTCTAAAAACACTGTTGACAGTAACTGCAGCCATGAAATTAAAAGACACGTGTTCCTTGGAAGGAAAGCTATGACAAACCTAAACAGTGTATTAAAAAGCACAGACATCACTTTGCGAACAGAGGTCTGTAGAGTCAAAGCTATAGTTTTGCCAGTAGTCATGTATGGACGTGAAAGTTGTACCATAAAGAAGGCTGAGCACCAAAGAATTGATACTTTTGAACTGTGGTGCTGGAGAAGACTCTGAGAGTCCCTTGGACTGCAAGCAGATCAAACCAGTCAATCCTAAAGAAAACAAGTCCTGAAAATTCACTGGAAGGGCTGATGCTGAAGCCAATACTTTGGCCACCTAATGCAAAGAGCCAACTCACTGGAAAAGACCCTGATGCTGAGAAAGATTGAGGACAGGAGGAGAATGGAGTGACAGAGGATGAGATGATTGGATGGCACTGTTGACATGAGTTTGAGCAAATTCTGGGAGATAGTGAAGGACTGGGAAGCCTGGCGTGCTGCAGTCCATGGGGTCACAAAGAGTCGGACACTACTGAGTAACTGAACAGCAACAACCACAACTTGGATGAATGTCAGACATTATGAAGAGTGGAAGAAGCCAATCTACACCACTGTATGCTGTAGGATTCCTTTACAGGACATTCTAAAGAAGACACAACTTTAGACAGACTATCAGCAGCTCAGGTAGAAATGGGAGAAGTGTATGACTACAAAGGGATCACATATAGGACTGGGGGGGGGGGGAGTGATGGGACCATTTTGAATTCTCATTATGATGGTTTTTACATAAATTAATACATGTGTCAAATTTTGTAGAACCACACATTAAAGAGGGAAAAAAGTCTACAGGAGGCTTTTTAAAACAAAATTACTAAAAATTGTGAATTAAGACACCAACTTCCATAAAGGAAAGAAAAGTGGATGTGAACACAGTAATTAAAAATAATTTACTGAATTAAGCTAATCGTTTTCCTAAAGGAAGAGGGAGAAAGAAAGAAATCAAGATCAGGGTTTTAAACCTAAGCAGAAGGGTAAGTATTTCTGGTGATGTTAAAAAAAAAAAAAATAAATAGTGAACTGAGAGACAGGATTTCATTGGATATGAGGGAAAGGATAATTTTGGACTTAACATACCTGCCTGCCAGAAAATGCTCTTGAGACCACCACCAACCGGTTGAAAATATGGATCTGGAATGTAAAAGATAGTTTTCAAAGAAAAGTCAAGTTGTAAGACAGATTTTTAAAGTCCACCTGCTTAGAAGTGCTAATTGCAAGGACAGTCAGAAAAGTTCACACTCAACAGGAAACACAAATCACCATGATGAAATCTTGGGGGTGTCAATTCTATGAAGGAGAAGAAGTTCTAATGAATCCCTCTCTGAAAGCACCAGCCTCGCAAGTGCTCTTCTCACGTTATCTTAGGATATTCATTTGGCATTAGTTTAATATTTTTAAACCAGTATGTGGTCACTCTAACCAACTGCACATGAATTTGAGCATTTACCACAATATGTGTACCGAGCACACCTACAATGGACACGAGAGTGCTAGAAGATATCATGCTACGATTTATTCTTTGGAAGCAGGTCTAGGTTTTTATTAAATTCTAGGTGTCTAAACAGAAAAAATGAGCTGGGTCTTGGAGCTGCTAGCTCATTCTTGTCATGAACCGACGTGATAAATGCAGGCACTGAGCATGGAGTGGAGACGCAGGGTCCAACGTCTCACTGAGTGGATTTCAGGCAGATGGAACTGGTAGATTTCTTACTACAGTACTACATTTCTCTCAGAAAATGTGCCCTGAACTTCACTAACATTTCATCACTTTTGTTATAAATAATCTCTAAAAGCTCCTCTCCTTTCACGATATGAATCTTGACCAGAAGCCTGCATCTTATTTCCTCATTTCTCCCCTGCTGCTGTGCACTGTAAGGATTCACGCTCATTGAGTCAACCCTCTACAGAGTCAGGCTGAATTACCTGGTCAGAACCATGGAATTTTCAAGAAATTTACTTTTCACACAGATGTCCTTTTGTATAGGAATCCTTAGAAACAACTGAGGAAAGCCCTTATCCTGAGGTGTGATGAAATCTTCAGAAAATGTATGTTGGAGACAGCTTTAAGACACAATAAGTATCAGAAAACCATTTTAGAGATACACCATCATGCTTACAAAAGATGATAAATTTTATAAAATAGAGTCTTGGTTAACTACAAGTGCTCCAAAATAGAAGATAGCATATATGAAAATGTGTGTAGGATGACAGAAATGCAATGGATAGATTCCCAGAGCAACTGCCCTCCCTCTTTTCTGAAAGAACTACTGGATACTATAGATTAGTTTATCTGAATTATGCCTTTCTTCTAACTGAGGAGTTAAGAAATCAAAGCAAAACAAAGAGAACATAATTTCCCAATTCCTTTGAATCAAGCGTTCTGGAAGGCAAATTAGATTCTTCAATCACATGCATGAAATTTGGAAGGCAACACTAAGGCAGAAGCTATCTTCCCATCACGTTTTGTCTGTTTCAGATGGAAAACACGTGAGGGAAACAAAGATTTCTCAGCAGCAATGAAGGAGCACCCTTTCCTGTCCCTGCACCACCTGACATACAGTCTCTAGCCCTGTGTGGTCACTGAGCACCTGAAACGTATCTTGTGAAAGTGGAGATGTTTAGTAAGTATAAAATAGTAAGTATGAAGTCTCTGTATCAAAAAAAAAGTATTCCGTCAATTTTTATATGGATTATTATTCTTTGAAGTGCTTCTATTTTCTATTTTGGCTAAATAAATAACTATTTGCCTGTTTCATTTTACTTCTTAAAAATGAGGCTACTGGGAGATTTGAAATTACAGATGAACCTCTGAGTATATGTCTGTGACAGAGCACTGCTCCAGTTAGGAAGCAGTGCGTGGAAAGAAAGTTACGGGGTGAATCAGTTATGGGGCTTCTCTACTCATCCACCCAGTCCCTGGTTGGCAGCTCTGGCCATTGGTTCTCTAGCTGTGGGGATGTTCAGAGGCCATGCAAGTGGGTTTCCAATACTGGTGTGGTTCTGGTAACACCCTCACAAGTGGGGCTCTCCTCATGAGTCACTCCTGTACTATTCTAGGAGTCACTGCCACAGGTCCTGCTTAGAATCCTTCCCTTCAGTCCTTTCTGCTATTTTGTAAACACCCAATTCTCTTTATTATATTCCTTATCCCTTCTTATTTAAAATTCTTAGCATGTTTGCTTTTCCTTGCACTGAACCTTGACTTATTAAAAAAAAAAACAGAATAGCTTAAATAGTAAGAATAATTTTAGGAATGAAACTCCAATTTTTTTTTTTAAGTTTCTGAGGGAAAAAATCAATTCTGATGACAAACCTTGTAAAGTTATGAGAATATCCCTAGTCTGTGATGTTGAGGGCAGTGTGTCCATTCTTCTTGTCTGAATATAGCACTTATAACACCTGTATTTGCATATTGCAAACCAAACATCAACCCTGAAAATCCTCCAAACAATTTTAAAAGATATTTTCGTACAACCATAACACATTTAAAAAAAAACAAACAAAAAACCAGGGTTAAAAAAAAAAAAGACTCCAATAAAGAAAGAAGAAATGAGGTGAGCTCCATCTGGGACATGAACCATTCCTTGGCCAAATCTGATTTCCATGATAAGGGCTTACAAAATTGCTTGCCGTTTTTCTCATTTTCAGTATATCTTGAAGGTATCAAAGTGGTGACCTCCCTTCCTGTGTTTCTGTTGTAAAAGTGATTTATTAATCTGTCTGGTTATCACTGGTATCATTCTATTTTGTATAGAGGTGGCTGCCTATTTCACACGCAGGCTGCTCCATGCAGTGCAAGTGGGCATTCGGTGATGGTATCACAGCCTCAGAAAACTGCTGCCCTCACTGGTGTATCTCACCAGGTCTGCTTTTGCAGTCGGAGCAAACGCATGTTATCCCCAGCCATGCAAGGCTTGAGGAGGAAATTAACAAAGCACCAGTCTCTACCTGCCACAGTGAGGAAGTGCAGGAGTTGTATGAAGCCAGAGGCAGTACAATAATCACTGGGGGACACACACACACAGTACATCCTTCAAGATAAGTTCTTTTTTCACCTATCCTATCACACATTTGACAGTATGCTAAGAGATTTTTTTTAAAATAGTATTTTGGAGAAAAAGACTGGGAATTGCTTATTAAGATACCTAGGCTTTTTGGTGATGCTTTTCAATCTCACATTTTAGACTGAATTAACCTAGTCTTTAGGTAGTTACATTTCTTGGCATGGCTTCAAGTGCAGAAATGTTAGGATAACAGCTCACAGATTACATAAGTATAGGCAAGAGTAGGAAGCAAGGATCCAGTGGAAGAAAAATGACTACAGGTTCGTCTGTGACTTTCAGGCCTGGGCTCAGCCTAGTTTTAGGCTGAGAAGCTCTCATGTTATCTGACAGACCTAGAAATAAACTGATTTTTGTATTTGCTATTTTACAGAAAGGCAATTTCAGACCTCAAAGAAAGACACAGATTTGCTTATGATAAAGAAAAGGAAAAAGTGGAAAGATACAGGAAGAGGGAGAAAAAATGAAATGCAGAAAATGATGGGAAGATAAGGAGAAAGAAAAGAAGACACAATAGAGGAAATAAATTTAAAAAGCAGGGAAGGAAGAAGGGAAAATAAAGAATGGAGGCTGAAGAGAGAGTATTGGCAGGCAATTTGGGAAGAATTAATTTTTGTTAAATATTCAAGTGTTGTTTCTCTTTCTATGTGACCACCCGTGTGAACGAGTACTCATCATTCCATAAGACACAGACTACGTACAAGGAAGAATGACACGATGGATTCCATTCTCCATCTGCCCCTCACACTGCGACCAGGACTCACAGAAGATCCTGGGTAGAGGAGAGGAAACAAACAAACAGAAAATCAGTGAGTAAGAAGCTGAAAACTAAAATACTGCCGGCCACATCTGTAAACAAAGGATGTTGCGGCCATCAAGCCAGCACATGGCAGCCACCACCGCGGGAGCCCTGCAGAACTCAGGATGGAGAAAGGACCTTCCCACTGCCAAGCCCCTCCAGCAATCAGCGGCTGCAGCCACCCGTGACAGAGTACCTTGGAACCTCACGATGGGAAAACACGTGCTATTAGCCCCAGAGAGCTAATGAAAGCCCCAGAGAGCTAATGAAAGGAATGATTTCAGTGAGCCCAGACTCTTGCATCTTCCCATACATATAAACAGAAAGGCGCTAAATTCCTTAACTTGCGATGATGTCTGGTTTTCTTTAAACAAGAGCACTTCTTTAACACTCCAACCACCTGGTTTTGTTGCAGAAACTCCCATCTATCCTGGCTCCCCTCCTTTCTCTTAGAAGCAGTCTCTCAGAGTTATCCGACATACTCTCTCCCAGGCTAGAAGTTTTAAGAACCACCAAATACAGTGTTTAACTCTCAACTTTTAGGTTGTGCATGTTTGTTTCAGTCAATAAAACTGCACTACAATGCCCATTACAATCTAAACTTGGCAGAGGAGGGAATTTACAGATTTAACAGTAGGGTCGATTTCATTCCATGTCCTAGAGCAAAGTTCTTGGAAAGCTGCAGCTCAACTACAATTGAGCAGGGAGAGTGACTAAAATAAAGCAGAACAATTTTTTTTAAAAAAGCAATTTTGTGCGTGAAGACCCCAAAGAACCTCAAATCTTCTTTTCCACACAGATGCTTCACAGCAAACCTGTGGCCTAGAAGACATCGTGAGTTAACTTACGATGTTAGTTAACTGTAAGTTAACAGAATTAAAGAGAGAAGGGAGAGTATGTACCTTGCAGACTAATGTGAATGGATGCAACAAGGAGAAATCTGCATCAGAGGGAACTTTTGAATGATTCACAGAAGATGAGGCTGCCTCATAGTTCTTTACGAAACTCAAGAAGGAAGGAAGGAAAAATGCATTGTGCTTTTTGAACATGTATTATGTACCTTCACATGTAATTCTGACAACAGTCTTGTAATTCTGAGTACCATCACCCCAAATTTCTGTTGAACAAACATAAATTTATTCAAGATAACTCAGTTGGTATATATTAGTTCTGGAATTTAAGTGGAGGTTTACTGTATTTTATGTTGCATGTATGATACGCTGCACTGACCTGGGTTTCATTACTATTTGCTAAATGTTCATTCAGAAGTATTTACTGAGTTCCTCTTATGTGTCAATGTTGTACTAGATACATGCCATACATTAAAATCACAAAGCCTATGATCTAACGAGTAAGACAAAGCATTAATACTGCATGCTATGAGAATGTATAAGTGGTGAAATCTAAATTAGTCGGAGAAAATCAGAGAGGAGGCAACATTTAAGATGAAATCTGAAAGGTAAGGAATCAGGGAAACTAAGGAATAGGGTGGCCAGGTAAAACAAGCCACCCAAATACATCATACTTGGACTAAATACAGACATACTTGGACTAAAATGTTATTTGCTGTTTATTTGAAATGCAAATTCAACTGGACATTCTATATATTTTTCCTAAATCTAGCAATCTCACTAAAGAAAACAACAGAGATGGCTTATCCTGCTTCCCAAAATTCTTTCCCTCCAGCCCCACTGGAAATCCCTCCTTCTTTGGGCATCTACAACCCCCTGGACTCTCAATGCCGCATGCTGCCTCTAATTCTGTTCCCAATACTTCTTATCTCTAGAAACATCTCTCTGATTAGCAAACTTTACTCCAACCTCAATCTTTTCTCAGAAGTGCCCTTTCATTTCTTGCCTTGAGTGATATTTAAACATTCCTTGAGGCAACCTCAAGTGGATTTTTTTTCCTTAAATTCTGCACCTTTTTTTCAGCCATTCCTCCTCCTTTCTTATTAAACTACACTGGCCCTTGGAAATAACTCCTTTTAGACATAACATCATTTCTAGTGACTTTAAACTCCTTATTGGATAAACCATCCCAAAGGGATTTTAAACTGGTAACTTCAACCACAAACAAAAGCTCTACACCTTTACTTTTACTTCCTAAGTTATCAATGTCACAATTACACATCTTTTTATGTTTGTACCTAACTAGTATAGTCTTATGTTAAGAGAGTTTTGCCTTGTTATTTTGCTTTTTTTTAACTTATTTCAGTGCAGTTGCCCTTGGCTTTGGATTTGCCTGTCAAACTAATTCTTGGCATTCTGGGGAAGGTTTTCTGTACTATATAGTATTGTTGGATTAGTGTCTCTGTAGGGGAATGAGGTCCAGGGCTTCCTATTCCACCATCTCTCTGAAGTCATTCCTACAAATCTACTTCTACACACATGTTCTCTCTTGTTGAAAATTAGAGGATAAATATTTTGTATATTTTTCAATATAAAATACACAGCACTGTTACATCAAATTAACCACACTACTACACACCTATTAAAATAGAGAAAATCCGTAACACTGACAATGCCTTATGCCGGCAGGAATGTGGAGCGAGAGGAACTCTCATTCACGGCTGGCGGGAAAGCAGTACATACAGTCCAGCCACTCTGAAAGACTGCTTCTTACAGAACTAAACATACTCTTTCCTTAGGATCCAACAACTGCACTCCCTGATATTTATCCAAGGGAACTGAACACTTATGTCACACAGACATATTTTACAGCAGCTCTATTCAGTTTTCATTCCAATCCCAAAAAAGGGCAATGCCGAAGAATGTTCAAACTACCACACAATTGCACTCATTTCACACTTATACATTGCTGTGAAAGAAGTCAATCTGAAAAGGCTACCTACTATATGAACCAACTATGTGACGTTCTGGAAAAAGCAAAATTGTTGGGACACTAAAAGATCAGTGGTTGTCAGGACTTGGGGACGGGGGGACATAGGATGAAAAGACAGCACAGACAAATTTTTTAGGGTGGTAGAACTATTGTAATGGTGGATACATGGCATCATAGGTTTGTCCAAGTCCTTAGAAAATACACCAAAAGTGAATAGTAATATAAGCTTCAGACTTGGGTGATAACGATGCATCAACATTAACAAATATTCCACTCTGGGGAGGATACTGGTAAGAAGGGAAACCATGCAGGTGTAGAGGCAGCAATCTATGGGAAATCTCTCTGCCTTGCTCTCAGTTTTGCTATGGATCAAAACCTGCTCTCAAAAACAGATTATTTTTAAGAGTCCATATGACTAAATATTATGGAGTAATTAAAATGATTTAATTATAGCAACTCTATCAGATCTAATCTCTTGAATCTATTTGTCACTTCCACTGTATAATCGTAAGGGATCTGAAATGCAAAAAGGCAAAATGGTTGTCTGAGAAGGCCTGAGAAATAGCTGTGAAAAGAAGAGAAGTGAAAGGCAAAGGAGAAAAGGAACGATATACCCATTTGAATGCAGAGTTCCAAAGAAGAGCAAGGAGAGATAAGAAAGTCTTCTTCAGTGATCAATGCAAAGAAATAGAGGAAAACAATAGAATGGGAAAGACTAGAGATCTCTTCAAGAAAATTAGAGATACCAAGGGAACATTTCATGCAAAGATGGGCACAATAAAGGACAGAAATGGTATGGACCTAACAGAAGCAGAAGAGATTAAGAAGAGGTGGCAAGAATACACAGAAGAACTATACAAAAAGATCTTCATGACCCAGATAACCACCATGGTGTGATCACTCACCTATAGCCAGACATGCTGAAATGCGAAGCCAAGTGGGCCTTACAAAACATCACTACAAACAAAGTTAGTAGGTGATGGAATTCCAGCTGAGCTATTTCAAATCCTAAAAGATGATGCTGTGAAAGTGCTACACTCAACATGCCAGCAACTTTGGAAAACTCAGCAGTGGCCACAGGACTGGAAAAGGTCAGTTTTCATTCCAATCCCAAAGAAAGGCAATGCCAAAGAATGTTCAAACTACCACACAGCTGCACTCATTTCACACACTAGCAAAGTAATGCTCAAAATTCTCCAAGCCAGGCCTCAAGCAATACATGAACCATGAACTTCCAGATGTTCAAGCTGGATTTAAAAAAGGCAGATGAACCAGCGATCAAACTGCCAAGATCCATTAGATCATCGAAAAAGCGAGAAAGTTCCAGAAAAACATCTATTTCTGCTTTACTGACTATGCCAAAGCCTTTGACTGTGTGGATCAAAACCAACTGTGGGAAATTCTTCAAGAGATGGGAATACAAGCCCACCTGACCTGCCTCGTGAGAAATCTGCATGCAGGTCAAGAAGCAACAGTTAGAAATGAACATAGAACAACAGACTGGTTTCAAATTGAGAAAGGAGTATGTAAAGGCTATATATTGTCACCCTGCTTATTTAAAATACATGCAGAGTACATCATGAGAAGTGCTGGGCTGGAGGAAGCACAAGCTGGAATCAAGATTGCCAGGAGAAATATCAATAACCTCAGATATGCAGATGACACCACCCTTATAGCAGAAAGTGAAGAAGAACAAGCCTCTTGATGAAAGTGAAAGAGGAAAGTGAAAAATCTGGCTTAAAATTCAACAACAATAAAAAAAAACTAAGATCACAGCATTGTGCCCTACCACTTCATGGCAAATAAAGGGGGAAAAGTATAAACAGTAACAGATTTTCTTTTCTTGGGCTCCAAAATCACTGCAGATGGTGACTTCAGCCATGAAATTAAAAGATGCTTGTTCCTTGGAATAAAAGTTATGACCAATCTAGACAGCATATTAAAAAAGCAGAGACATTACTTTGCCAACAATGGTCCATCTAGTCAAGGCTATGATTTTTCCAGTAGTCATGTACGGATGTGAGAGTTGGACTATAAAAAGAGCTGAGCAATGAAGAATAGATGCTTTTGAACTGTGGTGTTGGAGAAGACGCTTGAGAGTCCCTTGGACTGCAAGGAGATCCACCCAGTCCATCCTAAACAAAATTGGTCCTGAATACTGATTGGAATGACTGATGCTGAAGCTGAAACTCCAATACTTTGGCCACCTGATGGGAAGAACTGACTCACTGGAAAAGACCCTGATGCTGGGAAAGATTATAGGTGGGAGGAGAAGGGGATAACAGGGGATGAGATGGTTGGATGGCATCACGAACTCAATAGACATGAGTGTGAGTAAACTCCAGGAGTTGGTGATGAATAGGGAATCCTGGTGTGCTGAAGTCCATGAGGTTGCAAAGAGTCGGACGCGACTGAGTGACAACTGAACTGAATTACTGCCCCACAGGGAAACACTGTTGAATCTTAGGACATAATGCCAGATGATGAATGAAAAGCAACTGCAGAAGAATAGAGTATAACACCACTTCTATAAAGCAAATTAAAATGGACTACACAGTCCATGGAATTCTCCAGGCCAGAATACTGGAATGGGTAGCCTTTCCCAACCCAGGGATCGAACCCAGGTCTCCTGCATTGCAGGGGGATTCTCTACCAGCTGAGCCACAAGGGAAGTTCAAAATAAAATACATGATGTTTTATTTAAGGATATATCCATTTGAGGAAAACCATAACGTAAAGCAAAATGATGAAGAACACAAAATTTAACAAGCATTCCCTCTCAGCAGGAGAAGCTTAGTTCTGTCAGGGGCTACACAGAACATCAATTGTATCGATAAGGCTCACGGCAGTTTCTCAGTGCCAAGTCCACTGTATTTCTTCCTATGTAGACACCAATTTCTATTAATGAACATGTTATATCCATTAAATATGTAAAATTGATCAATTTTTATTATACAAGCATACTTTAGAAAGCCAACGTGGGGAAAAAAAACAGATTAAACTGTAGACACTTGGGACAGCCTTCCTAAATCAAATGCATCTTCCGTTTCTTTTCTCATGACAATCTCAAATTGCATAATAATGTATTACTAAGATTATAAATTCAGTCTTAGTTGGGAACTTATTTCAAGTTGATTAAACAAACTCCTTTAACTATAGATTTCATAATAGATCTTAGTGACACCTTTCAGAGTACACCAGTTGTAAAGGAGTTAGTTTCTCAGAAAATTTCTTTTTTTTTTTAATGCAAGGCTTTTGTCTACTCGTTGTGTTAATCACATTTGGGGGAAATACGATATTTAATTTTTATTTTACTCTTGTCCTAACAAAAGGAAGGTAAACTCTTATTCCACAACCCTCCTTGGACGATTTTTCAATATCACCCTTCTTCAGAATTAAATCTGTGGGAGGTAAATAATTTCTTTCTACTTTGACCCTCTTTTCAACTCTTTATAAGTTATGTGGTACTTGTCCAGATTCTTAGTGAGATAAGCCTCTTTGCACTTTATTATTAATGACAGTGTAGCTTAAGCAGCATCTTACCAGCTTTGAAGCAATTTGTATGCTAGTGTGTCCCTGCTCAAACAATAGGTCCATCATAATCATATGCATGCTAGGATTCTTATTTCTAATGACTAATCAAACCACAGGCTTTGCAAGTGGCACAGTGGTAAAGAATCTGCCTGCTAATGCAAGAGACGCAAAAGATGAGGATTCGGAAAACTCTAGAGAAGGAAATGGCAACCCACTCCAGCATTCTTGCCCGGAAAATCCCATGGAGAGAGGAGCCTGGTAGACTGTATTACATGGTGTCACAAAGAGTTCGACACGAATGAATGTTAAACAGAATCAATCATCAGTTCAGTTCAGTTGCTCATTCACGTCTGACCCTTTGTGACCCCATAGACTGCAGCATGCCACGGCCCCCCCCCAGAGTTTACCCAAACTCATGTCCATTGAGTTGGTGATGCCATCCAACCATCTCATCCTCTGTCATCCCCTTCTCCTCCCACCTATAATCTTTCCCAGCATCAGGGTCTTTTCCAGTGAGTCAGTTCTTCCCATCAGGTGGCCAAAGTACTGGAGTTTCAGCTTCAGCATCAGTCATTCCAGTCAGTATTCAGGACCAATTTCCTTTAGGATGGACTGGTTGGATCTCCTTGCAGTCCAAGGGACTCTCAAGCGTCTTCTCCAACACCACAGTTCAAAAGCATCAATTCTTCAGCACTCAGCTTTCTTTATTGTCCAACTCTCACATCCATACATGACTACTGGAAAAACCATAGCCTTGACTAGATGGACCTTTGTTGGCAAAGTAATGTCTCTGCTTTTTTAATATGCTGTCTAGGTTGGTCATAACTTTCCTTCCAAGGAGTAAGGAAATCAATCATAGCCAAATTTAAAATTATCTGAAATATGCAGTAGTATTTTTTTCCAGTGCACATGAAGCATTTATTTCCAATGAGACCCCACATCTGTTTTTTCCTGATCAGAGTAAAATCAAGAGTCCATTAGTTGTGTAAAACTATTGTTCTGTTGGGCAAATCTACCTTGCAATTTCTAATAAAGTACAGACTGTGCTAATCTTACCTGGCTCCAAAACGCTAGCCAAATATCTGATTTCAGAAATTACTCATTGGGTCCCTTTACATATTGGGAAAGTTATAGACATAAACTGACCAAACACAGCACTGCCATGCTGGTTGGGTTCCATTTTGCCATGGACAACTAAGGGAAAATTCTGGTATCCCAGAGACAGCAAACTTAGAACTATGAAGTATATGAGTACAAGCACCATTTGCAAACATTTAAGTGTCTAGAATCTCTCTCGAGGAAACAGAGATTTCCTACAGCAACTTCACTGAAGATTGCCTCAAGAATAACTATAAGGCAGTAAGGAAAACAGACAGAAGAGAGGGTGAAGTCAAGCTCTTTGTGACCCAGCAGGAGATACACTGAAGTGGCAGGCACCCAAATTTTCATAGGACTTATTTTCCATCTTGTGGAATGTGTGTATCGTCACAAAGCCTCCGACACACTCTCCGCTTCTCGCTGACCCAGGATTAACAGCGCCCCACTGATACACTGCACTGAGACACGGCTGTACAGAATACCTCATTGCGCCAGATCCTTCCCGACTGTTATTATAAAAGAAAGTAGGAGAATCAGCACAGTTCTGAGAAATGCCCTAACAGCATAATGTCATCGTAGAACAAAAACTCTAAATCCTCCCTTCTGATGGAAATGGAATAAATTCTGTCAGAGTCTTGACTGCAGACCATAAATTCAAGGCCTTATTATCCAATCAAGCAGATATCACACCTGTCACCACAGCTACAAACGGGGCTCCTAACCTGGTTGAGTTTGCACCCATCTACTGTCATCACACGGCATCCAGGGGTCAGACTGGTGAATTAAATGGGCATATAATGAACACCGTCACCCCTGTATCATTTAGATCCTTAACAAGAATAGCATTGCCTTTCTGCCTGGGATGCAATACTGATTTACCAGTTTACTAGGTCAGACTTAGTACGCAACTATAATAGCTCTTATTCCATAGGACAAAGAAAATCATGTGATGCATGTGAAACTTGTGATGCTCCACCAAGTATCTGTTCTAGTCATTCATTTGGACCAAAGAAATGCCCAATTCATGGGTGTATGGACTGAACAGATGCCCTGTGAACCAAACTTTCTCAGGTTTTTATTTATTGTCTGGTCCCCATAATTTCCCTCTTTAACAAGAAGGCTATGTTAATGCTATGATTCCCACAGATAACATCTCAGACCCTGTGTCCAGAAGTCTAAAATGTTTGGCAATTCCCTTTCCCCAGCATAAAGTTACCCCAGTTGGTGCTGTAAGTCCTCTGTGGATGTACTGGGAGAACCACTGCAGCATGCACTTGCTGTGGGGTCACCAGGTCTCTCCTCAGCGACGGTTCTGGGTCTGACAACTGGTTTAGGTCCAGAAACTAAGCAATGGTTGCTGACTTCCTAGTGGAGTGGTGGCCTTAAGATTCCTGATGATTTATTTTGCGTCCTACATTTAGTTTTGATTGTGCAGTTTCAGCAACCCTCACATTTCCACCCATCTCTCTTCCTCCTAGAACACCATGATCTGAAATGTATCTGCAGCCCCTCCTGGGCTGTGACTTTGACAGTCATTTGACATTTGTGTCTGTGTCAGTATTTATGGTGAAGTATCACTGCCGAGACTTTATTATTTTGAGACTGCATCATCCACAGTTCTGTAATAACATCTCATATCATCAACTCTAGTCTAAAAAGGAAAGTTACCACTGAGCTGCTTGAACAATCTTGGTACCACTCTCACCAGCATGTATCTTAAAACTTTGGTTTTAAGGCCCAAAGGATATTCTTTGGTAGGCTTTTCAGGACCTTCTTTTATATGGAACTTAACTGACCGATTTACTAGTCTGCCTATTTCTCAGAGATACGTCATAGTCTACCATCTACCATGGTAAGCCTCACATTTCTACCTCATTAAGTACATGCCACTGTTTTTTCCATGCTTCTAAGAGCCTCCTGTGTGTGCTAAGTTGCTTCAGTCATGTCTGACTCTTTGTGACCCCATGGACTATAGCCTGACAGGCTTCTCTGTCCACGGGATTCCCTAGGCAAGAACACTGGAGTGGGTTGCCATGCCCTCACCCAGGGGATCTTCCCAACCCAGGAATCAAAACCACATCTCTTACATCTCCTGCTCTGGCAGGAGGGTTCTTTACCACTAGCACCAAGAGCCTCTGTACATGTCGCTGCTGTTGTTCATTCACTAAGTCATGTCTGACTCTGTGACTGCATAAAAAGCAGCTCATCAGGTTCCTTGTCCTTCACTATCTCCTGGAGTTTGCTCAAATTCACGTCCGTTGAGTCAGCAATGCCATCCAACCATCTTATTCTCTGTCACCCCATTCTCCTCTTGCCCTCAATCTTTCCCAACATCAGGGTCTTTTCCAATGAGTTGGCTCTTCTCCAATGAGTTGGCTCTTCACATCAGGCGGCTAAAATACCAGTCCTTTCAATGAATATTCCTTTAGGATTGACTGGTTTGACCTCCTTGCTCTCCAAGGGACCCTCAAGAGTCTTCTCCAAAACCACATTTCAAAAGCATTAGTTATTTGGCACATAACCTTCTTTATGGCCCAACTATCACATCCATAATTGACTACTGAAAAAACCATAGCTTTGACTACAGGGACTTTTGTCAGCAAAGTGATGCCTCTGCTTTTTGATATACTGTCTAGGTTTACAAACATGTTATCTATTACTTTGTCTAAAGGCCCTTCCCAAAGTATTAAATGTTATATTCTAGTTTATTTAAAGGAGAAAAAAAAAAAAAAAAACTCTTTAAAAAAAAAAAAAATGGGAGTATAACAGCAAACATATGGATACCAAGGAGGAAAGCAAGAGGGGATGGGATGAAGTGGGAAACTGGGATCGACATATATGCACTACTATGTGTAAAGTAGATAGCCAGTGAGAACCTACTGCTGAGCATAGGGGACTCTATTCAATACACATAATGACCTCTGTGGGAACAGAATCTTAAGAAGACAGGATGTATGTATGTATAACTGATTCACTTTGCTATACAGCAGACACTGACCCGGCAGAGTATAACAATTTCACTCCTGGGCATATACCCAGATAAAACCATGATGCAAAAAGACACACACACCCCGATGTTCACTGCGGCACTATTTACAATGGCCAGGACATGGAAGCAACCTAGATGTCCATCAGCAGAAAGGAATCATCTCATTTTCAATAAAGTCTTTCATACCCAACCATATACTGAATTCCACTTGACTGGTAATCCCCCATTCTGTTTTCTTACACAGTCTCCCATTCCTGCTGATACACACTAGCAAGCTCCTACAACTCCTACCAGCCAACAGTATTTCCTCAGCTAGGTTAAGTTGTGACTCGACTCTAATTTCATTCTAGTAACCATGAGGAAAGTTAGGAGTGGGATCCTGGTGTGAGCACATGATGGTTTATAAGGCAAAGGCATCTACACTGCTTTCAAGCAACATGGTGTTAATTTTTCAATGAAGAAGGTGCCACTTCTGTAGACCCAGTGTTTTGTTTCAAGCGCACTGACCTAGATATCCCAATACAAAGCTTACTTTCCTACTCCAACCAAATGAAGGCGGTGACCTTGGCATAACAGGCTTGGTGGGGCTGAGAATTAATTCTTTTCTAGAGATCAGTTAGCTTTAAAATCAAGCCCTGAGCCTTATCCTCAGTTGTTTTCTGCCATTTGACTGAAAAAGGTCAGATTTTCTATATATACATCCAAAAAGCCAGCACTTTCACACTCTGTCTTAAATTGGTAATTACCCATTCTTTTCCTTGACTTTGTGCAATGCTTTGATTCTATCCAGCAGCAACCATCTGGCTCCTTAGTCCTTAGAACTGTTTCTTCCCTCAGACTTCTCAAATAAGAGTAAATACAGTTCATCCAGTTAGTTAACACCAATGAAAATTTTATCAATTGCACACTAAAGCAAGCCAGGCAAAGACCATAGGTCAGAACTTTATTGCCATCTAACCAGTGATGGATCCATTTTACCAAATCTTACTTTATCCCTGCTTCTTAGGATAACTTCTAATACCAATTATCTTAGATCAAAGTTTTGTTTTGTTTTTCTGAAAAGAGATTCTATTATGGAATCTGTCTATAAGAAGTTAATTGGGAAGTGCATTCAGGAGCCACATATATATCAAAGCAATGACAGCAGGATTGGTCAAGGGGAGAATGTGAACTACGCTGTACTTACAACAGATGCCATAGGGAAATCTGGCTCTGGGGTATGGCCCTTGTAAGATTATGGCAAGTTTTTTTGTACCTGCTGCATCAACCAGTCACTGGATATGGACTGTCCTGGGGAAAAGGGCATGAACTTGGATGAAGGCAGTGTTCTTTGGCTAAGGGAAATTCCTAATGGCAGAAGGTATCTCCCAGCCTTCAGACTCCATTAGGACAATGAATCACAAGCTGGAATCAAGATTGCTGGGAGAAATATCAACCACCTCAGATATGCAGATGCTACCACTTTTAATGGTAGAAAGTGAAGAGGAATTAAAGAGCCTCTTGATGAGGATGAAAGAGTGAAAAGCTGGCTTGAAACTCAGCATTCAAAAAACTAAGACCATGGCATCCGATCCCACCATTTCATGGCAAATAGAAGAGGGAAAAGTGGAAGTAGTGACAGATTTTCTTTTCCTGGGCTCCAAAATCACTATGGACAGTGACTGCAACCTTGAAATCAAAAGCCATTTTATCCTTGGAAGGAAAGTTATGACAAACCCAGACAGCAGATTAAAAAGCAGAGATGGGACGACAAGATGGCAAAGGAGTATGTGGATGTAGAGTACTTCTCCCTCCACAGATGCATCAGGAATATATCTTCAGATGCAGAGGATCTCACAGAGCACCAGCTGAGAGCTGGCAGGAGTCCATGATCACTGGAAAGGAATATACAGGTTCAGGCAAAACTCGCTAGGATGGAGAAAAGAAGGGAAAAAGAAGAGGAGAGTGATTGGGACTGGACCTGCAGCCCCGAGGGCAGAGGAACTGAAGCAGGGGTGAGATCCCCACATCAGACCAATAGTCTGGGACAGAGGGGAGGTATTTCAGGTTGTTGGAGAGTGAAGCAGTTGATCTGCAATGGTCTGAATGGAATGTCAATCACATAGACAGTTCGTACCACAGCCCTACATACCCCAGACAGGAACATGGGTCTTGGAGAGGAATACCAAGGTGAGGACTGCTGTTGACTGCAGGGAGACAGCCTGAAGGGGAGTGAAGAAGGAAATCACTGCAGGGAATGCCCTGGGAGGAAAAGCAGGCAGCCATGGATGCAGGGTGATACTGCAGAGTCCCGCTCAAGAAACAGAGCTATCACTGCAGCCTCTCTTCCCCACATGCCAGCACCAGCAGCTGATCAATACAGAAAGACTCCAGAGAGGGTGGCCGTAGGCGTGCCTGATGTGCAGAGCAATAGAGAAGGACTTCGGCCAGGGGGCCCCTTTGAGCACCTGCTGCACCTTGCAAGAAAGAAAGACATGCCAAGAAGTCCTATGAAAGCCAGCTGCCAAAGGCTAGAGAAAGATTCTAATAATAGCACCTTATCTTCCACACCCATGGCCACCATCTTAACTGCATACCCAGCACTGCTGGTTCCTTGCGATTCAAGCAGTCTCACCACTTCCACACTTGGTCCTCCCCAGGGCAGAGCTGCCAGAGGCTAGGAAAAAACTCAAAGAGCACCGAATCTCCTATGCCTGTAGTCACCTTGGCGCTGCCAGGGTCTCCATGAATGAAGGATCATACATCGTGATCAACTGGACTTTATTCCAGGGATGCGAGGATTCTTCAATATACACAAATTAATGTGATACACCATATTAACAAACTGAAAGATAAAAACCATATGATCATCTCAACAGATTCACAGAAAGGTTTTGACAAAACTCAACACCTATTTATGATAAAAATCTCTTCAGAAAGTAGGCACAGAAAGAACATACCTCAACATAATAAAGGCCATATATGACAAGCTCACAGCAATCTTTATTCTCAACGGTGAAAAACTGAAAGCATTTCCTCCAGATCAGGAACAAGACAAGGGCACCCACTCTCTCCACTATTATTCAATGTAGTTTTGTAAGTCCTAGCTAGAGCAATCAGAGAACATTAAAAACAAATAAAATAAAAGGAATCCAGATCGGCAAGGAAGAAGTAAAACTCTATTTGCAGATGACATGATTCGCTACACAGAAAACCCCAAGGATGCCGATTACTAGAAAATTACTAGAGCCAATCAATGAATATAGCAAAGTCCTAGAATATAGAATTTGCACACAGAAATCCCTTGCATTCTAATACATTAACAATGAAAAATCATAAAGAGAAATTAAGGAAACAATTCCATTGACCACTGTAACAAAAAGAATAAAATACCTAGGAATAAACCTACCTAAAGAGACAAAAGACTTGTATGCAGAAAACTGTAACACTAATGAGGAAATGAAAGACAACATAAACAGATGAAGAGATATACCATGTTCCTGGACTGGAGAAATTAATATTGTGAAAATGACTATACTACCCAAAGCAATCTACAGATGCGATGCAATCCCTATCAAAATAGAATGGTATTTTTCACAGAACTAGAACAAACAATTTCACAATTTGTATGGAACCAAAAATGACTCTGAATAGCCAAAGTAACCTTGAGAAAGAAGAATGGAATTGGAGAAATCACCCTTTCTGATTTCAGACTATACTACAAAGCTATAGTCATCAAGACAGTATGGTACTGGCAAAAAAACAGAAATATAGACCAATGGAACAAGACAGAAAGCCCAGAGATAAAGCCACATCCCTATGGGTAATCTTATCTTTGACAAAGAAGGTGATAATATACAATGGAGAAAAAACGGTCTCTTCAATAAATGGTGCTGAGAAAAATGGACAGTTACATGTAAAAGAATGAAATCAGAATGATTCCTAACACCGTAAATAAAGATAAACTAAAAATGGGTTAAAGACCTAAATGCATGACCAAAAACTATAAAACTCTTAGCAGAAAACATAGGAGGAGCACTCTTTTAGATAAATCACAGAAAGATCTTCTAGAACCCACCTCCTAGATTAATGGAAATAAAAGCAAAAATAAACAAATGGGATCTAATTAAACTAAAAAGCTTTTGCATAGTGAAGGAAACAGTAAACAAAGTGAAAAAACTCTTAGAATGGGAGAAAATAACAGCAAATGAAGCAAGTGACAAGTTATTAATCTTCAAAATATATAAGCAGCTCATTCAGCTTATCTATGTATGAAATGTTCCCCTGGTATCTCCAATTGTCTTAAAGAGATCTCTAATCTTTTCCAATCTGTTGTTTGCCTCTATTTTTTTTTTTTTTTTTTTTTTTGGATTATTCACTTAAGAAGGCTTTTTTATCTTTCCTTCCATTCTCTGGAATTCTACAGTCAGTTGGGTATATATTTCCCTTTCTCTTTTACCTTTTGCTTCTCTTCTTTTCTCAGCTATTTGCAAGGCCTCCTCAGACAACCACTTTGCCTTCTTCAATTTCTTTTTCTTCAGGATGGTTTTGGTCACCACCTCCTGTACAACATTACAAACCTCCATCCATAATTCTTCAGGCATTCTGTCTACCAGATCTAATCTTTTGAATCTATTCATCTCATCTAATGTACCTTCATATGGGACTTGATTTAGGTCATACCTGACTGGTCTAGTGGGAAAGATTAGAGACCTCTTCAAAAAACTTGGAGATACCAAGGGAACACTTCATGCAAAGATGGGCACAATAAAGGACAGCACCTGTTGAGGACCTAACAGAAGCAGAAGAGATTAAGAAGAGGTGGAAAGAATGCTCAGAAAAACTGTACAAAAAAGACTTAATGACACGGATAACAATGATAGGGAGCAACTCAGCTAGAGCCAGACATCCTGCAGTGTGAAATCCAGTGGGCCTTAGGGAGCATTACTACAAACAAAGCTAGTGGATGTGATGCAATTCCAGCTGAGCTATTTCAAATCCTAAAAGATGCTGCTGTTAAAATGCTGCACCCAATATACCAGCAAATTTAGTAAACTCAGCAGTGGCCACAGGGCTGGAAAAGGTCAGTTTTCATTTCGATCCCAAAGAAGGGAAATGCCAAAGAATGCTCAAACTACTGCACAACTGCACCCAATTCTCATGCTAGCAAGGTAATGCTCAAAATTCTTCAAGCTAGGCTTCAACAGTCATCAACTGAGAAATTCCAGATGTACAAGCAGAATTTAGAAAGGAAAGGAGAGCAAATTGCCAACATTAACTGGATCACAGAAAATGCAAGGAAATTTAAAAAAAAATCTACTCCTGCTTCATTGACTACACTGAAGCTTTTGACTGTGTAGATTATAATACACTGTGGAAAATTCTTACAAAGAGATGGTAATACTAGATCACCTTACCATGAAATTTAAAGATGCTTGCTCCTTGGAAGAAAAGCTATGACACACCTAGACAGCATATTAAAAACCAGAGACATCTCTTTGCCAACAAAGGTCTGTAGCGTCAAAGCTATGTTTTTTCCAGTAGTAACACACAGATGTGAAAGTTGGACCATAAAGAAGACTGAGCACCAAATAACTGATGCTTTTGAACTGTGGTGCTGTACAAGACTCTTTGAAGTCCCCTGAACTGCAAGGAGATCAAACCAGTCAATCCTCAAGGAAATCAACCCTCATATTCACTAGAAGGACTGATGCTGAAGCTGAAGCTCCAATACTTTGGCCAGCTGATGCAAAGAGCCAACTCACTGGAAAAGACCCTGATGCTGGGAAAGACTGAGGGCAGGGGGAGAAAGGGGCAGCAGAAGATGAGATGGTTAGACAGCATCACTGACTTAACAGACATGAATCTGAACAAATTCTGAAAGACAGTGAAGGTCAAAGTATCCTGCATGCTGCAGTGCATAGGGGTGGCAGAGAGTCACATATGACTTAGCGACTGAACTACAATGACAGGAACAAGGGCGATAAATATCTCACGTCTACCTGACAAACCAATATGAAAATGAGAAAAACATTTTTTCAAACAAAATATATTAATAGAAACTGGATATTAGGGCTCATTCCCTAGGATCAATCTTAACCAGTTTATGTTGACAAATGCTTGCTTTCTTGTGGGAGCAACTGGATGGCACACAAAAGCAAAGGGGAAAACACAGGCATATGATTAACATGCTTCTGCACTCTATAGTCTAAACCAAATGTCTATGCCAGGGAGTTCGGCCACTAAAGCTGGTCATTTTTTCCCACAGACTGAAGACATCAGTTTTATTATTTGGTAGATTGTTTTTTTGACAGAGCTGATTCCTAACATGATTATCCTATCTTTACACCAGAAGGTTATTAATATGACGGGAAATGGTCAATAAATCATTTTCTGATACAGTGATTACCAGTACAATCACAGCATTTTCAAGACCAGTGTATCTAGAACAGAGGAAAAGCAAGGGGAAAGTAGTGAGAAGTGAATCAGAAGTAACAGAGATCTGTGAATCGTGGAAACCAAAATCTGACTGAATCAGCAAATGCCCTCTGGGAAAAGTAGCTTCTTTGTCTACCATATCTCAGAGTTCTATTTCCCTTCAATTTCATCATATAATTCAATTCAACCTTGCCGGGTCTTGCTTCTTCCAAAAGGGCATTTAAATTTTATTTTATCCAAAGAGTTCAGTTATTTTCAAGAGGATGTTGGATCTGAATAACAATGTAGCCGTTCTTGAAAATGCAAGTCACAATGGTCTATTTTTCAAAATCGTAACTTGTTGTCCCACTGTTAAAGCTAATTCTGAGTGATACATGTAGGCAACATGTCATGTGCTAAGAAGGCATGAATTTCTTTTGGAAACTGACCTTTAAACTGAGTGAATTTAACTGGGGAGCTAAACATTTTTAACAATGACCATATTAGCTTCTGCTCTTGGATAAACATTGTTCCTTTTGAAAATGTTCATGTAGCTATGAAAACAGATTCATAAGAACAGCCTTTCCTCCTCTGGATGAAATCAAGTTGTAAGCAACTACAGTAGAAGTTGATCTGCTTGTCTTTTCTTTACAAAACCACCTGCATTATGGGCTTGGTAAATTGGGCTGAATTAAATTCTATTGAGCCAGGTTGGAAAATTGGAAGCATCCAATTACATTTCTCTATTTCCACCACCTCTTCTTTGCTCTTGTATGCCATCTGATGGCTTTCAGGACTAAGGAAAAGTAGTATATCGTTTAGGAGACCGCACACAGTCTTCAGCGGATCATGTAAGAGTGATCTGGTAGAAAGAGGTTCCTTTCAGTCTCTAGAAACTGAGCATGAGGCCTGATTTTCAAAGAAAAAAAATAAGACAGTTTCTTCATTTTTTTAGGAACATGATATTTGCTCTGGAGTGCAGTCTTAATTCAGGTAAAAGAAGCTTAACAAATGATGCGTGTCTCAAGATTTGTCAATGACAATAGCTACCCATGCCTTGAATGGCGTGCATTTTTGAACTAGCAAGTTGGCTTGTAATGTTACTTTGGAAGACAAAAGTAGTTTTTGCCATAAGAAGCAAACTCATGATTTTTTTAAAAGTGATGCTTTACTTTAGAATCTTTATGATCATTTTGGGATAGAGGGAGAAAAAAAAGTGAAATAAAGGCTTGCTGATAAGCCTTTTTTGGAAGAAGGCTAATGGAAAAATAATATACAAAACAGAACAGCCAGGAAACACGGTATCATCTGCATATCTGTGAGGATTTGACAGAATAAAGGACCTTCCATCTGGCTTTGTAATGCAAGTATCTTGGAAGCTTTTGATATGAAAAAATAAAACAAAAATTTGCCAGCAGGATGAGATGGGACAGAGTAAAAGGTAGAGCACAAACCTACATTTGTGAAATAGCAGCATGTGGAATACATAAAAAATACAATAGCCAGATCAGGGACAAATGGAAAAGAAGACAATGCTACTGCATTTGGCGTCGACAGGTGCTGTACAAATTGAAATATGCTTTCTAATTGCTGATAAAAGTATTGTAATGGTTCTGTACCAGAACTATGTCTCTTTTGTAAAAAAAAAAAAAAAAAAAAAAAACGGATTCACTAAGTTCAAGATTTTCTTGTTCATCTCGCCACAAAGGACACTGAGGTAATTTTCTAAATGAGCCTGTCCCATTTAGTCTGATGGTCACTGAATGATCAGCCTCATAGCCCAACCATATAAGCACAATGAAACAAACTAATAGGAGATATAAGAATAAGAGTCACTGGGGCAACAAACTGTTGGTAGTTACTCAGTTAGGGCAGCAAACATTGGGAACTTTTGTTCAATATTTCTCTTTCCATCTCACAACTATGGCACTCAAAGTTTTTAAAATGACTTGAACACTTTTGTAATGGATAGAGAGTAATAAGGGAAGGAATTATTTAGTAATGGCCTGTTGATCTAAATAAGACCCAAAAGACACTTGGAAATTGAAGAACAAAGTGTGTATGGCATTACATTAGTTTGTAACATTATATAAGTTTCATGTCTACAACAGTACATTTCTATTTCTTAAACTTCTACTGCTATCAACTGTATGGTGACAGATGGACACTTAATTCTTAGTGGTGAGCACTCTATAGGGTATACAGAAACAGAAATATAATGTTGTACACAGAAAACTTATATAATATTATAACCAGCATTACCTCAATGAAAAATAAATTTGAGATTTAAAAAACACCCTAGGAAATAAGGAATGGCTAGGGAATCTTGATTTCTGAGAGTGCAAACTAGATTGTTGTAACAGCACTGTTAGAGCAGAGATGCAACTGCAATTCTCCAGGATGTGCTAATCAAGAATTGAAAGTAGGAGTCCAAAGGGGCATTCAGAGTTTGAGCTGGTAGGTAATTCTGAATACAAGGTCAATATGAGAGTAGTTTCCGGTGACCTGCCTCAGGATTACGGTCTCAGAATTAAGCTTGTAGTGAAATCTGCATCTAGTCTTACTGGACCCTGGCTTCTTTCCCTCCTCCTGGGTTTGACTTCACAACCTTTTTGTGGCCTCAAGTATTTGGCTAATAAAGCTACGAATTTAGTTAGTACTTTCTTTTTCTTGCATGGCAATCCATGCAATTTAGGGTCAGTTACGGTATTAACTTCAGTTAATGTGGTTTTTCTGCCAAATGATGTATGTAGAGAGATAACTATTCTTGAGTCTTAAATTTTTAACATATTGCAAAGATGCTATTGCTTCAAAAATACTTTCAAAAGCATCACCAAAACCAAATTATTTTGATCATAAGCATGCTTTATCCTTGCTTTGTGGTAAACTGTCTTTTCTTCTTATTTGCTTATTATTAATAATTTTAGTTGAATCAGCCCTTTCAGGGCACTTTCATTTTACATTGCATCTCATAAGCAGCTTTGGCCTAACTGGTTCTGTGGTCAGGTCAGTGGAGAGTGGGACCTCTCTCTCCAGATCTCCTTTGTGAAGATTATTGTTGTTGTTTTGTTCAGTCAATCAGTCATATCCAAGTCTTTGTAGCCCCATGGACTGCAGCACACCAGGCTTCCCTGTCCTTCACAAACTCCCAGAACTTGCTCAAACTCATATCCATCAAGTCAGTAATGCCATGCAATCATCTTGTCCTCTGTCATCCCCTTCTCCTTCTGCCCTCAATCTTTCCAAGCATCAGGGTCCTTTCTAAAGAGTCAGCTCTTTGCATCAGGTGGCCAAAGTATTAGAGCTTCAGTTTCAGCATCAGTCCTTCCAATGAATAATCAGGATTGATTTCCTTTAGAACTGACTGATTCGATCTCCTTGCAGTCCAAGGGACTCTCAGGAGTCTTCTCCAACACCACAGTTCAAAAGCATCAGTTCTTCAGGGCAAGGCCTTCTTTATGATCCAACTCTCACATTTAAACACGAGTACTGGAAAAATCATAGATTTGACTATACAGATCTTTGTTAGCAAAGTAATGTTTCTGGTTTTTAATATGCTGTCTAGGTGTGCCATAGCTTTTCTTCCAAGAAGTAAGCATCTTTTAATTTCATGGCTGCAGTCACCATCTGCAGTGATTTTGGAGCCCAAGAAAATATAGTAAGCTTAAATGGTCTCTAGTTCATCACAGACTACCTTATAACATTTCAAGGTGTTAGGAAATACGTTTATAAATTTCTTCTTTCTCCAGATGAGCACAGAGCGTGAAAGCAGCACATTCTGACCCAGACCAAGGAGACCTCTTAAAGAGGCAAGCACACAGGTTGTATCCACAGTGCTCATGAATGCTTTAAACTGCATTTGACCCTTGAAATCACAATTACCCAGGATGGATGGTGAGACTAAGAAAGTGGAGTCACATGGTTTCTCCATCTAGGGATTCGAGAGCCAACTCAAGGGTGGCAGTGCCTAGAGCAGAAGGCAATAAAGCACAGCAAACACAGCATGGAGGAGCATCATTATTGCAAGGCAGATGATTCTGAAATGATAAAATTGAAAAATAGCCACTTCACCCTTCTGTCTCCTGTTCCGATTAATGAAATGTAGTCACTTTGAGATACACATCAGTTGGGGTAGCTATCGTTGAGGAAAAAAAAATGTTCTGTCTTGATATTTGTATTTAAGGATTCTGACTTTATAATTTTTTCCTGTGAGTCTCTGAGATGGCTCAGTCTCTACTTGTATATATATTACGAAGCTTCTCCTCTGCAAGCTAAAGAAAATCATTGAGCCAGAAACACTTTATTGCCAATGGAATCTATTATGCTTCAGAGGTTCTCAACTTTATCTGATACTACCTACTGTGTAGCCACATGTCTTTGAGTTGTCAACTTATTTTTCAAGAAATTTAAAAATACAGTATCAATAATGTATTTGTGTAAAAGAAGCAGCCATCCACACAGATGATGCATGTACTTGCTAGGAGATATTTTCCATTTCTCAATTCAAACTAATTGACACAAAGAGAACAGCATCCATCAAAATATACTTTTTCTATCAAAGTAACTTAAACTCAGAAACAATTATTTTCACCTAACTGATGCCTTTCATTTCAAGCACACTAAATTCATACCACATTTCTTATTCTTTAGCAGTTATTTTTAACAAATTTAAATAGGAAAAGGAGTACGTCAAGGCTGTATATTGTCACCCTGCTTATTTAACTCATATGCAGAGTACACCATGAGAAACGCTGGGCTCGAGGAAGTACAAGCTGGAATCAAGATGGCTGGGAGAAATATCAATAACCTCAGATATGCAGATGACACCACCCTTATGGCAGAAAGTGAAGAAGAACTAAAGAGCCTCTTGATGAAAGTGAAAGAGGAGAGTGAAAAAGTTGGCTTAAAACTCAACATTCAGAAAACTAAGATCACAGCATCCAGCCCCATCACTTCATGGGAAATATATGTGGAAACAGTGGCTGACTTTATTTTGGGGGGCTCCAAAATCACTGCAGATGGTGATTGCAGCCACGAAATTAAAAGACGCTTACTCTTTGGAAGGAAAGTTATGACCAACCTAGACAGCATATTAAAAAGCAGAGACATTACTTTGCCAACAAAGGTCCGTCTAGTCAAGGCTATGGTTTTTCCAGTAGTCATGTATGGATGTGAGAGTTGGACTATAAAGAAAGCTAAGCACCAAAGAATTGATACTTTTGAACTGTGGTATTGGAGGACTCCTGAGAGTCCCTTGGACTGCTAGGGGATCCAACCAGTCCATCCTAAAGGAGATCAGTCCCGGGTATTCATTGGAAGGACTGATGTTCAAGCTGAAACTCCAATACCTTGGCCACCTGATGCGAAGAGCTGACTCATTGGAAAAGACCCTGATGCTGGGAAAGATTGAAGGCAGGAGGAGAAGGGGATGACAGAGGATGAGATGGCTAGATGGGATCACCGACTCAATGGACATGAGTTTGGGTAGACTCCAGGAAGTCTACCCGGATGGACAGGAAGGCCTGGTGTGCTGCGGTTCATGCGGCTGCAAAGAGTAAGACACGACTGAGCAACTGAACTGAACTGAAATAATAAGAAAACAACCACACATGTTATTATGGGTTGAATTGTGTCCCTGAAATGGTATGTTGAATTCTTAAACTCTAAAATATGACCTTATTTAGAAATACAGTCACTGAAGATGTAATTAGGTAAGATGAGGTCATACTGGAGTAGACTGAGCCCCTAGTCCAGTATGACTAGTGTTCTTATTAGAGATGAGAAAACATAAGCAGATACAGAGATATAGGGACTCAGACATGTCAGGAAAAAGACCATGCGAAAACAACAGAGCGGAGTGATCCATGCCTAAACTAAGGAAGGCCAAGGATTGCCGGGAATCAGCAAAGGTAGGAAGAGGCAAGGAAGTACTTTCTCTATGGGTTTCAGAGACAGTGCAGTCTTGATTCACCTCAATTTTGAACATTTAGCCTCCAGAACTATGAGACAATAAAGCTGTGTTATTTTAAGCCATCAGTTTGTGGCACTTGACTGTGGTGGACCTAGCAAAACAACACGCACATTTACTCATTAACTGCCATTTCCCTTGACCATCCTTCTTTAACGTAGATCTACATTTCAATGTGGCATCATTTTCCTTCTGCCAGAAGGATTTCCTTTAACATTTATCAGAGTGTTGATCTCCTGATGATGAATCATTTCAGCTTTTTGATATCTGAAAAACATCTTTATTTTGCTTTCATTCTGTAAGGTATATTTAGCTAAAAACAGGATTCTATGATGATAAGGTTTTGTTTTTAATTTTAGTATTCTATGGTATTACTCAGCTTTGTTCTCACTTACATCACTCCTGATGAAAACGAAGCCACATTCGCAGTTCTGTCCTTCTGTACCTAATATGCAGTTTTCCGCTGTTTGCGTCTAAGATTTCTCTTGATCACAGGTTTTGAGCAATCTGATTATTGCATAGATTGGTGTCATTTTCCTCATGGTTCTTGTGCTTTGGACTTCAAGGAGACTCCTGTGTCATGGGTGTATACTTTCCAACAAATTCAGAAACATTTAGGTCATTACTTCTTTAAATGTATTTTCTGTACACTTCTCCACTTCTCAAATTATGCATGTATTATGCTGCTCTGGTCATTTATCTAATTATTTGTTTCATTTGGGATAGCTTCCATTGCTCTCTCTTCATCCAGCTGAATATTTGTCTCACTATCACTGGAGTCACTTTTAATTGATTTTTTCCCTCCTCTTTATGGTTTGCATTTTCCTGTCTGTGAGTGTACCTGGTCATTTTTTGTTTAATTAGATGCCAAAAAGTATTTTGAACTTTAACTTGTTGTATGGTAGCTATTTTGTATCTTTGTAAGCATTCTTGAATTTTATTCCTTGAAATTAAGCTACTTGGAAATTTTTTGAAAATTCAGAGATTCATTTTTTAGATCCCAAAAAAGGGGGAAAGTTAATGACGCAGAAATGCAGGTGAAAGGAGGGGCAGTTCTAGGAGCTAAATTCTAAAGTATGAAGCCAATGTTCAGGAGAATGAGGCTTTCACAATTTTTTTTTTTTTTTACTTAGTGTATATAAAATCTTTAAATTAGAACAGAACTTTAAATTGAAAATGTAAAAATGAATGTTTAGGTAAGCAATAACTGTTCTGGTTGAAAAGGAAGATTCACTGAAAATAGAGATCATACTAAAAATATTAGATGACTTATGGAAAGAAATTATTACTAGATATAGGTATTTGGATTTCACAAAAATAGTATTAAGGAGACACTGTAGATTACTGTCACTCTAACAGCACTGCTCTTAAATATTCTCCTAGGTTATATTCTCCCAATTAAAAATTATGCAGACTCAGGTTTATGAAAATACCTGAGGCAAAGCTTTCACAAACACAACCAATTTAAGACTAAATTTTGCTTCCTTTTCTGCACTGATCTAAATTTATATGATTTAAAATGCAGAAAAATCAAAATTACTAGCTAATAGTTTTGGCTTTATGAAATATGTGTCATTAAATTAGGATAATCAGTCTACTAGTACATTTAGATCCTCGACCATCAATATGTGACTAACTAAGAAAGTCTCACCCTCAACTAGCTCTTGGATGCAACTTGATGCAGAAGCAGAAACATTGCATAAGTGACTAATAAAATTCAGATATACTTCTGGTCCTCTATTAGTCTTACACAAAGAAACCTGGGCACATAGACAAGAACTATAGATGTATTTACTCAAAGATGATAAAATAAAAGTCATTTTAGATATTTAACAGGTCAATGATCCACCCATACTAGTGTTTTATTTACATAAGGCCTATCTTACATTCTTCCTTTAAAGTCTATAGAATGCTTAACATAGTAAATCTCTAAGGTTTGGAGGAGGCAGATTAATAGCTGAATACTACAACCTATTTTTAATTTGTTTCAAAACATATTAAACTATATATTTAAATGGCAGATTACAATGCTGCTGAAGAAACAATATGCTACAGAACTAGACTAGTATCACTCTTCTCAAGGATTTCCATAATAATTATTTGTGAGAAGGAAACAGCTTTCTGATCTGTAACACAAGGACCCCTTCGAACCTTGCAAGGGACCTATGAATCCATGTGAGAACCAAGCACTGTCTTCAACCTGATCCATCTGTACCTTACACAATTTTTTCAATTATCTATGTTAACATAAAATTAATAATATGTTAGACATTTTAAATACTGAGTAGGTTTTAATAAATTGCTTATCTGAAAAGAAGTCTTTTAAAAACTTTTTGAAGACTTGAATTATAAATGCAAAACAGGGTTTGACAGAAGTGGCATACATTTATTCAGCACCGAAAACACACCATGCCCCGTGCCATGCACTTTTCACATCCTTAAGATTCTGAATAGCTCTACTGCTGAAGGTGATGCCAAGGAACAAGAAGCTGAGCGATGCGCCGCAGATCACAGTGAGGAGGCTGCAGCACAAGGGCTCCGCGCCAGTGCTCTGGGACCACCACTGGCCTCTGCTTCACAGGCACTGCTGTCATCTGTATATCAGTCAATCTATCTCCAAGGAAAGGCTAGTTTTCATTCTTTCCGATCCTTTCCACCTTTACTATATGCACGTGTTAGTACTACTACTCTCCTGCACAATGAATTTTCAGAATTTATTTTCAGTCTTAAAGTACAATTACCATCAAGAGGAGGATTAAAATAATTTTAAAAAAGATTTAAAGGGAGTTGCATCCACTCTAAATCAACCATTCTGAATCACACAATCTCAAATAAGGGTGCATCTAATAAGACTCCGAGGATTGTCTTCTTCCATAGGGGCACTACCATGTTAATGAACTTATTTACTCTCTTCCATGATCATTTAGGACCAGTTTCAATTATCTCTCAAATCCATGTCCCATGTTCCATTCCTACTGGCTCTCCTCTAACACAGACCCTCTGTGAATCTCACATAGGAATTCTACTTGTCTCATATAACAATTCTACTTGTCTCACATAACAAACTCATAGCATCAACTTGACCTGGCAGCCCCAAATATCCCTAAATGAATCTAACAGAGTAAACCTCTATAGTCAGGTAAAACATCAAACAGAAGGGTATTTAATATTTGGTATGATAATCTTCCATCCCATGGGTTAGTACCAATCATATTTTATTCTGGATATGGAAGATGTTTTGCAGAAAGTTTTACCAGCTTTACAAATATCTAATCAAGTTCTCAAAAACAGCATGTCTCATAAAATAATTAGCCTCCAACTAATAAAAATAAATGAAAAAAAAAAAAAATAAATAAATAAATAATTAAAATTAAAAAAAAATAAAATAAAACAAAAATAGCATGTCTCCTGGTGCATGAATGAATGGTCTGTGCTAGTTAAAGGCCTACATTTATTCATGCATCAAATACACATCTATTTCTTAAATGGTTAACATAATCCAAGACTGCTCTGGGTACTACAATAAGGGTACTTAAGTCCTTATCCTCTTAGACAATGAAACGCATAGTTTTAATATAGAATAATAACTTACAGATGGGAAAAAATACTCAGAAAACAGGGTATTTAAAGCATAGAGACAAGACAGGTTATAGTAAAGTAAATCTTAGCTAGTAGCAGAGAAGTAGGGGGAAAACATTCCAGTAGAATATGCAAAAGCAAATAGACCGAAGAGCAAATTACAAGGCTTTTGGTATAGCTGGGATGGGGCTGGGACAGCTTTACTGGGGCAGTCAGTAAAGCTGGAAAAAATGGCAAAGACAAGACACAGAAACCCTTGCATGCCGTGGTGAAAATTGGATGGCCGTTGTGCTGGCAAGACAGGACCATTGAATAATTAAGTTAATGACTGGCATCATTAGATTTACTTTGTTTAGCTTCCTAAGAATATTACTGGGGAATTTTATTTGGAAATGTGGACCTGAGAAAGAAAAACTGAAGGCAGAGAGGGATGTAAGAAAGCGACCACGGTAAATATGTGAATAATAATAAATAATTACAATGAGGTAGAGGCGGAGAAATTGGTGTTCACAAAACTGGGCTCTCAAATGAAGAGAGGAGCAGTTACTAATGTAGGAAATATAAATTGGGGGATGTAGATTTCACAGCATCAGATCAGTAAAGGAAACATGGGGTTTTGTGGTAGACATGCTAATTTGAAGTGTCAGTGATAACCTATAAGAAAAGGCATGACAACTGAATATGCAGGTCTATAATCCAAACAAGGAATATTCATCACTTCAAGTCAACTGTACACTGGCCCACGTTTAACATAATGTCACTATGCTGGCCATGGGAACAGATGTAATAAGGATGCCGTTTCTGGCCACATTTCCACTTCAAGGGGGCGGCCGCCAGAGGGGTGAGCATTCCACTGACTTCTCAAATGTTTCCACTTCTTTAGCACTGCAAAATTTATCTGTCTTAAATCATCAAACAAAGCAATCTCTAAGGTTTCTTCTGCCATTGCAGCATTATTCTTTCAGTTATGGCAACCCCTGGGGTTTTATTTTTCTGATAAGGCCAACTAAAGGGCAAGTATTTTAATAATGTTAACATGCCCTGTGTTTCAAATAAAGAGGCAGGCTCACAGTTGAAGATTTGTTTAGACAGGATAAAAAAAATAAATCAGAATGAAGGCAGTGGAATTTCAAAGCCTGAAATGTGTGATAGCCTCAATAAAAGATTGAGCTGGAATCTTTTCGGTGATGATTCAGAAAACTGATAACCATCTGATTGAGCCAGAGGATGAGTTAATGCATCACTAATGCATTTAGCCCTGGTGAAACCAATCCCACTTCTTTAATACAACTCTTCCATCCCCCAGTACCCATTAGGAAACCTTTAGCAAAGGTGGAACATTTTTCTCTGAAGAGGTTTGATGGTATAATAAATTTGATGAGTACTTTGTCAATAATCTTATGAAGACCACTTACCCTCCTCATATATCTTTAACTCACTGAATTTCTAAGCGATCTGGTCATAATAGCATCCTTTGCATATATGAGATGCAGACTGCATTAAGCCCAGCTTCCTATGCCATTTTCAAATCTTTCCATGATCTGGTCCCACTGAGAGGCAGATTTACTATGAAGCTTAATAGTCAAGACTCCTCAACTTGCATGGGTCTCTTCCAAGGCCCTGGGAAGGGTCCATCAGCACTCTGTCCACAGCATCATATGTGAAATTAATAAAATCAAACTTTTTAAAAAATCAGAACTGCTTCCTGATGCCTCCCACTGTCAGACTTGCCCTCATGTCAAGTGATACTGGAATGACTGCAGAGATGTGGAGGATCCAGTTGAAGAAGCAGACAGAACATTTAGTCTGTGCTTGGTGGGGCGCGTTTGTGATGTTCACAGTCACTATCATGCATACTTATTTCCAGCCATCTTGGATAGGAATGATTTTCAGGAGTACTTCTGCCACTCGCTGTACCAACTCACTCAGTGTCCTGCCAAGAACTACAAGACTAGGTGATATGTAGATGTTCCAAAATATGAGTGTAGTGCAGGATAAACAAGGTCTGAAATGTACAGAAGAACACTGTTTGAAGGATTTTCCATCCTCAGTCATTTAAAACTCTAAGCAGATGATTTATTTTTCCTGGACCCCTAGTCTAACTCATCAATAATGAAAAACTAAGTATCATGTTAGATGAAAGACAGAACTATCTTTCTACTCCTCCTATACAAAATGATACTTCAAGATGATTATCATAGGAAGAAGTGATTATAAAGGATGCAGCAAATCATGTAGAGAAAAAAAAGAGTCTTGCAGAGGTTCCTGGTACTAAGTAATAAAAAATGTCATTTTTCTGGACATCCATTCATTTTTCAGATTTGTGATTTGTTATGACTACTTGTATTCACCCAAGTAAATATTTCCTTCCATCACTGAGATAACGTCCAATCCTAGTGTCAAACTAGACTCCTACAGTTAGGAATCTTTTTTCACCAATAATTTCATAGATATAAGCCAGTGATGAGGCGGAGACAAAGTGTGAAAGAGCCAGGGCCTCAAATGCAGCTCCCGTAGGACTTTCTTTCTCACATTTGAGCCCAAGTTAATACAAGACATCTCTATGCAAAGTGTGCAGCCACCTCATGGTGGGAGCCACATGGATTCTGATACATCTCCATTTTACACACAGACAGTTCATGTGATGTCTTCCAATAAATTAGCAGGTTCCAGGTTTATTTATAAAAGTTCCATAAGCTCAATCTCCTGTGTATGTGGTGAAAACCCCCTGAATCCCGCCCTGAGGACGCTTTTGAACAGGGCACTATCACCCATGACTAAATTTGACTGGTTTCTCCATCCCTTTTCAAAATGCTTTCTCACCCAAGATTGGGATTGGTTTTTCTCACCCAAGATGTCTCTGCTCTGGGTCATTTTCACCACTGCCTAGTAACAAACTGAAAAATGCTCTGTAATGGTCTATATTGAGGCAGCTGCTTCAGATAGTTTACAAATCCAAGACGTCTTCACCTCATTTCATTTCTGCCAAACCTTTGGCCCATGTACAGTCAAGTACTGTTCATGGTGACCAAAGGGAGCTGCCTGTACCGCCAGCTTCTCTAATTCTCCTCATCATTACTTCTCTGCTCATGGCACACTAAACATCCAAATTTATCCAGTGACTTGGTGAACAGGGGCCGTGGGAGATTCTAGAAGAGGAATGCGGTTTCTCCGACACGTGAACAATCCTGAAGGCTTCTAGTGTCTTTCCACCTGGCAGGGTTTCTGAGAATGTATTTCTCAGGGGAATGCCCTATCTTGTTCCAACCCACATAATTCCCAGGAATTTCATAGACTGATCCAGGCCTTGAGTTTTAGCTGGACATGTCAGCCAGCCTCGTTTTGTCTTCCAGGGCTACTTCCTCTGAGGACTCAGTGACAATCATGTCATCAGTGCCGTATACTAACCTGCTCTAATCATTATCACGTTCAAGCCCTTCCTCTTTACATTGCAGCCGTGTGCCTGAGAATTCAAATTCCTCTGTATCAGAACAATGAATGCATACTGACTTCTGCTCCTCAAGACTGCAAACTGTACCTGACTGGTTCCCAAATCTGCTACTTGAGAAGATAGTGCCGAACAGGTAGGTGACATCATACCAGCCCCCACTGGCCTTCTGCACTTCCTGTAGGACTCCACTGTGTCAAACACAATTGGAGCAACCAAATAAGTGCCCCTGGCCACAGCATGATGTTAACCTGTAAACACTGTCTTCCCTAAGTACTGTCCAGACAGAACTATTAACAAGAGAGACAGAAGAGTCAAAATGCCCACTCCAACCATTTCTTAATGAGAGTAGTAATTTCAATTCCCTCTTGGAACTCTCTATAGCTTAATGTTTATTACTAAGAAAGACTTGGTTCCAAAGGTTCCCATTTATCACAGCCAGTTAAAAAAACTGCATGAGTAGTAGATTTAGCAGATACCTAAAGGGTAATATGCCCTATTTCCACATAATAACCATCCCAAGCATTTCATTCTTAAGAAAAAAGGAGGGGACTATCCCTTGCAGTCCCACTTTCCAAATCCTAATTCTACTCTTACCCTGGTCAACTCAGAAGTACCTCTACCCCTCCTGGGTTTACCTCCATGCCATTCTGAGCATGCTCCCTACACACAGGATTTAATCATTTTATACTGAGCACCTACAGCTAACATTCCTAAGAAAGTCTTGCTTACCTAGGCCACTAATCACTGCATACAATCTAAACTACCCAGCAGAGATTAAGCAAGCAGATCTTGGTCTTTTGGTTATCTTTTTTGGAAGTTATGGCTTTGCCTTTTGCTGAGGTGGTAAATTTCCTCAAAACGGACAGTTAAAAGGGAATTCAGCATGGCCCTTTAAGAGGTAAGCACGAGGCTGAGACTCTCTCTCAGCCTTGTCAACTGCAGGTTGTTCAATACAGACCATCCAGATACCTTTGCTCATCAAAGTTCTCAGCAACCTGGGGATCATCCATCAACCCAAATAATCACTTCCATTCAATAAGCAACTGTACACCTCCCCAGTAGCTATTTCTAAGAGATTATACCAATAATATTTCTCCATGCTTTCTGATGTTTTAAGAATCCTAATATTTGAACAGACAGAATCTCTTAGGATTCCATAGTTACCTGAACTGGGTCTCCAGCTGCGAGTATGAACTTTTGAGTAACCAACAGTTACAGCTGAGTTACTTTGCTAATGAAAGTAACACCTCTCCCCATTATCGAAGAGACATGAGAGGCTTTCAAGAACTAGAAAAACCTTACCTTACTGACTTTATCTTTTCCCACTGCCATCTACTCTTCCTTTAAAAGTCTAGCTTTTATCAAGGCTAAAAATAACCAGTGAATAGAATTTTTAATTAATCTGCCCCCCTTTCAACCACTCTATACATTTAGCCATTTCCCCCACATATAGAGGGATTTTTCTACAAATTCCACTGATTAAGATTTATTCCAGTAATATGCAGTGGGGTTTTTTTTTTTTTTTTTTTTTTTTACCATTTCAAAGACTGACAGGTCACTAACTTGGCATCAAGTCTTCATCATACTTCCCAATCTTATTTTTTGCCTAAATGATAAAAACAACAATAAACGCCTTAGCTATTGAGATTTTTAGGTATGAAATACAACCATGCACATAATGTGTGAAAAATCATATTGTTAAATTAGACTCACATAGATCAGCGATCTTAGTCAGCTGCAAACACTACTAGCAATTTAAAGAATTCAAGTAATCATGATGCTCAGGAAAGCAAGGGAAAGTCCAGGGCCTCCAATGAAGGCCCCCAGATGTGTTCTGGGACTATGAAATTAACATATGAAATCTCTAAATGATATGTATAGCCACACCCTTTACACAGAGGCGGGCATTCCTGTCATTAAAAGGTTTTCATCTTATACTTAGTCGCTGTGCTAAGTTGCTTCATTTGTATCTGAGTCTTTGCAACACTATGGACCACAGCCCGCCAGGCTTCTCTGTTCATAGGATTCTCCCAGCAAGATACTGGAGTGGGTTGCCATGCCCTCCTCCAGAGGATGTTCCTGACCCAGGGATCAACACGCGTCTCTCACGTCTCCTGCACTGGCAGGAGGCTTCTTTCCCAGGGTGCCACCTGGGAAGCCCACTTAAATAGCTACACATAGTTAACATGACATTTTCCCCAGAGCCATCCCACAAAAGTCTGTCTTCTGCAAGCAATCCTAGAGAACTAAAATATTCCAAAGATAGTAAATTTTATGATAGCAAATACCACTGGTTCACTTGCTAGGATATCTGTTATTAAGAAGTTTACACTGAAATTTGATGAAGTCACCTTCTTCCTCTCCTACGAGCATCCCCTTTTCCTGGAAAGGGAGAATGGATTCACAGACCTGCTGCAGTGCCTAAATTTCTATCTGTAATCTTAGATTCTTTTTCCCAACAAAGAGGGTCCCAAAATGATATCCTTCATGTCTTCCCAAATGAATCTATCCTTGACTCTGCTATACCCTAGCAGTAAGAGAATTAACTTCTCAATCCTCTCTTCTCTATCTTTTCTGCTGTACTTTATCCCATCTCCTCCATGCCCCATTTATCCTATGTACATTTCACCCTGGCCTCCTACACACCTGTTTAAACTTTGTCTCAACTCACCCACCTCCTCTCCCAGGGCAAATCATTTATAGCTTTCCAGTTTTAGTTTCCTTCCCATCATACACATGAAACATTCCCTACTTTCGTTGCCCCTTGCAAATGTATCCTTTGAAATTTCACTGCTTATGCAAACTACTTTGAATTAATACCAACAAGAGAACATCAATTGAATGGCCATTATTTGTCATAAACTTTTCTAGATAACTTACAGAATGATAATATTAACAATAATCATCACCATCATTGTACATTTTATAATCACTCACCCAACATCATAGAATTAGCAGGTAATGGAGTCTAAACTCAGTCTCACTTTGTGCCTGACTACCTTCAAAGTGCAGGATCCTCTCACCATAACATGATGCATCAACCCTATTCTGCTTCAGTTTCCTCTAAATTCTTAATTTTCATATTTCTTAACTTTACTATTAAATAATAAGAAAGTTCCCAGGAAGTACCATGCATTGTAATCTTAACATCCCTCTCCTTCACCCTGAATATTATTCTACCCAATTGATATATTTCTTAGGGTGAAGAACAGACTACTTCAGTAAACACCTTTTAAAGGCAAGGATTTAAAGAATATAGAAGCTGACACTTCCTCGGTGGTCCAGTGGCTAAGACTCCACGTGCTCAATGCAGGGGGCCTGGGTTCAATCCCTGGTCAGGAAACTAGACCCCACATGCCACAACTAAGAGTTTGCATGCCACAACTAAAGATTCCACATATCGCAACTAAAAGCTCCCACATGGCCATGACTGGGAAATGCAGCCCTTCTCCCTCTGAGTGACAATATTTCAGGCCAAAACTAGATTAATATATGTAGAGTAAGGCAGACTCAACTCAGCAGTTAATTCTCAACTCTCAGTGGCTTCAACAACAAAGTTTTATTTCTTACCCATTTTCTAGGTCCAACAGGGCTCAGCTGGTAGCTCTGCTCAGTACCTCCTCTTTGTCCTTAAACTGAGATCCTCCCTGGATCTATGCCAGATGCTGTGATAAGAGAGAAAAAAATCTTAAGAGTCTTTTACTGACATTTATAAGGTCTGGCTCAGCACTGGCATTTATATCGCCTGGCCCAACAGTGATACATGTCACTTCCATTAAAAATTCACTGAAAACAAAACAAACAAACAACAAGGAAAAAAAAAAAAAATATATATATATATAGGTCAGACCTAGTCACAGGGTCTCATCCAACTACAGGGGCCACAAAGGTCAAGCCTACCTTGAACCCAGAAGACTGAGAGCAGTCACTATTCAGTGAGCAGCAATAATTGTTACTTACAGTCTAGAAACAGGGAAACTGGATTTGGTTTATAATTGACAATATTCAACACTGACTGTCCCTGCATCTGAAAGAGGGCAAACAATATGTCAACTTAAAAAAATGAACCATGTCAAAGTTGCAAGTTAAGTTTCATCTGGGTCAAAATAAGGGCTGCAGCCTAGGAAACAGCACCTCAGATAGCTCTGGGAGACTGCTCCAAAGAGGCAGAGGGGAAAGGTCAGTAGGCATGTGATTTTGGTGAAGGGAAATACATGCCATCAAGCACATATTTTTCCAGAAGGTTTCTACTAATCTCATGAAGCTTCACTAGTCATGAGAAACAGTTGTCACCATGAAGGATTTTAGTGCTTTTCTAGATATGGGGAGAAACAAGATGTGGGCTCATAAAATTGGCTCTTGAAAACAGCTAACTGTCTGAAGACCTGTCCTGCTAGTTTCTCCCCCAAGCACAGAGTGCCTCATTTCTGCTCTCCACCCTGACTCCTTTCAGAGGGTGTTCAAGCTCAGCAGTTGCAGCAGCTCATGACTTAATCCTTTTAGAGGCAGATGGCAAGCACCCATGGCAAGTGCAGATTTGTAGTTCACAGAGACACACACACACACACACACATATATATATACATATATTTAAGTTACATTCAAATAATAGGCTTTCTCATTTTAGAATTCACACAGTTTGAGGAAAGAAACCTTCCATATGGGATAGTTGATAATTACTGGTCTCTCACCCAACACCCTCTCAATCCTAAGATTTTTGTTGGGAAATAACCCCCAAACTATACTGAACCATATGGACAAACTGAGTTCTTAGATCCACTGATGGACATTTACTGGTCTAAACTGATCAACATTATCTGATCCACTTAATCATAGTGATTTGAATCAAAATTTTAAGCATATGACATAAATCATCTCGTCAGCATTCAATCCAGAATTTTAATTTTAAAGCTGAGAGAGAAACAATACTCTTGAGTGTAGCCAATAAAGATGTAATACTGGCAAATATTAGTACCCACCATTTTGAGAGGGGCCACCCACACATGAAAATTATCATTTTTGACTTTGTTCAACTGCTAGGTTAAATCAACCTTGAAGTTTTATCACTTAATATAGTTTATGCTGGACATTACATCACTGACAAAATAAAACCTAAAGTGAATGATCTGACTTATAAGGCTGCAAACACTTGCACTGGTATGATCATAAGAAAATAAGGGCTTATAAATCAAAATAGAGGAATATTACTTACAAAGTGGCACCAGAATTTCTCTTAATCACTGCATTAAAAAATAACTTGATAAAATTAACTAATCCCCATATTCTTTTTTGTTATATTTGCATGAGACTTTATTTCACATTTTTACTCATTAAAATATAGTTTACATGTATATTAGTTTCAGGTATAAAACATAGATAGCATCTTGACATTTTTATACACTACACAAAGTAAAAAAGTACAAAATTATTATAAAATATTGTGTATATCCCCTGTGCTGCATATTACATCCCTGTGACTTATTTATTTATAGACTGGTAGTTCATATCTCTCAACCCCCACTCTTAACCTGAGTCTTTGTGTTGGCTCTTGCAAAGTTTTCTTACAGGAGAACTAAAAGACTTTGTCAACTACAAAGGAAGGCATTTAAAACTCTTGAGATAATCTGAGATAGAGATAACAAAAAGAAACAGAACCTTAAAAAAAAAAAAAAAAACAGATGCTGGCAAAACAGAAGAAAACTGTGAGCTATGCAATTGACCCCTTACTATAAACAGTCTCCCCCAAGATATATGCAGTCAAGTCGCCTAACTGGATGAATACTTGGTGTCAGAGGTTTATTTTTATAAATGAGCTCTACTCCAGGGCTGAGATGGTACAGAAACTAAGCTCTCCATGGAGAAGCCAAAGCAAAGGAGGCAGGGAGGCCAGAACAAAACCACACCTCAGCCCCGAGAACCAGCAAGCAGCTGGGTGAGAGCTCCGGACAGAAGAAGGTATGATGAAATGCGGAAGGAGAGATGGTTAAAACTAAATTAAAAGTACACTTAAAGAAAACCTCCAGATTACTTTGAAAGGTACACGAGGAGAATAATTTTACTTTCTCTGCATTTTTCATTAACCAAATCAACATATAAGCGCAAAAACATTTCTCTTCTCCCACAGAAGAGTATTCAAAATGGCAGCAATGGTTTATAAAGTCAAACACATCTGCTGCGTGTACCCTCCAATAAGAAGCAGCGGTCCAAAATGGTGCTATATATAAGCCAGGACAGGAGTCAGGATTTTTAAATCTTATGGCAGATTTGCCATTAGCAAGCAGAGGGACGCTTGCTAGGCCTTACATGTAAGAGGACAGTATAAGACTGTCTTTAATTCTATGAATCTATGAAAAGCCGTAATAACTTGGATATGTAACTTCTTTAATATTTATTTCAAGCCTATACTCTGTGCCAGTTACTCTGCTAACCTGTACTATACTATAAACCTATTTATATATGGTATTATAATTTTAAAATTCCTTTTCCTGTTTACCTGGTATTTTTCTTTTATAAAAATTGTGCAAGGGGATGACCAATTAAAAGTATGCCCATTTCCTTGAGAAAAAAATGAGCTAGATAAGAGGAAGGGATCTGTCCAATGTTGGATAACCAATGGCTGAACTACAACTAGAATTTAAGACCTTTTATTCTAATTTAGGAAAATGATGCAAGGTTATGCTCAAAATCCTTCAATCTAGGCTTCACCAGAATGTGAACTGAGAAGTTCCAGATGTACAAGCTAACACTTGATGCAAGGTTATGCTCAAAATCCTTCAATCTAGGCTTCAGCAGAATGTGAGCTAAGAACTTCTGGAGATACAAGTTAGGTTTAGAAAAGGCAGAGGAACCAGTTAGGTTTAGAAAAGGCAGAGGAACCAGGAGTCAAATTGCCAGCATTCTTTGGATCACAGAGAAAGCAAGGGAATTTCAGAGAAAAAGAAAAAAAATCTGCTTTACTGACTACGCTAAAGCCTTTGACTGTGTGGATCACAATAAACTGGAAAATTCTGAAAGAGATGGGAATACCAGACCACCTGACCTGACTCTTGAGAAACCTGTATACAGGTCAAGAAGGAAAAGTTAGTACCACACATGGAACAATAGACTGGTTCAAAGTTGGTAAGGGAGTATGACAAGGCTGTGTATTGTCACACTGCTTATTTAACTTATATTTAGAGCACATCATGAGAAATGACAGGTTGGATAAATCACAAGCTGGAATCAAGACTGCCAGGAGAAATATCAACCTCAGATATGCAGATGATACCACTTTAATGCCAGAAAGTGAACAAGACATAAACAGCCTCTTGATGACAATGAAAGAGGAGACTAAAAAGACTGGCTTGAAACCCAACATTCAAAAAACTAAGATCATGGCATCCAGTCCCATCACTTCACGGCAAATAGAAGGGGAAAAAGTAAAAGCACTGACACATTATTTTCTTGATTCCCAGACTTCATTTTTTTTCACTATGGACAGTGACTGCAGCCATGAAATTAAAAGATGTGTGCTCCTTGGAAGGAAAGCTATGACAAACCTAGACAGTGTATTAAAAAGCAGAGATATCACTTTGCCAACAAAGGTCCATATAGGTAAAGCTATGGTTTTTCCAGCAATCATGTACCAATGTGAAGCTGGACCATACGGACAGCTGAGCATAAAAGAATTGATGCTTTCAAATTGTGGTGCTGGATAAGACTTTTGAGAGTCCCTTAAATGCTAATTTGGAAAACTCAGCAGTGGCCACAGGACTGTAAAAGGTCAGTTTTCGTTCCAATCCCAAAGAAAGGCAACCCCAAAGAATGCTCAAACTACCACGCAATTGCACTTACCTCACACACTAGCAAAGTAATGCTCAAAATTCTCCAAGCCAGGCTTCAGCAATACGTGAACCGTGAATTTCCAGAGGTTCAAGCTGGTTTTAGAAAAGGCAGAGGAACAAGAGATTAAATTGCCAACATCCGCTGGATCATCGAAAAATCAAGAGTTCCAGAAAAACATCTATTTCTGCTTTATTGACTATGCCAAAGCCTTTGACTGTGTGGATCACAATAAACTGCAGAAAATTCTGAAAGAGATGGGAATACCAGATCACCTTACCTGCCTCTTGAGAAACCTATATGCAGGTCAGGAATCAACAGTTAGAACTGGACATGGAATAACACATTGGTTCCAAATAGGAAAAGGAGTATGTCAAGGCTGTACATCGTCACCCTGCTTATTTAACTTATATGCAGAGTACATCATGAGAAATGCTGGGCTGGAAGAAGCACAAACTGGAATCAAGATTTCCAGGAGAAATATCAATAACCTCAGATATGCAGATGACACCACCCTTATGGCAGAAAGTGAGAAGGAACTAAAAAGCCTCTTGATGAAAGTGAAGGAGGGGAGTGAAAAAGTTGGCTTAAAGCTCAACATTCAGAAAACTAAGATCTTGTCATCTGGTCCCATAACTTCATGGGAAATAGACAGGGAAACATTGGAAAGAGTGGCTGACTTTATTTTTGGGGGCTCCAAAATCACTGCAGATGGTGACTACAGCCATGAAATTAAAGTTTACTCCTTGGAAGGAAAGTTATGACCAACCTAGATAGCATATTAAAAAACAGAGACATTACTCTGCCAACAAAGGTCCATCTAGTCAAGGCTATGGTTTTTCCAGTGGTCATGTATGGATGTGAGAGTTGAACTGTGAAGAAAGTGAGTGCTGAAAAATTGATGCTTTTGAACTGTGGTGTTGGAGAAGACTCTTGAGAGTCCCTTGGACTGCAAGGAGATCCAACCAGTCCATCCTGAAGGAGATCAGTCCTGGGTGTTCATTGGAAGGACTGATGCTGAAGCTGAAACTCCAATACTCTGGCCACCTCATGTGAACAGTTGACTCAATGGAAAAGACCCTGATGCTGGGAAGGATTGGGGGCAGGAGGAGAAGGGGATGACAGAGGATGAGATGGTTGGATGGCATCACCGACTCGATGGACATGCATTTTAGTAAACTCGGGTGTTGGTGATGGACAGGGAGGCCTGGCGTGCTGCGATTCATGGGGTCGCAGAGTTGGACATGACTGGGTGACGGAACTGAATTGTTAGGAGATCAAACCAGTCAATCCTCAAGGAAATCAACCCTGATTATTCACTGAAAGGATTGATGCTGAAGCTACTGCTCCAATACTTTTGGCCCACTGACGTGAAGAGCCAACTCACTGGAAAAGACCCCAATGCTGGGAAAGAAAAGAAGGGGAAGGGGCTGGCAGAGGATGAGATGGTTAGATAGCATCAAGGACTCAATGGACATGAACTTGAGATATTAATTTGAGCCAACTCTGGGAAATAGCAGTAAAGAGAAGAGCCTGGTATGCTGCAGTCCACAGGGTCACAAAGAGTCAGATACAACTTAGCGACTGAACAACAAGGATGTTGGGACCAAAAAAAAAGTACAGCAATGTGCTTTCTACTGCCCCAGATATAATGAGTGATGGGGTAGCAGAGAAAGCCCTTGATGCTGTGAACCAAATGAAGTTATCCTAAAGAAGCAAAAGATGCTTAAGAGGAAAATAATTTTGTTTAAACAGACAAGTTTGCAACACATAAATGCCAGCATTTTTATAAAGGAATAATACCTCACAGCTGACTGAAGTAAACCACAGCCATAAATTACAGTACCTGAATTTCAGTGAGGTTTTAAAAATACATCACCAACCATACATTAATCCCCAAGGTTAACAAGCACTGTCTGCAATATAGAATAGCTAGTTCAGAGACAACTGACTCAAGAGAAAGGAAGGGTTTCAACCCTGAGCACAGTGACAAGCGAGGTACCATGAGAATCAATATGGAAACCACGATGGCTCATTTTTTATTTCTAAAGCTGGAGAGGAAGCAAGAAGTAAGAGTGCTGAAGCTTGCAAATGCTGGAAAGAAAATCCTGAAGACGGGATAAGTTAGGAGAATATAACTGAATTCATATAACTTTGACAGAATCAGAGTCCAGGGAAATGATTTACTGACTAATGTAACTCAGCTTGAGTAAATAAATATGAAATAATAAGTGACAAATATAGCAAAATGAGCAAAACACAGCAATAATGAGCAGAATCTGTATCCTCCTGAGGTTTTCGACTATCCAAAAATGGAGCATTATACTAAATAATTCGGGCAATGGATCACTGCCCAAGAGGAGCAGCTTTGATGCATCGATCTTGAATCTTTGGGATGCAGCATAAATAGGTCATGGTTCTGTAACTCTGTTGCATATCCACAAGTGCCTTATTGTATTTTTGCCAGATATTAGTTTTTACGTCCTCTCACATGTGAATTATTTTTTATTTTATAAAAACCACAGGTATTTACAACCTAAGGCAATTAGAAATTGCAAAGTCCATTAGCTTTGTTTTATCAGGGGAAAAGATTGAGACTCTACATCAATTTTCTATAAATTTAGAATATGGCTTGTATAGTCACTTTCATCCTACCAGTCTCTGAAACTTCCAAGAGTATGTGAATCTCACCTACGTGTCTGTAAAGGACAGAAACTCGCCCTGTAAAGGAGTAACAAGGGTATCTTCCGCAATACGGATGTCTTATCCCTGTAAGTACCTGGACACTTAAATTCATCCCAAATTCTGCAATATAAATGCTGTGTCCACACTCTTAACTATAATGAACATTATTTTTGCACTTGCATTTGGTGACTGAAATTAACATTTCAAGAGGATTAGAAATGACAGATTTAATGGCTTCCCCCAAGATTTTGCTAGTTGCTGTAATTCCAAAATTCCTTACAATTTATTATGGCACTCTACAGCTATGGTAGAACTAATCCCGTCTTGGTCCCAAAGCTGCTGCTGCTAAATAAAAAGAAAATCTCATTTTCTGCCTATCATTAAGGAAGAAGACAGCAATCCGTGGACGTGATTTGAGAAGAAGACCCCAAAGGCTCTGAGAGAACGGAGCTCTGTGGCAGCAGCACCTCCTGAGAGGCCCTGGGGTGGAAGGGTGGTGGGAGTGCAAGCTCCTGGAAGAACTTCAGAGAAGACTCAGTGGGAGGACAAGATGGGGCATTTCTGAAAACACAGTAAAGAGTAGTCTTAGCTGCTAATGAAGCCTTCCCTCCACTTACATGTCTTTCCTTCCAATTCTACTGAAATTCTATCAAATGGTCTTACATCTAACCCTAAATAAAACAAATGGGACCTAATTAAAATTAAAAGCTTTTGCACAGCAAAGGAAATGATAAACAACAAAAAGGCAACTCACAGAATGGGAGAAACAGCTGGAAATGATGCACTGACAAGGGATTACCTGCCAAAATTTACACACTGTTCATGCAGCTCAATATGAAAAAAATCAAAACACGATTAAAAAAATGGACAGAATCTTCAAATAGACATTTCTCCAAAGAGGACACACAGATGGCCAAGAAGTATGTGAAAAGATGCTCAACACTGCTAATTGTTAGACAAATGCAAATCAAAACTAAAATGAGATACTACCACACAAGTCAGAATGGTCATCATCAAGAAGTCTACCAACAATAAATATGCTGGAGAGGGTGCAGAGAAAAAGGAATCCTTCTTCACTGTTTGTGGGAATGTAAACTACTACAACCACTATGAAGAACAGTATGAAGGTTCCTTAAAAAAAATTAAAAATAGAGCCACCTTATGACCCAGCAATCCCACTCCTGGGCATGTATCTGGGAAAAACCATGATGGGAAAGGATTCAGGAATCCCAAAATTCACTGCAGCACTGTTTGCAATAGCCAATGCATAGAAGAAACGTAAATGTCCATCAATAGAAGAATGAATAAAGGAGATGTGGTACCATATACATACAATGGAATATTACTCAGCTGTTAAAAAGAATGAAATGATGCCATTTGCAGCAACTAGACAGACCTGGAGATTATCACACTGAGAAATTCACACAGAGAAAGACAAATAGCATATGATACCACTTATATGTGAAACCTAAAAATTAACACAAATGAACTTATTTATAAAACAGACTCACAGATTTAGAAAACAAATTTATGGTTACCAAAGGAAAAAGGTCACAGGAAGGGATAGATTGAAGTTTGGGATAGACCTATACACACTACTGAATTTAAGATAGATAACCAACAAGGACCTACTATATAGCACAGGGATCTCTGCTCAATATTCTGTAATAACCAAAATGGGAAAAGAATTTGAAAAGGAATAGATACATATCTATGTATAACTAAACCATTTCACTGTACACTTTACAGTAATACAAAACTGTTCATCTCCAATATAAAATAAAAATTAAATTTTAGAAAACAAAATAAAGGACTATTAGTGAACTAAACTGGACAAAGCTCATGCCCACAGAGAGGACAGCCACAGCTTAGCTCATATGGCAACAGGGACTCCTCATGGCCAAAATTTAGCATTTTTAAAAAGAAAAGCTGCAAATAAGAATTGTTATATAAAAAATTAATTTTAAAGATGCAAACAAGGAGTTCAGTTTTATTTTTAAAATACTATGTTGACCAAACAAAATATATCTACAAGCCAATTGTTGCAAACAGACTATGAATAGGGAAGTTGTATCTTGGTACAAATTCTAGCTTCTAATATAAAAATACATTTATTCCAGGCAAGAATATGTTAAGAAAATCTGTTTCCTTTTTTAATAAATCATGATGAGCAGCCTTATACCCTGTAGAGTTTTGTAGGCTACACAGTTGCCCAGAACTATTAAAAAATGAAACCAAGATGAATTTTTGTGTTATTCATCATTGGAATTTGTTCAAAGAGTGGCCTGACACCTAAAATCATCCCATCACCTGACACCTAACTTGAATTATTTCCACAAAAAATTTTGAAAAATTAAATTTAGATTTTTAAGTAAAGTTAGCAGTTTACTAAAAGCAACCATAAAATATCTTAAGGACATCCAATCTCAAAACAAAATATTGGCCATTACAAATTGTCAAATAAAATGACATCATGTGAGAAACATATGATGCAGTTATTCTATTTCTGATATTAGCTCTCATAAGCTAATGGGAAAGGAGAGGACAAGGATTTAAGTTAATGATATTACCAGTCAAAAAGCATGAACCTTGAGTGAAAAAAATTTCTGTGGCTAGAATATAAAGCACATATAGATTAGATTTTATTTTAGGTTTTAGTTGGAATGACATTTCTGGATCCAAAATTTGTTTTATTAATCAATGAATGAATTAGAATCAACTCTGTGAGAACTAGTTTTTAGTTTGTTTAAAAAAAAAAAATTAAAAAACAGGGACTGAATTGTTTTTACTCTCTTTATCTACTTCTTCCATGCCCAGTAAGTCAAAGAGAAGTACGTAAGTATAGAATTGCTATTCTTTTTTGTTCTTGGAACTATTTTTTTAAAAAAACATAAAAGTCAAGTTTAAAGAGTGAGAGAAATAAAGAATAATAAGTTGTATCTATTACCCCTGAAATTGGTATCATTATATTATGTACTGAGCTTCCCTGGTGGCTCAGTGGTAAAGAATCTGCCTTCAATGCAGGAGACCTGGGTTCGATCCCTGAGTCGGGAAGATCTCTGGAGAAGGAACTGGCAACCCACTCCAGTAATCTTGCCTGGGAAATCACATAGAGGACTCTGGCAGGCTGAAGTTCATGGGGTTGCAAAGAATCAGACATGACTGAGCGACTTGATACTATAGGCTTAGAGACCAAATAAAGTTAATTTGGAAAAAGAAAAATCAGTTTTAGAGATAAATAGTACAATGAAAATACACAATTTTACTTGTAATACAATCAATTTTAAGCTACTGATAATTCTTACTATAATTTCTCATACTAACAGGTAGGAAATAAGGAAGAAACTGCTAGATTGCCTCCAATATTTATTTTCTCCTTTTCATAAAAAATAAAAAGTCCTACTTTAATCTGAGTGTATCATTGCTTAGAATAAAGGTTTATTTTCTCAAATTAACCTTGAATCCAGGTGTGGCCACGTGGCAAATTTCTGGTCAATGGAATGTGAGCTACAGTGATCTGTGAAACTTCTGAGCCTCAACGATGAAATTAAGTGCACTCTCCTCTCTCCCTTTTCACCGTCTCACTAGCAAGAGAGCAGACAAGGAGATGGGCCCTGGACTACGTAATACAAGGCAATTCCCCAGCGATGCTGAAGAAATGATGCAGAATGACCTGGGTCCCTGGCACAACGCGCTCCCCACATCACCCACCCCGGCCTAGTGATGGCCAGACCACATATGAAAGTACTCAGAGTAAATCTAGGTCTGTGTTACAGCACTTGAATACTCACACATATACCATTTGTTATAAGAAGATTCAGGAAGTGAAAGCTGCTCAGTCGTGTCCGACTTTTTCCTACCCCATGGACTATACAGTCCATGGAATTCTCCAGGCCAGAATACTGGAGTGGGTAGCCTTTCCCTTCTCCAGGGGATCTTCCCAACCCAGAGTCTGAACCCAGGTCTCCTCATTGCAGGCAGATTCTTTACCAACTGAGCTACCAGGGAAGTCCTGAGAAGATTCAGAATTGCGAGCAATTAAATCATTTAGAAGACAGTTGCACCAACACAGAAACAGCAAATAAGGAAAATTGGTGTCCTTACTAGGTCTGAGGAAATTATCTGTATCCTTGGAAGGCAGGCCATGTGACCCTGAGTTTGTAGAAATTATGGGAAGAAAGCCACAAAAGTGGTATGTGTTGGTTGTTTCTTGTTACTTGAAGCAAAGTTGAATAAGAGCTACTGAAGGCAATGTTAGCATGTTTCTATGCTGAATTTGAAAGGAATTTGGCTCCTTTTCTGGACAGATTTTCATCGCCCAATGTCTGAAATTTAAGGTGACTAAGAATCTGGTAAATTGGGGCTTTGTGGAATTGATCAAACCAACTGAAATAATTTTAGGATGTGAATCTCAAAAGGTAATTTCAGTGAGAGAGAACCTTATGGTCCAAAACCTTTCTCCCTAAAGACCAGACAATGTGAGTCACTTGAGCAGCTAAAAAGCAGATTAAAATTACAGCCTTATCCCCTTGGCTTATTTTCAAGTGGCAGATTCTCTCCAAGGATACCCTTCACTATAGATGTGACTTCTGCAGATTAACGGACAATGAGGAACCCTACAGATGGCAATATCTGGGATCACAGAGAACAAAGGACAAAAAGATTCTTCCAGAGAGCAAACCAAGAGATGACCTAACCCAGGAATTTACTCATCTACCAGTCTAGAACGCTTCTCTTCCTGTCCAGTAAGTTGCACATTATATTTTACACTAACCATTGACTTCTGATAATTCCCATTAAGGTCTTATTCAAATAGTAGTTTGCAATATGGCCATTCCATCATTATTGTGTATACATGTCTTGGGGGACAAGTAACTTATTTAAATCAGAGGTGATACACATGGAGGAGGATACCTTAAATACCTAAGACTCTGAGTTGAAGATAGTCCTGGTACAGAAATTTAGATTGTCTTTCTTGGGAAGAAGTGCCTGTATTCTATACAGGGCAAGGAGATAATGTGTTGGTATCTATGTGACCAGAACTATATACATGATAAAGACTATTTGTTTCCTAGTACCTATTCTTCCCTATATAACAGTAAATAAATATTGAGATTAATAGACTTTTAGCTGGCCTGGAGTTGCCAGAATATAGACTATATTCTTCAAATGTTTCAGTATTCCCAGAATCCATATAACATAAAGCCTTGGCCAATGATGTATGAGAAAAAAGTAATACGAACTCCTCAAAAAGTTAAACATTAAATTACCGAATGGTCCAGAAATCCCACTCCAATGTATGTATCTCAGAGAACTGAAAACATGTCCAAAGACTTGTATATGTTTGCTCATAACAACATTTGTAACAGCCAATGGTGAAATCAATCCAAATGTCCGTCAACTGTTCAATGGATAAATGAAGACATCCATATGATGGAATAGCATTCTTTAAAAGTATAATTACAATTTAAAAGTATAAGATACATATATATGAAAACACATTAAAAACATTCTGCTAAGAAGGAAATTACAAAAGGCCACACATCGTATGACTCCATTTATAGGAAATGTCCAGAATAGACAAATCCACAGAAAAGAAAGTAAGCAGATGGTTGCCAGAAAATGGAGAAGTGGAGATTGGGAGGTAGGGGTTTCTTTTTGGAGTAACAGAAAATTTTTAGAATTAGATATTGGTGATCATTGTACAAGTCTTTAAAAAAAAAAAACAACACTGAGTTATACACTAAATTTTTTAGGTTTGAATTTTGCATTTTGCAAATTTTATCTCAAAAAAAAAAAAAAAAAAAGTAATACAAGCAACTTGCAGGTCTTATAAAGGAGACATGTACTCTCTCTCTCTTTCTTTCAACTCCCTGGCTGGAAGGCAGATGTGCTGGTGGGGACTGTCTTGGATACACAGAGGAAGACAACTCACGGGGCGGAGAGAGACAGACGCTTTATGTCTGATACTGCAGCATTAACTAAGCAACCCTGGATAGCATTGTCCCAGTCAGTCAGGTGGAAGGTAATTAAAATTCAATTTAGTTTAAACCTTTCTTATTTAGGGTCTCAGCTACAGCAGCCAAATCTTTATTGTAAATCAAGTATTAAAAGGAAAATTACATAACTCAGAATTGCTGGTAAATTACTGTTATTACCTTTTAACTTCTGTCCTGTCATCCATTTAGAGACTGAGATTCTAAGCAGAAAGCATGCTGAGAGATACAGGGTAGTGTGTCTGGGGGCATAAATGTTGTCCCTAGTCAATCCTAAAATTTATTCTTCCTCTGACACATGCTCCCCTTTTGCCTACTTAATCCCCTCAGCCAAATGTTCACAGGTAAACAGAAAATAATAAAATCATCTTTATGCCTAACATATCACAAGGGCTCAATAAACTGTAGATTTTTAGACACAACACTCACAATTGGGGTATTGTTGGAGATTTTGATTTTTTTTTTTCTGTTTACATTCAAGTTTTTCTCCAGAAAACCATCACTTTTGTCTTCTGCTTTTTAAAATGCACTCTAGGTCTAAAATTGATTGCTGACTATACAAAGAAAAAATATCTTTTTGATTAATGTTCAATACTACCAATTAAAAAACAAATGAGAGCAGTCAGCAGCTATGATTGGCTATGTCTAACTATAACTCAATGAACAAGTAGAAAAAATGAGAAATACTTGTGATAAGCTGTTTTTTAAAAGCAATGCAAACTAGTCATTTGTATACACTCTCTGGGGATAACAGTGCTCTTGAAAAGTTGCTATTCACGCCCATGAGATGTAGAAACCAAATTCTAATCTCCAAAAACCTGTGTCATTCAGCCTGATGCATGGTGCCAAGTCACAGTTGGCAGCCAGGAAGAAAGACTGCTAAATTACTGTACTGTCTGACACCTTTAAATGAACCTTAAATGAACAATTCATCTTTGAGCTCAATATGCTATAGGCATATTACTAAATGAAACCTAGAGAAACACTCTTATCAAAAATTTCCCTAATCCATAAGATCCCAGATAATTAAAAAAAACTTCAAGTACATATTAATATAACGTATAAGCTCAACATTATATGAGGCACCAATTATTCATACTGAATATCATCTACTCTAGTTTACTACAATTTTGTTAAATCAATTTATGCATCTGAAAGCTCTGACCTCTATTATTTTGCATAAATATCATAAACTGCAATGGCTGTCATATTGAGTAAAAGAGATTAGTGGAGTATAGCCAGAAAACAAATTCCAGTGGTCTCCCCACTTCCTCACACCACACAATGAAAACTGGGGCCATAAATGCGCTTCCTGTCACCATGGTCACAGAACACAGCATCAGTTCAGTAACTGGAACGTTCGATTCCATCTAATAGCTAATAAGTTGTCATTTCACTTAGGCATGTAGCTCGTTCATGAAGCAGAAAAGCAGGGCACATTCAACTGATTTCTCCTTCTCACTCTTTTCTCAATTTTTATTAATGATGGTTCCGATGCTTCAGGAGGAAGGAGTGAGAAGAAACAGGGTGAGGCAGGAAAAACGGTGGACAATCCTTACTCGACTTTTCTGGATGCCACAGTGATCTATGCTGATGCTGTCTAGCCCTGGGGTCTTCAAAGTGGTTGCCCACCTCAGGGGAGGTCACTCATCGAAAGGTTTCTTGATCCGTGCATCTCTACTCCAAGTGGCCACACACACATGCTTTCTCAGATCCTGGATACCTGATGGTACTCCTAACATTTTTCTGCTTCGCTCTTTTGCTTCACAAGGCTACTCTCTTACACAGGATATAAGAAGGTTCTATTCCACGTATTTCATATATATGGCCCTGGTGCCATGTGCATAAGAAAGAGCAAAAGCATCCTTGACTTGCTCTGACAAGCTCTATGTTAACAGAAATCCCCCCCCCCGCCCCCGCCATCAGAACCACCACCCAATCACATTTCCTCACCTTTTAGATTGCTAAAGCATGAGTCAAACATCAATTTATTGTGTCCTCCAAGCTCAGGCGATGGGTATCAGACTTCCTGAGTGTCCCCATTGAGTCCCATGCCCTGAGCTTGAGCTGAAAGGGTCTGATACTCAGCACACTGCCATGCTAAGTCGCTTCAGCCGTGTCTGACTCTTTGCGACCCCACGGACCATAGCCCACCCGGCTCCTCGGTCCATGGCATTCTCCCAGCAAGAATACTGGAGTAGGTTGCCATTTCCTTCTCCAGGGATCCTCCCGACCCAGGGATTGAACCTGCATCTCTTATGTCTCCTGCCTTGGCAGGCAGGTTCTTTCCCACTAGCACCGCCTGGGAAGTCCCAGTACACTGTCAGAGCTCTCTAAAGCCTTCTTCAAAGTCCTATTCCTTCCTCCAAATCGATTTTAAAAAGCCATGAGTCAGCGATCAGCTGTGATAGCAAAGACAATTAGGAAACCTCCTTTCAAAGTTCTGCAGGGGGTCCTGCACCTCACTTTACAATGCAGTAGCTGTGCCCAGAGACCTCGGCTGAAACAACAGCTGAAAAAGCTCCGGTTCAACTTTCTTTCACATAAATAGCTGCCCCTCTCTTTTTCACTGCTGTTATTTTTTAACCCCGTCAATCCAATTTTTTTGGTTTTATTGGTTTATTGGTTTGTTTTATTGGTTCGACTTTGGATACTGGAAACAGGGACCTATATGGATAGTTGGAAAGCGGGACAGTATTGAGAAGTGAACACACATCACAGGGTGAGCCTTCACTCCACTGTTGTTCCTTATGGAAAATATACCGTATTAGTCCTCTTGGGCTGACATGACAAAGTACCACCCACTCAGGTGGCTTAAATAACAGATATGTATTTTCTCCCAGTTCTGGAGTCTAGGGGTCTGAGGTCAACATGTTGGGAGGGTTGGTTTCTCCTAACACCGCTCTCCTTGGCTTGGAGCTGGCTGTCTTCTCCCTGTGTCTTCAATGGTCATTCCTCCATCCTTATCTGTGTCCAAATTTCCTCTTCCTGTGGTCAGGCTGGATTCAAGTCAACCATAATGACTTCAAATTAATCACCTCCTTAAAGTCCCTATTTCTAAATAGAGCTCTATTTTAAGGTACTAAGGGTTCAGACTGCAACATATGGGTTTTTAGGGGATACAACTCAGCTCATAATAAATAGCAAAATAGCAGTCATTTTAGTGAGATTTACTAAACTCTTGAGATCATAACTTTTTAAACTTATCACCAGTTATAATCTTGAACCAAATGTACTACTACTTTGTATGTTTTTTCCTTTGCATAAACTGTTGTATTACATCCTTTGTTTTCTTTACAAACTAAAGAGCTCACTTTTCTAACCTTTACTTTCTGTACCAACTCAGAATCAGCCATCTTAATTTTCTCATAATCTTATTTAATTTATTAAGCATACAGCTTCTAAGCATATAAGCCCATCTCCCACCTCCTCCACAAAAAAAGAAAAAAAAAAAAAAAGAGAGAGAAACAGTTAAAATGTTGACTTAAACGTGTGCCGTGCTCAGTCACGTCTGACTCTCTGTGACCCCACGGTCTGTAGCCATGTAGACGGGCTCCTCTGTCCATGGGATGCTCCAGGCAAGAACACTGGAGTGGGTTGCCATGTCCTCCTCCAGGGGATCTTCCCAACCCAGGGATCAAATCCACATCTCCTGCATCTCCACATATTTGACTTTGATTAATATCAATAAGCCTTGGTTTCTTCCACAACGAAATGAGTATAAATAATGGTTCATCTTATAAATTTGTTGTGAGATTTAAAAGAAGGTGCTATATATTGAAAATATTTAGCATCACAGCCAACAGGTAAAAGAGACTGTTCTATAAACACTACTTATGTTTATTATTAATATCACACACAATTTTGACCATAAACATTGATAATATCTGTACTTTAAATTGCTGTATAGTATAAAATGTTTCAAATTAATCTAAAATACAAGCCGTGCAAAAACTACACAATAAAAAAGTACTTCAGACTTGACACCTTAGATGATTACTTCCTATTACAGGCATATTTACTGCCCTCTGGTGGCCACTGCCCTAACACAGCCATTACTAAAGGAAGTGTGCACAAAAAATTCTAAATCACGGTCTTTTACAAATTATCAATCTCTATTAATAATGAAGGGAATCATTAGATATAAGTGATTATACCATTCCATTTGATTCTGAGAAATTAAATATCTCTGCCTTATAAAACCACAGTCTTTACAATTTTGTATGCTTATAAAGATTCATCTGGAGAACTTCTTGAGTTAGGAGACTTTCACAAGACTATAATTTTGCTATCATTTGAAACACTGTACCAACTGAATTCTGAAAAAGCACCGAATTTGATCAGTTATTTCATAAGGATTGTTTTCTTAAATATCTGTCCAAAGTTACATGGTTGCTCTTAAGGATTCATATGACAACCCTGCTTTATACCATCTCTTCTCAAGTGTGTATCTAGCTTAGATACATCCCCATAGTCATTCTTAATGTTTCCATAATATTTTCATATGAGTTTAAATATCCTAAACTTGAAGAGGTTAAAAACGTTAACACATGACTGTTTTCTAGTCAGTGGAAATCCAATCTTGATAATTTTAGCAAGAAAAATTAGAGTAATGTGCAGAACATTGGATTCAAGAATGAATGCTTTTTAAACCAATTACAGAAAGCATCGATGACTGAAGCTAAATATTAGGAAGAATGTGATACATCCCAGGGAAATTCAGTTAGTCCAAAGAAATCTCTATCTCAACCTCTTTTTATTATAATAACCAATTTAAAAGATAAATGTAAAGCTGACAAGTTTACGTTTTTACACATAAAACCTAAAATAATTTTTAAATAATCACAAAATTAATTCAAATTAAGAAAATTAATTTTACAGCAGTCACTAAATTGCTGATTATAATTTAAATATGATACTGTCTGGGGACAGGCTCTTTGAAAGGCAGCTGGTCTACTCCACTGTGAGCACATAAGGACTCAACTCTCCCACGTCTTCTACCCTATTAAAACTCCCAGGAAATTTTGTTTCCTGTTGAAAATCTCTATTCCCCTTAAAACTTTGTTGACAGGTTCTATAATTTAACCATATTCAGAGTTTCTTTTCCTCTTCTCTGAGCTATTTTCTGACCTCTAGTTTTCTGCATCAGTAAGAATGTGATCAGAACTGAATCCATTGAAAGGCTACCCCTGCATGTACCCATCTGTATGTCTATGCTGCAACGCCATGCCTGCCTTCTTATTCAAATTACAACACTGACAAGGCAAGTTAATTTATTATGCCTATGACCACTTGCTGACATATATTCTGCCTGCAGCAGTTTTAAAACACATCAACAATTTTTTGACAACTTATTCCATTAACAGGTGATATCTATAACCCCTCCCTCTGAATCTAGGTTGGCCTTATTGACCCATTATAATAATAGCATCAATAGAATACAGCAAAAGTGACACTATGTGACTTCCAAAGCTAGGTCATAAAAGATGCTGTTGCTTCCTCTTTGCGTGAGTTACCATATAAAGGTTCAATCTGATGCCACCATGCGGTCAGAAAGTCCAATCCACCAGAGAAACCATGGGTAAGTGCTCTGACTGAAAGATCTAGTTGCTACATTTACTCACATTAACTTCTGTGCATTAAATTTTACTTTGGCACCACAGAGCTTTGCCCTGTGTTCTTATGTTCTTCCCCTATTAATCAATGCATTTCCTGAGATTTTATCAAGAAAAATACTTGAAACTGAAAGGCAATATTTCTAAAATTCCAACTTGGTTGATCATTCGTAGAAAAGTTCAGAGGTGTAAACAAAACACAACTCAGTATAAAAACTGACCAGGGGCCTTCAACACTCTCCAGATGGAAACTTGAAGAATCCAAACATAATATTTAAAAAAAAAAAAAAAGCTCTAATGAGATGGATGAAACTGGGGCCCATTATACAGAGTGAAGTAAGCCAAAAGATAAACACCAATACAGTATACTAATGCATATATATGGAATTTAAAAAGATGGTAATGATAACCCTATATGCAGGACAGAAAAAGAGACACAGATGTATAGAACAGACTTTTGGACTCTGTGGGAGAAGGCGAGGGTGGGATGATCCTAGAGAACAGCATTGAAACATGTATATTATCAAGGGTGAAACAGATCACCAGCCCAGGTTGGATGCATGAGACAGGTGCTCAGGGCTGGTGCACTGGGAAGACCCAGAGGGAAGGTATGGGGAGGGAGTCAGGAGGGGGGATCGGGAGGGGGAACACATGTAAATCCATGGCTGATTCATGTCAGTGTATGGCAAAAACCACTACAATATTGTAAAGTAATTAGCCTCCAACTAATAAAAATAAACGAAAAAAATTAAAATTTAAAAAAATTAAAAAATAAAAACTGATAGCTGATACTCAACTCTGTATTCTGTTTAATGATAAATTTATCTAGAAAGGATTAGAGACTGGAGGGATATTTTTGGTTTGATATTTTTTGACATGTATTAATACAGTCATTTGCACTTCTATGTGTTTAGCAACTCACCAAGGAAAGCTTATGGAAATTATTACACCTGAACGGCTGTTGACTGAATTTTTTAAAAAAGAAAAATAAAAAGAGGAAGCCACATCTTCCCATACCACTTAAAACTCAGTAGTTAAGGAAGTACAAAAAAAAAAAAGAAAGTACAGACTTTATTTTCAATAATTAATAAGCACTGAATGCTGGAATAAGCAAGTTGTTGCTACCCTCAAATTATGAGAAAAAAATATTTGAAACTTGGCCCAGGCTTTTTAAACTTCCAAAATTATGCCTATATGCACTCGTTCTTTAGGAGGTCAAAATTCCAAAAAGGAAGAATAAAGTTATTCTTCTTGAAGATAAGTAGATGCTAGTCAGTTATAACTGAAAACACCTTTCCTCTGTTTGTCTAAACAACTTTTATTGTTTTCATTATCCAAACATCCTACCGAATCTTTCTTTAAGGTACATTGTTTGTTGCATTCATAATTTTTCTGTCTGGAAACAATATATAGGCATCTGCAACAAATCAGTATCCTAAAAACGCTGCTTCCTTGGGACTCGTGCAAACGGTTTTCCAGTGATCCCAAGCACAGATCTGAGACGCAGGCCTTGCCAATCAGAGTTATGTGGGGTGGAGGAAGTCAAGGCCTTAAGTCATACATCAGTTCAGAGCAGGCAAGCGTGTAGGCTGGAATTTTCAGGCTCCTGTATGTGCGTGCATGTGTGTGTGGGTGAATTCAGTACAGTCCCATGAATTCTTCGTTCAGGTAACTTCTCAGTATGAACATGATCACAAAAAATAAAATTTTCTAATACTTTGTTTTCCTTCATGAACAGAAATTAAGTATACAAACCAGAAAAATATGCAGGCATGTCAACTGTTATTTACTTATAAGGTATCACCTATGTGCTATACTGATACTGGGCTAAGTACTTTATTTCCTCTCTGATCTTTATTAATCTCCTTCCTTCTACTGACTTTAGGTTTTGTTTGTTATTTTTCGGCTAGCAAGTACTCTGGATAAGGCACAATCAATCCTGAAAAACACGGATTTTGCAGATAAGGAAAATGAGGCTCACGGAGATTAAGGGATGGTCCTTGATTATGTAACAATGATCTTATGTAACAGAAAGGAGGATTTGAACCTGGTTCCTTCTTACTTCAGTGTCAGAATAAACTACAAAATAATTGTAATATTCAATAATCAACAGAAAAATTCTTTCTTTCCCAATCAACAAAAATGTTGTGGAAAATCTCTTAGTAAAGTTTTTATCGGTACTATATTTCAATATGAGCCAGTTTACTTGTATAAGTCTTTCTAGATCCATGAACTCCACTGTAATTCTTTATAAAAACACAGCATTCTTGTAGTTTCTCTGTCAGAGGTGAAAATGTTTAACCAAGTTAAACAGAAGCAGAAGATATTAAGAGGTGGCAAGAATACACAGAAGAACTCTACAAAAAAGGTCTTCATGACCCAGATAATCACAATGGTGTGATCACTCACCTAGAGCCTGACATCCTGGAATGTGAAGTCAAGTGGGCCTTAGGAATCATCACTATGAACAAAGCTAGTGGAGGTGATGGAATTCCAATTGAGCTATTTCAAATTCTGAAAGATGATGCTGTGAAAGTGCTGCACTCAATATGACAGCAAATTTGGAAAGCTCAGCAGTGGCCACAGGACTGGAAAAGGTCAGTTTTCATTCCAGTCCCTAAGAAAGGCAATCCCAAAGAATGCTCAAACTACCGCACAGTTGCACTCATTTCACACGCTAGCAAAGTAATGCTCAAAATTCTCCAAGCCAGGCTTCAGCAATACGTGAACCGTGAACTTCCAGATGTTCAAGCTGGTTTTAGAAAAAGCAGAGGAACCAGAGATCAAATTGCCAACATCCGCTGGATCATCGAAAAATCAAGAGAGTTCCAGAAAAACATCTATTTTTGCTTTATTGACTACGCCAAAGCCTTTGACTGTGTGGATCACAATAAACTGTGGAAAATTCTGAAAGAGATGCAATTACCAGACCACCTGACCTGCCTCTTGAGAAACCTGTATGCAGGTCAGGAAGCAACCGTTAGAAGTGGACATGGAACAACACACTGGTTCCAAATAGGAAAAGGAATACGTCAAGGCTGTATATCGTCACCCTGCTTATTTAACTTATATGCAGAGTACATCATGAAAAATGCTGGGCTGGAAGAAGCACAAGCTGGAATCAAGACTGCCAGGAGAAATATCAATAACCTCAGATATGCAGATGACACCACCCTTATGGCAGAAAGTGAAGAAGAACTAAAAAGCCTCTTGATGAAAGTAAAGGAGGAGAGTGAAAAAGTTGGCTTAAAGCTCAACATTCAGAAAACTAAGATCATGGCATCTGGTCCCATCACTTCATGGGAAATAGATGGGGAGACAGTGGAAACAGTATCAGACTATTTTTTTCGGCTCCAAGATCACTGCAGATGGTAATTGCAGCCATGAAATTAAAAGAAGCTTACTCCTTGCAAGGAAAGTTATGGCCAACCTAGACAGCATATTAAAAAGCAAAGACGTTACTTTGCCAACGAAAGTCCATCTGGTCAAGGCTATGGTTTTTCCAGTGGTGATGTATGGATGTGAGAGTTAGACTGTGAAGAAAGCTGAGCGCGAAGAATTGATGCTTTTGAACTGTGGTGTTGGAGAAGACTCCTGAGAGTCCCTTGGACTGCAAGGAGATCCACCCAGTCCATCCTAAAGGAGATCAGTCCTGGGTGTTCATTGGAAGGACTGATGCTGAGGCTGAAACTCCATTACTTTGGCCATCTCATGCAAAGAGTTGACTCACTGGAAAAGACCCTGATGCTGGGAGGGATTGGGGGCAGGAGGAGAAGGGGACGACAGACGATGAGATGGCTGGATGGCATCACCAACTCGATGGACATGGGTTTGAGTAGACTCCAGGAGTTGGTAATGGACAAGGAGGCCTGGCGTGCTGTGATTCATGGGGTTGCAAAGAGTCGGACACTACTGAGCAACTGAACTGAACTGTTTTAGATGTCAAGGCTCTCATACTTAAAAATAAACATATTATTTATACATATTATTTGCATATTTGTTGTCTTGTGACTAATTCAAAGCTAAAATTATAAGAATTTTTTAAATCAGCTATAAGTTAGATCAATAAATCTCATACACTAATTACTGAATATAAATATGCAGAGAAATCCATTTTTATGAAGTGAGTGACAAATTTTCCAAAGCTAAGGCTTGAAAACAGAAACTGTAATGTTATTATCCTTTATTATGACAGATTAATATACAGGTATAAGTTTTCAATCTAAAGAAGAATATTAACATATTGTAAAGGTATTTATCACTTTTTTAAAAAATCTGTAACACAGTTTTAATTTATAATTGAATTAAAATTTTTCTGACATTATAGTGTATTGAAAAGTGAGTAAAAGAAGATTTTTAGTTTGCTATTTTATTTCATAATTATGATTGAAAATAGTAATATCATGTTTAGAGAAAATGTAAGTACTTTAGGAATGTTGTTTGTGAGGTCTATAACATGCTTTTAGTAAAATTCTTTTTCTATTTAAAATAGTTAGAATGGATTCTGTTATTTGCAATTAAGAACTCCAATCTATAAGAAAGGAGGATGAAAGGGATTGTTTCAATAGATTTCAAAGGCCCAGAAGACACACTGCAGAACTGCTCTAAAATAAATACACAGAAGAATAACAAGTGTCTTGGGATTATTATGTCACGTCTCTAAGACTCAAATAATATTACTACTGCACTTCATATTTATTTTTAAATGATAGCAAATACTTCAGTGTCTACACCGTCCAATTTCCTTTTATTTGCAGGGCCTCCATTCAACACATATTGATAATAATATTAAATGTATTGAGTCTCATTTATGTATCATATATTAAAACAGATACAGAAATGGAAATAAAGCCTACACTTTTGCCTTTAATGAATTTACTCTGTCATTTGATCAGGAAGACACATTAAAAAGGAAAGTTGCACAGCTCAAAAGTCAGTAACACAAAAGATGACAGGACTGTTCTAAGCATATTAAAAAACTGAGTTTTAAAGGTATGTATTATTAACTTTCCTATTGTTCAACATTTAGTATGCCGTTAGGTACAAAGTTGTATAAATGCTTGTTTTGAGTTATAAGTAATAATAACCAAAAGAAGAGCTGACATTAGTGGTTTCTTTTGTGCTGGACACTTCTGGGTGCTGCATTTGCTTGAAATTACGAACTGAGATTTTGAAACTTGAGCTAGCTTTAAACCTTAAAAAAATCAGAAATCAAAATCATGAAATAAATACAACCCAAACTTATGGGATTATAATTTATCAGGGGTAAATAGTTATATTCTTGTGCTTTTTAAAATTTTTTTAGTTGTTTAAAAATATAATGCATTTTAAATGCATTTCACCTTTCTTGTGTTCTTGTTTCCTGTTCTCTTCTATGTACAATCAAAGGCTTCTTCCCTTCCACAGACATGGCATTCTAGATATGCACCACTGCACATTTGACCCTATAAAACTATGCACACGGCATGCTCCCCTGTGTCTCTGGACTGTCTCCGTCATTAGTGAAAATATATGCATTATCACACAGTGCAGAGGATATAAACTACCTTAGGTAGGAATGATCTAAACTGCCATCTGCATCCTAAAAATCATTTTTACCAGGGGAAAGCACTTCTTTAGGTAACTGATGTTACTTAATTGTTCATTTGTTCTCCACTATGGTATATTAAATAAAGCAGCTCATAAAGTTTAAATAAAATGTATAAGTGTATTGATAGTCTTCTCAAATGCTTTTTAAAGGTAAAGCCTTTTGAAACCAGAATTATTAACTAATTTCTGTAAGAGCTTGATGCATTATGAATTCATTTGATGTAATATAGGTGCCATTTTCTTCTGGAGGGCAGTGATAAACAATAAGAAAATGAGAAGGCGTATGTCTGAAGAGATAAAAAAATTATAGCTTTAATAAAAACTACATGTCTCTTTAGTAGCACACTAAAGTGGAAAGATTGAAGGTGGGAGGAGAAGGGGATGACACAGGATGAGATAGTTGGATGGCATCACCGACTCAATGGACTTGAGTTTGAGCAAGCTCCGGGAGTTGGTGATGGACAGGGAGGCCTGACGTGCTGCGATTCATGGGGTCTCAAAGAGCTGGATACGACTGAGTGAACTGAACTGAAAGTGGAGATACTAAATGCTACCAGACACCAGAGGCTAAAATTTAGAAATAACTAAGAAATAGTCACTCTTTGAACACCTCTGCTCATTCTCTCACACCTAAAGCTTAACAGGTCGCATATAGAAGTAAATCATCTCACACCTAAATGTGTGTTCAGCAATTCTGATGCCGTCTCCTGTAGCATCCTACCACCTCACACGGGTCCTTCTCCACGAGGGGCCTAGCACCTTTGAAATCCTAGTTCTGCTGTCCCCAACCCCACCCCAAAGTCTTTCATCACAAAAGCAACAGATTAATGTATTAATTCAAAAGATAAAAATGATGATGTATGGATTCCACCCTCATATAGAATGTGTGCATTTTTTAATGTTAAAAAAATAAATCCTTTAAGGTTGTTCCAAACCCAAAATTACAGTCTTCAGACAAGGAGAAAAAGTGCAAAAAATTATAAAAACCTATCATTTGAATTTCAGAACACAGCAATTAGAGTCTCACTTCACTGACCATTACCTTTGCCTTACAGATTTAACCAGAATCTGATTCCCATGTTCACACCCATTCTCAAAACTTTCAACTGCCTTGAAGCTTTTGCATCACCTGTATGCAACAGGAACACCAACCGCCTTTCCTGGCCAGTTACACCGAGCGTTAGTCCACCCCCACGCTGCTACTTTCAGACTCGTATTACTCACACATTGCCCTTTATCCTCCTCAGCAATATCCTCCTTTTACTGAAAACTCATGGGCCTTCTCTTTACCTAATTTCCAGCATCATCATCAGTGACTTCAATATCCAAATTTACTACCGATACATAAGCCTGACCTTATAGTCCTGTGATTTCATCTCCTCTAACCTTCAACTGTACTCCATCCAGTCACCTACTCACATGGTCACCCTCTCATTTTATTTTTCTCCTTATCATAAAATTTGTGTCTCTATTAATTTAGTCACTGACCTCAACAAAGGAACACTTTACAGCAACTCTTGTTTTCAACTTGAAATCCCTTCAAAGTTCTAATCCTCATCACCTTTCCAACCAGCCTCAAATTTTAAATAACTATTCTTCTCAAATAAAATCTTATATAAACACTAACACAGAAAACAGATGATGTACATTTACGTATTTAATGGTATACATTTATTTTTTATAAGCTTATATTTACCATTTCGTCAACCTCAAATTTTATCTGACTTATTTTGATGCAAAATATGCAACGTATCAGAAGATAACTTCTACAGTTCTTGCAATAAACATGCAAACCTATTTGTATCTATCCCTTCCTGCCTCTTTCCTTATGAGAGAAGGGTTTACCCTCTTCCCATCCAAAACTTTCATCTTGGGCTTATTATCCTATTTTCTCCAACTCCACATAAACCTATTCAGTGCTAGAAGCGTCACTTTTTAACCATGCCTTCCCTCTTCTCCCTGCTGGCTTCTTCTCATTAGCATTTACATCTCCTCAATTCTTCCTCCAACCCAAAACAAAGTATATCCTCCCCATCTCTCTCCCCCTTTCATGATCAAAGCCTTTCAAGGATTTTTTTTTTTTACATGCAGTGATCGTAATTCCTCACTGCTCATGATTCCACCATTCTGCCTCTCCTTCCAGGTTTCTCAGGGATGTAAAGAAACAAGCAGGCATCCATTCAAGAAAGCCAACTACGTGCACCTTTCCCCAGCTTCACAAGGATGTAACACTGGTAGCTCAAAAGTAATAGCAGGGATGCCTACCCCACGCAAACTGGCAAATGCTACAACTCCATGAATCGGCTTGTTTATTTGCCAGCACTGCTGCTTGTCTTCTGCGCCTGCTGCTGCTGAGTCGCTTCAGTCCTGGCTGACTCCCTGCAGCCCTACGGACTGTAGCCTGCCAGGCTCCTCGGTCCATGGGATTCTGCAGGCAAGAATACTGGGGTGGGTTGCCAAGCCCTCCTCCATATCTTCTCCTACAATTCCCCAGATGGCATGTTTTTAGCACTTCTTAGATGCTGCTATAGAAACACTAACTTCCCATTCTTCTTTTCTTTCTCAGCAATTCAAATATCACCAATGTACTGAGAATTCTCACATTATGCCACCAGCCCAAAACTCACTCCATAAATCTACCCAAATTCTCCATGTTCCTTTTCATTTAAACTGTCTCATGCTCATGTCAACCTTAAATTTTCTTTCAAAAGCTGAGTGCCTCTGCAATTTTTCAATAAGTGACTCACTTGGTTGCTCAAGCAAGAAAACTGGGTATTATCCTTGACTCTTCAACCTTCCTGTACCAGTGTATTCTACCTCCTAAACATTTCTCAAACTCACAAACTTCTTTTCTTTTGTTCTATAGCCACAAGCCATAATTTAAGTTACTTGAACACCCTTCTAACTCATTTCATTGCATTCAGAATTGTTCCAGCTCAATCCATTAGCTTCACTACAAGAATAGTGTTTTTAAAAAAACAAATATAAAGGTCATGTTATTCTCCTACTTCAAACCCTAAATGCTTCTGATAAAGTCCAAAATCTTTTCACAGTTCACTAAATACTTTCTAACCTGGCTCCTGTTGCCCTCCCCAGGCTCACCCCTCTCTTTTCTAGTTTTCTGTATGCTACAGCCATTTCAAATGACTCCAGTTTCCAAATTCTGGCATGCTTCCACCTTCTGCACCACTTTCTACCTCCCAAAGTTCTCTACTTCATCTTGTGCTATTAGTTGTTGCCTCTAACTTTTAATTCGGTAATGATTTCTCCTTCTACACTTTTACTTTTGAATTCTGTAGCCATCCCTCCGTGTCCTTCAAGGACTGGTTCCAGGATCCCCCTCAGATACCACAATCTCCAGATGTTCAAGACTCTTGTATTAAATGGGATAATATTTCCACATTTCATAACTGTTTTCAAAGAATTACATTACCATATAGTATGCCTCTCTCTCTTGTGAACAGAGACACTGCCTATCAGCACAGGTGTTTTGTCTTTAATGTAACAAAAATTTAATACATTTAGAGACATAACTATTAAACTACGTGCCATAAAAACTGTATAAAGGTTCATTCAGTGTATAGTTCAGACTACTGTGAAGCAATCTTATCCACTGAACTGGGCTATCATTAAACAATCACACTGCTTATTCTTTAACTATCAATGTACAAATCTTTATACCTTTAAGTAAACACGACTTTCTCTTTCACATTATCTTTTCACCTTTGATGCGAGCCTTAGTAATATGTATAACATCCACATTGTTTTCTATCACATAAGACAATACTGATGAAGGTACTAAGACACAAACGATTCACTTTCATCTTTAAACAGATGTAACAAAGTTAGGCTATTAGATAAATACAGCTCATACTAGAAATGAATTTTCTCTTTATGATTTTCTTAATAACATTCTCTTTTCCCTAAGCTTTATGTAAAGATATAGAATTGAACGTTGCTGCTGTTGTTTAGTCATGTCTGACTCTTTATGACCCCATGGACTCAAGTCTGCCAGGTTCCTCTGTCCATGGGGTTTCCCAGGTAAGAATACTGCAGTGGATTGCCCCTTCCTTCTCCAGGGGATCTTTCTGACCCAGTGATCGAATCTGTGTCTCCTGCTCTGGCAGGCAAATTCTTTACCACTGAGCCACCAGAGAAGGCCATATTATTGAACATATACATAATATATTAATACATTATGTATTAATACGTAATACATAATAATGTATTAATAATAATACATGCGTGCTAAGTCGCTTCAGTCATGTCTGACTCTGTGTGACCCCATGGACTGTAGCCCAGCAGGCTCCTCTGCCCACGGGTTTCTGCAGGCAAGAATACTGGCAAGGCTTGCCATGCCTTCCCTCCAGGGGGTCTTCCCAACCCAGGGATCAAACCCATGTCTCTTAAGTCTCCTGCACTGGCAGGCCGGTTCTTTACCACTGGCACCCCCTGGGAAGCCCATATAACACGTGAAAGTGAAAGTCGCTGTTGTGTCCAACTCTTAGCGACCCCATGGACTATACAGTCCACGGAATTCTCCAGGCCAGAATACTGGAGTGGGTAGCCTTTCTCTTCTCCAGGGGATCTTCCCAACCCAGGATGGAATCCAGGCCTCCTGCATTGCAGGCAGATTCTTTACCAGTTGAGCCACAAGGGAAGCCCATATAATACATATTACATACAAAATATGTGTTAATCAAATGTTTATCAGTAAGGTTTCTGGTCAACAGTAGATTACTGACAGTTAAATTTTTGTGAACTAGTTAAAAGCTATACACTGCTTTTCCACTGTGCAGGGGGAGCAGTGGTTAGTGCCACTAACCCCGACATTGTTCAAGGGTCAACTGTAATGTGAAGACTAGGAATATCATAAGAACAAAATTCTCTTTTGCAAAGTACAATAATCTGAGCCAATAGTCCCTGCTGCTGCTAAGTCGCTTCAGTCGTGTCCGACTCTGTGCGACACCATAGACGGCAGCCCACCAGGCTCCCCACCCCTGGGATTCTCCAGGCAAGAACACTGGAGTGGGGTGCCACTGCCTTCTCCAAAAGACTTCAAACATATCTTATTTTATCTTATTTATGCATAATATAAAAATATCAAAGCACAAAGAAAGGTACATCACAGGTCTCTATCAAAGTCTGCTTACCCTGAATACATTCTAGATATATAAAGTTACAGATTTGTAGAAATCTGTGAGCATCTTCCTAAAGATAAGTGAATGATTCCCCGCTTCATTCAAACAAAAAAAAACTTTGCAAGTATCTGCACATACGAGGCCGTGTGCATCCCACATTGACCTGAGCAGACATGTGGAAAAATGAGACAACTGTTCAAGAAAGTTCTGCCCCCAGATGCTGTGTCCTGTGGTTTGCTGGCCAAATGCTGGTAATCTTCCACTTACTTATTGAGACTTCAAATGCCTCAATTAAAAGTGCTTTTACTTTCAAAATGGAGAGTCACAAGAAACCATTGATTAACCACAGCTGCCTTTATTGGTCTCAGTTAAAACACTAAGCTACCTAGGAAGGCATGCAAGACTAAGGACAATGAGAAGTTTCAGAACGAAAAGTTTGGGAAAGAAATAGAGTGGAGTGAGAGCTGGTCAAGAGGGCCAAACAAGGCCACAGAGACTGGAAGGGCAGGCAGGGAGTGCTTCCGAAAGGGAAGCAGAGGGAGCTGGTCGATGCCACAGTTTGGTCAAGAGCTGTTCCAGCCACGGATCACTGTATTTGCTTTACTCCTTTAACAGAGTCTAAAAAACATAAAGGATCTGGTCTGGCCCAGGCCTCTTTCAGGCAGCAATTTTTTTCCTAACAGAACACAGTGTGTGTGCAGTAGCCACCCCTGTAGAGAGTGTGAAATATCTCCAAAGGGGACAGTACACTCAGGGCTGCTCCATCTCTGCTTCTCCAGATTGGCCAGAGGAAGTGAAGAAAGGTCCTCTGAAAAATCTTTTAAAGTGGATAGTACTGGGGGTTTTTACTCAACTTTATTGAACTATAATTAACACATGCTGTGCTTACTTCCCATTTCAGACTTTTTCTTTTTTAAAGGCAACAGTCAAGACAAGACACAAACTGAACATTTAAACCTAACAACATCTCTTTCCTTTAAAAAAAAATTAACCAAATATATTCTTTTTTAAAAAACGGATACATTTTAACCTGCTTACTATGGCTTAATGAAGAATCATTTCCCTATAATTCAAATATTTAAATGGTTCATTTTTTTTTCTAAGCAGGCCCAGAACAACTTAATATGAGTGGATCCAAGTGATTTTCAAATATCAGAATCCAAATGTTCACACACAGCTTTCTGGACCTTTTTTGGTAATGTTTTTATGTTTATTGTTGTTGCTTAGCGGCTAAATCATATCCAACTCTTTTCGATCCCATGGACTGCAGCCTGCCAGCTCTTGTGTCCATGAGATTTTCCAGGCAAGAATACTGGAGTAAGTTGCCATTTCCTTCTCCAGGGGAAACTCCTAAATTTAATAGCTATATAAAGCCAGATTTTATGTAACTAAAAATTTGTATTCAAATGCTATAATTACTTTCAGTTCAGTTGCTCAGTCGTGTCTGACTCTTGGCGAACCCATGGATTGCAGCACGCCAGGCCTCCCTGTCCATCACCAACTCCCGGAGTTTACTCAAACTCACATCCACTGAGTTGGTGATGCCATGCAACCATCTTATCCTCTGTCGTCCCCTTCTCCTCCTGCCTTCAGTCTTTCCCAGCATCAGCATCTTTTCCATCAGATAGCCAAAGTATTGGAACTTCAGCTTCAACATCAGTCCTTCCAATGAATATTCAAGACTGATTGCCCTTAGAACAAACTGGTTTGATCTCCTTGCAGTCCAAGGAACTCTCAACAGTCTTCTCCAACACCACAGTTCAAAAGCATCAATTCTTCGGCATTCAGCTTTCTTTATAGTCCAACTCTCACATCCATACATGACTACTGCAAAAACCATAACTTTGACTACAAGGATCTTTGTTGGCAAAGTAACTTTAATGAGTGTGAAATTCTCAAGGTGCTTTAATTTATTCTCCTAGAACTTCCATAGTTACTTCAGAACGCCATGAAAACATGGTTTTAAAATTCAGTCTCAAAAACTTTCAAAATACCCTGAAATATTTATGTATATTTATATGTACAGACTATATAAGCACATATATATATATGTGTGAGCTCAATAGCTCAGTCCTGTCTGATTCTTTGTGATCCCATGGACTCTAGCCTGCCAGGCTCTTCTGTCCATGGAGTTCTCCAAGCAAGAATACTGAAGCGGGTCACCATTTCCTCATTCAGAGGATCTTCCCTACCCAGAGATCAAACCCACATCTTCAGAATCTCCTGCATCGGCAGGTGGATTCTTCACCGCTGAGCCACATGAGAAGCCTAATATGTATGTATATATGTATAATATACACATATACTTATGTGTATATAAAATATATTGTGTGTGTATACATACTTCAAGCTGTTTTGAAATTCTTTTTGAGACTGAAAATTTAAAAACATATATACACATACAGATATATTTATATACACATATACTGTGGAAAACAGTTGCTTGATACTGAAATAAGGGACAGTCACTGAACTACTTACACACTTGATGTATACTCCTTTTCAAATTACCTAAGGAAGACATGGTATTTCAAACACTGAGTCTAAAGGTAATCTGAGTGAGGAGATTAAGTCATTGTACTTAAGAAAAGCGAACAGATTGTACATCACTATAAAATATTCAGATTCATTCAAATGACTCTTTCACATTCCCTTATCAATGATAAATGTCTCTAAAGGAATGTTGTCTATATATTTTTTCTGATGACAGAATTGTCTAAATTAGAACAAAAGTTTGAATCTAGTTATAAGAGTCTATCATTTTCAGATTGCAAAAAATGACTGGGAAATAGGACAATAAATAGTGTTAGTGTTGATATTCCTTTGGCAAGTCTTTATTTCTTGAGTATATTTCTTTTTGCTTTTTGTATTGAATGGTACAAACTTTAGAATAAATCATCTAACTAACGGCATCACTCTTTCACTTATTGCCTAAGGTTTGTTGAAGTAGTCACAAGGCTGAAAATTCTGTAAGACTTATCAAGTCAATATATTACAAGATTCAAGAAATGGTAAAATAATAATGTAAATCAAAGGTGAGGAAGAAAACATTATGAATTTTTTTTAGGTATAATGTTAACATTATCAACTCATTAGACAACCTATAAATGGAAATACTAAATTTTGGTATTGTTTGCAGAATGCTTCTTATAGAAGTGAGATCTCTTTACAATCTTTAACTTTAGTAAGGGAGAATAACTTGAGGTCTTTTTTCCCTTTTTTTTTTTTTACTGAATCAAGTTTCTACTTTGTGATTTCTCCTCAAGTTATAAAACATTAATGAGCATTACAAGCACTATTTCACAAACTACAAATTAAAGTTCTAAAGCATTTTAAAAGGCTACATTTAAAGGCTTAAGAGCCTACATTTCTGATTACATAGACGTTATCCCATGAGAGGTTTCTAAGTAAGGGTTGGCCAAAAAGGTCACTCGGGTTTTTCCATAAGATCTTATGGAAAACCTTGAACAAAGTTTTTCAGTCAACCCAATAAAATCATAATGAAAACAAGGTAAAAAGTAACTGCATGATTCTAGCGTGGCCTGATGATAGCTGCTACTGTGTCCTGACAGCCATGGAAAACATCTCCAAGGAAAAGCAGACTTTAAGGTCTCCCAGCATTGAATTAGGTCCCCTTGTTTCTAAAATAATCTTTCAGAATCAATGAGCTATTAAAAGTGGGCACATATCCCCCCAGAAACTGGTAAGATTATTTTTGGCAAAATTATATCGAATAATAAAAACAAAACTTTATTTTGCATTCTGCCTCCCTTCATGGAATTTGCAATCCAATAGGAAACATGCAAACAATATCTGAAATACCAAGTTACAGCAGGATATAACAGAGTTATGAAACTGGGTTGTTTTCTCTCCTCCTCTGTTCCTCGTTTCTGACAATGCAAATGGTAAACTGAGGATTTCTTAAAGGAAGGTCTACAGCAAGGCAGAAAAACAAAGGTGCTTTTGAAATATATTCATTTCTAGCTATTTTCTCCAAAATCCTAATAGTTTGGGGAACTCAAAAGAATTCTCATTTCCACCAAAGGCAGTAGATTCAAGGAAAGGGGATTTTCCACAGTATAAAATAATTGCCCTAGCCTTTTGTTGATAGGGGAAGGGATGGCGAGATAAGGGTAAAAACAAAAGAAAAAAAAAGGAAAATCAAAATGACATTACAAATCACAGCAAGAATGTCCCGAGTAAATGGTGAACAGGTTCACATCAAGAAAAGACAACCATGAGAGACAGTTGTTCTTGATCAAGGACAAAGTTGTCCCACAGGACTACAGACAGTAGCGCACACAATCAAGTTTGGCTCAGGGAACAACCATTATCGTCTGATACCATCTACAGGAGATTTCAATTTATTTTCAGCTAACACCTTGCCCAACAGCCAAGCAGGAGAGATGCCTGCGTCACAGATTGTATACACAGCACCTGAATCTCTTCCTGATACCATCTCTCCACACAAAGCTTTAGGATTTTTCACCTGAAGCCAATACAACTTTGTAACTCAACTATACTTCAATTAAAACATCTTTTTACAGCTTAAGGATTCTTTCAAGCCCAAGAAGAAACAGGTGATACACTGAAGACCTAGTAGGCACCATAAGGCTAGCAAAACTGAAATTTCAAGCCATCTTGAATCTGTGTTTATTAGACTCCTCCCCAAGAATACAGTCACTATGTATCTTAAGAGAGAATTTACACTTCTGGGGGAGTTTAACCATGCACTAGGATGTAGAAAGTCACACTTAAAAGTCACTGCTTAAGAAAAAAAAATTACTGCAAATCATGTATACCCTCCTAGGGCTTAAATATTAATGTCAGGAATTTTAAGGAAAATATTAAGCAATTTAGTGGTAATTCAAAGCATAATTTTTACACATTAAAACAGAATAGACTCATCATGGAACAGAACATAAAATTAACTAAAGTACTAAGTATTATAGCCTTTATCTTCGAATTTAAAAATATTCCCTTCGACTCTGCCCTCGAGTTTTAGCTCCCTCTCCTCTGGGAATAGGATTCTTCAGTAGTAAATGTAATAAACGCTGTTACACAATATCGTGTGAAATTCATTGTGAATCTTTAAGGTACTCTATATCTTCGTGGATTAAAAAAAAAAAAAAAAAAACTTTAAAAACGAGATTACATCGACAAAGTATGTTATAAACTACATACTGAAAGAAGCAAATATTTATATAAACATAGGTTATTTAAATAGATATGAAGAAGCATTTCATACTTTGATGTGGTAAGTTACCCCCTTCATCCTCGTTTAGGTAAAAAGGATTTTGGCTGTTTTTTTCCTGACTCACCAGCTCTACGCAGCCGCATCCCTCACCCCTTGCGGCCTCTCACGGTTTCTTGGTTTTCCTCGCAGAAGAGGAGCTGGAGATGATTCCCATTGCTTTCTCGTGGATGATGGTGCGATGATGGTAGACGATGGTGACCTCGCTGGGATCAGGCCCCAGGCCAGGTTCAGGGTCCACCCGGGGCCGCACCGTCGCTGGGGTGGCGGCCTCGCAGCACCCAGCCGGGGCCCGCGCCCGGGGCTCGTCCTCACAGGCGGCGCCATCCTGCTCAAGCGGGTCCACCTGCACCAGCTCGGGCCGCGCCTCGCTGAGCCTGCGCACCAACCCCTCCCCCGGGCTCAGCTCCACACCCAGCACTGGTTCCAGGCCTTGATATTCTGTCCCACAGACCCTCACAGCTCCATCTGCTACGGTAGTCATGCCGGTAGTCTCAGGAACAACCTGCTTCTTGACCCCTTTTTCCTGAGGCGACTGCGTCAAGAGGCCCTTGCTGGGCAGCCGGGTCAGTGGCCGTCAGGGGTTCCCTTGCTCCCGACGGCGCTGCTTCTGCCGGGACTAGATCTAGAGCAGCTTATATAGTGGGTACGCATCCGCCATCGCGTGCTTACTGGCAACTTACAGCTCTGCTTCAGTTGTTCCTTCCGCCGTCGCCAGAGCCAACCATCGAACACTGGTACCCCAAGGTCTGTGCATTGTCCAGACCTCGGCCTGGACGTTGCCCGGCTTGGCTCAGACGCGGTAATACTGCTCCTTCAAGTCCTCCACAGGCGGCTCCGTCAACTGCTGGCGATCATCCCAGGCATGGCAAACAACAAAAGTGAGACCAAAGCAGCGGCTGAGGTCAAAGAGGTGGTCAGTTTCTGCCTCTGTTCGAGTGTCGTGGTGAAGCTAGAGCTGGTACTCCTGCTCTGAAGGCAGGGGCACCCACAGTCTTATAGAACGTGGGCTAGGGGGCAGTCTTGCCCTCCTCAGCTGCCTGTCGCCAGTGGAAGAACGGGCTCCATCCTTGCAGGCTGGATTGGTGAATGGCATCCACTTCCCGGGCTACATTTTCTTGGAGCTCAACTTGGCCCTCACGGTTCGGTGGCCTTGCCCAGCATCACTGGATAGTAGTGGAGCTGCATCCTTCTTGTCAGAGTAGAGCAGCGGATAGACTTCCTGGTGCACGTCTGCAGACTTCTGGAAGGCCAGGCCCTCGCAGGACTTCTTGGACATTTTCTTGTCTGGTTTGATAATGTCCTTCTTGCTGATGGTCCTGGAAGCCCCATGCCTCTCTGATCCCCGAGTTCTAGGATGTCCTACACATTTGCGCCCATAGCCGTGGCGCCGGGGAGATGAGTGCCTGGATTTCCAAGCTGCAGCCAGGTGGCTCCTCCATAGCCGCAAAACCATGGACCATTTTTTTTGTGGGGAGGAGGAGGAAGGGATACAACTACCTTATTGAAATAAAATCTAATGAGAGCTTAAAAGGGAGCACTTAGACACCTCCTTTCAAGCTCAGGACCGAGTGCTAAGAATGGATTCTTTCAGGATATTGTGGTCACAGAGGGCGAACCCATCTTCCGGCTTTTTCCCAGTGCTTGTATGGTGTCTATATCAGCCAGTGTCGGCTCGCAGGCAGTAATCAAACCAGTCGTTTGAATTGGAAAATTTGAATATGAAGAATTATCCATTCATTAGAGGGAATTTACTAATAAAAAGGACAGAGAGAATCTAAAGAATACAGAAAAAGCAGGTGTAAGTGGCAGCCACTCCCGCTAGGACTAAAACAGTATTTAAGGAAGAGCATCTTGGAAGAAAGTCTCCCAGACTGAAGCTCAGAACCAGCTGGAGAAGGTGCAGCTGCCTCCCACTGCAGGGAGAGAATTTCCCTGCGGTGTTGAGCACCAGGCCTGGCCAGCCAGAAACTAGCTGCACTAGGGAAATCCTGCAGCACCACTAGGAAGCCACCAGCTGAAGAGAAAGGGGAGCAGGTCGCTGAAACTTGCTGGAAAGCCCCCTCTCAGGTGAGAACAAATCTCACTCAAAAGCTGCTAGAGTTCTGATAAAACTTTCTAAGAAGCCACCCACAGGGGGCACACTTTTGAGTGACCCCCCCCCCACCCCCCCACCCCCGCCCAAGAGAAGGGCAGTTCAGCTGCATATCCCTGGAGCAAAAGAGGATAACCATTGGGTTCAGGAAGAAGGGTGTCCTTTCTCCTGTGGGACCCTTCTAGAGCCTTCTACCATAATGCTAAACATTATCCCAAGTGTTAAGTGATGACAAGGTCCAGCTCTGACAGTACAAAGGAGGATGGTTTAGGGGCTGAGGCTATACCTTGAAAACAGACTCATTGTCCTTCCAGACAACTCCAACTATAATCCTTTAGCTATAAAAGAAGACCAGCATCCACTTCAAAACTCTGCATGTCCATCTCTCACCAATACATTAACATTTCGGGGTCTGTGTCAGGGATTGGATTAATATCAAGAAACATTTGCTTCTGGCCGTTTCATTTCTTAGATAAAGCTGCAAATCAATAAGTAACAGGAGGTAATATAAGAACATTAAGAAAAACATTTACAAGGTAAAAGAATGGCTGCAAGCTCTTTTTCTGAGATACTAGGACACTGATGGGGAAATCAGTCCTGAATATTCACTGGAAGGACTGATGCTGAAGCTGAAACTCCAATACTTTGGCCACCTGATGCAAAGAACTGACTCACTAGAAAAGACCCTGATGCTGGGAAATACTGAAGGCAGGAGGAGAAGGGGACAACAGCAGGTGAGATGGTTGGATGGCATCACTGATTTGATGGACATGAATTTGAGTAAGCTCCGGGAGTTAGTGATGGACAGGGAAGCCTGGTGTGCTGCAGTCTGTGGGGTTGCAAAGGATCGGACACAACTGAGCGACTGAACTGAACTGATTATCCTGTGCATGCATGCTAAGTTGCTTTGTCCAACTCTTTGTGACGCTATGGACTGTAGCCCACCAGGCTCCTCTGTCCTTGGGATTCTCCAGACAAGAATACTGGAGTGGGCTGCCATGCCCTTCTCCAGGGGATCTTCCCAACCCAGGGATCAAAACCCATGTCTCTTAGTCACCTGCACTGGCAGGCGGGTTCTTTACCACTAGCACCGCCAGGGAAGCCCCTTATTATCCTGTATAGGTCATTGTATTGGTTTGGTAGAGTTTGATATCTAACTAAGTACATATATAGATGGATAGATAGTTAGATATAGATATATAAAGTGATTGGTTGGATTGTTTCCTTTATCTACATTTAATTTTTTATTGATAGAGTTAGATTATATCTGGCACAAAGCTTTTGTTTTCTGCCTAATTTTATTCCTCTGTTCCTCCTTTACATTAAGTATTTTTGCACTAAGTAAATTTTTTAATGTAACATTGTAATTTCTTTAATATATTTTCACTTTTTTAAAAAAGGATTTTCTTAATTGTTGTTCTGGGGATTTTTGTACATATTTTATTAGAATATACTCTAGATTTATATTGGAATAATTCTATTGAGATATAGAAACATTAATTCTAAAGAGCTTGAGTTTTTGTGGTATTATTGTTATTAACACTGCATCTATATATCATGCCAATCCAACAATAAATTGTTCTAATTATTACTTAATTGTATTTTTTTAAAGGAGCTGAGAAAAGAAATGAGAGCAGGTATAGATTTATAACACTTATCATATACATATTTATATCTCCTCATGTATCTTTTCTGGTTCTCTACACTTGTCCCTGTAGCTTTGAATGACCACTTGGTCATTCATGATACCACACTGGTATCATTTCCCTAGCCCAATACAGCTTTGTTCCTACCCACCTCCTTTGTGATGTTGGCAAATAACATTTCTATATGTTCTTGACCAAACAGTACAATTATATACAATTATACTGCTTTATACAAGTTATTTTGTAGTCCTTTAAGAGAAGAGAAAATAATCACTTTACCACTTTCATATTTCTCCAAAATTCAAGGGTGAAATCATTTTTTGTATAAACCTTTAACTTTGAGTGACTTAGAAGTTGGAAATTCATAACTAGATCTTAATTAAGCAGGACTAACAAGCAATGAAGATTCAAAAGAAAAGGTGCAAGTGTCTCCTTTGATTGCCCTCAAAGCATTAAGGAAATTACCATTTGAATGTGTTAAGTTCTGCTCAGTTACTATTTTCTAGTCTTTTTTAAAAGTCCTATATGTGGAAAGTATATTCCAGAAGAGCTATTTAAAATTATAAGAGATGATACTGTTAAAGTGCTGTACTCAATATGTCAGCAAACTTGGAAAATTCAGCAGTGGACATAGGACTGGAAAAAGTCAGTTTTCATTCCCATCTCAAAGAAGGGCAATGCCAAAGAATGTTCAAACTACCATGCAATTGCGCTCATTTCACCCGCTAAAGAGGCTTCCCAGGTGGCGCTAGTAGTGAAGAACTCTACTGCCAACGCAAAAGACGGTAGGAAATTTGGGTTTGATCCCTGACTTGGGAAGACCCACCGGAAAAGGACATAGGAATCCACTTCAGTATTCTTGCCTGGAAAATCTTATGGACAGAAGGGCCTAGAGGGCCACAGTCCATTGTGTCGCAATAAGTCAGACATGACTGAAGCGGCTTAACACACACACTCACACACACACACACACACACACACACACACACACACACACGCTAGCAAGGTTATACTTAAAATCCTTCAAGCTAGACTTCAGCAGTATGTGAACTAAGAACTTCCAGATGTACAAGCTGCATTTAGAAAAGGCAGAGGAACAGAGATCATCGCCAACGATCACTGGATCATGGAATTCCAGAATAATATCTACTGCTTCATTGACTATGCTAAAGCCTTTGACTGTGTGGATCACAACAAACTGGAAAATTCTTAAAGAGATAGGAATACCAGACCACCTTCCTGTTTCCTGAGAAAACTGTATGCAGGTCAAGAGGCAGCAGTTAGAACCGGACATGGAACAAGAGACTGGTTCAAAATTGGGAAAGGAGTACATCAAAGCTGTATATTGTCACCCTGCTTATTTAACTTCTGTGCGGAGAACATCATATGAAATGCCAGGCTGGATGAATCAAGGCTAGAATCAAGATTGCCAAGAGAAATATCATCAACCTCAGATATGCAGATCATACCAATGTAATGGCAGAAAGCAGAGAGGAATTAAAGAGCCTCTTGATGAAGATGAAAAAGCTGGCTTAAAAACTCAGCTTTCAAATAACTAAGATCATGGTATCCAGTTTTATCACTTCATGGCAAATAGAAGGGGAAACAAGGGAAACAGTGACAGATTTTCTTCTCTTAGGCTCCAAAATCACTGCAGATGGTAGACATGAATGTGAGCACACTTCAAGAGATAGTGAAGGACAAAGGAGCCTGGCTTGCTGCAATCAATGGGGTCGCAACAAGTCAGACATGACTTAGCAACTGAACAACAATATGTGGGAGGTCCAATGACTGAAACATAATTAAAAGCCTAAATTGATGACTTAATGATGTTGAAAAAGAAGCCTTAGGCCTTGATGCTACAGTGCAGCATAAAAAGATTTTAGACCCATTTATCTGGTTAATTTAACAGCAGATTTCTCTGACAATGAAGGGAGTGAAATAAATGACCTGTTGCTATATCATCCAGCCATGCATTTGTGATTTCAGTAGTTACAAACATTATTACTCCATCTTCTCAGTTTTATCCTTTTTTTTTTTTTTTTTAACTGATCTGTAAAATTCAGGTACTATGCATGAATAACACTTCCATGGAAAGTAAAAGAGGTCTTATCTGAAATAAGCACCACTTCTCATTTTACAACCATGATATCAAAAAAGACTTACTCTCTGACCTTACATTTAAAAGACTGTTGTATGTAATGTGATAAAAAGTCATGGAAGGATTTAGTAGACTTGTAGGTTCAAGCACCCGAGTCCAAGGGTAAAGATGCAAAAGTAAAAATATTAAAAAAAATAAAGCCTGCTAAAGTAGAATGACTCTTTCCCTCTGGCAAAATCACTGCCTCCCAGAAATAAAATGTAACATCCCAGTTCTTTCAAGTGAGACCCTCTGATTTTCTCTCACCATCACCCTGGGGCCATATCCAAAGCCATCTTCCTCTTAACTAAATAACAAGGTTACAATGAACCTGCAGGAGAAGCCAATATATAAATGGGAATGCCTCTACTTTAGAAAACACTGGTGAGGAAGAGCACAAAAGAAAACCTAAAAAGACAAAGAAGTAAATGTGGTATAATCTAGAAAGACAAGAAAGAACAACCTAAATTTAGTATATCAGGAAAAATAAAATGAGTTTCCTTCTCTTTTGACACTTTCTAACCTAAAGCTGGAAGGAATCTGAGGGCTCATCTAATCTGGTTTCCTGGTTTTTCAGATAAACAAATTGTAGCCTAGAAAAGTCCAGCTCCAGATACATTCTTTGAGATTCTTCTGAACATACAGTTTTAGAAAAAGCAATAACTTTAAAAAAAAAACTTTAAAGGGAGAACAAAAAATTTTAAAAGTATACTTAAAATGAAACTAAATTTAAATATGTATTGCTTTGTAGATCTATCCCAATAGACTAAAAGAAAAAAGTGAAGTGCCACCTTTTCAACTTTTATGGTGATTTATAGTTCAGAAAAGATATTACTTTGGGGCTTCTCTGATAGCTCAGTTGCTAAAGAACTTGCCTGCAATGCAGGAAACCCAGGTTTGATCCCTGGGTCAGGAAGACCTCCTGGAGAAGGGAATGCTACCCACTCCAGTACTCCTGTCCAGAAAATTCCATGGACACAGGAGCCTGGAGGGCTATAGTCCATGGGGTTGTGAAGTGTTAAGACTGAGCGATTAACACTTTAACTTTCACTTCACTTTGGGAAAGGACTAATTGATAAATATAAAAATGCTGCATTTTATATTTGATATGGCATGCATTGTTACAACAAGAAAATATCCACTAAAAAAGCTGGATTCTAAAAAAAAATTTTTTAATGTTTTTTAAATGGGCAAATGTACTGACAGCTAATATTGAAGAGGCCAGTGAAGAATTGGAAGATTTAACAATTTAAACATCTTAAAGGTATACCCACTAACATGGATAAATCTATGATTATTCAACTTAAATAAAGGAAAGTGAAGTGAAGTGAAGTCGCTCAGTTGTGTCCGATTCTTTGCAACCCCATGGACTGTAACCTACCAGGCTTCTCTGTCAGCAGGATTTTCCAGGCAAGAATCCTGGAGTGGGTTGCCATTTCCTTCTCCAGGAGATCTTCCTGACCAGAGATTGAACCCAGGTCTCCTGCATTGTAGGCAGACACTTTACCATCTGAGTCACCAGGGAAGTCCAAAGTAGTCTTCAATTTTATAAAGCATTTGTAAAAAATTAACAAACAGAAATCTCAATGAAAAAGACCAGAAGGGGGAACTCGCACACGCTGTGACAACAGCAGAGCCCAATAAGGAAAAGAAAGGTTCCTTTCCTTTCCATTCTTGACAGGATTCAGCCAGTGAAAAGTCATGTACTCTGTTCACGGTAGCTCCCCCAAACCCCCAACTTCCTTTTCTTCTCTATAAACGCATTCTCCTCCCTTTGCCTTGTGGGAATTTGCAGGGCTGAGGATCTCAAATTATAATTCTCTGCAAATCCAGAATGAACCCATCTTTGCTGGAGAAATGTCTGGCAGTCTATATGTTTCTGGTTAACAGGTTTCGTGAACCATGAACTTCCAGATGTTCATGCTGGTTTTAGAAAAGGCAGAGGAACCAGAGATCACATTGCCAACATCTGCTGGATCATCAAAAAGCAAGAGAGTTCCAGAAAAATCTCTATTTCTGCTTTATTGACTATGCCAAAGCCTTTGACTGTGTAGATCACAATAAACTACGGAAAATTCTGAAAGAGATGGGAATACCAGACCACCTGACCTGCTTCTTGAGAAATCTATATGCAGGTCAGGAAGCAACAGCTAGAACTGTACATGGGACAACAGACTGGTTCCAAATCAGAAAAGGAGTACGTCAAGGCTGTATATTGTCACCCTGCTTATTTAACTTATATGCAGAGTACATCATGAGCAATGCTGGGCTGAGTGAAGCACAAGCTGGAATCAAGATTGCCGGAAGAAATATCATTAACTTCAGATATGCAGATAACACCACCTTTATAGCAGAAAGTGAAGAAAAACTAAGGAGCCTTTTGATGAAAGTGAAAGAGGAGAGTGAGAAAGTTGGCTTAAAACTCAGCATTCAGAAAACTAAGATCATGGCATCTGGTCCCATCACTTCATGGCATATAGATAGAGAAACAATGGAAACAGAAACTTTATTTTCTTGGGCTCCAAAATCACTGCAGATGATGACTGCAGCCATGAAATTTAAAGACACTGCCTTGGAAGAAAAGTTATGACCAACCTAGACAGCATATTAAAAATCAGAGCCATTACTTTGCCAACAAAGGTCCGTCTAGTCAAAGTTACGGTTTTTCCAGTAGTCACGTATGGATGTGAGAGTTGGGCCATAAAGAAAGTTGAGTACCAAAAAACTGATGGTTTTGAACTGTGGTGTTGGAGAAGACTCTTGACAGTCCCTTGACTGCAAGGAGATCCAACCAGTCAATTCTAAAGGAAATCAGTCCTGAATATTCATTGGAAGGACTGATGCTGAAGCTGAAACTCCAATACTATAGTCACTTGGTGAAAAGAACTGACTCATTTGAAAAGACCCGGATGCTGGGCAAGATTGAAGGCAGGAGTAGAGGGGGATGAAGGAGGATGAGATAGTGGATGGCATCACCGACTCAATGGACATGAGTTTGAGTAAGCTCCGGGAGTTGTTGATGGTCAGGGAGGCCTAGTGTGCTGCAGTCCATGGGGTCGTAAAGAGTCAGACACGACTGAGCGACTGTACTGAACTGGACTAGACCATAGTCCGCCAGGCTCCTCTGTCCATAGGATTTCCCAGATAATAACACTGGAATGAGTTGCCATTTCCTCCTCAAGGGGAGTTCCTGACCCACGGTTCAAACCCACATCTTCTACATTGCAGATGGATTATTTACTGCTAAGTCAATAATTCAAACATATTGCAAAATGGTGGTAAAGAGAATATTATAAAGTGTGTTGGCTTTTTACAAAGTGCTTTCCAAGGATAGCAATCAGCTGTAACTGAGAAAATTTAAATTCATATTTAGAGTTTGACTGCCACCTACAGGGTTATTTTTAGCCTTGTTTTCTTCCATTTCCAAATGATCAATGTGACTAAAACTTTAAAAATTTGATTAAATTTGAGAAAAAGCAAACTTGTGAATAACTTGTTTATTCCACTGACAAACTGCTTCAAAGAAAATTTCAATGATCCCTCTTGAAGCTCTATATATGACTTAATGTACATGAATTTCATTTCTTGTTGCAATTTAGACTAATCATTCTCTTTTTCATGATAAAATACCTAAAAGTGTATTTTCGGGCCACGATATAAAACCACATATAAAGTGATCCTAATTTAGTCCAATATATTCTTCTAAACAGTGGAAATCTTAATTTTAAGGACATTACTAAATGTTTTAACCAAGCGGATTGAGAGGCAGTGGATGAAACAAATATAGCCCGCCAGGCTCCTCTGTCCGTGGAGATTCTCCAGGCAAGAATACTAAAGTGGGTTGCCATGCCCTCCTCCGAGGGATCTTCCCAGCCCAGGAATCGAACCCAGGTCTCCCGCATTGCAAGCAGATTCTTTATCATCTGAGCCACCAGGGAAGCCCCATAACTATACAAGATAAACAGCAAATAATCTGAAGGGGAATGAGAAAAAAATATTTACTTGGAAATGTAGCAATATTGCTGTGACCTGAAGCCTAATATAAACTTCTAATAAATCAAGTCTGTTAAGGGTACTATAATACATTTGGCAAGGTACAAACTGAGATTCTGTGCAAACCACCAAAACATCCAACATGAATCATTGCCATGTCTTTACCAGCTATAACTCTACACTCTGGCTTATTGGAGCCATCCTTTCTTCCAGATAAGGTTTATTAAGATACCCAGTTCCCCGACAGCATCCAATTCAGAGCTCAGCTTCCCTTTTATAAACTGTCACCCAAATCACGTAACACAAACCCAAATTCTATTATATATTTTTCTAACATCCTCTATTGGAACGACCCCCCCTAATCCCCATGGTGTGCGTTTCCCTTTCTGCCACTGCATAATAAAGCCAAAGCTGATTCCCGATCATGGAGGCATTTTTTCGATAACTCACACAATCTGATTTTTAAAAATTAAAAAAAAATTTTTTTAATTCAGATTTCCCTTTTTTTCCAGTATTTTTTACTCATGCCCATTTTTAATGATTACACTATAACTGTCCACTGGATTGGGCTTCCCAGGAGGTGCTAGGGGTAAGGAACCCAAGGGCCGATGCAGGAGACATGAGAGACGCAGGTTTGATCCCTGGGTTGGGAAGATCCCCTGGAGGAGGGCATGGCAACCTAGATTAATTTTTCACTTAGTAAATTTTTTGCAAAACTAACCAAAATGATTCTCCTGTCTGAATACAGACTCCTGTGCAGTGTGATTTTTCACACTAGGTCCTCGCACCAAGGGTTAGAGTTTATTGAATATCCACTGGCCTTGTGATTTGATTCTATCACTAGAATATTTCGGAAGTGCTGCTGCCAGTCATGAACTTAGCCCCCAAGGGACATGCACTTTTGTCTTCTTGCTCTTGAACCCTCCACTGTCACGTGACCAGTGCTGGCCCAGTGATGAATCAAAGCCAGGAGGAAGAGAAACAAGCTAGGTAGCCAGCACCCAGTCAGACTGGCAGCTGACTGCAGATATGTGATCAGGCTCGACAGAGATCAGAAGTACCCAGACTCAGTGACCTCAACCCCAAATTCCAACTCTCAGACCTATGAAATAAAGGGTTGTTTCTAACCCGCTAAATTTTTTGGTGATATATTATCTAACAGAGGTGATTTTATATAGGTGGAAGCAGTCAGTTTCTATTTGCCAAATTTATCATTTCACTTTTATGAAATTCACAATTTATCTGCTTAGTAGTGTATTGCTTATTAGTTCAAACAGAGGCAACAACAAATAGTGAAGAAATAGTGCAATGCATGTTGCAGGTTTATTAGTCTGTGTAGTATTAAATAGTCAAAGTGGAAAGTTAAAATTGGGATTAACTATGGAAATTATTTGTATAGAAAATAGATATTTCACACAAGTAGCCACTTGCAGTGGTAAAGAATCTGCCGGCAAATGCAGGAGAAATGAGTTTGATCTCATGTCCAGGAAGATCCCCTGGAGGACGGCATGGCAACCCACTCCAGTATTCTTGCCTGGAGAATCCCATGGATTCTCCCAGAGAATCCCAGAGGAGCCTGATGTGCTACAATCCATGGGATCACAAAGAGACATGATATATAGCAAATGAATAACAAGAGCAAGCCACTTGCAGTAGTTTACTCATTTGATTGCTTAGAATAACCTATTACAGATGTTTCCTTTAGATGAATATATTGTGGTTTTCTTTAATATATTTTTGTTATTTGGTTTTGACTTGCAAATGAAAATGGATGGGTTATAAATAGTAATGAGCGAAATGGTGCATTAGTAACATAGTGGTGCTACTTTTAACCTCAAAGTCTTAGTTAACCTGGAATTATCAAGCTTCATTTCAAAAAATGTCTGTACCTATGAAACATAACATTATGATGCTGAGAACAACTCCTACTGGTTTTTGCAACCCACTGTGAAACCCGGAAACAGTGCAAAGCATGATGCAGAAACAGCAATTATTCCCTGCTCTAATGCTGAGTGGGTGGCAATGATGCAAAATGGGAGATTACAAAGCCTAATGAATCTAAATGCTTACATTTATCTAAAAAATACAATTACTGAGTTCAAAGCCAATGATTCATTGACGTCTGTTCTTTCTGTATCAGATGAACAAAAATGATGTAGCTGTTTTAGGAACACAAGTTTGTCTATTTGAGGGAATCAAATATTCCACTCTACCTCGACTTCCTCTCTCTTCCTCAAATATAAAACACCTCATCTGCTCTCCTCATTCTCAGATGATGGCCTTACTACCTATTGAGGCTAGAAGACAGCTTCCATTTCCAGGAGGTCTCACTATGACATCTTATCTCCACCGAGCCATGCCCAGCGCTTTGCCTTCTTTTCTGTTACTATGAATGAATTCCTATTCAAAGCCAACTCCTCTAATTTCCCCTGTATTTCTATGTTCCTTCTGCAAACTTCCTCAACCTCTGCCTCATTATCCAGAGCTAATTCTTCTAACAGTCTTATATAAAGATAGGCTACCACCTTCTCTGTAACAGTTATCCTCTCTCTGCTAGATCATACCTGTAATCTTGCTTTATTCTCTCCCATTTTTGCATTAAATAGTATCTCCCTTGACTCCATGGACTGCTCCTGCTATCCCCCTGTCATTTTTTCTTGTTTTATAGAAAAGAATCTCTTCAAAATTATGACCTGGAACTAATTTTTCTCCTCTCATATTTACAGAACTCACTCCAATAAAACTGCTGTTGATCCCATCCCATTGAAACAACATTGAACAAGATCTCCAGTGATCATTATGTAACCAAAGCAACTGTATTAATCTCAGTCTCACTTTATTTGGCTACAGCAAGATCTAACCCAGTTGAATGAACGCAACTGAACACAAAAAACAAAACAAAACACTTTTTCCCACTTGGTTTACATGGCATTGCTCCTGTTTCTTTCCATATCTCGGTAGTCACTTTCTCTGGCTCCTTTGCTGTTTCCATATTGACTCATCAACCACTGAATATTAAATGTCCCAGGCCTTAGTTCTAGGATGATTTTTCAGTGTAAATCACTTCGTATGTGATCCTGCTTAGTTCCGTGGCTTTAAATGCTAGCAGTATGCTAACGTCTCCCATATTTTTTTCAATCCATATTTCTCACCTTTGAATGATAATCAAAGAATTGATTAATCTATTATACAATACACATGAACATTCTACTTAGTTTCTAAAAGCATGAAATATGTTGTGACTTAAAATATCATCAGTGAGATCTGATTTGTGACATGATGGAGTAAGCGGTCAACAAATCCTTTCCCCAAGAAAGCAAATAAAAAGTTGACTGGAAGTGTCCAAAACAAACATTTCAGCATTCAAGAAACAAACTTGCCCCCAGCAGAAGCACTTATTCTTAAAGACTATGGAGCTTCCCATAAGAACGACCAGCCTGTGGAGTTCTTACCTATGGTTCCCAAACCCCTCAACCCACACACTGTCAGAGCAAAGGATTTAATCAGAACAGAGCAGGTTATGGAAGCCAACAGCTTCGCTACCTTTGCAGAGAGACCTTCCTTAACTTAGACTGTTATCTGTTAAAGTGCCAATCTCAGAAACAAGAGGACAAGAAGGCCCAATGGCTGGGCTAGCCTAAGGTAGCATTAAATTTGGGACAAGCAGCAAACCGGTGGACAAGCCTGTTAAGAGAGATTTCCTTGAGGTGAGACAGCCTTGTGGGGTTTTCTCTGAAATCAGCTGGTGGAGCAGAGAGAATTTTAGTCATTCTTCAGTTCTTTTTTCACCCCTGTCTCCCCTCTGAAGCAAAAGTTTTGATGTCTAACCAGTTAAATCATAGAAAGTGAAAGCGTTAATCGTTCAGTCAGATCCGACTCTTTGCAGCCCCCGTGGACTGTTCCCCTGTCCGTGGAGTTCTCTAGGCAAGAATACTGGAGAGGGTTGCTATTCCTTTCTCCACAGGATCAAACCTGGGTCTTCTGTATTGCAGGCAAATTCTTTACCATCTGAGTCACCAGGGAAGCCCTCAGTTAAATCACAAATGCTAACTAAATGCTAACACAGAAGATATGAGCGATGCATTTTAATACAGGGGAAATAATGTAAAGATGGGTATGTAGCGTCAATGTCTGAGAACATTGAGTGGAAACCCTGGAAGTTCTGTAATCAGTATATCCATATGGAAAGCGAGAAAACGTATACATCCAATCATGTAAAAAATAATTCCAGATGAACTGTAGCTCTCAGTGAAAGTGAAAGTCGTGTTCGACTCTTTGTGACCCCATAGACTGTAGCCTACCAGGCTTCTCTGTCCATGGAATCATGCAAGCAAGAATACTGGAGTGGGTAGCCATTCCCGCTTCCAGGAGATCTTCCCACCCCAGGGATTGAACCCAGGTCTCCTGCACTGCAGGCAGATTCTTTACCATCTGAGCCACCAGGGAAGCCTGTAGCTCTCAGTAAGAAAAGCTAAAATATATCTTTATATCTATAGGGGAAGATTTTTTTAAAACCATATGCAAAAAGCATCAACCTTAAAGGAAAACATCAAGAACACAAATCAGTTTAAAATTCAAATGTCTGTTCATCAAAATATATCACGCAAAGTACCATATGTAACACTCCTAAGAAAAACCTCATATCCAGAATGTTATAACTTATGAATCAATAAGAAAATGTACACCCAACACAGTGGGAAAATGGGGCAAGAATTACAAAGAAAAAACTAACAATTGAAAATGCGTTCAAACTTCATTAGTCATCAGTAAAATTTCAATTAAAACTTCAATGAGATATTACTACTTATGCGGCAGAGGGGCTAAAACTTGAGAGAATGGCACCACCAATCGCTACTAACGTGGGGCTAAAGGAACTCAGTACTATTCGTAGGAGAGTATATAATAGAGGTGCAAATATTTAGGAACAGTTTTTATTCACTACTGATTTGAAGAAACATGTAACAAAAAGACCCCATAGACTACTCTTAGGTATGTCAGCAACAGAAGTATACACATCCACATTTACATCTTTATCTCTACATCTATCTATCCATTTATAGATCATCTATTATAGACAGATAGCATATACATTGTTGTTAAGTCACTCAGTCATGTACGACTCGTTGCATATAAATTAATGTATATAAATAATGATTCTAGTTAATTATATTTCCAAAATAGGGAAAAAACTAAACTACTAAATTAGAAGCTAAGAGTGGCCACATTTGGGTTTAATATTTGAGGGGGACAATCAGAGCTGCTTCTGGAGTGCTCTCAACACATTTGATTTTGACCTGGGCAGTGGTTATATGAATGATCATTTTACAAGAATTTATTGAGCTGTACATTTATGTTTCATGTATATATTGATATTCTTCACAATTTGTTTGAAATTTCACAACTGTGTTTTTTTAAAAATAAATATGGATCTTTCTATCCCAAAATAAAGAGGAAATTTTGTAACCTGAACAAGCAGATTTCAGGCTCACAAAATATAAACATTTGTTCAGTGCCTGATGCAGAATATAGGATCCCATGCCACCTCACAAAACACAGCTCTATCAACTGAATTTCATTGATCCAAAACTAACAATAAGTGGAGCTCATTAACAAAACAGAGAAAAAGAAACCCATGTTGATCAAAGGTTGTCTAAGTGCTTACCCCTCTATCTTTTCCATAGAAATTTGTTGAATTCTATGAAGCCTGTTAAATAAAAACATGGATATTAAAAAAGTTAAAACTCACTGTGGCATTGTTTTGGGAAATTTGCATTTGGAAAATTATTTTTCATTTGTATTGTTTGATAGAAATCCTGCTCTTAAAAAAATATATATCTTAGGCAAAGTGAAACTTCCTTGAGAAAATACAAATTAATATTTTATTTTTCTTTGAGAAAAGTACAAATTAACATTAGGGGCTAAATTATTTTCATGTCAGAGCATGATGCTGATAAGCAGCATACAAGACGTGAGAGACTGTATTTTTTTTTCAAAGTTTATATTTTGTATTGGGGTAGTCAATCAACAATGTTGTAGTTTTAGGTGAGTAGAGAATAGACTCAGCTATATATATACATGTATCCATTCTCCCCCGAACCCGCCTTCCATCCAGTCACATAACATTGATCAGAGTTCCATGTACTATACAGTAGGTCCTTGCTGGTTATCCATTTTAAATACAGCAGTGTGTACATGATCTTCCCAAACTCCCTAACTACCCCTTCCCTCCGGCAACCATAAATTCGTTTTCTAAGTCTATGAGTCTCTGTTTTGTAAGGAAGTTCATTTGTATCATTTCTTTTTCTATTCCACATATAAAAGATGTAGAGATACAGTATTTCTCTTTCTCTGTTTGACTTAATTCACTCAGCTGAGAGATCGCATTTAGCAGATGAAGCAGCGTCCTCCAAATTACCATGCCTCTCAAGCTACTTGTGAGGTGAATTGAGAGCTGCAAGGCTTCCAGAAAAGCAATTGGATGCATTGGGACCTATATTCATCTCTGAAGTAAGACCAAAGATGGAATTCTGTTCTGAGCAAAGAAAATCAATCTCTTTATTTTTCATATCCTGTGAGTAATGGTAAAATGTAGAGTGAAAGAAATGATGAAAACCTTTCTAGGTTATTAAACTGCTTATACTGCCCTTGAAACATGGCACCCAAAGTCAGTGGACCGAAAGGAAAAGTCTGGGCTTTGAATTCAGAACTTAATAGAGCATTAAGAATTAACCAGGTACGTGGAGAGCCTGCCCGTCCATGAGTGTGTGCCAAGGTTCTTATTGGAAGAAATTAAGACCCTGTCTGTAGGAAGCAGTCAAACCAAAATGAAACCAAATGGACTACCTGGACTGGCCCAGCATTGCAAAGAAGCAGAATTCATTGTACTTTCCAGTGCAGGCCCCAACTAAAGCAGTAAATCAAAGAGATTCCATGACCTTTCTTTTTTGTCCATAAAATGCAGTTTGCTCGAGTACAAGAACTGCATAAAACATGAAGAGAAATCTATTTCAATTAAAGAAAACCCTGAGGCAGAGGAAAGGAATCCTTGTTCTGGCTGGTAGTCCCTGATCTGAGTTATTATCAGGTTAGCCACTCAGCATGCGAACCCCGTCTCTAATTTAGAAGTAGGCTTCTCTACCAGCTGCCTGTCTGGAAAGAAAGGGTGTGTGGTTGGAAGTAGAAACCCCTCTTGAGACTCCTCCCAAATAATCAGGAAAAGGAATCCCTTCAGTATCTCAACCCATCACCGTCTTGTACCTTCCTGTCTGAAGGCAAAATAGAGTTTCACTTTTGCTGTAGGGATGCTAAGAAGAGAAAACTCTGCAAAATGTCAAGTACTTCTCTGGATACTGCGAATTGCATTAGATTTTTTCCCCCTGAATTACTCTCAGATAATTACCTTAAATCTCTGCTACTGGAATACAATCTTAGCCTCTCTGTGTGTATGTTAGTCACTCAGTCATGACCGATTCTTTGCAACCCCACGGACTGTAGCCTGCCAGGCTGCTCTGTCCATGGAATTCTCCAAGCAAGATTACCGGAGTGGGTAGCCATCACTTTCTTCAGAGGATCTTCCCAAACCAGGGATCGAATCCAGGTCTCCTACATTGGGGGCAGATTCTTTACCGACTGAGCCACCAGGGAAAGCCAGCCTCTATGTATGACCCCCAGACTAGGGGTATGCAACAGGGTCTGGCAATGCTTTATTTTTTATCGTATCTTTTATACCCTAAGTTAGTAGATTTCTAAGGGGAAGATAGTTTAACATTATATCAGCTTGTCCTTCAGGAAACCAGGGTGTTTTCTGCATACTTCTTTGTTTATGAGAGTCTTATACATTATCTTCTGGCCTGGGGGCCTATTGACATTTTATGACCTAGGTGAATGCAAAGCTGTTTTCTATTCTTTAATGAACACAAAGGTCAGTCCTTTTGCAGAAGTTATCAGTTAAATTTATCTAAAAGGTTTACCACACAAAGACTCTGCAGCTCTTTGTGTTTACCACACAAAGACTTAGCATTCCTGATGAAAATTAACAATTCTGAACTCTTATTTTTCTAAATCTTTAACTATAACCACTTTTAGAATAATATTTTTGTGTTCTCTAATAGGGCTTCCTCACCCCCGAAGGGCTCTGTGCCTATTAGGGCCTTTTGTGTGATCAGGTTCTTTATGCTGTTTATGATAAAGATGTTGTGAGCGATCATGTGCATTAGTACGCATTTGCCAAGCAGACTAGAATGCCAGCAAAGGGGTCTAAATTGAAACACTCCTTTCATCCTGGATAAGCCTATAGGCTACCACCGTCCAGGGGACATATTGATTAAAGTTCTAAGTTGATTCTGTTTGGAAAGAGATCGGGGAAGGCCTTCTGCCTGTGTCACAGAAATTAGGGAGTAGTCTAATATAGCAAGCATCGGAAAGACAGAGATCATCTTTAAGGTGAGCGCTGGGGCAGCTTTTCGAAATCCCTGAAGTTCTGATCTGCCCTGCCTGTCAGGTCTTCTCCTCATGACCTTGTCATGGGTGGGACCTCGTGTGCTGGCTCCCGGCAGAAATAAACTCTCTCGGTTTTTATTTTGTCTAAAACTATAATATGTTTATTTCACCCTCATCCTTGAAACATTTTCCCAAGTCTATAATTCTAGGTTGATAGTTATTTTCTCTCACTCTTTTAAATCTATTATTCCAGGATCTTCTGGCTTCCTTCATTGCAAACGAGAAGAAAGACATCAATTTAACTACTATTCATTTATGTGTAATCCATTTTTCATTCTGACAGATTTTAAGGTCTTTTATTTTTCTTGGATTCTTTTCTTCAGTATTTGTTATACATAAATTGAATGTATCAATTTATTACTATTTTATATGCATTTTGTTTCCCCTATATAAAGATTATTTATCTTTAATCCATTCTGAATATTTATTCTTTTTTTTTTTGCTTTGTATTTTTATACATTGCATATTTTTCATTGTGTTTATCCTCTCATTTACTCATAGAATTCAGATTATACCCATATTAAACTGTCCCACTGTGTCTTCCAATTCTCTTTACACCAACAGACAATAAGAAATAAGCAAAAAACTCAAATTAGAAAAAAACTCATAGAGAAAGAGTAAAATATCTAAAATATGACACAAATGATTATATCTACAAAACAGAAGGAGACTCATACATAGAGAATATACTTGTGGTTGACAAGGGGGTGGTTTGGGGAAGGGAAGGATTGGGAGTCTGGGATTAGCAGATGCAAACTAGTATATATAGGATTTATAAACAACAAGGTCCTACTGTATAGCACAGGAAACTATATCCAATATCCTGTGACAAACCAGAATGGAAAGGAATATGAAAAAAGATATATACATAAATTTTACATACATATACATACATAATATATATAGCTGAGCCACTTTGCTGGATAGCAGAAATTAACACAACATTGTAAATCAACTATACTTCAATAAAATGAATAAGTAAATAAAAGTCAAAGAGATGAAGGGGAATGGTGACACATGCAGCATCCAAATCCAACAGCCGTGACTCTGTTAACATCCCAGGTCCTAAGAAACAAGGAGGTGGAGTGGTTGCCGGAACTCAGAAAGACAGACCTGTGAGCGGCAGGCCACCTTGGGATAAGCAATGATGCTCTGTGAAAGGACAAAGCCGGACTAAGGCAACTTGCAGGGGGATCAAGGATTGACCATCCCCACTCCATCCGTCTTCCTCCTTCCAGTCCTCTGCCAGGGCTCCTCACTGCCTGGTTCCAACCAGAAGCAGAGGTGATGGTATGTAGTCCATACAAGTCAGCCCGTTGGATAGTCACAATGTTGGACTATCCTGACCAAGACTCACAGGTGTTCACTTGTTCCTTATTAACGCAAACTGCAAGAACACTGCAGCTCTCTCAATTTCATCCAAGGTCTGAGGCTTAGCTTTTTCAACAGCTCTGCCTTCTCTGTGGAGGTGACCTTCCAAGCATGATCAGGTGGGCCTTCTCATTCGGAATCACCTGAGATCTTTATAAAAATGCACGTTTAGGACCCTGAAATCGTACAAGGATCAATTATGCGTAGGAATGGGTCCAGAAATCGTATTTAATCTCTCTATGATCACAAAAATCACTGAGTTATAAAATAAGAATTTTGTGCAAGCCCTTTCATTATCTTTCTTACTGGGTCCCTTAGAAAGGAGTTGAAATATTGCTAGGCAGAAATAGTCATGACTTTCTACATGAAGTAGAAAGTTTACAGATTTCTGTGACTATTTTTGTTTAAAATTATTAAATGTAAGAGAAATCTGGGGCTTTCCTGATGGCTCAGACAGTAAAGAATCTGCCTGCAATGCAGGAGACCTGGGTTCATTCCCGGGGTTGGGAAGATCTTCTGGAGAATGCAACCCACTTCAGTATTCTTGCGTGAAGAATTCCATGGACAGAGGACCCTGGCAGGCTATAGTACATGAAGTCACAAAGGGTTAGATATGACTGAGCGACTGACACTTTCACTTCACTTCAAGAGAAATTCCCATAGAATCCTTTTATTTTTTCTATAAATCATATGGATATCATTCAACTGTAAAATGAAAAAGATACAAAATTATCACTTATTTTAAATGGTACCTATAAGCGCTTTTTGAAAATATGAAGATCAACATAATGTAGACCTGTGAAGATTTCATGAAGCAAGTAGGATTTAAAGAAAGATTATCAGGGACTTCCCTGGCAACGCAGGGGGCACGGTTTCAATCCCGGTTAAGGGGACTAAGATCCCACATGGCTTGCAGCATGGCCAAAAGTTAAAAAGCAACAACAATAATATATATATACATACGTGTATGTGTGTGTGTGTGTGTGTGTGTGTGTGTGTGTGTGTGTGTGTGCATATACAGGCTTCCCTGGTGACTCAGCTGGTAAAGAATCTGCCTGCAATGTGGGAGACCTGGATTTGATCTCTGGGTTGGGAAGATCCCCTGGAGAAGGGAATGGCTACCCATTCCAGTATTCTGGCCTGGAGAATTCCATGGACTGTATAGTCCACAGGGTCACAAAGAGTAGGACTTTCACTTTCACTTTTCATAGATTCGGGAAGAAATATTTGTAATATAGATAATAAAATTTTTTAAGGAGAGGGATCAGACCTGTGAAGTAGAAGCAAGGATGCTAAGCATCCAAAGAACCATGAAAGACTCCTGTGAAGGAATAAAGAGTCCCTGTTAGTTTAAACAAGATAAGTCAGATCAACCAGGGCTAGACTTGCAGGGCCTTCTGTATGAGCCAGATGACTTTGGAATTTCAGGGCATGGTAGATGCTGTGGATTTGCTGAGCCACACCCAATACTGGTGCTCTATTCCTCGCTCACTGCCACTCTAGGCTATGCAAAAACACCTGCTTCCCAGCATCACAGTCACATGCGGTCAGGAGGAACAGTTCTCTGCAACAAGACATCGCTAGCAGGTTTCAAGTACGTATTTTGCTTTCCCATGAAAAGGACAAATGGAATTGGTACCGTCCCATTCCCTCTTGTTCTTGCCCTGAATGTGGACGTAAGTCTGTATCTATCATAACCCAGCCTGTGACCCTAAGATTTAAAACATTAATAGGAGAATAGAGCCAACATGCTAATTGGGGCAGATGGACACTAGCAATCAGCTTAACCAGTGCCCTCAGCTGACCTCGGAGTTGGTGTTTCTTGAGAAAAATATACCCTTATGTTTAAGTCACCTTTGGATGACTTTTCTGCTATCTGTAGCCAGCTGCATTCCTAACTCTGACTTTCTGGATAGAGAGAGTGTGACTTAATTTTGCAACACTGTTCTGTACTTAGTTGCACGGTCATGTCTGACTCTGAGACCCCATGGACTATAGGCTGCCAGGCTCCTCTGTCCATGGGATTCTCCAAGCAATAATACTGGAGTGGGTCACCATGCCCTCCTCCAGGGGATCCTCCCAACCCAGGGATCAAACCCAGGTCTCCTGCATTCCAGGCAGATTCTTTACCAGCTGAGCCACGTTGGAAGCCCAAGAATCCTAGAGTGGGTAGCCTATCCCTTCTCCAGGGCATCTTCCTGACCCAGGGATCTAACCGGGATCTCCTACATTGCAGGAAGATTCTTTACCAGCTGAGCTAGTAATACTAGTGGGAAAGAAATGTCACTTTCTCTTTGTGTTTCCGAATGGAATATAACCAGCTCCAGTTTTCCAGTTGCCTGACTAGTGGAAAACCCTATATCAGGCATGTTTGTAGAATTCCAACTTCTACATTTAGGTGTTTTGAATGGTCACAGGAACTTCCCTGGTTGCCCAGTGGTTAAGACTTTACCTTCCAATGCAGAAGGTATGGTTTCAATCCCTGGGCCAGGAGCTAAGATACCACATGCCTGGTGGCCAAAAAAAAAAAAAAAAAACATAAAATGGAAGCAATATTGTAACAAATTCAATAAAAGACTTTAAAAATGGTCCTCATAAAAAAATTCTAAAATAAAAAAAAATGGTCATAAACTTTCAGTTCAATTCAGTTCAGTTGCTCAGTCCTATCTGACTCTTTGAGACTCAATGGACTGCAGCACGTCAGGCCTACCTGTCCATCACCAACTCCTGGAGCTTGCTCAAACTCATGTCCATTGAGTCAGAGATGCCATCCAACCATCTTATCCTCTGTTGTCCCGTTCTCCTCCTGCCCTCAATCTTTCCCAGCATCAGGGTTTTTTCCAATGAATCAGTTCTTCCCATCAGGTAGACAAAGGAATGGAGTTTCAGCTTCAACATGAGTCCTTCCAATGAACACCCAGGACTGATCTCCTTTAGGATGGACTGGTTGGATCTCCTTGCAGTCCAAGGGACTCTCAAAAGTCTTCTCCAACACCGCAGTTCAAAAGCATCAATTCTTTGGCGCTCAACTTTCTTTATTTTCCAACTCTCACATCTATACATGACTACTGGAAAAACCATAGCTTTGACTAGATGAACCTTTGTTGGCAAAGGAATGTCTCTGCTTTTTAATATACTGTCTAGGTTTGTCATAGATTTTCTTCCAAGGAGCAAGCATCTTTTAATTTCATGGCACTGCAGTCACCATCTGCAGTGATTTTGGAGCCCAAGAAAATGAAGTCTGTTACTGTTCCCATTGTTTCCCCATCTATTTGCCATGAAGTGATGGAACCAGATGCCATGATCTTAGTTTTTTGAATGTTGAGTTTTAAACCAGCTTTCCACTCTCTTCTTTCCCTTTCATTAAGAGGTTCTTTAGTTTCTCTTCACTTTCTGTCATAAGGGTGGTGTCATCTGCATATCTGTGGTTATTGATACTTCTCCTGGCAATCTTGATTCCAGCTTGTGCTTCATCCAGCCTAGCATTTTGCATGATGTGCATGCATATAAGTTAAGTAAGCAGGGTGACAATATACAGCCTTGACGTACTCCTTTCCCGATTTGGAACCAGTCTCTCTTCCATGTCCAGTTCTAATTGTTGCTTCTTGACCTGCATACAGATATCTCAGGAGGCAGGTCAGGTGGTGTGGTAAACCCAATTCTTTAAGAATTTTCCACAGTTTGTTGTGATCCACACGGTCAAAGGCTTTAGTGTAGTCAATGAAGCAGAGGTTGATGTTTTTCTGGAATCCCTTGCTTTATCTATATTGGTTTTACAGATGTTGGCAATTTGATCTCTGGTTCCTCTGCCTTTTCTAAAGCCAGCTTGAACATATGGAAGTTCTCGGTTCACATAATGTTGAAGCCTAGCCATACAGTCTTTCTTCAGTAGTCATCCATAATATGCCTCTTATCTATGCTTCACTGGCAACCTTGGCCCTGAAGACTTCTGTCATAGATCCCAAGGCTACAGGTTTCCTCATCAGTCCTCTGACATGTTTCAACACCAGAAACATTTTCATGATAGAGTCTGCAGGAAATCAGGTGCATGCGTGCGTGCTAAGTTGCTTCAGTCATGTCTAATTCTTTGTGACCCTATTGTTCTCAGATATTCACAAGACCCATAGAAATCTCATCTGATGTCTTGGCTGAGGAAATGTTTCCAGATAGCTCCAGCTCCAACTATCTCAGATCTCCAACAAAATAATCCTTACCTCCAATCCATTCCCTCTGGAATGACTATCCATAAAATCCCCACAATATGCAGAAGCTTGAAAAACTGGAATATTGCTAGTATTTAATTTGCCTAGAAACTTCTCCTTGTGACTCCACAACATAAAAATCTCCTAAATCAAAGGAAAAAGGAAACTTTGGTTACATTCTTGCCTTAAGAGAGTGGTAGCAGGGAGAAAAATCACCCAGAGCAAAGAGGGAAAAACATACTTTACTACCTTATGAAGTTATCAAGTTTCACACAGGTGTAACATGATAACTCAGATATGCAGATGAAATCACCCTTTTGGCAGAAACCTAAAAGGAACTGAAGAGCCTCTTGATGAACGTGAAAGAGGGGAGTGAAAAAGCTGGCTTAAAACTCAAAAAACAGAGATTCAAAAATTCAAAAAACAAAGATTATTGCATCCAGTCCCATCACTTCATGGCATATAGATGGGGAAACAATGGAAACAAAGACAGACTTTATTATCTTGGGCTCCAAAATCACTGCAGATGATGACTGCAGCCATGAAATTTAAAGATGCTTACCTTGGAAGAAAAGCTATGAGAAAACTAGACAGCATATTAAAAAGCAGAGCCATTACTTTGCCAACAAAGATTCATCTAGTCAAATCTATGGTTTTTCCAGTAGTCATGTATGGATGTAAGAGTTGGACCATAAAGAAAGTTGAGCACCAAAGAAATGATGTTTTTGAACTATGGTGTTGGAGAAGACTTTTGAGAGTCCCTTGGACCGCAAGGAGATCCAACCAGTCAATCCTAAAGGAAATCAATCCTGAATATTCATTGTGGAAGGACTGATGCTGAAGCTGAAGCTTCGATACTTTGGCCACCTGATGCCAAGAACTGAGTCACTGGAAAATACCCCGATGCTGGGAAAGATTGAAAGCAGGAGAAGGGGATGACAGAGGATGAGATGGTTGGATGGCATCACCAACTTGATGGACATGAGTTTGAGCAAGTTCCGGGAGTTGCTGATGGACAGGGAGGCCTGGCGTTCTGTAGTCCATGGGGTCACAAAGAGTCAGACATGACTGAGCGACTGAGCTGAGCTGAACACAGGTGATGGTGAGCCATCGCAGCTTTTTAAGCAAGTCAAAGCATTTTATGGATGAGTAATCTGGATGATTAAGCTTTTGGAGATGACAATATGTTCACCATCTTGAATTTGATGATGATGATTTCATGGGTGTATATGTAGGTAAAAATATATCACATTGTATACTTTAAAGGTGTGCAACATATTATACATTAACTATCTCAAAAATGCTGTTTAAGGTGTTTTATGTTTATTTTGTAAGTATACTCTTAATATTACTTCCCAGAGCCACTGTATCATAATAATTCCTAAATATATTTCTTTTATTTGTTTATTGGCCATGCTACACAGCATAGCACTCTTTCTGCCCCTTTATGTCTGTGTCAGAAGCTTTCTCTATCTCTTTTATACTTTAGTAAAACATTGTTACACAAATCTCTAGCGATCAAGACTCCTCACTGGCCCCAGATTGAATTCTTCTCCTCTGGCGGCCACGAATCCCAGGGTCACTTGTGGTTCAGCAGCAACATTTCATCTTGGGGGCTCGTCCGGGATTCTTCAGGACAACGTAAGGATGCTTGGAGCTCTAGTTCTCTGTTCTCCTGGCGAACATGTTTTCTGCTGAACTTTACTGACTCTATAATGTGATTGTGTAAATGAATGACATGCCCTGCACGAAGCAAGTGAGGAGCCCTGCTCTGCGGTCCCACAGTGACCTCATATGGCTGATGGCAGAAACCCTGTCGGGAGTTTATACCAACCTGCCGACAGACTTCCCTGGTGTCTCAGATGGTAAAGTGTCTGCCTACGGTGCAGGAGACTCGGGTTCAACCCCTGGGTCGGGAAGATCCCCTGGAGAAGGAAATGGCAAGACACTCCAGTATTCTTGCCTGGAAAATTCCATGGACAGAGGAACCTGGTAGGCTACTGTCCATGGGGTCACCAAGAGACTGACGCGACTTCACTTTCTTTCTCTCTTTACACAGCATCTGGAATCTCAATTCCCTGACCAGGGATCGAACCTGTGCCCCCTGCAGTGGAAGCACAGAATCCTTACAACTAGGTTACCTGGAAATTCCAGTTCCTAAATATATTTCAAGTTACAGCTCACTTGTATATTTTTAATGTGTTTGATATGAAGTTTTTCCTTTTCCTTTTAGCATTTTGTTTCTTAATTCATAGGCTATAACTGACCCCATTCTTGCTTTATTTTACCATGACCTCTTTTTTGCCCTTTCATTCCAAGTTAATTCGATTTCTCCATGTATCTATAAAAGGGGAGAAGGGAGTTTTATAAAACTTGCTGAAGTTACAAGTTGTTGTACTTAGGAATTACATATAAATGGAGTGCTTCTATTCTGATCAGTATATTAGATGCTGGAGATGTAAAGATAAATAAGCCAGTCCCTGCCCTAGTAGACAATACCTAGTCACGCTGCAACATCAATAAGTGGTGGGAATTTTCGCATTCAGGTACGAAGTTAGTGCATGCAAAGCCCTGCTGTTTACAGGTGGGGAAGGTAATAATATACACATAATAAAACCTTCCAATAAATCCCATTGGAAGGATTTAATAATTATTTAGCAAAAATCATTAAATAAATAAAACTTTAGGTCAAAAGATGACATACATAGTAAAATACATAGAGTCAAAAGTTCATATTTTTCTCTTCCACCCAAAGTAAACACTGTTAACATTAAAAATCAACATGTATAATACTTTCTATTAAAATTACTCAAATATATATATATATATTTAAAACACAATCTATATTTGAATTAAAGCAATAATAACACACACTGTTCTGCACTTTTAGATTTTCTAATAAATCTTGAAACTACTCTCATTTTAGAGTTATTGTTTAAGTACCACATAGTATTTTGTTACATGCGAAAGAAATACGAAGGAAATGAATCATTATTTCAAAGTTCGAACTGTCTTTAGTGTCAACCTCTTCAATTTCCAGCAGATGGCGCCATAACAACACTCCAGGAAATGTGAATTGCCTTAACAATATGCCTAGCTGTTTAAGGTCAGGCTGTTTGCTTACTAAAGGAAAAATCAGTTTGACAAATGCCATTCTGTCACGATATAAGGATGATTTTGGCCAAAATGTCTCGAAGTATTGTTTGTGTCAATGGCTTAAGTCTTCATTTTAAAACTTTTCAAAATAGTTACAGTAGGAAATGGGTCAGATGAAGCGTCTCTTCACCTGCAGTGCAAGTAATAGTACTTTTTACAGACTTGTCATTAGTGACACATCACTTCCATTTCCAGTATCCAAACTGGTCCTTACAATGACCCTGTGAGTTTAAAAGGTCAAAAATTTTCTTCATCATACAGGTAGGAAAGCTGAGCTTCTCGTATTCTACAGAAGTTCAGTCTAGACTCTGGTTTCAAAGCTGGTCTTTTGACTCCGCAACACTGAGCTAGTCCCAATCCACCCATTCATTTGCTGGATCTATTCTTGTTTTTGTTGTTGGTTTGACTAACTTGTTTGTGCGTGAGGAGGATAGATTATAATATTCTAAAAATGAAATAGTGCATTTGGAAGCAGTGAGTACCAACAATATGCTCATCCAGTTGAGAGAACAAGAAGGAAAAGAAAGAAGGATGGATAAAGGCAAATTAGAAGCGGGTACAGGGAAAAGGCAGTGAAGATGTAGGAGGCAGGAAATACGGAAGGACTGAGGAATGAGGAAAGGAGATGCAAATAACACTAGACAGACTCTTCACTTGGAGTCAGACTCAGCCCTAAACACTGATTCCTCACTCTGCTGCTCACGTGTGAACCTGTTATCCACAACCCGTGGATGTATTTCAACTGCTTTGATTCTTGAATATATTTATTTGGTGTGTGTGTGTGTGTGTAAAATGTTTGGCAAGTAAATATTTCACTATTTCATGTTAAAGTCACCTAAAGAGACTGAATTCTTCACTATGTTTTGCTACACATTTTCTGGTAAATTTGAGCATTTAATCCTCTTAAGTAGGGTTTAATCCTGTTAAATCCTACTTCTCATCTATACAACTGAGCATTTGAAAATAGAGAGTTGCTGTGAGTCTTTAATGAAATTGTCACACAGCAGGTGTGCAAATGCTCGTTTTGTTTGGCTGATACACAATGCCTGTGTTTTGGCATTAGGGCGCTAAGCCTGCGTGATCTGACCTATGTTTATTTCTCAGGCCTTATCTTGTTCCAGGTTTCTCTTCAGTCACAACAAGGACAATGACCTTCCTTCGGGGTTTTGTTTATTTGTGTGTGTGTGTGTGTTTTACTTCACTTTGCTCTTTTCCTCTTTAAGCCCCTTTTTATCTTTTTTTTTTTTTTTTCTTTTTTTGTCTGTTTGTCTTGTGTGTACACTAGACTGTAAATAGCAAGGCAGAGATCATGCTTGGTTCACCTCTATTGTGAGGAACGCAGCTCAGAGCACAGGGCAGATTGTGGCAGAAATTTAATTAAATTATGTGATGCTCATTACTTCAGACAAGTTAGGATGGTAGCCTCTCTAATTGCTAATGAGGAGATCAATTTTTCTTCCAGCCTAGGACCAGCCGGAACTGGGTACCACATCTCTGTGGGAGACTGGGTCTTACTTCGTGTGTTTATTCCACAATGCCTTGGAAATTTCAGGACACCAAGAAAGTGATCAATCAACCTCTGTCGATACAGTATCATTAGGGGTGATGGTGTTGCCCACAGAGCCTCCAGGACTCTGCCTAGGGCAGGTCTCTTCTCTCTCTAGGACTCTCCAAGGCTCACTTGGTCACGTGAGGAACAGCTGGCACAGACAGTAGCTAACTTTTGTGTAGGGAAATAAGGTAGCCGCTTCAAAGAGAAATGTTTTCTGATTCCTTTTGTTACCTTCTTTAAAGCTGAAATCGATGTACAAGGTGTTACCTATTACTCTCACCTTAAGACAGCCCATCACACTCATTTTCAGGCACTCAATGGGCAGGCTTTTCCTTAGACACAGAAAACAAGACAGAATAATTAGCAGACGACAAGCTTAGAACAGGATCTTCCTTAGCTATACAGATTTCCCCTTCCCAACATGATTCACATTCCTGGAAATGATCTTCACAGAGCTTGATGGACCTCATTTAAGAACAATAGACAACAGTCATAATCAGATAATCCCATATTCTCCACAACAAAAGAAAAAACATCACAGATTAAGTGGTGGAGTATTCTTTTCTGCAAGAGGCGATCAGACTGAGCATCTTGTAACTTATTTCAAACTTGAATACCAATTCTTGGTTGAATTTGAGAAAAATCCCGAACCTTGCCTTTAGTAAATGAGAATGTCATTTTGTGATTAGATTCTTATTTCTATTCAACATGAAGCTCATGTCATGGTCTTTGATCTGGGAAAGAAAAAGAATCAGCAATGGTGATGAAGCCTCTATCTCGATTATCATTTTCTCTTTCATCCCAAAACTCTTCCTAAAGTTTTCACCTCGTTTCCAACAGTAGATAAGACATAGACCTAAAATGTATTTACTTTACTTTTCTGTAAGTTAAATCAGAAAAATAACGAGTACCTACTAAAGTAGAAGACAGGTTTTTGTTGCCCTGAAAGACAAGGGGATCCTAATTATGAGTAGTATTTCAAGACTGTATATTTCTTTATCTTCATAGAATGTTATTTTATGTTGGGTGTCTATAAATTTCAAAGATGCACAATGGATAAAATGCAAATGTATCAGCACACTTTCTTTTTTTTTTTCATTTATTTTTATTAGTTGGAGGCTAATTATTTACAATATTATAGTGGTTTTTGTCATACATTGACATGAATCAGCCATGGATTAACATGTATTCCCCATCCCCATCCCCCCTCCCGCCTCTCTCTCTACCTGATCCCTCTGGGTCTTCCCAGTGCACCAGGCCCGAGCACTTGTCTCATGCATCCAACCTGGGCTGGTGATCTGTTTCACCATAGATAATATATATGTTTCGATGCTGTTCTCTCGAAACATCCCACCCTCGCCTTCTCCCACAGAGTCCAAAAGTCTGTTCTGTACATCTGTGTCTCTTTTTCTGTTTTGCATATAGGGTTATCATTACCATCTTTCTAAATTCCATATATATGCGTTAGTATACTTTTCTGAGAAGGCAGTGGTGCCCCGGGTATAAAAATGAACACAAGGTGGCTCTCTTTGTTAATGTTAACCTCTTTAAAAAAACTAGATTATGCTGAAAAGTGTTAGATTTCCAGCCTAGGATTGGAGGATATACTGTATGTTCTATATCTCCAATAATTCCATTAGTTTAGTAGTTTGGTAAATTAATTGATTCATTCCTAAGTGACTCAAATGATTTATCTAACCGCAAATTTTAATAAATGTACTTTGTGGAAGTGATGCTATTGTTTCTAAATATGGAGGCTACTGAGTAAGGAAGTGTCTCGGTCGAAAGAGTAGGGGTTCTGGAACCAGAAGATCTGGGTTTGAATTACAGCTCAACTGATTTATTCTCTGAATAAACTGAAAACCTGCTAAACTTAATGAGTCTGAATTTCCTCCTCTAGAAAGTGAGCGTCATTGTTTATTCCCCAGGTGGCTGCTTTGATTTTTAAATAAGATAATGTACATAAGCACTGAACATAATAGTCTTCCAGAAAGGTGCCCCCTCCTGCACATACACATACACTTAAAAGCCAACCTGTGCTTAACCTGTCTAGATTTCCTAATGATTTCCTATCTTATAAATAAAACTAGTATTTATTAATTTATTAAGGAAAAATCTGTATCATATTTAAGATATTAGGGAACTTTATTTCATATTTAGTCTAATATTCATCGAGTGCCCACTATATGCCAGCTACCTATCTTATATGCTTAAGACATAGCAGTGAGCAGGGAACAATATCTTCCCTAAAGGAGTCAGACAGCAGACATTTAAACAGAGAAGGTGTGGTAGCAAAGGAACCAGCGAGATAGCATAGAGCAGCCAAGTAGCCTTCTTGAGTAAGTGATATCTGAGTTAAATCGTAATGGTGAGAAAAAGACAGCCTTGGAGCAAAGGAGCAGCAAAGGTCCTGACACTGTAATTCTCTTGGACTGAAGGTAGGAAAGAAAGCTAGCGAGACAAATGTGCAGTGACTCAGTGAGACATGTAGGAGAAAAGCTGGAAACGTAGGTAAGGACTAGGTCATGCAGTGTTAGTCCCTGAAAGCAGCTTAGATGTTTTGCTGAGATGAAATATCCCTGGGGTTTTAAGCTACAGAGTGACTTATAGTTATTGCATGCATTTTTCAGATTCACAAAATAATGTAAACAGTAAATGATGGCGACATAGCTTAGTTATATTGTTTAATAATTCCCAAACTGATGCTTGTTTACAACCAAGGACACTGTACTTTCTGAATATTTGAGAAGAATAAACACTTGATCCTTGGTTGCAACATCATTTAAGAATTGCTTATGAGAGAACGATTTTCTGACCACCATGAAAACACTGATGTTATTTCTTAATGGCATTAACAACCATGTAGTCATATATACTTCCTCCTGCCTCAAAGACTCTAAAAAACGTGTGCTTTCCCTCCCAGAGGGCTTGGCGCAGCCCGCCTTGAAACCAGGTGTAGCCAAGTGACAAGTACTCACCTTAGATTGTCAGCAAACGTGATGCTTGTCACTTTCAGGCCAAGGCTGTCAGGAAGCTGGTGAGGAGTCTCCATTCTGCTTTTCCCTTTTCTTCCACTAGAAAACAAAGGTCTACTAGAAGCGAGGCACTGGGGGAGCCATAAATGGAACAAATCAGTTCTCTGAGTTACTGGGGGAAGAAAGCAGCCCACTAAACTGAAACACCCTATCTTTCCCTCTCTCCTTATCTAGATAGTTTTCTTTCATGAAGCTCTATTCTTTCCCTGCAAGATAAGCAACACTCTGAACAAGACCATCATACTCTGTCAAATCTCAGATTGCTTATGTGTTCTGCACTTCACCCCAAAGAACCTCCTGCCTCTCTTGCCTGCCCTGGAGAATTTGGGGTATTAGGGATCTAAGAGTTTATTGGTCATTTTCCCTGAGGGATTTGTTTCCTACTCAGTTCTTATATTCATTAAATGACATTCATGTAGCCTAGGGACTACAAACCTTCCCACCCATGTGTTGTTTTCCTGCTAGCAATAAAGACATATCATACTTATCATGGAGAAAATCATTAGATCTGACTGTAAGCTGTAGAGAATCATGGAGCTGATAAAAATCCTATCAATTTTTCTGGTATTTATCCCCTAAAATTGTTAAGGCAGGAGGTCAGGTAGAGAGAGTCACAGAGTTATCAAAACCGAGGTGGCTACTCTCTTACGTCTTGGAAGAGCTATTCATATCAGGAAAGCCAGTCTTGAGTCAGATATTTAACAAGGACACCAGACAAGCAGCTGAGGATTTAGGAATAAAATGACATCGTTTCCCGAAGAATCCAAGCATTTGACCACAAACTGAAGTGATTAAAGGAAATTGTCCAGATCTCATAAAGATGCTGGCAGCGTAGACTGGGATACAGCTGCTGTTGAAAAAAGATGCTCCATGTTTCCCACATATCCTCACTAGAAGGTGTCTATCCAAACTTATGGGCCTAGACTGAATCTTCTGATGAAGATCTCTACTCCTGGTCTCACATGTTCAAGGGAAAAGAGACTAAGAGAAAGAACAAGGAAGACATTAGAGGGAAACAGCGGGGGTGGGAGGACTTCACCAGCAATTAGTAATACTAAATGGTAAGGTCTGTGAGCATAACAATCCCCGATGTCAAGTTTAGCACTCCACTTAAATCATGTCTGGCATGTAATAGAGGCTGAATGCACGGTGCTATGTGAGTAAATGGAAGAATGGATAAACAGAATGAATGAGTGATGGCTGGATGAATCTTAGCTTTCTGGTTATTGTATCAACTTGGCATATGGAGGTGGAACTGTTCACATCAACTGATGATCCTCACTCAAGGATCTGGATATATGCCCTGTCCTCCTACACGAAACTCCTCCCTCTAAGAATCATTTCAAGAATCACCTTGAGATGTTAGGGAGTAAGCATGAAGCAATGACAAGCTCATGATTCCTAAAGTGAAAGAAAACAACAAAGGCATGGAGTAGGGTGTCAAGTCCCCTGGAGCAAAGGTTCTAGATAAGCAATAAGGACTAGACACAAAGCAAGAAAAGAAATCCAATATTATCCAATATTAGCCTCAAAGTTTTGAAAGAAAGAAGAATGACATTTTTGGGGTGAAAAAAGTTCAAATGCAAGATTTGATGTTAAAATAAAAGCCTATTTCTCATACAGTGCCTACCCCTCTCCCTTTCGTAGACTACTGATACATCAAGATTGTATTCTTTTTTCCCCATGGGAAATATTAAATATTTCAACACAACTGTATGGTAAATAAATTGGCTTGTGACTTCCCATTTAGAATAGCTATCTTTCCAAAAAAAGCATGTGCCTACAACCACTTAATTTCTGGAATACAGCCAATAACTGGGAAATTGAAAAATGGCCTGGAAATGTTTGCCTTAGCTTAACAAATGCAAAACAACACAAGTTGGAGAATGAAGATTTTTAAAAAGAAAGAAAACAAGTTAATAACTTTTAAATATTATAAAAATATTTAATCCTTTTGTTAACAGTGAATCTAAAAAATGATTAACAGTATCTACAGGCAAGTTTTGGCCACCTCATGCGAAGAGTTGACTCATTGGAAAAGACCCTGATGCTGGGAGGGATTGGGGGCAGGAGGAGAAGGGGACGACAGAGGATGAGCCGGCTGGATGGCATCACGGACTCGATGGACATGAGTTTGAGTAAACTCCGGGAGTTGGTGATGGACAGGGAGGCCTGGCATGCTGCGATTCATGGGTTGTAGAGTGGGACACGACTGAGCGACTGAACTGAACTGAACAGGCAAGTTGTCTGCTGTATGTTAAGTACAGAAATGTCCTTAAAGTATATAATTTTTAACTCACTTTATTTAACATCTGGCTTTCAAAGGTCTACCCCGAGTCAAATCTTGCTATGGCAGAGCCAGATCAACTCTCTAGGTTACCTCTAGATGGCAATGCCTCTTTAAAATAATAATTGAAGACACTGTTAGTTCTATTTACAGTAGACCGTGTCAAGCAAATCTTACTGAATGGAAGTGCCAGGTATACATAACCTCGGGGCTTCCCTGGTGGCTCAGATGGTAAAGAATCTGCCTGCAACGTGGGAGACCCAGGTTTGATCCCTGGGTCGGGAAAAACTCCTGGAGAAGAGAATGGCAACCCACCTCAGTATTCTTGCCTGGAGAATTCCATGGACAGAGAAGCCTGGCAGTCCATGGGGTCACAAAGAGTCAGACATGACAGAGCGAGGAACACTTTCACACTTCATATATAACCTCTGTCTATATAACTTATTACTTAACAGACTGAAAAACAAACAAAAAATATAGTCACCCTAACCAGTAAGTTCAAGATGGAAGACTCACTCTGAGCCCACACTGACAAGCTGTAGATAGTTTGCATGGAAGGGATTCTCAAAGTCATTGATTTGATCACTTTTGGACTCACCTAGCTTTAAGTTGTTTTGTGTATGTGTGTTCTCTTCAATAAAAGCTGTATGTTCATTCTGAAGGTTATTTTTCAGTGTGGCTCTTCAAGGCAGATTTTAGGTTTTCTAATAGTAGCCATGAAATTAAAAGATGCTTACTCCTTAGAAGGAAAGTTATGACCAACCTAAACAGGCTATTAAAAAGCAGAGACATTACTTTGCCAACAAAGGTCTGTCTACTCAAGGCTATGGTTTTTCCAGTGGCCATGTATGGATGTGAGAGTTGGACTATAAAGAAAACTGAGCACCGAAGAATTGATGCTTTTGAACTGTGGTGTTGGAGAAGACTCCTGAGAGTCCCTTGGACTGCAAGGAGATCGAACCAGTCAATCCTAAAGGAGATCAGTCCCAGGTGTTCATTGGAAGGACTGATGCTGAAGCTAAAACTCCAATACTTTGGCCACCTCATGCGAAGAGTTGACTCATTGGAAAAGACCATAATGCTTTTCCATCAGGGAGGGACTAGGGGCAGGAGGAGAAGGGTACGACAGAGGATGAGATGGCTGATGGCATCACTGACTCGATGAGCATGAGTCTGGGTAAACTCTGGGAGTTTGTGATGGACTGGGAGGCCTGGCGTGCTGCAAATCATGTCGCAAAGAGTTGGACACGACTGAGCGACTGAACTGAAAGACTATTTATTTATTTATTTATTTATTTTCCTAGCTTGCTCGATCATGTCCAACTCTTTGCAACCCCATGGACTGTAGCCTGCCAGGCTCCTTTGTCCATGGAATTTTATAGGCGAGAATACTGGAGTGGGTTGCCAATTCCTATTCCAGGGGATTTTCCTGACCCAGGGATCAAGTTCGCATCTCCCACATTGGCAGGTGGATTCTTTACCACTACACCACCTGGGAAGCCCAAAAAAATCATGTGAATGAGCTTGGTGGTCACAGAGCACCAGACAAATGTGTATTTGAATCCTTTTTGACCTTAAGGTAGTTACTTAACCTTTCTGCGTTTGGTTTCCTTATTAGTAAGATGGGGACGATAACATCTAACTTGAAACAGTTGTGGTGAAAATAATGAGTTGATACATGTAAAACAGTATTCACATGGGGTCTGATAAGGTAGAAACTAAATGGTAGCTGTCATGATGTTTCTTTCTCGTTTTCACTGTGAGCCCCACCAAGTTGCCACTCAGGGTCTAATCTACTTGAATAACTTCCTCCATCATTTTACCTGTCATTTTGCAACCTCCACTCATTCTTCAGGAGCCAGGTACCAATTTTTCTGCTCAATTTCCCAAATTACATAATAAAACTGAGTTGCCCATTTCCCTGGCTCCCAGCAAACTTGGTGTTACAACCTTGCCATGTGATTTTATTACTTACCTCTTTGCACCCATCAGCTTCTTTTAAATAACTATGAACTTCGTGTGGCCACCTCTGTGCTATTCACCTCTGCCTTCCCAGTGTATCCTCAGTAAAATTTGCATCAGTGAATGAATGAATGACCCTTCATAGATTCACCTTGACCACATCTCAAATCTCATAATTCCCACAGTCTTTTCTGAGTGGATTGCAAAATTGGTCTGCTGTACACTTTTCCCAGGGTGGTGGGAGGAATTGCTTATCTAGTCCCTTTGATTTGGGGCCAAAAGGAATTATTTTTGGGAAGATTGCCCTGCTGGAAACAGCAAACCTTTCACTCTTTTTTTTCCCTCTCAATTTCCCTTTTCAAACTCCCTTTGTCCTATCAGGCTATAAAGGATTTAAGCCATGTTTCTATGCCCACTAAAAGCTCCTGCCAAAGATAAGAAAGAAATCGGCAAAATTGGAATAGTCTTGTTCAATATCTGGCATTATGGATAACTGAGCTTTTTATGGTTAAAAAAAAAAACTTTTATAATTAAAACACAGAAAAAGAATTGCTGTGGTTGAGAAAAGTCCCTTTGCTCTGTTAAAACATATTTTCTACTCTACCAAAAATAATCAGACCAATAATGTGTTTAAAAAGTTATGGCAGATTCGAGGCATTTTGGAGACTAAAGAACAGATTAGCTGAGTATTTCATTTGGGGTTTTCTTTCACCCACTTTTTAACCGGAAGTTGTGTGTTTGCCTGATAAAGTTCAGTCATCTGGCTAAGTAAAGAAATGTAATCTATCTTCCTGTGTTCAAATAAGATTTTTAGTCACACCTTTTTAACTGACTGAGATGGTAATTACTTCCTGTACCTCATACCTGTTCTAAATGAAATTCAAATCCATTACTTAAGTGGAAAGGGTCATACTATAGTCCATCTTTGCCATAATTTAACAGTGCCATAGCTTCATGGGAATTTCCTATGTCGAAAAGGCTTGAAAAAAATAATTTATTCAATGAATTTTCAAAAATTGGAATTAACTACCAACTGGAAAAAAAATTAAGAATAATGTAGTCAGAGACTTCCCTGGCAGTCCAGTGTTTAAGACTCCAAGCTCCCAAAGCTGGAGGCGTGGTTTCAATCCCTGGTTCCTTGCTTGGGGTATTAAGATCCCACATGCCGCAAGGCTTGGCCAAAAAAGAAAAAGAATAACATAGTAAGCCATAATAAAATCTCCCAAGTTCATAAAGGGTTACCGGTCTACTGGTGTTGGCAACCAGCTTTGTTTCCAAGGGAATGGCACCTGACTGCAGATCTTCATAGCCTAGGCAAAGCCAGGGAGCACACCCTCCTAAGACCTGGGGAAAAAGAGCAACGCTCTCAGGCAGCCTGCATAAGGATGCCCATGGGGCAGTGATTTGACCTTTTTAGAGGCTAGATTCTAAATGTTTTTAAAATTGAGTCCAAGTGCTTTAGGGGTACCTTTCCATGAACCCACATAACCTACAGCACTTTCCAAGTTACATTCACGCATGTCATGCATGGGAAAAAATCCTGTGAAGGAACAGCTGATCTTCAAATACAAAGTTAACTTCTAAGGATAACTTTTAAGGATTTCAGGAATTAATGCACTCTCAGATGGCTGTTTGGGGCTATATTTGATCATTTAAGCAGATTATCGTCATTCTCATTTATCTTTCCCCCTCCCCCTCCTCTTCTTCCTTCTTTCTCAAGTCTCAGTATCTTATGATTTGGAGATTGCTAGTATGTAGTTCGGAGAAAGCAATGGCACCCCACTCCAGTGCTCTTGCCTGGAAAATCCCATGGACGGAGGAGCCTGGTAGGCTGCAGCCTATGAGGTCGCTAAGAGTTGGACACGACTGAGCGACGTCACTTTCACTTTTCACTTTCATGCTCTGGAGAAGGAAATGGCAACTCACTCCAGTGCTCTTGCCTGGAGAATCCCAGGGATGGGGGAGCCTGGTGGGCTGCCGTCTATGGGGTTGCACAGAGTCGGACATGACTGAAGTGACTTAGCAGCAGCAGTATGTAGTTATATGGGAAAAGAAACATATGCCACAGTAATTGGCTCTAATAGATATCATTCTAAATTGTGCTTCTCCCCAACACATGTAAGTTGGGAATTCAAAACAACTTAGAGAGACACTGAAGGCAGTTAATAAAAGTTGGTCTAAGCCAACTCCCTGGAGTACTTCATTCTTTTCTTTTCGCCCCAACCATCACCATAAGTTATGTAACATTTGCAAATCTGGGGGGTGGGGTCATATACAATTATCTCTTGTGTAATGAAAGTGGGTTGTATTAAACATGGGATAGTAAACCGAAGGGCTTCCCAGGTGGCTCAGTAGGTAAAGAATCCACCTGCCCTTCAATCCCTGGGTCAGGAAGATCCACTGGAAAAGGGTGTGGCAACCCCCTCCAGTATTCTTGCCTGGAGAATCCCATGGACAGAGGAGCCTGGAAGACCACAGTCCACCGGGTGGCAAAGAGTTGGACAATAAACACGGCACAATAAACCAAATAGGGAACTTAATCAAAATGTACCTTTGAGTAAGTACAAGGTGGTATGTATTTGGTAGTTGGCCATTAAGAAAATTATTCAAGACTTACATAATTGTGGTAGATCAAAAATAGAAATTGTGTGACAAGTCAGAGAAAAAACAACAGGGAGTCAAAATAGAAGTCAACCTGAGGATTCTGGATTTCACAGCACCTACCCAAGGCACAGTGACCATGATCAATTTCAAAGTAAAGCATCCTGATTCCAGGGCATGTTTTAAATGTCCAGTAACTGGATCAAAGTAAACATTTAATAAAAATATACTTTAAAAAGAAGTAACTAGCTCTGGTAAGAGTGTGCGTGTTCCTTTCTGAGGTCGCTTGGAGATGTGAAAGTTCTTGGATTGCTTTCAAGCTCATGCCTTCACGGTCACATGCCATGAAAGTTATAATTAGCCAAGAAATAAGAACATGCCAATCCAGTCTGTGCAATATTAGTGCTCCAGAATATAAAGACTGCTAACCATATGAACATACTGCTACAAATGACCTCAAATAATAAAGATCATATTCTTCTAACATATATACAAGTTATTTCAATGAAAAATCATTCAGAGGTTAATGGATAATTTGACATCAAGAAATGGCAACACATCAAACATAATTGATTAGTACACTTGATTTATGCTGCTGTGTGATTTATCACTAATAACTATTGAGTATCCCTAATATATGGTGAATTGAAACCTCATGCTACTGAATAATTATTTGATGTTAACAAAGAACAGATTATATTCAGATCTTGTGCAACTTATAGTGCATCTGATTTTTATTAGTGCTTGGCTGGTTGCTTCCTTAATTCTTCCAATTTTTTTTAAACTAAAATTGTTCTCAATTGAGTTTAGTGGGCAAGATGAGCTCTCATTTTATTATCAAAGTTTCCAGCACATAATAATAAAAATCTGTGATGTAATTGTATAAATATCTCAATTGCCTAGCAATGAAAAAAGAACACACAAATAAGATAAATAATTATCAACTGAGGCATACTCTAGAGAATTATCAATGTTTTTCTTTTATCAATTATAAATCTATTGCTTTTTTCATCAAAGTTAATAGCACTATTTCCAACTATTTGGATACAAATACACTTTTTTATCACATTCAAAATTTTTAATATTGCCGATTAGCTTATTGATGGACATATTAAGTAGATATTTTAAGAAAAGCAGTATTGTAACAATTAAAAATTTTCCAACATAGCTAAAGTTTCAGAAATTCTATCACTATTTAGCAATAACAGACCATCTTATCATGCTTATACGAGAAATACATGAAACATACACATGGCTCAAAAACTTAAATATTTCTGGAAAATGTTGAATTGAAAACATATTTCTCCTAATAACTATATTTCATCCTAATAACTTTATTTCTCTGTTTCAATTTCAGAGACAAAAGTCATTTGTTGTTCTCAATTCTTCTAGTGGTTATATCTTCACATATGAATCACGTATTTATATTGACTTTTAAAATTTATTGACTTTAGATACTGCTTATTGAATTTCTGATAGGAGAGAGGAGAATTCAGCTCACTTAAGCTTTATTTTTCCTGCTCTTTCCTTCTAATGGTGATGTCATTGCTTGTGGATGCTTTCCTGGTTACTGTGGCAACTTTAAATAATTGAATTAAACTACTTACTCTTGATCTATTAGTGATAGTGTCAATTCTTGTTTTGTGAAATGAAGAATTTCTCACTCCTTTCCTTCCACTCTCCTATCCCACCCACATACAGTCAACTATGTATTTAACTTTTATATCAGCAGGGTTGATGATAGAGTGAAAAGTTAAAGTGTTAGTCACTTAGTCATGTCCAACTCTTTGTGACTCCACGGACTATATCCCTCCAGGCTCCTCTGTCCATGGGATTCTCTAGGCAAGAATATTGGAGTGGGTAGACATTCCCTTCTCCAGGGGATCTTCCTGACCCAGGGATCGAACCTGGGTCTCCCACATTGCAGATTATTTACTGTCTGAGCCATAGTTATTAATAATTCTGTGGTGTCTAGTTAATCTCTGGAATGAGTCAATCAGTGAAGTTTAACAACAACGAAAACTATTTAAAATCTCTACTTAATTATATTCTCAAGTTTTTCTAAAATTTCATATTTTAGACCACTCTTTTTTCCCCAGAGAGTTGAGTCCCAGGTAATTTCATTAACTCTTCTCATTCTGACTTTCTGGGCCTACAACCTAACTGACCATCTAGGAAGTCCTTTTATTATTATTGGGTTAAATCTACTATTTCCTGAATCCCAAAGATCTTAAAAGTCATTCTCAAAAAGAAATCGTATATAGAAATGAAATTTTATGAGATGATGCATATCTTAAAGTGACTTTATTTTGCTCTTGTATTTGATTAGTAGTTTGACTGGGTATTGAAATTTTTCTAAAATTTTTCTCTTCAGAATTTTAAAGGCATTGTTGCATTGTCTATGAATAATTAGTTCTACTGATGAGACTAATATTGCTTGGGTTTTGTTCCTTTCAAAGGTACTTGGATTTTCCTTCATGAAACCATATGGAATATCATTTCTTATCAGTTATATTCTTCATGTTTTAAAATCTCTTCATAGTTTTAGATCACAGTGATCCTCTTTGTCTTTTTCTGCCAATATATCTAGTCTCTTTGCCCTATACTCTGGAACTTTCACCTCAATATATTTTCCAAGACTTCATTTTTATTTTAAAAAATTGTATTTTTATTATCCAAGAGACTTCAATATTTCCTGTTCAGTCTCTAAATCGTGTCTGACTCTTGGCAACCCCAGGGACTGTAGCCCACCAGTCTCCTCTGTCCATGGAATTCTCCGAGCAAAACTACTAGAGTGGATTGCCACTTCCTTCTCCAGGGGGTCTTGCTGACCCAGGGATCGTACCTGCATCTTCTGCATTGGCAGGTGAATTCTTTACCCCTGAGCTACCTGGAAGCCCCCTGATGTTCCCTCAAAAATGTAGCTAGATTACATTTTTGTGTCAAAACTCAGCAAACTTCATAACTGTATATTTTATTTTATGTAGATTATACTTCAGTAAAGTTGACTTTATAAGCTGGAAATGATCCCTTTATCTCATTTCCACTGTTAGCCACCATTACTTTCTCATTCTTCTGCAATATTTTTCATAATTTCTTTGCTTCTGCTCTTGTCAATACTGAAAATATCTGCCCCCCCCCCACCCCCGGCTAATACTAAACAACTTTAAGCATGTGATCCACATCATATAAGACTTTCCACTGGATGAATTGCATCTAGACACCTGGGCATATCAGAAGGTCTATCTGGCATCTGAACTTCTATCTGATGTCATGTCATGAATTATCTGGTTTTCACCAAGTTTTTATAATAGAGGCTTTTTGTTTGTGTGTTGTGTTTTCTGTAGCTTATGTTTATCTCATGGTTTTCTGTTACTTCAGCCTGGAACTCTTGCCCTGTGGATGCTTGCAATCTGACTCCTTCTCATTACTTAGGCCCCAGATGCATCTCGCCTCTTCAAAGAGGTCTTACCTGACCACCTCACAGCAAGATCTTTATGGTGCTTTGTGGTTGTTGTGGTTTAGTTGATAAGTCCTGTCCAACTCTTTTGTGACCCCATGGACTGTAGCCCACCAGGCTCTCCGCCCATGGGATTCTCCAGGCAGAATACTGGAGTGGGTTGTCATTTCCTTCTCCAGGGGATCTTTCCAACCCTAGAATTAAACCTGTGTCCCCTGAATTGCAGAAGGATTCTTTATTACTGAGCCACCTGGGAAGCCCCCTTTACAGTGCTTAACCCTATCTAAAATAATCTTGTTTTGTTTTCTGTATCCCCTCAGCAGAAATAAGCTTCCTGATAGGCTTGATTGACAGGTTTGTCTATTTACAGGTGACTAATATTTTGTAACATGCTCATTTATCTGCATTTCAACAGTCTCCACCCCACTATTATCTATATTTACCAATGGATTATACAATCTTGATTCTTAAAAAAAAAAAAAAAAAAAAAAAAAAAAAACCAACCTAGATAGACCATGCATAGATTGGAGGCAAAAAGGTCTTTAGAGGAATACTGGGTCTCCACTTGTTTTGTGATCTTTGTTAAGTTGGCTCCTGGGATTCAGCTGTGTAATCAGTAAATTGAAGACAATATTTGCAGTAGAAGCAATTATTGAATAAATTATATGACTGTTTTCAGACAGGAACAAAGTAGGTGCTCAATAAATTTAAGCTATCTTCCCTATTTTCACATATTCAGTCCAAAACATTGATAGAACATCTGCTATCTGACTTTTCAGTTTCAGGTCTGCATGAACATCCCTAGGGCTGAAAACTTACAACCCTCCAAGAAAAGATCCATTTTGAATTGAATCAATGCTAATGTTAGGATGTTATAGTTTATGTTAATGAGAAACTTGCCCTCTATCATTTTCACAAATTCTTCCATGTGGCAGGCTTGCGATAGTGCTTTGCCTCTTCTAAGTTTTCTTTGCTTCAGCTTAAATAGTTCCATTTGTAATAAGCATTCCCCATATGACACAGCTATTATTTTCTGGGTGAATTCCTATTTGTCATTGTCCATGTAGTGCTTATTGCCTAGAACTTCACAAAATTCCCCATGTGTTTTCATGCTAGGACATACTGGAAGAAGACTGTCATCTCCTGAATTTATCTTCCTCGTCATCACATTAACTTCTATTATTTCAAAAGGCATCCCATGAAGTTCTATGTTGAGGCTTCTAAATCTTTCCACATATGTTTCTGTTAAGTAAAGTCATCTTACTGTTGCACTTACGCAGATGAGTTTTTGTACCTTAATTCAGTGTTTATAATTATCTCTAATATATTTCAGGCAAAAAAATTTTACCTATATTCCATCCTATCTCATTTTCCATGATTTCTTATGGACAGAGAATACTATAGCAGAGAACATTCTCAACTTTTCCCACAAAATTTGAATACTATTGAATGCTAACCAGTACATAATGCATGTTTGTGTTCATCCAACACTCATTAAAAATGAAGTTTTGAAAATATTGGCATCTGGGCTTTATGTGTGTGTACTTATACCATCTGGTGGATATTTCTGCCTTGTGAAATAAAAGAATTACATAGTATTCTAGGAAGGCAAATTGGGCACAAATAGCCATAAATCTAGAATGAAATGTGAACAGCAAATTTGTCAGTTAATTCCAAATCTGTATTTATTAACCAGCAAGCAATAAATGTAAACATCTGGAATGTGCAACCACTGGAACAAACTTAAATTTAATTTTTAGATACATCCTTATTTTCACTAAAATTGATATCTAAGTGGTATGGGTTCTTGTATCTTATGTCCTTGTTACAAATTCAGAGTATTCATTTATCAGGATAGCTTTATATTCCAAAGAGGTTATTTTCATTAGTGTCGTTAAAAAAGAGAATTTTCTCTAAGTGCTTGATAAGCATCCTTTGAGGACAGGAATAGTGTTAGAAACTGATATTCAGTTAAAAATATCAGTTTTTAACTGAATCAGATTTTGTATTGATAGTAAGTATCCTTTAGGGCTTGAGGGCTTCCCAGGTGGTGCTAGTGGTAAAGAATTCACCTTCTAATGCAGGAGACATAAAAGACACAGGTTTGATTCCTGGGTCAGGAAGATTCCCTGGAATAGAAAATGGCAGCCTGCTCCAGGATTCTTGCCTTAAAAGTTCCATGGACAGAGGAACCTGCTGGGCTACATCCATGGGGCCAAGGGGAGTTTGACACACCTGAGCATACTTCTGTGCCTTGGCTTGATCTTTAGGGCTTGAACTCAACTGCATAATATCTTTGTGGTTTTCCTTATTCTCTCCCCCAGAGCAATCATACATGAGGCTTTTAAAAATATATATACACTTAATGTTTATTGAGAAAGCCATGAATAATAAATATATTAAATTATGGATGATACCTGTTGGTTTTGATCTCCTTTTATGTGTTCCCCCAGTTTCTGATGTAACAGTTTGAGTTTCTTTTAGTTAACTTCATCCACCTCGTTTTTAATCCATATGATTTTGTTGGGACCCAAAGATAATCCCCAAAGATTGGGAATGGGGTGCATGCTTAAAAGTTATCCCATCCTTTTACTCATCAGGTATAAGGAATGAGCACTTGATTTAAATTAGAACAATAAGCCTTATGTGTAAAACGTTTGCTGAATTAGGAAAAGAGGACCCATGTATTTACTGAATGTTAATCACTCAGTCACGTCTGACAACCCCATGGACTATATTGTCCATGGAATTCTCCAGGCAAGAATACGGGAATAGGTATTTACTGAGATTACTAAGCAAGTAGGATAGAAGCCCAGAGATGTTAGAGACTATTTTTGGAATTGCTTGGAAATAACTAACCTAAAAGTGAAAGACCACAGAGAGAAATAAATACAGCTACAAGATAGAGATATATTTTTTAAGGTATTGCTTAATCATTTGGATCTTGCTATATACCTGAAGATGTGTTTCTTGACTCTTTATTTACATGATCCAAATGGTTTTAATGAATCCCAAAAGAAAAAAGAAAAAAACAAACAAGTAAATTGATCGAAGACTATCTTGAGTTTATACATAAGATTACAAAAGCTAGAACTTACCATACGCTTTTAAGCAGGAAAAAAAGAGACTGAAAATAACTTTCTTATAAAGGTATCAAGAAACTTAGATCACTGCAAATTTTGACCCAGGATTCAATTCATCTGCTTTCAATGTTTTTGTCAGTAAAATCTATGGTTGCAAAAAGACATTATGATCATTACTGCATCATATGTCTATTTTCAGATGTCTCTTCCCAAGGATTCTGGTTCAGTGAGATGTAACCTAGGCATCTACATTCCAAAATGCACACTAAAATGATTCTGACAGGAGATGGAATGGCTCTTCTAAAAATCACTTCATAAACTTTTGTTTCCAATGGAATGAATTTTCCTATCAGTTAACAGCAAAAAGCAAGATATCAGTAGCATATAACAATGAGCAGTTTAAGTTCAAATGGCTGAAATCAGCTGGGTGTCCCTAAGCAGCTCCGTGTCTGAAGGTTGGGCTTCTTACTTGGCTGGGGACGAGCCAGCAGATCTGTTTATCTGGATTGGACCCCACTGACTTGCCCCGGGCACTTTTCAGCCTCCAGCAAACCAGCCCAGATGTGTCCCTAAACTGATGGCAGACATGTAGAAGAGCAAGGAGATGCGCTCTGGGACTCTAGAGTCTTGGGCTCAGCACAGACCTGCTGCCACTTCCACCGGCCTCTAGTGAACAAAGCAAGTCACATAGTCAAATGCATAGTTTCAGGCTGAAAAAATAGTTTCTAACGGTTTAGTCATATCCAACTCCTTGCAACCCCATGGACTACACAGTCCATGGAATTCTTCAGAGCTGTGGTGTTGGAGAAGATTCTTGAGAATCCCTTGGACAGCAAGGAGATCCAACCAGTCAACCCTAAAGGAAATCAATCCTAAATATTCCTTGGAAGGACTGATGCAGAAGCTGAAACTCCCATCTTTGGCCACCTGATGCAAAGAACTGACTCATTGGAAAAGACCCTGATGCTGGGAAAGATTGAAGGCAGAAAAACAAGGGGACAACAGAGGAGGAGATGGCTGGATGGTGTCACCGATTCAATGGACATGAGTTTGAGAAAGCTCCAGGAGTTGGTGATGGACGGGGAAGCCTGGCGTGCTGCAGTCCATGGGGTCGCAAAAAATCAGACATGACTGAGCGACTGAACTGAATGGTTTAGTGGGAGGAACTCCAAAGCAACCTGACAAAGGGCGTGGAAACAGGGCGTTGTTTCGGTCCACACTTGAGTAGTGAAAAGGCAAGTGCTCAGGATGGAAGGTGAGTTGTGAGTCACAGATTTTGTTTGGGGGAACACAGATTTGTAGATATGCTGATTCTAGGGAATTTCTAAGATTTATATCCAATGGGAAAGGAGCTGAGCACCAAAGAATTGCTGCTTTTGCATGTGATGCTACAGTCCATGGGGTCGCAAAGATTCGGACACAACTGAGCGACTGAACTGAACTGGGAAAGGAACAGAACACTCTCTTCCTATCAAGATACTTATCTAAAGCCTATACTATCTTTTCTTCTGCCACACAGGAATGTATGTATAAAGAGTTGTGAAAGTTCACGTTTAGCGTAAATACAACTTGAGATGTGCTAATGTAATATACTGCCAGGTATCACAAACATTTCAGTTTGTGAAGCTGTCCAAGGAAATGATGCAAATAAACAAAATGGTTTTGTATGAAGTTTTAAGAGTTCCAAACAACAGTTGTAAACATTAAAAAGTGTCATCCAGTTGAAAATCAACAAAATGAGAAAAACTGAAAATCTCACATTTTACAATGCATGATTTTCTGAGATGTGATGTTCTCAAGCTTAAAGTTCCCATAGCTTTGATAAAATGCATTTTTGATCATGGGAGAACATACATTTTCAAAGCAGAACTTGAACAGCTGACAAAATCTTATTTTACAATTTTTTCTTGAATTATTTTAATATTCTGGATGGATATTAACTCTAGCTCATTCCTACCTGTTTATTAAACTACATAATCTCAAGACTTTGATCAGTAACAACTGTATCCCTATACGGTATATGTGTGTGGAAGTAATAAAACTGGGTTCCTTTAAACATTTTCTAAAACTGAAACATCTCGATTCAGCCTGGTTTTTGTTTCAATTTAAGGTGGATTTGTGGGATTTCACATGATAAAAAATATCAATATATCTTTGTGTTAATAGAAATTGTGTACTCTGAAAATTGAAGTTTCTGTGTATACAACATGTAAATATTTACCAGAAATCACATTTGACACATACATAAATCAGTGCTGGAAGAGTTACTGTTTTCAAATAAAAGCAGAGAGTGAACAGATAAATTATTAGTCTTGTGCCTCTTCTTGCCATGGGAGAGCGAAGAATCTCACTCTAACAAATAGACAACTGTGTCTTATAAACTCACATGATCTCACATTTACAAAAATAGAAATTAGTGTTGATAAATACCATTGCTTTGTAACACCAAAGAGATGTCCTGCTTTGAATGATCTTTGCCCAAAATCTTTACTAAATCCTAATATTCAACTAAATTTCTAAGGACAAACTTGAGAAGGAAGGCAAGAGTTAGTGGGACTTGAGTATCAAAAGTCAAAATCTTCAGTTTGAAGAACCCCTTCATTGTTAATTAGAGTGAAGAGTCATTAGTTTATTTGTTACCTGGCTGGAGTTTCTACTGGCCTTTGAAAAATGCCAATGGCACTTTTAATGGCATTCAAATATGGCAGGAGTACAAAAGACTTACTGATTCAATGTCACAGACTCAGTAACATCAAAACAAACTGAACACTGGGAGAAGGTTCCTGCTAATTCTGAGCTATTTGATAACACATTAACTAAGCCAGGTCCTTAAGACAAAAATATCTACCATACACCGCCTGTCAAAAGATCACCTTACTCTATTTCTTGTCATTTTAAAAGGTTAAAAAAATTTGTCTTCATCTTGAAAAGTTACTTTAAAAATGTAATAGGTCCAGGACTTCCCTGGTGGCCCAATGGCTAACGCCCTTCCAATGCACGGGGAACAAGTTCAATCCCTGCTTTTGGAGAACTAAGATCCCACATGCCTCATAGTGCAGCCAGAAAGTGTGTGTGTGTGTGTGTGTGTGTGTGTGTGTGTGTGTGTGTGTTGGTTGCTCTGTTGTGTCTGACTCTTTGTGACTACATGGACGATAGCCCACCAGGCTCCTCCGTCCATGGAATTCTCTAGGCAAAAATACTCGAGTGGGTAGCCATGTCCTTCTCCAGGAGATTTTCCTGAACTGGGAGTCGAACCCTGGTTTCCTACATTGCAGGCAGATTTTTTACTGTCTGAACCACCAAGGTAAAAGTAAAATAAATTTTTTTTTTTAAATGCAACAGCTCCAGAAGGGTCTGTCCCTGAAGCTTTTTATGGAATTACAGTTGATGCTTAAGTTAACATCCTTAAGATCAGGATTCTAGATTCGAAGGAAAAGACTTCCAAAGTGGGATGTGAGAATAACAAAGAAACGCTTTTCCTACATCCAATGCCAATTGGGAACAAGTGGGGACTTTTCAACAGAAGGTACTTCTGCACTATTGTTCAGGCAGTTAAGAACTGATCTCTATGTGCCAATTGTGTTGGGAATCCTTGAGGTAAAAATTTCTTGAGAAAACTGAAAAGGTAGCCCTAGGCCACCAATTAGTGTATTACTAAACAGCCAGTCAGTAAGCTCCATGAGCCCAAGGAATTTGGTTGCTTGCTTCTGTATAAGTAAGATCCCAAATCCTCTTGGCAAATAGTCTGCACATTCAGTTGACTGAATGAACTACAAACTTTAGGTATTTTCTTAAGTTTCCTGTAAGACTGGTGACTCAATTACAAATGCATGTTCTCATGTAGCTGTGTGTTACAATTACATAGTTGTTGGTCTGAGACAAGATCTAAAGCATCCATGGTAGGATATTTTGAAGAAAGAGTTTTCACAATCCAGACAACAGTGAACATTCACTCCTATTCCATCCACCACCAAGAAAAATATTCTCCAATTCTTTTTTATATTGCTGTTGATGAGAAGTAAAGCAAATCGAAGCCATGTTCCCTGTTTAATAACAGAGTTGCCTGATATTCTCTACCGAGTCTGTACATGGGTGTAAAGGATGAAGCTCAAGAAGCATAAACATATTCTGTAACCAATTCTTCATTAAAGCAAGAATGAGTATACATTGAGGGTTAAGACTTGCCAGAGAAAATTCTCATAGTCATGTAGATTATGACAGAAGTCAATGCTTCTAGAAATCCCTTCACACTCTTAGACCATATCCCTCAAAAGCAAATAAGAATCTTAAGCCAGCCATTCCCAGGTGAAGCAGCTTCCCTGATCACTTCAGAGGAAAAACCCCTTGAAGGTCACCTCAGCCTTTTATTGATTGATCAGTCTGTGGTGCAGACCCCACATCTGTTTATCTGTACTTTCGGAAGGGCTCTATTCTTCTATAATGTCAAGTGAGCTGCCGGCTGATAAAGACCAGTGGACTTCCCCTGGGTTCCTTCTCCACACTCCTGGTCTTCACCCCTCCTTGCCCCATACAACCTAGGCTTTCCTACCGACTTTTCTTCACTAGGCAAACAAAACTCAGTAGAGGGAAAACAGTAAAACTCCTTTGAAAGAATTTACTTCTTCCTCTAAAGCCTGCTTTATTACTAAATGGCCCCAAGCAAAACACCTCCATTGCCAAAGCAACAACAGCCAATTAGTGACTTTAATTAAGATTTTATAACTCAAACTGAACATTTTTAAGGCCACTTTTTTGAAATACAGTTGCCAAATTAAAAGTTGTACATATTTAATGTAGACAACTCGATCAGTTTGGAGATAAGTATGCACCCATGAAACCATCACCACAACCGTGCCATAAACGTATCCATCACCTTCAAAGGTTTTCTCCTGCCCTATTAATTTATTATCATAACTATTTTATTATTAAAGCAGAGACTAGCATGGTCATTTTCAGGGACTGAGAGTAGGGAAATATGGGGAGGGATTAGTCAAAAGGCACAAAGTTTCAGTTATGTAAGATGAGTCCTAGAGATCTACTGAACAGCTTGGAGCCTCTTGGTTAACAATACCATATCATACACTTAAATGTTTGATAAAGGGGCAGATCTTACATTGTGTGCTTACCATGCAAAAAACACAAACAGACAACCCTGTGATTTTTATTCCTTCGTACAGCTCTGTCATGATTTTTAAATGAACAAACTGAAATGCGTAATACTAGAACTGTTTGTCTTAAATAATGCTAAGAAATGCTGGTCCATTATCATTCCTTTTTATTTGGTTGTTTCTTCAAGAGAATTGTGTACTTATTTAGACAGGGAATTTGACCCACAGAGGAAATGGATCAGGACACTGAGGGAGAAGGGAACCGGGCACTTGGATTAACTTAGCAAAATCTAAAAAATCTGTAGTGTGGGAAAACTAACAAGCAAAGAAAAACACATGCTCCAAATATTTTGCAAGTTTAAGAGCCAATTGTTGACCATGAAAGACTCAATCCTGGTAAAACTCCAAGCTTCTCTGCTTTCCATTTTTTCAGAACAACAACAAAATGGGATGGTTTTTAAAACTCTGACATCATGTTATTTTTTCTTTAATTGAGTATCATCATCATAGCCTACACATCGTTAATAATGTACAGTTTTTATGGCACGTTTTACTATGGATCATAGCATGTTCACTTCCTTGAACTTTTCCAGTATTATAAATGGAAATGTGTTTATATTTTTCATTGTCATGGGAATACGTCTAGTCTTACAGATCAAATTCTTCATTCCTGTTGTCTGGAGAGCTGACTGATTCCATTAGTTTTCCTTGAATGGAGAAACTTCTCTTTACACGTGAAGGAGAAAAAGAGCGCAGGCCCACCTGGGGCATGAAACCGTCCCTCGATTTGTTGGCATTTCTATTTGTCCGCTCAGATCCACCCTCCATTCTTCTCCTTCGGCCAATATGGACACCATCAAAAGATTTCTTGCCCTCTGACTTTTTATGAATGGGGAACGCTAGTAAGAGAAGAAAAGGAGGGAGGAGAATGGGAGCACGGCCTCCCTGGAGGAGCACCGTCTCCATGGAGGATCACCTCCTCCTTGGAGGATCATCTTGGATACTGGCAGCATCCCTCAACCATAAAGGTCATAGGTAACGTCAGGTCACCCTCTTCACACAATCCTCTCTCTCCCTTTCAATGCCATTATATTTATTGCCCTGGGGCCCTTGCATCACCTCTCTTAGGTTCTCTTGGTTTCCTTATACCTAACGGATACCTTTATTAGACTGTATTTAACAAACCTCTTCTGCAGGTTTATTATACTTACCTCTATTACTACATTTATCCTTATTATTAAAATTAACCTTTTATGTGGTTCTCCAACCACTATCCCTCTTCTTGCCTTAACGATCAGTGAGATCACTTTACTTATCAAAACAGGAACCTACCTCTTCTACCTACAAGTCCTCACTACCCATCACTCCACTGAACCTGCTACCACTGAAGTCACTGGTTGGCATCTTCGAGCCAAATCCGGTAGCAATAGATTTATATTATTTGTGCCCTTCAAAGTCCTGGAGAGTATTATTCATGTGTTTTTAACTGTATTTTTGCTCAACTTTTCCCATATCACTTTCCTTTCTATCTCCTTTAAAGTTTCTATTTGATAATCCCAACTTAAATGATGTTTTTTTCAAGTTTTTATATTCATTGTTCTAATGTTACATGATTTCTGCAATAACTATAGTTTCAGTGACCATTCACATGCTGAAGCTTCCTAAATCCATGATTCTGGATCTTTTTGCTAATTCAAGGCCCATATAGTCAACAGCTTCAATATTGGTTCTAAGTTGAGGTGCCTTTCCTGTAGGATACATAGGAGTCTAGACATATCCTAGACAGTGGCCAATGGAGGGGGCCAGCAAGTGAAGCAAGGAATTTTCTGACTGCCTTCTTCTTTGTATTTATACCACCAGTTACATGTAAATTTCCAATGTTCTCCTTAAAAGTTATAGGTTGTCCTTCTTAGGCAGAGACCCATTCATCTTTTTAGCACAGATGATGTCATACGTACTGCTGGCATGATCCTTCTATACCATTACTCTTCACTTTCTCTACTGGACTAAGCCTAGGAACTTTTCTCTACAGACTAGTAAGGGACCTAAGGGTCAACTGATATGTTTCTAGCTATCAGTTCAGTTCAGTTCAGTTCAGTCGCTCAGTCGTGTCCAACTCTTCTCAATCCAATGAATCGCAGCACACCAGGCCTCCCTGTCCATCACCAACTGCCGGAGTTTACTCAAACCCATGTCCATCGAGTCGGTGATGCCATCCAGCCATCTCATCCTCTGTCATCCCCTTCTCCTCCTGCCCCCTATCCCTTCCAGCTTCAGGGTCTTTTCCAATGAGTCAACTCTTCGCATGAGGTGGCCAAAGTATTGGCGTTTCAGCTTCAGCATCAGTCCTTCCAGTGAACACCCAGGACTGATCTCCTTTAGGATGGACTGGTTGGATCTCCTTGAAGTCCAAGGGACTCTCAAGAGTCTTCTCCAACACCATAGTTCAAAAGCATCAATTTTTCGGCACTCAGCTTTCTTCACAGTCCATGTAGTGGGGTATAATTGCCAAATAAAATTGTATAAAGTATACAGTGTGATGATTTGATATATACATATATTGTGAAATCAGTACTGTATAACAGCTAGTTACACATCCATCACCTCACATCATTACCTTTTTGTGTTTGTATGCTGAGAACATTTAAGATCTATTCTCTTAGCAAATTTAAAGTATGTATTATTGTATTTTTAACTATAATCACCATGATGTACATTCGATCCTCAGAACTTATTTATCTCATAAGTGGAAATTTGTATGCTTTGAGCAACATTTCCCCGCTTCCTCCATGCCTTCTGCCCTGCCAGCCCAGGTAACCACTGTTCCACTTTTTTTCTGTGAGTTGAACTTTTTTAGATTGCACATAAAAATAAGAGACCATAAGCATTTGTCTTTCTGCATTCTGACTTTTTTCCGCTTAGCATGATGCTCTTAAGTTCCATACATGGTGTCACAAATGGAAGAATTGACTCCTTTTTATGGCATATATATAATATATATATGTCTTATATATATATATATATCCTTTATCTTTTCATCTGTTGAAGTACAGATGTTTCCATTTCTTAGTTATTTATGAGTCAAGTTGCAGTGAACATTGGGGTGGGAGATATTCCTTCAAAATAGTGATTTTGTTACACACTCAAAGGTGACATTTTCCCAAAGAAGACATGCAAATGACCAATAGATACACAAAAGGGTGCTCAACATAACTAATCATCAGGAAAATGCAAATCAAAACCACAGTGAGATATTACCTCACATCTGTTAAAAGGACTATGATGAAAAATACAAGAAATAGCAACCGTTGCTGAGGATGTGGCAAAAAGGGAACACTTGTGCAATGTTTCTGGGAATGCAAATTGGTGCAACAACTATGGAAAACAGTATGGAGGACCTCCAAAAAAGTAAAATACAAGCATCGAATAGATTATTTGCCTTCCATGTTTGTTCCGTTCATTCTAGAGATCACGCTAGGGTTACTGACTTGGAGGAATTTTAAATTTTTAAACAATTTAACTAAGCCCTAATTTTTTCTATCTCTATAATTTTGCCTGAGAGCTTCAAAGAACCCCAAATCATGTGTGGTTATTTCCTATCCATATTAACCCCTACTTATCAAAACAAAACAAGGGAGGTAGCTCTCCTGATACAGTTGAACGAAGAAAATCTCTCAGACATCCAGACAAATCTGACTAGCTTTCCTGGATTCGTAAGAAGATTCAAAATTATCTGCAACATCTGAAAACTTAACAAAGTGGAAGGGAACTTGGTGAAATTGCTCGATTCCTAAAAGTTGTATTCTGTCACCAGGTCATTGTTTGATGCATGAAATAACAGAAAAGTACCAGGACAACTTTAAGTATGAATCCACACAATGGGAGATCCATTCTCTCATCCACCTGCGGGGCTGTGCTGAAATCCACTTCTGCCTTGACAGGTAGATTTACTTAACATTATACATTTGTCAACCTCTGTGCTTTTAAATTGCATATTTATAGCTAATGCCTTTCTCTGCCATCAACGTAGAAAATCTATATTCAGGCAAGCATACACACACACACACGCTCACTTTATACATACGTAACAACAACAAAAGTATTTGTTCGGTTTTTCTGAACTGAAGGTGAAATTATTCTTCTATTACATGGGTAGAAATAGTCCCCTTAAGCTTTCCTCTACTAGAGGGAAATAATATATCAGAATCTCCTAGTGGACATTTTCAGATAATATACATTTTATCTGGAAATCCTGACACATCATGCTTAACCTTTACCTGATTTAAAAATCATGGTCACTTAAGTTACCTTTTTTGCTAAATGTACTTATTGACTGTATTAGGGTAGAGAAACTACTGTGCTATTTTCTAATTCTGAAACCCTAAAACAGTCAATTAACTGTCTCTCACAATCAATTCTCCTAATTGCAGAAAGGAACTAAGCATTTTATTCTCTATTGTTGCTTAGCAATAGGAATTATTAAGGCACTGGAGTTTGAGTCAAATATATGGTTTCTAGTCTTAATTCTGTTATTAACTAACTAGATATCATTGATTAAGTTATTTCCTCACTCTGGACCCTACTTACCACTCAGTCAATTAATGAATCAATCAATGAAATACACAGGAGTTCCTCTCTATCCACATCTTTGGGGGTTGGTTCCAGGGCACCCTCCCTTGGATTCCAAAATCTGCAGATGACCAAATCCCATGTATGAAATGGCATAGTATTTGCATATAAACTATGACATGCAATCTCTATACTTTAAATCATCTCTAGATTACTCATAATACCAAATAGAATGTAAATATTATATAAATAGTTTCTGAAGCAGGGCAAATTCAGGTTTTGCTTGTTAGTACTTTATGGAATATTTTTCCACATATTTTCAACCTGCAGTTGGTTGAACCTTGGGATGAGGAACCCACGAATACAGAGAGCCAACTGTACATTCATAAAAGCATCAAATTAGACTAGATTTATTTAACAATCTGTATCCTTTGGAGAAAAAAGTTAGGAAATCATTCTGACACACAAAAAAATGTATAAACAATAATATCAACAAATGTGTACTCAACATTCATGTTACAAATACAATTAAGGCTTTCTTAACTCCCAAAAGACATTCCCCAACCTCCATCACGGGCTTCCCTGGTGGCTGAGAAGATAAAGAATCTGCCTGCAGTGTGGAAGACCTGGGTTCAATCCCTGGGTTGGGAAGATCCCCTGGAAGAGGGCATGGCAACCCACTCCAGTATTTTCACCTGGAGAATCCCCATGAACAGAGGAGCCTGGCGAGCTTTGGTCCATGGGGTTGCAAAGAGTCGGACACAACTGAGTGACTAAGCACATGGCACAACCTCCAAAATGGAGTTGTTCCTATGTTGGATTTGGTTTTAATCCTTATTAAGAATTTCTCTGTACGTTACTACGTATGTATGTATCCTAAACCATATATAGCACACTCTTTAGGGCTACTAAACTTTCTATGACTCACAGCAGACTGGTAAATTCCTTGACAGCTTTGTTTCCCCCTCAACGTAATATTTGTGAGAATCATCCAAGAGTGTATATTAACTCACGTTGACTCATTCTTCACTGAAGTTTATGCTACTTTTGGTAGACATACCGCAGTTTACCCACTATTCTCTTATTGATAGCATTTCATTTTCCCGGTGTTTGCTACAACACACCATGATGTTTATGCCATGATGTTTATCATACAAATCTTTTAAATCTATAGGATATAGGTTGAGAAATGCAACAGCCGAGACAAACTATATACAACCTAGTATCTACAGATAATAGCAAACTACTCTCCAGCATTATTCTTCATCTGTGAAAAGAAATTCTGTCACTCCCTATCTTCACTAGTGTTTGTTATTCTTGGACTATGTACATTTTTCCCAGTCTGAAGACAGAGAAATGGTATCTCTTTGTGACTCTAATTTGCAGTTTCCTGATTTCTAGTGAGACTGAGCATTTTTTCATGTGTTTATTGGCCATTTGTGTTTCCTCTTCTATGAATTGCCTTTTCATATCTTTTTTCTATTTTTCTACTTGGTTGTTTTCCTTTACTTTTTGATTTGTGGCTTCAAGAGTCTGTTTTGAATACTAATCTTGGTTAATTTTTTGCATTCCGAATATCTTCTTCCAGACTGCCACAGTCTTTTCATTTTTATTGTGTCTTTTGCTACCAGACATTTTTAGTTTTTTTTTTTTTTTTCAGACATTTTTAGTTTTAACAGTCAAGTGTATTAATCATTTCCTTTGGCATTTTTGTTCTCACTCCAAAATTTTATAAATATTCTTACTTTCTTTCATTCCAAATGATTTTAAAGCTTCCTTTTTGCTTTTCTCTCTCTCTGGCTTATCTATAATGCCATACTTGTCATCTATAAAATTTCTAAATATACCAGAGTCAATCATGGTTTTCACTAATTTTGAGTTCTTCATATATGCTTACTTTCTTACACATTTATTGACAAAACTTATATACTTTTCTCCACATAGTTTCTATGACCTTATGATTGATTTATTCCTAGGCATTTTTTATTTTTTGTTGTTATTATGAGTTGAATACTTTGAAATTCGTATTTTCTCATTTTCTTTCTGGAATGCAGTAAATTAAACTGTTTCTGTAGATTGTGTATCTAGCAAATGTGATATATATATTAACACGTGAAAAATGGAAGTGTTAGTCACTCAGTTGTGTCTGACTCTTTGGGACTCCATGGACTATATAGTCCATCAGGCGTCTCTGACCATGGAATTCTCCAGGGAAGAACGCTGGAGTCAGCAGTCATTTCCTTCTCTAGGGAATCTTCCCAACCCAGGGACTGAACTCAGGCCTGTTGCATTGCAGGCAGATTCCTCACCATCTGAGACACTAATTATATTCCATTTTAAAATACCTAATATTATTTATTTGTGAATTCCTTTTTTTTTTTTAAAGATCTTTCAGATCTGACTAGTTTATTAGTCTCTTCAAAGAATCAGGTTTGAGTTTATTGGTCTTCTCTATTGTAACTTTTTCAATTTTACTAATTTCACACTCTTTTCATTATTATCTCTATCATCTTTAGGTTTATTTTGTTTCTCCTATAATTTCTTGGCTTGAATTTTTATGTCACATATGTCTTTAAGTTTTTCCTCATTCATAATATCTACACTTAGGGAAATATATTTTTCTAAGTATTACTACACTGAATATGTAACAATTTATCATTATTTAATCATAAGTATGTTATATAAATATATTTATAATGATATTTTATTGGCAAGTAGTTTGAGAATATGCCTTTATATTTCTTATATATAACTGTTATATAAGCTTGTTGTGTTGTTCAAATCATCTTTATGAATGTTTATCTTCAGAGTCAATCAACTATTAAGATATTTACATTAAAATTTTCCCTCACAAAAAGAACTTTTCAATTGTTTCTCATAATTCTAGCAATTTTTGCTCACAAATATTTGTTATATGATAACAGCATTCTAGTTAAGAATTGTTACATTTCTTAGTGAAATTGGAGCTTTTTCATTATGCAATAACCCTTTTAAAACCTGTTTTTCTTTTTTTGAACTAAAGCCAATTTCTTTACACTAGTAGTCACTTCAGTTTTCATTTGTGAGTGTTCACCTAGTTTATTATTCTTTTTCTGTTAATTTTTTTCATCTTTACTTTTAGATATACCTTGAGGTGGAGTGTATGTAGTCAATGTAATAATCTCCCTCTCCTAACTGACAAATTAAATTCATTTATATTTATGAAATTATTGATATTTTTGAATTTAGTTCTGTCATTAGAACTAACTTAATTGTTTTCTCTATTTTCATTTATCTTTTCTTGACATATTTTTGCTGACTGGGTTTTTAAATTTCATTTTCTTTATTATTGGGAAATCTTATGTTCCATCTTGTTCCTAGCCCAGTACTTTTTGAGCCTTACAAGCTTCATCTACTTCATTTATAGCTCCTACAGACCCATCTTACTCTGTGTGTGTGAACTCAGCTAGCATTTGACTTTGTCAATTATTATTTTATCCACCTTAGTTTAGCTTGTCTTTTCTCACTGAGAAGGATTTTCCGTCTTACCAATTCACGACATTAGCTGAAATGAAAATCTCTACCATGAACTCCGTTTCCTGTTAAAGTCCCCTTCTAAGAGATCATTTTAATAATGAAGAAGATAGATTCTACCCAAGGATAATGGAAATTTCTAATGATTATTAATAGACAGAATACGCCTGATCTCACCTAATCTCGGAAGCTAAGCAGGGTTGGGCCTGGTTAGTACTTGGATGGGATACCAACTGGGAATACTGGGTGCTGTAGGATTGTTTTGGAGAAGAAAATGGCAACCCACTCCAGTATTCCTGCCTGGCGAATCCCGTGGACAGAAGAGCCTGGCAGGCTACAGTCCATGAGGTCGTAAGAGTCAGACACGACTTAGCAACTAAACTACCACCACCAACAGACAAAAGGGAGAAACTCACTTTTCTTTCTTTCTGACTGTCCATGCTGATGTCAATAATCGAAATCTATGCGGAGGAGTAGTTCTCCAAAACACGTTCTACTAAATTTTTGCCAGTAACGTTGGTCACAATACCCTCTTATAGACATGATTCTCTACTGTCAATAAAGGCATGTTCTGTATAACTTTAAAAGTCTCCCATCTCTCAGTTAAGGGGGAGAAATGGAATCATTATATGTATATCTTTGAAAAAAATCATCTTTAGGAATGTCATTAGGTGCCAGGGCAGAGATGGTATTTTCTTCAATCCATAGCCATTTAACATATGTCAGACTCCCTACTGTCTTTCTAAGAGTTTGAAATCTATAATAGGAGAGTTGAGGATGACGGCAGAGCCAGCTGACAAAGGTCTCATGCTCCCCTTCTGTGGTATAGCGTGAGTTCTTGGAAGTGACTGAGCAATAGGGAACTGCATTCCTAGGTTCTCCTCCTTACGTGTAGGTCAGATCATATATCTATTTCTTGCCAACTGAATATGAGTGAAAGTGATATATATCTTCTTCTGGACTAAGGTAGTTAAGTATCCAGTGTGTGAGACTCCTCACTCTTTTTCCTTCATAGAAACTTGGTGCTGCCAGGAGTATCTTGAAATTATAAGACAGTAGGCTCACAAGAGGAAATTTTGAGTTACTGCCTGCTCTTTCTAGACTCTGATATGAGCAAATAATGACATTTCTATATTAATCCATTGAGATTATGGAGTTATTTGTAATATTTTTTGCCTAACCTAGCTCATTCAGCAACACCCTCTTTCAATAAGCACCTTGCACCTTAAATTTCCCCAATTTATTGTCTTTGCTGGTCTCCTTCATAGTAAATGTCTCCACACTGTAGGTATAATGGGCTTCCCCAGTGGCTCATTGGTAAAGAATCTGCCTGCAATGCAGGAGATTCGGGAGATTCAGGTTCAGATCCCTAGGTTAGGAAGAGCCCCTGGAAGAGGAAATGGCAGCCCACTCCAATATTCTTGCCTGGAGAATCCCCATGGATGGAGGAGCCTGGCGGGCTGTAGTTCGTGAGGTCACAAAAAGTCAGACATCATTGAGCATGCATGCATGCATGTAGGTATAATAGTGAGATGTGCTTTCAAGGAAATGTGTTATTTATCTTTTTAAATTTTCATTCTTTTGATGAAATCTCCTTATACTAAAATTTTACTGTGAACATACACTTTTTTTGGAGAAAGCTATGTTTAAAGTTAGAAGTACTTTGTAATGTATCTGGATAGTGAGGGAAGTAAATGTGTTATTTGCATTAAATTTGCTCTGAGTTATCAATAGAGTAAATTAAGTTATTATTCAAAGTGGTGGTAAGGACAGCCAATTTCATTATTTTAAGTGGCACTTAAAATTCTTCTAAGTCTCTACTCATTTATTATCTTAAGGCATTAGATGAAAAATGTGCTAGCTCCACTTTTCTGAAAATGCTTATAAAAGTACGAGAACGCTGTGTAAAAAAAGAGCTTTCAAATATCTAGCCCACTAACCGTAGTTTTATTTCTTAACAGGTAGACAAAACTTAACTTCACCTTTAAATAAACACATGAAAATTTACTCAGTTGTCTAATTACACTCTAATTATTCTATAATTAGAATTTTACATAAAAGTAAAAAAACCATTAAGACTTCTTTGAAAAGAATAATGATTAGTCCACTAAGCTACTGATGAAAGCCTTCAGCAGCTAAGAATGAATACTTTTTCTGCCGTCCTAGGCTAAGTAAGAGCGCAACTTACGCCGCATGTCACTCAAAATGAAACTGTTTACCTCTGTACCAAAGTCATGATTAGAAACTGTATTTTCCTATCAAATTGAAGCTTTTTTTTTTCAATATTGGGGTACAGTATCCACAGCATTTAATTCCAAGACACTTTGTAAGTGAACCTGCGAGAATGGTAAGTGTGCCAGTTGCTTTAGAAATCCTTGTTTTTTTTTTTTTTTTTTTTAGAAATCCTTGTTTTAATTGTAAACAAATATATGGTTCAATTAGTCTGTTAATATGTCATATTGTTAACCCCATTTAACTGATGATTTGACTGTATTCCCAAGAGTATTACAATGGAAACATATACATTTTCCAGATGGAGTGTATATATATATATATATATATATATATATATCCCTAAAACATGTTAAGATCATAAGTTTTTGTTATGATCAAATTAATATGTTAGGGCATAGTCCCCATAAACTATAATAGTCACTACTATTTATGAGGAAGTGGTATGTGCCAAGAATTGTGATAAGTGTTTTCCATACCTAACCTCATCTGATGTTCCCAGCATCCTGCAAGTTGAATTCCTATTTTGTATGAATAAACTGAGCCTCTAAAAGGATAAATAAATTGAATATTGCTTCCAAATGTAGTGCAGCTTCCACAGGAACATACTGCCTGGTTTCCCAACTATTTGATACATTTCTATTACGAATTGCACATTTTCTATTTTATTTGCACAGAATTTAAGTACTTTTTGTCAATGTACTGATTCTATCCCAAATCGATGGAAAAGAGAAATGTCATTATTGTTCTCATTTCAGAGATTATATATTAAACTACTGCAAGAAAAAAAATACAAATCTGCTTCCTAGCAAGAAGAATCTTAACCAAGGAATGCCATCTGGTGTGACAGTCTCTGACACTGGCTACTGCAATCCAATGTCAATTTCCTTCCCTTTCCCAGATCACAGTAGCAGTGGTAGAGATCCCTTGGTTTTAGGGACAGAAGGGGTTACTATTCAAATCCCAAGGGATGAAACATGAGTACTGTATGCCAATTACAGTAACTTATTTTCCCCAAGAAGTGACTGGTCTGAATGGGGCTTCTACAAAACCTTTGCTTTCATAATTCAGACATAGTCTCTTGAGATGCTGCAGTCATACTATGTATGCAGAAGGTGGAAAGAACAGCTTAAAACTGCTTGATAAGATTGTTTAATCTTTTTCAGATCCAGGGCTAAGATAAATAAATCAAAATGGAAACACCATTTTATCCTACATGTATGGTGGCACTAGTGGTAAAGAATCCTCCTGCCAATGAGGGAGATGCAAGAATTGTGGGTTCAAGCCCTGGGTTAGGAAGATCCCCTGGAGAGGGCATGACAACCCACTCCAGTATTCTTGCCTGGAGAATCCCAGGAAAAAAGGAGCCCGGTCAGCTACAGACCATGGAGTTCCAAAGAGTCAGAAACAACTGAGCGACTTAACACATACACAGATATCACACACCCCTGGAGATAGTTGTTCAGAAGATAAAATTTGAAAATAATGTATAAATAATGTATAAATAATGTATAAATAATCATTAAAGGATTTCAAAATGCACACTTGATGTTTCAAACAAAATCAGTAAAATTAAATGAAATTTTCCTGTGCCCATGTTAGAATACTAGGATTAAAAGCAAAATTTTGCATTCACTCTTCTAGCTTAGAGTTATCTAAATATGTCCCTGAGGGGCCTCGATAAAGTAGAATTTAGTCTGTTTTCACACATAATGGTCCTTTCTTCTTGAGTGAGTGAGTGAAGTTGCTCAGTCATGTCCAATACTTTGCGATCCCATGGCCATAGCCCACCAGGCTCCTTTGTGTGTGGAATTTTCTAGGCAAGAATACTGGAGTGGGTTGCCTTTTCTTTCCCCAGGGGATCTTCCTGTCTCACGGATCGAACCCGGGTCTCCAGCATAGTGGGAAGTTTCTTTACCACCTGAACCACCAGGGAAGCATGCACCTTTCTGCTTGCTGAGATTCAAGCCCATGCATATGCCATTTGTCCACTCCCTCTCATAATCCAACCTTGCCCCTGTGCACTTGGGGAAACCAGACTATCTTAGGACTGGGGAGGATGACTAGATAACAAGGTGTAAAGAAAAGGAGGTTTCTTAAGACCTAGGCTATAGAAATTAGGGTAATGGAAACATACTTTCAACATGCAGATAACTCCATAAATCCATTTTTTTAAAAAAAGTATCATTAATCCTCTGGCTTAGTCCAGAAGAGGCAGAGACAGATAATAGGCTTTAATCTAGCCTTTTGACACAGAGGGCTTCTAACAGCCCCAGCAACACGTGGAGAGTGGTTTATAGCGCTCTTCCTCATGAAGAAAAGCTAAAGACACAATAGAACGCTTATAATTCTAGAGCTGTGAAATGCAAATTGTCATCTCTCATTTCTCAGCACTCAAAGAGAAGGGTTTGATTTTCAATCATCAAAAAATGTTTATTTTCAAATGTAAAATGAGCTTCTCCCAGATGTATACATGACTGCAATCTCATCTGAGACACTGTCTTGATTATGAAGTACTTCTTCTTTTCCATCACACTACGCAGAGCATCAAAAGGTAGAATGGCAGCTGCTAACCCTGCAAAAAGGTTTTTCATTGCCAAGAGAAAAGAATTCTTCTACGAATTTAATTTTCTCTAAAGAGAACACAATCTACCCACAAAATGGAGTAAGATAATTTAGTTAACATCTAACTGTACCTTGGTCGCTAACGGATACAGTGTTTCTCAGCCAGTGTTAAATTCAGAAAATGCTGCTGCCAGATTAAACCTCCCTAACGGAGCACTAAGAAAATATATGTATCTAATCCGTTTATATCAGGAGAAATGACCTGGGGCAGTAATGTTATTTTCTATTAAGGTAATCCGGAAAGTGGATGGAAACCAGTTAGACAGTAATTTAATTGAAGCACAACACAGAACTCAGAAAATGAACAAATTTGTTCCTTTGCTGAAGAACAGTTAAATGGATTGTTAAGCTTGTATTTGATCTAAAAAAAGTGGTTTGCAAAGCCAGGAACAGGAATTACAAATTTTATGAACATTACTTCAAATGTTGTGGAGAAATATTTTCCAAAACAAATATAAAGGACATAGTTCCTCTTTAGTGATTATAAAAGTTGTTAGAAAACCATCATCCCAACTTCTATATTTACAGTAAAAAATTTTTTTACACTGAGAAATCTTTACTAAGAATCAAATGTCTGTCCAGTATCATGGTAACACCATAGATCCCAGGATAGAGTCTCCAAATAGACTTTTTAAACATATTTACATTTTGTTATTACATATTTACATTTAATCCTTGCTTATCAGAAAATAAATACCATCCTCATAAATCTGATGTCTAGAAAACAACTTATATATCCATTTATAAAATGTTTCTGTGTGTGTGTGTGTTTAATGTTCAAAGCTACTTCTATATCTATCGTCTATGTAAGAACTGGTGTAAGCGGAAGTGGCATTTCTCTGTGACCCTGTCCTAATTTTCTATTCACCCCTCAGCCTAGGGAAGTACTGGCAGAAACGGCAGAATGAACTGGGCAGTCAAACTGACAGGAAAACTGGTCAAGTTTCTTATTTGAAAAGAATTACCACACTGCTCTATTCAGATTTGACCCCTAGAGTTCCTAATATTTCAATGTTGAGACCTTATTATGAGGCCAGTGAAATGTTCTTCATTCAAATACAAACTGTCTGCATTTGAAGACAACTTAGTGTAAAATACCTTTCCAGTAATGTTTTTTTCCAAAGAAAAATGTTAAATATCCACTTTTAAGCAACCAAAATAGTTTTGCATTAGTAACTACATTTTATCTGTCTTAGTAACTGAATGTCTTCTTCAGTATCAGAATGGAAGCCTGAGTATAAACTGTCTTCCAACCCAGAGAATAAAGATTCTTCTGAATTTCTTGCTTTCTTCAGCAGTTGAGTTTGTGTGTGTGTGTGTGTGTGTGTGTGACAGAGAGAGAGAGAGAGAGAGAGAGAGAGAGAGATGTCTGAATCTTTGTGATTTCATAGGACATAGCCCGCCAAGCTCCTCTGTCCATAGAATTTTCCAGGCAAGAATACTGGGGTGGATTGTCATTTCCTATGCCAAGGGATCTTCCCAACCCAGGGATCAATCCCACATCTCTTGTGTCTCCTGCATTGGCAGGCAGATTCTTTACCACTAATGCCATCTATACGTGGTGCCAAAGTCACATCTTACTCTTGATAGATTTTGCCCATGATCTTGACCTCTTTAGCATATAAATGATACAAAGCTTTTTCTCAAATTTCCTATGGCTAAATCCATGGTTTCACTTTTCCTTGATTAATATATCTCTGAAAGTGAAACAACCTCCACTGAAGTCAGTTGTAAACTTTCACTGGAGAAATATTCAGTATTTGCTTGACGGTTCACATGGATGCATACATTTGCAGCACCAACCTTTTTTGTTTTTCCTAAAATATCATTATGATGGATTCTAAGAGAACATTTGTAAATGCCTAAAATAAATAAACAAATAATTAAAAATTGGGCTTCCCTGACAGCTCAGTTGGTAAAGAATCTGTCTGTAATTCAGGAGACTCGGGTTCATTCCTGGGTCAAGAAGATCCCCTGGAGAAGGGATCAGCTACCCACTCCAGTATCCTCGGGCTTCCCTTGTGGCTTAGCTGGTAAAGAAGCCATCTGCAATGCGGGAGACCTGGGTTTGATCCCTGGGTTGGGAAGATCCGCTGGAGAAGGGAAAGGCTACCCACTCCAGTATTTTGGCCTGGAGAATTCCATGGACTGTATAACCCATGGGGTCCCAAAGAGTTGGAGACGACTGAGTGACTCTCACTTTCACTTTTTTCCCGCCTTAAAATTATCAAATTATTCAATTGCATAAGCATACATGTGTTTTCATCACACATGGTTCAAATAATGTGAGTATAACTCAGATTCCATTCCCTGGTCTTCACCGAAAAGCTAGTTGCACATATATTTTGGACTTCCCAGGTTGCTCTAGGAGTAAAGCGCTTGCTGCCACTAGAGGAGACACAAGAGATGTGGGTTTGATCCCTGAGTTGGGAGGACGGCATGGCAACCCACTGCAATATTTTTGCCTCGAGAATCCCATGGACAGAGGAGCCTGGTGGGCTATAGTCCATAGGGCTGCAAAAAGTCGGAAAAAACTAAGTGACCGAGCACTCATGCACATATTTTACCATAATTTATTATCTGTAGCAGTCAGCCACAACCCTTGCAATGATACTATGCTTGGATAGTAATTTCAGGTCTGCATTATAAACAATCCTGCACTGATAGTTAACAAAATAATTTAGGGAAAAACTTGCAGAGACTACCAAACACTTTTAAAAAATATGTTATGTTTTTCTTTTCCTTATTTTTAATGATGAAACAACAGAAGTTGTTTCGGAGTTTGTGTTACTTTTATCACCCATCCATCACTTCAACTGATTTGTTTGTTTATTTATCATTTGATAGTTTATTCTAGTTTATCAACAAGACAGGAAATCCTTAGAAGGCAAGTTTATATTTATATCTGTACTTATCTCCAGTATCTCCCACCATACCTGGTGACACAGACTAGGAAATATAAACTGTGCTCAAGAAAGGGTCATTAAGGATGCATACAGCTCAAGATTTACGAAGATTGGGGAAATACAGCAATGGCTAAAATGACTCTTTTTCTAAACCTTATACCATTTAGAGTTCTCACATTTAAATGAAAACCTCCTGTCCTCAACTCCAGAACAGAGCCTAGTAGTCAAATCTGGCAAGTAGCACAAGAAATAATCACAGGTGAAGTAATAAAGGCTTCAATAGTGGCACAAATTTCAGTGAGGGTAGAAGAAGCAATCTAATTTTTTTTCCAATGAGAAACATTATTTTTTCTTCTCAATTCTCAATACTGATCTTCATGGTCAATTACCATATATATATTGGATTTAATACTAATAATAAGAAGAATGCAAATGAAAACAGCAATAAGAAGTTTGCAGAGCTGAGAGGTTTCCCTCTATTATGTGTTGTTCACCAGCAAATACACAAAGTAAAATCTGACAAGGCCAGCAAAACTTTTTGAAGCTTATTTGTAATATCAATTTCCACCCACTAACAGATAATCATAAAGGTGTGATCACTCACACTCACCTAGAGCCGTACATCCTGGAATGTGAAGTCAGGTGGGCCTTAGGAAGCATCACTATGAACAAAGCTAGCAGAGGTGATGGAATTCCAGTTGAGCTATTTCAAATCCTAAAAGATGATGCTGTGAAAGTGTTGCACTCAACATGTCAGCAAATTTGGAAAACTCAGCAGTGGCCACAGGACTGGAAAAGATCAATTTTCATTTCAATTGCAAAGAAATGCCAAAGAATGCTCAAACTCCTGCACAATGGCATTCATCTCACACGCTAGTAAAGTAATGTTCAAAATTCTCCAAGCCAGGCTTCAGCAATACATGAACTGTGAACTTCCAGATACTCAAGCTGGTTTTAGAAAAGGCAGAGGAACCAGAGATCAAATTGCCAACATCCACTGGATCATCAAAAAAGCAAGAGAGTTCCAGAAAAACATCTATTTCTGCTTTATTGACTATGCCAAAGCCTTTGACTGTGTGGATCACAATAAACTGTGGAAAATTCTGAAAGAGATGAGAATACCAGACCACCTGATCTGCCTCTTGAGAAACCTGTATGCAGGTCAGGAAGCAACCGTTAGAAGTGGACATGGAACAACAGACTGGTTCCAAATAGGAAAAGGAGTACGTCAAGGCTGTATATTGTCACCCTGCTTATTTAACTTATATGCAGAGTACAACATGAGAAAGGCTGGGCTGGAAGAAGCACAAGCTGGAATCAAGATTTCTTTAAGAAATATCAGTAACCTCAGATATGCAGATGACACCACCTTTATAGCAGAAAGTGAAGAAGAACTAAAGACCTCTTGATGAAAGTGAAAGAGGAGAGTGAAAAAGTTGGCTTAAAGCTCAACATTCAGAAAACTAAGATCATGGCATCTGGTCCCATCACTTCATGGCAAATAGATGGGGAAAGAGTGGAAACAGTGGCTTACTTTATTTTGGGGGCCTCCAAAATCACTGCAGATGGTGATTGCAGCCATGAAATTAAAAGACGCTTACTCCTTGGAAGGAAAGTTATGACCAACCTAGATAGCATATTAAAAAGCAGAGACATTACTTTGTCAACAAAGGTCTGTCTAGTCAAGGCTATGGTTTTTCCAGTGGTCATGTATGGATGTGAGAGTTGGACTATAAAGAAAGCTGAGCGCTGAAGAATTGATGCTTTTGAACTGTGGTGTTGGAGAAGACTCTTCAGAGTCCCTGCAAGGAGATCCAACCAGTCCATCCTAAAGGAGATCAGCCTTGGGTGTTCATTGGAAGGACTGATGCTGAAGCTGAAACTCCAATACTTTGGCCACCTGATGAGAAGAGCTGACTCATTTGAAAAGACTCTGATGCTGGGAAAGATTGAGGGCAAGAGGAGAAGGAGACGACGGAGGGTGAGATGGTTGGATGGTATCACCAACACAATGGACATGGGTTTGGGTGGACTCCAGGAGTTGGTGTTGGACAGGGAGGCCTGGCGTGCTGTGTTTCATGGGGTCGCAAAGAGTCAGGCACAATTGAGCAACTGAACTGAACTGAACATTAACAAGAAACTTTGAGAATTTATTGCGATTAGTAATTAACTAGTAACTGTGCACAGATACCACAATTTTTGTTTTATTTTTACTCCATCCTTTAAATTTGTTTTCTGTGTGCATGTATAATTTTAAAAGGCGGAGATTACATAATTTAAGAAACCCTACCACTTGTTAAGTAGCAAAACACTTCCCAACCAATTGGTCATTAGTTAGCTGGTCATTAGTTGGTCGCTGTATCAAGTGTCCTGAACACCGTTACAGAACTCAGCACCTACTTTGGGGCCCTGTCTCTGTAACCCAACAAATCAGAGTGATGCTTAGCAAAGTAAGGAGCCACTAGGACTCCACTCTAAGGATTATGGCCAGATTTCATTCCATTTCATTATGGCCTCAGGTAAGGCTGTTGTTAAATATTCTGAGTATCTTTCTTGTGCGTGGCTAAATAAAGATAGCTAGATAGGTTAAGTAGATAAACAGACAGAGAATAGAGACACAGACAGACAAACTTGGTCCTTGGTAAAATCCTAAAAGAACTATCCAGTAAAAAATATTTGGGGGACTTCCTTCACGGTCCAGTGGTTAAGAAGCTGCCTTGGAATGCAGGGGGTATGGGTTCGATCGCTGGTCACAGAAGTAAGATCCCACACACCTGCAGAACAGCTGAGCCCAAGCCCTGCAACTACTGAGCCCAAGCACCACAACTACTGAGCCCAAGCACCACAACCGGGAGTCTGTGCGGCACAAGGAAAGATCCCACGTGACATAGTGATGACACCACGTGCCACAACCAAGACCTGATGCAGCCAGATAAATAAACAGTTTTAAAATATGTGGAAACATTTTAAAACCATCAGGCCATGACTGCTCTGGCATTGTCCAGTCTCCAACTGCTTTACCGCATTTATAGCTACCGCAAATGCACTGCTGTATATATGTTAACCAAACTACTGAAACATCTAAACATTTCAGCCCTTCTGAAACCACCCCAGTCCCCTGAGTTCTAACACATTTGCTCTCTCACATTACCACCCATATCTTATTAATGACCTGGCAGAAACTTTAAAACAGTTACAAATTGATAGAGGCCTTTCACAAATTGAAATTCACATGTTGGTTGCACCATTTTCCCTCTCATTGTCTGGAAATAACCACTGGGGCAAACCAGAGCTAAAATGTGAAAGTTAATTCTCGCTTTAAAGGAGGGTAAAGCTATCCTTACTTGTATGCTGTTCCACAAAACTGACACCTCATATTTTTTTTCTCTTTTTCTGTTTTGCATAAAGGGTTATCATTAGCATCTTTCTAAATTCCATATATATGTGTTAGTATGCTGTAATGTTCTTTATCTTTCTGGCTTACTTCACTCTGTATAATGGGCTCCAGTTTCATCCATCTCATTAGAACTGATTCAAATGAATTCTTTTTAATGGCTGAGTAATATTCCATGGTGTATATGTACCACAGCTTCCTTATCCATTTGTCTGCTGATGGGCATCTAGGTTGTTTCCATGTCCTGGTTATTATAAACAGTGCTGCGATGAACACTGGGGTGCACGTGTCTCTTTCAGATCTGGTTTCCTCGGTGTGTATGCCCAAGAGTGAGATTGCTGGGTCATATGGCAGTTCTATTTCCAGTTTTTTAAGGAATCTCCACACTGTTCTCCATAGAGGCTGTACTAGTTTGCATTCCCACCAACAGTGTAAGAGGGTTCCCTTTTCTCCACACCCTCTCCAGCATTTATTGCTTGTAGACTTTTGGATAGCAGCCATCCTGACTGGCGTGTAATGGTACCTCATTGTGGTTTTGATTCGCATTTCTCTGATAATGAGTGATGTTGAGCATCTTTTCATGTGTTTGTTAGCCATCTGTATGTCTCCTTTGGAGAAATGTCTGTTTAGTTCTTTGGCCCATTTTTTGATTGGGTCATTTATTTTTCTGGAATTGAGCTACAGGAGTTGCTTGTATATTTTTGAGATTAATCCTTTGTCTGTTGCTTTGTTTGCTATTATTTTCTCCCAATCTGAGGGCTGTCTTTTCACCTTGCTTATAGTTTCCTTTGTTGTGCAAAAGCTTTTAAGTTTCATTAGGTCCCATTTGTTTATTTTTGCTTTTATTTCCAATATTCTGGGAGGTGCGTCATAGAGGATCCTGCTGTGATTTATGTCGGAGAGTGTTTTGCCTATGTTCTCCTCTAGGAGTTTTATAGTTTCTGGTCTTACATTTAGATCTTTAATCAATTTTGAGTTTATTTTTGTGTATGGTGTTAGAAAGTGTCTAGTTTCATTCTCTCACAAGTGGTTGACCAGCTTTCCCAGCACCACTTGTTAAAGAGGCTGTCTTTTTTCCACTGTGTATCCTTGCCTCCTTTGTCGAAGATAAGGTGTCCATAGGTTCGTGGATTTATCTCTGGGCTTTCTATTCTGTTCCATTGATCTATAATTCTGTCTTTGTGCCAGTACCATACTGTCTTGATGACTGTGGCTTTGTAGTATAGTCTGAAGTCAGGCAGGTTGATTCCTCCAGTTCCATTCTTCTTTCTCAAGATTACTTTGGCTATTCGGACACCTCATATTTTAATCTCTAGTAAATAGATGTTTTAATACAGATGTAAAGATTTTGCTAAAATGAACATGGAAATAAATTTTCACTGTGAAAGAATAAATTAAGACCTACAGTAAATTAGTGCTTCAAAGAAGCTTCACATATTTTAAGGTAGAAAAAAAAGTCTATTAAAAGCTTTCAGAATCTTTTTAGATTATTTGTGGAAAGAAACCAGTTTTCATGCAGAAAAGATTTTCTTATGATAAAGGTAATTAAGCCAACTGAGCAGATAAAAGAAATCAGGGGAAAAAAACTGTCCATAGGCTCAATTTCAGACTAAAATGCAGTCCAGCCTGGTATCAGAAGATGAATCACAATGAATGTTAAGGGGTTTTCAGGTTCTGAGATTTTAAGATACATTAGATAGTTCTGCTGTCATAACTATCACAGTCACATAAGCTATCATTAGAATAGACTGATATTTCATTTATTCTATTACATTCTATTGGTTAGAATACTCTATAAAATGGGGAAGAAAAAGCAAAGCTTAATCATTCATTCATTTAAAAGCATTTATTCAATACCTATTCTGCAAAGCCTTATTCAAGATGCTAAGATAAATCAAAGTCCCCTTTCTCTGGGAGTTTATATTCTTTTGGATGAGATAACTAGTTAAACAAAAACGCACAAATAACTAAATGCTATGATGGAAAAAAGAAAACAAGGTCAGGAGAGTGTGATGAAGGTGTACTTGCTATTTTCACAGGCAGTTAAGGAGGATCCCTTAGTTAAACTGACATTTGAACTGAAAAATTAAAAGCAGAGAAAGCCATGTGGAGCAGAGTATCCCAGGAGAGTAATCAGCACACCCAAGTTCCTGAGGCAGGAGTGCCCTTGACTCTTCTGTGGAAGGGCGGGAAGGCATGGGTGCCTAGAGTGCGTGGAGCAAGGGAGGCAGTGCAGGAGAAGGTGTGAGTGTGTGAAGGGAGGTCAGAGGGCTGGGGAGAGGGGCCAGGCTACGGCAGACCATCACTAAGAGTTTTTATTTTATTCTGGATGAGGTTGGAAAATACTACAGAATTTCAAGATCACTTATTATGAGTAGGACCTTATAGGAGAAGCAGGAGAATGGCATGATCTGCCAGGTTTTTACAAGATCGGCCAGGCTGTTGTATGGAGAATAGACTGTGGGTCTAAGGTGCAGCAAAGGACAAGCTAGTTAGAAAGTGAGTTCCCGGTCAGCTCCACCAGGGCAGGAGAGGTCAGAGTGGTGGGAGTTGTTGGAATCTAGATATATACTTAAAAGAACTGACAGAAGTGTCAAAACAAACCAGAAGGGCTACACAATACTTCCAGAAAATGCATCTGTCAGACAGATAGTCAAATAAAGCTACATGTGATGCAGAAATTAAGTGTATGACTGTATGCAATTATGGTGACAATACTATGCATAAATAACCATCAGATACAGAGATGTCTAACATGTTAATACCATCCTGAACTGGGTAAGTGTATTAGTCGCTCAGTCGTGTCTCTTTGAGACCCCACAGACTAGCTCACCAGGCTCCTCTGTCCATGGGATTTCCCAGGCAAGAATACTGAGTGGGTTGCCATTTCCTGCTCCAGAATTGAATAAGGAGGCTCCAAAAATAGGGAGATTCCACTCCCCTCCCATCATCCAAATTTTCATGGGCAGAGACGGTGTGTATCCATCCATGAGCTTTGTTTCAGAGGGCTTCCCAGTATCATCATGTGAGAGATTATACTGCTTGGAGTTAAGCCTTTTTGTGCTGTATGTCCCAACAGTGGGAAATTAGAAGAAATTAACACACAGTGGAAAAACTTCCAAGAAATGACAAATCAGTCTCATTTTCATGTAATCCTTATTTCAAAATATTCTGCATGCTATAAACTTCAGTGAAATATATGTCAGTCCCTCCACTGATGCTTGAATACACCCACAGCAGATCGTACTTACAAAACTAGGGTCAACAAATGGAGAATGGTTTCATTGTCTATGACAGCATTCCCTGATTGGAAGCACTCCCTTGGGAATTCATTGCTGAAGACAAGTCCCACCCCTTCAAACTCCGGCCACACTCACTCAGGATCATCCGACAAGACATCGCTTGGGAATCCATCTGTTCCAGCCAGCTTCAGACAGACCAACACAGGTGATTAACCAGGTAAAATTCTTACTCTTCCTTTTATATTTAATATCATATATAACAATGTATGTGCATCATTAGGTAAGCAGTTTGCATGTTGAAGTGTTTCTGAAAACACAATCATAATACTTTGCTCATGAAATGAAGTTTTAGAAGTAAAGAAAAATGCCTAAGGTTATATATACTTATAAAAAAAAACGTAAGATGCATGCTTGGTGTCAGTTTCTGGCATTGTTGGAAATTATATTCATCTAAAAATGTAAAATGTTTTCTCATGGAAGTATGAATTTTTAATAGTAAGTGATAACTGCAATGCTATGTCATGTAATTGTTTGGAAAAATGATTTCCTCTACAAAGTCTAAAGTGAAAACATTTGTTTTGTTTAAAGCAAATGATACTATTCAGGATTTACAGTTTCATCTGTTACTTTATTGAATAACTTTAATACAGACTGAACATTATGCTTTGAAATAATGTTTATCTATGTTTAAACTTATTTTGACTAGAAAAAATAATTTTACAGTGTTCTTTTTATCATAAACTTTTTCATAAAACTGATCAAGATCTGTTAGATAAAACACTTACCTCTTCTGACAATTGACTAATGTACCAAATTGATCAAAGCAATTCTAGAGGAACATAATGCAAAGGTGTTATTGTCTAAAAACACAGCTTTTTTTTTTTTTTTAATTCAGAGCTGCTTAATCAACAATGTTACTAATGAAATGATTGGTTGCTTTGAGGTTGAGAGTTAATTGAATGAACAGACAGCCTGTTTTTCCCTTACAGCAACCTATAATGCTAATGGATAAGCTAATTTTCTCTTCCCTAAAGTAATTGCGCAGTCTCCTTAATTTAAAATCACTTGCATTTACTCACTTGGTTGTTTTCTAACAGGGCAAAGGTCCTGAACATTTAGATTGGGAAGATTTAAATAGTCAATATGATGTAGAGTATAGGACCTTTCAGCATAAGTAATTAAAACTTACTGTGCATCTTTTTTTATCTTAAGTTGTATACATTGTCTGTTTTAATTTGCAGGAAGATAATATTACTACAAATTAATCTTATAAATTCCTGATATGATTCTGTTACTTCTCTGTTGATTCCATAATCTTTCTTCTGTTTAAAGAAGAAAACTTCTGATTCTCATCAGTAAAACTCTGTCTAGATCAGTGAACTGTATATATTAATTTCTGTTTTAATATTGCTAGGACTGTTATAAACCAATGAATTATGTTAGAATCATTACATTGAAATAGAGAGGGTTACAGTTAAAGTCAGCATCCTAGTGAGAAAAATCAGGTTCATATTTCCAATAGCATCTTTAATGCACAAGAACAAATCACTGCAAGTATTAGCCTGCATGTTTTTCATATTTCTTTATTACAGAGTTTTCAGAGTAAGACATTTTTTAAAATTTTGTTAAAATTGCTCATACTTTCGATGGTTTAATTTACTCATTATCTTTAATTATCTTAAAATTTAGCATGTTCACTTTACATTATACTAACAGCTGTATTATCTAATGTACTGTCACCTAAAATCCTTAAGAAATCTTAATTTCTGATATCTTAAAATAAGTCCTCAACCTAGCAAACCTCTTAAAGTTCAGTCACATTATTAGTACATGTGGAAGTGATCTGATGGCAGATAAAAAATTATATTAGCTACAGATGCTTTTATTTAAACAAATTTTAAAAATAAGGGGGAAAATACAGTTCTTTCCTAGAAACCTTCACAATTGGAAAGTTTATAGCCAAAATTTTGGAAATACAGGAATTTGAATTTGATTTAGTTTAGCTTGTTCAATAGCCCGGAAATGCCTTTATTTTACCCTAACTTTAAAGAGAAATCTATGAAGAATTTTAGGCATATATAAAAACACAGCAGGGTAATGAATTTCTAGGTCCCTAGGACCAAGCATTAACAATCAACACATATGGCCATTCTCGTTTCATACATAGTCCCTTCCATTTGTCCTAGTTCCCTTATTGCGTAGAAGTAATTTTTAGGCAACCTGCAATTTCACATGCTTATATCAGAAAGCTTGTTTTAAAAATAAGCTATCTTCTTTAAAACATTACTGTACCATGATCACACAAATAAAGGCCCTTGTTGATCTGTTGATGCTTATAGCTATACATGTGCACAATATGGAAATAAAATTAATGAGAACAAACTTAATTTCACATGCTATTTATCAGAATTTCAATATTTTATGTTAAAATAAGTTTAAATAAAAAAGAAACATTTAAATGACCTATAATTAAGAAAGGCAGAAAAATTAAAAATCTCTATTAGGAATAAAAGTAATCATGTCCAAGAATATTATGGTATGTTTTTATATTGCTGCTTTCCGTTCATTTTAACTATGTCTATTCTACTTTCTTATTTGAGCGAAGATGATTGCTTGAGGGTTATGCTAATAATTGACAGAAAATGCAAAATTTCTTTGATGTTGAGTTTTATTTTAAAACTTCCTTGGACACTCCAGTTGTAGTTAATTTTCTGGGGTTGAGATAATAGGAAGAACTATGTATATATTTGAGAAGGAATGTTGACTACTAAGCCTCACTGGAATATTTTAATTACTTTAGGTCTTAATTTCTCCCAGGAATTCTTTAATTCATTTCTTCTTTAGGTTTCAATCATGGAATTTTATACAACCCATGACCTAAGAGAGTTTATAAATTAGATGAAAGATTATCAGAGACACAGGTATGTCTCCTCACAGTGCACTTAATTCAATACAAATCCATTAAAAAATAATTGAGAATTATATAAGGTGGGATCCCAAACAGTCTGAACAGCTGGCACAACTTCTAGAAGAAGAAAAGCATACTTTCTATTGATTTTTCAGATTTAAGGTTCCGGTACAGCTTCTCCAAATAATAACATCAGGTAATGCTTCTGATTTAGGCAAGGCTCGGTGGAGAATGGGCTTCCCTGGTAGCTCAGCTGGTAAAGAATCTGCCTGCAATGTAGGAAACCGCTACCCCACCCCTCGCCCCCGGTTCAATCCCTGGGTCAGGAAGATCCACTGGAGAAGGGATAGACTACCCACTCCAGAATTCTTGGACTTGCCTGGTGGCTCAGCTAGTAAAGAATCCACCTGCAATGTGGGAGACCTAGGTTCGATTCCTGAGGTGGGAAGATCCCCTGGAGAAGGGAATGGCTGCTTACGCCAGTATTCTGTCCTGGAGAATTCCACGGACTGTGTAGTTCATGGGGTCGCAAAAAGTTGAACACGACTGAGTGACTTTCAGTGGAGAATAGTGACCCAATTGAGGATGTTAAACTTGAATCAGATTGTCCAATATGCTCATAGGTCATGCAAACTGATATATATACATAGTTAGAGATTCACTTTCCTTTCTCAACTGTACATTTTACTTATTAGATAAGATTTTTCTAATGATTTTTCTTCCTTAAGAATTATCTTGACTATTTAAGAAACTTTGCATCTCCCAATTTAGAATTACTTTGTCAATTTCCACCAAAAGAGAGAGATTTTAATTTGGATTAAATTTATGTATTAAACATGGCTAGAATTGATATTTCAATTTTGAGTCTTCTAATCTATGTATTTGGTATATGTGTCCATTTATTTAGATGTTTGTTAGTGCCTTTTAATAATGCTTAATAATTCCCTGAGAGAATGATCCCACAGGTTTTGTAGCTTATTCCTAGATGTTTATATTCTTGGTTAATCTTTTATTTCTGCCTTCTTCATCAGTATTTGGTAATAAAATCATTATAAAAGTAAGACTTTCCATCCTTCTGTCATGAGAATATTTCGACTAATTAAAAAAACAGAAAAAAAAACCAGCTGCCCCTAGTTTCTATTTTAATAATAAACAAAAATTTTCCCACCCAAAGATCTTGATTTGTTCAAGTTTTCTTCTTCTATTTAAGTCACTTTGAGTTATTTATTATTGTTCTATAACACTACTCATTTTATTGAATATGCAAAATCATCAACATGAGGTCAACATAACGATCTTTATAATTTTCTAATTGCTCCCACTAATGTGAGTATATCTACTTTATAATTTCTAATGGCATATATATTTTTTTCCTTTTGTCTTAATCACACATGAGAGGGATGTTATTGTTATTGCTGTTGCCATAGAAGCAGATTTTTTCAATCAGTATACTTGTTTTCTTTCTAATTCACAATTTTCAGGTTTCATCTGTTTAATTTTCTTCTGCTACTTCTGTTAGCCCTATTTTTTTGTATTAAAGTTAAATGTTTAATGTATTTTCAGTTCTTTTTCAGTTACAGAAGCAATGAAGGTTATAATTTTTTAGAGTATAACTACAGACGTAGATCACTTTTACATTTATATTTTATACAGAATCTCATATTTTCCCATTTTAAAAATGAAATAATAGTTTTGCAATGATAACATTCCAAATGGCAAAATATTTCTTAATTGTTTTTCAAACTTTTAGCTCATTCATGGAATGTGGCAATGTTAACATAACAACATGCACTAGGGAACTGACTTCAGGCTGATTCGCTTTATACTAAGGCCATTGTGTAAATTGACTTATCTAATACTGATTATTAAAGCAAAGTAATAAAAAGTAATGCAATGGTAATAAATTTAGCATTGAGTCATTTAAAGAAAAATCCAGTGCATGTAAATGCAAATATGTTAATATCAGCTTGTAAACAGAAGTAAAATAAAGATAACTAGGGAAATTTTATCATACTTTTAGGCTTATAAAAGAGGGAATATGAAAAATAGCAGATTGGTTCTAAAAGGGATTTTAGGAAGCATTTGGCAGTCACTCTTATATTTTATTTAGTCAAGAAACTCTTCAAAGAAAATGTTTCTTGGGTATGTAAATAATGAAACTGACCAAAGCAGATCCACTCTGGGTTCAGCAGCCCCATCTCCCTCAGCCTACTCAGTGCAGGGCAACCCCTGAAAGGGCTTGAATCAGCAGCATGCACTAATAATCACTGTGTGTTTGTGCTAAGCTGCTTCAATCCTGACTCTTTGCGACCCTATGGACTGTAGCCCACCAGGCTCCTCTGTCCATGAGATTCTCCAGGCCAGAATACTGGAGTGGGTCACCATGCCCTTCTCCAGGGGATCTTCCTGACCCAGGGATCGAAGCAGAGTTTCCTGCTGGCAGGCAGGTTCTTTACTGCTGAGCCACCAAGGAAGCCCAACAGTTCAGCTTTTTAAGTAAAATTAGAAATATTAAAATGTCAAAAAAAATTCAGAGAGGTATTACAAAGAAAATAAAATCAGACTAAAATTTCACCTTGGCTTCCCTGGTGATTTAGTGGTAAAGAATCCACCTGCCAACACAGTAGGCATGGGTTCGATCCTTGGTCCAGGAAGATCCCACATGCCCCGGAAAAACTAAGCCCAAGGGCTACAACTATTGAACCTGTTCCCTGGAGCTCATGGTCCACAACAATAATAGAAGCCATTGCAATGAGAAGTCCATGGACTACAACTAGAGAGTAGCCCTTACTCTCTGCCACTAGAGAAAAGCCTGTGCAGCAACAAAGACCAGCACAGTCAAAAATAAATAAATTTATTAATTTAAAAACATTTTACAAATCACCTGTTAATTCAGATACTCTAGAAAATAAGCTTCTCAATTAGATGAGAAAATTGACATCTGGAAGGACCTTTTTTTTTTTTAAGACAAAAGCAGAACATTACTAGTGCCAGAGAAAAACTAGTAATCAGATTCTTGATAACACTTTTTTAAAATATAAATTTCCTTAGCTCACAATAATTTATTCAAGTCTACATTCCTCACAAAAGGGGCTAAATTTAGTTGTCTGGTAGCTCTCTTATTCTATATATGATGTAATTTCAAATCTTGGATAGAGTAATTAAAGTTAAAAATGGATGAGAATATGTCTACAAGGTTTTTTTTTTTTAAACTTAGTCATTCTATGCAGCTATGAAAGGTATTTTCAGTGGTGATCTGCAAGAGAGCACGATGTTGACTTTGAATAAGAATATCTTCACTAAATATATATCTGTTTACATACACACACATTTCATGTATCATAATATCATTTGCTATAGCCTGGTCAATGCCGCTTATGTTTGCATACACTGTAATTCTATTAATGCTTTTATCCTCCATCACATATATGCACGCGCGCACACACACACACACACATACACACTATGACTTTTATCCTAGTGTAGATAAATTAAATAAAATTTGCTTATTTTAACTAAAAAGAGCAAAATATCTAAATTTATCAATATGCTGAGAAGGATAACCCGATAAATGTGGATGGTGTTTCAGGCAAATTTTTTTTACTAGTTTTAACATGGTATTAAAACTCATTCAAGTGGATAAAATTAGCAGTCTCAACAAAGATTGGATGATTAATTGGCATGAGAAATGGGAGAAGCAAAGCAGATGGCCCAGTCACTTTTTATGTTATTCCTCTAGTTTGAAAATGGTCCAATGTCAGCTATAATAAAAGCTTGAGATATAAGCTGGAAATGCATCCATCTTTCAGCTGAATTTTTTTTCCAAATTAAATGTGGATAATCTGATTCAAAATGTTAAAATAATATCAATAAATGTGATAAGAACTTTTGGCGCCAGTAGTGCAAAAGTAATACTATTGATATCTGTCCAATAAAAGTTCAAGTGGGCATAGTCAGATGAAAAATCTAAATTTTTCTTGCTCTTGTTGGACTTCTTATGAGGAACAGGATGGCCCCACTGTTTTAATCTCTCCTTCAAACAACTGAACACTGAAGAATAAGAGAGTGTGTTTATGTCATTCACGGTTCGGAGTACTGATCTACACCCCACCACCCCTGCACTGGGTGCGCAGGCATTTAACAGGATAGAACAACTACCATTCTAAAATAATTGCCTCTTTCAGGATTTGCCTACGACAAGTGTTTGATAAGAAAGCGTTCCTGAGGTTTAACTTCTTAGCAAAACTGTGGTTTATGTGAAGTGTTACATGTGATTATTGTCAGTTCTGTGAAGCCAGGGCTTTGGAAGGAAAACCTTGAGCTTCCTTGGAAATTTTACAAAGAAAGTAAAAACTTCATTGGAAAGTATGTATCCGTATGTAACCCAATGAGCTTCCCTGTTCTCTTTCTGCCTCCTTCTTCAGATCACAGCCTCATTCAAAATGCATGTACCCCTGAACACCCAAATTCTGTTCTTCGGTGAGTTTCCTAAGCAGTCCAAGCGCTAGCTTTTCCATAAAGATATCAAGTACATTTACAGAAATTCCTCTAGAAATCTGATTATCAGAATGTGTGAAGAGGGTTAGGAAATTCCACAGAGCCTCTGTGGCAGAACCTGAAATAAGAGACACTTGAGGCTGAAGGCTGTTGCTTCCAGGTATTGTGAGCCATAAGAGCTGGAGGGCTTTGCCAAGAAGGCCACCCTTCGATCCTCCAATCGCACCATCTCTAATCACACGATCTCTAATCGCACCATCCTGCTACTTCCAGAAGACAACGTAATCATGAAATCAGAGGCCACTCTTGAGAGATCCCTTATGTTTTTTGTGCTGAGGCAGCCACAGGTAAATGACTATAAGATGAAGATGTGACACTATTGGAATCCATTTATTCATCCTTTTCACTCTCTCCATGATTAAATAGAATTAAATCATTTTCATCTCAGAAGAACATACCCGAAGTAAATCATTTGGTATAGGTATACTAAAAACGATTTAATTCAGGGAATTGTTAAGCTCACCACATATAGTTCTAAAATAGTGGTCTCCAACCTTTTTGGCACCAGGAACCGGTTTTGTGGAAGACAAGTTTTTCACAGACCAGGGGGCTAGAAGGATGGTTTTAGGATGATTCAAGAACATTACATTTATTGTGCACACTATTTATATTATTAATACATCAGTTTCACCTCAGATCATCAGGCATTAATTAGATCCTGGAGGTTGGGGATCCCTGTTTTAGAAGACATATGCATATATAATGGTTGCTCTATAAAAAGAGGACTTCTTACTATCTTATTTTTCTAGATCATTTTCAAGTGACATATTTAGAAACAAAAATTCCAATACCATGGCATGCAATGATCACAAATTTCCCACAAAATTTATTGAAACCATTTTACTAAGGTTGATTTAACATTTGTGGGTCTACAGGGGGAAAAAATGTGCCTTTCTATTTAAAGATCTTTTTAAAGATATTAGTGTAATAAACCAGAGGCAACTTTTGGCACTGTATTAATGATACATATTTTCACAATTAGTAATCTTTCTCTACTTGAGAGTATGTTTATGTTTAAATATGTATCTCTAGTAGTTACCAGCATATCTTTCACCCGGGTTTTTTTTTCTTTAACTCAGAGTCAAAGCTCCAACAAATTTGGTGCATGCTTACTTCTTTTTCCTAAATTGCTTCTTTGATGATTGTAAAATATCTTTGAAGACTTCAAGATTAAAAATAAATTTTAATATTTACTCAGAACTCATGTCATTTTGATGAATTTCTCTTTGGCAAAATTCCAAAAACCCAGAAGATGTTTGAATAGTGAAAGATATGTTGTTTCTGTTTACCCAATTGTTTTTTTATTATTCCAAGATGCTATACTCTTAATGTTGGTTTGATAGTGTAAGTTCATGAAAATAAACACACTCATCATAGAATAGTCAGGAGAATTGTCACCTGACATCTAGAACACTACCCTCATTCAAAAGGAAGATGCTTGTGATTTTTCTTAGCCAAAAAATTTGAAAGTAACTAAATGTGCCTTTGATTTGGGAAGAAGGATAGGAAGCATCTCCAACCTTTCTTTTTCAGTGATCTTAATGCTTGTGACTGTGTAAAACAATCATGACTACAACTTCACAAATGACCTTTAGCCATTCCGGTCAGGTTCCCTAGATGTCTGAAGAGAAAAATGGTGTCTGTGATTCAGACTATCCCTTTTTTTTTTTCTCTCAGCTAATAAAGACAACTGTACAATAATCTATAGAAACTCACAGTAAAATAGAAATCAAAGAGAGTCAATCAGTTGTCAAATCTTAGAGGAGCTTCCACAGTCTATAAGACTGACTGAGAGGGAAGATGAAATAAATTGGCTTAAACATGCATTGTAAGAAACTTTAAAATAAAAACAACCAAAATGAGGTTATCACTTAACTTGCTTGAAAACTTTCTCCAACAATCCCTACATTGCAAGTATATATCTTGAAGGTGGTCAGCAGATTTTTTTGAGGGCTTCCCTGGTAGCTCAGCTGGTAAGAATCTGCATGCAATGCAGGAGACCCTGGTTCAATCCCTGGGTCAAGAAGATCTGCTGGAGAAGGAATAGGCTACCCCCTCCAGTATTCTTGGGCTTCCTGGTGGCTCAGCTGGTAAAGAATCTGCATGCAATGCAGGAGACCCTGGTTCAATCCCTGGGTCAAGAAGATCTGCTGGAGAAGGAATAGGCTACCCCCTCCAGTATTCTTGGGCTTCCTGGTGGCTCAGCTGGTAAAGAATCTGCCTGCAGTGCAGGAGACCTGGGTTCGATCCCTGGGCTGGGAAGATCCCCTGGAGAAGGGAAAGGCTACCCACTCCAGTATTCTGGCCTGGAGAAATCCATGGACTGGATAGTCCATGGGGTAGCATGGATATGCTATTAACTTGCTTGAAAAGTTTCTGCAACAATCCCTACATTGCAAGTATATGTCTTAAAGGTGGTCAGCAGATTGTTTTAAAAAGACAACAACGTGAGAAGTAAAGAAATTGACTTTAAGAGAAAGGGAATGATATCTGCACAATTAAAACAAGGGCTTCAGATACCAAGGAGAAGAGAAAATTGAAGAACTGATGTAAAAATCATAAATTTGTGAAATATCTCAGAATGCAGGCAAATAATGAAAGTAATTTAAGAGAATTTGGCATAAATGTTAGTATAGATAGTGAAAGAATAAGGAAATAGCTTGTTGCTAAAAAATAAAAATAAATTATATAGAATCGACAATTATAGAAAACTGCCCTAAACTAAACACAGACCTAAGTAGATTACATGGGTGGCCTTCCCTGGTGGTTCAGATGGTAAAGAATCTGCCTGGAATGCAGGAGAACCCAGGCTTGATCCCTGGGCAGGAAAGATTACCCTAGAGAAGGAAATGACAAGCCACTCCAGTATTCTTGCCTGGAAAATTCCATGGCCAGAGGAGCCTGGCAGGCTACAGTCCATGGGTTTGCAAAGAGACAGACACGAGTGAGCAATTAACACACACACATACAACTAGGCCACGCAGAAAGGTTTTACACTGTCCCAGGCTGTGTCAATAAGGCGCCTATACTTCAGAAGATCAGGAAGTTTTTTGTTTAAATAAGGAGGTCTTATATTTAGGCTTTATGTTTATTTTATTTTAGCGTTTTCATTTCCATATGGTGAGAAGATCCTTACATGAACATTTTCTCTCAATTTCTTGGCCTGCGCTTTGCCACAATATGATAGTTTCACCCTGGTGTGCAGCCGGGTACCAGTTATGAGCACAACCACAAGGATGAAGGTCTGCCCACACCAAAGCCTTCCCTCAAGGGTGTGCACATCTGAGTTCCTAATCCATTTTTACTGTATCACTTCTGGATGTGACTAATATCAATGTCTTCTTTCACAGAATGTCGTCCAGTCAGGCCAGTCCCAGTGAAAGTGAAAGTCGCTCAGTCGTGTCCGACTCTTTGCTGCCCCATGGACTATCCATCCATGGAATTCTCCAGGCCAAATACTAGAGTGAGTAGCCTTTCTCTTCTCCAGGGGATCTTCCCAACCCAGGGATCGAACCCAGGTCTCCTGCATTGCAGGCGGATTCTTTACCAGCTGAGCCACAAGTGAAGCCCAATCCCAGTAACCTACTTTGAACTACCAATTCTGTATCTGTCAGGAGGCACTCCGTTAGACTGTAACAATGATCCGGTGAGGTAAGAGATTTGAAACAGTTCGGGTTTGTTTCTCTGTCAAAGCTTGTGGCTGCTTCTCTCTTATGATGGGCTGCGTCCAGCGCCCCGGCTGCCAGGGCAGCTACTCTGTAGGAACTGACAGGTTGGTGAACAGTGAATTGACCCTTAGGGCTTCCATCAGAGTGACACGCATCACCTCCACTCAACATCTCCCCGAGCAGACCAGCTCAGGTGAGACGCTTAGTTTTAGGGGAGCAAAGAATTGCCATCCCACATGGACCCAGAAGACAGCAATATCTGCTGAATAGAACTCACATGTTCTAATAGAACTGCCACATGTTCCCAGTTGAATTGAGGCAGTTAAATTCTCTGATGTTCCTAAAGTTGGTGTGATGATTGAAAAAAAAAAAAAGTAACCCCAAGGGATCAAGGCAATGGAATTAGAGATGCCAGACTCCTTCTCCAAAACACCTCCTCTTGGCCTGTTGCTAACAAGACTGATGATGGTGCTTATTAAAAATTCCTTGCAACTGGGACACTGATTGGGTGAGGTGCAGTGGGGAATACTGCAGTGCAGAGACAGAAGAAATGTGAACAGCCGTGCTACCTTAGATCGTAATATCTTATTCCTACACCGAAGCTAAGTCCCTTAAAAAGAAATAAAAAGGAAATAGCGCCCAAACTTGGAATATTTGGAGGAAAAAAAGGGAGGAGGACATAAGGGTGTGAACCTGTTTAAAGAGCATGACTCAATAAGATTTCTGGGATTAATTACAAAGCAACAGATTCAAATAGAATAGTTGGGAAGCTAACATGACCAAACCTGTTTAACAGAGATTAATCATTGCTTAGTCACTAAAAAGTAGTCAGGCTTACAGATGTGTATCAAAATGAACTTGCTGGCTCAGGGAGTAGGGTCTTCTGCTGAGCTCTGCTCTTAATGCCCTTCTTAGGGGTAGGAATCAGGATACTGAGGGAAACCCTCTCAGTGGGAAGACGTTGGCAGCAAGATTGACTACCCAAGGTTCACTCCAAAGTTTCAAGAAATGTCTGCTCAGTTACCAAAATACATTCCAGATGAATTAGAGAGTGAGAGTTTTTTTTTAAGACTTCATAAAAACTGAAAGAAATATAGTGGTCCATGTTTAGTAACTTTGGGTTGGACGAGAACACTTGAAGAAAAAAAAGCAATGCATTATCTTGTACACTAAAAAATCAATTGATCTGACTACAAAAAGCAGAGATATCAAAAGATAAATGAAATCAAAGACAAATGGGGTGCATGGAATTTAAGCATTTTGTTATATATAACAAAGAGTCCATGTTTTTGGTGCATGAAAAAAGTTCAACGATAAGTCACAAATATCCTAAAAGAAAAAATAGGGGTAATGGGCAGAACAGTTGAATTTAAAACTTCTAAAGTCATTTCAAAAAGTCAATAAATATAAGATCTTTTGCCTCAATGTAGCTACTGTTTTTCATTCTACTTTCTTGATCCTCTTTCTCTGTTTGGCTTCTGGGTGCTGGAATTGCCCAGGAACCTCATCCTTCTTGGCGTATTTCTTTATAAGCAGGTTCTCCCTAGGTGACGTCACCCAATTCTAAGCCTCTAAAGCCCATATACCAATGAAGAGATATCTGATCTCTAGGGGCTTCCCAGGTGGCGCAGTAGTAAAGAATCCACCGGCCAATGTAGGAGATGTAGGAGATGCAGGTTCGATTGCTGGGTTGGGAAGATCCCCTGGAGTTGGAAATGGCAACTCACTCCAGTATTCTTGCCTGGAAAATCCTGTGGACAGAGGAGCCTGGGGGGCTCCAGTCCTTGGCGTCGCGAGAGTCAGACACGACTGAGCGACTGAGCAGGAGCACTCTACCCACCAACTCCAGGTATTTATTCCCAACTGCTGATTTTAAATTCCCACAATGTGGAAAAGGTTCACTCACTACACTTCCCAAGGTCAAAGAGAATCTTGGCTTTCTCTCCCTGCTTCATAAATCTAATCTTCCCTTAGTTGTCTTCACGTTAGTGTATTTCACCACCATCCATCTCACTTGTCCAAGTCAAAATTTATTTATCACCAATAATCCACTCTCTCCTTTTATCTGTGAGAAAAAAAAATTGAACATTTCATATAGAACTGGGTAGGAAAGAGACAAAGAATAAGCCATAAGATAAGAAACAGGGAAGTAGCTAATCAACATGAAAAAAGATTCTCAAGGTCACTAAAATAAGATAAATGCAAATTAAAATGCTTCTCCGTGATCCAATAGCTGAGCTTCTGAACAGCAGAAAATCAACTCGACAGAGGGTCACAAGCACCTGAATGTGACTGCACATGTCATCTACCCAACAGAGGAAGGTCTGCTAAAATTTCCCCAGAAGAAATGGAGGGTCATTGCCCTTGACTATTGCAACAGCAAATGTGACCTTCCCAAACATTCTTACAAAGATTTGCTTTTGCTTTTTTTGTTTTTCCATTAGCTTTTTCTGTTAATTATATGAACTGCAAAAATCCCCATTTGTTGTAAATTTAAAGAAGCTTGTCTGGGCTAAGAATGGTTAAGTTTCGTAAACTAACAACAGCCTGTTGTTTAGACAGATGAAGGATAGTGTAATGAGGAATATGGATCATGTGGTTAAAATACAAAGAAAAACTTGGCAAGGACTGGCTTTGGTATTTGACTTCTCACTGTGCACTAGCAACTCATAATTGTTATCAGATTCTGTTTTATGTTAAGTGGATATGGTCCAGAACTGTGAAAAATATCTTCTCTTATAGGAATGTGAGGGCAATCTGACTCCATCTGTCACCTGGTCAACTGCCCTGGGGTGATCTAGCTCGTTAGCCAGGTGACCCTCTGCTTTCTCTCTTATCTCTGAGCTGTATGCTTGGTCACGGAATAAAGGAATTTCCCTAAATGTGGAGCAAAAGGGTAGCCATGACCTCTCCCAGCCCCCATACTTCTCCTAGTCTAATAAATATCACTTAACCATGAATTCCAAGTCTGTATCTTTAGTCTTTGTGAAAACAGCTGCCGAGATAGTAAAGTAGCTATAATTTCTGAATCATCTTATATTGAGCCAAAAGTTCAAGGTAAATGGTATGAAGATTTTTATTTGAACTTTTGTTTAATACTCTTTCTGTCATTTTTATGGAATACACTTTTATTGCATTATTATCCAGTAAAATTGGGGATTTTAAATATGTAAGACACTTAGGCTATATTTTTCCTGTAGTGGAGTGGATTTATATTTAATGGTCTTATGTTGGATGAACATGGTGATTATAATTTTCTGCTGCCTCCAAAAGTTTTATCTTTGCCTCTCTTTCTCTGGCTCTTAACTGCTGTGGAGTAAATATATTCACCTAGTTGTCATACACCAAATTCAAAATAATGATTTCCTCCTCATTCTGCCAAACCTCTTTCCTGGACTCTCTCTTAGGTAATACATACTATAGCTTAATGAAAACATCAGGCTTGATACCATTTTCTCTTTTTCAATCAATTTGTCACCAAGGCTGATCCATTTTATTATCTCCAATCTTTTTTTTTTTTTTTTTCAATTTTCCATCGGCTCTGCCATTATTTCACACCCTCAAAATGCATCAGTTGGGTTAGGACAATGGACTCTTTGCAAAACGTGTTTGTAGTTGGAAGAACTAGAATGTGAACCAAAGACTTTTTTAAAACCTAGGCCTCAATACCTGCTGAAAAGTGAAGTAGGACCTACAAAATAAAAGCCAACGATTTGTGATTTTAGTCTATACACAGTGGAAGTGACGTTACCAAAAGTGTTTTTAAGAGATTAATTTTGAGTTATTATTTAGGGTGTATTAGTATAAAAGCATACTGCCATCAATGAAAGAGAGAAAATTATTATAGTAATTGGAGCATGACATGACAAGGGTCTAGCAATAGTAATTATGGAGGGGAGATTAAAGGGAAAAGGTAAAGTACTGACAGAAACTTGAAAGACTGGTTAGCACACTGTTTCAGTCTTCTAAATATCAACATATAATAAAAGACTTCATTTTTACTTCCCAGATAAATACACCTACTGGTTAGAGACCCAACATTCAAGTTGACAATATCACCCAATTTCAAATGTAAATTAATGTCATGTTACCCACTGAAAACTGTGTTTGTGATGTTTAAAGTTTTAGTTTTATGTTTGAAAAGCACACCAGTACTTTTTATTCTATAAAGCTCTTCAAAGAAAAAGGGAATCATACATGTCTCTTCCACATTTATCATTTTGTTCAGCAGAGTTTTGTTTGGAAAATGTCTGTGATATCCAAAAACAAAGTTCCAGCAGATGGAGGAGGTGAAAATAGACACATGTTCCAGCTGTTTTTAATCTTTTTTTTCTGGGGCCCGGTGGGGGGGGGGGGCTGCAGTTAAAATGAAAGTACATCCTTTAAAAGACAGAATTGTCACTCTCTTCGAATATGCGTTCATCTGAGTGGTCACTCACAAAATTGTGTGTCTTCTAATAGAAGTTGCACCTGTGTGTAAACACGCTTGTGGGGTACATGTGCATGCATGTCTGGATGTGCATACACAACTAAGTGTGTGTTTAAAGAATTACCCTAACTAGATCTTATGCTATAGGTGAAGTGGTTGCCTATGTGTACTTCCAAGTCACTGCTAGATATTCATTATGTAAATCCAAAGTTTAAAAAAATTTCTTATTCTATATTATTACTTTGAGGTACTGAAGTAGGTTGATCTTAGTTTTGGCAGATTTCTGGTACTTTTAGAGTGATCAGTACCAGATAAGAGCACTTCTTATAGCATACCACCTTAACAAATCTCATTTAATCACTATCTATAGGCACCTCAAGCTCATTATATCCCAGTTTGATGGAACTATTCTATATCTCGATTGTATCAGTGTCAACATCTTGCTGTGATGTTGGACTATAGCTTTGCAAGATGTTACCCTAGAAAGAAACTGTGTGAATGATATATGTAATTTTTTGGGTATTATTTCTTAGAACTGCATGTCAATCTACAGTGATCTCAAAAAGAGCAAGTTAATTGCTAAAAAAAACCACCCTCAATTACCACGCTTTCTCCAAAGAAAACAAACTTAAATTTTTAACATCTTCTGACAATATCAGCATACACCTGATGGCAACTTACATGTCATCTTTTGTTCTTCCTTACTGCACCCGTCCCCTCCAGTCCAGTTCAGTTCAATTCAGTCACTCAGTCGTTCCAACTCTTTGAGACCCCATGGACTATAGCACACCAGTTGTCCATCACCAACTTCTGAAGCTTGCTCAAACTCATGTCCATTGAGTCGGTGATGCCATCCAACCATCTCATCCTCTGTCACCCCCTTCTCCCGCTCTCAATCTTTCTTAGCATCAGGGTCTTTTCTAATTAGTCAGCTCTTGGCATCAGGTGGCCAAAGTATTGGAGTTTCAGCTTTTGCGTCAGTCCTTCCAATGACTATTTAGGACTGATTCCCTTTAGGATGCACTGGTTTGATCCCTCCAATTCAATGAGTCATCAAGTCCTGCTGATTTACTTTCTGTTCCTACAAAACATCTATTTCTTCCTCTTTTCCAGTGCTGATGCCATGTTTCAGAGCGTTGTTATCTTTCCTTGATTAACAAAACAGCCTTCAAATTGGTCTTCCTGCTTCGAGCTTTAGCATCCCAAAACAGTTATTCTAAACGCAGCTGTATATTATACTCTTAAGAAATTTTTTGAAAATACTGCCAGATCTCCACTCAGCAACATTTAAATCAGAATATACAGAAGGAGGGCCCAGGCATGGGTATATTTTGAAGGCTTCTCAGATAATTCTAACGTGCAGCCATGGTTGAAAATTGTTGACTTGAGCCTCTCTCTTTAATTAAGATTCTAGAACAAGTTCACTGAGATGAAATTCTGGGCGTTTCCTTCTTCTGCTTTAGAGCTCTCTCTGTTACAGCTAGATTATGTTTCTCTCCAAATACACATGTTGAAGTTCTAACTCATATTCCCTCAGAAAGTGACTTTATTTGGAGAATCTTTAAAGAGGTGATCAGGTGAGGTCATTGGAGTGAGCCCAAATCCTAATGACCGGTGTCCTTCTCAGGAGATGTTGGACATGGATATGCGTGCATGGTGAATGCAGTGTGAGCATGAAGGCAAAGACTGGGGTGATGTTTCTATAGGCCAAAGAGCATCAGAAATTGTCAGCAAACCACCAGAAACTAAGCGAGGGCATAGCAGATTCTTCCTCACAGCCTTACTTCCTTTTGCCCTGAAGACTCAATATATGGCTAAATATTTAATTACTTTATCGGTGTGGCCAATACTGTGAAATGAAAATATCATATTTATGATGTTGTCTTGAACAGCGGTTGCAGAATTTTTTTTTTCCTCAACACTTACTTCATTGTGAGAGAAAAATCTCTCTGGGGTGTGTACTGACACATCCTGACTTTTGGAAAATCTGTTGACCCAGAGCTCTGTGTGATTACTTCCATGGGTTATAGAAATAGTCTCTTGTATGAGAGATGAAGTTATTCTCCAGAGAGAGTGGATGGGGTGTTATTTTCCGAAACTTTCTCTCCCAGGGACCCTATGAGACTAGAATTTTTTTCCATCTGCTCTACGTCCTTCATACACAGACACACACACACGTTTTTATTTTATTTTTTAATGCATTAAAATTTTTTCCTAGGTGACTTTGATGTGGATATTTTAAGTTGAATGAAATACAATAAAACTCTTTCTAGGTATGAAGATAAAACTGAAAAAAAAGAGAGAAGATGAGGGAGAATAAAGTAAGAGTGTTAATCGCTCAGTCATGCTCAACTCTTTGCAACCCCATGGACTGTAACCCGCCAGGCTCCTCTGTCCTTGGAATTCTCCAGGCAAGGATACTGGAGTGGGTTGCCATTCCCTTCTCCAAGGGATCTTCCTAACCCAGGCAGATTCTTTACCATCTGAGCCACATGGGAGAGGAGGGGAGCTCAAACAAGGGGGTGGTTGGGGTGGGAGGGTATTTCCTGCATTTAGTACAAAGCCCTACAACCCTGGTGAAATTTCTGAAAGTATTTGGTAACCTGAGGACCCTGGCATCTCTAACACTGTCAAGAAGAAGCAGTTGACCTTCTCTGCACTCACAATGTTAAACAAGCCCAGTATCTTTTAGGCCTTTGGGGAATCTGGAGGCAACATATTCTTCATTTACAAGTTTTATTAAGCTTTTGTATGCTGTTATTCACAATTTGTCCCATCTTGAATTGGGGCTCCCCTCCAACAAAGGACTCTGGAATGTCTGAGAGGCAGTCCAGCAGGCTCCCCCCTTAGTGTTCCCATTCCCTGCCCCCAGAGAGCCATTCACTGCAGAAGCTGGAGCAAAGGCCTCCCACAGCTCCGGAAACCTCTGCACCACCCGTGATGACTGTAAGTTGCTCGTGGATTTCTGGTATGAGAAACTGCCTCCTGAGCCTCATACAGTTTACCACTAGAGTGGTTACTGGAGACTGCCTATTGGTCCCCTGGAAACACATATCCACTCCTACGGTCCCTGAGCCTCTGCAGCTCCATACCTTTCTGTGGGGCAGGGAGGCAGCCTTCTATGAACTCAGCTCAGTCATCAAGACCCCCTTGCTAAGCAAAAGTGTCAGCTGCAGGCTGAACCTAAGTTGGGGTCCCCTGGAGTATCCCACCTGTAGGAAAGGGTGGCCACCTCTAACCTCAGACCCTTGCCAGTTGAGAGTTAACTTCTCTCTTGTGCCCTTGGCATTTGACTCCTTGGAGTCCAATGAGTGAAAAGGAGTAGGAGTTTGTACACTTTATGGACAAAACTGCATGTTATAGAGCTTTCTGGAGAGCTGCTACTTTGAATTCCCTAATCCAGACATCCTTGACAAAGGATGGGCTTCAGGGATCAGCAAAATTAGCTGGATTTCATGCAGTCAACAGCTTTACTCTGCCCAACAACTGCCTTCACTAGTGTTTGCTTACAGACTCTCAGACCATTGCAGTGTTCCAGCCACCTAGTTCCACCAATGGTAACCACAGCAATTATTTATCCAAGTTTTCCATCCTTGAGGAAAATAACTATGGGAGTCTCTTGCCTCACGAATACCCAAAATATAAATCAAGGTGACATATTAAAGCTATAATACAGGCCTCACTTTATCCACGTTGAGATGCCAGATGTTAAGGGTGACTATTTCAGTTCTAAAAATATACAATGTTGAGCTCTTGAACAAGGTGTTCAATGGAACTTTCCCCACCCCTGTCTGTCTGGGGCTACAAGCCTCATAGAGTTCTCTTACTCAAGCATACTCAAGAAAGATAAATTTTAATTAAATGAAATATGACATTTTTTATCAGCAGTCAAACTTAAGGATGAGCGGTAATAAAGAGTCTGATTCCAATTTCGATGTTTGATGGTCAAAAACGTGCACGCCCACCTTTCACTCCCACCCCACCTTTGCAACAGCTGATAAAAGCCCAGGGCCCCCTTTGGTACTGGCAGGAAGTTCAGACCATGTAAGCCCAGCCCACAGGTGTGAATCCTCACCTCAGCCCCACTCCCTGATCACAGTAAAAGCCAAACCAGTATCTTTCCTCTCTCTCCAGCCATTTTTAGATCAGCTTGGGAGCTTGCCCTGTGTCCCTCAGAAGCAACTCTCAATATGTGAGCAGTAGACCTTTTCAGACCTTCTGACTTCATGTGGGGTCATCAGTCTTGACATTCAAAGCAAATTTGGGGTGGAATGACCATAATATACTTTCTCCTAAACCCCAATTAATACCTCAACGTGGGCTCATCAAAGCTAGGCTCTGGGATTATTGGAGCTACCCTGATAGAATCTTGTAATATCCATTGTAATTTGAGTTTACAGAAAATTGGAGAATTAGAAATTCTCTATTGCAGAGGGTATTGTCAACTGAGAATTCAGCTGTCTTTTTTCTGTCTCAGATTAACTATTTGTGTATGTACTTTTCATCTGTCAATTCCAGAAAAAAACTGAAGGAGAGTCCACACCCATGTAGAACCACAATTCTTATTTTCTTTGCAGCCTGTTGAACTATGTTACTGCAGAAACAATTATGTTACTATATTAGGCTTCATCATGAAATAAACTAACATGTTTAAAACTGGAGGTATTCTGAGCTGGGTGTCCCAAACATTCCTAAACAGTTCTGAGACTGGAATTTGAATGACTCAGAGGTTCAGGACTGAACTTTCTTTTCTCTCAATCTGGCACATCACTTACTTCTGTTCCAAGGATTTTGTTTTTCTAATACTCGTTAAATGCATAGATTTGTTTCTCAGTGCAGAATTTTTTTTCATTAAAAATCTAGATAAAAAACATAAACTACATGGACGCATATTTATATATTGTCTATATTACAGTTATATAAGCTGCATTTATTTAATCCTGTACCAAGTTGCCAGATACATTTTTAGTGCATTGGGGAAATATGTGGTTTCTTAACATCTGATCTGATAGATTTTCTTTTCCAGCCTTACTGGAATCTCTTGGGTGCCGCTATAAAGGGTTTGGAGAAAAGATATTCATTCCTTTTGAATTTGTTCAGAAGAATTAAAAACTATTTTTGAGTTTGAGCATCAAGAACTTCTACCTCATTTCAAAACTGCAAAAAGTCATGAATTATCTTTGAAGTTAACAATTCACATAAATGTTTTCCTATCTGAAAACATGAATTCCAGAGAGATATTTTTATATTATTTTAAATGAATACTGTATTAATTGGCTGCATGTGAAAAGATACCAAAAAGTGTTGCACTAATTTGCCACTGAGAAAAAGTATGAATGTATATGATAAAAAGGAATCCAAGCCATGGAGAGAAAGAGAACAATTATAAAAAATAGCTACACAAAGACAAAACACTAGCAGATTATTTTCTTGTTCTGATGCAAAAGACATATTAAATCTCATTATTTGGATGTACTTGTTTTTCCATCATTGAAACTTTTCTTGAACACCGTCCTGTGTCAGGCATTGTGCTAAGTGCTGTGGATACTGTATGAGATGGAACCTCTAAGTGTATAAGATGGAACAACCTCCAGTTGTTCAAATCAAGTAAGAAAGAAAAGATTATTAAGACACAAGTGTTATAAATTTATATTAGTGCTTTAGCATACAGACTACAACATTTAATTCTGATTAGTCAGTGTTTCAAGGTTATGGGCTGAGTGCAAAGAAGATGAGGCATGAGAATGGGTTAAAGAGTACATCAAACTACACAATCATCTCAACTGATGAAATACCCCTTTATGATACAAAAAACTAAGAATAGAAAGGAACTTACTCCAAATGAAAAAGGCCATTTATGAAAAATCCACAAACATACTTAGTGGTTAAAAACTGAAAGCTCTTCCCCTAAGATCAGAAATAAGATAAGGATGTACAGTTCACTACTGGAAATTAGAGCCAGGGCAATTAGACAAGAAAAAAAAAAATGTCCAAATCAAAAGCAAGAAGTAAAATTATCTCTGTTTACAAATGACAAAATCTTCTAGCTCTAAAACCCTAAAGAATCCATTTTCTTAAAAACTGTTAGTGCAAATCAATAAATTCAGCAGTTTCAAGATACAAAATCAACAGGCAAAAATCAGCTGTATTTCTACACACTAGCAATGAATATCAAAAAAGAAAATGAATTGGAAAAAAATCCATTTACTATAGCAAACAATGGAGTAAAATACTTAGGAATAAAGGAAGCACACAACTTGTATGCACAAAACTATGAAACACTTCTTTCAAAATTAAAGACCTAAACAAAATTTAAAATCTCTTGTGCATGGATTGGAAGACTTAATTGACTGAAGGGATGAATTATGACCCTTAATGGGAAAATAATTCAGAATTTTTTATACTAACATGGCAAAGATAAAGCATGACATAGTGTGGATTTCAAATAAAATGTTACTATGAAAATGGTAATGATTTCATTTCCCATTTTATCTAGGAATGACTAAGAGAAATACAATAAATTTTATAGAAAAAAAAGGAGCATGTTTATACATAAATGAAGGTCTAAAGGCAAAGGCTAGTATTGAAATATGATACAAAGGCTATTTTTTGCTGATTTTTACAAATTTTTGATTATTATAGGTTAGGTGTAAAGACATGTAGAAAAATTATCTCTGCTCTCCTTCCATAGCTAAACTTCAAGAAGTCTACATACCACTTCCTTTGAAAATAAGACTAGGAACAATTTTTAAGTCATCTAGAAAACTGGTGACATTTACTCAGAATTTAAGAAATAAGCAGCATTCATAACATAACTGGACTGTTGTTAATCATGATTTGGACAAAATACAAGGGGGCACTAGATCAGTCCTTTGTGCTACCTGATATTTTAACTGTACTAAAAATAAAGGAGCTTTTCAAGTTTTTATTTTAAAAAAAGGTCTATACCCATATTCCCCATGTCCTTAGCTTACATTTATTCCTCAATCTGCTTTGTCAGTCTGCCCAGATTCTAAGAGTGAAGTGACTGCTGTTGAGGCCAGGAGGCCAATATGTGGCTAAACTATCTCCCATGAACTCTGTTGGGTTGGCATGCTTCGACAACCCATCCTTCTTGAAATCTCTTTCTTTGCTCTCTGATAGGACACTTTGCTGTTTTCCTTTATTCTTCTAGGATGACTCCTCCTCAATCTCCTTTGCTGGCTTATTCGCCTCTGTGGTTGCTGTTGTTCAGTTGCCAAGTTGTGTCCAACTCTTTTGCAACCCCATGGACTGTACCCTGCCAGGCTCCTGTGTCCATGGGATTTCCCAGGCAAAAATACTGGAGTGGACTGACATTTCCTTCTACAGGGGATCTTCTCGACCTAAGAATCAAACCCACGTCTCCTGCATTGGCAGACAGGTTCTTTACCACTGAGCCATCAGGGAAACCTTGATTCTCCTCTACCCAGCCACTAATTGGTAAATTTCTCAAGAGTTGGTCATAGTCTTTCTTCTCTTCTCATTCTACTTTCTTCGAGAAGAGCTTACCACATCTATGACTTCAATTTCTAACTACGGTATCTTCCAGTGATCCCCTCCCCCTCAACCCTTTACTTCAATCTCTAGGTTAGACCTTGTCTTCAGATCACAAGCACAAATAACCAAATGTTCTTCAACCTCTCAATATGAATGTCCCAAATATTTCTCAAACTAACCACGTCCAAATAATTGCCTTCTTAATCAAACATCATCCTCTTCCACTGTTCCTATTTCAATGAAATTATCATATCATACAAATGTACAAGTCAGAAACTTAGTCACATTCTTAACATTTACCTTTCATTAAACCCCTATACAGTCCTGAGTGTTCATTGGAAGGACTGATGCTGAAGCTGAAACTCCAGTACTTTGGCCACCTCATGCGAAGAGTTGACTCATTGGAAAAGACCCTGATACTGGGAGGGATTGGGGGCAGGAGGAGAAGGGGACGACAGAGGATGAGATGGCTGGATGGCATCACCAACTCAATGCGCATGAGTTTGAGTAAACTCCGGGAGTTGGTGATGGACAAGGAGGCCTGGCGTGCTGCGATTCATGGGGTCACAAAGAGTTGGACACGACTGAGCGACTGAACTGAAACCCCTATATTCATTTCTTCACCAAAGAATGCCCGCTATTACCTTCTAAATCTTTGTTAGATCTCTGTTTTTCTTTCTACCTGTACAGTCAAAATCCTAATCCAAAATGCTAGTATCTCTCTCCTGGATTGTTATGAAAACTTTGTAACTCTTTCAACTAAAATGTTGCCTTCTATAATATGAAAAAACACTGGGTGGAAAGCTTTAGTCCTTAAATCTGTGAGGGAAGAATAGTAAACTCTTGTTTACTATACTTGTTTACTATACTAGAAATGTTATAGAATGCAGATCCATGTGCCCTTCTATAATATGTAAAAACACTGGGTGGAAAGCTTTAGTCCTTAAATCTGTGAGGGAAGAATAGTAAACTCTTGTTTACTATACTTGTTTACTATACTAGAAATGTTATAGAATGCAGGTCCATGTGCCCACACACAGTGAGGCCAAAGGATATTAAAACATCAAGAGTTTGGTGCATAGAATGGTTTATTGTAGGGCCATGCCTTAAGAACCCCATAATGCCCCCAAAGCTTTCAACAAATCCCTTTAATAGGAAAGGTGAGGGAGGGTGTGTTAGTTGTTACAAACTTGTTAGTGGCAGATCCTTTGTTCCTGAGGCCTGGTCCATGGCTCAAGGTGTTCCCCATAAACCTTCACCAAAATAAATGTTATTCTCAGTTCAGACAAGAAAAGGCAAGATCCCAAAGCTCAACTTTCACCCTCTGAGGTCCAGGCTTGGCTAAAAGGAGGGTGATCCTTGCAGAGGCCAATAATTGCCTGATGCGCTTGTCCCGCACCCAGTCTGGGTCCTCCCGCAGGGCCTAGGCCCAGTTGAGGAGGCAGATCTTAGCTGACAGGCACCCTCTTGGCTAAGTCCCTGGTCCCTGCCCAGCTGGGAACCCAGGACCCAACTGGCTCTCAGGCCTCTCATTTAAATTGGAGAGAATCATTTGTTTAGGATCGACAGGAACATGTGCTGTAGCAATTACCAATCATGTGAATTCCTAGCTCACAACAATTGCCCTTCTTTGAAAAGAGACCCAACCACAGCAGTGGACCTGAAGTAGATGCTCCATGTCTGTGCAAATTATCCCTGACCTCTGGCCACTTCCTCAGAATAGACAACTGATCTAAGCTGGACCAGTTTCTGAAACTTGACCAGAGAGACTGAAGCTGGTTGAAGCTGTTACCTGAGTGGCAGATTCCCCATTTACTCCAGTTGCTGAGGCTTCCTTGAACTGCCAGGCATGGAGACCACAGTTCCAGAGGTGGGGATGGAGAAGAGGTTCACTGCTCCTTTAAGGCCTGGGCCTGGCCAGTGAGAAGGTCATGCGAGGCTTCTGGGGCTCTACAGGGCAGCCCTCAGCCTGTCCCCAGGCACGCCCCATGACTGCTTTGCACCCCACACTCTGCCACGGTGGGCACTGGGGGATGACCACAGGCAGAGAGGGACCTTATAACTGCTCTTCTCAGGGTCTCCCAATAACGGTGGCGATGCTAAGCATTGCATGCTATAGACTGCATGCCCGCTCCACCCCTATTATAGAGATGATAATTATTCAAATACACAACAGAAACATTTACCCACAGGACACATTATCATTAATAAACACCACCCCCTGTCTGGTTAAGAATAAGAGGTTTGGCAATAAGCAGACAAAAAGGTGAATAACAAGTACTAGTTCCACTCTGCTACATTTTCTGCTTTATATCTGACCTTTCAAAAAACCAGAGTATCCAATTTTACGTTTCTCATTCAGCCTTTCCCAGATTCTTCTGGGGTCATCTGAAAGCCTGGGAAGGCTCTGGTGTGCTTCTCTGATGAGGGTAAGGAAGTCTTTCGTATGAAGATGTTCATCTATTTTCTCCTGGAGTAGAAGTGACTCCAGCAAAGTCTTCTTCTGTCTCAGGAAGGCAGCTTGGGCCAGTTCTGCCCTTTTTCTGATACAGTCGGGACACCGAGAAGAAATGTGTTGCTTAGCTGTTCCCACCTGTTTGGATGTTGTCCTCATGCTTTTAAAATAGATTCTATTCAAAAGCTCGTCAGGGACAGTACACTTTAAGGCATCTACCTCTGGAGCCTCGGCCTCGGGTCCGAGCTGCGGCTTTTTCTGTCTGCTGCTCTTTTTCCCCTTAGAGTTCGCTCTGTGGTGGATCAGGTTTACCTTAACGGTGCAGAAAGACTGCAGGGCATTCAGTTCTTCAAGGGATAGCTGAGTGATGTCTGTTTGATGTTTAGTGTCTGGTCGGTACTGTTCAGAGTTCGTTTCCTTGCCCTTGAGGTTACGGATCCATTTTCTGCTCAATTTCTTTACATTAGCTTTGAAGTCTGAAAGCTCAGATTGGTTGTCTCCATATTCCGAGCATGAAGGCAGCGATCCGCTCTCAGACTTGCTCCCAGAGGCGTAAGACCAGGGCTGCAGTCCTCCAGAGGAACTGAATGAACCGGAACTCTTTACCTCATCGGTCAAGGACTCCAAGGTCTCAGAAAAGTCTGCCATAGCCCCGCTGTCCGCTGGGGCCAACTCCCGCTGTTTCTCTGAATCCTTCGGCTTCTAGGCGGATGGCCATCACATTGCTTCAGGCTCTGCGCCTCGTCTGCTTTGCCGTGGTCAAGACTGCCTCAGGAACTGGTCAGTCCCGAGCCCCTCGGGGATGAGTTTTAGGAGCCCGCAGTTCCTTGAGGGAAGCTCTTCCGGGCGACTCCGTCCCGCTGCCTAGGCAACCAGAGGCGGTCATGCGCAGAGCGTCGCTGGGGCGCCGCGCTCCTTCCTTCCCCCGCGCTCCTCGGAGCCGACCCCGCCCGCACAGTTCGTGTAGGTTTTCGGAGCCTCCCTCTCTGCTGGCTCTCGCGAGTCTCCGCCTCCTCGGTGCGATTTTAGTACAAACTCCAATAACGATCGAGAAAAGGTTGCAAACTCTCCTTCCCCAGGGGTCAAAAAAGTATACACGCCTCTTTCCCAACAGGAATAGATGGCCTCTGACTAATCCGATAATGCACACGCCGGCTAAATGCATCCAAACAAACAAAAAAAAGCCCCAAACAAACAAAAACACACCTCCTGCTGGCTAGAAAAACACAAGCAGAAACGTATCTGCCAGTCAGATAGCTAAGAGCTCTAGTCGCAGAGCACATCTTTGGATGAAAATCTAAATACTGAAACCAGCCTGTGAGACTCCTGCGTGGCCGGGCTCCGACTCGACCGTTTGCTCCGGCCTCGTCTTGCACAGCTTTTTGTGCTCCGGCATTTTTGGACGACGTTGCAGTTTTCCCAGATCTCAGTTTCTCAGGCCTTTGTTCCGGCAGAGCTCCTCTGAATGGCATTTCAACTGCTACTCTTCCCTCTTCGTTAATTACTGCTCCTCTTTCAAGTCCACCCCTCCTCCTTTTTTTTTTTTTTTTTTTTCTTTTTTCTGGAAGAGCTTCGTATCCACCACTGCCCCCAATAGTTTACTGCACAGCCTTTCTTTCCGGGTTTGCAACTCTGTATTTAATACACATTTGATAATACCTCCCACACCGCCTCCTCCAGATTAAAAACCCCATGAAAGCATAAATCCTGTCAGTCTTGTCCTGCAGTCAGCAGGGACCTGATACATAGAAAGTGCTCAATAAATCGTTAGAGTAAATGTGGTGAATGACTCTGCAAACAGAAATAAATATTGCCTCACACAGGTACGCTCCTGGATATTGAGGCATAAGTACTACAAGGTCGAGGAACTACAGTCTTTTTTTTTTTTTTCTTTCCTGAACCCTTCAAATTAGGCCGCTACTCACAATACATTCTTTTACAACAGAGTTTTTAAAAATAAGATAGGGCTTTATTAACAACTATTCTCAGAAATTAGAAAATGTTAACTCTGAAGATTGAATATTTCTAGGTCTTAATATCCGAGTCTGGGTCTTAGTAAATATCTGAGATAATTTCAAATGGGTTCCCTTTCTCAGTTCTCTCAGTGTGTGGCTGGGTAGGGGATGAGGGCGGTTATTCAAGTCTGGCCAGATATATTTAAGGTTATTACAAAAGTGCTCACTTTGGCAGTGAGTCAAAAATCTGCAGTGTTCGACAAGCATATCTCAAATATGAGCCAGCTTCATATTGAAGATGAAGAGATCTCAGCTTCATTCATTCCACCCAAATCATATTTTATCATATAATATTAATCTTTAAAAAGAGATAATATATAATTTGTGGTTAAATCCAAGTAAACTCCAGTTCAAGGACTCAAGATTTTCATTTTTAATTTTTGTTTCAAAAGTCTCCCTCATTCCCTGAAATTCACATTCATGTGAAAAATGGGAAAGTGTTAGTCGCTCAGTCTGTCTGACTCTTTGCCACCCCGTAGACTGCAGCCCACCAGGCTCCTCTGTCCATGGGTTTCTCCAGGCAAGAATACTGGAGTGGGTTGCCCTGCTGTCCTCCAGGGGATCTTCCCAACCCAGGGATTGAACCTAGGACTCTCTCTTTCTTTGCATATGAACATGGTCAGTAATACACATGTGAAAACAAAATCTCAGCAGTCCATGAGCAGTACTGGCAAGAAATATATATATATTCTGAATTCTTAACAGAATTGTGAACAAGTGTGTTGTCTTAAACTAATCTTTTTCCTTAGATGTTTCAAGTGAGAGCAAAAAATAAAAAGTAAAAAAAAAATTTTTTTAAGAACAGGAATATATAAAGAAGAAAAGGGAGGGACAGTTGCAACTTTCCATCTTATCTAAAATCTTTTTACTGTCCCAATGGATACAAGTCACTCCTACTCACTCTACCGAAAGCAGATTTTATCAAACTTTTCAGGGGGTAAAAAAAACAAAGTATGTCATTAAAATTTTTTTTTTTTTTGCTTTTATCAGGAAAAGAAACATCGAGGAATTAACAGGAAACATTTGTAGCTGTTCCATAAAATTCATAGAAACAGTTCAGCGTTTCAGTAACTGTTATATAATTATTTATTTATCAAATATCTGTGAAGTTCAGAATAATATTTGCAAAAACTGAAATTAAAACTAAAAAAAAAAAATTGGCTATCAGTATTCAAATATGCCAAGAGCATGCTGCATTTTAACTTTGTTTTAATGTCATCTTCTTTACAAGTTCTCACTCATTTTGATAGCTATGAAAAACTATTAACCTGATAATTAGAGATGTCCCGATAGTCTCATATCAGTCAGTCTCATTTTGGCAAACCTTCAGTCAATGTTAATACCACTTCTAACAGAGCTGTTTCTTCTTTCACACTCCTTCCTTCCTTCACTCTCTGCCTTCCCACAACGGTGCTTTGCGGAGGGAAAATCCTTATTATCTTTGGGACATTTGGTGTAGGGGGCCCTAACTTTCTGCCAGTCTCTGTTGGTCTCCACCGCAAATTGCAGGTGATACTTGGATGTGTGTTGTTCCCCACCAACGCACAGTTATTCTGGTCCCTTCCAGTATCCTGACAAAATCCTAGGCTACTGGACCTTGTCAAACCCTCTCCCGGCTATCTTGCCTGCTTCTTGACACCCACAGGTACTTAGTTTCTTTCAAAAACTTCTGAGAAGTGGTGGAGAAAAGGGAGAATGTTTTCTGGGAGACACACCATAACCTAAAGCCCTTGCAACCCCCTCATCACTCAGACAACTTCCTGTGGCAAGTCCTCCTCCAGAAATCTCAAGTATCTTAGTATCTCTTAGGGGCTAATTGTAACACTGGGTCCTTTAGAAACCACATCTGACTGAAAGTTGCCTGAGGTGGAGGTGGAAAGTCCTAGGAGGGAAGGAGACAAATCAGGTGGTCAGGGCCGACTTAGGCCCCGGCACTATTTTTATTATCTCGTTGTCACGTCTTTCTCTTCCCTCATAGTCCTTAAGGAGAGCAAAAGCTCTCCTTCCAGCTTTTCCTGAACAATCAAATATGCTTTGCAGCTACGGGACTTAACCCCAGAGACAGGAGGTCAAAACATATTCGTCTTCCTGTCAGATTCTTTCTCTCTCTCATTTCTCTTTCCTCGGAGGCAGAAGGGCAAGCCTTCAGCGTCTTCCTGTCAGGCAAGCGCTTCTCCTCCAAGGAATCTCAGCGGCCTCCTCGCCAAGGTGGCATTCTGTATTCTTTCCGGGAGCCATTAGGGTGGACCCGGGGTACTAAGAGGGAATCTAGTTTATGAATAAGAGAAATTAAGTGGACAGATCCTTTACAAACAGTCTGCCCTCTGCATAAACTTCACAACACTGTGCTTGGTTCTGTGATCAAGCAAAATGAAAAATTACTTCCTCTCCTAAGGGGTTAGGTTGAATGTATCAGAAATCTCATTGTGAGAAACCATTTTTGTGGAGAAAGGAATCTTACATCATCCGTGATAAAAAATGACTTCAATTTACAGTGCAGTGGCCGTTCTTCATATTTGAAAAATGTTTTACCAGACAAATATCTCAATCTTTACATTATTTTTTTCTATGTCTTCAGTGTTATTATTTTTCTGAAATTGATGAATTGCTTGATGAAGAACTCTCTTTTACTTTAATAGCTATTATATTTTGCAAAGATAACATGTGTTGATTGTCAGTAGTTTAAAAGATAAAGATAAACTACTAACATCCCAGTGGCTCAGTGGTAAAGAATTTGCCTGCCTATGAAGGAGACACAGGAGATGAGGGTTCGATCCCTGGGTCGGGAAGATCCCCTGGAGGAGGAAATGGCAACCCACTCCAGTATTCCTGCCTGGGAAATCCCATGGACAGAGGAGCCTGGCAGACGCAGTCCTTAGGGTTGCAAAGAGTTGGACACAACTTTGTCACTAAACAACAAATTTAAATAAATGTTGCCTGGATTCTGATCTCCCTGAAATAGTCGCTAAAAACACTTGCAGAATATCTTAATATTTTCCCTTGAAGAATTTTTTTCTTAATAAAATCTAAATTATATTGGATTACAGTTTTATGAATTCTTCCTTAGCAATAATATGAACACTTTTCCATTCAATTTATAAAAATTATTTTCAACATAATTTTAAAGGTGGTATTGCATTATTTGATTTATTTAACTAATGCAGTTATTTAAGCACAAGGCATTTCCATGTTTTTGCCCCTAAAACTTCTGGAATAAGTATTTCTCTAGCTAAATCTTTATATACATTCATAACTACATATTTAGGATAAATTCTAGAAATTGTAATTGAAAGGTCAAAATGCATGTATAATGTTAAGTCTTTTGATATCTCTAACCCCCTCCCTCCTGCAGCATTTAAAAATACAAGTTATAATATTATTTTGTCTGTAATACCTGAGTTTGTATCTCTAGGAGGTAAGGCCTTTTTAAAAACATAACCACATTATTCTGATTATCACATTGAAAACATAACATTATAATAATTCCTTCATATCACCTAATAATTATGCTGTATTTGTATTTTTCTGGTTGTTTCAAAAATCTGTTTTGGCAATTGCAGTTTTTGAATCAAAATCCAAACAAGGTCCTTTCACTGCATTTGGCTGACCTGGTTCTCATATCTCGTACTCCACATCACTTACAATGTAAAACAATTTAAAAAACTGAAAAGAGAAAAATGGAGCAGACGGAACTTTCTTCTGTTTGCTGTAATGTTTCCTATATCGTTATTTTAACATTTTTGATGTACCGTTCCAAGTTTATTTTTTAAAATCAATATATATTTGAATCCCCTTTCTTGTGAAAAAAATATATTCAGCATATTCTACACATTGGTCCACATCTTTTTTGTTCTTTTTTCCCTTAAAAATATATTCTGGATATTGCTTTACATCATCCTATAGGTATCTTCCTCATTTCTCTCTATGGCTGCATGGTATTCCATTGTGGGAATGTTTTTCCCACAGTTATTTCCACATGTTGATGGACTTTCTGTGATTATAAAAAAATTCAATTTTTCTGTGCATTTTTGGAGGTGTAACTCAAGCAAGACTTCTAGTAGTCAGATTACTGGATCCAAGAATCAATGTATGTGTAGTTTCTTTGAGTATTTCCAAATTTCCCATTATAAGAAGTGTACATTTTGCATTCTTGCCAGTAAACTGTATGAGAGTGGCTATTCTCGAGAGCCTGGCCAACAGGAGTTGCACTTAAATTTAAATTTTTGTGATTCTAAGGGAAGAGAAATGACATTGCAGTGTAATTTTACATTGAATTCCTTTTATTTTAAGTGAAATTAAACACTTTCCATGTGTATAAGGGACATCTACATTTATTCTTATGTGTACTGTCTATTCATTTATTTTACCCATTTTCCATAAGATTCTTGTTTTATCCTTCTCAATTCTTGAAAACCACTTAAGAATCAAAATATTATTATTCATTTTTCTGTGACATAAGCTCTAAATGATTTCCCCAGTTTTTCTTTTTACTTGCTTATGCTGTTTTCCATGCAAAACTTTTTATTTCATAGAGCAAATTTATCAATAATTTTCCTTATTGTTCTTGGATTATTAGTCACACTTAGAAAAATCTCCTATCCCCATGTTATAAAGAAATTTACTCATGTTTCCTTATAGTACTTGTGATTCTTTTTATTCCCTTGCTTTATAACTCTGATTTTTTTTTATGGTTACTTCTCTAGTACAGCATGAAGAATGAGTTTAATTTTATATTCTTCCATATGGCTAGTCAGTGAGCCTAACAATATTTTATATCCTTTAGGTGCTGCCTTTTGTCATAAATTCCCATATGCACTTAGTCTTTTTTTTCCTTGACTTTCAAATCTAGTACATTGGTCTGTTTTTCTATTCACATATGAATATCATAGAGTTTTAAAGGGCTTTATAATGTTGTAGGGTTTCCCAGGTGGCTCAGTGGTAAAGAATCCATCTGCCAATGCAGGAACCACAGGAGATGTGGGTTCGATCCCTGGGTCAGGGAGATTCCCTGGAGAAGAAAATGACCATCCACTCCAGTATTCTTTCCTGGAGAATTCCATGGACAGAGGATCCTGGTGGGCTATAGTCCATGGGGTCACAGAAGAGTTGGACATGACTGAGCTACATGCATAATGTTTTAATCTCTTATTGGGCCAGACTCCTCTCATCCATGTCAACAACTTTTTGGATGTTCTTGTTTATTATTCCAGATGAACTTTGTAACCAACTTGTCTTGATCTAGGATAAAAGTAAAAAACATATGGTATTTTATTGAAATGCACTGAACTTATAAACACTGAGGATTTTTTAAAAATTGGGTCTTCCTAACCAGAAATACAGGATTCCCAGGTGGTTCAGTGGATAAAGAATCCACTTGCAATGCAGGAGATGCAAGAGACATGGGTTTGATCCATGGTGGGAAAGATCCCCTGGAGTAGGAAGTGGCAACTCACTCTAGTATTCTTGCCTGGAGTATCTCATGAACAGAGGAGCCTGGCGGACTACAGTCCATAGGGTCCCAAAGAGTCAGACACAATTGAGCAACTGAGCACACATCCCACCCTAAGGACCTCACTTTAACTTATCTCTGTAAAGACCCTATCTCCAAATAAAGACACTCCGAGTCACTGTCCGTTAGGACTTCAACGTAAGAATTGGGGCGTGGGGAAGATAATCCAACCTATATAATATGTGATTTGTATGAAAACCAGATTAAGGACTGACTGTGATTTGCTAAGTGAGAAAAATAAAATAAAATTAAGTACAAGAACTTAAGACAAACTGCTTTATAAGTGAGCCTAAAGCTACATTACAGAGTGCTTAGTCATTAAGTTGTGTCCAACTCTTCCGTGACCCCATGGCCTGTAGCCCACCAGGCTCCCCTGTCCATGGAATTCTCCAGGCAAGCATACTGAAATGGATTGTTGCCATTTTCTTCTTCAGGAAATCTTCTCCACCCAGGTACCAAACCCGAGTCTCCTGCATTGGCAGGCAGATTCTTTACCACTGGGCCTCCCAGGAAACCTAAGAAAAATTCATACAGGGAGACAAGAGAGGGGGAAAGACTTTTGGGTTCCCCAGTAGCTGGAACATTAACAGAATAGGATGAGATTTTAACAGAAAACTCCCCTCTCCTCCCCCTTTGTGTTATTCTTTATGCAGGTCATCATGGCAGAGTTCTCTGTTAATTCCAATATGCTGCTTCTTAATTGCAAGCGGCACAGCCCTAAATCCTGTAATTCTTGTCATTGTATTGGGAGAAGCCCTGTAACAGTCAGCAGGGTTAAAAAAAAAAAGAGATTACAGAAAGGAAAACCTCCTACCAAATTTATTGGGTGAAAGGGACTACAGAAGGGAGAAATTCCCACCCACTTTACTGCGAGAAGTGGGAAAAATATCAGTTGCAGTGAGTATCATTTATTTCTCTGTGTTAAGAAGCATATTTGTTTTAGATGGCAACCCATGGGCGCCTTTGTGAATGCACTACCTCGAACTTGAGTGGCTAGACTGTAGATTGCTTATATCTAGTATTTTAGGTTAGAAATTATTGTTCTTATTGAAAAACAAGCAATTTTAAATTTTAATGTTATGCAGTTTTTAAAGATATTTTGATTGGTGTATTTCAGTATTTTTAATGTTTTCAGGAATTAAACAATGACTTCCCACAGTTTCACCATACTATCTAGTCAAATTTCAAAGAAGTGTAGATCATAAATTACTCAATTATTTTAGAAACAAATATATTCCATATTTTAAGGGCAGCAATGATGATATTCTTCACAAGGAAGAGAGTTAAGTGTGAACTTGAATTGTATGGTATATTTCACGATTTTATTTTGAAAATTCTGTAGTAACAACATAATATATAGGTTTTCTACCCTTATTTATTTTTCCTTCATTGTAGTTTAATTTTGGAGCTGTTCTCAGCATCTTTATGCAATTTCATGCAGCTAGGTCCCTGAGCCTTCTGGCAACACGATTTAAGATTGACCTTGGCACTGAGCAAATTATTATAAATTTGAACCCAAATATAATGTATTTCTCTTCAAAGATACATGATGAATTCAATGATGTTGCCATTGATTTGAATTTGAGTTAAATAGTTTTGTTTTCCTTGAGGGAGAGAGGTCTGTTGCTCTAAATGACTGGGTAAAAGATCAAGATTCACAGTGGTTTTCCTGAAAAACTACTGCATAGAATTATTTTCCTTCTACTCAATATCACTGTAATTTTTCCTACTTACAAAGTCAGCTTTCACTGTACAATGAATATTCATATGATTGCATAGGGTTGAATGACATAGAAATTGCAAATAATTTCATCTGAGACCAATCGTTCTGTAGAAGTATTCTATTGAAGTCTTCACAGTCATCATAAAAATATCACTGTGCTCTGGAAAGACATCTAATGCAATAAATTGAGCTCACAGTCTTAACTTGTTTTATCTCTTTATTTTAGATAGGCATTTTCCAAAAACAAACTCTATCACTGAAGAATGTAGGACTGTTTCTTTAGAGCCTTCCATGCTTAACTTGAAAGCTGTCAACCCAGGAGGCTGAAACAGAGCAAGATTATGAAACCTGAGTGAATAGCTCATTCTTTGCGCCCTTGCCCTTGCTGCCTGCTGCCGCATGGTACAGGCCTGGGAGGTATGCACTATGATAGCTAATGAAGCACTTCCTTTATGTCCCGCTGACCAGAACTCTTATTTGAAGCCCACATATTATGCCACTGAAATCGCACAATGTCAGCCTTTGTTCCGGCTAGTAGAAGCTGTTTCTTGTCTTTTCTGTGGCTAAATTTTATGCATCAAACTTGTGAGACCCTTTACTCTCTGTCATTAAGCTGCTCTGCTGTTTGTGAAGTCGGTTTTGTTTGCTTTGTTTTGTTCTCCCCTCTTTTATTATAGCATCTCCTCAAAGTCACAAATTTATGATTTGGCAATCACTTGGAGATAAAGGCTTAGGAGTGAAAACGCTCCTGCAAGGCCTTCCTCTATGTTAAATATAGTGATAACAACTAACACTATAAAAATGAGAACAAGAATATAATTCATCCAGAATGAACAGAAGGGCATCAAAGAGATCAGAATTACTTGGACTGCCTAATCCTAAATGTAGTTGGAAAGATTTGAAAGTGGTCTGCTTGTTATATTTTAACATGCTATTCTTATACTGTGTGATCTGATTAGGCATCTTCCTTCCTCAGCTGATATTATATAGATATGTCCCAATGCAAGCTTTGGTAAAGTGACCTATAAAACAATAGTGATTGCCATGAAAGTGAAAGTGTCAGCCACTCAATTGTGTCTGACTCTTCTGCAACCCTATGGTCTGTAGCCCACCAGGCTTCTTTGTCCATGGAATTCTCCAGGCAAGAATACTGAAGTTTGGGTATCCATTCCCTTCTCCAGGCAATCTTCCCCACCCAGGGATCAAACCTGGGTCTCCCACATTGCAGGCAGATTTTTTACCATCTGAGTCACCAGGGTCGCCCCAGTCATTGCCATAGGGTTCTATAAAATATAGGCTTCAGTTAACTAGATATACACAATAAGCATGGAAAGGTTTGTCAGAGCACATGAATTTTAAAAAGAACAAAGTTATGAAAGAGTTGCATCAATTCCTTCATCTCTGACTCTTATGACAGTGACAGCAGCCATCTTTTGGGGGTGGTATTAAGTATACAATGAGATAATATGGAGAACTTGTTACTCAATACATGACACTGTGGTCACCACCATCATTACAGTTCTGTAGTAGATTTCATAATGAACCTGAAGACCAAGATCTTTCTACTACTGGTTCTTCATGGTGAATTATCTAATTTTTAAGAAGTGATTTACTTTTCTGATTATTTCCCATTTTTATCTTAGCTACCCAATAAAATGTCCAAAGCACTCTCCTGATCTTAAAAGCAAATTTGAACAGCAAATAGCTACAAGTTGCTTATTGGAATTAAAAAAAAAAAGAAGCAATTAAAACATGGGAGTTCCTTGGGCTCTTCTAGTTCAACATTGCTACCACCTTCATATTTTTTATGATTTTCTAATCTCCCAACTTTAGTGAAATGATCAAAGTGTTCAGGTAAATAGAATACAAATGCCAGAAAAATAAACTTCACAAAGCCAGCCCCTGTTCTAACTAGTAGAGGTTAAGTTCTGTCCTCTTCCTTGCTAAAATGCATGCACCGAACTTGTTAAATTCTTTGCATATAGATTCATATCCCTGCACAGAATTTGTTTCTGTGAGTTCACTTCATATTTTTATATTAAAAATGTTTTCTATCAAATATACTGGTTTATTTATTAATGAACATGCTGTAAGTAACCCAAAGCTATAATCTTAATTAGCTTTAGATTTGTATTTAATGTTAGAACATATGTAATAACATTAGAATATATTCATGTATTGTAATACTAATAATAGCGTTAATGCATTGTGTCAGACTTTTACTTTTCCCAATAATTGCTGAATCACCTCTCTATATCACGTATTAAGGTATTTTTTAAAGTATACTTTAAAAAGTTATTGGATTCTTATAATTTTTCAAAAAATGATTATTTTTTAAAATAATTCTCCATTCTTCACCTAATACTTGTATTGCTTACAAGTACGTTAGAGATCAAAATCAACTTTGAAGTGGGAATCATTTGGAGTAGGAGTTTAAAACTACAAATAGTTTCTGGCAACCTTTAAAATATTTATACGCAGTTTTTTTTTCTAAGTATTTCACTTTATCTTTGTGGCTCAACTGGTAAAGAATCCATCTGTAAAAAAAAAAAAGAATCCACCTGTAATGTGGAAGACCTAGGTTCAATTCCTGGGTTAGAAAGATCCTTTGGAGAAGGGAAAGACTACCCACTCCAGTATTCTGGCCTGGAGGATTCCATGGACTGTATAGTCATTCACGGGGTTGCAGAATCAGACACAACTGAGCACTTTCACTTTCACTTTCAGAAAAAGATTTCTCAGTTAAGTATCGATTTTGTATTTGATGAGTGTATATGAAGTGAAGTGTGAAGTGAAAGTTGCTCAGTCATGTCTGACTCCTTGCAATCCCATGGACTATAGTGTATCAGAACAACATGATTAACCAACGTAGACAAATTTCGTGTGGGATTATCATGCTATTTTGTCAATATTCTTGGCAATTTCTGTTTGAGTCCCAAATTATCATCTTGATTAGATGTTATCAGGGTAGGTAATATTTTTTTTCATCTCTTTGGCATGCCCACCCTCTACCCCTCAGCATAAAACTATCTCACCATCAAATCTCCCTTAGCCCAGTAACTCCAAACCATCATATTCTAAGAATCTCAGGACAAAAGGAATTCAAACAGAATGCTCAGCAACATGCTTCCACTTAGATAGTATTCCATTCCCCACAAAAGAAGTGGCAATTTTTAAAAATTTTCTATGTAATTTGGTTTCCTACTGTTTTCATACTAAGTACTTGAAGATACTTATGTCATTGCAAATCTAGAATTATTAGATATTAAAAGTAATCAGATAATAAAAGAGACTGGATACTTGGAATATAGTCAAGAGATTATAGGTTATGAGGTTAAAAACGCAGAGCAGAAACCGACAAATGAGCACAGGCATCTAAATTCTAAGAATCATCTGTAGGTCCGTCCTCTCCTCTGTCACGCCTCCAATCAGTCACATAGCCCTGTAGTAACACCTCTACAAACTGACTCCTTCCCTTTAGTGACTTCTTAAACGTCCTAGTCAAGGACACCACCATTTTTCACTGGACTCAATGCACCTGTCTTCAAGTTGCCTTCACAAGCTTAGACTCCTCACTGTTCTTCACTTCATCTCTTCCTCCCTTCCACTGCAACTCCTTTTTAAATAATTATCTCCACTCAGCTCAAACTCTGTCCCTCCTTTCCATGTTGCTTATAGCTTCTCCTCATTTTGTCTTGTCTGAAATCACTGGTTTCAAACTACTTCCTCAGATATGGACTGACTTTTCCAAATTGCAAAAGAAACCAAAAACAAAGTGAAGCATTCAGGATAATGCTGTTACTAAAGACTTTCTGTAAAAACACATTGGAGAAAAAGAGAAATAGAATTGTTTAAGCATCTGAAAACTATCCTGGGAAATAGACTGACACTTTGTACTCAACAGCACTTCCCCTCTGCTTCAGACCCAGTTCTCCTGATGCCCACTCACCCTTCAGACCTCAGTTTATTTGTCATTTCTTCAGACAAGGTTTGCCCTCCTCTCCCTACTTAAGTAGTAGGGAGTGATTTCAGTACCCAGAATGTGCATAGAACAATTACCACATTATCAATAATTCACAATTGGATAATAATTTTCTGTCCCTCATAACTAAAAGCTTGAAAGCCCTACCAAGCCTGGGAAAACTCTGTCTTCTCCACCATTAAATTATATGCCTTACACATATCCAATCATCAATACATTTGGAAAATAATAAATGAATGAAATAATTAGTTAATTGATTTGATGGCCTGGCAACAACTCTGACAAGTTAGCAGTATCTCTGATAGCTTTCTTCTCCGAAGTTGGCATATATTTTCCCTACTGTTGCATTGCTCATAGGGGTGATTCAGGTTCCTGAAACAGTTGACCAGCCAGGCCTCCTTCAGAAGAAGCACGCCTGCCAGGTAAGCAGCCTAGGTCTGCATTTGTGTCCTAATTCCTGGCCCATCAGTTGGTACAGTTCAGTGACCTCTGCCACAAAACCCCCAGCAGACGGCAGGAAGTTGACATCTCGAAGGAGTCCTCACAAGAGGCAGCGAGTCAGGAAGGCACCTGGCCTTGTCCCTTAGAGTAGTTCTTAGGGTCTGCTGTGGTTTACAGCCACTTCTGGGGTGGGGGCCAGACCACATCCAAGAGCAGTTAAATCAGAGTCTTCAGGGTTGGACCCCGTATTTTCTTCCACTCTCTCAGGGATTCTACCAGCGATCTAGGACCAGTGCTGGGCATCGCCTGGGAGAGTCCCAGACGGGCAGAACCACAGCCCCTCCCAGACCAACTGATTTGGAATTTGCTTACTAAAACAAAATCCCTCTGTGATTCCCGTGCAGGTTGAGGAGCACTGCACTATAATGCTTGTTCAAAACATCCTTTCATAAAATGACCACACTTGGTACCACCATTACCACCTTATATCTTGCCACTCTTTCTTTTCTTTGCCTTTTTTTCTCTCCTGCTATCTGTCCCTCGCCCCCACCCACACTCCAGCCATTCAGATGTGCTCCATTTCTGATGTGCTCACTCCTTTCACAGCAAACTGTTCTTTTAAAACATTATAAGATGTTTTAAAAATTCAGAAATTTCAAAGGAAAAATACAACTAAAAGCCTTGCATGTGCTATTGATATGTTACCAGAATGATCTCTTACAGTAATTGGGTCCTTTATTATTAAGAAAAAGAACATGTTACAAATAATAAAACTAAATAACAAAAATAAAACTTTATCTCCATCAAGTTTTATTCCATACCATCCCTCCCTAAATAGACTCACTATTCCAAAGTTGGTATACTGTACATATTTTATCTTTTCAAACACTCTTTTTTTCCATTTGAAATACCATGGTGAATAAAGCACATAAGAAAGCTTGTCTTCTCAGAGTTCATATTCTACTGTGAGGAGACACATAATAAGTAGAACAATAGGTAAGTTCCATTAGAAGGTGCCAGATGATATGAAGAAAAATAAAGCACCAAAGATTGTGAGGAAGTTCTGAAGACTGTTGTTATTCTAAACACAGTGGTAAGAGAAGATCTCACTGAAGAGATGAAATCTGAACAGACAAGAAAGAGATGAGAAAATGAGCCATGAGGTTGTGTAGGAAAAGTGTTACAGATGGAGGGAACAGCAAGAATAAATATCCTCCTCTGAGAGGCCTGGGCACGTACAAAGAATACCACAGTTACCTGGCTGGAGCAGATTAAAGGAACTGGAGGTTAATAATGGAGAGTAAGAACCCAATCAGGTAGGGTCTTGTAGGCTATTGTGAACTCTTTAGGATTTTCTTTAAGAAAAATAGCCATGGAATATTCAAGCAGATATTTTAACAGGACATTTCTGGCTGCTGTGACAGACTTTGGATAAGGGTAGGAAAGCAAGATGGGGGTTGGTCCACAAAGATAAAAATCTGAGCAAGACATGACAGTTTCTGGAACCAGAAGGACAGCAGTGGAGGTGATAAGAAATGGTCTTATTTGGAGACATTTTGAATTTTGAGCTTAAAAGATTTCTCAATGGCGTTGGGCATATGAGATATGAGGAAAGAGATGCGTCAAGGACAAGAAACTGGAAAGACTGAGCTATCATTAGTGGAAACAGATTAAATTCAAGAAAAACAAAAAAAAAAAAAAAAAAAAGAAAGAAAAGTGGAAAGGAAGAATGGAAATGGGGTGTTTGGAAATTCTGAGATGTCTTTTAGCCACCTAAGTACAGATATCAAGTAGGTATCACAGTATACAAATCTGGAGACCAAGAAAACAAAACACAGAGATGGCTGTGTAGAAGGCTGAAAGTCATAAGCATGGAGATTGTGTTTAAATCTGAGAGGCTAAAGGAAGTCATGTGAGAAGTGACTATAGATAAGAAGAGAAACAAGTAAGCCCTATGTCCAAAGGCTGGGACTGTCAAGGGCCCAGAAAAGGACCCCGAGGGGAGGCAAGGAGCATACCAAAAAAACAAACAAACAAAAAAAAAACAACAGGAAAATGTGGTGTTCTGGAAGCTCAGTGAAGAAAGTATTTCAAAGAGAAGGAAGTGATCAACCATATCCAATGCCCTGAAGTAAGACAAGGGTTGAGAATTAACCATTAGATTTATTAATGGGGGAGACTGGGATGACCTTGACAAGAGTGGCTTTGAAGTGATAGGGATCAAAGACACAAGGCAATTAGTTTTGTAGAGGATTGGAAGAGAGAAAACAGAGACAATGAATATAGATAACTCTGGGAATTTATTACTATAAAGGGCAATAGAAAAAAGGGAAAGAGCTGGAGGAACCAGCAGAATCAAAAGGGCATTGTGGGTTTTTTAAAATTTTTTAAATTATAAATGTTGGAGGGGATTGTTTTTAATATGAAAGAGAATAGTACAACACAGAGATTCAAGAGACAGAGAGAAAAAGGCTTAAGTGATACCTACAGCAGGCGAGAGAGAAGGGACTTTAGTACACGGATGGAAGGACTAGTCTCAGACACACACACAGATTCATCTAAAATAATAGGAATAAAGGTAGTGGATACATACACGAAATCCAATGGGTATTGAGTTTGCAGTATAATGACTTATACAGGTCACTTCATTGATCATTAATAATCCATGGCACATTAGTGGTGAATACCATCAAAATGTAAATATGTTTATGTTCTGTGGATGTTAATAAGTATTACATTGATGAGACCAATATTATGTAAGCTGAAGTAACAAGCTCTTTCATTTAATAGTACTCTTTATAATTCTGTGGATAGCCAAGGACAGCTAGGTAAATTTCTTAAAAGCATATGGCTTTTCTATAAAAGTAAATCATTTTTCCCAGTGTATCAAATGAAAAAAAAAGGTATCTTGGAAGACGTTATAGGAAAGATGAAAGCAATCTGCCCCGATGATCAACTCAACTCACAGGCTTGTTCTTAAGACAAATCAATTTTAAGAGACAGATGTGGCACTAGATTCTCTTAAAACTATCTACGCCAACATACGTCAGGAAAATCCCTAAGTTCTCTGAGAGTTATGTGTATGTAAATTGAAGACCATAGTTTAAAAGAATGAGTGCTAATTGAAAATCTGAAAGCAAGATTCTTAATCTCAGCTCACTATAACTGATTTTTGATGGTGTAAATCATTTCACCCACTGAATCTTAATTCTGTCTCCACAGAATAAGCGAGTTGGGCAAAAGCAATATCTCCCAAAGAGTTTTCCAGTGCATATTCCCATGAAGTTTTCATATTCTTGCATGTTCCCATTAAGTGTGTGCATAGTCAGAGTACTTTGGTAAATACTATAAGCCATGCTGTCTCTCTCGTTTTTTTGTTGTTTTTTTTTTTTGCATCCAGAATGTATTTTGAAAACTTCTATACTGATACCAAAGTCAAGCAAAGATACTACAAGAATATCACAAATATTCTTTACAAATATTGACATAAAAATCCCAAACAAAATATGAGCAAACAAAAGCAGTACATTAAAAGGGTTATACACCATGACCAAGTGGAATCCACTCCTGGTATTTCAGAATGGGTCAACAGACAAAAAGTCAATCAATGTGATATGTCACCTTAATAAAATGAAGGAAAAAAGAACCAAATCATCTCAATTGATGCAAAAGAACTTGACAAAATTCCACACCTTTTCACAACAAAAACACTTAATGAACCAGAAATAGAAGGAAACCTACCATGACAAAGGCGATATATGAAAAACCCATGGCCAGGAACACACCCAGTGGTGAAAAACTAAAATCTTTTCCCCCAGAACAAGGAACACTGCCCACTTTTGCCACTTCCAGTTAACATTATGTTAGACTTTCTATGTGCTGTCTATTTGTGGGGAAAAAACAATACACATTGGGAGAGTAGATTCACTGAAATTTCCTTAAGAAGAAAACCCAGTTTCACTTCATTTAGCCCATTAACCTCTAAACATTTGACCATAAAAACTTTTATTTTGTATTATAAAACACACTTCAAGAATCTTAGAACTATAGTCTGTGATTCTTTCTAGCTTATGTTTCTATGATAAAACTCAAATCATGCAGCTAGATTCAAGTGATAACTGCTGTCACCAATCTAATTACATTATTTATCTGTTCAATAAGATTTAAGCCTATTTTAAGAGAGTCGAAGTTGCTTTACAAATAACTTAAAAATGTACAAAATGACATTTTGCTTTAGGATTCTGGTTATATCATTTCTTTTCTATTTCTACAAAGTGCTTCTGCAGAACACCATATGCCTTCCTGTATATTTCATCATCATTAGATGGGAATGAGGACTATCCTTAGCTTTAATTTTAAAATTCAAATTTCCCTTAAACATCTCAAGCAGATCATGTAAAATCTGTCTGGATTAGTGTTTGTCTATTGTGTTGTCAAAATAGTCTCCTGGCTTCCAGACCAGACATCTTAGAATGAAGATACATCACTCTAATATCAGTCATAGCCCAGCACGTAGTAGGCTGTAAAATGTTCCTGCCTGTCCCTGTGTATCTCTAAAACAAGCCAGAGCTCCATCTTTAAAAACAATGGGAAGGATAAAAGGATAACTCATTGCTAGACTGACCCTTTAAGCTCCAACATTTTCATATGATCCTTGAAAATCCAAATGTATTACATCCTTGAACTGCCTTTGTCTATGTTGGCAGTAATACTCTCAGAGTTCTTTTGGAGATTAGTTTAATTTGATCTTCCATTTCTGAAACCATGCAGGCCTATTTCAATCAACCTGTTCTTTTCCAGATGTTTTCTTTTCCACCACATCCTTTAACATGGCTTAAAAATTAATTCCTCTGCTGTTTAATGTATCAACCTTTTTTAGACCAGTTGTGTCACATACATGAGTTATGCTATGAGTATTAGCTACACAGCAATGTTCCTGGGTAATTTCACTGGGATGTCTTAGGGAAATGTGGACGCACAGACAGTGGAGATGCAATTGTAGGGTTGAAACCGTTAAATTTGCTTACCTCATCTAGTGATCCATAGAGTTTTTGAAGCAGTTTTCAACTCAGATAGAAGCATTTTCTAATACAGTTTATAATTTTCTTCAGGATAATGAGTTGCTAAAGAAAAGGCTTTTTAAAAAGCCATTGAGTCTCTTGTAATCATTTTTACCTGTTCTTCAGTGTTTTGTCCTATGACTCCCACACCTGTCACCTCATGTAGATATAACTGTCTTTAGAAGACTTAACTTAAAGTAATCTCTACTTAACATGCTTATTTTTCTCCTGTAATTTTACTGCTAATTTTTGCCAGCCCTAGAGTGAGAAAATGTCTTTTTAATGGGTGGATACGCATTTCTTGATTTTTAACATAATTGGTCGATATAACTATTAAGTTTAAAGGAAGGGGAGAAGTGCAGAAATTGGATAAACTTCTTCTATTTTATGAATTGAGTGGATAAAGTATAAAAAGAGAGAAGAAAGATTTCACTGAAATTCAGTCATTATAATTGTCTCCTCACGTGGCATATTTCAACATTTTTATGGAGGCCCTAAAAAGTATTTTCTAAAAAGAGAAATTCTGTTGTCAAAAACGATATGAGAGGCTTCCTATGACTCAGCTAAAAATATAATCAGTAATAATATCAATCCATGGAAACTAGATCATACTGATGACTGGCGATCTTGTTTATTTACCTATGCGTGCTCAGTTGCGTTCGACTCTCTTTGACCTGTGGACTGTAGTCCACCAGATTCCTCTCTCCATGATAATTTCGAAGCAAGAATACTGGAGAAAGTTGCCATTTCCTACTCCAGGGGATCTTCTCAACAAGGATTGAACCTGTGTCTCCTGAGTCTCCTGTATTGGCAGGCAGATTTTTTTTACCACTGAGTCACCTGGGAAGCCTTGTTTATCTGTGTGTTGTCATAGAAATAGTTCATATTTCTACGCTATCAAGAGGTGGTGTGCTGTTAAGATATGAGGTAAACCGAAGCTACTGCTTTACTAATTCCATATGAGAGCTGACCAGGGTTAAGAATAGTATCCTGAACCTCCGTTAAAATTTTTATATCAAACTTCTTTTTCCAGAAGTGATCATATGTATGCATATTTTTACAGTTATATTATTGTTCAGAAGGGCAATACTCTACACTATTTGTTAAACACCTATTATATGCCAGATATAGACAATAAAAAGAATTATCTCAGGCTTAAATGGGAGTTTTTTGTTTTTTTTCTTGAAGAAGGTATAAACAAGGCACATTGACTTTGAAGCAGATGTTTTGGCAGTTGATATAAGACAGCTGAGTATCTCTAATGGAACCAGAGTAAAAGGATAAGGGAGTAAACTCATTCATTTAACAATTCCCTACCATTTCTAGATAAATAACCCCTTGGGGTATCAAAGAAAATGCCTCAAATGTCCCTTCTTTTATTTTTGTAAATATTTATTGCACATTCCTCATAGCTTTTAAATTTAATTTTAAAATCCTGTAGTGTTATCCATTGTCTCCAGTTCTACTTCTGTATTCCAGACCCTCACTGCTGCTGCTGCTGCTGCTAAGTCGCTCCAGTCGTGTCCGACTCTGTGCGACCCCATAGACGGCAGCCCACCAGGCTCCCCCGTCCCTGGGATTCTCCAGGCAAGAACACTGGAGTGGGTTGCCATTTCCTTCTCCAACCAGACCCTCACATATCTCTGCAAATACCATCTCCTATTTTCCCTCTGGAAACTTAATTTGTTAATTCAGCTTAATACTGGATTCTTGGTTTAAAAGAATGAATGAGACATACACAGAAAGACAAATACTAGTTGAGTATATGAGTGTTAAAAATCCAACATGGGAGTACAGAATGCTTTGGAAACATAGTGTTAACTAAACTAGTTAACTAACCTAGTGTGGTAGGGGGAGGGTGAGATGAGGGTAAGAAGAGAATAATTCAACTTAACAAGAAGAACTAATTCTAAAAAGAAACATTGAGTTCTTGCTCTGTGCCAGGCCCCATGCCTATGTATGCATATGTCTCCAATGCAAGAGACTCAAGAGATGCAGGTTCGATCCCTGGATTGGGAAGATTCCCTAGAAGAGGGCATGGCAACCCACTCCAGTATTCTTGCCTGGAGAATCCTATGGACAGAGGAGCCTGGAGGGCTATGGTTCATGGGATGACAAAGAGTTGGACACGACTGACGCAACTAAGCCCTGAGCACATATACATGCCTATATATATTTGCCTAATATATTAAAATATATAAGCACTTAGTATTTTAGGACTTAGCACTTAAAGTTAGCTGTTCATATTTTAACTATTATTTTAGATCAATCCATGTTGAAGTGGGGTTTCTTGAGAAAATTTCAAAGAAGTGTTAACTCAAATAGATTCTTGAAGATGAAAATTTCTCACCCACAAGACAAGAAAGAGTGATTCTAAGGAAGGAACAACCAGTGAAAACTGAATGAGAGATAAAGGTGTTGTAGATGCAGCGTTTAGAGAGAGGCAGGCTCTGAGAGAAGAAATTGGCAAGAGAGGAGGAGTCAGATATATGAAGGCGGGAGCTGAGGCAGACAAAGTACAAACAGAGGCTAAACATTTAACTTATAATTCAAGCTACCAAACACCTACATAAAGTCTGTGGTATTTTCCAGCCTTGACAAATATGCCTTCTAAATGCATGAGCTGTGTCTGTCTCTGCTGCCAGCAGAGGCAAAACCCATAAACCTTTACAACATTCATAGCAATACGATGTACACACCTTTCTTTTTCAAACAAAGAACAAGAGATGGAGAGAAATATTTCCCTGGGGCCTGAACAGGATTAAGTCAAGGGAATGATATCTACGGTTCCACTTCTGCTTTGTCACAGACAGATGTACCCATTTTCTTCTTCAATAAATTTAATAAATGTGACTTACTAGGGAACGATCGGAGCTTTCTGCAGTGGCTCAGCAGTAAAGAATCTGTCTGCAATGCAGGAGATGCAGGAGATGTGGGTTTGATCCCCAGGTTGGGAAGATCCCCTGGAGGAGGGCATGGCAACCCATTCCAGTGTTCTGGCCTGGAGAATCCCATGGACAGAGGAGCCCGGTGGGGTCCATGAGGTCGCAAAGAGTCAGACACGACAGGAGCAACTCTGCACACACTCACTGGGAAAGATCAATAATTATTCAATAATGACTATTAAGAATTACCCAAAGATTATACAAATAGCTCTGTCTTACTTATAAGTTCTGAATTGAAATATCATTAATTTCCCAAATAAACTGCTTTGATATAAGGTAATGCTGTATTTTCACTATGTCATCAACCTTTTGTCAGAAGGTTGAAAGTAGTTGAAAGTAGTTGATTCAAAAGATTTTAAGGAATTATTGGTCATAGATATTTAGCATATAATTATTATTTAGAGTATTTTTTTATATACAACTTAATTCAAGAAGAAAGAACTTCTCCAAAGATTTCTTCACCCTTGGACACATATAATGTCTATTTCAGGAAACGTATGATTGTTTTAACAATATACAGCATTCTAGAGACTCTTGCCAAGTTATGACAGAAAACCATGATTGATGAATACAGTACGGACTATGGAAAGAAGCCTAAACCTGGGATATAATATTCCAGAGTAATTAGGGCCAATTACTAAGATTCTGACCCTGTTGGAAGCATGGCCTATCTTCTAATGCTGGCTTTCATTATCAAGAGGCAGTACAGACTGAGTGGATCCTATAATAAAAGACCCAAGAGAACAGAGGACTCTGGTATTTCCTTAGTTTGCAGGAAACTTCAATGCGGAAGAAGAATGACATGTTGGTGATTCATGGATGAACTAGTCATAATCTATTAATGAGACATCTGGAAGGTGATTTCAAGTTGCACCTTAAACATAATCTTGCAAAACTTTGCAGCTAAATATGACTTTTTAAAAAGTTCCTCTGTCGATTCCACTATAAAGGATGTAATTCAATCCTGTCAAGGCTTTTTAAAGTGTTCCAAAGTATTTCATCATATTAAAATAGTTTTTCAAGATTGAGATTCATAAACATTTTACATTGCAACTGAGTAAAAGAAAACAAATTCTCAAATTCTTGGTCTATTTTTAATGCTTGGGCATTAAATTGCAGAATAATATCCGACCAAGAAACTCCATGGGTATTTAGAATTTATGGTGGTCTGTGATTATTGCTGAAATAAAGATTAATAACCAATATGAGAAAACCATTACATCTGACAAACTGACCATCAGCCCTACAGATAGCATATCCTTGATAGGATTTTTCAAAACTGTTTTTGACTTTTTAATAGATAAGAGTTCCAAGATGCCATAAAAATGTTTTCTTAATCTTCTTTCTTATTCTCGTCAACATACCTTTTAAGCCAATGCACATGTCTAATGACTATGTATGAATGCTTGTGCTTGGCTGGTATCCCAATGTGCCTTTAAAGAAATCAATAAACTTAAAAATTGCAAAAATGGTTAATTTTTAATATATCTCTAGAGGGGGTGGTATTTTATTCATCATGAAGTGTGAAAACACTTGATTCTAAATTGCTTAATTGCTATCCATGACAGTATAATAATGCTGAAGTTTTACTAACCTTGTAGATAAACAAAAGACAGAAGGCAAATACAGAGTTTTTTCCAAATACAATATCATTTATGTTAGCATTGATGGTTTAGCCAGATGTAGAATTTTAATCCCCAGATTTCAAATGCAACGTGTTGTCATCATTAGTATCATCATCTGGCTAAATGCTCTGTATATATGGTAGGAAACTAGAACTGACAAAGTAAATTAAACACAGTTCAACATCGCCACAGAATCGGTTTACAATAGACTGAGATTTTAGGAGCAGAGAATGAGAAGAGTAAATCTTGTCCATATGATACTCCATGATCCAATCCTGGGAATGCAGAGAGTCACGCTGGGCTCCACTTTTGACCAGTAAAGACAGGGCCAATCCTAGCAGGCAAAGGTGAACTTAGAGAAAACCATAAGCTTTCCTCCAAGACATTCATGAAGTTGTAGTTTTCCCAGTTCTTTCCTTTTCTTTATAGACACTTCCCTATTACCTTTATTTAAAAAAAAAAAAGTTTATTTTTGGCTGTGCTGGGTCTTCGTTACTGCATGGATTTTTTTTGTCTGTTGCAGCAAGCAGGGGCTTCTCTCTAGTTGCAGTGCACTGGTCTGTCATTGCAGAGGCTTCTCTTGTTATGGAGCATGGGCTCCAGGGATTGTGGGCTTCAGTAGTTGTGGCTTCTGGGCTCTGGAGAACAGACTCAATAGTTGTGGTGCACAGGCTTCCTTGCTCCATGACATGTGGACTCTTTCCCGATCAGGGATTAGACCCATGTCTCCTGCATTGGCAGGCGGACTCTTTACCATTGAGCCCTCAGGGAAGCCCCTTATGACTTTTCGATCGCATGTTCTGCTCTCACTTACATAGGATGTCCTGAATGTTTTGGTCATTTAATAAATGAGTATTTAATCAAGTATTTGTTCTTCTGATAACTACTTCTTCAAACATCCTGTTTCTAAATGTTATGGTTTAAATTTGGTTACCTTTGTATCTATCCATAATTAATTCTTTTAAGTGCTATTAAATATCTACTGTGAGCCATACACTGTGTCCTAGCACTAAGGATACTGAAAGGAAACAAAACAGAAATATTCAATTCTGGCCCCTGTAGACAGGGCTGCAATGCTGCACAATTCTGGAGTGGGGAGTACTATTAAACTAGAAGTTTATGTGAAGAGCATCCCCTTAGGTTGGCAGTGTATGGACTGTGTGACCCTTACCCTGAGTGGTGGTGACTGCTCCAGAACATGTCAAACTCCTCATTTAAGCAGCATAACTGAACAAAGAGATGTTGAAGTCTATTTCCCAAGTGAATTTCCCAAGAGAAAGAAAGCTTACTCCAGAAAGTGCCAAAATATTTTTAACTATTTTAACGGACAGCTTTTTTAAATGGATTATACACTGCTATGCCTTGTTGAGCAGAATATACTGATCAGACTTAACTTATTCTTAATGGCTCCATTTCATCATCTTGAACATAGGCTATTAGACTGTGCTAAAATTCTGTGATTATACTCAGGAGCATGAATCATGCACAATAGTATGCAATCACTGAGCAGCCCCAGCTGCTACACTTTTCAATTCTTTTGTCTGCTTTTTGTAATCTTGCGCTTCATCCTGTCTCACTCAGATCCTCCCATCTCTGCACCTATGGCTGAGTTTCACTTCCTCCTGCTAAATTACGTTGTTTAACCCACGATGCAAAGATTAGTCACATAGCAAAACTTGCTCCAAACAATTATATCACATTCTCTCCTCTATACATAAAGGTTATATATGTTATATTAGAGCATAAGGAAAAACATAAAAAGGAAAATCACTGACAAAATTTAATTCAGTTTGGTGGCTCTGAGAGCTTTGCTGGGCCTCTAGTTTGCAAGTTGTTGGGTTCTTCACTTAAGTGACCAATATATTAGAGCTTCCCTGGTGGCTCAGACTGTGAAGAATCCCCCTGGAGTGCAGGAGTCTAGGTTCGATCCCTGGGTCAGAAGATCCCCTGGAGAAGGAAATGACAAACCTCTCCAGTATTCTTGTCTGGGAAATCCCATTGACAGAGAAGCTGACCAATAGATTAAGGTAGTTTTTATTTGCCTATATGTGTGTGCTTGTGAGTATGTGTTAGTGAACATGTTGAGGCAGGCAATGTGCTTGTGTATGTGACAGAAAGAGAGAATGACAGAGAGGAGAGATCAGTTGACTTATTTGTGTGCATATATACAATTTATGTACATATCTGTTATACATGGAATGAAAATGATAAAAAATAATGAAGAGTAAAATTGTTATCTCTGTCTTTCCATATTTGTTTGATGGGTGCATAGGCTATTTGGTCTAAATTGTCTATTTCTGAATTTAAGGAAATTTACAATACAAAAAAAACTGCACGATTCTGCAAAAAGGCACTACTTCAGGAAAACCTGAAAAGTTATACTTTCTCTAAGTCTAACACTTCAAAAATTTCTCTCCTAGTTTGCATTCCTTCTTTTAATTGACTATATTTAAACGTAAATATTTACTAAGTGAAAATCACATATAAGACACAGAATCATTAAAACAAGCAATAGCTTCTTCCTCTTCAATATAACACATCATTGCCAAGCAGAGTTTGTCCACATGCAAAGCTAGTTTATGATTATAAAATCAATGTAATTTATGATATGAAAAAGAAAAAATCATATCATAATTAAAATATAATAATGACAAGTATATGTTTGTTAAATAAACATTTGACAAATTTCTTTTGACATTAATTACAGTGTATAATAAGAACATGTTTGTTAAATAGACATTGACAAGTTTATAATTGACTTTTTACAAATATGTATTAAATAAAACTGCATTTGTTAGCAGACAACATAATTATCTAAGTAGAAAACTTTAAGAAATCCATAGAAAAGCTATTAGATCTAATAAGTTATGTAATCATATCACAAATCACAGTTCAATATACAAAAATTAATTATGTTATTATACATTCAGTATAGTTCAGTCGATCAGTCGTGTATGACTCTTTGCAACCCCATGGACTGCAGCTCACCAGGCTTCCCAGTCCATCAACAACTCCCGGAGCTTCTCAAACTCATGACCATCGAGTCACTGATGCCATCCAACCATCTCATGCTCTGTCATCCCCTTCTCCTCCTGCCTTCAATCTTTCCCAGCTTAGGGTCTTTTCCAATGAGTTAGTTCCTCGCATCAGGTGGCCAAAGTATTGGAGCTCAGTAACCAACAATTAAAACTATTAAGAATAACATCAAAAATAGAAAATATTTCTGAGTAAATTTAACCAAAACATGCAAAACTTGAAAACTATTAACTGAAAACTGAAAACTATAAAACCTTGTTGAATGTTTAAAAAACCTAAATACATCTAGAGATAACTCCTGTTTACTGATCTGGAAATCAGTAGTGTTAAAAGGTGTATTTTCCTCAAATTGATCTACAGATTCAACTCAATCTCAATCAAGATTTCAGAAGACTTTCTTTTGGAGAAATTAACAAACCGTTTCTTAAAATTATTTGAAAATTCAAAGCACCTAAAACAACCAAAATAAGTTAAAAAAATAAAAACTTCATATAAGTTGACAGTAGTCAAGAGAGTATCACATTATCAAAAGATAGACTTAGGACCACTAGAACAGAAGAAAGACTTCAGAAAGTAGTCCACACATACATAGGTAATTTAATAGGTACTTTAATATCAATTAAAGTACAAAGTCAATTCAGTAGTTAAAATATTGTCTTTTCAACAAAGTTTACAAAAAACCTTGTATATCCATATGCAATATACTTGGGGCTTCTCAAGTGGAATTAGTGGTAAAGAATCCACCTGCCAATGCAAGAAACATAAGAGACATGGGTTCAACCGCTAGGTCAGGAAGATCCTCTGGAGGAGGGCATGGCAACCTACTCAAATATTCTTGCCTGGAAAATCCCATGGACAAAGGAACCTGGCGAGCTGAAGTCCGTTGGGTTAAAAAGAGTCAGACACAACTGAAGTGACTTAGCACACACACACACAAGAGATATATGTATACATGTATACATGTATACACACATGCATGTACATATATATGTATATACATGTACACATACATATATATATACACACTATATATATGTATATATATATCTTGGTTCTCACTTCATACCATATACAACAATTATCTCTACATAGATCACTTACCTAAATATAAGAGCTATAAAAAAATAAATATAAAAACTGAAATAAAAATACAAAAGCTAAAACTATAAGCCATCTTAAACAAAACATAGGGGAAAATGTTTGTGATCTTAAGCTATGTAAATGTTTATTAAATAAGATAGAAAAATCTCAAACCACAGAACAATGAAAAAATGAACTTCATCATGATTAAAAACATTTTCCCACCAAAAGACACTCTTAATAAAATGAAAGTCACGGACTGGGAGAAAATATTAGTAAAATGTGTAGCAACAAAGGACTTATATTCTAAATTTATTAGAGATTTTACAACTCACTAACTAGAAAACAAAACCCAAGTGAAAAATTAGTCAGAGATTTAGATGACACCTCACCAAAGGCAATGCATAAATGTCAAATAAATACATGAAAAAATATTCAATATTACTATGAAAATTAAAATAATATCATGATTAGATACCACTACACACCCACTAGAATGGCTAAAATTAAAAAATTTGACCATACCAAGTATATTCAAGATGTAAAGTAACTGGACCTCCCAGAAATTCCTGGATATCAAAAAAGGTCATCTAGGGAAACATGCTCAATATTTTGTAATAACTTATAAGGGAAAGGAATCTGAAAAATATATATGTATAAAAGAATATGCATATGAAATGGAATCATTTTGCTATATGCTTGAAATTAACACAACATTGTAGATCCATTTTTTTTTAAAGTTCAGCTACACTAGAGAACAGTTTAGCAGCTTTTTCTATAACTAGATATACATTTAACACATGACCCAAGAATTACATTCTTAGGTACTTACCGAAGAGAAAGAAAAACATGTCTCAACCCAAAGACTTGCCCTTGACTATTTGTATCAACTTTATCTGCTATAACCCCAAACAGGAAATAATCCACATGTCCATAAACTTGTGAATAAGCCCATAATGGTACATCCATGTGGCTTTCCTGGTGGCTCAGGCAGTAAAGAGTCCACCTGCAATATGGGAGAACTGGGTTCGGTCCCTGGGTTGGGAAGATCCCCTGGTACATCCATACAGTGGAATCCCACTCAGAAAAAAAGGGTTGAATTACTGCCACACACAATGGTCTGGACGAATATCAAAACCATTATCCTGAATGAAAAAAGTCAGATCCAAAAGAAAATATAATGTATGATTTCATTTGTATGAAATTCTAGAAAAAGAAAAAAACTACAGTGTTAGAAAGATCAATGGTTGCCAACGCCAAGGGTTAAGAGAAAGGAATTGTTGCAAAGGATACAGGGAAATTTCTGGTGTGAATGTGATGCTCCATAGTGTAGTTTTGGTGGTGATTACAAGACTCTGTATATTTATAAAAACTCATCAAATTGTAAACTTGAAATTGGTGACTTTACTGTGTGTAAATTATAATCCAATGAAGACAGTAATAATAATAAAGAATTACTCTATTAAACTGTTTATTTGATAGCATAGTAATTTGAAGTATGTTCCATGTCTCTCAAAGAGAATTCTAAACAGTTAAGATCCTGCATTTATTGTATAAAAACAAATAACATAGATTTGCTAACTCCTGAGAGGATAGTCTCAACCCTTTCTGGCCCTGCTTTTCTTCTATAGTCAGGGTCTGTTCTGACATTTAGAACCGTGTTTATAGATGGCTATTTGAACAAATCCCCAGATGAGTGATGTCCTGAGGCTTCATTAACAAACTGGGGTTTCTTATCTTGTTTTAACAACCTCATTACCAACTTCAGGAATAATTAATTTTAAGCCTAGCAAACATTTTTGTGATAACAGAAGTTAATTGAGTCAAATGCATACTTTTTGAACAATACTTAAGGAGAAAATGTGTGACATAGCCAAAGCCAGAATTTGTCCAGACGCGATTTTGTAGGGGAAAGTACTTATTTGGTGTACCCAGTTCAAGAATTGGAATATTGAGTGGGATTTTCTGTCAAGTACCAGCCTTCAATCACCTCACTTTAATCATATCTGGAAAGACTCATTAAACCTGGAATTTCATAAAGACCACAAAAATCATTCACTAAGTAAGGGCACTTTACTGTGGAGTGGAGTATATGAACGGTTGATTTAAGTTTAGACCTATTTTTAATCATAGAAATACTTAAAGGGAGTAGAGAAATGCTTATTTGGAGTGACACAACTGACCATAGTGAATTTTGACTGGGTCTTCTCCAGCTCTTGTTGTTTCTGAACTACCTATTTGTTCACTTATTTTTGATCTTTGTGTTTCTCAATATCCCATATCTACCGTTATATTTCCATTATACCTTCCTTTTATCAGGACTGATATACTGAGGTCAGCATGCCCTCAGAATTGATGTGATTATCAAAAATCCAAAGTCCCCTGTGACTAAATTTATAAAGCTCTTTTCACACTTTTCTGTGAACCAGGGTTCCTCTCAAGCTTTTAAAAAAATTATATACCTGTGGCTAATGCTAATCTTCCCTCTCTTCATTGCTGCATTGAAGAAGATTTTCAAGTTTATCCCAGGTTTGGTCAAGAAAACTAAAGCAGTCATTTAAATCACCACTACCCAAAACATTTTGTTTTTCTTTCTCATCACCCCATCCTACCCCACTACTTAGAAATCATTTGCTCTACAGATTCTTTCAAGGTTTAGTATAGAACACCACCCCCTCTCCCCCCTCCTTACAACTCTCCAATGCCTCATCTTCAAGAACAGAAGCAAAGAATAAAAGCTATTAACTTGCTGACCTATAGAGGATTTGATATTTAACCTGAAAGACATTTCCTGGGCTCCCACCCTGCTAAGGGCAGAAGGCATCCAGCCACAAGGGGTAAATTGGAGGGAGGTCAGTAAACATGCAGAAAGTAGCTCTTAGCTTCCTAATCTCATCTGAGCTTTCACCAAGATACAATTAGTAGATCCAGCAAACAAAAGCATAATTAAATGTCACCAATACTTTATATAAAAATGACTATGATCAAATGTGACAGTAGGATGTGAAATTATTCAAAAGAATAATATTTTAAAAGATTTAAGAGTGAAGACTTATCTATGAAGAACAGAAGAATATAAATGACTAAATAGAAATGACAGGTGTTTAAATGGCCTTGTATTTTCAGAGTGAGAGGAAAATGTGAAAATAGGAAAACTTTATGAAATGAAATTATTGCTTGTGGGCAAAGGAAAAAAAATGTCGATAATATTGCTATCCATTTAGCTGGAGGGCAGGGAAGGGACTATTTTTTCAACTAGTACTTTATGAAAACAGAATGAGGGGATAATAAGTGAAGAGTTTATGTTGAAACCTGCCTCCACCACTTATCACTTGAATGACTGTGGACAAGATACAGAGTGAAAATAAACTTCTGATTCTCCGTCTGTAAAATGGGGACTTTCATCTCACCCTGGCTCAATGTGCCAGAGAAGAACCAATAGAAGCAATGACAACATGTCTCACCCATGGAAACACCACGCATGGAAGCATTAGAGTCAGTTCCTCATTTGAACAGCCAAGTGAAAGTCGCTCAGTCGTGTCTGATTCTTTGCTACCCCATGGTCTATATAGTATATGGAATTCTCCAGGCTAGAACACGGGAGTGGGTAGCCTTTCCATTCTCCAGGGGATCTTCCCAACCCAGGGACTGAACCCAGGTCTCCCTCTTTGCAGGCAGATTCTTTACCAGCTGAGCCACAAGTGAAGCCCAAGTACACACTCAAAACATCTCTGAAGCAAAAGGGCCACACAGCATGAGAGTAAATGCAACCCGGCTCTGTGTCCTGTTGAATTTTTCATCCTTACCAAGGCACACAGCTGTCCTTGACACCATCTGCCACCTGCAGAGTAGGGTGTCACCAGATCAGGAAACTCTAATTCTGGATGTTCTGCTATACTTTCATACTTAGTATCTACATCATCATTCCAGAAGGGCCTGTCCAACATAAATATATTCCCATTTGCAAGAATGTTTACAAACTGGTTTCTCTGGGTTCTGGATCCACATTCAACCTCGCAAGTCCCCTTCCTCAGTTGGAGGGAAAAGGTGGTATCCACGCTCAGGAGACCCTAGTAATGATCTCTTCTCCCACTTGCCAGCATTTGAGACTATATTTAATAATACTGTACTGCATCTTTGAGAATTGTTGACTAAGTAAATCTTGAAAATTCTTATCACACAAAAAAATTGTTTTAATTATGTGTGGTGACAGATATTAACTAAACTTGTGGTGATCATTTCGCAATTTATGCAAATATGAAATCATTCTGTTGTGCAACAGAAACTAATATAAGGTTATATGTCAATTATGTCAAACCTTGATTTTTTTTTAAAAAAAAAGCCTATTTCCCTGCAGAACTTTGGAGGGTTTTGTGAAATTAAATGATATAATCCTATAAAGTCTTAGGCACATAGTGAGTGCTCAATTATTTAATAATTATTTAAATTATTTCAAAAATAATATTAGTTATTTTTCTTATACTTCGTGGATATACTCACATATACTTTAAATGTGGTCACTGCTGTCAAATGCCTAGTTTAGAGCCTAGGACCTACTAAGCTTTCGAAAGTTGGCCATTACTGCTATTACTGTTAGTAGCAGTGAGAGTTGCTCAGTCGTGTCTGACTCTTTGCAACCCCACGGACTGTAGCCTGCCAGGCTCCTCTGTCCACGGACTTCTCCAGGCAAAAATACTAGGGTGGGTTGCCACTGCCTTCTCCAGGGGATCTTTCTGAGCCCAGGTCTCCTGCATTGCAGTCAGATTCTTTACCATCTGAGATACAGGGAAGCCCTGTACTGTTAGAAGCAATTAATTCTTCTTGCTGTTGTTGTCATTATTGTCATTATTATCCATAGTTGCTCTCACTCTGCACTAGTGTTGTGCCTAAATAGGTCAAAATCTCATAGCTTGTGTGTACTTTTTAAACTGAAACCTTGGCTCATGACGTTTCATAGCTTGAACAGCTTGCATTATTTCTGATAAAGAAATAGCGTGGGATCTTGTACTTTGCAGACATTATCCATGGTGTGTTATGCTCCAAATGACAAAAGAGCAATAGTGAGATTCACCGTTGCCATTCACACTGTTGGACAACAATATGTGTTAGAATGATTAAGCCTAGCTAACATTAAACAGACCAAATGGTCACGATTTTTTGTGGAGGGTATAAGAAACAGAATCAGAACACAACTACAAAAAGTGATTCTTGCTGTGTTAATGGAAAAACAGAAGCTTTCTCATCCTTGATTATGTTTTCTCGATTCAAAAACAAGTAAGATCTTTCTAACCTGTGTTTGTGCTCATATATAGCAGACTAGTGTGTTTTTACTTACTGTTCAGGTTTTTAACTAAATGTATGATGTGCTTAAAGGAGAAACATCAAGATTCAGAAACATACCACCTTATCAATTGCATCACTCTTATCTTTTATAAAACTTATAGAAGTATAATGACTGTTCCACAAAAAGATATTAATAATTTTGGAACTTTAACATAAAATTCCCTTACATCTTATAACACATAATAATAACATGCTTTCCAAAAATATGGTAATTTTGGAACAGATTCCTGGATGCACTGAGACATTTTTGAAATGCAGATGGTCTAATACTGCATAGTTACAAAGAAACAAAGAGAACATGATTGAAAATTCTCAAAATATATGGCTATGTCATCATGTCATATGGATATATAATATCTCTTCTCTCAAATTCACTACTGGCTTACAGCTAGAGGTCCCTGAGCAAGGCTGGCCCATGATTTTGAAATCAAGAGGTACTTGGGACAGTGGATGGAGACTGTGACTATGGATAATGTAACTTGGGTTTGTCCTGCCCTGAAACTCACTAACCACCTGCCAGGGAGTAAGGCACTTAATCCATCTGAGCATTTGTAAAACAGAGCTAGGTGTAATTTCCTTGCTGCCTCATATAGTTAAAGTTCCAATTAAGTTTTGAATATAGAGAAACTTGTTCCTTAGGACTTTTGTCCCTCCTTCATTGGACCACTCTTAAAAATACGCACATCTCTTACCTATCACTCTAAATAATATTAAATCAAAGCTTTGAACTCTGTAATTCCCTGTGATTATAACCTGTAATCTTTAGAAGTTCTCTGTCTGCCCAACTTCACCCTGTCACCTCCCAGGATGGAAACTCTTAACTTCCTTTGCCTTTCTATGGAATCAGGTCAGCCTCCTCTCTGTGTTTTGTATGAAGCAGCTATCATTACAAGTTATATATGCTCACTTTCTTAATATCTGTGTTCTCCTTCAGCAAATAAACTTCAAAAGGTGGAAGGGACTTTGTCTCATTCTTAATCTATGACCAAAACCTTGGTCAGTGCCTAGCACATAATGAATGTTCAGTAACTATATGTTGAGTAATTGATTGAATGATTATGAAGAGATAAAGCATCTCTTATAACTTATCAAAAGGTGAGTGAGAGGCCAAAAGGGCTAGATCAGTTATGGGAATGTGGGCCAGGGTTGCACGGGGCAGATATAATGTTCAGTGTAAAGTCATTTAGATTTTCCTCCATTACAATTACCAAAAACGCAGAAAGGGATGCAACAGCAAACTATTGTAATAAAAACTGAACTCTCTAAGGAAGACCAAGACAACACAACAATGGTAGCACTGGTCTTAGAGTTTTCAAAGCCAAGAGAGAGAAGACAATGGAATGAGGTGCCAATGTCTGGCTCTGGTTGAGACAATGATGGATAAACATCCACATGAGCATATTCTTTGCCTGGTTAGTAGGATTCAGTTCAGTTCAGTCACTCAGTCATGTCTGAATCTTTGCAACCCCATAAACTGCAGCACACCAGGCTTCCTTGTCCATCACCAACTCCCAGAGCTTACTCAAACTCATGTCCTTCGAGTCGGTGATGCCATCTAACCATCTCATCCTCTGTCATCCCCTTCTCCTCCTGCCTTCAATCTTTCCCAGCATCAGGGTCTTTTTCAATGAGTCACTTCTTCATATCAGTGGCCAAAGTACTGGAGTTTCAGCTTCAGCATCAGTCCTTCCAATGAATATTCAGGATTGATTGATTTCCTTTAGGATGGACTGGTTGGATCTCCTTGCAGTCCAAGGGACTCTCAAGAGTCTTCTTCAATATCACAGTTCAAAGGTATCAATTCTTCAGCACTCAACTTTCTTTATGGTCCAACTCTCACATCCATACATGACTACTGGAAAAACCATAGCTTTGACTAGATGGACCTTTGTTGGCAAAGTAATGTCTCTGGTTTTTAGTATGCTGTCTAGGTTGGTCATAACTTTCCTTCCAAGAAGCAAGCATCTTTCATTTCCTGGCTGCAGTCACCATTGGAGCCCAAGAAAATAAAATCTGTCACTGTTTCCATTGTTTCCCCATCTATTTGCCATGAAGTGATGGAACCAAAGGCCATGATTTTAGTTTTCTGAATGTTGAGTTTTAAGCCAACTTCCTCACTCTCCTCCTTCACTTTCATCAAGAGGCTCTTTAGTTCTTCTTCACTTTCGGCCATAAGGGTGGTGTCATCTGCATATCTGAGGTTATTGATATTTCTCCCAGCAATCTTGATTCCATCTTGTGTTTCATTCAGCCTGGCATTTTGCATGATGTAGTCTGCATATAAGTTAAATAAGCAGGGTGACAACATACAGCCTTGATCTACTCCTTTCCTGATTTGGAACCAGTCTGTTTTTCCATGTCCAGTTCTAACTGTTGCTTCTTGACCAGCATACAGATTTCTCAGGAGGCAGGTCAGGTGGTCTGGTATTCACATCTCTTTAAGAATTTTCCACAGTTTGTTGTGATCCACACAGTCAAAGGCTTTGGCATCGTCAATAAAACAGACATAGATATCTTTCTGGAACTCTCTTGCTTTTTTGATGATCCAACGGATGTTGGCAACTTGATCTCTAGTTAGTAGGGTTAGTGGTGTCTTTTCTGGAGTTCAGGACTTCCTGGTGGGTCAGAAGATAAATAATTCACCCTCAATGCAGGAGATCCAGGTTCAATCCCTGGGTTGGGAAGATGCCCTGGGGAAGGAAATGGCAACCCACTCCAGTATTCTTGCCTAGAGAATTCCATGGACAGAGTAGACTGGAAAGCTGTCCGTGGGGTCACAAAGAGTCAGACATGACTGAGCAACTAAAACACACTTTTCTGGAGATCAGTACCTTAACTTCCATGTAGGACCTCCAGGGTAATTGGAGAATAAAAGGAGGAAAATGGTGCCTACCATACAGGCACTGAAAGTTTACAGAACATATATGCTACTTTCTGGGGACTTTAAAACAATGTGCACTATAATCCCCTAAATTATTATAATCTGCAAAACCCAAGTTAAAATGTGCTGACCTGTCTAGTGATTTGCAATTGGTAAAGTGTGTGTGTGTAAGAGTTAAATACAATATTAACAAAATATATAGTCCTTATTGTTAATGAAGTTAGAGCAGGCACAAACATGTCAGGGCTCCACATCCTCGTTGTGTATGTGCCAAAAGTGGTGAAAAGATACAGTCAGCCGGGCTGATTGAGCAAAGTTTTTTGGAGAAATAGGAAAGATACTTGAGAATTGCTAGCATAAATGGGAAAGAATCAATTGAATGAGACCCAAAAACTTGGAAGGGATTTGAAGGCAATAGTCAAAAGAATGACATGAAGAAAGGAGGTCATAAGTAATAAGAACTATATGAACATAGCATATAAAATATTTGTGATGGAGCAGATCTTAAATATCCTCTTTGGAAATACATGGTTTTTATTTTTGGTCCTTACCACACAATGTTCGTTTCTCAAGTGCTCAGAAATTCAACTTTTTCATCCATAAAAGCTTAGCTGATATTGTCTACTTTTCATGGATACATGGAAGATTTTAAGAGTTACTGTAAATGAAAGTTACAGCATGATATATGAGAGTTGTAATTAATATTTAGTCCCTTGCGCTCTTTTTACAAATGAGGAAACTGAGATCTAGAGAAATTATTTACCTGAAACCGCAGATATTTGCTGACTAAGAATCATGATATCTCAACTCTTGTACATATACTATTTCTACAAGATTTCAAAAGTGTTTTGTCCTTCCACTGTTGAAGTATTAGGGCTTCCCTGGTGTCTCAGTGGGAAAGAACCCAGCTGCCAATGCAGGAGACACAGGTTTGATCCTTGGGTTGGAGAAGGGAATGGCTACACTCCAGTATTCCTGCCTGCGAAATCCCACGGACCTGCCTGCGGTCCACGGGGTCAAAAATGAGTCGGGCATAACTTAGTGACTAAACAAGAATGGAAAACTTAGATATTACTAAAAACTAAGAGAACACAGAAATATCTCACCAAGATCTATTACTCAAAGATAATCACTTTTATATTGTGCTAGTTTTTTTTTTAACATTCCTGTCTATGGGAAGGATTTTTTGTGAGCTTTTGTTTTTACTTCATGGCAGTTTTATTGCTTCTAGCTTAATTAATCAGTATTCTAATTCAAGCATTATTAATGGTACACAGCATTTCAACTGATGCATACTCTAAGTTTATCAGCATTTATTCACATCTATTCAACAGGCGATTTCCAAATTTTCACATGGAATTATGCCGTTGGCTTCCCTGATGGCTCAGTGGGTAAGAAATCTGCCTGCAATACAGGAGACACAGGAGGGTGGGTTTGAACCCTGGATTGTGAAGATCCTGTGGAGAAGGAAATGGCAACCCACTCCAGTATTCTTGCCTGGAAAATTCCATGGACAGGGGAGCCACAGTGGTGGGCGATGGTGCATGGGATCCCAAAGAGCCGAACACAACTGAGCGACTAAGGGACAAAAACAACTTGGGACCTAATTTTTAAATAATTGGCATTTAAAACATTTATCCTTTCTATTCATCTTATGCCTTTCAATGTATACAACTGGAGGATTTCAGGCCAATATTGAGAGAAACTTGGGAGAGGGACAAGCACAGTAGTTTAGAAATGGAAGGATAAGTGTCAACCGGGTGAGAAAGGGCAGTAAGCAGTGTAACACACCCACATGGAAAGGCAGGAGTCAAGAGTTTGGACTCGGAAGTTCAACACTTTCCAATGTGAGAAGTTTGACAAGTTAGTCAAACACCTCAGCCTCAGTTACCTTATCTATACAAGGAGCATATTAATAGATCCTAGCTCCTAGGATTGTTGTCAGGTTTAAGTAGCAGACCAGTACAGCCCTGAGAAGATGGTCTGACAATTAGTGAACACTCAATGCATATCTGTTATGATTCCCAAAGCTTTAGTAATGAAAAACAGAGTCAGGAATGAAGAGTTCCAAGTGGAGACAGGATTGAATGATGGCTTCCTCCTTTTACAAAAAGTTGAAGTGTATATAAGTAGAGAAAGAAAGAAACAGATGGACAGGGCTGCTGAGAGATAAGTCATCCTTAAAATAACCCGTAGGTAGTGGTGAGAATCCAGTTTAGAAAAGCCTCGTCCCGTTCGTTTTCTTAGTCCCATTCCACCCAAATAGGCAGCTCAGTGCCTGTTGCCTCCTGGGAAGAGACGTGTTAGCAGAAAGAAGGGAAAGTCTCTTCAGGTTTCTCAAAGAAGCCCCAAATCTCTTTAGTTTATCTTGCCTCTTTTAGCTCTAATCAGGCCTTAATGAATTCAGAGCAATTCTGACAAACAAAATATGTCTGAGCAAACATCATAGAATACAGTTAGGGTTTTACACTGAGACTGAAAGAACTTTCCTTGGGCTGGGAGGAGGGAGCCTTGTCACTAACTGGCTAAGTGACTGGAACAGTCACCTAACCTAATAGAAATTCTATAACTGGATTTATTTTTTAAAGGAGCAGAAATATATGGTGTTTTCCCCTTTGTAATATATGTCTTTTTTAAAAATAGGGGTGCAAAATGTTTTAATTCCTCTTACAGACAGCAGAGCTGAGAATGGTGCATGTGCTCAATGTCTATAGCACCAACATTTACTTAGAAGGAATAATAAAATTCACCCTCGTCTTAATTTACTTTCCCCCAGGCATTTTAGCAAGACAGAAAGGATAAGTCACAAAATTCCATTATCACATCATCATCATTATTACTACTACTATTACTTTAGACATTCAGTTTCTAGTATTGAGTTTAAATGAAGCTTCCAAACTTGACCATGCTATATTATTTCATATGATAGACTGGATGGTTTAAAAATGGACATTTATTTCTTATAGTTCCTGAGGCTGAGAAATCCAAGATTAAGGTGCTGGACAGTTTGGTTTCTGATCAGGTCCCTCTTCCTTATTGGGTGTGCAAATGACCTCCTGTGTGTCCTGGGTCCTCACATGGCAGACAGTGACTCTCTCTCTCTTCTTACAGGTTTCTAATCCCATCATTATCCCGCAAAGGGGTACACCTTCATAGTTTCATCTAAATCTAATTATCTCCAAATATGACCAAATTGCCGACTTAGGGCTTCCAAATATATATTTGCAGTTTGTGTGTTGGGGGCGGGGGTGCATAGTGCAATCCATAGCAAATACTAAAATACTGACATATATTAAAAAATAAAAACAAGCAAATTGAATCCAATATTCAATTCTGTAATAGCTTGGATCTGAAACTAGATTTTGTTGGTATTTGAAAATCTTGATAGAACACACTCTTCCTTTCCTTATTAAAATATGAGTACTAACGTAAAATTGGAACAATATGTCATCTGATTTACTATATTTTGGGTCAAGTGGTGAAAGAACTATTCAGACAACCTGCCAGATTCTGTTAGGTTACACCCAGAGCTTCACGGTTTAAGACAAACCCAGGCTAAAGTTTTGACTCATAGGCATGTGGTCTGGCTCAAGAATATGCTACATGTCTCTGGAAATACACACACACACACACACACACATATACACATATACAGACTCGGAGCCAAGAAACAGAAATGTCTTCAGAGAATGAAAGCAAAAACCAGAACCGAGTATCTTGTCCTACCAATTTCCGCCATCCCTTAGAGAAGCAACTAAGAATTTCCTTTGCGGTTTCCATTTCAAGGAATTTTTAAAACTCAGCAGTTACTAAGTTTCTTTTCGTATTATCTCATAATTCTATTTCTCTCAAGAAATGGGTGTATTAACCTGGTGACACCAGTAAGTTTATAGATAAGTACAGGCAACATAGAAGACGCGTGTAAACATGACATGAAGAAAGAAAAGTCACACACTGCTCAGCTACACTTAAGGTTGCAAAATAGCCCTTTTTGTTTTGTTTTGTTTTGACTTTTAACTTCAATCCCTTAGGTGCCATCATGTTTCACTCTAGTTTCCCATAAGCCCCAAAGTGTCATTATAGACCAGCTGCTCAATCCCACTCTGCCCACACATGCCCCTTGTTCTAAATTACCCTCCTTGGTTCTCCTGACCCTCCTCCCCAAAGTCCACACTAATCAAAATTCCTGTTCCTATGGATAGGAGGAAAAAAATCTAATTAAACTAATGCTCAAATGTGATTCCCTGATAACTTTCCATGACTTTTCCCCCCTAGCTCTTAATTGTGTAGTGTTAGGAATAGAATTATAAATAGGACATGGAACTTGAACAATAAGAGAATCAGGTATGATTCATCTTTTCAGGCAGGACAGTAACATATATTTACAACACAGGAAAAGCTAGGCTTTTGCCAGTGACATCCCATTAATTTCTAGAATTTTGTTGTTTCATCTTTCATGCATGACAGATGTTCCCTTTTTTCTTATCTATCTTCTTTCTTCCATCCTGAAATTTTATTTCAGTTACAAGAAATGATCTCTCTAAATGGCAAAGATCAGTCTTTAATTTAGGGTATTTCTTTAGCAAATCTCACTTACAATAGTCCCCAAACAAGAGGCATGTTTGAAAAAAGGTATAAATACAGTATTGTGTGTTAGTCGCTCAGTCGTGTCCTACTTATTGCGATCCCATGGACTATAGCCCACCAGGCTCCTCTGTCCATGGGATTCTCCAGACAAGACTACTGGAGTGGGTTGCCATTCCCTTATCCAGCGGATCTTCCCCACCCAGGGATAGAACCTGGGTCTCCTGTATTGCAGACAAAGTCTTTACTGTCTGAGTCACCAGGGAAGCAAATACAATATTAAAAGAAAATAAAGAAAAGAGTAGTTACATATAATTTTTGGGTCATCTGGAAAGGCATTTACAGAGAAGCAGATATTATTAGAATTAGGCCTTAGGATAACAAACATTTGGAGAGAAATGTTAAAGTGACTTTCACTTAAAATGGAAAATAAAACAGTACCAAATGCTTGCAGAGTGTATGCATGTCTAAATTTTTAATTTATTATATTACAAAGTAATTATTTTAATTTTCTTTAAATTGTCACATTTATCTTTAAAACCATTAACTACACTGGGCCTTGCTGTGAGTGTGTGTTATTGCTCAGTTGTGGACTGTAGCCCACCAAGTTGCTCTGTCCATCGGATTCTCCAGGCAAGAATACTGGAGTGGGGAGCCATTCCCTCCTCCACGGGATCTTTCTGACTCAGGGATCAAACCCAGGTATCCTGCATTGTAAAGAATCAAGTGGATTCTTCACCGCCTGAGCTGCCAGGGAAGCCCTGGGTCTTGCTGTAGGTAACAAAAACATTGGTTGTGTTTAATACTTTTTTCCTAATCACTATTTGGCAAAAAAGATGCTAACACAATTACTTGATCCATTTCTTTAAATATTTCTAATTCACTTATTCTATTTGCTTATATATCTGTACATTCCGTGGTTTCTATCCAATTTAGTTTTTAACAGTAATTATCATTATTATTATTTTCCCATCTAAAAAAGAAGCAAATAGTCATCCTGGCATGGACTATATGGTGATTTAGTCACTAAGTTATGTCTGATTCTTGCAACCCCATGGATTGTTAGTAGCCTGCCAGGTTCCTCTATCTATGGGATTTCTCAGGCAAGAATACTGGAGTGGGTTTCCAACTCTTTCCCCAGGGGATCTTTCGATCCAGGGATCAAACCCGTGCTTCCTGCACTGCGGGGAAACCCATGGGCTATACAGACATAAGGTAAAACAATTTTTCTTACATGTAAATTTTTGAGCATCCGTGATAGTGATAAAAGACACTGCTCTCACAAGCTTCAGTATCATCAGACTGGCTTCCTTGATGCAGAGACCAAAGAAAACAGGCCTGGGGCCCATCACTCAGGGAATTCTATTTCCAAGTTCAGTATGTCTGTTGCTCAAGATGACTTTGCATGTGGATTTGTTTTTGCCCTAAACTTTAAAGTCAAATGTCTGTGTTTTCGATAGTTCACACTTTCTTCTCAAAACCCAAAATATTATTTTAACTCATTAAAAATCTTGCAGCTCAGCAAGGCCCCAAATAAAATAGCTACTGTGTTTCTCTGATTCATTTGTCTACATAGGAACTTGGCAACTGTAATTGACACTCCATTTTGACCCACGAATACCTAATATAAGGAGAGGAAACTATCCTATATTTTATTCCACAATAGGATTATTTTTCATAGTGAAATTCAACTTTCCAGTATAAAGATAGAGGAAGCCTATTATGACACATGTTTTACAAACTCTTTCAAACTATTTTTCTAACATTTGAATTTTGGCAATGGTTTTGCTCCATTCTGCCCAACATACTTTCCTCCAACTTAAAATGAGATATATAATTTCATGAAAACATTAATTTTAAAGTTTGAAATTTGCTTCTCTTCTTATACAAAATGGAAACTGGTCACTGCAGTTTATGAAAGAAACTGTTGTGTGTTGCTTTATCCAATAAAGTAAATTAAGATCAGGCTGTAGAAGGATACTATACAAATGGGAATTTGTCCTATTGGATACTGAATAGATTATCAACATTTTGCAAGAGTTTGAGAAACAACCTTTCACTTCTAATTGTGTTCTTTATTATTAATGGCTTATCTATCACTTCTATCAAGCCTGATAATCCATTGAAACTAATGGTTCTTTGATTATATACCTCCAGTTTATATATAATAGATGCTTTTTCATTCCTGCTTGACAGAATAGTGGTGAAAGTTTTTCAGTTCTCTGGATTTTGATCAGGTATTTTATCTATAAAAACAGTACCAAAAAAAAAAAAAAACCCCACATTCTTTTCAAATGGGCTATATGTTTAGCCATAAAACAACTCAATAAAAATCCAAAAAGTTATTCTCCAATCATAATGAAATAAATTAGAAATCAACAACAAAGATAATAAGAAAATCACACACCATTAACCCTTTTGAATATAGCTGCAAAAATTCTTAACAATATTTTAGTAAGTTATTCAATAATATATGAGAAAATATACATCATGACAAAGTTCTTGGCTCCAAAATCACTGCGGATAGTTACTGCAGCCATGAAATTAAAGATGCCTTCTCCTTGGAAGAAAAGCTATGACAAACCTAGACAGTGTATTAAAAAGCAGAGACATTACTTCGCCAACAAAGGTCCATTTAGTCAAAGCTATGGTTTTTTCAGTAGTCATGCATGAATGTGAAAGCTGGACCATAAAGAAGGCTGAGCACCAAAGAACTGGTGTATTTGAATTGTGGTGCTGGAGAAGACTCTTGAGAGTCCCTTGGACTGCAAGGAGTTCCAACCAATCGATCCTAAAGGAAATCAACCCTAAATATTCACTGGAAAGACTGATATTGAAGCTGAAGCTCCAAAAATTTGGCCACCTAATTTGAAGAGCTGACTCATTGGGACAGACCCTCATGCTGGAAAAGATTGAAGGCAGGAGGACAAGAGGACGAGAGAGGATGAGACAGTTGGATGGCATCACCGACTCGATGGATGTGAGTTTGAACAAGCTCCGGGAGATGGTGAAGGAGAGGGAAACTTGTCATGCTGCAGTCTATGAGGTCACAAAGAGTTGGACATAACAGCGAGTGAATAACAGCAGCAATGATTTATGCCAGGAATGTAAGATTTGTTTAAATTTGTTTAAATTGATTTGAAAATCAATTGATGACATGCAGCATTATTAACAGACTTAGAAAAACTTTACACAGATTAAAAAATAAAAATATGATTAAGAAAAATCTTTTTTGGATTGAGGTATCATTTCCTGATTAAAAAGAACTCTCAACAGACTAGAAGTAGGGAAGGGTTTCTCAGCCTCAACATGGTCAACATTTTGGTCAGATAATAATTTGCTGTGGGAACCTGACATTTTGGATCAGATAATCATTTGTTGTGGCAAACTGTAATTGTGCATAACAGCATATTTTGGGGCCAGAAGCACTGCTCTGTTCAATTGTGATGAACAGATATCTCCAACATCTGTAAACATCCTTATTAAATAAAATCCTACTCCTGGTTGAGAACCACTGAAATGGAGGGAAATTCCCTCATCTGATGAAGAACATCTACAAAAAAAAAAAAAATCCTTTCAACTAATATCATAATTAATGGTAAGAGTCCAAATGCTTTTTCCTTTAGACCCAAGACAAGGCAAAACTATCCACTTTCACCTATGTTATTCAACATTGTAGTGCAGATTCCAGTCTGTAAAATAAAATAACAACAAATAAAAAAGTAACAGGACTTCCCTGGTGGTGCAGTGGAAAAGAATCTGCCTGCCAATGCAGGCAATTCCGGGTTCGGGAAGATTCCACCTTTTGTGGAGCAACTAAGCCCCTGAACCACAACTACTGAAGCCTGTGTGCCTAGAGTCCATGCTCAGCAACAAGAGAACCACAGCAATGAGAGGTCCACATACTGCAACCAAGAATAGTCCCTGCTCATTGCAACTAGAGAAAGCCTGTGCAAAGCAACGAAGACCTAGATCAACCAAAATTGATTAATTAAAAAATTAAAATGTTCATGTTGGAAAAGAAGAAGCAAAACTATCTAATCACATACAACATAATCTACGTTGGAAATCTTAGGGATCATCAAAAAGCTACTGAAATTAGTGAGTTTTGCAGGTTTGCCGGATACAAATTCAAATACGAAAATAAAGTATGTTCTATGTAACAGCAATAAACAATTGGAAATGGAATTTTTGGAATATACCATTTACAGTAGTCTCAAAAATATGAAATATTTAGAGAGAAATCTGATAAAAATGTGTAAAACGATTACAGTGAAAAGAAGGAAACACTTGTAGGAGAAACTAAAAACCTAAATAAAAGAAGAGACAGATTGTGTTCATGAAACAGAAGACAATGTTATTAAGATGTTGCTTCTAACCTAAATTGATCAAAATTCCAGAAAGCATTTTCATGGAAATGGAAAAGCTGCTTCTAAGATTCATATAGAAGTGCAATCGTCCTAGATTATCTAAACAACTTCGAAAAAGAACAAAATTAGAATATTTATACTACTTGATTTCAAATCCCACTGTAAAGCTACAGTAATGAATATTATGTGGTATTGCATAAGAGGTAGACAAATATGTCAGTGGAACAGAATAGAGTCAAGAAATAGAACATCACATATTTGGTCAATTGATTCTTGTTAAAGGGATAAAGACAATTCTGTGGAGGAGAGCTATTACAAATGGCACTGGGGCAACTGGGTATCCTCATTAAAAAAAAAAGTTTAATCCACCCTCTTACTATGCCATATAAAAAAATTAACTTTAAACAATTAACTTTAAATGTAAAATCTAAAGCCATAAAACTTCTAGCATAACATATAGAAGAAAATCTTTGTGATCTTAGATTGGGCGATGAAACCTAATTTCTTTGCCTTGAGACTGGAAACACAATCCATAAAAGAAAAAATTTGTTTATATTTTTCTTTTCTCAAAATTAAGAACGTCCATTCTATAAAAGGCACTGTTAAAAAATGAAAAGACAAATTAAACTGGGAGGAAATATTTGCAAATCATCTGATAAAGAACTTGTATGCAGAATACACCAAGATCTCTCCACTTTTACTTCTTACGTAACATATCTAATTCTTCAGGAAAGATCTCTTGGCATCACACACCAAAAAAAGTTCACCTTTCTCATTGCCTCCATCAGAGCCCTTCATGTCTCTCATCTGGATTTCCATAGTAACCTCCTAACTGGTCTTTTTTTGGCCCTTAGTTCCTCTCAGCCTGTTAATACAGCAGCTGGAAAAACCCCATTACAATGTAAACCGGATCTTGCCACTCAGCCCTGCCAGGGCACCACTTTTCAGAATCAAAGCCAAAGTCTTTACAAGACACCACCTAACTCACTAACTCTTCCTTACCTTCCTGAGCACATCTTGTCCTTCTCTACCCTTTCCTCCTTCCATCCCAGCCTCATTGATTTCTTTGCTACTTTGGGAAACTGCCAGGCACACTCTTTTTTAGGATCTTCTTTACACTGCCTGGACTCTGTGACCCTCAGATATCTATATGGCCATCTCCCTCTTCTTTTAAAACTTTTACTAAAAAGTCCCTCAGAGAGATCTCCCCTGATATCTCTTAGTTAATTCTGTAACATGATTGTCCCTCACTCCTCATATTCTTTACCATGCTCTGTGTTTTCTGCTTCCCTTAGTAATTATTCATATACTAGATAATTTATATATTTATGCTTATTGTGCATTACCAATCCTCTACCTTCCATTTTAAGGTCTGTGAGGGCAAAGTCCTTTTTTTCTTTTGGTTGGGTGGTGCTTAATGACATATCCTAAGTGCACAGAACAGTACCATGAATATAGCAAATACAAAGTAAATATTGCTTGAGTGTGGGGACAGATATTATGTATGTCACTCAATAAGTATTCTGAGGCTTTCCAGTGGTTCTGTTTTAAAGAGACAAATATGAGAAGTATACTTGGATTTTAACAGATATTCCTTCAAGGCTACAAGCCTTGGTAACAAGTTCATGACTCCCATCCCTGCCGCTCCCCCTCCAGCGGTACCTTGAGGATGCTGCCTTGGATGCTGGAGTATGGGATAAAGAGTCAGGTGGGATGACTCTCAGAAGGTAGAGATTTAACTGGAGCAGAAGTTTTATGAGATGAAGAAATCGGGACACAGATAGTTTCACCTCTTCCAGGTGAACAGAGGGTGCAGGAGATAGTGTATAAGAACAATAAGAGCATTTGAAAGGACAAGAGAAGCTAGAGAGAGCATGAGCTTTCAGCCTAAAGAGAAGAGGAAATATTTTTTGAATATACTGAAGATACAGGGAAATGAGAATTTCAGAGAACGTTATATTAACCTCAACAAGGATGCTAAAGAGTACCGAATGGCCATGTTAGCCTAAGTTTTCATACAGAACAAATCTTTGTGGGACATAAAACTAAACTTCACCTCCACTAGCTGGGCACACCTAGACCTCTCTAAAGTATCTTTCATGGCTTTCGATCTTCATGCTTCTAAGAATATCCTGGGTACTTTTGAACAGGCAGGGAGATTCAACGTTTTTGGAGACCATATATATTGTGCAGTGTAGTTTTTCTTTCTTTTTTTTTTTTTTTACTGTTTTCTAAGTTTATGTTTTAATTTCTATTTGGAATTTATCAGTACACTTTTTTTTCATAGCTATTCCTGAGTTGTAATCACTTTCAATGAAGGGAAGCAATGTATATAATAATCCAAAAAACAGATGTAATAGGTTCTGGAGAATTTATATGGTTTTGCTGCTTTTGTCAGTTTAATGTCAAACTTGTATTCCTTTAATAAATTCTTCTAGATGAATGCTAAATGTTTGGCAAAATGCGGTGTCAAAAGTGTGAAAACATTGATCCAAAAACTAACCAATCAAAATTACATTGATCAGAAATCAATGATAAAGAATAAAAAATCAACATATATCAAGAGCTAACCAAAATTTGTATCATTGACAACGTTGATCCAAAACTAATATGCATATGCAGATTATTAAAACTACAAAATTGTATTTTTTTCCTACATGGGTATGTGTCTATCCAAATGAGCCTACTGGAAGAAAGTACATGTAAATATTGCTGAAAAAATAACTAGAAATCTATCAAATACTACAACTTTATTGCTCTGATACACATGTGGTTACTCCAATAAATTGCAAGCCACGTTTCTACATAGAGTTTTGAAAGATCAGTTTTCCTAGACAGTTTCTTCATGGCTTCCTAGGTGGCGCTAGAGGTAAAGAATCTACCTGCCAGGGCAGGAGATGTAAACAGGCAGGCGTTGGATCCTGGGTCAGGGAGAGCCCTGCAGGAGGGCGTGAAAGCCCACTCCAGTGCTCTTGCCTGGACAATCCCCATAAACAGCGGAGCCTGGAGGGCTACCGTCTGTGGGGTCGCAAAGAGTTGAAGACAACCGAGTGACTAAGCACAGCACACACTTGTGTGGAGAATTCTAAAGTGCCTTAAAGACATTCAGTCTCTCTCTATATTAATTTAAAGTTCATTTCTATTAGGACACTACCCTTTCACTAAAAGAGAAAAATAAAAGCCTGCTTATACCCACAATATCACAAATGTTAAATGTGAGTGCTGAATTAATGATGTTTGCTACTCAATTCATAAAGGGTTCAACACTATTTTCAAAGGATAGGTCCCACTTTGCACGGTCAAAAGCTTGTTGGACTTTAGAGTCATTGAACAATTCTGTAAAAGTGCAGATTTAAACTTCCCAATGATAGTTGAGGATTAGTTATCCAATCATAGCCATTGTTTATTATTTAGATCCTAGTACATGGGAAGAAGGACAGGGAAGCCTGGTATGCTGCAGTTCCTGCGGTTACAAAGAGTCGGATACAACTTTGTGACTGAGCAACAATAACAGCATGGAAGAAAAGCTAATCTTCATAATAGCTTATAATCCTCATTCTGAAATTCCTTTTTCTTTAAAAAAAAAAACTACGTAATTGTTCCACCAGTAAAATTGTTCCAAATGTATACACTTAAGTGAGCTAAATAGATAAAAGTCTTCAGGAAAACAATCAGAATAGAGATGCAAACATGAAAAGGGCAATTATTTCAATGGTAAAAATAATTCTAGATAACAATGACTGCCACACCAGCCATGAAGTCTAATGACTTGACATGGACTATCATCTCTAATTTTGAAAAAACCCTTAGATCCAGAGACTAAAACCAAGGTTTACGCAGGCTAAGTAATTCGAATAGGGTCGTCACGATTGTTAGTTTTGGAGCCAGAGTCCTTTCCTGATACTTTGATTTCAACTTTTTCACTGCCCCTCTACCATATTTTATTAACTGAATAATATGCAAACATTTAAAGGAGTTTTGTACTGAGATTTACAAGTGGATAGGAGAAGAGGACAAATATCTTGGACCCCTTCTATGTGCCTGACACTATGTTAAATATTTAGGAAACGATCTCATTAGTTATCTTTATCCTCATATTTGGTAGAACATTTATGAGAATATAAGTTCTGGGATTTGTTTGGAGTCAGGCAACTGAAGGATGAAAAATAAACAAGAGTGATTAAAGATTTGGGAAGTAATCCTTCTAAATAATAGAATAAATCATGGTCTTATTTGTTTAGGGAAGAGAATGTTAAGGAGAAAATTACTAATAAGACTATCTGGATATCTAAAAAACCATTTGTAAATCTATGTGAAAAGGGTTTTGTTGTTTCCTCAGGCCAATATAAACAGAAACAAGGCTAAATTATACAAGAGGGGGATTATAGTACTCAGGAGGAGAATCTAGTCAAGAAGAATTAGCAGAGTAAGAATGTTTATTGAGTGCCCTCTGTTACCAGAGGCAGAGCTACAAGCAGATAGGTATAGAGATATACAAGTTATTTTAGGAAAGAACTTACATCAATTCCCATTCCATTCTGCTCCAGTGTTTTCTGAAGGGAAAGAGATAAATTTATAAAAATATCTGTATATAAAGTTAATCCTGTTTTCCAATCTGGGAGTTATGTGGAATTGTCCCTATTTATAAGGAGGAATCTGAAACTCATTGAGTTTAAGAAGTCTTCCTAGTTTCACACAGCAATTAAGAGAGAGTCAGGAGAGACAGTTGAACTCAGGGTGTTACAGTTAAAAAATTTGGGTTCCAATGTAGACTTGGCTACTCTCCATCATCTGGTTGTGAAAAAATTACTCTCATAAATTTCTAATATTTCATCTGTAAGATAAAAATAAGAATACATACAGTGATAGTTGGGAAGATTAAATAGTTTCAGTGTAAGTATTTTGAATATGAACATAAATGACCCTTTAAAGAATTTATGAAGTTGTGGACTTCCTTCTTGTGGCTGAAGGTTAACTTCAAGGAATCTAAATGCTCATTTTTTAATCAGTAATGTTTTGAGATAAACTCCTAAAAATTGCTCTCCCTCCAGGTTATTTGAATGCACCTCATCTGAAAATTATGTATAAAATGTTATCCCTGCCACTTACTGTTTTAACCAAGTTTAACATACAAACCAAATGTTAGGCATTGGGTTTGATATTTCTGATAGTCCATGCTTTGCACTAATTTTGAGAGATTTTAGCTACCCAGTAAGAAAAGAAATAATGGCTACAACATAACACTCTGACTTCTCATCTACTCAGTAGTATCAGGAAGTACTCAAAATATGATCATTATGCTAACTAGGTGTCTGTCCGTCTTTATAAAAATTAGAGAATAAATGTGAATAATGAAAACTGCTTACAATTTCAGAGATGTACCACATAGGTCTAGGGCTAATAGGTTTAATATTTCCTGTATCCCTTTTTATGTTCCTCTTTTATCATATATAAATTGGGATTGTTCCCCTCGTTACTGGAAATCTCTGGGTAATTGCAAGCCCCATGTAGACCCAATGATCATGTTAATCTGATCATTAATCCCTGAAAGAAATACCTATGTCATAAACAGCAAGAGAATCCATTGATTGTAAATAAAGTAGAAGGGAGGCATTACTGAAGTTTCAACCAAGCAAGATAATTAAACTCAGAGATGCTGTTTCCTGTTTCTCTGGTATAAACAACCAGCATGCTGCACCGGCCTCTGTACAACCTGGATATCCCAAGGCCACATCACTCTTCTTTCCTTCCACTTTCCCCAAAGAGAATTCTGGGTCATAAAGGAAGAATTGGTGCAACTTTTTCCTAAAACGACTTGCGCTTCCTCTGCCTTGAAATTTGTGTCATCTTATTATAAGAGGAGCGAACCTCTATTATTAATTGATGCACTAATTAAAGCCATACTTGCAGTTTCCATTAGCTTATTCCCTACATTCTCCAGAGTTGGCTGTCTGGTTTTAATCAAAACCAAATGGTAGTCCAAGTTCCCAGCCTAGAGCAGCTAGGAGGAAGTCATCCAGTGGAGGCATAAGAAAGCAGAAAAGATAAACAGACGATAGTTCACAACATTTGTGTCGGAGGAAGGATACAGATATTGTGAGCTGCTTGAGAGATGTGAGTCCCAGACTGTGTTCTGCGGGATGGAAGCAGTTGCAAGTGGTTAATGTCAGCAAGACTGTAATAGGATCAAGATGGAGTCTGTCTTCTGCTTTTCCAGCACTAGATGTGTGTGACTGGAGGATTCTGGCCAGAAGTAAGGCTGCCTGGGCCCTGACACAAACTACTTTATTTCCGGGAAGGATTCTTGGGATCAGAGATCTTGAAGAAAACGTTCTGTTTGCTGGATTCCTAGGATCTCACTTAACAGATCTCAGGTACGGTGTGTGATCTGGCTGCAGCATTTTAAATGAAGGAGCGGTCAAAAGGTTTTCAAATTTAGAAGAATTACGGTATTAAAACTCTAACTGCATCTTGCTCCCTTAAAAGATCTTTTGAAAGGAGTCCTGCAAAGGTATTTTGATTACATTGTGTGTATACACTGAATACCGTGGAAAAGTTGCAGAGAAAGGAAAGAACTAGGTTTTCTATCCTTTTTCCCCCATAAGCAGTGTGGGATAGAAAAAGGCTTTACGGCTTTATGACTCTCCAACTAATCACCTCAAGGGTTTTGACAAACTCACTTCAGTTCTGTGTAAAATCAGAACTCCTAAATCGCCGGCCTCAGGGCTCCCCCTCCCCTCCTCCCGGCTCGGCTCAGTCTTTCTCACACGCACACCACTCAGAGGCAGGAAATGCTTCGCAGGCAATCTGGGCCTGGTTGTGGAGGCCCCTTTTGCAAAACATCAGTCTGAATTTACTAGACAGAAGTCACTAGGAACGCCTTGACAGACTCCGGCTTCGGCTAAGGCTCCCTCCAGCTGCGGAGGCTGTTTTTGTTAGAATCACACACTGCGCAGAACCGCTTAGAATAGAGCCATGATCTCAACCACGAAATGTGAACTTATATTTTGGAGAAAGTAACGGAGACGGACTCCTCTCCTAGGCTGAGTGTTGAAGCATGTCATGCCTCGGCGTTTCAGCTCCTCCTCGTCGAGGTAAGACGCTGTGGACTATCTCTCTCTCCGCTTTGAGGCAATCTGCAGAGAGGCAGAAAGATTGAGAGACGTGTTAGCATCTTGCACGGAGTGGTGATTTCCTGGGTCTTAGAGCTGAGCCACGAAGTCAGAAGTGGAAAATGTTTAGTAAGTAGAAAACTGTGGGTCAAACTGTTTTAGCAGAATGTCAATTCGGAAGTAGGCTCCAGGGAGACTTCACTCTTTTTCTCCGTAAAGTAAGATCTTATTTTCAAGTCCTTTTCATCCTTAACTTATTTATGACTAGAGCCTGAAGACCAGTTTCCCTATTATATGACTTATGTGAAACAAATACATTATTGTCACACATTAAGTGTGAGGTGTAAATGATTTTTTTTCTTTCCCCGTCTTTTGCCAACAGAAGAGTAGATGACTTTATTTCTTAATAATGCATTTTTTCAAAGAAAAGTTTGTGTCTCGTTTAAAATATGAAGGTTGGATTCTTCAGTATGTCCCCACCCAGTTTCAACTACAGGTCAAACTGCTAACATACAGCTTGTTAATAAATGGTTTATTTATTTTTCAAAAAAGTAAACACATGAAAGTTTACAACTTATTTCTATCCTAAATAGAATTTACTCTGATTTTTAAAAATTTTAATATCAGAATTAGATTTAAGATATGTGTTAACTTTCCTGAATTAACTATTCACTGCTCAAATTCTGTGTGAATATTTTTGATTAAAGTAAATCTCAATGACAATGACATTCATTATTACCATTTTAAGGTTGTTGGAAATCATTAGAATCATATGAAAAGTTGATCTGTGTAGACAATTCATGTAATCATAAAATTACATTTCCACTGGACTGTAGTGTTTTTAAGTTATGTTTACATGTGCAGTGTAAGGAAAGAAATTTAGTAATGACTGAAATAGCAGAGAGTTTTAATAGATAACATAGTGTTATATTTATACTTCTGAATATTTAGAATGAAAACCATTATTTTATAGAAATAATATGGAAAGATATGTGAAAGAAACAAATAGCCATGCATATTTCCAAATTTCTTAGATGAACACAAAATATCCTAAATGAAACATGAAAGCTGTTTGACAGTTGGATCATATGAAGTCAAAGTTTTCATCATAAACTTTGTCATGGTATAAGGTGACCATTTGCTGTATTAGCTAATCATGCTTAAATTTTATGCTAGAATAACTTGTGTTGACAAATTCTTACTATTCACTAACAATTTAAGTCATGTTAAGACTCAAAAGTGATAAAAAGAATCTTTTTAATATGCTAAAAATAAAATATTGACTTTTCTAAATTATAATTTAATAAAATTCTTCAATAGAATTTTAAGGAAGGAAAAAAATATGAGAGGTCACCTCTTCTAACACTGTCTTAAAGGTGCCAAAAAAGAAGCTGAAGTATGACATTCAAAAATGACCTGTCCAAGGTCACACTGCTAGTTAGTAGAAGAGATGACATTGGAACCACCATACCCTGTGTCATAATTCAGATAACTTTATATCACATCACCTTGCTCCCAAATAATAATTATGCATAATAGGGTGTGAACATATCCATATCCGGTAGAAGGCTACCTTTAAACAGAAAATTGAAATGCTTCTTTAAAAAAAAAAAAAAGGCTTACAGCTGCCACTAGTATTACAGCGTGGGGGAAAAGAAAATTCATGGTTTTAAAAAATAATCAAATTTACTAAGTAATGAAATTTCCTCAAATGCATAAGTTTTCTTCTACCTTCAACAAACACTTTAAAGGAGTAACTTGTTTGTGACTGTTTTGTTACATTTCATGTTTATGCCCAGGAAATCAATCCATATGCTAATAATTATATTAATTTTAAACTGATGTTTCTTAAAAACATAGAGTTAGAAAGGAGGTTGTCTGATTCATATCCTTGTATCTAAATGGTATCATTATAACCCAACCCAATCAGTGACGTTCAGGAAAGATTTTACTGCCCCCCTTTGGAATCAGTTTAAGAATCTTACATACCCAGACATGTTTTTATTTAAATAACCTAAATCTCCACTGCTGTAGCCTGTTGCCAGTTCTATGCATTTTTACCTCAGTGGAAATGTGAAAAGGCTAAATGGACATGTGAAAATATGTGTACATTTTGAGGTCAAATAAACCCACTTATTTTCATCATGCCTTCAACAGCTTATTTTTAGTCCTTTAATTGGTTCATATATCTGCTCTGAGCCTTCTACAAAGTCCTTTAATTGTAGAATGCAGAATTTGTTACGGTATATAAATAAATTGCTGACCAGTGTAGTGTTAAATGGAGGAGTTGGCTGTTTCATCTGTACCATTCCTCATATATGACAGTATATGTTGCTATTCATGCTGAAACACTGCACTTTCCATGGCAAGAGCCTTTCTAATAAAACGAATATGTTTCATTTCTAGTACATCCCATGTTGTTAGAGAAAATGTGAGTCATGACCCTTTTCCCCCCACTTTTATGAACCAGATTGGATTTCCTGATGTTATTACCACTTAAAAGATAAGCTATTCAACACTTCCAATGTCTCCACACTCTACATGATTGGAATGAGGAATAAACACTGTAAAGCAATAGCCCATATAACTGATTGCATGATTACCAAAGGGCTTAGTAAAAGAGAGTAGTACGTCATTTTATTTATTTTTTCTTGAGTACATAATAATAAAAAAGAGAATTTTTCTGGCCCTATCCAAGTCTGCCCATACCATACGTGCATGCTAAGTCCCTTCAGTCATGTCCGACTCTTTGCAACCCTATGGACCGCAGCCCGCCAGGCTCCTCTGTCCATGGGATTCTCCAGGCAAGGATACTGGAGTGGGGGACTGTGCCCTCCTCTGGTGGGTCTTCCCGACCCAGGGATTGAGCCTGCTTCTCTCATGTCTCCTGCATTGGGAGGCGGGTTCTTTACCGCTAGTTGCCACCTGGGAAGCCCCTACCCAAACCTACGCCTGCAACAAGCACTTTGTTTTTGTTCAGTCAGCAAGTCGGGTCTGACTCTTGGGGACCGTGGGGTAGACTTACTGAGTCTACCTGAAGCCTGCCAGGCTCCTCTGTCCATGGGATTCTCCAGGCAAGAATACTGGAGTGTGTTGCCATTCTCTTCTCTAGGGGATCTTCCTGACCCAGAGATTGAACCTGCGTCTCCTGCATTGGCAGGTGAGTTCTTGACCGCTGAGGCCCACAAATGCTTTAGGCATGGTTTAATCTTCCTTACAGAGAAAGAGTCTTATAGGATTAAAACAACTCTAAACTGGGACATTTAAAATGTCTTTTTGGTTTTCTTTTGTTTTTACTGTACTGAGTCTTCATTGTGCATGCGAGCTCTTAGTTGAGGCATGTGGGATCTAGTTCCATGACCGGGTATTGAACCCAGGCCCCCATGCATTGGGAGTGCAGAGTCTTAGCCACTGGGCCACTCTTTCATTGATTTTCTTTTTAAAGAATGAATGAATTGCCATCAATATCATCTTACAATGAGAATTCTCTCCGTAGATATCATTACAGTACAGCAAAGTTCCAAATGAGTGATGAGTTAGATTCGGATCAGTTATTATTGGAATAAATGTTAAGGATTTTACATCGGAATTTAAAGAGAATGAGGGAAAATTCCTCCAGATTTTAAGAAAATAGCATAAATATTGTGCCTTCTTCTTCCAAGTGAACAATAAGGCCCTTATTTGCACAATGTAAGTCAAACAGGTTTATAGAGAAGCCCAAATTCAGATTGTCTTTGGTGTGGATACGAAAATACAGCATGTACTTCTGCCATCCTCATTTGACACTAAACTACTAGTCAGCTCATAGAGTTTTGAGAAATAGATGGGCTTAGTTCTTGAGGGAGTTAATCAGAATAAAGGTGAAGTGTGGACCTTGAGACCTAGTTTAAAAGAGATTATTTATTTTGATTTAGTGTATTAAAAGTATAATAAGTGAACTTGAAAATATTAAATAGGAATTCCTTTGTTTAAAAAAAAACACAAAAGGCAGTGTAAACAGCATGCATGTGAACTTGTTCATGAAAGAAGATAGAGGATTGAAAAAAGCAGTTGCAACTGCTTGTATGTATGAAAGTGAAGTGGAAGTCACTCAGTTGTGTCCGACTCTTTGCAACCCCATGGACTATATAGTCCATGGAATTCTCCAGGCCAGAATACTGGACTGGGTAGCCTTTTTCTTCTCCAGGGGATCTTCCCAACCCAGGGATGGAACCCAGGTCTTGCAGGTGGATTCTTTACCAGCTGAGCCACAAGGGAAGACCTCTATGTATGAAAAGGTTGTCTTATTGGACTGAAATAACAGAATGGTTTAGTACAGTTCAGATAATCCAGAGGGAATCAGTTCATTAGTAGAAATGAGATAGTAAGAAAGTAGGAAGAGCAGAAAGCAAGATCAGAAATTCAGTAAGTGTTGCTTTTTATTCCCAGCACTTGGCAAAATATCTAGCGTGTCAGGTACTGTCAATACCTGTTTTTTTTTAAGTAAATGTTTGTGAAGTAAATAGGAGGGAAAGAAGAAATAAAGGAAAGAAAAACCAATGTTGAAGAGTGGGTGTTGTGAGACTTTTTTTTTTTTTAAGTTTTCCAGACATCCTGTAATGACTGAATAATAATTTTTAAAGAGGAAGGGAAATAAGAGGTTGGCAAGAGTCATCAGAGCCTGAGGCCAGAGGTTAACAACACTCTCATAAGATGACATTACAAGTTCATTAAGAACCAGAGGGAAGCGTGAGCATCCAAAAATAGTTCAAAGTTAAAAGTTACATGAGGCCAGTGAGAGCAGAGCACTGGTGAATTTTCCACAATTTAAATGGGGTGGTGTACTGGAAAGCTCTGGGAAGGGACAGAAAATGGGCTCAGTCTTGCATCTTTGCCATTTGAAATCTGCTCTGTGGTTTCAAGCATGCCCCATATCTACTTTGAGCATCTGCTTTTTATTGGTAAAATCTGGAAGATACTGTAAATATTTATATCACCAGGTCATTTTGAGCATCAGATGAGACATTGTATGTGCCAATTGGGTCGCATACAGTATAACAAACAGATTTCTGTGTTGTTGTTTTTTTTTTTAAAAAAGCAGAGGTCAAATGAATCAAGAAAGAAAGAATCATGGCGTTTCACTCTGTGGTCATATCACTCATCTGTATTGAAATAACACAGGCATACAAGGGATAGTTCCAGTTCCTCCTCAGTCATGGATTCTGCAGCTAAGATCTGTCAAAATAAAGGAATTATTGCTGTCACCATCTTCATCATCATCATCATCTTCTAGTATCTAGTGAATTATTACACTATGCCATGGATTAAGTGCTTTACATGTATTATCAGCTCATCAGTATTATTATAGCACAATATTATTATTTCTGTCAATGATTTTCATTATTCCTATTCTTGAAGTGAGAAAACTGGGGAAGACAGAACCTAAGTAATAAATGCAAATCACCAGAAAAAGAAAAAGATTCTTTAACAGACATCTTGCCCTCACAAAAAATAGAGATAATAAACACTAGCCACCAATAGGTGTTGGACATTGACCTATTACTTAGTCCTGCCAAAATGTCTCTGTATAAGATAGGATAACAGCAGTACCCACTACAATGAGTACTTATTACTTATGAATATTATTACTAAAGGGGACAGTGTAAGGGCAACACCAAATACAGGGCCTGATCCACAGTAAATGCTTAATAACAGGAAGCCTTTTTTGCAATTACTATTACCATGATCATTGAAAATTTCTAATGCACCAACTATTTCTTGGGTATTTGGGACAGTTGGTAGTAAAAACAATCTCAAATATACATAAGCAGATGAAAAAATAAGCTGAGAATTATAGATATTAAATACAGGAGGATACCCCCTGGTGGCTCAGCAGTAAAAGAATCCATCTGCAATGTAGGATGCATGGGTTCAATCCCTCAGCTGGAAAGATCATCTGGAGAAGGAAATGGCAACCCACATCCATATTCTTGCCTGGAAAATCCCATAGACAGAGGAGCCTGGCAGGCTACAGTCCATGGGGTCGCAAAGAGGTGGACACAACTAAATCACCCCTACCGCAGGGGACAAAAGTTGATATCAGAGGTATCAATCCCTGATAGGATACCAACCTAACAGAAGTAACTAAGTTCTCAAATGATTTCATGTTCCTGATTTCAGTGAAAGTTGTACTTATCAAATGGCTGAAATCTCAGTATCATGTTGTCACCGAGCTGTTTGAGCACCTGTGTTGCTATAGCCCTATCTCTTATTTATATTTAGTGATTACTATGTCTACTGTTGGAGTGTTCTTAGAAATGATAGCAAAGCTAAAAATAGAAAGTGACCACTTAAAGCAAAGCCACATCTCACTATGCTGATGATAAAGCATTATAATTCATGTCTGTTGTGGAATAGAAGTATCATTTTAGAAAAAGGGAGAAACCACATTTTAGTCATATTGCTTTGCCATAAAAAAAGACAATGAAACATTCGATATAAAATTTAATTTTAAGCTGTTTCCTGTTGCCTCGGAAATTTCAAGTGAAACAATTTCAGAGCAAAAGCAATACTTTTCTTTGGTTTTAAGGGAGTTTGCAGAAAAGATATGAAGTCAAAATGCCAAATAATTTATCATTCATTAATGAATTTATTTGCAGAAATACCCAAGCTACAATGTAGTTCTAGATGCTCAAAGGGATCTGCACGAAATGGAACACTTATTGAGAAGACTATGTACATAAAAAAATAAAACATGGAATCCCAAAGGAAATATAGATATCTAGAAATTACTGCATCCGTGATATAATATTATACCCCAAGACTGTGTTAATTCTGGGATCTCTTGGAAACCAATTATCTCCATAAAACTTTTAGTGATATCAGGCAAACATCATGACATTTTAAAAGATGTAGTCACATTACACGTGGTTACTTAAGAAAATGTTCTGGGAATATGCAAACCTGGTGGACTTGAGCTATAAAGTGGTAATAAGTCAGACACTGCCAGTATCTGAGCTCCTCCCTTCAAGGGAATTGGAAACTACCAGGAATAGAGGAGCCTGGCGGGCTACAGTCCATGGGGTCACAGAGAATCGGATTGAGTGACTACACACACACACACACACACACACACACACACACACACACACACACACACACACACACACACACACACACGGCTACATCATATAGGAGGAAGCTGGAGGTAAAAATAGGACAACTCAGAAATAATAATTTGCAATTTTGTAACAGCTTTCTCTTTTCTGATGAGCTGACTTCTAGTGGATTGACCCTGTTAATTTTCAAATGTACTTGCTTTCTGGAACATATTTGACTCTGAGAGCTAAGAAGGAGAAAAAACTTACAAAGCTCAGTAAAACTAATATATACATGAAAGTAGGTAAACATTAAAAAAAATTTTTAATTGGGTACCTATTTCTTCATTCTTTTTCTTAAGATCAAAAATGATGGAAGCTTAGATGTGTCTGCTGGAAAAAGTGATGTAGTACTTACTCCATTGACTTAGTTCATTGTAGGTGGTTTATCCTATAATTTAAAAGGCTGCTTATAATTTCCAGGCAGCCTAAAGACATAGAAGCTTTTTCAGATATAATATTTTAAGCTCCATTAAGTAATTTATCAATAAAGAATTTTAATAGGAGTTTGTTTTTTCCACAGACAGCTAATGAGGGATAATGAGTAAATTCCAACATTTGACACAGTATGTAAAAGTAGATGGATGAATAATGACTTTGTGAAGGAATGAGACACACTTTGCTACTTAAAAAAGGAAATCTGCGTGCAATCGTATAGCAAGAGATTTTTGCATCATGTTATGCAAAAACATTAGACTTAAGGAAAGGAGGAGGTTTCTCTCTCCTTAAGCCTAATTCTAACCCTGTCTAATTTGGATTAGAAAGCCTGAATATTTTAAAGAATAAGTGCTAATTGTGTTTTATTAAAAGTTGGCTACCCTGACTAGACTCATAGAAATGCTTTTTTAAAATATGTGATTTTTTTTTTTTTTTTGGCTATTTGTTCATCGTGCATTTACATACAGGGATTAAGAATAACCATATCTGTCCCAGGCTTTCTTGCTGATCCTAAGACTCCTGAATATGTGACACCAGCTTTGCATGTTAAAGCACTCTTCTCATGTTATCATTGAGTTGGGGGCAGTGGAAGGTGCCCAGATGTGCTACAATTTAGTTTGCTAGATGTTTTGTTCTTTGACAGCTCCATCAAGAAAATGAATTCCATTTCGACCTCCACCCATGCTCACTGTCAGGAAGATTTACTTTGCCATTCGTGAGCACACATTTGAAGACCTGTGTCTGTTTGACTGTTGTTGATCCTGTTCTGATTGTCTAATTCAATTCAATAAGTGTTTGGGTGGCATGATGATATGCAAAGGTGACTCCCCAAGTGCAGGCCAAGATCCATTAAGAAGTCAAATCATTATAGGATGCTCAGATTCCCCATCTCTCCATATCACCAACTTGACCCTTATATTAGTAACAGCACAGGCCATTGTATCAGTAGAAATGTTCTTCTCTTGGTTCAGGAGCATTCTCTATTCTTGCAAGAGTTCATGTTGGGAATTTAATCTGTGTATGTGTGCATAGTTGCTCAGTTGTGTCCAACACTTTGTCACCCCAATGGACTGTAGTCCGTCAGGCTTCTCTGACCATGGGATTTCCCAGGCAAGAATACTGGAGTGGGTTGCCATTTCCTACCCTGGGGAGCCTTTCCGACCAAGGGATCAAACCCGGGTCTCCTGTGTGTTCTGCATTGCAGGTGGATTCTTTACCCACTGAGCCATCAGGGAAGGAGTTTAACTTACTTCTGATTAAAAGGAGATCATTTCCCTTATAATATTCCTTCCTTCTTCCAGTGACTGAATACATACTATGTGGTAGCTATTACGCACACACACATGCACACAAACATATGCACATATACGTTATAACAGTAGTAGGAGAAAAACATGACCTAGAATTTAATACAGGATGAGTAATTAAGAAGAAAGACATAAAGAAAAACCAGAAGTAATTCCAGCCAAGCCATCTATAAGAAAGTAGGAAAATACAGAGAAACCAGCAGTACTATTATGCCTTTATTTTCCCTTCTGTTAATATTCAGCATCTGTGTGAAGGTGTCTAAAAACAACCCAGGAGTCAATCATGTGTGTGTGCCTGTGTGTGTATTTATTTATATATGTGTATGTATATCTATATATGTCATCTGTGCTCTGAAAGGACAAAACAAATTAATATATATTTAGGTTTATGTTCCCAATGTTTAGCAGACTGTCTGCAGCCCAGGCGTGCATGCTCAGTCACTCAGTTGTGTCTGACTCTTTGTGACCCCATGGACTATAGCCCACCAGGCTCCTCTGTCCATGGGATTTCCCAGGCAAAAACACTGGAGTGGGTTGCCATTTCCTACTGCAGGAGATCATCTCAATCCAGGGATCAAACCCTGGTCTCTTGCATCTCCTGCATTTGTAGGCGGGTTCTTTACCACTGAGCCACCTGGGAAGCCTTCTGTAGCCTGTTCAGTCCTAAATGAACACTTATTGAATAAATGACTATGATCAGGCAGTGTTGCTGTCAGTTCTAAGGTACCACCCACTTGATTTCAGCCACAGGTACTTCATTTGCACCGAGTTCTCCCAGGCTGTAGTGTCAGCAGTAGTGATTCCCACTGGGTTCTTCTTCCTCAGGACCACTGCCAGGTCAAAATACAAAATGTGTGTTCATTTCAGGAGCAGCTGCAAAAGACAGCATTATAACCTGATGTCAGAAATAAGCCAGGGATTCTCAAACTAGAGTATTTTCCATTGTTTTTTAGTACTATGTTCAACTTTGATCATTTTAAAATACAGACTGTATACTATAAAATGTTTATGCCAAAGGGTGGTAAGTGTTACAAAATGAGCCCACATAATACATTTTAAATCACTGTGTCCAAACATCCTATGCCCTAACATCACAAAAAGCAAATGTGGACATTTCACAAATATTTTCCAGAATCATTACATAATTAGAGGTACATAGGGCTTCTTGTTACATTAATACAGTGGTGTTTGAACATATACATTTAAGAAGTGAAAAATCCCCATGGAAATTCACTTCATAAAATCAACACCCTAGAATGACTTATACTTTTCCAGATCCCTCATCCAAGCCCCGAGCAGCTGAGCTCATTCTGAATGAAAGTGCATAATAACGATTATTTTAAAAACTGGTAATAGAAGTTTGCAAAGTAAGTCATCAGTAGTTAGAAATGTAATTTTGAATAAGGCAGTCTGGTGAGAAGGCTCGAAGGGAAACTTAGGTCTTTTATGAAGACTTCTGAAACTTACAGGACAAATTCGAGTCAATTCAGAAGACTTAGAAAATGAGTCCAGGGTGCTCATGTTTGATGAACAATAATGTTCTCAGTCACTCAGTCGTGTCTGACTGTGACCCCATGGACTGTAGCCTGCCAGGCTCCTCTGTCCATGGAATTGGAATTTTTCAGGCAAGAATACTGGAGTGGGTTGCCATTTTCCTATTCCAGTGGATCTTCCCAACCCAGCAATAGAACCCGCGTCCCTTGCGTCTCCTGCATTGGCAGTCAGATTCTTTATCCTTGGCACCCTCTGGGCAGCCCAGACAATAATAATCATATTTTAATTAATGCTGTTTTTGGCCTTTAGATCCTGAAGACAGATTTTTAACTATAAATCTTACAAATCAGAGTTTAATTAAGAAGTGTGAATAAGAAAGCTTGTTGAGATAATTTTAAAAAAGAAATCTTATCAGACCACAGGATTTGGAATGAACATCCACACTATAGTGGTGATGGTCATATTGAAAGTTAGAAAATTCTATGTCTTTGAGACGAAGATACTACAAATTCACAGGAATGATATTGGAAATGTCCAAAGAACCTAGATAAGAAATTAGGACAGAAGGAGTTAATACTGTAGGAATCTGTCTAATTTACAGTCTCTTTTTGCATCTAGATTGCCTCAGAACTGTTTAACTGTCTTCCTTTGATGTTATAAAAATACTTGCCAAAGTTGAGTGCAATAAGTTAACTAATATGGTAAGGACTTAAAGGCAAAATTTCTATGTAATCTGTTCCCCAAGGGGTTAATAAAACTCTTTCACCTTCTTCACCAAACAAATAAAACCAGAAGTCAGCCTCAACTTAAATGTAAATGTGGCTTAGGAATGACACAGTAATACCACTTGGCATTTCTTAAGTTAGCCTGCTCTTTCTACGCTGGATAAAAATAAAGAAAAGAAAGCATCTAAAACAGAACCGCCCTATTACAACCCAAATTTGCCCATGAAAGCAGAAATTTTCTGGCCTGCATCTATGCGTTTTTTCCACTTTCCGTAGCCTCCCACACAATAATGACTTATGCATGGAATTCAGGGACTTTATATTTTTCTTTTGAATGCAAAATGAATGCCAACATGGAAAATGTGAACACTGGCCATTTTCAAAAAGATACACACAGACCTCTAAGGAAACCAAATAGCATCCAGAATGATATTTGGTCAGTCTGGGGTACCAGAATTCTAGTACATTCCTGGTCTTTACAGGATGAGAATATTTACCTTTCTGGCATGTGCTTAGTCAGAATAGCTTGAAATTTTTGGTGGGCAGTCAGACTCCTTTTCAATAGACTGCAGTGACCCGAAACCAGCACCGCGGTTAATCTTGTTTATGACTGAAATCAATAAGCCAGTCCATGTTATGTGCTGACCGTTCTTATGTGGCGTAGAAACTGGAAGTGTCTGCTCTTGAATGAGATTCTTCTTTTACAGTTCAGTCATTAAGTTTCATTATAGACACATTTGGATTAGTCATTTTTATAAGGTTGCGTTTCAGTTCAGTTCAGTTCAGTTCAGTTGCTCAGCTCAGTCGTTTGCGTTTACATTGGTGTAATTTGTTGCCTTTAACTAAGGCTTTGAATAATTCAAGGCAGAGAGGATGGATGGATATCTGGAATGTGTTTACATCCTGACCTTATCTTATGGCTGGTTTTCTTGTTTACTTAAAATTTTTATGGCCAAATTCTAACAGAAATATACAAACTAAACTCCTTGGAAGCCAAACAGAATCAAACTGAAATTCCTAAAGAACTGTTTCAATTGTTTTACTGTGCTCACATCTTCTTTTGATTCACCTGAATCCTTACCTGAAGAGTTTAGATTTTATACCTATTAAAGAAGTCTAGGGGGAAACGGAGGCTGTAGAATCTCATTACATGGAGACAATGAAGTTTGTTGCCTCTTTGGCTCTTAGAACTGGTGTCTATTTTGAATCCAGGCTTATCCCAAGATATGTAGCCTTAGCAAGTCATTTAACGTCTCTAAGCTTTAACAATACTAGCTTGCAAACTGGTCATAGTAGCAAAGGGATGTATGTAAATATATTTAACTTGAAAGTGAAGTCGCTCAGTTGTGTTCGACTCTTTGCGACCCCGTGGACTGGAGCCTACCAGGCTCCTCCACCCATGGAATTTTCCAGGCAAGAGTACTGGAGTGGGTTTCCATTTCCTTCTCCAGGGGATCTTCCTGACCCAGGGATCGAACCTGGGTCTCCCTCACTGAGGCACACACTTTACTATCTGAACCACCTGGGAAGCCCATTTAACCTAAGGCATTGCAAATGGCATGTGGTATGCCTTCTTAAGCATGAATTATGTGTTAATATGAACTAAACTGGATTACCCCGGAGCTTCAGCGTTCGGAGTCACTCCCTGGAGTAAATGTGTCCTGGTGATTTGGGGTCTATATTAGCTCTTTCACATGCTAATATGTTACACGTGCTGCCCCTGTAGCTCAGGTTTTGCATGAGCAGTTCCCTGGTGACCTTCGGTGCAATTCAAACCAAACAACCAATAGATTTCTGTAGCAATTTGTTTCCACAAAAGTTAACCAGGGAAGCGTGTAAGCTAGAGCAACTAGTTGCTTCTGGTGAATTATTAAGTATAGCAGTCCAGATATTTTCCTAGTGTAATTTTAAATTATACACGCACACACACATGCTCGTGCTCCTGCTCAGTTGCTCAGTCATGTCTGATTCTTTGTGATCCCATGGACTGTAGCCCACAAGGCTCCCCTGTCCTTGGGATTCTCCAGGCAAGAATACTGGAGTGTGTTGCCATCTCTTCCTCCAGGGATCTTCCCAACCCAGGGGTCAAACCCACATCTCTTCTGTCTCCTGCATTGACAGGCAGGTTCTTTACCACTAGTGTTACTGGGTTATTCATTAATAGGTCAATCAGTCCAGCTACATTTAAAAGTATTGTCAATGATTTTTGACCAGAGATACTAAATGTAAAATTTTCCTCTAATATTAGCCTGCTTCTTGAAGAAATAACCCTATTAAGGTTGTTGATTGGAAGCTTTATAGAAATCTCTTATTTAATCTTTTATAGCATTGCTTAAGCACTCTCTTTTCCAAGATAAATTTTGACTTTAGAATTATATCCTGAACTATATGTATGTATTTTATTTTTTTAATAGGTGGTGAAATGACAAAACTTTCTCTATTCATCAATCAGTGAATTTGAAGTAATCTTTCATCAAGTTTCATCTCCTTTAGTCTCATACGGAATGTATCTCTCTGTCTGTTGTTAAACTACGATGACATGTCTGTAGCTATCAGAAAGAGAAGCTGGGAAGAACATGTGACCCAATGGATGGGACAGCCTTTTAGTTCTGATGATTGTAACACAGCATGTCATCATGGACTAGTAGCTGACAGCTTGCAGGCAAGTATGGAAAAAGATGCAATTCTAAATGTGGACCGCAAAGAGAGGTGTGTTTCACTCCCAGACTGCTGTCATGGCTCAGAGCTGAGAGAGATTCCTGGGAGGCCAATGGGTCACATTTCAAAGGAGGTAGATGAAGATGACAGCCACGAAGGTGAAGATCAGTTTCTTTCTCTGGAGGCCAGCACTGAAACACTCGTGCATGTTTCTGATGAGGACACCGATTCTGATCTGTATCTCACAGATGATAAACAGATTCTAACTACTCAAGGACCTGAAACATCAGACCAACATAGCGTCAAAGGAGCAGGCTCCTTAGTAAAGACACTACCCATTGTGGAAAGTAACCAAGATTCTTGTGACTCCTGGGGAATGGCTGGTGGAGTTGATTTAGGGCTGGTTGAGGAAAAAGGGGACAGGAAAGCTGTTGACATGGTGAGTAAAAGCCTGGAGCTTTGTAAGGAGATAAGCTTAAGTGAAATAAAAGATCCGTCCAAAATGAATGCTTGCAGTTCTTTGAATGTGAAAGATACTGTGCCAGAAAAGCAATTGCTTAATTCTGCTGTAATTGCTCAGCATCGAAGGAAACCTGACTTCCCTAAAGATGAACATGAAAGCAACACCTGCAGTGCAGTACAAGATAAGTTATTGGCTATTCCTCGTATGGACAGAGGACTGCCATTATTAAAACCAGATCCTGGAAGCTGCCTTCTGCAGCCTCCTTCCTGCCCTAGTGGAATGTCAACTGAAAATGGCCTGGAGACGAGTGGTTTCTCAGAACATCAAAACAAAAGTCTTCCAAAGTTCAACTCAGGAGATGGCATGCAGTGTTTACACTTCAAGGAGACTCTGGCCACCCAGGAACCCACAGATAACCAAGTCAGACTTCGTAAAAGAAAGGTAAGACTCATGCACCAATTATCTGGCTTTTGGAATTTTGTAAATATCCTTGTTTCCATCATTTATTATTTTTACTAGGGTTAAAAAGATATGTCGATGTTTCTTTTGCCCCGTAGTGTAGCTGTATGACTTAAAGAGAACCTTGGAAAAATCATCAAAATATGTAAAAATTAAAACAGGATAACCTGTTCCACTAATAATATTTATAATGCTTCCTGAACATTTTATTTTGGAATTGTGTTGAAGACAGAACTGATTTCACTTTCTTTGGAATTAAATGGTCACCAGATAGCTCATAGATCTGAAGGACAATCTCTAATTTTCTGAAAGATTATCATATCTTTAAATTAAAATTATATATTTCAGTTTGTTTCTCTTTCCCCTTTAGAAAACATATTTTATTATAATAAAAATGGTATAAGTCACATATTTTAAATGAACCCTTTGCATATTCTAAGGCAACAGTACCCCCTCCTCCAAAATATGCTAATGCTATTTTAAATGATACCCTGGCATATTTGCTATCCATAGCTGTATGAACTTTCTGTTAACTTCTGACCAAAAGGATCAATAACTGAAATAAAATTTTATGCTGAGACACCTCTGACTGATCCTATAGATACCATGATCCCTTAAGAAGTGTGCAAGTGAGAGACACAAGGATTGGAGACAAACTACATGATCATGCTTTAGGTAGAGACCTCTTAACTAAAGTTTGTCATACCTTTAGGATTTCCCACAATGTAGTATTCTATAATCTTGATGCAAATACGAGTACCATTTCTTCTGTAAATCTAACATGCCATTGACATTTAAAAAAAAAACAACCTGCAGATTGGACATTTCAGGGCAGCAACCTTGCCCTTCTTGAAACAATATGAGTCCATAATTCCAACTTTCCTAAGACAAAACTAAACTTCTCAGTTCTGCACAACTGGAGCTATCAACAATGAGAAGCAGAAACTCCAGCTCCCTTTTGGTGAGGAAATCTGGTTTCCATAAACTGTAAACGTGGTTTTGCTAACAAACTAGATCAGTAATGTGTCGTAAGTTTAAGTGAAGTCAAAACTTTACAGCAAAGATCAATGTGCTCAAACTGTTAATACATGCCCACAGAGCATTCTGTGCTTCTGGCGAACTCTTCCTTCCTTACATAAACTGTATTAGAATGTTAATATTGCATAAAGTTGTTATGATTGGAATGCTCAGGTTGCTTTTTCAGAAATGTCCATATAGTCAATCAAATCTGTTGGAGGGAACGCAATAATGACATAAGAAAGTATTAACTGACCTATGACATAGTTCGCCTAAAATATGACAGACCCTGCCCAACTGCCGACAGGAACATTAAACATTCCAGAAACATATGCTCACCACTTGGACACTTATATCAATTCTAAGAATGCAGGAAGGAATTTGCTCTTGGATGTGTCACTATAGCATGGTTGCCTTATGAGAGCCATAATTATATCTCATTTACAAGTTCTAACTTAAATGTTCTATTTTAAGCATTTCATCATTCTAAAGTATTATGGCATTGTCTGCAGGAGTATTTATTTTGACTCTACAACTCATTTGGGGTGCTTTGTAGTAAACAGATTAAATTCAAAATTTGAGGTTTGGAAATTACTCTGGAAAAGTATGGTTACAAGAGAAGAAACCTCTAGAATCAGTGTGTAGGAATTTTTGTTCTATTTGATTCTGAATGCATGTTATAATAGCTTCAAGTTGCCCACTAGCCATTTTAGAACTTTACCAAAAGAAATAATAAAACAAATGCATAAATACAGTACAGATATGTCCATCATTGTATTGTATGTTACTGACAAAAAGGACACAACACAAATTCCCATCAGTTAAGGATATATAATCATGGTTTAGTGTATAATGATTGTTTAATCTGTAGTTTGGAATGGTATGCAGCCATGAAAAAGATGGAGTGACATCATGTTCTCTAACTGAATGGTACTGATGATATAGTGTGTGTAGAAAAAGACAGTGGCAGGCCAATATTTATAGTGTGTCTCAGTCTGATAAGATGAAATATGTGGACACAGATATAGATAGAAATATAGATGAATTATGACCCTCTCTAGATGCCTAAATAAGAATATGCAAAATTCTAGATAAATAGGCACAAAATTGTTGACAACATTTACTTTGAGATAACAGAAGTAAAAGGTTAGAGGCAGGGCATTTTTCCATTTTTGGCCTATATATTTTTTATAAAAGGTGTTCGTGAAAGTGACTCAGTTGTGTCTGACTCTTTGAGACTCCATGGACTATACAGTCCATGGAATTCTCCTGACCGGAACACTGGAGTGGGTAGCTGTTCCCTTCTTCAGGAGATCTTCCCAATTCAGGGATCAAACCCAGGTCTCTTTTGTTGCAGGTGGATTCTTTACAACTGAGCCTCCAGGGAAACCCAAAGGTAATAGTATTCTGGGCAAAATGCATACAATGAACAGATACAAAAACAAAATAATATTAGATCCTAATATTAGACTGTCTTCCTAGGTGGCTCAGTAGTAAACAATCCACCTGCCAATACAAGAGACTCAGGAGATGTGGGTTCAGTTACTATTTGAAGCATCTTCTACATGGCATAAGATGACCCTTTATTTATACAGTTATTATTATTATTATTACTTTTATGACAAAAATACAGACTTTTTCAGAATATCAACAAAAATTTCAATCAACTACTCAATTCTAGTATTAACTAGTTTAAAACTTATCTCCAGATAAGCCTCTGGAGAGACACATGGAGCACATTTTCATGTCTAAGGTCTTAGGGGCCTGATTGTGAAAGCAGTCTGCTAAGTTGTCTGTATCTTTTAAACTATTTGTCAAGCATGGTGACAGCTTTGAGATTAGAGCTTAGAAAGGTAAAGCAGAATAAGCTAATAAAATTTAGAGAACTTTAATCAGCTCATTATCTGATGGGCATATGAGTGAACCAAATCTGTCATTGAATTTATGAACATGAATTTCTTGCAGGAGGGAGTATAATCAGGTTCTAAGACTTGGAAAGAAAACAAAAACAGAGTTTCTAAGAGTAGTTCTCAGAATGCACTGAAATACTACTCCAGAGTTATCACTGTAATTTAGATATAAATTCCTTCAAACCTATAAATATTGGCAGGCATTTGTTGTTCAGCGTAATGTATTTTTTCTTGTTTTCCAGTGATATTTCTGGCCATCAAAGATAGCCAGACATACTTATTAGAAGTCTCAGTTGGAGTGACTGCATTTGTAATAAATATAGATAAATATTGACCTTTTAAGCTAATAATTCCCTTCAATATGGTGAAATATATCATTAAATCAAAGCCACTGAAATCAAAGGAAAACCAAATAGATCATGAGCAGACATCAGTACATGAGCCAAGAAGGTCATGTGGCATGTGACCAGTGCTTATAGGCTGTGGGTGGGTCTTTGGGGTAAGGCAGCTGGTTAAGAGCAATTCCCAAAGACAAGTTCCAAAGAAATGTGGGGGAGGAAGACAGTCTAAGAAGTGGTCTCTTCAAACCAGATGGGATGTGAAGATGGAAAACATGTAGGGAAAGACTTGAGGTTATACTTTTTTTTTAAGAGCCAGTATATTTGTTCTTGATGGTGGTTTACTAATTAAAGAGAGTCCGAAATTCAGTCTTCTCTAGAGACTATTTAAATAGTTCCCCATTTTTTGAATAGCTATAATAGTTGTATAAATATATAAAATATTTTAATAGCTTTCATAAGACATATTCCATGTTACCAAGCAGAATAAACTACAAAAGATAATAAAAAAAATGATCTGAATTTTGACATCCAATTTTCCCATTTGAACAAAAGCCTCACATTCCAACAGGCAACAAAAGTATCTTTTATGCTATCGATCTGACTGCTTTCACAGAAAATCAGCGTAAAAGTGGCTTGCCCAACATCTTTCTCTCACACATATATAATAATTGGGTATAGGTAATTTTGGAATGGTATGTTTTCTGAAACTTAGACCCTCTTATCCAACTGGTCTACCACCTTGAGCATTTATCCATATCCAGATTAGTAAGAAGAGGGAAGTGTACCGGAATGACCACACTCCTCGGTAAAGGCACGAACCAGAAAGAGCACATTTCTTTATTTTTAATATTTCATGTTCTAGAACTTAGCTATATGGCCACATCTAGCAATAAGCACTGAGAAATAGAGTTTGCATCTTGGGCAACTGATGTCTGCTGAAAATTCTATTATCAAAGACGAAGAAAAATGTATATTGAAGGATAACTGATAACATGAATATGTTGAGGAACAAGACCTAACATAAATATATCCCAGTATATCGTGGCAGTATATTACCGTAGAAAGAGAAGAGGAACTAAAGAGCCTCTTGATGAAAGTGAAAGAGAAGAGGGAAAAAGTTGGCTTAAAGCTCAACATTCAGAAAACTAAGATCTTGACATCTGGTCACATCACTTCATGGCAAATAGATGGGGAAACAGTGGAAACAGTGGCTGACTTTATTTTGGGGGGCTCCAAAATCACTGTAGATGGTGACTACAGCTGTGAAATTAAAAGACGCTTGCTCCTTGGAAGAAAAGTTATGACCAACCTAGACAGCATATTAAAAAGCAGAGACATTACTTTGCCAACAAAGATCCATCTAGTCAAAGCTAGGGTTTTTCCAGTAGTCATGTATGGATGTGAGAGTTGAACTATAAAGAAGACCAAGGGTCAAAGGGTTGATTTTGAACTGTGATGTTGGAGAGGACTCTCAAGAGTCCCTTGGACTGCAAGGAGATCCAACCAGTCCATCCTAAAGAAGATCAGTCCTGAATATTCATTGGAAGGACTGATGCTGAAGCTGAAACTCCAATCCTTTGGCCACCTGATGCGAAGAACTGATTCACTGGAAAAGACCCCGATGCTGGCAAAGACTGAAGGCAGGAGGAGAACGGGACGACAGAGGATGAGATGGTTGAATGGCATCACTGACTCAATGGACGTGAGTTTGAGTAAACTCTGGGAGTTGGTGATGGACAGGGAGGCCTGGCATGCTGCAGTCCATGGGGTTGCAAAGAGTCGGACACAATTGAGTGACTGAACTGCACTGAAATGAGTATATAGTGGCACAATGTGAATGAGATTAGTTCAGTTCAGTTCAGGTGCTCAGTCGTGTCCGACTCTGGGACCCCACGAATAACAGCATGCCAGGCCACCCTGTTCATCACCAACTCCCAGACTTTACTCAAACTCACGTCCATCAAGTCGGTGGTGCCATCCAGCCATCTCATCCTCTGTCATCCCCTTCTCTTCCTGAGCACAATCCCTCCCAGCATCAGGGTCTTTTCCAATGAGTTAGCTCTCCGCATCAGGTGGCCAAAGTGTTGGAGTTTCAGCTTCAGCATCAGTCCTTCCAATGAACACCCAGGACTGATCTCCTTTAGGATGGACTGGTTGGATCTCCTTGCAGTCCAAGGAACTCTCAAGAGTCTTCTCTAACACCGCAGTTCAAAAGCATCAATTCTTCGGCTTGCAGCTTTCTTCACAGTCCAACTCTCATATCCATACATGACCAATGGGAAAACCATAGCCTTGACTAAATGAACCTTTGTTGGCAAAGTAATGTCTCTGCTTTTTAATATGCTGTCTAGGTTGGTCATAACTTTCCTTCCAAGGAATAAGCGTATTTTAATTTCACAACTGCAGTCACCATCTGCAGTGATTTTGGAGCCCCCAAAAATAAAATCAGCCTGTTTCCACTGTTTCCCCATCTAATTCCCATGAAGTGATGGGACCAAATGCCATGATCTTAGTTTTCTGAATGTTGAGCTTTAAGCCAACTTTTTCACTCTTCTCTTTCACTTTCATCAAGAGGCTTTGTAGTTCCTCTTCACTTTCTGCCATAAGGGTGGTGTCATCTGCATATCTGAGATTATTGATATTTCTCTGGCAATCTTGATTCCAGTTTGTGCTTCATCCAGCCCAGCATTTCTCATGATGTACTCTGCATATAAGTTAAATAAGCAGGGTGACAATATACAGCCTTGACGTACTCCTTTTCCAATTTGGAACCAGTCTGTTGGTCCATGTCCAGTTCTAACTGTTGCTTTCTGACCTGCATACAGGTTTCTCAAGAGGCAAGTCAGGTGGTCTGGTATTCCCATCTCTTTCAGAATTTTCCAGTTTATTGTGATCCACACAGTCAAAGGCGTTGGCATAGTCAATAAAGCAGAAATAGATGTTTTTCTGGAACTCTCTTGCTTTTTCGATGATCAAGAGGATGTTGGCAATTTGATCTCTGGTTCCTCTGCCTTTGCTAAAACCAGCTTGAACATCTGGAAGTTCACGGTTCACTTATTGCTAAAGCCTGGCTTGGAGAATTTTGAGCATTACTTTACTAGCGTGTGAAATGAGTGCAATTGTGGAGTAGTTTGAGCATTCTTTGGCATTGTCTTTCTTTGGGATTGGAATGAAAACTGACCTTTTCCAATCCTGTGGCCACTGCTGAGTTTTCCAAATTTGCTGGCATATTGAGTGCAACACTTTCACAGCATCATCTTTCAGGATTTGAAATAGTTCAACTGGAATTTCATCACCTCCACTAGCTTTGTTCGTAGTGATGCTTTCTAAGGCCCACTTGACTTCACATTCCGGGACGTCTGGCTCTAGGTGAGTGATCACACCATCATGATTATCTGGGTCATGAAGATCTTTTTTGTGCAGTTCTTCTGTGTATTCTTGCCACCTCTTCTTAATATCTTCTGCTTCTATTAAGTTCATACCATTTCTGTCCTTTATTGTGTCCATCTTTGCATGAAATTGTTCCCTTGGTATCTCTAATTTTCTTGAAGAGATCTGTAGTCTTTCCCATTTTGTTGTTTTCCTCTATTTCTTTGCATTGATCGCTGAGGAAGGCTTTCTTATCTCTCCTTGCTATTCTTTGAAACTCTGCATTGAAATGGGTATATTGTTCCTTTTCTCCTTTGCTTTTAGCTTCTCTTCTTTTCATAGCTATTTGTAAGGCCTCCTCAGACAGCCATTTTACATTTTTGCATTTCTTTTCCATGGGGATGGTCTTAATCCCTGTCTCCTATACAATGTCACAAAGCTCCGTCCATAGTTCATCAGGCACTCTATCTATCAGATCTAGTCCCTTAAATCTATTTCTCACTTCCACTGTATAGTCATAAGGGATTTGATTTAGGTCATACCTGAATGATCTAGTGGTTTCCCCTACTTTCTTCAATTTAAGTCTGAATTTGGCAATAAGGAGTTTATGATCTGAGCCACAGTCAGCTCCCAGTCTTATTTTTGCTGATTGTATAGAGCTTCTCCATCTTTGGCTGCAAAGAATATAATCAATCTGATTTCGGTGTTGACCGTCTGGTGATGTCCATGTGTAGAGCCTTCTCTTGTGTTGTGTGGAAGAGAGTATTTGCTATGACTAGTGCATTCTCTTGGCAAAACTCTATTAGCCTTTTCCCTGCTTCATTCCGTACTCCAAGGCCAAATTTGCCTGTTACTCCAGGTGTTTCTTGACTTCCTACTTTTGCACTCTAGTCCCCTATAATGAAAGGGACATCCTTTTTGGGTATTAGTTCTAAAAGATCTTGTAGGTCTTCATAGAACTGTTCAACTTCACCTTCTTCAGTGTTATTGGTTGGGGCATAGGCTTGGATTACCGTTATATTGAATGGTTTGCCTTGGAAACGAACAGAGATCATTCTGTTGTTTTTGAGATTGCATCCAAGTACTGCATTTCAAGTCCTTTGTTGCCCATGATGGCTACTCCATTTCTTCTAAGGGATTCCTGCCCACAGTAGTAGACATAATGGTCATCTGAGTTAAACTCACCTATTCCAGTCCATTTTAGTTTCCTGATTCCTAGATTGTTGACATTCAGTCTTGCCATCTCCTATTTGACCACTTCCAACTTACCTTGATTCATGGACCTAACCTTCCAGGTTCCTATGCAATATTGCTCTTTACAGCATTGGATCTTACTTCTATCACCAGTCACATCCAAAACTGGGTATTGTTTGTGCTTTGGCTCCATACTTTCATTCTTTCTGGAGTCATTTCTCTACTGATCTCCAGTGGCATATTGGGCACCTACCGACCTAGGGATTTCCTCTTTCATTATCTTATCATTTTACGTCTTCATAGTGTTCATGGGGTTCTCAAGGCAAGAATACTGAAGTGGTTTGCCATTCCGTTCTCCAGTGGACCACATTCTGTCAGACCTCTCCACCATGACCCGTCCATCTTGGGTGGCCCCACACGGCATGGCTTAGTTTCATTGAGCTAGACAAGGCTGTGGTCCATGTGATCCAATGGTTAGTTTTCTGTGATTATGGCTTCAGTGTGTCTACCTTCTAATGCCCTCTCGCAACACCTACTGTCTGACTTGGCTTTCTCTTGCCTTGGACGTGGGGTATCTCTTCACAGCTGCTCCAGCAAAGTACAGCCGCTGCTCCTTAACAGGCTGCATGTATATTCTGTGGTATTCTGTGGCAAATCCTTGATGCTTTAACTTCACATTGCAGAATATCTTTTCATGTTGGGAAACTATTTTATGTGTCAAAGTGATGTTGATCAAATGCTATTAATATACTCTTTCTTATGGAAACATTGCCCAAAGCACAAAGAGTACACTGTACATAGTAGAGTAGTATTTGTTGCTCAGTCATGTCTCGCTCTTTGTGTCCCTGTGGACTGTAGCCCACCGGGCTCCTCTGTCCATGGGATTCTCCTGGCAAGAATACTTTAGTGGACTGCCGTGCCCTCCTCCAAGATATCTTCCTGACCCAGGGGATCGAATCTGGGTTTCCTACATTGCAGGCAGACTCTTTACCGTCTGAGCCACCAGGGAAGCAGTGGTAGCTCATACGGTATATAATACTACACTATACTTCAGTATAGTACATATTATACTTTATCTTTGGACAAATATAATACATTCTTTGTTGCTGTTTAGTCACTGAGTCTTGTCTGACTCTTCTGCAACCCCATGGATCATAGCCTGCCAGGCTCCTCTGCTTATGGGATTGCCCAGGCAAGAATACTGGAGTGGGTTGCTAATTTCTTCTTCAGGGGATCTTTCTGACTCAAGGATTGAACTTGTATCTCCTACTTGGCAGGAGTGTTCTTTCCCACTGAGCCACCAGGGAAACCCAGTACATTCTGAAATGACTGAAAAAAATTAGCAATGACTGAAAAAATCAAATATTTTCTCCTTATCCTATCTTTAAAATATATACATATTTGGTAAAAGCACACCTACACCTGAAATGACTTTCTCATTTCTTTCTATGACCTTCCTGACCTTTTCTGTCTCCTGAATGCCTATATGAGGGCTTAGTAGCATGAGAAGGCTAACGTTGACCAATGGGTGACATAGAGAACATAATAAATTACACAGAATATAGAATGGCCTGAGACAAGAGGCCAGTTGGAAGAATATAAAAAGGAAGGAAAAATTGTCTAAGAAATGAAAACCTAAAGATGGCTAAGCTGGCCCCAACCTTGAATGAAAGCAAGGACTAGTGGAGGAATTAGAGTTTGTTTTTCAGTTCACAGTGAGGGAAGGACTGGGAAACAGGGTTAGGTCTACATAGCTGCAGATAGATTCTTAATGACAATATGATTTTACATGAAGGTCACACTTCTTTTAAACACACAGGCTTATTGAGCAGACTGTACTGTTTTTAACCTTTTTCTCTAGCTCTAACACTAGAGCTGGCAGAGAAAAGTTGTTACCAGGTAGAAAATCTATGTGTAGATGGATAACACAGGTCTTCTCAGCCGTATTTTTAGCAGGATTTGTGTCCCAGGTAAAGCTGGTAGCTTTGTAAGTAGCTCATTTTGTGTGTTAGGCCAGCTAAAGCCATCAAATTATTACATGCCATTTAAACTGGGTTTTTGCCTCAAAAACAACTGGAAAGTCAAAAACATATTTACAGATAGTTGGGGCTCAAATATTTTGCCTCATAGCAAACATAATTCCCCAAAATCAACCAGAATGCAGACAACATTTAATTATATGATAAACAATAACACTAGATATATTGTCTAGTATAATTAATAAGTAATTAATATTGAGCATCTTCAGTATCCCAGGTCCCGTTCTGTGAACCATGGTATACTACCGTAAGCCAAATGGCAGAGTTCATTACACTGTGAAGCTATAGTCCCTGAAACGCTGCTGGTATCCCCAGACAGAGCTTTTGTTCGACTAACACATAATGCTAGCACTGAGGGAGGGAACAGTAGTGAGAAAGGAAGAGAGGATGGCGTGGAAGAAGTAGGATCAGAGAGAAGAAGGAAAACAGGAAGAGAGAGGCAGAGAAGGATACAGAGAGAGAGAGAGAGAGAAGGATGGGCTAAACTGGGTAGCAAGGGAAGACCAATTAATTGGAAAAGAAAGCAACGATATAATTCCTTGACATTTGTAGCAGGCAGAAATCAGATTCTCTTTCAACATGATGGAGTTATGGTCACCACAAGTTTAATAAGGAGACAAGGAACACAACTTTAACTCCAGTGATTACAGAGCAGGTGGAGACAATGCTTCCTGCCATTTCACAGGAGGAACTCTGCCAACTCGAGCCAGTATTCATGCTCTCTGTCTCCAACAGGCTGAAAGACCTGATAAGCTCATATTTTAAAATCCTCAAATGTCTTCACCTTGAAGGGACTTTCCCCAGTTTCCTCAGCCAGATCTGTTGCTTGATTGTCTTCACCCATAGAGGACTTACTCCAATTAGAATGTTTACTGCAAATACACCTGGTCCCACCAATACTAACGAAAACGTCGGCTTATGTGGGGGCAGTTTTATGTTTGTAGCGATTCAGTTTTGTGTCTGTAGCATCCATCTCAGTGCTTAGAATCCTGTTCATAAGTGCTTAAATGAATGAATAGCCTTGCCAAGGTAAAGGATTTATTTTCAGAAGACAATATCAGATATCAAGAACCCAAGTCATAAGGATACAGAAGAAATGAGGCTTATATAACCAAAAATCACTGACCAATTATCTCATACTTTATACCATAATCTCCTCTATATTTTCCCTGCTATTAATAGTTCCTTGCTAAAGAGGGATGAGGGGACAAGAGGGAAGAGATAATTATGTAAATTCTGGTCTCTGATGCATCCTTCAAATTTAAGATGCTTATTACCTTTTGCCACCAGTTAACTGTTACTAAATAGTTATATAACAATCGGAGTGGTGAATGTTATTTAGAAACTATTCAGTTGTCTTCAGAAAAGAGTGGTCAAGGGTGACTGTAAAGAGGAAAATATTAGAATATCCGTTCACATTTGTTTGTTTGTTTTTTGACCACTCCTCTCGGCATGTGGGAACTTAGTTTCCCAAACCAGGGATCAAACCCACATGCCCTGCAGTGGAAGCACAGATTCTTAACCACTGGACTGCCAGGGGAGTACCATTCACATTTATTTGTAATTTATCCTCTAATTTTGTATATATTTTATAAGATATATGATATGTCACTATGAAAGTATATAAGTAAATAGTATACACATGGTCACTGAAAAGTACATAATCAAAACTGTTGGGAGGCCACTGGTTTAGAATATCTCGAGCTTTTCTGGTTAATGTCATTTTGGGGACATTGGAAGTAGAAATGAGATGATAGGAATAATAGAGTAAGAAATTAAAGGACAAATGAATAAGGGAGATGGAGAGACTTTTGTTTACAGAGTGTCAGACAATAGTAAATTTATTTTCAATTTCTGTGTGGAAACCATATAAAGTAGAGAGATTTGATGCCAGGTGCCATCATGGCAGAAAAATATACTCTGAATGAGAGTGATTAGATCTTAAATGTTTCTTGTTCCAGATATTTTTGGAAAAAGTAGTTATGATGTGTGATAGACCTCTGATCCAAGCAGTGACTTGGACCAAAACAGCAAATTTACATTATTAGTAACAAGATTATTATTAAGTTCACATTAACCCAACATCAGCTTTTATTGGAGCAAGAAATAATATACTTTTATGATGTTATTTTAAATAATTAATGGGTGTTTCAAGCCAGTTGCACATTAGAGGCTAGCTTAATAGTGAAACTGATTTAGTTTCTTCCTGGTGGGTTTCTGTTACTATAAACCAGGACCAACTTACTAATCTTTTAATACCAACAAAACTACCAAAGGCTTTGGCTGCCTCCCTCGAAGAAATGCCAGTATCCACAAAAGTTGGGATAACTAGCAAAACCTTCAAAACAGGGCCCTGCCTCTGCTATCTGGGCACTTAGCACCATGGTGCCAATGGAATCTGTTCATTTTCTGGCTCATGTTCTTAGAAATAAAGTACTTATCCCTGCTGCCAACAAGATCTCTATTCTACAAATAATTTTGTGTTGAGAAAATTATAGTGCTACTTTAGAGATAACCTCAAAATGTTCAAAGGAAATACAAGCAAATAGGAAAGTCCACTTTTATTCTTTTTTCAGTTCTATTTCTACATTGGCATAGGAATAAAACTAGTAATTAATGAACCTCTTCCATTTTGGGTTCTATTTTTTGAGCCAGTAAAACTTCAAAAGGATATACTGCTTTTTATATACGTTGAAAGTTAACCCAGAGTTTTTGTTTTGTTTTATTTTTTAGTTGAAATAGCATCATTATTTGGTCTAGAAAATGAATAGCTTGGTCTGAGCTTGATTTTCTAACCAAGAAATTAAGCTGTAATGAGGAGGAGCATCGTCTAAATTGAGGGGTGTTTTTAATCTGTGTGAGCTTTATGTATTCTTGAAAAATGCAGACAACAGTCCCTACATCACAGGTTGTTAGGTTATTAAATGAGATAGAAAATGTCGCTCAACGCTACATATCACAACCACTAGAAAAATTCATTATTTAGCTAAAATTTGAGGTGAAGATTTGACAGATAAATAACTGAAGAATTACAGAATTAGATCTGGGAATTGGTCAAATTCTAGTGGAACCTATAGTCACAGTATATATAGCCAATAAGGGTATAGTAGCTACTTTAGTTGGAGTAGAACACTTCATGCTGCTGCTGCTAAGTCACTTCAGTCATGTCCGACTCTGTGCGACCCCATAGACGGCAGCCCACCAGGCTCCCCCGTCCCTGGGATTCTCCAGGCAAGAACACGGGAGTGGGTTGCCATTTCCTTCTCCAATGCAGGAAAGTGAAAAGCGAAAGTGAAGTTGCTCAGTTGTGTCTGACTCTTAGCGACCTCATGGACTGCAGCCTACCAGGCTCCTCTGTCCATGGGATTTTCCAGGCAAGAGTCCTGGAGTGGGGTGCCATTGCCTTCTCCAGAACACTTCATAGGGCATGGTAAATCTCCACAGCTCCTACACTGTGGTTCTGTAAAAAGTAATTAAGCCAATGAACTCTAAAAGCAAACGGCTTCCCTCACACACAGCTTTGTAATCATGTAGGTTATTTACTGTCTCTATACCTCAGTTTTTTCACTATATAACGGGATGCTTCATTTTTTTCTTGAGAAGATAAAGTTCATATGTATGCAGTAATTAGAACAGTGCCTGACACCTAGCAAACACTGTGTGACTTCATCTATTAGCAGTAGAAGTTGTTATTTTCTGTTTTATTAAAATGCCCTAGTCACAGATCCAAGAATAAGCTGAACTGTCTGGGAATAATTATGGAAAAAGACTGACAACATTTGAGAGAGGATTTAGAAAGTAAGTCAACCCACACAAGCATCCTTGCTATCTAATTATCGTTATAGAGTACAGTGTGGAATATGCATTCCCCCATGCATACTTTGCCATGTATGGTGTAGAATCTGAGTAAGCATCATATATGCATCCTTATTTCAAGGAGCTTACATAGTGGTAGGGGCAATATAATACAAATAACAAAATACTCAGTTAAACTAACTTTTAACCTTAATACCTATTACTATTAGAACCTAATGTAATACTAGGTTTTGAACCACAAGTACAGTAATACCCTGGCTCAACCTAATGCACTGGTACACAGAATTAAGATCAATGGAGCGGGATATTCCTGGTGGCGATGGTTGGGGATTCACCTTCCAATGCAGGGGTTGCAAGTTCGATCCCTGATCAGGGAGCTAAGACCCCACATGCTTCTGGCCAGGATGGGGAACCCCTGTAGATGAGAGGGTCAGGGAAGTCTTCACCCAGGGTGTGCCTGAGCCGAGCTTGGAAGGTGCTAGAGACTTTCTGTTTGTGAGAATAAGGGAGAGGGATCTCTCCGTGCTTCCTTTAAACTGTTCTTGGAAAATACCATTTTATTTTTAAATACACAGACTTAAGGAAGTAAGTGAAATAAGCAAATACTTCAAAAAGGCCATTTTGTAAACAAACACTTTTAAATATTAAGTTTTTTTTTTTTTTTAAGAATATCTCATAGTGATATGAAAATCAAAAGAGGATGGATGGTACTTCATGTACCAGGCTTTAGCTTCGGCAAAACAGTTTTCTGTTCTTAAAGTTAGATTTTTAGCTAAGTAGTTTCTGGGCTCACTTTATCTTAAATAAATACATAAACAAATAATCTCAGTTTCAATATACTAATGGGTTCTGAAAAAAACGCTAGCCACGTTAATTTGCTCCCCAGCTAGTATTTGATTAGTTAGCAGAAAAGTGAAATGAATCATGGAAATTTGCTTGATGACTAAAGCATCAACAGAATGGTTCAATTATATAATAATGATGAAATGAGATGAGACAGTGATTCCTACTTTTATATCTTCATAGATGTGTTAAAATCATTTATGGTTGTATGTGAATGTGCTCAGTTGTGTCTGACTCTTTGCAACCTCATGGACTGTAGCCCACCAGCCTCCTCTGTCCATGGAATTTTCCAGGCAAGAATACTGGAGTGGGTTGCTGTTTCCTTCTCCAGGGATCTTCCCAACCCAGAGATCGAACCCGCATCTGTTGAGTCTCCTGCATTGGTGGGCAGATTCTTTATCATTGCATACAAAGTTCACTTATGAATTTCTCAATAAATTAAAATTTTGCTTAAGAGAATTATGGAATGTATAAAGCCCAAATCTATAGCAAGAAATCTAAGAGTAAAATAAGTTCATTTAATAATATACTATATATGTATAATTAATAATGACTACATTATATACACATGTACCTAATTTTCAATATATGCAATAATCAAGCACAATTTGAGGTGTGATATTTGCCTGCCTGTAGTAAGTACAGTCTTTACTGAGACATGGAGTAGAGGACAGATAACTTAGGAACTAAGTGGTTGCTCTTCCCAGGAGGTTAGTAAGTCAGCTGATGGTGCTCTGCTTCCTCAGTGTCAAAGAATCTAGAAGCAGGCTCTGCCTCTGTGGTGAATATCATCTTTGAGATCTGCGGACCTTTTCCTCACACTCCTACTCCTCAAAGGCATGGGGAAATGGCATTTGAGTTAACAGCTGACCAGAGCTTGCATTAAGGAAGCAGAATATCTTGGAATTCTTGGAGCAGAATATCTTAGTCACAGAATGCATTTGCCATTGTGTAGCTGAGACTTTGGATTTTCAATCCATCCCTAAAATTCCTTGCATTTTGTCTTCATTTTGTTGTAAGATGGTCACATGATGTTGAATGTCCTGTCACATGTTGGTTTACCCTACAAGCAACATGTCGCTCAATTGCCTGGACTGTTGTAGGTAGCATCCTATAAACAGATAAGATATGAGAGATGGAGAATTTGCTTTTCATAGGTTCATGGACTGTTCCAACAGGAAGAGACTTTAAACATCCATGCATTTCACTTTAACTGCAATAATGTGTGTATCTTGACAAGGCCAAAGAGCTGTAATTTAGCGTGTTAACAGAGGTATGTCCTGTTACCAAGGCAAAGTTGCTGCCCCACAGGAAAGATGCTGACTTGCATATTATCATGCAAAAGCTGTAATTTAAAAGTAATCAGAAAGAATTGGCCAACACTGAAATGTAACACAAACCTAATATTAAGGTTTTTTTGAACGATGAAAGGAAATGTTTTATCCTCCTATTTCAGACATTTGTCCACTGTGTGTGCAGGAAAAAAAAATGTCTTTGCAAACTGAACTACCATTTCAGGTATATGTTGACAAAAATATAAATTTTTAGAAGCTGAAAATGGAGTAAAAAATGAAGATTTTTCTCAGCTTCTCTTGCTTTCTAGTTTAATAGGAAAAAGTAACTCTTTCCTGAGACATGAATTTTCATTTAATTCAGTTATTCTGTACCCTTTCCCTATGATCAACCTAGACCTCTATCATAAATATTATCTCTGTCCACTTAGAAGTTACAAAGTGCTTTCTCTCAGATGTCCACAGTGTTTGGGTTGAGGCATGATAAATTTTAAACAAGCTGAAAAGTATTTCAAACAACTTCCATACTGTGAGCAATCCTTAAGGAGGCCAGAAGAGAAAAGAAGCTAGCCAGTCATTTCAGTATCATCTTCAAGAAATTTTTTCTTTTAAACATATCGATAATCATGTAAAGCACTAAATTTTTACACCTAAAATTCTATCTAGATTAGAAACAAAGAGCATGCATCATTGCACATCAGCCTGTCCTGGACAACTTACAATGAAAATAAATCTATTTTTCCCATGTAGTACCTTATAATTATTGTAATCCTAAATTTCCAACCCTGACCACTGAGAAAAATGTATGTTTTTGATAGAGAATGAATGGGCAATAGTTGTATTGCTTGCATGAAGCCAGACAATTATGAAATTTAATTTCTAACTTTAATATAAATCTTTTCATTTTTAAGAGAACTGCATTTACTCAGGAGATGTAAGGTAAGTCACAACATTAATAAAGTGAGTGATGCATTTGTGTTGCAACTCAGTTTGTATATGTGCCATGCTGATCTGGAGTGCAGGTTATTGTGCAGATTATTACAGCAAAAATTGGCACACACAGAGTTGTTTAAGGTGGGGAAGAATGGGCTTCCCAGGTGGCGCAGTGGTAAAAAAATTGCCTGCAAACTCAGGAGATGCAGGTTCGATCCCTGGGTCAGGAAGATCCCCTGAAGGAGGAAATGGCAACCCACTCCAGTATTCTTGTCTGAGAAATCCCATGGACAGGGGATCCTGGCAGGCTGCAGTCCATAGAGTTGCAAAGAGTCGGATACAACTGAGCATCCACACAGGGAAGAATAGGTGGGGATGGTATTTGAGAACAAGGAGTGTGCAGGCTTAGTGAGGGAAGAAACATTTTTAAGCTACTATTTATCAATCTACATTCAAGTTGTTTTAAATCCGGGTTTATGCTGAAAGACTAAAGCAGAATGTTGAGAATAATCAAAATGATCACTCTATGGTTTCCTACAGAATATGGGGGCTTGTAGCAGAAAGAGTATGTCAGTCTTTCCTAGGGAGGAAAGAGTAGATGTGTGTTAATTGGAAGGGAGTATCAAGCAGCCACAAAGTCATGCTTAAAATACCAAAGGGATGTAGCCAACACTCTTAAGGTGGATCAGAACCTTGTCTAGGGATGTTTAATGATGTTGTTCTATATTTAAAATCCATGGGAGTTATACGTGACACAGTATCTTGAAGTCATTGTTACCACTTCATCAATAAAACAATACTGGAAGAATTATTAGCAAATTAGCGAATATTTCTGCCTGACGTTGTTGGCCAGGCCATTTTCAGATGCCTGGGAATCTCTCTTCTGCAGGCCAGTTATTATGCCACCCTCTGTTGGGGTCAGTGGACACCCAGGTGAGAAGCAGTGAACTGGATTGCCTATGTTCTCAGTGACATATTATCTCACAGTAGCACAGAATTCCTTTGCCACTCTGAGAACACCCTTCTGCATTCCTTTACTCATGTAACTTTTTGAAACCAAAACAACTGAAGAGATGTATACAGTTAAGGGGCTTCCCTGGTGGTTCAGATAGTAAAAAATCTGGCTGCAATACAGGAGACCCAGGCTCCTTCCCTGGGTGGGGAAGATCCCCAGGAGAAGGGAATGGCTACCCACTCCAGTATTCTTGCCTGGTGAATCCCACAGACAGAGGAGCCTGGTGGACTCCTCCTTTGCAAGTCCATGGGGTTGCAAAGAGGTGGACATGACTGACCGACTAACATTTTCACTTTCATACAGTTAAGAGCGAGTCATAAGCAATATTTACCACCCAAATGTACACTCCTATCCCTTCAATTTGAAACGAATTTATATTTACCAGCAAAGAGAGAGCAGAAAGCATACTTCATACTCTTCACCTTCCCTCTTGCTACAGGTATGAACTCTCAGCTTCAATCTAAGCCTAGTCCCACCACTGCGCCCTGGACCCCCTCCTCTCTCATCAGTTCAAGGACATCACTCCTAGGACAGCCTTCTCTCTTAGATCAGTGATGTTTCCTTTCCTGGGTCATTTCTATCAGGTTCCAAATATGATGTCCAAATATATCCCATTAAAATTTTAAAAGAAATCTCTCTTGACACCACATCCTCCTCTTTCTTCGTGTTCCTTTATAGCAATTATTAAATCATTATTTAATAGTTGGCTTTGCTCACTTTCTTCAATTCCTGTCCTCCCTTTTGTCCTCAACCTCACTGAAAAGCATCTGCTCCTATCCAAACTGCTATGAACAAGCTGGCCAATGAACTTGATGTTGCTCAGTGCCAGATTTCTCGTTGATCAACCCATGGCATTTGTAAAATTTGATTTCCCTCTTCTTTTAGAATCTGCTTCTTAACACGACCACTAGGATCCTACTCTTGATTCTTTTCCTGCATTTGTTTCGCTTACTCCTTAGTTGGTCTGTTTTATGCTTCCTTAAACACGACTGAAGTGATTTAACAGTAGCAGCAGCAAACTAGAAAGTAAGTTCTTTTGAGAGAAGATGTTGTTTTGTATCCCTCACATCCAGAAGAATGCTTGGTACCTTGTAAGTGCTCAATAGCTCTGTACTGACTAGGTGATTGAATGAAAATAGGAAAAGAGCTGTGTAAGTTAAACATATGACCTAAACAAGAGTTTCAATTGATGGTGAATAATAAAATGGATATATCCAAAGACCAAACTGTTGATCTGGTACAGGGAGTCAAGGAACTCTCATAGTTAGTAAAGCAAAAATAAGAGAAATATCAAATAATAGATGGAAATTAAAAGACTTAGATGCAGGTTATTCAAAAACATCTAGTAGGAATTCCAGGCAAAAACAACAGAAACAATGGGAGGTAGCAATACTCATAAAATATTGAAAGGAGTATTTCCCAAGCTGGTAAAGGGCATGGCTCTTCAGATTTAAAGATCTTAGTAAACATTAGATTACGCTCAAAAGAAGCAAAGCTGCTCTTAGTTACATCCTGATAAGTTTTATACATCCAAGGATTAAGAAAATGCCTTTAAAATATTCAGAGACTTGAAAACAAAGCAACAACAACAAAAAGCAAGTTATCACTGTGACATTGGTATTCATGGTTTAAATACAGGGTCACAGGAAAGGTAAGGAATACCATCAAATAAACCTAGAATCCTAAACCTGTTTAATCACTGAAGTGTGGGCAAGATGATGATTCTTATGGATGTTAAAGAACTTAAAAATATGTACCCTCGTGTCTTGAGGCCCTTAACTTAATCACATCTGCAAAGATTATTTTTCCAAATAAGATCACATTCATAGATTCTAGGCTGTAGGACACATACATTCCTTCTGGGGGCCACAATTCAACTCCTGCAGTACGGAGAAGTTAATGATGATTCCAACACTGAGAGATAAGTGCGATGCAAGCCTATACAGGGGGAGAGAACACCTGGAGCGAGGTCCAAGTTCAGTCTAAGGGGTTCCGGGAGGCCTTTTGAGTGAACTTTTAAGATAAAACCTGAAGAATGGCAAGGGCAGGAAGGTGGACTGGGAAGAGCTTTCTGAGTGAGAGAAGAATACAGTGAGCCTCAACAACTAGGAGAAGTTGAATGTGGCTATAAAATATGAAATGAACAGAAGCACAGAATGAGACTGTGTAGCCACACAGGGCCCAGAGTGTGACTGTCCTTGAAAACCTTGACTAGCACCTTGGAATTTTAAAGCTATGAATGGGAGCATGACAGAACCACATCATATAGGTATATTTGGATGCAGTACAGATAATGGACTGACAGCAATTGGAACTGGAATCAAAGAAACCAGTTAGGATGATGTAGCAGTAAATTGAGCAAGAGATGATGTGAAGATTAAGGGGCTCGGCATGAAAAATATTGAGGATGTAGAATTATTAGTTCCATAATAACAGCTCATTACAGCAAAACTCACAGGTACTTTTCTACATGTTTCTAAAGTAAAGATGGATTCCAAATCTCTAAATTTCTGCCTGAACTTTCTAGAGCTATGACTAGCCCAACAGATACATACAGACATGGAGCATGATGTGTCTAACAACAGTTTGTAATAGACATTTTGAATTTCTGAAACACATGGATACATGGACTAATTTCCTGTAGTTTTAGGAGCTTTATTCACATTGCTTCAAAGTAAATTTAAATTTCACATGAGGTTTTGAGGTTTACAGTGTGTTTTTGGTATTACCTGAATTATTTCTTTCTGTACCATGGTCTGTCTCCTGCTATTGCTTTTTCTTAAAAATACAGTGATTTTGGTTAGCCTTTCCTAGTATGGCTTAGGAAAATTGGTTAGAATAGGTGGCTGCTGTTTGATCTCTCTGTGATTCTTGTAGGAATATATCATTTATGTGTCTCCATTTCTCATATGTCCACCTTATCCAGATGCTTATGTCAGAATAAAAAAGTACTATAATAAATCCCTTGCTATCTCCCTGAATCCAGTCTTTTCTCTTATTCTAGCACCTTCTACATAGTATAATCAGCTTAACCTTCCTAAGAAGACATCATCAGCAGGCGATTTCCCTTCATTAAACTGATCTAATCTCTTCATTTTTATCAGATAAAGTTCACATCCCCCAGATTGCATTTTAAAGTCCTCTGTATTTAGTCCTTCTTGAATTTTAAGGCTGTTCTCACTACTCTAATGAGTTTCCTATAGAAACACTACAGATGCATGCTCTTTGGCATCATGGACTCATAGTGGTTACTCTGTACACCCACTTACCTCACTTCAGCCTCATTTTGGAACTTAACTGTTCCAAACTCATCCTACTTTCTTTAAGTTTGCAAAGCTATTTCTTCCTCTTCTCTCCCTGAAAATGTCTTCATTAAGGAAAGACATAAAACGAATGAAGGGTAATATTTTTTTCATCTTGCTTGAGGATGAACCTAATAAATGCCCTCATTTGGTGGTACTCATATGCTCATTGAGGGCGAAGAATATGTGTTTCCCCTGTGTAGCTTCAGTGACCAGTATGGATAGTGAAAAATAGGAAGTCATCTAGTGGGTGGATGGATGGATGGATGAAAGTATGGATGAATGAATGGATGAAAGAATAGATGAATGAATGGATTAATTGAATGGATGGGCTTGTGGACAAACTAATGAGTGAGTCTGTACTCTAACCACAGCTGACTACAGAACTGTCTCCAATTTCATTAAGGTTGATATAAGAGAAAAATACAGCTTCCTTTACTAGGGAAGAAGGGAAAAAGAAGTACTAACTATGCTAGCTTCTCATGTTCTTTATTCTGAATGTTTTAATCTTTAATTTCACATACATGAAGAAGTGTACCCCACAATAAAATTACAGTTGTTCGTAATTTTGTTAATTCACTCAATCATTATTCATTTAGCATTTCTTACCATCTAAATTTTGAGTAATATATTAGTTGCCAGATAATCAAAGATGAATAAGTTACTGTCATTTTTCCCAAGAAACTCAAAAACCTTGAAGGAAAAACATCCATAACTCCAGCTCTCATGGTACATGCTCCATTAGCATGGTGACTGTTCATCCTGGTTGGTCCAGCCACTTTGGTTATGCCATTTTCCCCACATCCTGCCTCCTTAGCTCCCACTTTCACTCTGAAGTGTCCCATTTGGGTGACAAATTACACAGTTGACTTATGAACTAGCCCTACTAAAAAGAACTGTGGCATTGATGCGTATGTAAAAATGAAAATGTTCTTTGTCTCCTCTCTCTAAATTTAAACTTCTTGGAGGCATTAGAAAATTCTGTTGAAATTATTAGACTATATTTGCTATGTTTTTAATTTTCCTAATATTTGGAAACGTCAATGCAACTTTTTGGACAGAGATTCAGCTTTGGATAACTGGTATAATGTTTTAAAAGCATCGTAAAAATAAAGCTCTTACAGCTGGATGTTCACAGAAAGTCATGGAAGAGTCAATATTCACAAAGCAGTAAATGATTTGCAAGGCAATTAGGCTGTTGAAGTAGTACTAAAATAATTTCTCATTTATTCTAAAGTTCAAAAAGTATAAATGCTTATTGCTTTTATTTTTTTATTTTTATTTTTTTAGGGACCACCCTAAAGACAATTTTAATTACCCCTTTTTTTCCCATTTATTTTTATTAGTTGGAGGCTAATTACTTTACAATATTGTCGTGGTTTTTGCCATACATTGACATGAATCAGCCATGGATTGACATGTGTTCCCCATCCCGATCCCCCCTCCCACCTCTCTCTCCATCCCATCCCTCTGGGTCTTCCCAGTGCACCAGCCCTGAGCCCTTGTCTTGCTTATTGCTTTTAAATGGATACTTTTCCATCATCACAGTTCACTCCTACAACTTTTTTTTTTTTTGGTTCCAAGAGGCAACATACTTCTCCAATTCCCTGGGAGATAGTAAATGTACTGAGAACTGATTCCTGTAGAAGTTTCTCCATCACCCATTTGTAATTCAGTGAAGACCTCATTATGAAATAATGACCCAAGCATGCAGGAACTACAGAAAATACTGGGTTGAAGGAAATGATGAGAGTATAAGTGAGTTTGTAACATTTCACTCTTGCTAATTAGTCTTCCAAAATTACATCCTGGTCTCTTTCACATCACAAACTCAATTAATACCACATATGCATCATGTGTCAATCACTGACCTCACTCCTTAGTATGTTCTTCTAAGGACCTGAGTAGCAGCCTCAGGGTTTGTATTTCTTCCAGTTTACCTTAGGGCTGAAATACACCCAGGAGTCTCCCCATCTCTGGAAGAGATTTTGTGGTTACAGTTATGTCTTTCTTTTCATCATGAAACTACTACTGTTTATAAGCTTTATTTTCTATGGTTGCTATTCATAATAGAGTCTTTTATTCACTTTCTTTCTTTAATTCACTAAGTATATCCAAAAATCTCCATGGCTTCTGGGCACATGCTAAGAATAACAGGAAATTCATTATTTGAACCACTATTTTTTAACCAAAGACCTGATAGGAAAGATGGCCTTTTGCTGGGCCCTTCAGAATCAGAAGATTTGAGTCTTTTTGAACGAAAATGGAAAATCAAGTTTTTTTTCTCCCGAACATTTTCAGAAACAACTTTTAATTATTAAGATATCTCTGCTGTACTCTCAAACCACTTTTTGAAGACTGTTAAACAAGTCAACCCTGATACAACATATTTTTTAAGTCAAAAAAGAAAAAAAAAGTACAAATATTAAGTAATTTGCTTCTTTTACAAACAGATTTCAGTGTGGTCTTCTTTGTCTATGAAAAATGCCATTATATCACTCTCAAAATATGTTCTCATTCAATTGCCCTTTGATTTAGTGTAAAATCACAGGAAACTTAGTGACCAAATGAAAGAATACAGAGAAAAAAATTAAGGAGTGACATTATTAGAGAAATGCAAATCAAAACCACAATGAGGTACCATTACACGCCAGTCAGGATGGCTGCTATCCAAAAGTCTACAAGCAATAAATGCTGGAGAGGGTGTGGAGAAAAGGGAACCCTCTTACACTGTTGGTGGGAATGCAAACTAGTACAGCCACTATGGAAAACAGTGTGGAGATTTCTTAAAAATCTGGAAATAGAACTGCCATATGACCCAGCAATACCACTTCTGGGCATACACACTGAGGAATCCAGATCTGAAAGAGACACGTGCACCCCAATGTTCATCGCAGCACTGTTTGTAATAGCCAGGACATGGAAGCAACCTAGATGCCCATCAGCAGATGAATGGATAAGGAAGCTGTGGTACATATACACCATGGAATATTACTCAGCCGTTAAAAAGAATTCATTTGAATCAGTTCTAATGAGATGGATGAAACTGGAGCCCATTATACAGAGTGAAGTAAGCCAGAAAGATAAAGAAGATTACAGTATACTAACACATATATATGGAATTTAGAAAGATGGTAACGATAACCCTATATGCAAAACAGAAAAAGAGACACAGAAGTACAGAACAGACTTTTGAACTCTGTGGGAGAAGGTGAGGGTGGGATGTTTCAAAAGAACAGCATGTATATTATCTATGGTGAAACAGATCACCAGCCCAGGTGGGATGCATGAGTCAAGTGCTCAGGTCTGGTGGGCTGGGAAGACCCAGAGGAATCAGGTGGAGAGGGAGGTGGGAGGGGGGATTGGGATGGAGAATACGTGTAACTCTATGGCTGATTCATATCAATGTATGACAAAACCCACTGAAAAATAAAAAAAATTAAAAAATTATTTAAAAAAAAATTTAAAAATTAAGGAGTGAATCTCAGATGTATTTTATTCTCAGGAAGCCAGCCAGATTCACATGTTTTCACATAAATACTAAAGAACAGAAACACTGAATCTGTTATTGCTTCTTACATTATGATCTAGGGGACACAGTTAGGTCATGGAAAAGTGTTGACAACATCTCTGAGCAAATCTGTCCCCTCCTCAGGCTTGTGTCCTCATTATTCAAGCGAGGGTGTTGCATTAGAAACCTTCCCATTCCTCCCAGCTCCTCACTTCTCTAATCCCCACATACTTGTTAGTAAATTGTATTCGTGCCTCAATGTAGTGATTTGTCAGTGTTTCCTCTCAAGCATCAGAATTTCTCTCTCACACCCACACTAAGTTGTCACTGCAAGTAAGTTGTAAGAGCGTCATAAAAATAAAAGCACTTAAAAATTCTCTTTCAGAAAAATGTCTTCTTGTTTCATGTGGGTTGGATGCTTTACTCAGAGATTCCACCTGAGTCGCTTCAGTTGTGTCTGACTCTTTGCCACCCCAGCCCGCCAGGCTCCTCTGGTTCATGGGATTCTCCAGGCAAGAATACGGGAGCGGGATGCCATTTCCTTCTCCACGGGGCCTTCCCGAGCCAGGGACCAAACCCGCGTCACTCACGTCGCCTGCATTGGCAGGCAGAAAACCACTAGCCAACGGGAATATCCTGTTTACAATATAGGGTAGCCTATTAAGGGTGCGGTAGCCACTGTCTTTAAAAAAAAAAAAAGAAGTATATACCTTCATTAAAAAGTACTTATCGCTGAAAAAACCACCAAAGCAATTACGACAGCAACATAAAGGATCACAGATCACCATATAAAGGTATAAAGATAACGAAAAAGTGAACTCTCGCGAGAATTACCGCAAAAAACGTACATGACGTGAGTAAGCGCGGTGGGAAAACTGCCGCAATTCGCTCGCTCCACGCAGCCTCACCACAGACCTTCAATTTCTTAAAAAACAAAACAAACCGTAGGAACTGCGGAGTACGGTAAGGCGAACAGTGAAATGAGGTACAGTGGTGTTTCTCTCTTCAATTATAACTTCTTTAGAGTAAAGATAGGTTTTCTTTTTTCCTTACTCCTACAGTGACTTCGTATTCAGGCCCTCAGGAAACATTTATCAATAGATTGATAGAGCCTTGTACTGCTGAGTGACAGGTTTTAACAACAGCAACAAAAAGACAAAGATAATAAGTTTGAGTTTGTAAAGACTACAAATTTAGCATTCTGCTGTAGTGGCTCAGGGGGTAATGAATCTGCCTGCAATGAAGGAGACCCGGGTTTGATTCCTGGATCAGGAAGATCCCCTGCAGAAGGGAATGGCAACCCACTCCAGTATTCTTGCCTGGAGAATTCCACGGACAGAGGAAGCTGGCAGGCTACAGTCCACGAGATCGCAGAGAGTCAGACACGACTGAGCGACTAACACATTCTTTCACCCTCTGTTGTTACACTTATTCTGCTGTAATCAGTGTGTTACAACACAATTTAAGTTTTAATAGTCTCTCTGTTTCTTCTGAACAGAGAATGGCTGCTACTACAAGAAGTGTTTGAATCACCCTTTAGCAAGTGGCACGGTTTTGTTTAAGACGCATGCATTCCCTGCCAATTGCAGCCCTTTCCAGGATGTCTCTCCCCTGGGATGCCTGACCCAGCAAACCGTTAGCGGGGTGCAAGCGCGTCCTAGGAGACGGATGCTGAAGTTTTCCGGGGACAGGCCAGGTCTCACAGTGGGAAAAGAATCCCTAAGGATTAATGGCCATTTGTTCAAGATAGTTAAGGAATTCCTACACAAGAATATGAGTTAATTACATGCCATTTGGAGGAAGTTATAGAAAACTAAACATTGAACGAAGACATAAATATTTGTGCAAAATTCCCATCTTCTCATCCCCTCTCTCATTCCCCTCCCCTCTCTTTTTCCCCTCCCCTCTTCTCATTCCCCTCCCCTAAGACTGTGAACAACCACTACCTTCACTCAGGGTATGTCTGTCTGTCTGCATACAAGTAAGTCTGTAGGGAGAAAAGCCTTAGCTTCTTCTGGAAGGAGCCTCGGATTCCTAAGGTGAAGGACACTGCTCTCAGCCTCTTAACCATTCCCTGGGAAAGTTAAAAATAAGTCCTGCTGAGAAAAAAAAAAAATAAGTTGGCACTTGTTATTTGAGAAAATTGCTTTATTCCAGGAACTGCCTCATGTAGCAGAAATTTATTTACCATCTGTGTGGACTTTAAAAATTTTCCATCTTAACTGATACACAACTGAAATAGAAACAGACTTTCCGTGCGTAGGTTTTCCACAGGCCTCAATTTTTTAAAGGGTGTTAGCTAAGAAACCTTTGGGATTTTTGTGGTCCCAGAGTGGGAGAGCTTCATGACTGCCCCCCAGCCCTGAAATGTCCTTCTGGTGTAAGGCCCCAAGCTGATGTCACCCAATGGAGTGGGTGGGAGCGGAAGAGCTGAGGGAATCTGCCAGGAGCATTCCAGGGACTTTACTGAAAGGCATTCTTTATACTAAATGGCCATTAGAACGGTCACCTAGCACATTATGCTCAAATAATAAAATAAAAATAAAAGTCCCTTGGGCAGTATATTACTTTTTTTCTGAATCACTTTTAAGTGATATAGTCAGATAGACAAATGTGCTTTCCTCTTTTCCAGCTGTATCAAAGGACTATTTTATTCAAATGTCATATTAAATTCTTCCACAAGAGGAAGTAACTTTGTTCACCAAGGGGAAAAAAAAAAAAACGTGAGGTTGGAAGGGTGACTGAACACAAGTGGATTTATTGTTAGGCTGGGCTTTATATAAGGGACAGAAAAATCAACGGAAATCCAATCTCCACTTTTTATACAAAAATAAGCTGCCCTATGCGGGTGTTCTCCTACAATGTTGAGCTATTATGCCACTTTTCTGGTGTATGGAAACTAGAATTGCTTTTATATATATATAATTTTGTTCATAATTTATGCTCTCCCTACAGGAAAACTAAAGAACTTTAGACTCTTTAGATAGTTGAAGTGGATTTAGTCTGTATAGATTTTAGCAAAGCAATATCACACTTCTCTAGACATGCAAACTTTAACAACTAAAGTTGTTTGGAAGGTCAAAATCATGTCAAATTAGGTAGGTTACATATTTCAGGAAATCTATCAATCATTTCTTATTGAAGTTATTTCATGTTAATCGTAACCTTCAAATACAAATTTTAATAAAACTCTCAGGATTTGGAAAATTGTGCTACTTGTATATACTTTAACTTTGCAAATACCTGTAATTCCTTTTATTTGAGCATTAACTATGCATCGGCATCAGATCCAGATTCTTTATGTGCATGATCTCATTTATTTACTTATTTTTAATTTATCGGGATATAGTTGCTTTACCATGTTGTGTTTATGCTGTACAACGAAGTAAATCAGCTGTGTGTATACCTATATCCCCTCTGTCTGGAAGCTCTCTCACATCCCCCCATCCCACCCATCTAGGCCATCATACAGCAGCAAGCGGAGCTTCCTGTGCTGGTTTCTGCTGTCCCTCTGTCTTACACATGCCAGTACATATATGTCAATCCCATCCTCCCAGTTCACCCCACTTCCGTTTCCCACCCCTACCCCCGCCCACATGTCTGTTCTTGGTGTCTGAGTCTCTATTGCTGCCCTGCAAATAGGTTCATCTGTACGATTTTTCTAGATTCCACATATAAGCATTAATATCCATTTGTTTTTCTCTTTCTGATTTATTTAATTGTGACAACAACTTACACATTAGGTAGAAAATGGTAGATGAGAAAACTGAGGCCTTGACAAATAAGGAACATACTTGTGGATCACAGAGCAGTTAAGTGTCAGAGCTTTTTTTCAGACCTCAGTGAATTTGGGCTCCAAAGCCCATTATTCTGGTCACAGTATGGACTCTAGCTCTGTGCACTATGGACTAGCCTAGTTCTAATAGAACACAAAGGAATTTTTAGAAAGCAATATTAATCTCAGCTTTCTAAGGCTTTATTTAAACTGTAGATGAATTTCAGAACTTCCAAAGCTATAAAAAAGAAAGGGACTTTTATTCTTTGACCTGTGCTTTGGAACTTGGGCCTATGGAAACTTAAATGGCAGTGCTGCTCTTCAGACTGTAATCCCTGTCCCATTCATTCTCAGTCCTCAAAAGCAGTGCTGCTACTCAAAATTCATAAAAGCTGGAAAGTGTAAGAGAATACATTCTGGAAAGAGAATTCAATTTGATTCTGGAACCTCACCATATATGAGATTGTGACAATGAGGAAGTTATTTAATCTGTTAGTTGTATCTATGTGGTTGGAGTAACAGTGAGATGCAAGTATGGAAAATTATCACAAAATCTGTCACAAAGGAGACAAGGAAATGAATCCTGCACAAGAATTTGTGTTATTTTTATACTGTTTAGAGTAAGTTGATGGCAACGATCTGATTCATGGGAACTGATAGTGGTAGGGGTTAGTGGTACTAGGAAAATGTGAGGAGATGGATTGGGCTTCCTTGGTGGCTCAGCGGAAAAAAAAATCTACCTGCGGTGCAGGAGACACACATTCGATCCCTGGGTCAGGAGGATTTCCTGGAGAAGGAGATGGCAACCCACTCCAGTATTCTTGCCTGGAGGATTCCATGGACAGAGGAGCCTGGTGGGCTATATAGTCCATGGGGTTGCAAAGGAGTCAGACACGACTTAGCAACTGAACCACCACCACCAATAGTACACTTATTAACTGAAGTCCACATATTCTCTAAAAACAACAGTTGCTTCTACAACAACAAAAACTCATATCACATTCTTATTCTACCTTCTCTTAGTATTAATGTTAAAATTGTTTTTCATCTTTTACAATAGAAAAGAATATGGGAGTCTAATCTCTTAAATTGCTGCTGTGTCTTGTGCAGGTTAGCCTCTATGTGTCAAAATTTCTTCAAGATAAATATGTGACAATAACTTTTACTTTATTGCATTATTAAAAAGATTGAAAGAGACTTCCCTTTAAACAGTGTGGCGCAAAGGAACTTCCTTTTTCACTTCGTCTAAATGCTTCCCTGGTGGCTCAGCTGGTAAAGAGTCTGCCTGCAATGCAAGAGACCTGGGTTTGATCCCTGGGTTGGGAAGATCTCCTGGAGAAGGGAACCGCTACCCACTCCAGTATTCTTGCCTGCAGAATTCCATGGACAGGGGAGCCTGGCAGGCTACAGTCCATGGGGTTGCAAAGAGTCAGACACCACTGAGTGACTTTCAGGTCATGTCAGACCTTTGAAGGTGGTGCATCGGTAAAGAATCCGCCTGCCAATGCAAGAGACACCAGAGATGCGAGTTCGATCTTTTCAAGATGCCCTGGAGCAGGGAACAGCTACCCACCCACTCCCATATTCTTGCCTGGAAAATTCCATGGACAGAGGAGCCTGGCGGGCTACAGTCCATCGTGTCGCAAAGAGTCGGACACAGCTGAGCATAACAACAAAGGAGGAAAAAACACAACAAAACCTTGGAAAGAATTCTCTCAGCTGCCATTGGTTTCACAAGGGGGTAAGGAAGGTCACCAATGAGCATCTCTTCATGTGCTAAGAACAAAAGGAAGACCTGGAACCTTGATAGGAGCCTGAGCAGTGGACAGACAGGAAGGGCAGGGTTGCCTGAGGACACATGCTAAGAGCAGCATAACAACTGGGAAAGTGAATCTTGAGCCAGCTTCAATCTGGGAAGGAGAAGCCATGCTGAGCTAAGTCCCTCAAGTTTGGTAGCATCTCCTAGCTACGGGCAGAAGCAAAACCTCTGTGGCAAAAAATAAAATAAAATAAAATGCCCATTTATGCCCACAGAGATCTCTCCTATTAAGATCAAGAAGGAGATTTAATCACAGATTATAAAACACAGAAGGCAGATACTATAAGGATACCTCAGAAGAGGGATGATCAAAGTTAAAAAGCTCAAACTTTCTTCTACCTTTCAAGAAAGTAAAGGTTAAGTTTTTTTTTTTTACTTTAGATTTTATAAGCTTGCCATGCTAAAAATAAATGATAAAGTTTTAAGAATAATTGCTAAAGGAATAGAATTGGATAAATAAATTCCAGAAAACAGGACTGGATGCAAGCAAATAAAAAAGCCCAATCAGTACCCAAATAAAAGGAAAATGCAATAAAAATGGAATAAATGAAATAGAAAAGTATTAATATGGTATGACAAAATCTAATTGTATCACTAATGACAGTAAATGTCAGTGTCAGTAGTCAAGTAAAAGTTTATTGTTTGGAAAAAAATTCCAGCTTAATGCTGTGAAGTATAAGGACTTGGAAAAGAAAAAGAAAAAATAAAAGGTAAATGCAAAAGAAATAAAAGATATTTCAGACAAAGAAATTATTAAAATGACCACACAAAATTATGTCACTAACACTGATAAAAGTTTCAATTCACCATAAAAATACCATTAATTTAAACAGCATACAGCAAATAAAATAGACCAAAATATAAAAGAGTTAACAATAACAAGGTAGAAATTTTGAAGAATCTACAGTTTTGGTATGGGACTGTCAGGTCTCTTGATTATCAAGAGTGCAAGTAAAAAATTAATAAAGGACCAGCTGATTTAAGCTGCACAGTAATCAAGCTTGATCTGATGCACATACAAAACTCTGAACATAATAATTAGAATATACATATTATTCTCAGTCACACATGGAGCATTTTGAAAACTGACTTTGTAGGCCATGAAGTATGTCTCAATGAAGTTAAAAAAAAAAAATGCTATCAGAGACCACATAGTCAGGAGCCATAAGTGTTAAATTAGACAATTAGGTTTGAATTTAATAATTGAAATTCCCATGTATTTGAAAATTAAAACGTATTCATCTTTATCATTCAAGAAATACTCATAATCTAAATTTTAAAAATAATAATTCAGTGGTAATAAAATCAATAATGTACATCTAAACCTGTGGAATGCAATAAAAGAGGTGCTTGTAGGGAAATGTAAAGCCTTAAGTATTTGTATTCTAAAAGAAGAAAAGCTGAAAAATAATGAGGCAAGTGTATTAAGCAGTAAAAAAGTAGAATAATATAAACCCAATTAAAGTAAAGGAAATAAGATAAAAATAAAAATCAAGGGAAAAAGCAAGCATAAAATCGAAAGAATCAGTGATAGCAAAAAAGTTGATTATTTGGAAAACCTAAGAATAAACATAATAACTTCTATCAAATCAAGAAAGAAAAAGAGAATGCACAAATAGAAAGTAGAATATAATGACTAATAAAGATGAATTAGAGAATACAATGCAAAACTTTAGGTCAATAAACCTGAAAAATTAGATAAAATAGACAAATTACTAGAAAAATATAACAACTAAACCAAGAAAAAATATAATTTTATAAAAATAAAATGTCTTTAAAATTCTCCTACAAAGGAAACACCAGACCCAGATGGTTTTACAAGCAAATTCTACTCAGCTCTGAAAAAACAAATCATTTCAACCCCTTGTAAACTCTTCCAAAGAATAGGAAAGGATGAATCTCACTCATGAACACAGATGTAAAACCGGAACAGAATATTAGCAAATGGAATTCAGGAGTATAAAGCAAGATAAACATCTAACCAAGTTTGGTTCATCCCATAATTAAAGGGTTTTTTAACCCTAGAAAATCTGTATGTGTTATTTTAAACATTTATTGGTTAAAGGAGAAAAAAAATGTATGATCATCTTAAGAGATGCAGAGAAAGTATTTAGCAAAATCCAAACCCATTTATGGCTTGTTTGCTTTTTCAATTAAAAACATAGGAACACACTAGAACTATCTTAAACCGACAAAGTGATATCTATTTTGTTTTTTTAAAGCCTACAGCAAACAGTATTTCTAATAGGGACACACTTTCATGGTCTCTCTGGAGAGGCTTACCAGGGGGAAGAGCAGCGGCGATAAGTCTAAGAATCAGATACTTTGCAGATGATGTCATTGCCTGTCAGAAATCCCCACAAAAATAATCAGACAAATTCCTGAAAATAGTAAAAGAGCTTAGTACACCCACAAAAATTTAGAAAATGTATGTTTTAAAATTTGCCATTTATGAAAGCAACAAGAAGTATAAGTTACAGAGAAGTAAATCTTTAAGTGTTGTACCTTTTTATGTTATACGTTATACAGGAAATTATAAAACTTGAGTGAAAGATTTTAAAGATGATCTAAATAAGTAGAGGGATACATCATACTCACAAATAGAAAGATTCAATTTGTAAAGATATCAATGTTTCCAAAACTGATCCATCATTTCTGTGCAATTAAAATCAAAGTCTCAACAGTTTTTCAAGAACCTTGACAAACGGATTCTAAAATGTATATGAAAAGCAACAGACAGAGTACAGCGAAGAGATTATGGAAGAAGGAGCCTGAGGTGAGTGGGCTGACCCACCAAATGTCAAAATATTAAGTATTGAATTAGCATAATGTAATATATATGAAGGACAGACAAATTAACTAATGGAACAGAAGAGAAGGACCCCATGTAGATAGAGACTTTAATAATAGAGTGTGTGCGTGTGTGCTCAGTCATGTCCAACTCTTTGCAGTCAGGCTTCTCTTTCCATGGAATTTTCCAGGCAAGAATACTGAGTGGGTTGCGATTCCCCATTCCAGGGGATCCTCCCAACCCAGGGATCAAACCCGTGTCTCCTGCAATGGCAGGTGGATTCTTCACCACTGATCCACCTTGGAAGCCCCAGATAGAGTGGGATGAAAGAAAGGGGGATGATACCTGGAAAATTGATTATATAGAAAAGGGTAGAATTAAATCCATCAGCTCTTTCTGTCTGTCTCTCTCTCTCTCTCTCACACACACACACACATAATTGAGATGGCTTAATGATTTAAAGGGCTTCCCTGGTGGCTCAGATGGTAAAGAATTTGCCTGCAGTACAGGAGACCTGGGTTCAATCCCTGGGTTGGGAAGATTCCCTGGAGGAGGGCGTGGCAACCCACTCCAGTATTCTTGCCTGGAGAATCCCTGTGGACAGAGGAGCCTGGTGGGCTATAGTCCATGGGGTCACAGAGTCGGATATGACTGAGGGACTAAGCACAGTGATTTAAATATGAAAAGAAAACTTGAAATATTTAAAAAACATAAACATAAAATTTATGACCTTGAGTTTCTTTAGTAAGGAGTTAATAAATAATACAGAGTGAACACTGAGTACATAAGAAAAGGTGGCTATATTTAATATGTTAAAATTCAGAAACCCTATTTACCAAAACACAATATAAAGAAAGCATTTTAAAGTGCTTTCAAATCAGATAAATGATAATTAAAATCACAATGATTTACAATTTTACCCCCTTAAGATTTTCATTAATTATAGAGTCCAACATATGAAGTGTCAAGAGGTGATTAGGCTCAATGAAAAAGTCTATACTTTCTGGGTATCAAAATAATTGATACAACAAACTTAGCAATTTGGCGTTATTTCTTCATGTTGCATGCTAAGTCACTTCAGTTATATCTGACTCTTTGCAATCCTGTGGACTGTAGCTCGCTAGGCTGTTCTGTCCATGGGATTCTCTAGGCAAGAATACTGGAGTAGATTGCTATGCTCTCCTCTAGGGGATCTTCCCGACCCAGGGATCAAACCTGCATCTCTTATGTCTCTTTCATTGGCAGGCGGGTGGGTTCTTTACCACTAGCACCAAGTGGGAAGCCCATATCTTAATGTTAAATATTCATGTACTCTAGAAATAGCCATTGTTACTCCTAGATACATCCTTAGAAACAATCGTGAATTTGTCCTCCAAGAAATTTATTCAAGAATGTGTGTTACCTAGAAAAGGGGTACTCTTTTGCCCCCTTCTGATGCCTATGTCAGAAGCTTTCTCTATCTCCTTTATACTTTAATAAAACTTTATTACACACACACACACACAAAGAATGTGTGTTACATTATTGTTCATAATAGCAAAAAAACTAGAAAAATTCAAATATTCATTGATAAGAAAAATATATTGTAGTATGTCAACATAGTGGCATATTATACAGATATAAAGTAAATTAAGGGCTTTTCTGATGGCTCAATGATAATGAATCTGCCTGCAATGCAGGAGACCTGTGTTCGGTCCCTGGGTCGGAAAGATCCCCAGGAGAAGGGAATGGCAACCCACTCCAGTATTCTTGCCTGGAGAATCCCATGGACAGAGGAGCCAGGTGGGGTATAGTCCATGGGGTCACAAAGAGTCAGACAATATTGACCAACACTTTCACTTTTTTCAAAGTAAATTAAACACCTCAACCCAACACTGGGTGTTTATAAAATAATGTAGAGAATGAAGAAGGCAAGTTTCAGGAAACTACATAAAAGTTCAATACATTTATAGAGCTCAAAATAAAGCTAAGTAATATCTTATCTAGGCATATATATATGCAATTTAAAAATTATATTTTTAAGAAAGCAAAGGAGCGAAACACAAAAGCAAAAAGCATAAAGGGAGGTGAGGATAAGAAAGAAAAGGAACATATAAGTGGATTTAAATCATTGGTCATGTTCCAGTGCTGCAGTGAGATGGTGGATTCAGAGGGAATCACTGTAATCAGGCTTTCAAATTTGCATATATGGAATACCTTTCATATATCAGTTGATGTATTAAAATAAAGAGAAATGCTTGAATGTGGTAACAAATGTGAATATGCTTTCCTGTAAAGATTTTAAAAGATTTTTATTGCCACACTTAAAAATTCTTGTGTTTGAATTCTACTTTACCTAGTTTGGTGATAAGCTGCCCAAAGGCAAAGATTCTGACTGTAATTCTCACATTGTTGAAGAAGAGTGTCTGCTGCTGCCTTTGGTTTGTCTGTGTTGCGGTTTTGCGTGGGTGAGTCCAGATGAGTGTGGACCCTGTGTGCTTGCTTACAACACATCTAGATCTCCAGACTAACAGGATGATGGTCTCTCTTCCTGAGGCGCTCAGGGCTTTAGGAAGCTTTATTCTGTGTCCTCCAACACCAGCACTATACATTGCCCCAGGACCTCTGCCCACATCAATGAAGCTTCAGCTTTTACTCACTCCAGCCTTAAGCTTGAGTCTTTCTTGACTCGGGGCGGAGACAGGGTGAGGGGGAAACTTTTCACGGTATTTAAATTTTGTCTTTTTCTCCTTTATTGTAGTTTATCTCTTTGATTTATTTCATCCCTTGGACTGCAGAGGAGGAAGTATTTTAGCTGTCATTTTCTCCTTCGAGCTCTTCTGAGCTCTTTCATGTCCCCACAAATAGAACTGCCACTCTGGTCCCAGATGGCCCTCTTTCCCTAACAGACATCTCTCTAGGGAAGGGTGATAATCCCAGTCTTTAAAGACATAGGTCCTGGGAATCCAGCAAAATGTCAGGTTTCTGTTTCCTCCTCAGAGACTAATAAGCCAAAAATAATAGCCCCAAACAGCCATTAGAACAGTGTTTCTTCCCCATGGCCGGAAATGACCAGTCTCAGTTCGGAGACAATTAGGCACAAGATCAAGATTAAAAAAAAAAAATTATTCTAATCTACATGAAATCTTTACCAGCCTCACTGGCTTCAATTGACCTATCCCCAAAGTAAACACAGCTAAGGTTTTTTCATAAACAAATATCTGTAAGTAACCAATAGAAAAAACAAGATAGTGAATATCCAGGTATTCTGAAAATGTATCAAATTAGTCTTTTATTCCTTGAATAGATATGGAGAAACTAATCTATGTGGTATCAAGTCTTATTTTTAAACATTTCCTTTCCATGATTCCTCCATCTTATCTCCAAGAGGTCAAATTCACCCCTAAGCAGTTATTCTTCTTTGCAACTAATAGAATCTGAAACTTGTGGTCCTAGGCAAGGCTCAAATTCCAGTGATCATTTTCCCACAGAGTTGCAAACCTAATATATATTCAGTCACACCAAGTTATCATGCTATATAATAGTCTTTTGTGAAGTTCCCTGAATGCTGGCAACCAGATAAAAAGCATCTCCCAAACTCCTCTGCTAGCTTTTCTAAGAATGTAGAAGAGGCTATCTTGCATAGTTGAGATATTTCAACTCAAAACTGCCAGATGTATGTTGTCTGTAATGACAAAGAAAAAAGCTAGTAAGTTTTGATTTATTTATATGAATGATACCTGTGTATCATAATGATCAACAGTTAAACCATAGGGCTACGAGAGCTCCAGAAGCAGTTCCAGCAACTAATAAAACATGTTCAGTGCTCATTCTAAAGGCTCTGGGTAGAGCATGAACTTCAACACCTTGTAAAGTTCTTTGATTATGACCCTGTCCATTTCTTTCACTTTCAAAGGGGTATTATAATAAGACGTAAAAAGAGACACATGTCCAATAAGAGCAAAGATGGCAAAGGTATTTCATTCCTCTTATTCAGGATGGATTACCAACCGAATTATAGAAGAAAAGTTCCCAGGAGGACTCAGGATTTCTGTTATTCTTGGCACATATAGTTTATGTTACTGTAGGCTATAGGATGACATGACAGCTGAAAGATTGGAAGATTTTGAATAAAAATTATCTTGAATTTATTTGGATAGAATTCGTATGGACTAAGTTGAAAATGTTGGCTGAATGATAAGATCTGTGTAGCCCATGACTTTGCAGCCATAGATCTGTGTCTTCCTAGGAAGGGGCTGGGGTGGAAGGACACTCAGAGGCTCATCAGACCCCATCCATCTCTGTTATGTGACTGTCCCCCTTGCAGTGCAAGTATAGAGCAGGCTGATAAAAGAAAATGCTAGAACTGGGCTTTCTCTCCAGTATTGCTAATGTAGAAAGTACTAAATATTAGCAGAGATAAATGCCCCACTATAGTTGTTGCTGCCAGACATGCAGAAACATCTTGTATTAACATTATATCATAGGCAGCATTCTTGCACACCTTGAATGCTAACTTGTCTACAAGTCAGAAAGATCGTGTGTTGACAGAAGAGTACTTGTGTCAGAGAGAAGTGAGGCTCAGCCCAGCTCTACTGCTAACTATCTCTGTGATCTGGAGTAAGTCAATGAACCTGTTCCTAAACCTGCAGAAAAAGGGGGACTGAATGTAATACTTTGCAAGGGAGGTAAGCCGGCGCTTGGGAAAACGCACCTTTTAAAATACCATGTGTAGTTTGAAATCACCCCAAGACACGTTGGTATAAGAAGCTAATTCACTGGCATGGCGGTTTCTACACATTTAGAATTTATTTATTTACTTTTGGCTTCATTAGGTCTTCGTTGCTGGGCAGGCTTTTCTCTAGTTGTGGCGAGGGCGGTGGGTGCTTCTCTCTAGTTGCGGTGCGCTGATTTCTCCTTGCGGTGGCCTCTCTTGTTGCAGAGCACAGGCTCTAGGTGAGTGGGCTTCTTCAGTGGTTGTGGCATAAGGGCTTAGTTGCCTCATGGCATGTGGAATCTTCCAGACCAGAGATCAAGCCTGTGTCCCTTGCATTGGCAGGTGGATTCTTAACCACTGGACCAATATTTTTATATCTGTGGGAACTTGTTTTTCCTTCACACTGTGAAGCATGAACATAGGTCCATACAAGAAAGGAATCTGTCTTCAGTGTGAGCCATCACAGCAGTAGTGTTTGCGGTGTCATTGGGATTCCTAGGTATGCCTGGCCTTTAACATTAGACATCTGCTCCTCACTAGTGGTGATCATTTTTACCCTTTAAATAGCAGGAGTGTGGCAGCAGGAAACACAGGAGGTAAGTGTCTCCTTGTGCCCCTAAATTTGATCCACATCATCAACTTCCCAAGTGTGCCCTCACTTTCTTGTGTCCCATCTCAAAACCCTATACATGTTCCCGCAGGTGTACTCTCTTACTGTTAGACTGACACTCATGACCTTGAACTGTTAATGTCTATTAACTTTGTCCCTACCCTAGGAAATTAGCTGCTTTGAGGTAAAGATCATTTTTTATTTGCCTTTGCAACTCCAGCCCATAACGAGGTCTATATAACTGTCATGATGAGTAAATGAATAGATGCATAGAACATTTACAATAAGCACGGGGAAAATCATTATGGAAGTTTTTTAATTAGACAACCTACATTTGCTGGGCTTTTATCATGAACTAGAAAGGCACTTCACAAGGAGCTGGGAGAGATAAACATTTGCTAAGAAGAAAAGAAACAGCTCTTTAAATGCTAAATCAATTAGATAAACCTATTCACGTGTAAATGTATAAGGCTATTTTAAAAACTTGCAAGGGATACAGACAATACATATCTCAGAGTGAGGTATCCTCACTGACTGCCGGGGTTCATTTGTTCATGTGCTCAGCTATCTTTATTAAGTGCTCAATAGTTTCCAAGCACTGCCTTAGATGCTAATCCTTCAGCAGTGAGCAGAATCATCTGGAGAAGTTTCAGAAGAAGGAAGTCATTTCAGTTTCATGGAAGGAGGGGACTGGTTTGGGGAACAGGCAGAGTGGAATCAGGATGGCATTCCAGGCACATGTTGGGTGAGCTGGAGGGGGTGTTCCCCAGGCAATCCTCTTACTCATAAACTTATAAAAAGAGTTGTGCACAAAAATATTTTTATAGAGTATGTTATGTGACATTTGTATCTTTCTACTTTTATTATGCTTATTCACAGGAAGTAGTTTTTACATAACATTTCCTTTTTCTCAGAATCAAAGAGGCCACTCTTTAGACCAGATGGGAAAGGGAAATCCTAACAGCAGACTTTCAGAAATGTCTCTCTGTCGCAGAAATAGGTTCAGCAGTATTAAAATAGAACACTCTGATGCCAAGGAGCCCAGGACCTGTGGACCAGAGGGCTTGTCACTGTGCACCCCCAGCTCCCACCCCCACCCCACCCCCACCCTTCCCCAACCCCCATCAGGAAAACAGTGCAGTTTCAATGAGTGAAGAGATAATACTTGTTTCTCTAAAAGCCTGGTAATTAGCCTCAAAGAAGTCACTTGATGATTTTACAGCTATGGGAAAGGAGGAGGAGAGAAAACATTTAGAACTCATTTATTGACACAATTATCTGAAATACAAAATTAGGAAGAAGTCTAAGATCAGAATCCTTTAAGACCACTTTCTGAGATTGGAAAAGATCCAGATAAGATCAACACCCTGTCTTCCTGTCCCAGGAAGACAGTTAAAAAAGAAAGAAAGAAAGAAACAGAAACAGAATGAATGAGGATGAGAGAAAGGAAGAAATCTGAAAATCAGAGAGCTTCATAGAACTTAGAAATCCTCCAGAGATAAAGCCCGGAAAAAAAAAGAACTTTCAAAGGAGGAAGAAAAGAACTGTTCTTTTTTCTTAAAACTTTTAGCACATTTTCTTTGAGAACTTTTAGAAGATGTGCTAAGTTTAAAAAATCAAACTATAATTTGATTGCTTGCCTAAAAATTGCATTTTATTAGGAAAGAATTCTTATTCATTAGCTGGACACAAGAAATATATTAATCTGTAATAATGGAACTGTATTTTTAGGTTGTTAGTGAATTAGTTGGATTTTATTCAACAAAAGGATGGCCTATATTATTATGTCATGAGACTTTATCCTGGGTTACAAAATTTGTTACAAAGTTAGCAATATGTAAATTGGAGGGGGGATTTTTAACCAAAAGAGATAAGCAAACTTTTTTCCTAACTGAAAAAAACTCTAGGCTTGTTTTTTAGTGTTCATTATAAATGACAGTGGTAGGAGAGTGGTAGAAATGCTTTGAGAGGGAAAATAATTGCAATTATAGATTGAACCCATATTTCAAAAGGTCATTTGAAGTACTTTCAACTTCTGACTTATGATGTGTCAGCAACATCTGTGATTTCAAAATTGTAATAGTGACTTAATATCAGATCACTGTTTTCGTATGCTGTACAGTGTGAGCTGTGTGGTAACAGAGAACAAAGTATTATTTTGGAGTTTTCTCAAATGTCAACTTAGCATTTCAAATAACAAGGGAATTATTTATCTGGTTCACCTCATGTTGGAACATTTTATTGACTATATCTTATCAAGGCTCCAAGGAAATAAAAACTTCAATTATTAGAAGTAGGGGTGGACTGAGAGTTAGAAGTTCTTTGTTTTACTTCTGACCCAAGTTGACCCCGGGAAAGTTACCTTATCTTTCTGGACCTCATGCCCTTGTCAGAAATGCAAAGGAGTGAGACTAGATGTTGGCTAAGGTTTTCTCCAACTGTGAAATCATGCATCTTGCCAAAATGGCTCCATTGAAGTTGTGTATCTAATAATTATAAACTTATAACACTCAAATTTTGAATAGCATTTATTTTTTAAACTCTGATAGTATATGATTGTAGAATATTCACATGGGAGCTTCCCAGGTGGCGCTGGTAGTAAAGAATCTCCCTACCAAAGTTTTCTCTTTTTCCCTCAGTAATGATATATTTGTAAAATAATTTTCAACTTCATTTTATATATTCTGTAAGACACATCTTTCTTCTAGTCTCATCTCTCCTGATTTCATGTTTAAGAAGCTTCTAAGATGTCTAAGAAGTCTAATAAATGTCTTAGTCATTATTATAATTTATTAGGACAGGAGTATATTTCATAATATATAGTAATTTTTGTTTGATAGACTATTTTAAATGATTCAACAAAATAGACATAGAAATGATATCTATTTTGTCTTATACTTTTTAAAGTATTTTGTCTTATTTCTTTTATTTAGTAAACATTTGTCAAACAGTTAACATGAGTAGGGCATAGTGCTAGATTCAGGAAAGGAGTTGACAATATTCTGAGAAAGAGGGATGCATTTTTATTTTTTCTCCCAGTTTTATTGAGATATAATTGACATACAACTGTATAAGTTTAAGCTATACAGCATAGTGATTTGATATACATACATTAAATGATTTTCACAAGTTTAGTGATTGCCCATCATCTCATATAGTTACAAAATTAAAGAAATAGGAAAAGTTTTTTTTTCCTTGTAATGAGAGCTCTTAGGATTTAAGCTTTTAATGACTTTCATATATAACGTACAGCAGTGTTAGCTATATGTATCAGGTTTAACCTTACATCCCTTATAAGATATTTAAGTACTTATTTATCTTATAACTGGTAGTTTGTATGTTTGACCACAATACTTTTGGTAACTGCAAATCTGATTTCTTTTTCCATAGGTTTATTTGTTTGTCTGCTTGTTTTTGAAGAATAACTGACCTACAACACATTAGTTGCTGTTACACAACATAGTGATTTGATATTTCTATACATTTCAAACTAATCACCACAATGACTAGTTATGGTATGTCTTTATACAAAGATATGACATAGTTATTGGCTGTATTCTCCACACTATACATTCTACTTGTAACTTACTTTTTCTGTAGAGAACCTCATTTTAAAATTCTGAGTACAGAGTCATACATAATAATAGAAAGTGTATTAGGAACCAAAGACTTTAAATCTGATTTTTGAAATAATTACAGATAATCTAATTCACAATTAAAGTTGTATTCTAAAATTGGGACAATGTTTTCAATTATGACAACTAAAAAATAAAATAAGCATACTACCATTCAAGCCCACTGATAGCATAGCAGATTTAATTATATTGTTGTGAGTTGATTTTCTGAAGCTTGAGACACAGCCAGAATAGTCTGTGCAGACGACTCAGAAGAGTGCCGTGGTACGAACTCCGTCAACATTAGGAGAATCTGGGCTTCCCTGGTGGTGCAGTGGTAAAGAATCTGCCTGCCAGTGCAGGGGATACAGGTTTGATCCCTGGTCTGGGACGATCCACATGCCGTGAAGCAGGTAGGCCCAGCTGCCGTAACTGTTGAGCCCAAGTTCCTCAAACACTGAAGCCTGCGAGCCTTAGAGCCTGTGCTTCATAACAAGAGAAGCCACCGCAACAAGAAGCCCATTCACCAAAATGAAGACCCAGCACAACCGGAAAAAAAAAAAAACATATTAGTAGAATCTGTATTTTGAGCTGATTGCAGCTTTCAAACCTGAGGGCCACAAAGGCCATCTTATTTTGGGGACCAACTAACTGTCAAGTCCCATATAAAAGAAAAGGAAGCACATAATTCCTGCTTTCAAAGGCTACGTAGGAAGACAGCTTTCACATGTGAAACTACAATTACTAAACTGGATGATGCTAGGCTTGAAAGTAAAAATAATTGAGAAGAGAGAGGACAATGTGAACAAAAACAATAGAGAATTGCAACCTAAAGGAACCACCTATAGATGGAACAACCAAAAAGGTTATAAACTATATAGAAAGATGTCATGCAATGCTTCTAAAATTTCATTTTTCCTGAGCTGTTTACACTGCTCTGCATGTTTACTTGATAGCACTGAAAAATTCAGTAAATGTCTTGAGTGTTACAGGAAATGTTATGGCTACTATATTACAAAGATCCCTGTGAATTCCTTATGGAAGAAGCTCATCAAAAAGTATACACATAGAGTAAAAGAACCTTGGACTTAACTTTGAGAACTAGGTTAAGTCACTTCTCCCCAGCATCAGTTTCCTTGCCAGGGAACAGAGAAACTACCTACCTTTATAGGCCTCTCTGTCCTACTGAGATGGTCAGATGTAAGTGATACTATATAACATTGAAAACAGTCAGGTGAAATGGTTATCATATTTGAGAGGTCACAACCTACTGGCAGCAGTGAATCTTGAAATGAAATTTTTATTAAAAGTCAATTGGAAAAATTGCTGCAAAATATTTTATCCCATGCCCATCCCCCAGAGATTCTGGCTTCACTATGTCTAGAGAGGGCCCAGGAATGTACAATTTTTATAAGCACCCCCCAACCTTGGTTATATCAATATAGATGGTAAGGAGACCATACTTTTGTAAATACTGTCTGAATTTGTGACAAAGGCTGTGACATATTTTACCAGAAAAATAAGTACTATGCATAATACAGATTAGCCTGAAAATACACAGGTTCTGAGACTCCTTCTGAAATTTTTAGGCATCTGTGAACCCCACATTAAGAACCTTTAACCTAGGACTTTACTTTTAGAAAAGCCTGTTGCGTGAAATCTGCAGAAGAATTGATGTTTTTCCTTTTTTGGACACAAAGCTGTTTTTCTTTTTATAGTAGTTGCCATTTCACTTAATAATTGTCATTTAAATTTGCATTTTTGAAAATTTTGGAAATGAAGGAAAACAGATGATGTTCAATTGGAAAGCCTCAAAATTGTTAATTTGGTTAATTTATTAATTGTTTATCATTAATTCAACAAATGCTGTCTTTCAGACAATGTTCTAAAGAGTTAGGATACAAAATAGGCACAACAACTACAAAACAGACAAAATTCCCTACCGTCGTGAGGTTTACATTATTGTGAGGAAGGCATAATATAAAAGGTATATAAGTAAAATATGTAGGAAGTATACGTGCTAAGTGAAAATGAAGCAGGAAAAAAACCAGGAGATGCAATTTTAGACAAGATGGCCAGTGCATGCCCTGTTGAGAGGTGATACTGGAGTAAAGACCTAAAGTAGATGAGGGGATGAGCCAGCTTTTCAGGGTAGGTGTCAGGGAACTGCAGTGCCCATGGGTACAGCCAGCAGGAAGTGCTTGGAATAGGAGCTGGGGAGGCAGGTGTGGTTGGAACAGAGTGAGATGGATGAAACCTGTAGGAGAAAAGGTCCAAGAAATGATGATATTTGAGGACTTTTGGCCCTAACTCTGAATGTCTTGTAAGCCTTTGGAGGGTTTCTTAGGAGAAGAGTAGCATGATCTGATACACACATTTTAACAGGCTAGACAAGTCAATTTCTTTCTGGGCAACGTGTACAATGTATACATCTGAACACATCTGATTCTCTTAGTACAACATTCCGTCTCCTCCCTTTTCTATGTGTGTGTGTGTGTGTGTGTGCTTCTGCTCCGTCACTTAGCCATGTCCAACTCTTTGTGACCCCATGGAGTCCACTAGGAGTCCACTAGGCTCCTCTGTCCATGGGATTTCCCCGGGCAAGAATACTGGAATGGATTGCCAATCCCTCCTCCAGGGGATCGTCCCCACCCAGGGATCGAACCCACGCCTCTTGCATCTGTTTCATTGACAGGCGGGTTCTTTACCACTGAACCTGGGAAGCCCTTTTCTTTACCAAAGGCAATTATTTTTGTGCTTGTTTATACTTTTTTGTAATGTTTGCTTTTGGAAACAAAGGAGTCATTTCGCCTATTTTGTGATGAACTGTCCACAGGTTCTAGTATCAAATCAATTCTCACAGCTTTGTCTAATTAGCTTGTTTGCTGTTTACTCATCTATTTGCTGTTTGTTCAATTGTTCAACAGTTATTTGTTGAGTCTCCCATGTGCTGAGTGTTTAGTGGTGAATGAAACCAATAGGATCCCAACGTTGATAGAGGTCACAGCCATCCTTGTCTGTGCTGCATAATCTTTCCCACCTCCACACCTCCACCACTCTGTCCCAGTACTGCCCATTCTACAACTGTTATGAAGCTCTTTTCATACCTACTTCTCATTGTATCAGGCAGTTTTGTTCCTAGCTTAACTCCTCCCTTCTCTGTAAAAATGCTAAAATTTGATCATTTCTCTTCTCCTCAACAACTTGTTGGAAATGATCTTTTAAGGAAATAATGTACTCTGTAAACACGTTTTGCATATGAACTATTATTTTAAGAAGACAGTAACTTTTTATTTTCCTTAATAGATGTTTCAACTAACAATCACATTTTCCCCCAGCCTCTTCTCTTCTTTACTTTCTCGTATTACATGCTAATGTGCTTTTACAAGATTTTTTTATGCTCATGAAGCTATGACCTTGTATAAGTTTCCCAGGAGACCTGACTCTCAGCATTTTGTTGGACAAACATTTGTTTTTTTGTAACTACATGAACAAGCCAAACTGCACGTAGTCCAAAAAATAATTCTGCCTTTTTCACTACACACTTTTTAAAATGCCATTACAAGGAATTCTAATATAGTGGCAATGAAAACATTTTAATTTTACCATTTAACCATGAAGATTTTAAAACTTAGCACATTTAATAAAATAATTTAATATTATATTAGAAAGGTTTTGCAATGGGTTCTCAATTTTTGATTGTCAGCTGAATGGACATGAATTAAAAAGAAGACAGCCATGTTTTGCAAATTCAGAATGCATGTATTTGCACAAACAATTAGCAGAAATCAGTATCTTTTACATTCAAAAACATATGTTAGCATACAGAGATGAAGTATTTGCAATTAAATTTAACTGTGAAATAATAACATTTCTACAATGCTAATTGAGTACTATTGACTTTCAAAACACAGGAAGTTGAATAAAAAGAAAATCTAGCCAGGCTAGTGGCATTTCTATAAATTCTTTTGAGGATAGTCATGAAATTTCCAGTGAAATATGCTTTCTTAAACCAGAGAAATGAATTGACTGCTCAATTTAGACTCAGTAAACATATCTATCTGAAAAAAACAAAAACTAAAATATCCTAGGCTGTGTATTCTGTTAATAAATATGTAGCAAATTTTTCTCTATTTTCATACAAAAAGGAATAGCTATAAATGACTTACTGATTTATCAATCTTTTTTGATAAAATGAATCTATTTTAGTTACTATGTTTCTAATTGTATCCCATTTCTCTTTATTTCTACAAATAATTATATGTAAAGTATCGCATCCTTTGATTTCGATGAAAATACTGAAGACACTCATTGTGATGTGGCTAGTTAAATCACTTACCTGTTTCTCAGTTTTTGTGTAAAATAAGAATTAAATTGCCTGACAGGGTTGTTGTGAAGAGCAAGTGAGGAAAGACTGAACTCTTGCTGAAAGGGACAGAGACAAAATTTATAAGCCACTTTCGTTGTTGCTAGTTGCTAGTTGTTTTGTTGTTTAGTTGCTAAGTTGTTTCCAACTCTTTTTGTGACCCCATGGACTGTAGCCTGCCATGCCCCTCTGTCCATGGGATTTCCTAGCAAGAATACTAGAGTGGGTTGCCATTTCCTTCTCCAGGACATCTTCCCGACCCAAGGATTGAACCCACGTCTCCTGTATCACAGGCAGATTCTTTGCCGCTGAGCTACCAGGGAAGCCCAAGCCACTTTGTTACATCATTATTATTATTCATACTATAGCCATTCTCCTCTGGAACCTGTAGCCAGCTCAGCTGTGAAAACAGCCAAGCAGACACAGCCATGATAGACCATCGTGACATTAGAATGTCCCAGGGAGGAAACCCAGCAGTCCCAGAACCACTGAGCATGTATAACTGTGGGCTTACCCTAACCTTGAGACTCTAGATTTAGCCAGATGAGATCAGCATGGTTTGGATGGTTTGTATCAGATGTATAGCCAAGGCAGTCATTCTCAGATCTAGGTTACCCCTGTTGCTCTACACAGGGTACCAGTGTTTTCACATTCTAAGATCACTTGTGATCAGTGTCCTCCCCTGAAGCAGTTCAAGGAGAACAGAGCAATAATTTCAGTTAACTACTTTATTTCCTACCAGTGATTATATGATAGTTACTGATATGTAATGCTTCAGCTAATGGTTGAAAAGTAAAAATCCTTGTGAAATACAGAAATTGCATCACCAACTTAGCATGAGGGTATCTGGATAATTTGATATTAAGTAGAAAATATTTCAGTATCTCCACCAGCCATCCATAGGATAACATGAGTTGAGTAACTCTTTTACTCTCACTTCATAATGTTTAACTTCTAGAACAGATATTAACAACTACTAAGGTGAGTCAGATTATAGGTAGATGTAGATATAATTATGATCTGCTACAATCTTTCTTGAATCAGCTAATGTTTACTATATTTATAAACATGTATTTTGTAGAAAATTAAATATTGTTTGCATGCATGTGTATGCACTAAATCACCTTAGTTGTGTCTGACTCTTTGTGACCCTATGGACTGTAGCCTGCCAGGCCTTTTCTCATTAGATAACTCCTCAAATGTTGCTGTAGTCTTATTGTTTTTTTATGTAAGATTTGTTAACACTGTCTCTCAAACAAAATTTGATGCTAGATGCTGCTGAAAAAACAAGTCAGGCTTAAAGGCAGTCTGTTTAAAAAGTTACCAGTTGTGACCTCCTAGTGGTCCAGTGGCTAAGACTCCATGATCCCAACTCAGGGGGCTCAGGTTTAATCCTTGGTCAGAGAGCTAGATCCCAGATGCTACAACTAAGAAGTCACATTCTGCAACTAAAAGATACTGCATACCACAGCAAAGGGCTTCCCTGATAGCTCAGTTAGCAAAGAATCCGCCTGCAATGCAGGAGACCTGGGTTTGATCCCTAGGTTGGGAAGATCCGCTAGAGAAGGGAAAGGCTACCCACTCCAGTATTCTGGCCTGGGGAATTCCATGGACTACACAGTCCATGGGGTCACAAAGAGTTGGACACGACTGAGCGACTTGCACTTGATGCTTGATCACAGCAAAGACCAAAGATCTCACGAGCCACAGCTAAGGCCCAGCCCAGCCAAATAAAGAAATAAATCAAAAAAGCAGAAATCACCAGTAAATGAAATGTGACCTAAATCACACAAAAAATTATTTTACACCTCTTTTCCAAATATGTTTACTCTCTATTTTTGTTTATCTTACAGTTATCTTAAGGAAATTTGACATATGTATGTGTAGGCTTATATTTTTCTTCTGATGATGGTAATATTTGGAAAAATTTTTCATGGCCGTTAATTTTGTAAGATTATTCATGAAAACTTTTCAGTCTTAAACTATAAATTTGTAAAATATTATTAAGTTTTATTGGAGAAGGAAAAGGCAACCCATTCCAGTATTTGTGCCTGGAGAATCCCATGGACAGAGCAACCTGGCAGGCCCTGATCCATAGGGTTGCAGAGAGTCAGACATGACTAAAGCAACTAAGCATTAAGTTATATACTAGAAAAATGTTCAGAAAATAAAAAGATATAATTTCAGTTTAAAATATTAATAAATCTACTTATCAAAATCTAGTTCTAGCTATATTCTTATACTAAACTAACTTCCATTACCTCTACCTTTAATATGTTTTATTGTAAAAATTTCTCCTTGATTTGTTAAAAACATGTTTTCCTAAATTTGTAAGAAAATGATATCAAAAGACTCATGAATTATGGTTAGGTTCAGAGACTAAACCCTGAGAATCCCAATGACACACATAATTACTGAGACTTTCACAATAATTCTGGAGAAGGAAATGGCAACCCACTCCAGTACTCTTGCCTGGAGAATTCCATGGATGGAGGAGCCTGACGGGCTGTAGTCCATGGGGTCACAAAGAGTTGGACATGACTGAGCAACCAACACTTCACAATAATTCACGTTTGGGGAAATTTGTAATCTGATATTACCAAGTTTTATCTGCCACCAAATGAAAACTTTTCCTCAGATAATACCCCATTTTGTTCTTGATCAAGATTTTTATTTTCCTACACATCAAATCACAGCCTACCACTGGCACAGAAGGGGACAACATGGATTTCATGTCTCCCAAGTCTGATTCCTAAATCCTATCTTATTTGACAGTGATGCATACAACACCCAGTAAGTAATAAGTAAAGCTTGAAAATTGCACATCTTGAGTTAATTAAAACAAATACCAATATATTCTTCTCTTTGAAAGAGGCAGTTATCCTTCATTTGACACTGGAAATATTGTCTAATGAATTCCAAAATGACCTTTCCTTGTTTTTTTTCTCTTGCAAAGGCAAAGGTTACTTCTGTTTCTGTTTTATCAACTGCATTGGAGCTGAGCTATCTGCCAATCTCCACATCTCCAAAGACTATTATTTACTCAAGTCTAACTGTATACTTAGCTTTCTACATAAAAAGCGCCTTTGTCAAGCCCAGTGATCTCTGATTCTAGGTCATTTCACAATACTGGGATGATTTTTCTTAATTGCTTCATAAGGTTAACCTCTGGAATGATTGTGGCTTGTAAGGTACAAGATGTTCATTAAATTGGTTTTTTCAGTAATCCATGAAGTACCAGCAAACTGACCAGAGTTGCCTGAGTTCATCTTGGTCTCAAAACAAAATGGTTAAAGGGCTCTTAGTAGGAAAGCGCAAATGCCCCCACGTCCGTGTAGGTCCCATAAAATGTTCAAAAACAATGGCGTTTCCTTTGTTGCCACATCTGCTAGTGTGCATTTGTAGAAGTATTTTAGAAACTACATCACCTGCACCCAAAATGTTCTAAACCAAGATGGTATGTTTCTGAAATTAAAATGAAAAACACTGTGGAGAAAAGAGATGGATGGGATTCATTTTATGAATAATGTAGGTTCTACTCCTAGAAGAAATTTTATAGATACAGAAGAGAAATTATTCTTTCAACCCTGGGAAATCCCATGAATATTGCTTGAAAATATACTTCTATTCCAGGACTTCATGATTCATTACCAGGCTTTTTTTCCATGTGAGTGTCAGTGGATACCCACAGTGACGTACCATAGACTGAGCATTTGTGAATGTGAGTGAGTCACCTGGTAAGAGGCCTATCCAGCTATAAGCACTGATGCTGACCAAGTTGACTGGGAATAGATTCCAAGATGAGTTTTATTTCAAAAATTGGGCTCTTCAGCATAAAATATATGTTAATACTTAGTTATCTATACTGTCAGTATCCTGGACCTTGAATCTTTCACAAATGTCACTATACTAAGGACACAGTTTAGGAAGATTTACACATACAGCATTCAGAAATACTTCAGAGCTTGATAGAATGAACTCCTGAAAATATATCTAAAGTAGTTTAAAATTCTTAGAGATGGGAATACCAGACCACCTTACCTGCCTCCTGATGTATGCAGGTCAAGAGCAACAGTTAGAACCAGACATGGAACTGGTTCAAAATTGGAAAATGAGTACACCAAGGCCATATATGTATATTGTCACCTACTTATTTAATTTCTATGCAGAGTACATGCAAAATTTCAGGCTGGATGAATCAAAAGCTTGAATCAAGATTGCTGGGAGAAATATCAATAACCTCAGATATGCCGATGACACCACCCTTATGGCAGAAAGTGAAGAAGAACTAAAGAGCCTCTTGATGAAGGTGAAAGAGCAAAGTGAAAAAGCTGGCTTACAACTCAACATTCAAAAAACTAAGATCATGGCACCCAGTTTCATCACTTTATGGCAAATGGATGGGGAAACAATGGAAATAGTGCCAGATTTTCTTTTCTTGGGCTCCAAAATCACTGCAGATGGTGACTGCAGCCATGAAATTAAAAGATGCTTGCTCCTTGGAAGAAAAGCTATGACCAACCTAGACAAGGGTATTAAAAAGCAGAGACATCACTTTGCCAACAATAGTTCATCTAGTCAGAACTATGGTTTTTCCAATAGTCATGTACGGATATGAGAGTTGGACCATAAATAAGGCTGAGCACTGAAGTACTGATGCTTTCAAATTGTGATGTTGGAAAAAACTCTTTAAGAGTCCCTTGGACAGCAAGAAGATCAAACCAGCCAATCCTAAGGAAATCAGCCCTGAATATTCATGGGGAGGACAGATGCTGAAGCTCCAATACTTTGGCCACTTGATGCAAAGAAGTGACTCATTGGAAAAGACCCTGATGCTGGGAAAGACTGAGGGCATGAGGACAAGGGGGCAATAGAGAATGAAATGGTTGGATGGCATCACTGACTCAATGGCCATGAATCTGAGCAAACTCTGGGAGGTTGTGAAGGACAGGGAAGCCTGACATGCTGCAGTCTGTGGAGTTGCAAAATGTGAGACGTGAATTAGCTAATGAACAAAAACAACAACCTTTCTTTAAAAATGTGAAAGAAACAGGATATTTTAATGTTTGAAATTAGTTTGCAAAGTATTCTCAAAGGATCAGGAAAATCAGTTTGGCTGTCTAATTGACCAAAAAAAGAAAAAGAAAAAGAAAAACCTACAATTTAAAAACTAAAAATAAAAAGACAAACTGCAACCACACTTTCACTCTAGAATGGTAGCAAATACTAGAAAAAAAGTTTTCTTTTGTGGCTTGTACCTGAAATCTTAGCCTATCATCTGTATAAACCTAAATAGACAAGCTCTAGGAAGATTTTATTGTAAGATTTATCATGTAAAAGAAATAGAGACATAGTATCTAATAAGCAAGTTTTTCTTTTCTAATATAGTATTGAGAGACAATAAAAAGCCAAGGCCCTGGAGTCAGATTATCTGGACAGAAATCCCATCTCCACCACTTTCTAGTTGAGAGAATCTGGTCAATAAAGATAAAATATTTGAAAATGTATGGCAGACCAGTTCTTCACAACCACACATTCACTAAACCAAATCTAATGTATGCCAAATAGATATTACTTGATGTCATAAAGAGTAGCATAAATTGTGTACTTGGTAAGAAAACATGAATGCACAAAAAGTGTTTAGTAAAAAACAGAATATATTTTAATCTCAGTGTTGAAGATAGGTCAACTTCCAGAGACATCTTTTATTTCTTGGGAAAATGAATCATATTCTGATACCAAAAATCAACATAGGGAAAATAAGCTGTTAATAACTTGAGACTCATAGAATACATTTTACTCAATGCAGTGAAGGCTGAAGCCCTGAACACAGTGAAAGTTTGGGAAACTGTTTTAAAGTCACAAGAGACATGAGAACTAAGACCTACTTGTTTTTTTTTTTTTTTTCTTTCTGGTTTTTGTTTTGTTTTAATTTACACAGAGCCAAAAATTTCTCTTCGAGTGTATGATTTAAAACTTAGTCATGACTAAATGAACAAGCCCAGGCCATGGTTTCCAACAACAATTTTTTCCATTGGGAAGGGTTTATGGAACTCAAGAAACCAAAACAAAGATGAATGTTATTTTTTTTTTCATTCCTCACAATTTGAAAATAATGCAATAAGGAAACAAATAAGCTTACTTAAAATCCATGAGATAAAATTCTGTCATAGCATTGCTGAAATACATTATAATATCATACATTTTATATTCCTAAGTCTTGTTGTTTGAGTAGCACCATGACAGTAAGATAATAATGATTAGAAATCTCATTGATACTGCTATTTTCTATCCTCATTTTTCATGTTTCTTTGTTCTCAATTGTGGAACTTATGTCTGTGTCAATTTTTATTCTTTTCAGAGGGAATTTTACCTTTCTTTCACCAAATATCATAATTAGACATTGGAGAGTTTTTTGTTTAATTTTTAGAAAACATATTGAAAGTTTTTTGTCTTAATGTGATATTCTGCTTTGTAATCAATATACTACTAAATTTTTCAGGTAGTTAACATGGATAAAAGCAATTTTACCAATGGGCTGATCACTATTTCAGTCAACACCCTATGATTCAGTAATGGCTTATATTATCTCCTAAGTCTTTTCTTGGGATTCTCTAAATCTTCCTTAATGAAATGAAATATATTCAGATGAATACGGGTACACTGAAATCTGTCTCTTTATATCTCTCAGTTGCATGTAGATATGCTGAAATAAGCCTAGACAGCATATTAAAAAGCAGAGACATCACTTTGTCAACAAAGGTCCACTTAGTCAAGGCTATGGTGTTTCCAGGAGTCATGTGTGGATGTCAGAGTTGGACTATAAAGACGGCTGAGGGTCGAAGAATCGATGCTTTCAAACTATGGTGTTGGAAAAGTCTCTTGAGAGTCCTGTGGACTGCAAGGAGATCAAACCAGTCAATCCTGAAAGAAATCAGTCCTGAATATTCATTGGAAGGACTGATGCTGAAGCCGAAGCTCCAATACTTTGGCCACCTGATGCAAAGAGCTGACTCATTAGAAAAGACCCTGATGCTGGGAAAGATTGAAGGCAGGAGGAGAAAGGGATGACAGAGAATGAGATGGTTGGATGGCATCATCGACTCAATGGACATGAGTTTGAGCAAGCTCTGGGAGTTGGTGATGGACAGGGAAGCCTGGTGTGCTGCAGTCCACGGGGTTGCAAAGAGCCAGACACAACTGAGTGGCTGAACAACATGCTGAATTAGGTTTGGCTCCTTGAAAAACTCTTAGGTGCTGAGTATGCAGATTCCTCAGGGTTTTAACCTAGAAAAAGAGAGATGTCTGGGTTATTTTTGCTTTGTTTTCCTTTCTTTTACAGCTGTTGCACCTCAGGGTAGGATGATATCACTCAAAAAAGAGGCCTCCCTACAGTAATGTCTAGTTAAGTCTGTAGTCACCAGCGTGTCATAGATGCTAATTCTGTCCCTACCCATTACTGTGGCTTTTGTGGAATTAGCCAGATGTTCTGTTTTGAGGGGTTGTTCTAGGTGATAGCTTTAATAATTGGTGGTTCCTTACTCTCTGCCTGTGTTTATGTCTTTGGGTTTAGGATGGAAAGTCAGATGCTGCAAGCCCTGCAGCTGTTGTTCCATCCCCTGGTTTATAAGCTCAGTGGAGATCTAGGCTGTGTGTTTGAGCTTTTGTCTCTGAAGTATAGGCTTATGTTTGTTAGTGCCTAGAGCTTCCTCCTTCTTTCTTCAGATTCCTCCTTTACCCTCCTGCCTCTCTCTCCTCCAAAATAATTTTGCTTTCTGTTCCTGGTTAAACATGTATTAAGCAGAGCAAACTATGGCCAACTGCCTACTGACTTTTGGACTAAACTGAAAAGACACCAAGAACATGCTCTGAGATCAAACCATGAAGCTGTTAACTAATTCTCTCTCTCCATCTCACTGTCTCTTTTCTTCCCTCTTTCTTCCTTCAGTCTTTCTCGCTTTTCTTCCTTTTGCTTTATTCGTCTTCGTCTTCCTTCCTTCCCACCTTCCTTTCTTCCTTTCTCCCTCCCATCTTCCCTCACTTTCTTCCTTGCTTCTTTTCTGCCTTTCTGCCTTTCTTCTGTGTTTTAAATATGAAGTTTGGAGAATACATGACCTTGTACATGAATGTCCTGGCCCTTTCCCTGTTTTGTGTAATCAGTGGCCTTTGATCGTGTGGATCACAATAAACTGGAAAATTCTGAAAGAGATGGGAATACCAGACCACCTGACCTGCCCCTTAAGAAACCTGTATGCAGATCAGGAAGCAACAGTTAGAACTGTATGTGGAACAACACAATGGTTCCAAATTGGGAAAGGAGTACGTCAAGGCTGTATATTGTCACCCTGCTTATTTAACTTACATGCAGAGTACATCATGAGAAATGCTGGGCTGGATGAAGCACAAGCTGGAATCAAGATTGCCAGGAAAAATATCAATAACCTCAGATATGCAGATGACACCACTCTTATGGCAGAAAGTGAAGAGGAATTACAAACCCTCTTGATGAAAGTGAAAGAGGAGAGTGAAAAAGTTGGCTTAAAGCTCAACGTTCAGAAAACTAAGATCATGGCTCTGGTCCCATCACTTCATGGCAAATAGATGGGGAAAGAGTGGAAACAGTGTCAGATTTTATTTTTTTTGGCTCCAAAATCACTGCAGATGGTGACTGCAGCCATGAAATTAAAAGACAGTTACTCCTTGGAAGGAAAGTTATGAGCAACCTAGGTAGCATATTAAAAAGCAGAGAGATTACTTTGTCAAAAAAGGTCCTTTAGTCAAGGCTATGGTTTTTCCAGTGGTCATGTATGGATGTGAGAGTTGGACTGTGAAGAAAACTGAGCACCGAAAAATTGATGCTTTTGAACTGTGGTGTTGAAGAAGACTCTTGACAGTCCCTTGAACAGCAAGGAGATCCAACCAGTCCATCCTAAAGGAGATCAGTCCTGGGTGTTCATTGGAAGGACTGATGCTGAAGCTGAAACTCCAATACTTTGACCACCTTATGCAAAGAGTTGACTCGTTGGAAAAGACCCTGATGCTGGGAGGGACTGTGGGTAGGAGGAGAAGGGGACAACAGAGGATGAGATGGCTGGATGGCATCACCGACTGAATGGACATGAGTTTGAGTAAACTCCAGGAGTTCGTGATGGACAGGGAGGCCTGGTGTGCTGTGACTCATGCGGTCGCAAAGAGTCGGACACGACTGAGCGACTGAACTGAACTGAACTGAACTTACTAGCGTGTGAGATGAGTGCAACTGTTTGGTATTTTGAGCATTCTTTGGGATTGCCTTTCTTTGGGATTGGAATGAAAACTGACTTTTTCCAGTCCTGTGGCCACTGCTGAGTTTTCCAAAGTTGCTGGCATATTGAGTGCAACACTTTCACAGCATCATCTTTCAGGATTTGAAATAGTTCAACTGGAATTCCATCACCTCCACTAGCTTTGTTTGTAGTGATGCTTTCTAAGGCCCACTTGACTTCACATTCCAGGATGTCTCGTTCTAGGTGAGTGATCACACCATCATGATTATCTAGTCATGAAGATCTTTTTTGTACAGTTCTTCTGTGTATTCTTGCCACCTCTTCTCAATATCTTCTGCTTCTGTTAGGTCCCTACCATTTCTGTCCTTTATTGAGCCCATCTTTGCATGAAATGTTCCCTTGGTATCTCTAATTTTCTTGAAGAGATCTCTAGTCTTTCCCATTCTATTGTTTTCCTCTATTTCTTTGCACTGATCACTGAGGAAGGCTTTCTTATCTCTCCTTGCTATTCTTTGGAACTCTGCATTCAAATGGGTATACCTTTCCTTTTCTTCTTTGCTTTTCACTTTTCTTTTCACAGCTATTTGTAAGTTCTCCTCAGACACTCATTTTGCTTTTTAGCACTTCTTTTTCTTGGGGATGGTCTTAATCCCTGTCTCCTGTACAGTATCAAGAACCACTGACCATAGTTCGTCAGGCACTTGGTCTATCAGATCTAGTCCCTTAAATCTATTTCTCACTTCCACTGTATAATTGTTAGGGATTGATTTAGGTCATTGCTGAATGGTCAATTATTTTCCCTATTTTCTTCAATTTAAGTCTGAAATTGGCAATAAGGAGTTCATGATCTGAGCCATAGTCAACTCCCGGTCTTATTTTTGCTGACTGTATAGAGCTTCTCCATCTTTGCCTGCAAAGAATGTAATTGTCTGGACAATTGTGGCTTAATAGGTTCAGAAGCTCCTTTAGGAGCAACCAAAAACCTTTTTAAAAATTTTTTAAGCAGCTTTTTAACACATAGGGCTTCCCTGGTGGCTCAGTTGGGAAAGAATCTGCCTGCAATTCAGGAGACCCGAGTTCAATACCTGGGTTCAGAAGATCCCCTGGAGAAGGGAATGGCTACCCACTCCAGTATTCTTGCCTGGAGAATCCCACGGACAGAAGATACAGTCTGTAGGGTCACAAAGAGTTGGGCATGATTGAGCGACTAACACTTTTAACACATGCCAACTGAAAAATGCAGATAACAGGTAAGCTAAGGAGGAAATTGTATTTTCCCAGAGCTCTGCTTCATTGCTCTGTCTTGTAAGGTCTTGTGCCATGTGAAGATGTCTGATGCTACAATGTCCTATTTAACTTGTCAAAATGCAGAGAATATTAAAAAAATTCATGTAATATCAGAAATGTGAGAATATATTTGGTCACTGGACTCTGACAGATTTGAGGTATATAAAAGGAAATTTCCCTATATCTTTGTAATTTTGGAGGGACAGGGGCAGGGGAGGAGTGGACCAGGGTTACATGACTCAGTCCTGAGTTAAAAAAGAGATTGATGGTTTCTTATATAAAATATTCTATAAAATCTGCATTTCTAAAAATATATATATTAAAAGGCAAACTTTGAGAGAATATATTTGAATTTCTAGTCACATAGTTTTTGAGTTATGAACAACTCAAAAAACTTAAGTCGTGATAGTGTTATCTTGAGGCATCTTAATGTCATCTAGGACATTAAAATGGTTTTCCATCATCTCTCAGAGATTTCCCAAAAGCTCTGATGGCCCACGGAACTTTGACTTTGTCCTCAAAATTTATACAGCTCCCACCTCTTTTTGCCCTTCTCCTTTTTTCCTCTGCCATTCCTACTGTTTCTCAAGTTGATGAGTTAAGAAACAAAGACATCAGGAAACAGACTCAGTTTTCCCTTCAGTGAAAACATTAATCAAGGTGAAGAAAAAATGGTCAGAAGATGAAGGCAAGGGAATCTATTTGAAGGCCCTCTACCTAATTGTCATTAGATATGCTGCTGACTTTCTTTTAGGTCCACATTGATTTCTTTTATTTCTGTGACATGCTAGTGGATATTTTAGTCCTCTGAGCATCTTTTGAAAGTTGAAATATGTCTTTTATTTTCTTACAGTCAAAACAGAATTCTATCTTACACATGATCTATGCCAAGTGAATCATTTTCACATTAAGTAATAAGGTTTCCTTTCTGGTGATTAACTCTATGTTTATTTCTTTCAACAAATCACATCAGCACATATGACCTCATGTAATGGCTATGCCTGAGGCTTAGAAGGTCCACATGCTTACGTATAACAAATAATATTGTTGTATTACTCGGGTAACTAGCTCCTAGGGACCACTGGGTATGCAGACCTGCAGGGGCCTCATTTCTATCTTTTAGGGGATGAGCTGGGTACAGATGACGATGTTTAAAACTCCCAAACTATGCCCCACCAGCAAGCACCATCAGGTCATAAATGCAGTACAAATTGATTCAACTAACAGAATCAGGAGGCTGTCTGGGACCGCTAAAGGCCATCTGATACTAATACAGCTCCTAAGCTGAATAACGTCTGCTTCAGACAAATGGGTTCCCAGTCTGATTTTAAAACTGTCCAGGACACTGAATAATTTTGAAATTCTTATACAATCTCCAGGAAAAGTGAACTCCTAGATAATTTATGCTGCATACTGAACTTCTCTTAGCTATCCTATAAAAGTTGGTTTGGGGTTTTTTTTGGTCTTCTTTATTTTTCTGTAAAAGCAGTGGTTCTCAATTCTGGTTGCACATTAAAGAGATCTGGAGAGCTTAAAACAAACAGAACACTGATTCTTAAACTCCGCTTGGAACAAATTAAATCAGAATCACCTGTGGATTCTAGCACTGATGTTTTTAAGTGTTGGCCAGAAAGTTCGTTCAGGTTTTTCCATGATATGTTACAGAAAAATCTGAACCAACTTTTTCTGCAAACCCAGTTAAAGCTTCTGAGATTAATGTGCCATCAGAGCTGAAACCACTGATCTAATATATTGCCTTTATTGACGACAAGTGTTTAACAATAGTATCTTTGTAGCCTGATAGTAGACTAAATGCTATTGTTTTAATTTGGAATTGCCCTGTTTCTTTCTTAGTTGTCTCTCTGTAGTCAGTTTTCAACAAAATAGCCAGAATTACTGTTTTAAAACAAATCAGTTCACGTTACTTCCTTAACTCGAAAAAATTCAAAGCCTTATCACTTAACATCCAAATTTACTGTGGCTAAAAAGATGCTGTGATCTGGTCCATCCCTAAGACCACATCTCCTAAGACCCATGTATCTCTCACATCACTCACCTCCCCTCTAGATTTCCAGCTGTTTCTCAAGCATGCCAAGTGGAGTGCTGTTGCCAAGAAAACTCTTCCTCGATTTTTACAGGCTGGTCTGCTCACTTTTTCAGGTCTCTCTACGCTCAGATGTCATTTTCATACCGAGATGTTTTCTGTCCCAAAGAGCCACTTCCCTTCTGGGATTACTCTTCGTCTACTGACTGTGACTCATTGCACTTATCAATACACATAAGACCCTTTAACACCAGGGAACAGCATATCTTTCTATAAAGGGCTAAACAGTAATCATCTCAGAATTCGCACATCATGTGATCTCTTTCATAACTACTCAGTTTTACTCTTATCAGTGCCTGCTTGGTGAAATCTGTGAACGTAATCAAGGGCAACCACATGTTAATTGCTAAATATTTAAAACATGTTTCTAAACAGAAAGGGCCGACTCAGTCACAGTAACTGCTGATCTCCATAGTTGAGCAACCTACGAAGATACAACACTGATTTGTCTCCCATCATCAGGGGTGAAAAATATACAAATTATTTCTGAACCAAAACCACAATTTCCACAGTTAAAAATGCTTCACTGCTAATATAGCCCTGGCAGAAATTATATATTTTATTTCCTTAAAAATTTTTTTGAATTCCTAAGACACTAAAAACAAAAATGAAAAAACAACTCCCCTCAAGCTTTCGTCTCTACTTTTCTCATTTTTAATTTGTGACATGTACACTTATGGTCACTATGTATTTGTAAATAATAAAATAGTACTTATTTAAAAAAAAAAAAAGAATTCCCTGTATGTCCAGTGGTTAGGACTCCACACTTTCCCTGCTGGGGGGGCAGGGGTTCAATCCTTGGTTAGGGAACTAAGATCCTACAAGTTCAGCTATGCAGACAAAAAAGAAAAAAGAATAGATGGACACAAAGTTATGGAAATGCCAAACTTGTTTATTTAATTGTTTTCTTATGCCTTGGGTGTAATGGTCCTTTTGGTTTTGCTTTGGTTTTTTTTTTTTTTTTTTTTTTTTTTTTTTTTTTTTTTTTAATATTATTTTATTAGTTGGAGGCCAATCACTTTACAACATTTCAGTGGGTTTTGTCATACATTGACATGAATCAGCCATATAGTTACATGTATTCCCCATCCCGATCCCCCCTCCCACCTCCCTCCCCACCCGACTCCTCAGGGTCCTCCCAGTGCACCAGGCCCGAGCACCTGACTCATGTATCCCACCTGGGCTGGTGGTCCGTTTCACCATAGATAATATACATGCTGTTCTTTCAAAACATCCCACCCTCACGTTCTCCCCCAGAGTTCAAAAGTCTGTTCTGTATTTCTGTGTCTCTTTTTCTGTTTTGCATATAGGGTTATGCTTTGGTTTTTAGGGCAGGTTCATCATTTTTGAATACTGTAAAACTGTGATAAACTCTATATTGAAGTTGTATTTTAATATAACTGTTTTGAATCCTTACATGAAAATGTTTTGAGAGTTGTTCTAAACACATACCAAAGAAGCAGTATTTAATAAAATTAGGTTTCACGAAATGGAACTGCAGGCAATATGTAAACAAGTGAATGTGTTCCAAGACCCCCAGTGATGCCTGAAACCACAAAAGTACTGAATCCTTGAGATACTATGTTTTTTCCTATACATATCTGTGATAAAGTTTATTTTATAAATTAGGCACAGTAAGATATTAACAAAAAATAGCAAATAGAACAACTATAACAATATACTGCATTAAAAGTTATGTGAATATGTCTCTTCCTCAAAATATCTTTTATAAAAATTTAATGCTTTTCCCATCTTAACTGTGGGCTTCCCTGGTGGCTCAGTGGTTAAGTGTCTGCCTGCAGTGCAGCAGATTCCAGTTCTATCCCTAGACCAGGAAGATCCCCTGGAGGCAGTAATGGCAACCCACTCCAGTATTCTTTTCTTGCCTGGGAAATCCCATGGACAGAAGAGCCGAGTGAGCTACAGTCCATGCAGTCGCAAGCATAGGACACAACTGAGTGACTGAGCATGCACACACCACCACCATGAGCAACCACCACCACCATGGAAAAATAAGGGTTGATAGGGGCCAACAACCACCCTTTTAACTAAAGTGCTTAATCACGTGGTGTGACCATAATTTTTGCAGTCGGTGATGCAATAGTAAAACTGCATGGATTTCTTTTTCCTTCAATGCTTTCTAAGGGATAGGAGATTCTTACCATAGATCTTAGCAACCTCAGCACACAATGTTTTTTCTTATAGGTCAAGACCTTTCTTTTCCTTAAAGAAGCACTTTGGCATATTGAAATTGCTAGTGTCAGAAGTGTTGCACTTTGGCATCATTGGGTGGATGCAAAGTGACTAACCATCAGGCAGACAAGGGATGGTTTACAGCCTGGACGGACGGAGCTGGATCTAGCAAGATTTCATCATGCTACTCTACAAGATGCACTATTCAAAACTTAAGGATTGTTAACTTCTGGAATATTCCATTTAATATTTTCAGACTGCACTTGACCATAGGTAACAGGTTTCCCCTGTAGCTAAGTCAGTAAAGAGTCTGCCTGCAATGCAGGAGACCCAGGTTCATTTCCTGAGTTGGGAAAATCCCCTGGAGAAGGAAATGGCAACCCACTCCAGTATTCTTGCCTGGGAAAACCCATGGACAGAGGAGCCTGGCAGGCTACAGTCTGTGGGGTCTCAAGAGTTGGACATGACTAAGCACACACAGTACAGTACAGTAACAGGTTTAGGCACTGCATTTTCTGTTACTGATAAAATCATCTCCACTGTGTATATGTACCATAGCTTTTTTATCCATTCATCTGCTGATGGGCATCTAGGTTGCTTCCATGTCCTGTCTATTATAAACAGTGCTGCGACGAACATTGGCCATTAAAAAGAATACATTTGATTCAGTTCTAATGAGATGGATAAAACTGGAGCCCATTATACAGAGTGAAGTAAGCCAGAAATATAAACACCAATACAGTATACTAGTGCATATATATGGAATTTTAAAAGATGGTAACAATAACCCTATATGCAGGACAGAAAAAGAGACACGGATGTATAGAACAGACTTTTGGGCTCTGTGGGAGAAGGTGAGGGTGGGATGATCTGAGAGAACAGCATTGAAACATGTATTATCAAGTGTGAAACAGATCGCCAGCCCAGGTTGAATGCATGAGACAAGTGCTCAGGGCTGGTGCACTGGGAAGACCCAGAGGGAAGGTATGGGGAGGGAGGTGGGAGAGGGGATCAGGATGGGGAACACATGTAAATCCATGGCTGATTCATGTCAGTGTATGGCAAAAACCACTACAATATTGTAAAGTAATTAGCCTCCAACTAATAAAAATAAATGGAAAAAAAATCATCTCCACGGAAGATATTCCAAATTAATGCATCCAAGTGTAAATTAGCAAACTTCAAATGTAATTACTGTTTGAACCAGTCCTGGTATTCTTTCCAGTTGTAGAAAACATATATATTGTGTGTTCTTTTTGAGTCAAAAAATCCTGTGAGGGATAAAACCCAAGCTAGCTATTTGTTCTCCAGTACTTTGTGGATTTGTAGCAGATCTAACATCAAAATACTACTGCTAGTTGTTTGTGATTCATAGAAAGAAGATTTACATTGTCTTCTGAGTACTACTATCCAGCTGCTGAACATCCCTTGGTGTCTCTGTCTTTTGTAAACCTGCTAAGTTTAAGAAAGAACGTTCTTCTCTTGACAATTCATCTTTGATGAAGAAGATTATGATAAACATAATCACCTGGTAGACATCTTTTTCTGTCCCATCAACCTTTTGAATTTACTCAAAGGATATCCTTCCTAGTGGGAAGATGAAATGCCCATAAAAATAGTCTTGTGTTCCTCAAAGTGTATTCCTGGTGCTCAGATGATAAAGAATCCGCCTGCAATGTGGGAGATCTGGGTTCAGTCCCAGGGTTTGGAAGATCCCCTGGAGAGGGGCATGGCAACCTACTCCAGTATTCTTGCCTGAAGAATCACATGGACAGAGGAGCCTGGTGGACTGCAGTTCACGGAGTCGCAGAGTCGGAAACGACTGAGCGACCAAGCACAGCACAGCACAAAGTGCATTCCATTGAACACTGCATTTGTGAAATGATATTAGGTTTTTAGGTGGAAAAAGTTTTTGGTCACATAAATTTGGGAACTACTAGTTTCTTTACTGCAGGATCATCCTGGAGAAAAAGGTCAGGGGATACTTTGATCTGTTACGAATTTTCAAGAAGGAGCTAGAGCATATACAGATTTCTCAATCTTTTCTGATCATAGAAGCTTGTAGTGTATCTCACAGAAGTGGGGTTTCATAAAATCCACCTTGAGAAAAACAATTAAATTTGGCACCCGTTAAAATTATTTAATAACCTCTGGAAATGTTACTGATACAAACTGCTTTGATTATTTGAAAATATGTTAAGAAATATAAATAGATACGTGAAATAGTTTGTCCATATAAATCTCAAATACCTATCTTAGTTCTTGTTGATTAGCTATGTATCTCAATGTAATGCTCAGACACAGTGATACTGCTTTTACATATTTAAAATTTCAATAAAAATATTAAAGCAGATTAAAGCAACCGTGATCATTTTTTTTCCTGAGATGAAGCATCTAGTTCTATTTCTGTGTAATACAGAAATATTTCAAAGTAGGTCATCATAATTCCTCTAAAATTAAACCTCAGTAAGCTGAGCACTGAAAAATTGATGCTTTTGAACTGTGGTGTTGGAGAAGACTCTTGACAGTCCCTTGAACAGCAAGGAGATCCAGCCAGTCCATCCTAAAGGAGATCAGTCCTGGGTGTTCATTGGAAGGACTGATGCTGAAGCTGAAACTCCAATACTTTGGCCACCTCATGCAAAGAGTCGACTCATTAGAAAAGACCCTGATGCTGGGGGGATTGAGGGCAGGAGGAGAAGGGGACGACAGAGGATGAGATGGCTGGATGGTATCACCGACTCGATGGGCATGAGTTTGCGTAAACTCCGGGAGTTGGTGATGGACAGGAAGACCTGGCGTGCTGCGGTTTATGGGGTCACAAAGTGTCGGGCACGACTGAGCGGCTGAACTGAACTGAACTGAAGAGAGTAATGTTCATGAAAGAGTATACCGAAGAAACACTGCCAGCTAATAGACGGGAGTCAGTTTAAAAAGGCAGAAAGAGCAATAACTGCTTCTTTTCAGCAGTAATTTCCTTTTCACTTTCCTACCTAGAATTTTGTGTTGAACTGCTTTTACTTCCCACTATCTGCATATATGCTTAGAAAAATTTTGTAAGAACACTGCTTTATTCAGCTTCTTCAGAAAGTGACTTCTAATTATGATAGGTGATATTGACAGTCAAACAGTTCGAATTTGGAATATATCCTGGGATCTTTCTACCAAATTACCATTATGAAGAATTTCATTCACTGTCAATATGTTCAAAACCCCCATATGGACAAATGTGTCTGATTAGAAGTCAGAAGAAGCATGGTACTCTGTATATATTTCTTTCATAATTAAAACCAAAGGGAATATGAAGGAAATTTTAGGAATACAACTTTGCTTTCCTGTTAATTCATTACCCACAGTCCTTTTAGTATTAAAAATAACAAACGATATAAAATATATATAAAGAGTTACAATGTCAGTGTCTTAACTTGTCTTTTAGTTACATTGATCTTCCATGATCTGTTAAATTATGTTGACCTAATATGAAATCATCCCTCATGGCCAATGGAAGTTTCAAGGACAGCTGAAGTTTTTTTTTTGTTTTTTTTTTTAAAGAATGTTTGTTTTTCCTTTAGTCATTAAACTTGAGTCTGAAATTCTTGACTATTTAATACTTTATTAAGGTGTTCTATCGACTGTTAATTTCAAAAATACTAAAAAGGTCGTTAGTGAAAAAAAATAATCCTGGGGGGCTATTTAATTAGGGAAACATTATATTAAATACAAGCAAGCATCTCAAAGAAGCTGTAATACTTCTCCCAGCCTTTGTGTGATCAGGAGCTTTGTGTAGTTCCAAAAGGCAACTGTTATATCGCATTTCTGTAACACGTCTTTGCTAACAAGTGCCTCTGTTTCTTAAATTAATCAAATGTTCGGCATTTTTATCTATCCCTTTTACCCAGGATTTGCTGTTCTTATTTAAGGGGCAAGTTTAGCCAGCAATATCTAGAATCCACAAGATATTGATAGTTTAGTTTTGGTCACTAAGCTCAGTCATGTCTGACTGTTTGCAACTGCATGGACTGTAGCCTGCCAGTCTCCTCTGTCAACAGAATTTTCCAGGCAAGAATAATGAAATGGGTTGCCATTCCCTTCTTTGGGGATCTTCCTGACCCAGGGATCGAACCTAGGTCTCCCGCATTACCAGCAGATTCTTTACTGCCTGAGCCACCAGGAAAGCCCCACAAAATATCATTATCAGTCATATCCTTGATGTAAATACAGCAATATATTTTTTAAGCTCTAGATGCAAAGCAAAAAATATTTCAGAATCATAAGTTCAGAGGATAGGTTTAAAATTCCCAGCCTGCAAATGAGTGACAGAAGAGTTCAGTGATTGATGCAGTAAGTTTCTTCATTTTAACGAATGAAGAAAATTACTATGTTGAACACCTTGATGGATTATTGTGAAGGCCAAATAATATTGAGTATTTATTATTATAAGCTACAATAATTTATCATCTCATACATTTGTTATGATCCAGTTTTTAGTATAAAATTTTTCTACTGTATTGTTTTTATAAAATCACAATAATACAAGCAACTACCATTCACTGTTAGAGGAGATTCAGGGTAATTATCAATAATATTTAGTGGCAGTTATAGTTCACGGAAGTTTTCAATGCAATTTGAAAAAAAACAGTCATTTCATTAAAGTAATAATTAAGGTTTTGCTTTCTCTCTCTAATTACATTTCTTATTAGTTTGCACAGCTCCATTTTCTTCTTCCTTAACTGGAGACTGTATATGATCTAGTCCCTTTTATCATTAATATGTCATTAAAAGACCAATAGTCATAACACTTACACACAGTCTAGCCTTGTTTCTTATTTCTCCTCAAATGTATGCTCCATGATATCTGATTCCAGGAATATGCATATTAATTCTTTGCTGAGACTTTTGTTCCTTTAGGTCTTATTGCCTTTTAAATGTATAGCTGTTTTTCTCTACTTAATGTTAAGCAGTAATGACTGAATTTCTATTTATTTTTTTACATGTGTATATAAATATATATATATTCTTTTATAACATTCTCTTCCATTATAGATTATTACAAGATATTGGGCATAGTTCCCTGTGCTATATAACGGGTCCTTGTTGGTTATCTATTTAATATATAGTAGTGTGTATATTTTGGGCTTCCCTGGTGGTTCAGGTGGTAAAGAATCCGCCTGCAATGCAGGAGACCCTGGTTCGATTCCTGGGTCAGAAAGATCCCCTGGAGAAGTGCATGGCAACCCACTCTAGTAATCTTGCCTGTAGAGGAGCCTGGCGGGCTAGAGTCCATGGGGTTGCAGAGTTAGACACAACTGAATGACTAAGCACAGCACAGCAGTGTGTATATTTTAATCTAAAATGCCCAATTTATCCCCACCCCTCTACATTTCCTCTTTGGTAACCATAAGTGTGTGTTCTGTATCTGTGAGTCTGTTTCAGTTTCACTTGTTCACAGTTCACAAGTTCACTTGTATCATTTTTTTTTATATGATATTATGTGATATTTGTCTATTTCTGTCTGGTTTACTTCATGCTTTTCAATACTTTTTAAGATTATCATTTTGACTGCTTTTTTAAATGATGATTTCCCTAAAATTGGATATCACTACATTTATTTTTACTTGTATTTGTAGCAGTTCTTGCAATTGTCAGAGGACAAAAGCAAGATATGAAAAATATATGGAAATACAATTAGATACAAATTATTTGCTTTATATTTTCCAAGAAAACACTCATATAATTGATCATTTTCAGTATCTTTATTTTTGACTGGCTTTTATGGGAGTTTAATTGGATCAGCATCAGCAAAGTAGAGGGGAAAAGGCAGAAGCAATGGTATTAAAACTAAGTGGAAATCAAAGCCTGTCTCTAAAATGATTGAATGATGAGGGACTCAACTCACTTAAAAAAGCATTGGGATCTGAGAAATGAAAATGCAATACAAAACATCTTAGTTGTCTCGAATGTGACATGTAGCAACTGTGGAAGGAAATGCCATTTAAGGGTATCATTTGTGTAGGAAATTGTAAAATTTTCAAATGCAGAACACCCCCTGCATTAAAGAAGTCACTCAGGCCACTTAGTTCAGTTCAGTTCAGTCGCTCAGTCGTGTCCGACTCTTAGCAACCTCAAGAACCGCAGCACGCCAGGCCTCCCTGTCCATCACCAGCTCCAGGAGTTCACCCAAACCCATGTCCATCGAGTCAGTGATGCCATCCAACCATCTCATCCTCTGCTGTCCCCTTCTCCCCCTATCCTCATTCTTTCCCAGCATCAGTCAAAGGCTGTGGCGTAGTCAATAAAGCAGAAATAGATATTTTTCTGGAACTCTCTTGCTTTTTTTATGATCCAGCGGATATTGGCAATTTGATCTCTGGTTCCTCTGCCTTTTCTAAAACCAGCTTGAACATCTGGAAGTTCACGGTTCACATATTGCTGAAGCCTGGCTTGGAGAATTTTGAGCATTACTTTACTAGCGTGTGAGATGAGTGCAATTGTGCGGTAGTTTGAGCATTCTTTGGGATTGCCTTTCTTTGGGATTGGAATGAAAACTGACCTTTTCCAGTCCTATCGCCACTGCTGAGTTTTCCAAATTTGCTGGCATACTGAGTGCAGCACTTTTACAGCATCATCTTTCAGGATTTGAAATAGCTCAACTGGAATTCCATTCCCTTTACTAGCTTTGTTCGTAGTGATGCTTTCTAAGGCCCACTTGACTTCACTTTCCAGGACATCTGGCTCTAGGTGAGTGATCACACCATCGTGATTATCTGGGTTGTGAAGATCTTTTTTTGTACAGTTCTTCTGTGTATTCTTGCCACTTCTTCTTAATATCTTCTCCTTCTGTTAGGTCCCTACCATTTCTGTCCTTTATCAAACCCATCTTTGCATGAAATGTTCCCTTGGTATCTCTGATTTTCTTGAAGAGATCTCTAGTCTTTCCCATTCTATTGTTTTCCTCTATTTCTTTGCACTGATCGCTGAGGAATGCTTTCTTATCTCTCCTTGCTCTTCTTTGGAACTCTGCATTCAAATGGAAATATCTTTCCTTTTCTCTTTTGCTTTTCACTTCTCTTCTTTTTACAGCTATTTGTAAAGTCTCCTCAGACAGCCATTTTGCTTTTTTGCATTTCTTTTCCATGGGGATGGTCCTGATCTTTGTCTCCTGTACAGTGTCATAAACCTTCGTCCATAATTCATCAGGCACTCTGTCTATCAGATCTAGTCCCCTAAATCTATTCATCACTTCCACTGTATAACCATAAGGGATTTGATTTAGGTCATCCCTGAATGGCCTAGTGGTTTTCCCTACTTTCTTCAACTTAAGCCTGAATTTGGCAATAAAGAGTTCATGATCTGAGCCACAGTCAGCTCCCAGTCTTGTTTTTGCTGATTGTACAGAGATGTGACTGGTGCTAGAAGCAAGGTCTGATGCTGTAAAGAGCAATATTGCATAGGAACCTGGAATGTTAGCTCCATGAATCCATGCAAATTGGAAGTGGTCAAACAGGAGATGGCAAGAGTGAATGTCGACACTCTAGGAATCAGCAAACTAAAATGGACTAGAATGGGTGAGTTTAACTCAGATGACCATTATATCTACTACTGTGGGCAGGAATCCCTTAGAAGAAATGGAGTAGCCATCATGGTCAAGAAAAGAGTCCGAAATGCAGTACTTGGATGCAATCTCAAAATGACAGAATGATCTCTCTTCGTTTCCGAGGCAAACCATTCAATATCATGACAATCCAAGCCTATGCCCCAACCAGTAATGCTGAAGAAGCTGAAGTTGAATGGTTCTATGAAGACCTACAAGACCTTTTAGAACTAACACCTGAAAAGGATGTCCTTTTAATTATGGGGGACTGGAATAGGAAGTCAAGAAACACCTGGAGTAACAGACAAATTTGGCCTTGGAGTACCTAATAAAGCAGGGCAAAGGCTAATAGAGTTTTGCCAAGAGAATGCATTGGTCATAGCAAATACCCTCTTCCAACAGCACAAGAAAAGACTCTGCACACGCTAGTAAAGTAATGCTCAAAATTCTCCAAGCCAAGCTTCAACAGTATGTGAACCGTGAACTTCCAGATGTTCAAGCTGGATTTAGAAAAGGCAGAGAAACCAGAGATCAAATTGTCAACATTCACTGGATCATTGAAAAAACAAGAGAGTTCCAAAAAAGCATTTATTTCTGCTTTATTGACTATGCTAATGCCTTTGACTGTGTGGATCACAATAAATTGTGGAAAATTCTGAAAGAAATGGGAATACCAGACCACCTGACCTGCCTCTTGAGAAATCTGTGTGCAGGTCAGAAAACAACAGTTAGAACTGGAAATGGAACAACAGACTGGTTCCAAATAGGAAAAGGAGTACATCAAGGCTGTATATTGTCACCCTGCTTATTTAACTTATATGCAGAGTACATCATGAGAAATGCTGGGCTGGATGAAGCACAAGCTGGAATCAAGATTGCCAGGAAAAATATCAATAACCTCAGATATGCAGATGACACCACCCTTATGGCAGAAAGCAAAGAGGAACTGCAAAGCTTCTTGGTGAAACTGAAAGAGGAGAGTGAAAAGGCTGGCTTAAAGCTCAACGTTCAGAAAACTAAGATCATAGCATCTGGTCCCATCACTTCATGTCAAATAGATGGGGAAAGAGTGGAAACAGTGGCTGACTTTATTTTTTGGGGCTCCAAAATCACTGCAGATGGTGATTGCAGCCATGACATAAAAAGATGCTTACTCCTTGGAAGGAAAGTTATGACCAACCTAGACAGCATATTAAAAATCAGAGACATCACTTTGCCAACAAAGGTCTGTCTAGTAAGGCTATGGTTTTTCCAGTGGTCATGTATGGATGTGAGAGTTGGACTATAAAGAAATTTGAGCACCGAAGAATTGATGCTTTTGAACTGTGGTGTTGGAGAAGACTCTTGACAGTCCCTTGGACTGCAAGGAGATCCAACCAGTCCATCCTAAAGGAGATCAGTCCTGGGTGTTCATTGGAAGGACTGATGTTGAAGCTGAAACTCCAATGCTTTGGCCAGCTGATGCGAAGAGCTGACTCATTAGAAAAGACCCTGATGCTGGGAAAGATTGAGAGTAGGAGGAGAAGGGAACAACAGAGGATGAGATGGTTGGATGGCATCACCGACTGAATGGACTTGAGTTTGAGTAAACTCCGGGAGTTGGTGATGGACAGGGAGGCCTGGCATGCTGTAGTCCATGGGGTCGCAAAGAATTGAACACGACTGAGCAACTGAACTGAACTGAACTGTCCAGGCAATGATATATGCATATATTTAAATCTCAAAATCTATTTTTATGGGAGAGTCTGGAGAAGTGAGGGTAATGAATATTGAAAAAGTATTTGGTGTACCAACACAGTCACTTCAAGGATTAGTCTTGATAGGTATTTGATATTGAATGATATGTATAAAATTTGATGTGTTACTTTCAAGAAAGCCACAAAACCTGGTGAACAAATACAATGAGGCAAAATCAGAAATAGAAGTTGTCTGTTTTTCTAATGTGTCTCTCCAGAGCACAGCATGTTTCCTATATACATCTGGACAACATGAAAAAGAAAAGTTAGGATAGGAAGATACCTGGATTCTGGTTCCTTCTTCCCCTTAATCAATTTGGGGGAGTTAGTTATCTCAATAGTCCTAAATCTTCTCATTTACAATTGAGAAAGTTGTACTAAGCTCTGAAATTGCTTATCTCTGTCTTATTCTTGGTAAACTTCACATTTGAATCCTTTCAGTGGATTATCAGAAACCTTGTATATTAGTTTCCTAAGGCTGTGTAACAAAGTATTACAAACTGGGAGGCTTAAAACAACAGAAGTTAATTTTTTTATAGTTCTGGAAACTAGAAATCCAAAGTTAAGGTGTCAGAAGGGCCATGTTGCCTTTGAAGGCTCTAGGGAAGAATCCACCCCCCACCCCCAATATCTTCCTTCTAGCTTCTGTGGTCATCAGGAATTCTCAGCATTCCTTGTCTTAAAGGGGTACCATTCCAGGCTAACCCTTTGTCCTCACGTAGTCTTCTCCCGTGTGGGTCTGTATCTGGGTCCAAATGTCCCTCTTCTGCTTTGTAAAAAGACCAATGGCTTAGAAGTCACTAGTCTGTCTCAAATCTATTGTTACGGAATTCTATATGGAATATCATCCTCATTTGTAAAACTACAGAATTAAATTAGAGTTTGTCATAAACCCATGCTTACATATGAACATCCGCTTTTCTTTCTCCCTCCAATCAACACTTTATAATTGGGAGAAACTTTGTCATTTTTTTGTATTTGTTCCCAAAAGAGAAGAGTTTTGTGTGTGTGTGTGTGTGTGTGTGTGTGTGTGTGTGTGTTTGTGAGTCAGCAGAGCATCTTGCAAAATTTATAGGACCAAAGTACCCTGACATCATACATAATTAAAAACAATAACCTGCATATAACTATATAATCTCATTTTAGTCTGTCAGCTTTAGAGATAAAACAAAAATCATTACTTTCTATTTTGAAGGAAGAAAGCTTAAGAATCATACAACTTATATTTGGATTTATCATTTAGATATTTGACAGTTAATCAGAAAAATAGACGGTGTTAATGCTTCCCAGTTGAGACAGGCATTTGTGATTGATTTGTATTTAAGAGTAGCTTTCAATCCATGCCTTTTCCTAACCTGAAGCTACCATAATAGAAATTTTCTTTGTGAAAATATGACACCCCAACCCTGGAATGGCTATTCCAAAGATTTCTTTCACCACACTCCTCAAGCCTTACTGGGGCCTCTTGCCCCAGAACACCCTGACACACCTTCAGCAGAGAAACCCTCCTCTTTGTTCAAAGAGAAAATAGAGTGATGGGTGAGACAATTCCTTCATGTCCCTGTCCTCTCCCCACACCTGAATTCTTCCTTTCATGAAAGGCACTCCTTTTCCCTCCCACAACCAACATCTTCCCCCATGTTCCACATCCCATCCCCTCTTCCTAAATCAATTTTCCTAAATTTCTGTGCTATCAGCAACTTTTTTTCTCTAGTTTTTGTCTTCAACTTGCAAATTAGATTTAGTCTCCCCAGTGTTTGAAAAGGGAAAAGAAAAAAAATGAAGAGGCAGGATGAGACAAGAAAAATAAAGGAACCTGAAGCAATTGAACATAAACAGATAGCAGCTACTTTTGAGCATGTTTTTTCTTCTAAGTCTAGTTTTTTGTAAGGCCAGTCTAATATCACTGTCTTCATGTTTTCACCTCTTGTTTACACTTCATGCAACTGTCTTGCAGCTTTACAACTCTACTGGAGCTACCTTACAAATGTCTCTAACCATCTCCAGGTCACCAAAGTTTCCAAGCATTTGAATCTTCTTGCATTTTCACTCAGGCAGTTTATACTTGGCATTGTCAAAATATCTTCCTTTGGGTAAAAGAGATTTTCCAGCCCTGAATGGTGTAAAGCAAAGATCAACCTTAAAGCTGACTTAGAGTATTGCCATTTTTGGGCTTCCTTGGTGACTCAGAAGGTAAAGAATCTGCCTGCAATGCAGTCAACCCAGGTTTGATCCCTGGGTTGGGAAGCTCCCCTGGAGAAGTGAATGGCAACCCTTCCAGTATTCTTGCCTGGAGAATTCCATGGACAGAGGAGCATAGTGGGCTATAGTCCGTGGAGCTCTAAAAACTGGACATGACTGAGCTTAATGACTAGACTATTGCCTTTTTTAGTGAAAAGAGTTGAACACTTCTACAATAATGTTTAATAGAATGTAAATAAACCTGTTATGTGTATAGGAGTTATAAAACTGTAGGATTAAAATGAGAATTCTAACTTCATTAGCATGAGTGCATACAGGGTGTATTATACCATTTAATGACTATGGATATATTGTTTTAAAATTACTCTCAGTAATTTTTATTGGGTGTATGTTTTGCTCTCAAACTAGTTCATGATTCCCATATATACCATTTTTTAAGCTATCATCCATTCGCATTTGCTTATATTGAATAGCCAAAGATATGCAATAAATATGTTATTAAGCTTACTATACTTATGTTTCATTTAAAATATAATGCATTGGTGAGTTGATTACAGTTTGTGTGAAAGTGGGCTTATTTTGGTCAAAGTTCGTAGCCTGTTGATATTAACTTTGCTCCATTATTTTAAAATGTCAACCTATGAATGCTTTCCAATAAATAAATGTTTGTTATTGTTAACAAGAAAATTTGATAGTGAGGCAGAAAACTACTTACTGAGATAGACAAACATAAGCCCTGTGATAAAAGAATACATGTGAATTTCTAAGATCTGGAAAAAAAATTTCCTTTCTTTGGACTTATTTTCTGTACTATTATGGGAAGCCATTAACTTTTATGTGCCCAGAATATTTTTATTTCTGTATCTGCTCTTCTTGGCTGAAGGATACTGTCAAAACCTAGGCATCTGCAAGCATATCACCCATTCTGGCCACTCATAACTTATTTCCCTCGCCACAGTTACCCAGTTTTGTTTTGCTTTGTTTTGTTTTCTGAGAGTACTTTGTCCAAGAAAGATTGTCTTGAAAGTATCTTGTATTCAGTCTTAAGTTCGAGGTGGCCAGGTTTGGTGTCTCACTGAGAAAACCTGCCTGCAAATGAAGTCATCACAGAGACAAGGGAGACAGAGTTGTAATAACTTCGGTATTCCTTTAAAAATGGTACAGATGAACTTACTTATAAAACAGAAATAGATTCACAGACTTTGAAAAAAATGTTGGTTACCAAAGGGGAAAAGTGGGAGGAGGGTTAAGTTAGGAGTTTCAGATTAACATATACTGCTGCTGCTGCGTCGCTTCAGTCGTGTCCGACTATGCGACCCCGTAGACGGCAGCCCACCAGGCTCCCCCGTCCCTGGGATTCTCCAGGCAAGAACACTGGAGTGGGTTGCCATTTCCTTCTCCAATGATTAACGTATACACACTACTATTATATAAAATAGATAATCCACAAGGACCTACTGTGTAGCATGGGGAACTGTATTCAACATTCTGAAATAACCTATATGGGAAGGGAATCTGAGGGAGAATGGATGTGTATATATGTATGACTGAATGACTTTTCTGCACACTCAGAACTAACACAACATTGTAAATCAACTATAAGATAAAAACCAAGTTTCTAAAATATACAAAAATTAAAAAGAAACACAAACTTTGATAGATTCCTAAGTACATCTGTGCCTGCATCCCTGATTTCATGTCCTGGATTCTCAGTAACATCCCCAAAACATTTCCTTTTTACTTCAACTAGTTTGAATACTGTTTCTACGAGGGACTCAAACTGATGCTATAGCTTAATCAAACCTCACTTGTCTAACGTGGAAGAAACATTGTCAGTCTTAGAGTTTATCCTCATGTTGTTGAGGATTTTATAACTTATCCTCATCTGTTGTCTGTTCATTCTCTCTTATTTTTTAAATGTATCACTGTCCTTCATGCAACCAGATGTGATGGCAATTAACTGCACAAGCCATATTTTAATGTTTTTAAACATAAAAATATATTCTGAATTTTTCTATCTCAGTAACTATTTATCCATTATATAATCCATTGTTGGTAATTTAATGGCCATAAAACGGATTTTGCAAAAAATCTAATGGTTTATAAAATTCTGTTTAATATTTAGTTTTAAGGTGGAAAATGTATTAAGCAATGTAATATTGAGTCTTCTCAGCCTTCTCATTATATAAAGTTTTTAAAAATCAGTTACCAAATTTCATAAGCCAAAATATTTCAGATAATTTTCCCAGTTTTTTATTTAATGGATAAAGTATGTTTCCAAGTTGAACCTTTATTTTTTTACCTTCCAAAGTTCAGTAGAGAAAAAAAGACAGTGAGCAGCCCCTTTAAAAATAACTAAAAATCATTTTTCAAAATACTGACTTAAGGTGACTTAAGATGTCTTGGTGGTCCCTTGTCCTCAAGTGTGTCTCCTGGCGCAGTTAGTGGGCCAGTCACAAGCTCCCAGGACTCAGATGTGTAACTCACCTAGCATCCATCACAGATCAGAGGTCTCCAATCATGTCCACTGGTAAAGGGTAATTAAGCAGAATTGGAACAATAGATCACATTTTTACTTCTAATGCTAGCATTTACTTTTAGATTTCCTTTTAGAGTTTGTTTGATTTTTTTTTCCCCTACCAGCTTTAGTTTCTCAAATACACCCCTGCAGCACAATCACATCTAAATTTTCAGATAAACCTATTGAATCAGAATCTCAGTTGTAGGAGAGAAGGAAATTTGCATTTCCAATAAACCCTCCAGGTGACCTGTATGCATTCTGTATCTTGAGAACTATTGACAAAAACTAGAACCTTGGCTTCACCTTGGAATTCCTTAGAGAGCTTTATAAAATGCTGGAGGTAGGTCCCACCCCCAGAGATCCTGATATAACTATTCAGGAGCATGGCCTGGGTATCATCAGGCTTAAAAAAAAGGTTTAGTCCAGAACAACTTAGAGGCTCATGAAAGAATCATTTAGCTTTTATATATGAAATGTATAGTTAAAAATAAAAGCCATCAAAAACACATGAGGATTTTATCTTTGGATTTTGTGTTCCTACCATAACAATAAGAAACATCAAAAAAAAAAAAAAAAAGGAAATGCAAGAGTGCGTCCAGTAAATAAACATATACTTACTGAGCATTACTTTATGCAAAAAGATATTTAAAATAAAACTTTCTCTTGTTTGCTTTAATTACTGGAAAACTGAAAGCTAAACTTGCTGCATAATGATAGCAACTGTACACATCTCAGCGTTTGGTGTTTTACTTCTCTTTACACTCTATCAGTGCTTCTCAGCAGTACACAGAAAATTGCTTCTGAAAGTTTTTTAAAAGTACAGATGCCTGGACCTCATCCAAAATGTATTAAATCAGAACTTATGGCAGTAGTAGCCAGGTACTTACGTTGCACAAAACTTAATGGTTGATCCTTATGTGCACCGTTGTTTAAAATCCTGCTCTACATCACTGATTTTCAAACCTCTATGTTTATACGAATCAGCTTGGGGACTTGGTAAACTATAAATGTTCAGGTCTTACCCATTATGATTCATTTGGTCTCAAAAGAGACCAATGATCTTGCATCTCTAAAAAGCATCACAGTATTTCTAATTCAGGCTTTCAGTGAAGCACATATTAAAAATCATGGGATATGGATTTTATTTTATGATTTTATTTATCATGATATGTTTATTTATTGTAGTATAAACTGCTAAAATTCCTCTGGTGATTAAATGCAGTCTTTAACGTCTTAAAAAAAGAAACAAACTTAGATATCATTGAATCCATTGGTTTTCTAGATTTCTGTGTAACTTTATGATTAGATTGAAGCTCTACGAAGAGTAGAAGGATGTGCAAGAGAAAAGTCTCTGCTTCCCCACCTGCCATGTTGCCCTGCAGCCCTACTAGGGTCTACTTTGATCTCTTCATATGTTGGGTTGCTGTTGTTGTTTAGTTGCTAAGTTGTGTCTGATTCTTTTGTGACCCCATGGGCTGTAGCCCACCAGACTCCTCTGTCCATGGGGTTTCTCAGGCAAGAATATTGAAATGGGTTGCCATTCCTTTCTCCAGTGGATCTTCCTGACCCAGGAATTAAACCCATGACTCCTGCTTCGCAGGCAGATTCTTTACCACTGAGTACCTAGGAAGCTCCAAAATTGGGTTTACTATGTAATATATTCTTGGAAGAAATGGTTCTACATCTCCAAGGCATTTGAAAACCACACATTAGGCCAATGTTTGTGTTTCACAGATGAGATAACAAAGTCCTTAGAGAAGTTTTCTTTGCTGGCCACAAGCATGAAACTAAAAAATGCAAAAGTCTAGAAAAGCAGAAAACAAGAAAGTAAAGTTAAAATTTTCAAAATAATAATAAGGTATGTCCCTTGTTCTCAAAGAACCTCAAGTGTAACTGTGAGACAAGAATGTTGGAAATGGAATAAGAAACAAGGAGCACTAGTGTCAATTTTGTTCTATAGAATATGCTTTGGGGTGATTGATAGAGGCTTTATGAAAAAAGCAGAACTTGAGCTAGGCTCTCACACTGAGTAAGAATTAGACAGAAAAGGAAAGCATGGAAGCACACAGGCTGTATCCTTTTGTGAAGGAGGAACTTAGCATGGCATGTGAACAAGCTAAGGAAGAGACTAGACTAAATGGGCCTTACAGCTCTGGGTTCAGGAAAAGGAGAGAGTAAGTTTGAATCAATGGTTTAGAATTATTATATGAAGGACCTTTTGAAAAACAATATGAATAATTTCTTCCTAACTTACTCCTTAACTTCTTAAACCTCCCAATTCCTCTTTGCCTCTACTCAGAAATTGTTCACTAAAAGACTACCAAATAAATGCAAGCAAATGATCAGGCAGAACACTCATAGACTTTCTAGAATGGCATATGTTGACAATACACAGACAGAATGTTCATCACACTCAAGTGCAATACATTGAAACAGACAATAGACCCTGAGAAAGTCGTAACTGAAATCAAATAGCCATATGCCATTTCAAAACCTTGGCCCGTAACTCTGTTCTGCCATTCCATCTTTCCTTGCTTGGGGAGAACCAACCCTTTTGCTGGAATCCTAATAGTTGCTGGGGTCCACAGTAGCCCAGTGGCTTCCAGACTTTATCTACCATCTAAACACTCTACTACCTTGCTACTTAAAGGGCTTCCTAAAGACCAACATCATCAGTATCAGCTTGGACTTTATTAGAAATTCAGAATCTCAGGCCCCAACCCAGACCTACTAAATTAGAATCTCTATTTTAACAAGATCTCCAGGTTATATGTAAGTTAATTAAAGTTTGAGAAATATCAATTAATTAAAATTGATTTACTTCAGCATTAGCTATAGCTCTTGTCTGGGGCAACCTAATTCTTACCTCTCAGAAACTCAACAGATGGAGTCCTACCATTTCCCAGGGAGAACCTTTTCTTCTGAACTTGAGTCACCCTGGAGTAACTGGGTCAGCATTCCTCAAACTAGTGTTCTGTGAAAAACAAACAAATGGGTAAAAGCATGCCATGCTCAGATATGTTTGAGAAATGCTTGGTTAAATAAACCTAAATAATTTTATTTACTTCAGGAATTCTCAAAGCTTTCAATATGCTAATGGACATTATAATGCTTCAGTAAACAATCATGGGAAATACACATCACAGAAAAGAGAATTTCACTTATTTATTTGACTATTCAAACATTTTTCTCAAGTCAGAACTATTAACATCTCAAGTGAAAAATCCCTGTTAGGATCCTCAAATACCAATTTGGGGAACATTAAGCTAGACCCATGTGTGTGCTGGAAACAGTTGATGAAAGCAGCACACAGCATCTCTTGCCAGTGACATGTTTTCTTATTCGAAGACTCCAGTGGACTCAATGCATGTATTTCTGACTTCAATTCCTCTTTTCTCTTTTGCATTGTTATCTTTCTACATAGTCACATGACCACCCAAAGACCTAGAAGTGGCGAGATTAAAAGACTAATAAGAAGAACTAAATTCCTTTCTTCCTGAGCCCTAAATTTTAACCATAACCCTTCCCTTGTTTCCAAATCCATTTGTACAGGGGCTTTTGTCTCTCTGAGACCAAACTGGGAACTCTGCTACCAGATTTCTGGTCCGATGGTCAAGCAGTCAGAGTGTCCAGTGACCACCATGTGCTCAACATTTTATTAGGTATGGAGAGGGGTGCAAAGGAGTAAGAAGACATTATCTCTGCATCTGAGAGCTTCAGCCTAATAAAGGATTAAGAGTATGTTTCTAGAAAAGGCAGAAATTATAAAAGACTCAGGGGAAAACCATGGGATTTAAAGGAACAAGATTTATTCTCGCCCCTAAGGAGTTTGCAATTTTTTAAAGGAAATAGACAAAAATGACTACAAGAGAGCAAGGGGCCCACGAGTGCAGGGCAAAGGGGTTGATTAATTGTGGGGAAAAGGAGTAGAAAAGGAGTCACAGAGAGGACAACTAGTAAAGTATGCCCTGGAGAGTGAGTAGGATTTTCCGCATGGAGTGGGAAGCGAGGTGAATTCTGAGCTGAAGAGTCGCATCGATTTCAAGCTGCCACGAGACAGACACAGATCAAGGAAGATTTGTCTCATCTTCACGCATGTTAAAAAAATCCCACTCTGTACAAGTAGAGAGAACTGGTGTGAAATTATGTTGCGCTCCCTAGACTGGCGATACAAATGCAAAGGAGGAAGAAATGAGTAAAGAACAGAGTGGTTCTTGGGACCTGAGCCAGCTGTCCTTGTGTGGGAAGCCAGAGGAGAGAACAGAGCCGTCCAGTGTCAGGACAGTGCAAGAGGGCGGAATCAAAGCAAAGAGCAGGAAGTCCCAAAATACAGATTAAAGTTTGGGTCACATCTGCATCAGACAAAGGCACTTAGAGGTGGTCAGTTGTATGCTGACACTGGGCAACACTGAGAAAAGCCGACATAACAAGGAACGTTTCAGTAGGGTCTCATTGTGAGTTATCTTGAGATAAGCTCTAATGTTGGTAGGGAGAATTGGAGGAAATCCTAGAGTGAGAGATAAGTGTCGGTAATGTTTAAAGAGAAAGAAAAATATATGTAAAATAAAGCAACGGCACTATAAAATTCGTAATCCCTCTGGGAAATGAAATACATAGGAAAAGTCATGGAACACATCTGGGAGGGGGAAGGGCTGGTTTCTGGATCAGCCTTGCCCTGACTAAGCCTCTTCTTGGCCTCAGTTGTCACGTTGGCTTAAAAATAAAGATAATCTGAATGGTCTCAAGTTTTCCTTTGAGCTTTAAATTCTATGATCCTCAGAACAAAGGTGACACAGAGTGAGAAAATGAAGCAAAAAGACTGACAGCAAGGCTTACTTGAATGTAGACACTGAGTAGAATTATACCTGAGTTATAAAAGATGGTTTTTATCACAATATAGAAGTAAATATTCAGATAACTGAAAATATTAGTATGTACTTACTGCTGCATTTGTTACTACTAATAAAACCTCTTCTCTTCTCTATCACTGTATGTAATTTAGAAAATGCTATTGAGGCTAAGAAGAGAAAAGAAATTTGTTGAGTGCCTACTGTTTATGTTTGTATACATAATGCCTGCAATTTCTGTATGTGGAAAAAATGACTGTTACTTAACAATTACTTGGAATATTAAGCATAAGTATCTGTTCAATTTGTATACAATCAGATTGGTCCATTCAAAAAAGGGAAGAAATAATTTGTAGATGTTTTGGTTGGGGGTGGGCGGTATGGGGGTAGGTTGTTTTTGCTTTACATGTTAAACTACAGTTAGTTTGACCATGCCAATATGGCATGGTCACATTTGCTGCAACATACTATAATAGTGACATTGATCTAATACATAAAAAATCCCAGAAAAATCCAATTTCTCATTCACCAGGAGGGCTTTTTAATATCCCATGTCACCTTCTGCTGAAAAAGAACCCTCTGCCTCCCAGGATTAGATCAATCAGAGATTGATTGAGATTGTGACCCACCTTCTCTCTATATATCAATCTACAGATGTCAAGCAGACTGTTAGTGCTGCTTGTAGCGTTCCCACTGCTGTTTGTTTGTTTTCGGAGTGTTCCTCTTTGGATGAATAAAAATACTCTGTCCTGTGAGCTCTAAAAGCAAGATGTGCCATTCTCTTGACCCCCCTACCACGGCTCCATCAATATTGATTTGAAACAAACCCCTAGGGTTGTCTGTGTTCCTGGCAACATTTCAATACTAACATGTGGTTAATTTTTTAGAGGATTTTTCTTTCCCTTCCTGTGCTCAAGAGGAGCCGTGGAGTGTGTGGGAAACAGCAGCTTGATGCGCGCATCTGTGGCACTTGCATATTTTCCTTAGAGATAGTGACCCTTTCTTCCTAACCCTTCTTCTTCCACTGCACGTTGTGTCCTAGGAACTCAGAAAGAGACACATCTCCCAAATGCTTGGAGGCCTCTTAAGAACATTCCTAGTGACCTGGTATATGAGAAAGTTCATAGAATTCTTACTACTGTCTTCCTTGCAAAATTTATCAATGTTAATGCATATTATCACATTTACAACCATTTATATTCAATATGTGTTGGTGCGTTGTGTTACTAAATGCAGAGGCTCATATAAATACTTGTTCAGTTCTATTAAATAACTAATTTCTGACCAAGAGCAGAAGAAACATCTTTAGGTAAACAATAGAGCTCTGACTTTTTTGTTTTTTAACACTGCTCTTATCTTTTCCAGGTAAGGCAATGAGTTGTGTTGTTTTAGTTTGCAAATTGTGTGAGAACTATCAGTCAGAAGAATATTTCTGTTTCTATTTTCAGTAACATAAGAAACCACCCACCTTAAAATCCTATTATATTAAATAAACACATTTCTTAAGATTATTTAACTTACTTCCTATTCTTATAGACATACTAAAATTCACATTTGGGTTATATTTTGCTCAGCAAATAACAATTTTAAAGATTATAATTCTTATTTTCTCCTTAGTTGGACTTTATAAGTTTGTAATGAATCGATGCTTTCAATCCAGAAGACCTTTAGACTAATAGGAACATCCAATTCTTTCTTTAACTTGCTCACAGTAGAAAAATATGTACTTCAAATTATTTTATCAGTGATGGTGTCAGGTCCTATGAAAAGATCTGTGCTTTCTCATGTATTTGACCATTTAGTTATCCACAAGCATCTGTGGTTAAATAAAAATTTGAATAGAATTTTATCAAATTGAATAATGACACACACTAAAGCAGAAATCCTGTGGAAATGCCATTTCTGATTAAATAACCACAGAATGTTTAAGAAATGCCTGAAAATTTGATAAATGTAAAAAAAAATTATTCTTAAAACTTTATACTAGGACTCAACTGTTACCAGAACAGAGCGGTGAAACTTTACCAATCTAGCAAAGGATCCTCCACAACAGCTTATAAAACAGGTCTGCTCCTGCAGATCACTTCACTGGTAAATTTAGGTTCACCTTGAAAAAAATAAGGGAAATATGGGCTTCCCATGTTGCGCTAGTGGTAAAGAATCCGCCTGCAGTGTCGGAGACCCGAGGTTTGATCCCTCGCTGGGGAAGATCCCTTGGAGAAAGAAATGGCGACCCACTCCAGTACTCTTGCCTGGAGAATCTCATGGACAGAGGAGCCTGGAGGGCTATAATCCATGGGGGTCACAAAGAGCCGGACATGACTGAAGTGACTTAGCACGCATAAACACGCAAATACCCCAGACAGAGGTGACACCATGAGGCAGTGGGGATTTCAGAGAGAGAAGAAAGGGATTATTTGCTTTTTGTAGTATTAGTATATTTTCATAAAAATACAATTATTTATTTCATAGAAGTATCATAATGAAGACCTGGAAAAGGAAATTTGGTGAGTAAAGAGAAAAAATAGAAAGATACATGCGTGGCAAGCTTGAGGGACAGGGTGAACCTGTGGAGTTCAAATCAACTGCTCTCTGTGTATTTGGTTTATCTTTGCCGTGCTTCACACAAGCCTTTAGTCAGAGCTAATGTTGGATCGTGCCTCAACTCAATCAGTGTAAATCTATTTTTCAAACATGTTTCGTGTCCTGTATTTCCAGAACCCCTTGTACTCCATGTCATCCGTCCCTCTGAGTCTTATTCAATTTTCAAGGCTCAGTTTTGATTGCCTTCTTTATGAAGCTGATCCCATATTTCCCAAATAGAATCTCTTATTACTTTTTTATTTTTTTGCTTTCATGGCACTTTGCTCTAGCTCTAAACTCATAGTCATCCCATTTTGTTCCAGCTGCTTATTTGCATGACAGTCTACTAGATGTAATATGAACTTCTTAAATGAAGAGAAGATTTGTTTATGTCCCATACACAATACAGTGTTATTGACCTAATTGTTGCTCAGTAAATATGGGGAAAAAATGTATACTTAAAAAGAAGGAGAGAGAGGTGGGCCAAGTTTGCACTATGTGTAACCTAAACATTCAAAAAGAAGAGATTCATATAGGCTAACATACCCATTTGTCAAATAACGGGTATATTAATCATGTGTAGTTTTCCAGAATATATATTTTAACCTTCTCTCTGGAGAAGATTCTTGGAAGTCCTTTGGACTGCAAGGAGATCAAACCAGTCAGTCCTAAAGGAAATCAACCCTGAATATTCAGGGTTGGAAGGATGCTGAAGCTAAAGCTCTAATACTTTGGCCACCTGATGTGAAGAGCTGACTCATTGGGAAAGAACCTGATCCTGGGAAATACTGAAGGCAAAAGGAGAAGAGGACAGCAGAAGATGAGATGGTTAGATGGCATCAAGTACTCAATGGACATGAATTTGAGCAATCTCTGGGAGACCGTGGCGGGCAGAGGAGCCTGGTGTGCTACAGTCCATGGGGTCGAAAAGAGTCGAACACAACTTAGAGACTGAACACAACAACTAGCTACCATCCCTTGTAGTGAGAACCTAGCAAGCCAATAGTTTCTTGATTTACTAATCTTAGACGACTTTCTCATTGGTAAAAAAGCTATAAGTAACTAAAGTCCTTTCCAGCTCTGAATTGCTACTCCATGGTCTGTTTGTTTCATAATTTCACCATGAAAATAACAGATTTTTATCACTAAGTACTATCCCATCTCCCTTGGGCTTCTGAGAAGAATGATACTGTACTGTCTTAAACCCACCTTCTGAAAACAGAAAGTTAACTTTTATTTGTTGTTTCAGCCTTCATTACATATGCATACTATATGTACATGGGGCTTCCCAGGAGACGCTAGTCTTAAAAAGAGTGCAGGAAGGTTAAGAGACATGGGTTCGATCCCTGGGTCAGGAAGATCCCCTGGAGGAAAGCATGGCAACCCACTCCAATATTCTTGCCTGGAGAATCCCATGGACAGAAGAGCCTGGCAGGATATAGTCCATAGGTTCACAAAGAATTGGACATGGACTGAAGTGACTTAGCACGCACGCACACATGTTTATATATACCTCAAACCCAAATATTTTAAGCAAACTCAATCCCATTTTCAAGTGCTGTTTAATATTATTTTTAAAGTAACTTGCAAGCTTTATCAGTCACATTCTATTAATACTCTGTGCTTATTTGTGTTTATACAATTAGTAGCTGAATAATTACTACTCATTGTGGTAACCAGTTAACTCCACAGGAGACTTGTATTATTGAATATGGCCATTTGAATTAAAAACCATCGAAACTTACGGGTCCTTTTCATGGGCCCATGGTTTATACAGAGAAAAGCTAGGCATATAGACAGAGACCCTCTCCAGTGTGCTGGAGAGATTCCCTAGGCAGAAATTTGGGTTAAGAGTTATGGCCATATTGGGAAAGAAGAGGCATGTTTGGTTTCCTTATGCACAAGAGAAAAGCAAACAAACAGGTCTTAATGATCTCAGGGAATTGGAGGATGAGTAACCGCAATATTTTGGAAGTAAAAGGTTATTTTTCAAATGTCCCTTTCACTCCAAGAAATATTATACCACAAAGACGTTTTTGAGTTTTCACTGAGTCTTGTAAGGACACAAACAATGAACCACTCTCCTGCCAGCACATGTTCTAATCAGTGCATCGGAAAAGTTCTCTTCAATTAAAAAGGAAAGTTCCCATAGTAGCTGTTTATGCTTTCTCTCTTTAGAAACTTTTACTCTTAGAGATTGACAGTATTATGTGGATGTTCACTAAAGATTGGAATTTTGTAGATAACTGATTATTAATCGAAAAATACTTTTGAATCTTTCTATCGGCAGTTTCTCTGCCAGGTCCTTCAGTGGTTACAGAGAAGCTTGAGTCCCCATCTCTTCTCATGTGGGTTTTAAAAGTTAATTCAGGCATCTATATGTTCAGGAAATACTTGATAATATAAGGGAGCTACTGTGTTGCGCTGTGCTTAGTTGGTCCGTCATGTCTGACTCTGTGACCCTATAGACTGACTAGCTATTTCTTTCTAATTATTTATCATCAAAAAGAGATCAGTGAAAGAAATATATGTGCTAAAAGTAAATGAGCTACAACCTGGATTTTTTTCAACTTTCCTGAAGAACAATTGGTAAATATGTTTGTATTTACTTGAGTATACACCATGATTTGATATTCATATACGTAGTGGAATGATCACTGAAATCAAGATAATTGACACAGCTGTCACTTCACATAGTTAACTCATGTGTGTGTGTGTGTGTGTGTGTGTGTGTGTGTGTGTGGCGAGAATACTTAAGATGTCCTCTCAGCAAGTTTCAAGTATTAAGTACCACATTATTAACTATAGTCACCATGCTGTACATTGGAGTCTCAGAACTTACTCTTCTTCTAAGTGAAAGTTTATGTATTTTCACCTATATTTCCCCATTTTCCCCTTCCCCACAGCCCCTGGCAACCACCATTCTCCTTTCTATTTCTATGAAATAAGTTATATTGAAAAGATTGTCTTTTTCCCATTGTGTGTTCTTGATCACCTTGTCAAATATTAGTTGCCCATATATTCATTGTTTTATTTCTGAGTTCTATTGCATTTCAGTGGAATCTTCTGGTTTTTATGTCAGTCCCTTATTGTTCTGATTACTATAGATTTGGTATATACTTTGAAATTAGGAAATATGCCTCCAGTTTTGTTCTTTCTCAAGATTGCTTTAGCTATTCAGTCTTCTGTGATTCTGTATGAGTTTAGGATTGTTTGTTCTATTTTGTAAGAAACACCATTTGAATTTTCACAGGAATTGCACTGAATACGTGGATCACTTTAGGTCACATGAATATTTTTATAATATTGATTCTTCCAATTCAAGAGCATGTGATACCTTTGCAACTATTTTTATCTTCTTCAGTTACTTTCATCTGTGTCTTGTAGTTTTTGGTGAACAGGTTTTTCTTTTTCTTTTCTTTTTTTTTTTGGTTAAATTTATTTTTAAGTATTTCATTGTTTTTTGATGCTATTGTAAATGAGATAGTTAATTTCTCTCTTATATAGTTAATTGTTAATGCGGAGAAGGCAATGGCACCCCACTCCAGTACTCTTGCTTGGAAAATCCCATCGACGGAGGAGCCTGGTAGGCTACAGTTCATGGGGTCGCGAAGAGTCGGACACAACTGAGCGACTTCACTTTCACTTTTCACTTTCATGCACTGGAGAAGGCAATGGCAGCCACTCCAGTATTCTTGCCTGGAGAATCCCAGGGATGGGAGCCTGGTGGGCTGCCATCTATGGGGTCACACAGAGTTGGACATGACTGACGTTGACTTTGTATCCTGCAACTTTACTGAATTCATTTACTAGTCCTAACAGGTTTTTTAGTGGAGTCTTTAGGGTTTTCTATAAATAAAATTATATCACTTGAAAATAGAGATAATTTTACTTCTTCCTGATTTGAATGTATTTTATTTCTTTTTGTGGCCTAATTTTTTATTGTTAGGACTTCCAGTACTACATTAAATAGAAATAGTGAGAGTGAGCATCCTTGTCTTACTTCTGATCTTAGAGGATAGCCGCATATGATATTTCCAGTTCTTTGGCCACTAGTAAAAAAAAATTACTTAACAAATAGTATTGGGCATACAAATATTTGACTTAAATGCAAGTAATTCTCTAGGTTATTCATCTAAAATTAGAATGCCAGGTTGAAGAATATGTCCTACTTTAATTTTAACACATTCTGCTAAATTGCCTTCCAAATAAGGCATAAACTTGTATTTCTGAAGACGTGGTCAAGATATTTTTTTTTCTTGACAATCTGATACATAAAAAATAATAATTCTTACTCTTTACTTAATTTGCATTGTTTTGATTACCAGGGAAGCTTAGGATTTTATGTCATTATTAATTCTTCTGTGAATAGTCTTTTGTATGTTTCGACCATTTTTACTAGGTTGCCTTTTTATAATTTCTTAATTCTTCATTACATATGATCCAAATTTTTTCTCAGCTTGACAGTTGTCTTTTAACTTGTGCTAGTCTTTTCATTTGTTGATTATTATACTGAGTCATGTTTCAGAGAATATTTGAATTGTTTTGTTTTTCAGATATTTATGATTAATATGCGTTTCCTCTTGCAACAGAATTTTAAGATCAATTTATCAAATGTAAGTGAAATATGTTTTTTAAAGAATAAAGATAAAGTAAAATTGGCAAAAAATGACAACTTTTAAGCCGAGAGGCACACAGTGTTTATTATAGTATCTTTGTCTCTTTTTTTTGCTGGGGCTTCCCTGGTTGCTCAGTTGGTAAAGAATCTACCTGCAATGCAGGAGACCCCAGTTCAATTCCTGGGTTGGGAAGATCCCCTGAAGAAGAAAATAGCTACCCACTCCAGTATTCTGGCCTGAGGTTGCAAAGAATTGCTACTGAGTGACTTTCACTTTCTTTTTTGGTATATTTAAAGATATTCATCAAAAGATGTTTTTTATCTATTTCTTTTGGGATTTTTTTCCTTATCTTTATTTTTACTTTTTAATAATCAGCTCTCCACGTTCCATTAAAAATCACATGGGATTTTAGACTACTTTGGATTTATGAATGAATTGGAGGGCAGCATTTCATTCATTCATTCATTCAGTCAGTCAACCTTTATTATGTGACAATAATATGTCTACCACTGCTCTAGATTCCTGGGTTGTATCAGTGAGCCAAGCAGGCAACAATTGCTACATTCTAGTGGTGAAAGACACTATATATACACAATATGTATATACATATATACACAATATGTATATGTAATATATACACAAGATGTGAGGCATGTTAGAATTTTCCTATCAGAACCATATATCTCCTCATTTGTTCAGTGTTCTTTTAGGTTTTTTTGGTGACATTTTTGGTTTTCTCTGTCAAAGTTCTTGATTTTTCTCATTCAGTTACTTCTTGATATTGTATGATTCTTTGTTGGTATAGTGATTTTTTTCTATTCCATTTTTTAAATGTTTAAAGACAGTGCACATGAATGCATCTGTGTTTTACTTTGTTGAACCAAATCCTTTTGTTGTTGTTGTTTTAATAAGTTATCAGATGATTCTCTGAGATTTTCAAGGCACAAATTTTCTTCTTTGTAATATAATCCTCAGTGATTTGTTGTTGCTGTTATTGTTTTTGTTGTATCAGCCTGAACTTCAAGTACAGTGTTGAATAGAATTTGTGATAATGATCATTTTTGCTTTCTATTAATATTGTAGGAGTGTTTCTAATGTTTCACCATTATCTTCAATATTTACTCTAATTATCTGATACCCAGTTTTAATCAAGTTAAGAATGTTGCCTTTCAAAAACTTGCTACCTGAGAGACTTTTTGTTTTGTTGTTGTTCTTTTTATCAAATCACTAACAATTGGTCTTAAATAGGTTTTCAATTTTATGAATGCCTTTATGACATTTTTGGTGTATAGTTGCCATTAATCTATTACCATAGGGAATTAATGGATTTCTTGTGGAATTCCTCTGGGTCAGAGTCTAATTTTTATCCTAATTTTTGTCTGAAACCATAGAAATGGCTCTCTCTATAATATATTTCAATGTTCCTCAACTCTCACTATTCTTTGAATACATCTGTGGAACTTTCAAAACACACTAGCACGGTCCTGTGCTATACCAACTGAATCAGAATTTGGTCAGTGGAGCCTTGGCATGTCAAAGTTTTCAAAGCTCTACAAGAATACTTATAATCAGCCACTGCTCACTATTGCTCCTCTGTGTGTATGTTCATGTGTGTGCTGAGCAGTTTCAGTCATGTCTGACTCCATGCGACTCTATGGACTATAGCCTGCCAGGTTCGGAGGTTCTCAAAGTGTGGCTCCTAGCAGCAGTAACACTACCTGGGAACTTACTAAAAATGCAGTGTTCCATCTCCATCAGAGACCTACAAGCCAGCAGTTCTCTGTGTTTAGGAAGCTCTTAAGATGATGTTGATGTGCACTAATATTTAAGAACTCCTGGCAGAGTTTGTTGTAGACAGGACAGAAAGAAGGGAAAGGGGGAGAGAAGGGAGAGGAGGGGGGAAAGGGAGAGAAAAAAAGAAAGGCAGAACAAAGGGAGAAGGAATGGGAAGAAAGGAACAAATCATTAATGGAGTGGTTTATCTTCTAAATTTCTAGATTAATAACAGTGAGATGGTGCCAGTCAATGCATGACTAAGTCTACTTTTTAATCTACATGTATTCAACTCAGATCTCTCACTGCACGTGAATTTGCATGGGCAATATAGCCTTTTGGGTCACTGTTAAAACTGAAGAACCTGCCTTAAAGGACTAAAAGTGTTAGTGGTTACTAATTGGGTAATAGGAAGCAAAGCTGAGTTGAATCAGGAGACTCAGTTTCCAATTCTGCCATTAATTAAGTCTGTGTCCTTGGGAAAGTCTTAACTTGCCAAGGTTATCATCACACGGGAAAAAAAAATGAGAGGATTGGGCTAGATAAATAGTTCCCATACTTCTTCAATGTGAGGGCTCTTTATTAATGTCAGAAAAACCACAAACACACATAACATGTTGATAGTTATAAAATATACGATGGCAAAAAATTTACTCTGAATTTCCTCTCTCATGGAAGATTTAGTACTAAACAGTAACAATTTAAGTAAATTTGTAATCCTAAAAATACCGTGAGAGTAGCCTTATGCATTTTTCACATTTAATTTTGCTGCTAAAGAGAAAAGAAAGTGCCAATTCTTAGATTTACTTGGGATCATTATCTGAATAATATTCAGATACTTACTACTCTGAATAAGATACTGTGAAAAAATTTCCATTCTTTGAAGTCGTATCACTAAACTTGAAAGGCAGTTAATATTCATTTGAATTTGAAACCAAGGGGTTTCCTCTGATATACTCAGGCAAGGGAGAGGTGTTTTAAGTCAAAGGAGCATTATTACATGAGTCAAAAATAGAGTTGCCAACAGATCCTCTGCAGAGGATGAATGAATTAGCAAACTGTGGTACATTCAATAGTGGAATCCTATTCAGCGCTGAAAAGAAATGAGCTATCTTAAATGCATATTACTAAGTGAAAGAAGCCAATGTGAAAAGGCTACATGCTGTATAATTCCAACAAAATAGCATTCTAGAAAAGGAAAAACTAATGAGACAGTAAAAGGATCAGTGATTGCAGGGGTGAGGGGAGCGCGGGAGGGATGAACAGACAGAGCACAGAGGATTTTTTAGGACAGTGAAAACACTCTGTAAGGTACCATATTGATGGATGCATGTCATTATATATTTGTTCAAACCCACAGAGCGTACAATACCAAGCGTGAATCTTAAAGTAAACGATGGACTTTGAGTATGATGTGTCAATATAAGTCCATCAGTTGTAGCAAATGTTCCATCTGTGGGGAATGTTAACAATGAGGGAGGCTTTGTGTGTGCATGCCTGTGTGCATGTTTGTGTGTGTGTGTTGGAGGGGCAGGGAGGGTAAAGGGTATATGGGAAATATTCATACCTTCCTTCCAATTTTGCTGTGAATCTAAAACTGCTCTTAAAAAATAAATGAATAAAGGCTTAAAATAAAAAAAAAGAGTTGTCAGATAAAATACAGAATTCCCAGTTACATTTGAATTTCAAATAAACAACAAAACATGTTTAGAATAAGTATATCCCATACAGTACTATCTCACTGAATATTTGGGACTTTACTAAAAATATATATTTTGTGCTTATCTGAAATTCAAATATAATTTTTGTTGGCTAAATCTGGTAATCTTAGTTGCAAATGAGAAAGAACATGGCATATTTGAGAACCCAAAAGTTCTGTGCTTCTAGTACAGTATTTCCTAAAATACAGTATGGTTTATGTGAGGTTACATCAGATAGTGTAAAGATTTTTTATTTTAACAACTTTGTCATTTTATAGGAAAAAATATTAGAAATAAAAGATTTTCATTTTTATTTTATGCAGCATTATATATTAAAAATTGTTTCAGTTGAGATATATATGATCGACATATAGCATATTAATATTAGGTGTAAATAGTAATGATGTGACTTTTGTATATATTGCAAAATGATCACTACATTGAAGCCTAGTTAACTTTTAGCATTACACATAGTTACAATTTTTTTGTAATGAGAACTTTTGTGATCTACTCTGTTGGTAATTTTCAAATACACAATGCAGTGTTACTAATGTATAGTGTTATATATTACACTCCATGACTTTTATTTTATAACTGAAAGCTTGTACTTTTTGACCCTCTTCACCCACTTTTCCCACCATATCCCCAACCAGCCTACCTCTAGTAAGCACCAATCTGTTCTCTGTATCTATGAGTTCAGTTTTTGTTTTTGTTTGTCTGTTTGTTTTACATTCCACTTGAATGAGATAATATAGTAGTTTTCTTTCTCTGATTTATTTCACTTAGTGTAATACCATCAAGGTCCATTCATGTTGTCACAAATGTCATGATTTCATTCTTATTTGTGGCTGAATAATATTCCATTGTTCATTTTCTTTATTTTCTTTACTCATTCATACATCATTGGACTCTTCACTTGCCTCCATATCTTAACTGTTTAAATAACACTGCCATGAATATAATGATACATTTATCTTTTCCAGTTAGTATTTTTGTTTTCTTCAGATAAGTACTTAGAAGTGGAATGACTAGATCAATTTCTTTATTTTTTGAGGAACCTCTGTACAGTTTTCTGTAGTGGCTGTACAAGTTGACATTCCCATCAATAGTGAACAAAGGTTTCCTTTTCTCTACATCTTCACCAGCACTTATTATTTCTTATCTTTTTCATAATAGCCATTCTGACAACTATCTGTTAAGAGATATCTGATGCTTTTTTGACTTGCATTTCTCTGATAACTTGTGATGTTGAGCATCTTTTCATGCATCTGTTAGCTCTACATCTTATTTGAAAAAATGTCTATTCAGATCCTAAAAGTACATTTAAAAAAATTTTTATCGAAGTCCAATTGCTACATGGTATTGTGTTAGCTTCTACTGTGCAGCAAAATGAAGCAGTTATAAATATACATAAATCCCCTCTTTTGTAGATTTCCTTCCCATCTAGGTTAGAAATGCATTTGTAACTGTGAAACATTAGGTCTACTTAAAGAAAAATATCAAGAAATATGCAGTTGTCCTCAGAATGATTGAATTTGAGGGACACTGGGCAGGATCAGGAAGTGCTGAGAGGTAAAATTAGAAAAGTAGACAGCAGTGAGGTCAATACAGGACTTTGCTTCTAAATTAAGTCATGTATTTTTCTGGAAAAGAAATAAATTTTTATTTATGCCTTGCTTTGTTATCTATACCTAAGGAAAGACCATCATAATACTCTTGGAAATAATTTATGGAATTTTAACGTTAAGTAGATGTTTTCCTTATGTTTTCAAACCAGAATAAGTTCTGTGTCCTTTAATATCTGAGCTAGCAAAGAGCTTATGAGAATTGTAAACAAAACAACAACAACAGAAAAACTACAGGGATATCGTGTAGGCATGATGACACAGAACACAGAATAGTCCCTAAAGACTGATTTTGTGTCTAAATAAATACATACATTAATTGACCTTGAATGTCAATCTAAAGTTTTAGCATTTAAAGTGAAAACTGGTCACAGAATGCTCACCAAATTATTTAGCTAGAAATTTTATCCCAACCAAAAATGAGCCTTTAAAGCCAGTGGAGGAAGGCATCCTCAGATTCCCCTGGGATAAAGAGGAATTGCTGCCCACACACCTCTCTCCTGGTTCACACCTGCCACTTCTAAGCGCTCCTTAGGACCTGCTGCATAAATGTCCTTTGAAACCATTTAGGAGACTGTAGGAAATTTACAAAGTCCAGGCTAAGAAATGCTCCATTTGAAGCCTCACTGAAGTTTAAAAATTGAGCAAATGTGTGACCATTTTTTTTCACATCCCTTTTAAATGGGAGGGGAGATTAATAGAGAGTGAACTACCACACAATTGCACTCATCTCACACACTAGTAAAGTAATGCTCAAATTCTCCAAGCCAGGCTTTAGCAATAAGTGAACCGTCAACTTCCAGATGTTCAAGCTGGATTTAGAAAAGGCAGAGGAACCAGAGATCAAATTGCCAACATCCGCTGGATCATCGAAAAAACAAGAGAGTTCCAGAAAAACATTTATTTCTGCTTTATTGACTATGCAAAGCTTTTGACTGTGTGGATCACAATAAACTGTGGAAAATTCTGAAAGAAATGGGAATACCAGACCACCTGACCTGCCTCTTGAGAAACCTGTATGCAGGTCAGGAAGCAACAGTTAGAACTGGACATAGAACAACAGACTGGTTCCAAATAGGAAAAGGAGTATGTCAAGGCTGTACATTGTCACCATGTTTATTTAACTTATTAACTTATTCAACTTTCTCAAGATGCAGAGTACATCTTGAGAAATGCTGGGCTGGAGGAAGCCCAAGCTGGAATCAAGATTGCCGGGAGAAATATCAATAACCTCAGATATGCAGATGATACCACCCTTATGGCAGAAAGTGAAGAAGAACTAAAAATCCTCTTGGTGAAAGTGAAAGAGGAGAGTGAAAAAGTTGGCTTAAAGCTCAACATTCAGAAAACTAAGATCATGGCATCTGGTCCCATCACTTCATGGCAAATAGATGGAGAACAGTGGAAACAGAGGCTGACTGTATTTTTGGGGGCTCCAAAATCACTGCAGATGGTGATTGCAGTCATGAAATTAAAAGACACTCCTTGGAAGGAAAGTTATGACCAACCTAGACAGCATATTAAAAAGCAGAGACATTACTTTGTTCACAAAGGTCCATCTAGTCAAGGGTGTGGTTTTTCCAGTGGTCATGTATGGATATGAGAGTTGGACTATAAAGAAAGCTGAGTGCCGAAGAATTGATGCTTTTGAAGTGGTGTTGGAGAAGACTCTTGAAAGTCCCCTGGACTCCAAGAAGATTCAACCAATCCATCCTAAAGGAGATCAGTACTGGGTGTTCATTGGAAGGACTGGTATTGAAGCTGAAACTCCAATACTTTGGCCACCTGATGTGAAGAGCTGACTTATTAGAAAAGACCCTGATGCTGGGAAAGATTGAGGGCAGGAGGAGAAGGGGAAAACAGAGGATGAGATGGTTGGATGGCATCACCAACTCAGTGGACATGAGTTTGTGTAGACTCCGGCAGTTGGTGATGGACAGGGAGGCCTGGTGTGCTGTGGTTCATGGGGTCGCAAAGAGTCAGACACACGACTGAACTGAACTGAACTGAACACAGACACTTAATATAGTGCTACAATGTACATATCAGTTAAAAGATTCCTTGTAGCAACTTAAAATGAGGGTAATATTTCTCTCTCTATACCATCTAATATTAAAATGATATTGGCATATGTTATTATTCCTTAAAGATAACATACAAAGATTTTGTGGTTGAACAGACTATATCTGGCAAGTGGGAGATAGTAGTTATATATATATATTTTTAATTACCTCTGTTTAGCTTTATTACCAGTCTGTATAAATTTTATCTCAAAATGCACCTGAATAAAAATTAAGGCTGACTTATTGAACTTGCCTAGAAATTCTGGCATAAAATAATTACATTATTTTTAGCTTCTGCCAGTCAACTCAGATGAAAATCTTCACTGCTTCTGAAGAAATAAAGATTTAATCACTTTCTGATTCTCCAAGCAGGATATTATGTTAAGAAAGGAAAGTCTAGAATGAGGAATTTATTGTCAAATGAAATTTATAACACTAATATGAGATTTCATACTAGTCCAGCTGGCTTTAGATCAAATAATTCAGAGTGAAGTTGAGCCAAGCTTTTTGCTAAAAGGTCTCTTTCTTTTACGGGTGAGCAAGGAGTATTAACAGCCCAGAATAGCCAGTAAGATGTGTATGGAATCAAAGACAGTGTAGAGGCCAGAACCTTGGCTTGTGAATCAGGAAGTCTTAGTTCTATTCCTGGCCTAGCCTTTAATTTATTATGCCTGTCTATGGGATGCCACAACTCATTGACAAGCAGAACATTCAGGCAGTGCTGAATTTGCTGAGCCAAATATCTACTATTTGGAAGCATCCGGGTATTTCACTGAATTTTTTGGTTCCCTTCCAAATGCTTGGCATAAGGAAAATGGAGCCTGTCAGCTCTAAGGGAGGCACCCTTTGCTCTGGACCTCATGTTTGCCCAGTCTGTGAAATGTCCAATAATGTACACATCATCCCCACTCCCTGTGTATGTGCTGTGTTCTATGCTGTTCAATAAAGAGCCTTTGGAGAAAGAGAGAGGGTCAGAATTATCTTCCTCAGTGGCAAGGAAAGAGGAGTCATAGAGGATTCCAGTTTATGGCCCTGGAGAGAATGATCTCCTAAAATCTCTGTTTGTCTGCCCCAATACCATTGTGATCAAAGTGACTTCACTGCCCAGGGACTAAGTAGCTCAAGGGAGTAAAGAAGGAGCTCTTTCCAGTTGCCCAATTAATTCCACGTGGCTTGGCCATCTTAGGTTTTGACAACAAATCAAATTGAAAGGAAGTTTTTCTCATAATTTGCCTAAGTATACACTGACTTGTGTTTGAAAAAGATACAACTGGAAATTTGTTCCACAGCAGCTACATACATTATCTATACCTTGACAACAGCTGGTTATAGTCTCAAGACAACAGGATGTTTCTGTTCTTAGCAGGATACAGTCACATACTGGGAGAAAGAGACATATATCACATGGTTGACTCAAGGTCAGCTCACAGCCGAAAAAATCCTTCTCATTAAAAAAGCAGATTGAGACTATCCCATTAAGAATAGCCTGTTCATGTTCTCAACAGGCACTTAATTCTTAGGCTGTGTTAAAGAGGGTATATGGAACATGGAGAAATACTTGCCTTCTCTATCTTCATGGTCAGAAAACATGTAAAGTAATATATTTAATCCTTGGTACCAACCATTAGTTGGGTCATTGATAGAACTATGTCATATCCAGAGAAGAGTAAACAGAACTAATAAGGATTTGAAAACATTATAATTATGTTTTCATATATATGTAAACAATTTAACAAATAATTAAAGGAACTGAGGATGATTTACCATGAAAAAGAAAATGGGTGCAACATAGTTTTTCAAATATTTGAAAGGCAGTTTCATGGAACAGGCTTTATTTAGGCTGTCTAGTTCTGGAAGGAGAAACTGGGAAGGTAGAGGAAGGCAAAATCTGTTTCCATAACATTTCTAAATGGCAGAGGATGAGATGGTTGGATGGCATCACCAACTCAATGAACATGAACTTGGGCAAACTCAAGGAGATAATTAGGGACAGGGAGGTCTGGCATGCTGCAGTCCTTGGGGTTGCAAGGAGTCGGACATGACTTAACAACTGAACAACAACAGCATTTCTAAAAATTATGCTGTAAAAATATGAAAGCAGTTGCTACCTAAGAAATGATACAGTGCATGCAGTAGATGGTCAATAAACACATCTTGAATGATTGTTAAATAAAAGTATAAAGAATTGAACCAGATGCTTCAAAGATATATTGTAATAAATTGTGATCATTGGCGTTCTTCCAAAACATAGCTTCTATATGTTAGAAAGAATATAAACTGGGCTGTGGGAGTTGGAAGAGAGTACACATGATGTGGAAATGATTACTAAACTAATCGTGGAAGGAAAGCAAAGTGGAAGGAGACTAGGACAGGCGCAGGGAGAGCCAGCTCTAGGCCTGTCACTTTACCAACAGAAATGCGACCTGGACCTAAAACTCGCTGGAATCACTTTGCTCATCTGCAAAGTCAGAACATTGGTACCACTGTCCTGGACCTGTAGGTTTCTAAAGTCTCAGGTGTTGAATGAAGTATCCAAGTGACATAATGAGTAACCTAACTTATGTAATTTTAACTTACTTAAGTAAAAATACAAATAGACATGCTCATGATAATACATTTTAGGGAATTTTGCAAACATAGATAAGGGATGATACCAAGAAGGTAGATAAAGGAGCCACTACCAGAAAAAAAGAGATCCTTCCATAAGGTCATTAAATTTAAACCTACAATATATACTGAACTCTACCTGAGCAATGGAAGGAAATATTAGGGAGCGTAAATGCATCAAATAAATAAAATGCATTATTTCAATATATGATTGTGTTGACTACACCTTCATTACAGCTGTTGGTTTAATTGTCAGTATTTCCATTCAAGTCAGATTCTAAGAATGATTCTCTATCCAATTGGTCCCCGCTCCTAGTGTGTGTGTTGGAGCCCCTATGCATTAACTCACCACAGACCATAAGCGCCGACTGTGTGCATCTCTCCCCAAACTGCATTCAGTAATGTCTAGCTGGAAGCTTGAAATTGGCCATGGATGTATTTACACTACAGAAAAGTCGGCACACTCTACAAATTAGGGCTTTCTTTTTATTTGGAGATCCAGTTGCTAAAGATTTTCTAACATATCACTGCCCACTCATTCCCTACTTCCAAGAAATAGGATCCCTAAACAGTTACTTCTTTTTCACTTTGATCTCAAAATGTGTAAGACTTGATTATAAAAATTTCTATTATTTCTTTTTAATCACTGTAAAGTAGGACCTCAGCAGAAAAAAGGACTATGGCTAGAACTAGAAGAATCATCTTAGGATAAACTAAACTGTTTCACCTGTATTAGTCATGTGGCATTGCTGGACATAAAATGTGATGAGGTTCCAAAAATGTTTGGTTGTCAAAATGTGGTAGGAAATCTGCAAGTTTAAAAAAACACACTGAATCACTCATTTGCTTATATCTTTCCCGTGGCCCCACTACACAAAGAATAAAATTGACCTCCTTACAGTGACCTTCATAACAGAATATAGTTTGGCTCCTGTTTATAGTCAGCCTCATTTTTTCCTAGCACCCACTCAGTCTCCCACTCACTTTCCCTCTCCTGGCTTTCCTTACTTTTTTTCACTTCCTCTTATTCACCAAACTTGTTCTCACCTCAGCATCCTTATATCACTCTTCCCCCTGCATGGAACACTGATTTCCCAGTTTTACTACCCTCTCTTCTCCTCCTCCCTTCCCTCCCCACCTCACACCCTTCCTCCTTTCCTTATTTCTCTCTTTCTCTCTCTCCATTTCTATCTTTGTCTCTGTCTTTCTCTCTTTCTCTCTTCTACCGCATTTTCTTTTCATCCCCATCATGGTTTACTCTCACTTTGGCAGAAAGCTCTTCTCTGACCACACTCCACCAGATGGGACACTTCCCCTGAAGTTACTGTATACCTCATTACCCTATCTATTTTCTTCTTACCCTTGTTTCTATCAGAAACTATGTATATGAATTTTTTTTTACTTTCCTAATGTCTTCTCATGTTGACTATAATATTGAAGACAGCAGAGATTCTCTATCTCTTATTCACTGATAAATGTTTTGTTCGCTTTCACAGAACAGTTGTGACTGCAGGAAAGATGGGAGGGGAGAAAATTTCACATCTTGGCTTTGATTTAAGGGGATTAAGTTACTGAAATACATAGAACTAAGGCAGCCTCACTCATTAAGAAGTTCCTCTTCCCCTGGCCTGTAGTGACAGCATGAAATGAAAACTCTGCTGTAGAGTTCAACCTTGCCAGAATCTGCAAACACACAGCTTTGTTTTCAGCCATGAGCTATTTGCTGGAGTTTAGCCATGGACATATGAAAAGTTAGAACTTTGCAAAATGTTCATACTTGAGCTTTAACAACAAGGACAAAAGATTTATCCAAAGCATCTGATTTGTAGCCAACTCTATTTTGTGATGTTTAATGTGTAATGTTTGATGCTAGTCTGAGTACTTTACATTTCAGGCTGAACGTTGTAATAGATGATGAACAAGGAAGTATCCACGAATGAAAGGGAAGTGCAATAAGCTTATTTCTCTAAAGAAATATCTTAGACCAAGGCTGCTTGATTTTATTCTTTTGGCAGGTCATTTAAAATAATTCAATGCTCAGCCCATAGACTTGAAAAAGTTTTTAAAGCACAATCTCAACATCCAGTTACTACAAATTGTCTCTAAGTCTACTGTTGATAGGTAGGATAACTTCAGGGTATACTGTTTTATCCAGTGTTAACTTAGTAGCTGGAAAAATATTAAGACATGTTTTCTAACACCCCAGGAAATGTTATTTCACTGGCTTCTATTGATTTCATTAATATTTTTATTCCTGTAAAAGTGTTGCATATGCAGTGTAAAACTTGACTCTGTGTCTGCTTGGTGGAAAAACCTCATCTTTCTGCTTGAGGCTGTTATGACTGGTGAATGAAAGACAATCATACAAAAGCATACGTGAACATAGAGATATGCAAAGAACATTACCTTGCCAAACACAAGTTTGGTTTAAATGAGAAGGAAATTATATAAGCAAATACATTGAGGGAGTAATTAAGGTGATTTTGAGTCTTCTATTCAGGCAGATTCTTCCATTTTCTGTATTATTTAGAATAGAATTTAATATTTTTAATATTTCTGGGACTCTATTAAAGTATAAACAGGGTTTTACTATAAATAACATTTAAAAAAATATAACAAAGTTCTGTAGCATTGAGGAATATGACGTAGAGTAATGTTCATATCTGTTGCAAATATCCTGTCCCTTCTTAAGCACAATGAAACTTTATGACCACAAAAGTTCTGTAATTCTCTCTCAGAGCCTCATTAAATGTTTTAGACAACACAGATGATGGAAGGAAACCGAACAAATAATTACAGTATAGTACTCTGAGGGAATTAACGTAACTCAGAAAAATTCTTAATGTATTCTGAAAATTAATGTCTTTATGGAAGTGGGACTGAGTCTTTCAGTTTGACATTAAACTTTAAACCAAGCACAGGTTCAGCTTACCCAAATAATTTCTTAATGGTAGCTGAATTAATGATTTTTTGACCAACTTAATCTAATAAACTAATAATTTGACTTGTGAGAAATAGTTATTATTAATATTAACAGTCTACTTTACCTGTGTGAAGTACAGAGACCCCTGTGGCATTAGATGACTCCATGCAATTACCCTAGTTCTTGTTCTTTGGGGTCTGCCCTAATGGTGATTAGGGAATTTAGGGTGATTAAGAGAAAAAGTCCAAAAACAAAATCAAAGATCTGAATCAAACTGTCACCTCATTCATGCCACTACTCATCCATCCCCTTAGCAAAACCTCCTAACTACTCCCTTGTCCCCACACCCTTCAGGCTTTCGTCAGGGTAGCATTTCCCTTTGAGGTCACTGCTGATGGTGCTTTCAAAGCTGATTTCACCCAGGTAAATATCTTAGACAGATGAGAAAATGGCAACATGAGTCACAAATGACGATTTACCTCAAAAAGGCTGGTCCCGAGTCCATGACACCTCTCAGTGGATCTTGCTTCTAAGGAAACTTACAGTGCTTTAAAGTTTTGCTTTGTTTTTATTTCATTTACCCTCACTCTGCCCAACCTGATACTTTGCACATTACAGAACATTTTAAAGTTTCCTAATACTAATGACTTGAACACTCAAGAATAGTAAACAGTCATGTGCAAATAACTCTGTATGGTCAGTGAGAAGCTTAACTATTTTTATAAGAGAAAGTATTTTCATAAATATATGTCTATGTTATAGAGAATGCAAAGTAAGTAACCACAATTCATGTGATTGTAGAGGCTTTTTTTCCCCCAAAGTGTGTTAAAGAAGGTTGAAAATGAATATTGGCAATAACATAGCATGAAAAAGCAGTAAGTGGCCTCACGCAAAAAACAAAACAAACAAAAATTTCTGCCTTGTTTGATTCTTTTCCTTTATTTTTACTATACTCAAAAATAGTCATCCAAAACTATTATCTTGTATGCATCCTTAAATGTCTAACCTGAAAACAATTGTTAGTATGTTATAAATGATTTGTGTGTATAATTGATTTGACAAAAGAAGGGTAAATATACAACTTTTTCCAAAAATAATCTGAAAATAGTAAATGTTTCAGTAGCATTGGTGTTATGCCTCTTTTTCACTGTGGCTTGCTCTAGAAAATATATATTTAATATTCCTGTAAAAATGCCTTCTTGGCAGGAGGTCAGTATTTTCCCAGTGAAGCGTCCATTGATGGTACAGAATAGAATGTTCCTGCCCCTTAAATAGAAGACTGCCTTTTATTGTGTCCTTTGTGTCCCATTGAAGAACAGGGAACTTTTTATTCTTTCCAAGAAATGGCCTTTCAGATTCAACAACAGCATGTTCTGTTCCTCAGGAAGTAAGAGAAGATCGAGATAGGGCGCGACTAGACTCCATGGTGCTGCTGATCATGAAACTGGACCAGCTCGATCAGGACATTGAGAACGCCCTCAGCTCCAGCTCCTCTCCGTCCAGCACACCGACCAACCTGCGGCGGCAAGTCCCTGTGAGCTTCCCACCTCCCGCTCTGCGTGTGAATGTGTCCCTGCATCTGCAGAGCCCCTCTTGAGAATGAAACTTCTTGGATGGCCCAGTATACCCACATGTGACCCTGATAGTGTTCCATAAAGTTCACTCAAATCATTCTAGGCTTCACGCAGAGTCCGTAAGAGACGTGTGTGATTCAAACGAAAATGGTTATTATTAGACAGGAAAGAGGGTCACTTTGGGAAGTTACTTTGCTTTCTAGTGATCAGATTCTCGTCATTGCTGTTGTTTCCCTCATTGTCAGACTTTTCTGATATGCTGTAAACACCATTAGTGATGCTTTGTTTATCTTGTTTAGTATTTTATGTCCAGTATCCTACAAATTTACACTGGATATAGAAGATGGTTAATAAATATCTGTGGATGAATGGATGAATAATTGGATGGATGGATGAGTCGGTGGATGAGTGGGCAAGTAGATGGATGGATGGGTAGGCACATGGATGGATGGAGGAATGAATGCTAATTGAACTAACTCAGCATATTACAAGAAAGAATTTAGCTGAAATCAACTTGAGAACACTCTAAAATTCACTCAGTGAAACATAATGAATAGGAAAGAGGTGAAAACTTTATTTTACTGTACATTAATTTCATATAAGATAGACTCTCTTTTGAGAGTCTAACACCCAAGATAAAATTTAGAAGACATAGATGCCAAAATGTCTATACACTTCAAATATTTAATATTATGTTCATATTAAACGGCTTAGTTTTTGAATATCTAACAAATGTGATGGTAGAATTTACTTATAATTAAGCCATAGAGCCCTTTTGAGAACCTACCAAAAATATAACTATTCTGTATCAAATTATTTTGTGTAGTTCTACTATTGATTATGAAGTTATTCAAGACTTATTCTGACTGTGGTACAGAATATTTCACAGAAAATAAACAAGTTAAATTAGTAGCTAACCTTAGTATATATGAATGCATTACATAATGTGCATTACATATGCTAACACATTCATTCCTTATAGCATTGTTCAGAGTAAAAAGAATAGAGAAGTTAGTAATTGTATGTACAAGAGCCATGTCATTCAACCACTATCCCATACTTCTTTTCATAGCTGACTATTATGGGAATCTGATACCTTGAGTAAAACACAATTTTAATTTAAAAATGAAAAAAACATGACATTAAATACTTCAGTCTAGACCTAGAAAGTCAGTAGAAATGACATTTTTCCTCTTGTTTGTAACCTTCTGGATAATTTTTCCTTATCCTTCAGGATTCATCTCAGATGTTTTCTTTACAGTGAAGTCTTCCCTAAATCTCCATGTGTCTTCCCAGACAGAATCACTTACTCCTCCCCTGGTGCCGTAGTGTCTCACACATACTTCAGTAGGACAGGCACCCAAGTGAAGGAAACACAACCAGAGTAGCCTCCTGAAGACCATCAAGAAGGGTGTTTTAACCCTGTTTACAGATTAAAGGTGTAGAGAAGCTTCATGCTCATTTTCACCATTTCACTTTGTGCTCATTTTCATCATTTTCAATAAATGTATAGCCCTATTTTTCAATAGGAGATGCTTCTCAGTACTTTTTTTTTTGCCATTAATGTACATGTGGGATATATTTTCTCTTTTAAAGTTTTCTATTATGAATTGCTAATCTCTCCCTATCTCTTTAATGGTTCTTCTTTTCCTTCTATATAGACCTTTCCTCAGTACTAGGTATTTAGCGATAAAAAGCACAGCACAGATTTCTGCTAAATAGAACTCCATATTATTGTCTCCAGCTCAGAGAGCAAAACAGCCCTTACCTGCTACATGTGGTTCTTTGTTGAAAGGTAAAGACAATACCAAACAAGAGCTAAGGTGGGTGATGATTAGGATTTGCCTACATCTGTATCTTCTCCCTCCATTTCAAGTGTAAGCTGGATTTTATATCACATGCACTGTCTCATGGGCCATCACTGTCCTCGCTGAGCAGTGGTTGATTCTGTAAATAAAAATGTGTTTCTGAGTCTTTAGTTCAGCAGATAGTTGAAATAAGCCCAATAATACAATATAAAAATAAACTTTAGAGTCTGTAAGCCTGGGTTCACATGCCAGCTCTGCAACTGAATGTCTGAGAATATAAGAAAAGTATTTAATTTCTCAACTTCAAGTTCACGTAAAAGCAGGCGAGATTGCTTCCTACTTAATGGCTTGTTGGGATGAGTTAATGAAAGAAGATATGTAAATGAATTCAAAGATCTGATACAGATTACATGTTTGGTATTTGTTAATTCATTTTCCTTCTCCCATGTCTTCACTCACACCAGACACTGGGCTAGAGATGAATAAGACAGAGCCTGAATCCCTCAAAATTTCTTTTTGGTCTCTGCGTTTTTCTAAGTCATCCCTTTTTCTTTATTTCTGTTCCTTGGTCTTTAAAGCTAATTTTAACATTCTCTCATCATCAAAAAGTTTTCCACATGAGATTTCCATTCCATTTGATAATTGTGCCGTGGAATAAGTGGGTTATAACAGATGATTATGACCTTGACTGTCCACCAAGGAGCTCTGTCCCAGATTCAGAGGAGAAGCCTTCTCTGACACACCCTCATACTCCACTGTGAATCTACAGTTTAGGAGGGAGGGGAAGACATACAATGGAACAGTGACCTCAGTTTGAAATTATTTATAAGGAAATGTTAGAGTGAGTTCTACATATAATGCGCTGTGTGCTTAGTCACTCAGTCGTGTCTGACTCTTTGCGACCCTGTGGACTGTAGCCTGCCAGGCTCCTCTGTCCATGGGGATTCTCCAGGCAAGAATCCTGGAATGGGTTGCCATACCCTCCTCCAGGAGATCTTCCCAACCCAGGGATCAAACCCAGGTCTCCCACATGGCAGGCAGATTCTCTATAATAAAGGGAGTGGTAAAAAATATAATATGAGCTGGAGTCGTAAAGAATGGCTTTAAAATAAAATAAGGGTGTTTTTATTGGAGTATACTTTCTGCTGTACAGCAAAGTGAATCAGCTCTATGTATACTCGTATTGCCTCCCTCTTGGACCTCCCTCCCAAACCCCATCCCAGTCCTGCCCTTGTAGGTGACCGCAAAGCACCAAGTTGAGCCCTGTGCTATTCAGCAGCTTCCCACTAGCTATCTCTCTAATGTATGGTAGTGTATATATATCAATCTCAGTCCCCCAGTTCATCCCACCCACCTCCCCCACCATGTCCTCAGCACTACTCTGTGTCTGTATCTCTCTTCCTGCACTGCAAATAGGTTCATAACGGTAGAGCTAACGTTTATGAAGCCTGCCCTGATCGAGTCGGACAAGTGAGGGTCAGACAGATCTGAGTTTTAATGTCAGTCCTGCCACAGACTGTGAACTTAGTCAAGTTACTTGCTTTAAGCTTTGGCTTCATCATCCATCAGTTGATGATAATAATATCTTCCAAAGAGTTTGTGAACATGGAACAATAGAGTATTGTCTATAAATGGTAAAAGCACAATTAGTGGTGGATTTTTAAAATATTTATTATTTTACCTCAGAATTATTATATTGTTAGAAAGGTGCAAGGTTACCCTCTTATTTACCTAATTAATTCATAAACAGGAAGGAAAATTAATGCAAATGGTTTCTGATAAACATAAATGTCAAAAAGAAATGACTTAAAAACTACCTGCTACTTAGGATTATGCATTTGATGTTTATAAATTACCTGCTATTTATGACTATCCATTTAATGTTGATTCAATATGAAATTTTAATACATTATTTTTCTCTTATGGTAAAATGTAAAATGTCTTTTCCATGCCAAAAAAAAAGAAAAGAATATGTAGCCCTTAATCTGAAATCACTCAGGGATGAGAAATTTGGTTAGGGTTATATGTTTATACACACACACATACTTAAAGATTGTTGCATTCTGTTTCATATTTATTGTTCTTTTTTATGTATTTTATACACTTTCTTTGTTTTCCACTTTTTAAATTTCTATTTGGAGTTTTATTGAGATATAGTTGACATATAACATATTTAAGGTATACAATGTAATGATTTGATACAGTTTTTAATTGCAAAATAATAACCAAATAAGGTTAGTTAACACATCCATCAACTAGTATAATTACAGTTGTGTGCCTGTGTGTATGTATGTGGTGAGAACACTTAATATCTAATTTCTTAGCAACTTTCAGGTATATAATAGAGTGATGTTAATACTGTCACAAAAGTGAAGATTAGATCCCCAGAACTTAACCATCTTATAACTGGGAACTTGTGCCCTCTGACCAACTTGTCCCCAGTATCCCCATTTCCCAGCCCCTGGCAGCCACCTCTCTACCTTGTTTCTGTTTCAGCCTTCTTTAGATTTCACATATAGGTGAGATTATTATAGTATTTGTGTTTTTCTTATTTCATTTCACATGATGAAATGAAGGTCCTTCCATGTTGTCAGAAGAGGCAGAATTTCTTTCTTTTCTGTAGATAAACAATATTCCATTGTGTGTGTGTGTGTGTATCACATTTTCTGTATTCATTTATCCATCAATAGAGACTTCGGTTGTTTCCATGTCTTGGCTTTTGTGAATAATAGAACAGTTAACAAAGGGGTGCAGATGTGTCTTCAAGATAGTGATTTCATTTCCTTCGGATGTATACCCAAATGTGGAATTGCTGGATTATATGTAGTTCTATTTTTAACTTTCTGAGGAACCTCCATACTGTTTTTCATAGTGACTATATTCATTTATATTCCCACCAACAGTACTAGAATTCCCTTTTTTTCCACGTTCTCATCAATACTCATTATCTCTTGTCTTTTTTATGATAACCACTCTGACAGGTATGAGGTGATACCTCGCTGTGGTTTTAATTTGCATTTCCCTGATAATTAGTGATGTTGAGCATCATTTCATGTACCTGTTGCCTATTTGTATGTCTCTGGAAAAATGTCTACTCAGGCACTCTGCTCATCTTTTAGTCAGATTTGTTTTTTGCTAGTAAGTTGTATAAGTTCCTTATATATTTTGTATATTAACCTCTTATCCGATATTAGGTTTGCAAATATTTTCTCCTAATTCTATAGGCTACATCTTCATTCTGTTGTTTCCTTTGCTGTGCAGAAGCCATATAGTTAGATATAGTCCCATTTGTTTACTTTTGTTTCTATTGCTTATGCTTTTGGTGTCATACCCCAAAAAAATTGTTGCCAAAACCAATGTCAAGAAGCATTTTCTCTATGCTTTGTTATAGAAGTTTTACAGTTTCAGATCTTACATTTACATCTTTAATTCACTTGAAGTTAAATTTTGTGAGTGGTATAAGACAGGGGTCAGATTTAATTTATTTGCATGTGAATATCAGAGTTTCCCAACACCATTTATTGAAAAGACTGCTTTTCCCCATTGAGTATTCTTGACCCCATTGCCGAATGTTAGTTGACTGTACATGCATGCTTTTATTTCTAGACTCTCTATCCTATTCCATTGATCCCCGTGTCTGTTTCTGTGCCAGTACCATACTGTTTTTATTACTATAGTACTAACATTTGAAATAGGAGAATGTGATGCCTCCAACTTTGTTATTATTTTTGAAGATCGCTTTGGCTACCCACAGTCCTTTGTGGTTCCATCCAAATTTTAGGATTTTTTTTTTCCTTTTCTATGAAAAATGTCATTGGCATTCTGACAGGGATTGCACTGAATCTATATATCACTTTGGGTAGCATGATATTTTTCAAAATTTTATTTTTTCCAATTCAGGAGCATGAGATAGCTTTCCAATTATTTGTGTATTCTTCAATTTCTTTCATCAATGTCTTATAAATTCTAATGTAGAGATGTGCCTCTTTGAAAGTGCAAGTCACTCAGTTGTGTCCAACTCTTTGCAACCCCATGAGCTGTATAGTCCATGGAATTCTCTAGGCCAGAATAATGGAGAGGGTAACCTTTCCCTTCTCCAGGGGATCTTCCCAACCCAGGGATTGAACCCAGGTCTCCCGCATTGCAGGTGGATTCTTTACCAGCTGAGCCACAAGGGAAGCCCTTGGTTAAATATTAGTATTTGTCAGTCTAGTTATTCTTTGATAAAACAGTGTTTATGAGCATATTCTAGGTGCCAGGTACTATTATAAGCCTGGTGAATGTATCAGTGAACAAGACAGGTGAAGCCCCTACTCTGGAGATACATAGATTCCCAATAAAGGGAGACATAAAAGGATTAGAATATAGAAATGAATGAAAGATGGATAGATGATACATACATAGGTAGAGATGGTGGATGAATAAAATTGATATATGGTAGATAAACAAGGTGATAAGATTGTAAAACAGAGAATTATATGCTATGGAGGTTGAAGGGAAGAAACTGTTTTAGCTTGGAATGTCAAAGGATGCTTCTCTGAAGAAGTTATATTCAAACTGAGAGCTGAGTGACAAGGGCCAGCAAGGGGAAGTGCTTGAGCAAGGGATTAGAAAGGGCGTAGTTGCTACTATAGGAGCCACCTTGGTGTGCTAGAAAGACTGACAAACAGCAAGTATAGCGGAAGCACACAGAAGCAAGAGAGTGGTAGAACATAGACCAGAGAGTGTATTTAAGCATGTGGGCCATGGTAAAGTTGAGATGTAGAAAGAGTAGACACAAAGATATTTAAATCATAATTTTCTCAGGATAAAATTATAAAGTGATGTATGCTTTCACTTCCCTCCCCCCCACCACCCTTTGCATTCTCCTCATCCTTGCCTTTCCTTTGTGTTCTCAAGCTACTGTATAACATGGAGATAGCATTTAGTAAATTAAAGGCACAACCTTTGGAGCGATTACTGAGTAATTGCGTTCACTGAACAGGCATGTCTTATCCACATATTGTGCACTAGTTGGTCAGAAAACATAATGATATTAATAATAACATTATTTACAGTAATGCCTAGCATTTAATGAAATTGAATATGTGCTTGTTGCATATAATTTGCATTATCTTGCTTAATCTTCATAATCTTCATGAGTGCCTGCAATTATTATACTCATTATCAAATGAGGGAATTGAATTACATATGACAAAGTGTAGTTCTACCCTTAAATAGCTTTTAGTTTATTAGATAGACATACACTTGAGCTAAATGATTCCAGGCCATGATGGTAGGTGTCACCATGGAGATTTAATGGGAACATAGAAGAGAGTGAGGTGAGAAGAAATGAGAGCTGTCTTTTCATTTGACATCCATAACTCCATTGCAAGAGGAATGTGAAGCGAGTTCCTCAGGGTCACACAGAGAGCCAGGCTTGTCTATGGGCTTATATTAATATCTCCCGACTTATTGCAGTATCCTAACTAGCTACCACTACTGCCCTTTCTAATGCACAATTGGCTGTTAAGTTACTAAAGGAGTGTATTACCTCTTTTCAGTGTTTGCATTCTAAAATGAGACCCTCTAAAGAGTACAATCATTAATACAAAATAGTGCATGGTTATGTGTGACAGGTCAGTTTTGGTTGTCATAACTATGTGGTGTGTCTGTGTGTGTTAGGAGGAGGAGGAGGTGAAAATGTGTGGGAGGCAGGGACAAAGGCATGTAGAGAGTGTGGACATATCCTTCATATCAATGTATTTTTTAATAGGATCTGGAATCAGGACCTGAGAGTGGAACAGATACCACTTCGATAAATCAAACACAAATAAATTTGTCTTCTAACACTGAGTCCACTGACCCACAGTCTTCCACCCCAGTGGCCAATTCTGGAACCAAACCCAAGTCTACGGTAAGTTATATATGATAACAGTTTCAACATGCAGTGTTGATGATCATCATGTAAGAGTTGACATCTCCTCTGTTCAATTTGGAATAAATACTCTTGGATTCTTAGTTGCAGTGACTTGAAATGTTTAACTATAACCCAGCAAATGTTATTTTTTTTGTTTTATAGATGATTACACAAGTACTTTACTAAAATGGGTCATTGCTCTAAAATTATGCAAAATATGGTATTAAATTTTGTTGCTGGATACTTAGAACTTTAAAGAAACAAGAATGAAAATCTTCAGATCATTTTCCATGTATTATTATTTTGACTACAAAGCTAACCAATGGGAAAATTAATGGATGGATGGATGGAGAGATAGATACATAAACAGATGGATAGATTAAAGGGTAGAGATAGATACATAGTTTCACACATGTGATAAGTTTTGTGTGGGTATGTCAAGTGCTTGGTAAAATCTTGGCTCAGAAAAAGTACTGAAAAAGTGTAAGCTACTGTCATTATTATTATGATGTTTCATGGACTTTGCAGTGCTACAAAAACAAATGAAAAGAAGAATTACCACATATAGTAGTATAGTACAGTGAATTGTGAATAAAAGACATTTTCCTTTAAATAAAAAAGTTGAACTGCAACAGGAAAGCAGCATTTGACTCTAAAGGTAACATTTATGGAGGAAGTAATTACTACTTCAAATATCTAAAGTCCCAGCGCTCCAAAATAACCTTCCCTAGTTTAGTGAAAATCATAGTGTCGTGTTATTTTTTTTTAAATGTCCATGTTAGCTTAACACAGAGAAATGAGTTTGGATTGCTTTTTTTGCCTGCCTTTAAAATAAAAGGCAAATCCGAAATAAAACTCAAAAGAGAATACTTGAGTTTAAACCATAGTAGATCTGTTCAGTTGCAAGAATTTCTAGATTACTTTTGATGGAATAAATATTTATTGAACACCTATGATGTGCCATGTGTTATGCTAGATGAAACAGACTTAGAGTGCAATAAAAATATATTCTCTATCTTTAATTATCTCACAGTCTAGCAAAAGAGGAAGGCATGTAAGCAGTGAAATGCAATGACATGCTGCACGTTAGTGCTGTATTTATTGGAAATGGGAAGAACCAATGACATACTGCCCAGTGCTATTTTATGATACATTGAAAAAATAGGGTCTAATATGTATGTCACTGGGCAGACTGCAGTGACATGGGTCTCTCCCTTTCCACAATGAACAGAGAAAGTTGAAATGCAGAATTCAAATAGAAGCCAAACAATCCGATTTTACCACATTCTTATTAAGGGAAAAGATCAAAACCTCTTGAGAGTTTTAGCTTGAAGATTTGGGGAACGTTGGAGCACTGGCTTTATGAACACTGGAAACAGGTGTGGGGCTGACATATGAGAAAGAAATAGAAAGGGAGGTGAATTCCTTTTTATGGTATTTATGCTTAAATCTGTTTTTAAAGCACCTTTTAATGACCTTTAGAGTGCTATTTTTACTATAACATTTATTCTGTCTGCATCTTTTACTTAGAATAGTCACTGTTGGTATCTGCTATTTCTCCCTTGAAATGTATATTTTTTAGTGTGTGGTCACCTTATAATTTGTAAAAATTGCTGCCACTCTGTATACAGTTCCTTAGTCTTTCTTCAGTACTCCCATGTTTATAGATGTGGTCATTTGTTTCTGTTGAGGTCTGTACATGTTTTTATGGTAACCATCTTCAGTAAGCTTTCAGAATAAGAAACATAAAGCCATCGGTTTTCCTAGGACTTTAGTCAAATTCTCTAGCTGGCCATGAGAGCTACCCAGAGTGGGAGAGAAACACTCTACTGTCGAAGGCAACTGACTTTTAGGAAATTTCTTAAAGAAAAAGAACAATTTAAAAAGTATCTTGAAAAACAAGCTTTTGTGTTAGCAGAAGGGCCAATTTAATGTGCACGTGTGTTTATTTTTTGCTGGTTTTGGTGTTACTGTTATTTTGAGTATTCCTTTTTAGTAAAGTTAGAAAAGAAGTCTTTTGCCATGGATCAATTTTATGTTTTCAGTTATCCCTAGGTTAAAATATTAGAATGGAGAATTTTACCTATTTTATGAGGTATTAAATACATACTCCCCCTCAATTTTAAGCTTAGGGAATAATGACAGACTGGCTACTTTGTGAAAAACAGAAAGAACTGCAGAATCCTACAGAGTGGTTGTTTTCACTGTGAACTAAAATTTCAACTTTAATATTAAGTAGAAACATTAAATTCAAAGAACACCTACTTCAAATATCCACGTAAAGTGAACTATATTTCTGCTCCGTGTACTTCTCTCATATTTTTACAGAATGCTTGCTTTCATTTCAGAATGATTTAATGTTACGTTTGATTTGCTGCTATGAATCTATTTATAATGGTGACTAACTACCACAAATATTTGGCTTTCCTTTTGTATGTAAGGTCTCTGGATTTCTAAGTGCCAATGTTTCAATAAGATTTCTACTTTTATATTTATTATTAGAAGGGGACCAATGAGTAATCTTCAGATTTTTCATAAATACCATGTATATATCATGCTGAAAACTGAGCATTCAAGTGGATTTCTGAGATGTATTTGACATACAAAAATTAAAAAGCTAGAAGGTAGGATATCTACTACCAAAAAACACATTGTTAAAAACAAGGTCTGGTGCTTCATTTCAAAAATCTCATCCATCTTTCTTTTTTGTTTTTACTAGGTGTAAATGTTTATTTCAGTCCCTACTTCACACACAATGTGCAGCATGTAACTAAAAAGTACATGACTCACAAATAGGAATAAAATGTGATTTACAGTAAAAAGAGGGAACACTCAACTGAAGCAGGCACTGAGATGGTCCCAGGTGCAACAATTATCGGAGAAAAAAATCTCATCCATTTCTTACTTCTTTGTTTTGTTCCTTTGAGGCAGTCTCGTAATGCCTCTCACACTAGACACTTATGCAAACAACCCATGTGTAGTCATATCATCTTTATACAGGGCTTTCATCCACTGCAGAACAGTATTCTGACATCCTCTGGCCAGGATAAACGGTTGCTTGAGTTGTTCCTGCACTACATAGTATAGGGTTGTTATATGAAAGATTTTAAAGTTGGGCACCAAAACCCCAGAAATATTGTTGTGGTGGTTGTTTCACTTAAAGCTACTGATCAGTATAGGTGGTCGTTAAATTATTGTTAATCACTATTAACCTATCTTTCAATTCATTAATCCTTTAGTCACCTTTGTCTAACGTACTATTTAATCCACACTGAGCTCTTTAGTTGCTATATTTTTCAGTACTAAAATTTCTGTTCAATTCTTCTTTTTTTTAACATTGAGGTAAAACTCATGTACCAAACAATTCACCACTGTGCTTCTTGGGCATGTGTATACCTTCTTTAGAGAAATGTTTATGTAAGCCTTTTGCCTTTTTAAAGACTAGGTTTTGCCTCTGTTATTGAGTTGTAAGAATTCTTTATATATTCTGAATATATGAAGAAAGAGGCCAAGCCTGAGATAAGAAAAACCACAGATTTTATTTGTAAAGTAAGTACTGCTGGAACAGGGAGGGTGTTCTGAGCTATACAGTAACATCAGCTTCGTAGAAAAACAATCTCCCTTGTTGCCATGTGATAGAATTCCCACAGCCACAGAACTGAGAACCTCAATCATCTGGGGCATTTTGGAACCCCAGCTTTAAGTGTATCTTCAACTATCAAAAGGAATGTTGGAAGATATTGGCATTCCTATCAGAGTGTATTGAACACTGGAATCACAAAATAAACCCTCCTTTGAAGACATCAAAAACAGCAGAAATTATTAACCTTCATTACTATAATTGCTGCAGTGTGAAAATAGACAGATATATCTTATTCCAGCTCAGTCTGGCAACAGTAGCTCTACTTCCACAGACCAAATACATCCCTAATCTTTTCATCATTACTACCAACGTAGCCCTCAATGCGGGAGACCTGGATTCCATCCCTGGGTTGGGAAGATCCCTTGGAGAAGGGAAAGGCTACCCATTCCAGTGTTCTGGCCTGGAGAATTCCATGGGCGTTATAGTCCATGTGGCTGCAAAGAATCAGATACGACTGAGCAAATTTCACTTTCAGCAAAGTAGCAATCAGATAGATAAGGGTGGAGACACAGCTCATGGAGGAGGTGGGAGCTGAGGGTAGATAGAATGCCACACAGCCAGGGACTGCCATCTCCTTCCAAGGATGGTTCAGAGTAAGTCCTACCTAAATACTACTGGAGGGTGGCCGAAATAAAGCTTCAAGAGTATGTCCTGACTGCAAGTTCATGGTCATTTCTAGGTGACTTTAAAAAAGAAGGAACTCTAATACCACAGTCAACCTGATATTTTAGCTGCTTTCACCAACAGTTCCAAAGACTGCATGATCATTGTAACCTATCCTTGAAGAAAAAAAAAAAAAAAAACAACTCTCACTATATCTCTGAAACACAACTGTGAGGCACTTATATAAATCTGTTTTTCTCTTCTCCTCTATTTTGCATAATAGAAGCAAACAGTAATCTGGGAGTCTTACATTCACTTGTCAATGGTATTGTCCTCCCTAAAAAGTATAAGTGTTTTGAAATGGAGGTAAAAAGGAGGGTGATGACTTTGTATATGAATTTTGACTTGATGTTATTTTTAATGAATGCTATTAACATTTAAGTCATTTAAAAACAAGATCTTATTTTTTCCTTTTTTCATCCAATGTGATATGGTCTAATCTGCTATGTAAAATGTTGTTGGCATTTGTCCTAATTATATAGCATATTAAGGAAATTAAAACTGATTCAAGAAAGAAAAGAAAAATTATCAGAGATTCCCCATAAAACTTCCAATGTAAACCGCATTTTATACAAATTTAATCACACCTCTCATACATATAATTATTAAGCTAAAGGCATTATACATGTGACATATTATTAATATATGATAGGCAGTAAAACTGAAAAACAGTCTGTAGATTCAGGAGTTCAAATCACATCCTTTTCAAGGATCATTTAAAACTCAATTCATATACAAAATTTTAGGTCTCTATTTTGTTTTACCAAGATATTATTATGTATTTTTGCTCAAGTGATTATCAGATTTTTAAACAAAGTTAGTAATTTTCTCTAATGCTGTCCACTATTTAAAACAAAGGCATGAAACATTAACTTTTTTTTTGCAAATAGGAACCACAGATACTCCTTTTTACTGATTTCTTAGAGGGAAAATACATAAAATTACTAGAATTTAAATATTGTTTCATAATGTCACTTATGGTAAGTAAGGCAAATAGCACAGTAAAAGAAAAAATAACCACGCAGAATTTGTAAAGAGAGTTTAGTCAATTCTTCTGAAACATCAAAAAATTTGAATTAGTAAACTTTACCACTTTGTGAACAAAAATGTAATGGTCTTAGAAAAATGCCTTTGATTGTAATGCTTTTGAATGTGACAATTTAATTTTGACCTAGCTAAGCAATAACATTAAAGTATGTGGATTTTTAAAGTATTTTTCTTTGTTCTCATTGTTTATGAGAAAGAAAAATAAGGCAAATTTTATAGCGTTTTTAAGGAAAAATGAGCCACAAGAGAGCTGAGGAAAAAATGTTTCTAAAAAGGAAATCATTCTGTGATTATTACAGTGAGATATTTCTTAACATAGAGGATTCTATTCACATATTCTGGATTTTGAAATTATAAATAAATATTAATTCATTAAGCTTGGCTTTGAAAAATAGAAACATTTTATAACCATTTACTTTTCTACTTAAAATTATTCAAAATTCTCTCATTTCTTGTGCTTGAAGTTACTGACATCTGTTTCCATTCCAAATGCACGTTAATTCCTGATAGTATTGTTTGGGATGGGTTATTTGATCTCCACAATAACTTCATGTAAGATTTTTCACTTTGAATTTAGGAGTTTTACTGTGCCAAGAATAAGTGTAACTTGCATCCAGATATACTAATCCTTCATACTAAAGTCTGAGCACATGGTATTTATGTGATTTTTTTTTTTAATTGGAAAATTTGTTTTTCTATCTTGTTCATATTTCATTTATAATAACCTGGTTAATTAGACATCTGGAGCAGAATTCCTACAACTAGAAGAAAGATGGGGGGAAATGGAACATATAAATGAGGACACAGTTAAAATTGAATAGACTCCAGTAGGGCAAGAAACAGTAAAAAAAAAAAAAATTTCTACAACCTAAGATTTGGTCATATGAATAGTACTTTTGTATGTTATCATCATTACAATGAGAAAAATTTAGTTTTTCCATGTGCTGATGTTACTTCTCGAATCCAGCTCATATTTTCATCCAAGAGAAATAACAACTTCCAGTTATTTCTGGGCAATGTAAAATGGCAAGCCAACAGCATGCCACATCACAGCAACCAAGAATATAATTCATAACACTGAGCAGTAATAATAACCCATAAGCCTTTTTCACAGCACTTCCTTCATTTCAAACTGAGTTCTCCCTGAGTTCTAATTGCATATGCAGTGTTTCCATTCTTTTTGTAATTCCTTACTTTGATTTTTGATTGATAGTTAATGCTGCCCTGATGTTTGATGGCCTCCTTGATGCTCACTTCAACAGTCAGTTGAAATGTTTAGCTGGATTTTCCATGTGAATATTCAGTAACTTTTACACTAAATTTACACAGAGAATTTTCATAACTATGGTTTTGAGCTATCTACCACAAACCAGATTTCTAAATGAAAAATTAAAAACAGCCACAGAGCATTTGCGTATTCTGAATATCACCCATCTAAACAGTTGGAGTCATGTAACAAAAATATGAAAATAAGGGAGTTGTTTACTCTTTATCTTCATGGAGTCCTAAGACACAATCACTTGAAAACTACCAGTGTTCTTGATATTCTGGTTAGTTAATGAGCATTTTGTATGTTACTTTCTTGTTTTTGAATGAAATGAATAGTTCATATTCCTTACATAATTGTGGCCACTCTCACTTTTCAGTGACTCTTTATTCTTTCCACTGTGACAACTTGGTGTAAGGGAGGCAACTTCTGGATTATTAAACGCCTTTGAAAGAAAATCGGTGGACTCTCGTGAAAACGGGGCTCCCCAAGTGGCACTAACGGTGAAGAACCCGCCTGCTGGTGCAGGAGATAAGAGACAGGTTTGATCCCTAAGTCGGGAAGACCCCCTGGAGGAGGACACAGCAACCCACTCCAGTATTCTTGCCTGGAGAATCCCCATGGACAGAGGAGTCTGGTGGGCAGCAGTCCATGGGGTCACACAGAGTCGGACAGGTTTGAAGAGATTCAGCGGCAGCAGCAGCTCATGAAAACGATTCCAGTTACTTCCTTTTTACCGTAGATTGCTTGGTTCATTTTATTTTGTTGTGGTTCTGTTGGCTCATTTTGAAGGACCTACCTTTATATAAATACTATGATACTGAATGGGCATTACCAAACTAGTCATACTGTGAAATGCAGAGAATCATACAAACAAGGAAATACTAATAATAAATCAGTGCTGTTCAGACTGTGCTCTGGGCACCCCTGAAACTGCCTTCCTCCATCTGTCCCAGCCAGACTTACTTTCATCCCTCTTATATATCAGCCTTCAATCCGTAGCATTAAGGTTGCTTACATCCTGGGTGAGGAAAATGTTGGAGAATTTTTTTCTTGGGTCCAGATAGCCTCTGATGTATGTCTACTTTATACCCAAGATCATCCTGGTAAAGCTGAACTTTAACCCAGAACTTCTCTGCTGCTCCGGCAACACTTTCACTCACTAAGTTTCATCCTCACTGAGTCCTGAGCTTGGGTGCCAATCAGAGACAAAAAGGTGGGAGAGAGCAGGCTGTGGATCAGAGCAACTCACCTTAGCCTGGGTCCAGAATTCTGCTGGTTCAGATCATTAAATTCTCTATTTCAGACACTGAACTGTAGATAGATAGTTTTACTTTTTAAAAAACTGTCTATTGGGGAGTTAAGTCAGAATTTTAAATAACTGTTATGAGATTAAAACATTTAGAACTCAGAGCTAGTAGAATTTCTGTGTAAATGTGTTTCCTAAGCAAATTTAAATTTTACGTTTTGAATTTTGTGAATATATCAAAATTGTGCAATCATTTCTCTACTGATAGCACATTTGTAGTTTTTTCTGTATTAAATACAATATTATATAACACATAAAGAATAGTTCTAAATATATTTTTGTCTGCATTTCTAATATTCTCTTATGTAGTTACATACTAAAAAGGGCTCACATATTTGTTAAAGAGTAATTTTCTATTTCTCCTAATATTGAACTTTTAAAATATTTATTAGATATTTGAACATCTTAATCAGAATGTAAAAAAATTTACTAGCCATGTGTAATATATCTAAAAGATGTATTCATGTTTTATGAAATTATTCTACATTTTATTAAACAAAAGCCTTTCTAATTTATAATGTAGCTGAGCTTGAATACTATTAATGTTATAAACATTAATGTTACAAAACTTAATTCTTTTTTTTTCCCAAAAAACCCATAAGAACTCACTATGCACATGTGTAAGCCATTGTGCTAGGTGGTAGGATAGAATAGGCCGGGTTAGGCTCCTGTAGACCTCATGCTGTAGTTGACACATCACCTTCTCCGTGTCTGAAGGGTCACATTGAGGTTCCTCTAACCAGCCTTGAAATGAGAACAGGCTCCCTACTGACCTTTCCTTGTAGGGAAAAATGTGGAAAAGGACTCATAGAACCCCAAATCCCTCTCCAAAATCACTTTTCCCCAAATGTTCTGATTCTTCATCCTGTTAGATCCTTTGGGGGTTAGGGGAGATTGAGAGTTCTCTAATGCATTCTCCTCCAAATCTTTTTACAAGATCTGCATTTTTTTTTTTTTTTTCCTATATCACAACTCACTTTGATATTGAATCTGTCACCTTAGGGTTTAAGTCAGAACTTCAGCTTTAACATCCTGTCACACAGATCTGTGTCTGATGAGCTGCGATGATGGCTGCCAGGGCAGCACATTTCTTCTCTGCTGCTGAATGAAAAGTAAGAACACTGAGCAGGATAAAACCACAGATTCAAGGTTATGGTGGTACCTTCTTGTCGTTCTCTGAAACTGTATTCAGACGAGTCTAAAGACTGGTATGCACACACGCAAATGGGGTGAATACTACTTTTCAGTTCCTTGATTGGCCCAGCTAAAGGCAGAACTCATAGACCCTAAAGGAGGTTTTCCTTAAACCTCCTTAAACCCATTAAAAAATGGGTTTTCCTTAAAAACATAAAGTCAGAAAACATATGATCAGAGAGCACATTAGAATACTCCAACATGGTTTGTATGTTGACAGACAGTTGAGCTGTTGTTGTTGTTTGTTGTTCAGCCACTAAGTTGTATCCAACTCTTTACGACCCCATGGACTGCAGCACACCAGGTCTCTGTGTCCTTCACTATCTCCTGGGGTTTGCTCAAACTCATGTCCGTTGAGTCAGTGATACCAATTGAGCTGTAAGATTAACAAATTTGAACACAATTTTAAAAACGAATGATGCCAAAGGTTTAAAATAAATAATTGTATTCTTGCAGAGAGGTAAAATGTAAATGTTTAGCCACTTGCCTAGACTTACTTTTTTCTACTTTGTGTGTCTACATAGCATAATTTTTTTGTCTGTTGGAGGGCTTGATTTCTTTTTCAGCTCCAAGGATTACTGAAGAAACACCCTTCCACATGAGTCCATTTCTTGGGAACTGTGATGGGGAAGAGGTCTAATGCAGTGACAAGGGATGAACCCTGCCTGGCAGAGCTACTGGACATTTAGTTTGGGGCTGAACTCTAGAAGCGCAAGTAGCTTCTTGGGATAAAGAAGGATGGGTTTCAGCAATAAGTACACTTATTGGGTCTCAAATGGTCAGATCAAGCATGGATGGAGGGAATTAGGTTAGTCTAACTTAGTGGAGGGACTTACCTGGTAGTTCAGCTGGTAAAGAATCTGCCTGCAGTGCAGGAGACCTCGGCTTGATTCCTGGGTGGGAAAGATTCCCTGGAGAAGGGATAGGCTACCCACTCTAGTATTCTTGGGCTTCCCTGGTGCCTCAGGTGGTTAAGAATCTGCCTGCAATGCAGGAGACCTGGGTTTGATCCTTGGGTTGGGAAGATCCCATAGAGGAGGGCACGGCAACACACTCCAGTATTCTTCCCTGGAGAATCCCATGGACAGAGGAGCCTGGCAGGTTACAATCTGTGGGGTCACAAAGAGTTGGACACAACTGAGTGACTAATCACAGCACAGCACAACTTAATGGAATAAATGGATATATTCTGACTTAGAAACTGCCTGGGTGGCAGGAATTGACCCCAAGGATACCTGCTTATATTCAGACTCAGACTGAAGGACTATTTTTCTTAAGTGTTTGAAGCAATAAGATACTAAATGTAATTTTTTTCTTACCAAGTACCTGAAAGCTTTCATTAATATATTACTGTCAAGTCAGAAAATAATTATATGGCAAAAACTATATGATTCCATTTAAAAGCAAAAGACACAAAATTTAAATCACTTCAATATTTTTTATTAGTTACCATCATATATTTATTATTTTCCACAATTATTCTAGCATATTTCTGAATTACACAGAGTAAACAACATTACTCATTAACTGGTTTGAAGAATATTGTCATTGAGGATTATCCATAATTCTGTTTGCTGTACCAATTGGAAGGGACATTAAAAGGACATGAAGTATATGCTCCCCTGTGTCTTTTCAGTTCAGTTCAGTTCAGTTCAAACTGTTAGTAAGTTAAGCACATAGGAAAATTCTGTTACTCTTTCAGGCTAATGTAGGACTTTTTTAAAGATTTGTAAATAAAATTATGTATAAATATATAAAGAGATATATAATTCTCTATGGAAGAATATTTTCATGTTTTTTAAATTATGTTTCTATATAATGCACTTTATAGTACACAAGAACTTTCCTCCACCCCAAACAGATATTTTAGAGAAAATTATAATGCAGTTAATATATTTCTGGGACATAAATTTGAGTGCCATATATATTATTTTAGAATATTATTTTTACTCCAAGAGAAAATGAATACAATACTGACTTAAAATTCTATCTAGAGATAATTATTGGATCTTTCAAAGGACTTTCTTCCTTAATGAGAAAATAATACAGGTAGGCTCTTATATAGTACTCAAGTTACTGTTCTTGGGATTAGGAAATCTTATACCTTGAAACAAATAAATTATACAAAAAATTAACACATTGAAATAGTCATCCTTAAATCCTTGAACGGCTTGATGATTGCTGTGTCTTGCCTTTTGTTTTCCTGTTCGCTTTCTTGTTTTCTTTTTTCCTTTCAGAATGCTGCCATCTTCTGGTCAAATTTTGTATCACTTCATACACAAAATAGGAGACACAATATGAGGCAATTTAGTTGTTTAAATTCACCTTTTATCATTAGGAGTCACTTATTTAAGATTTGTACTTACAACGCTCCAAAGCCAGAGAACTTTAAGTGACTTTTCAGGAACTTTAAGAATTCACCGAGGATATTTGAGGACTTGCAGTGCTATCCAGAAGTGTATGTTGCACAATAAATGCCAAAAGTATAGATAAGACCAAGTATCTTAAGGGAATATTTCTTGTATTTCTGTAAGAATCTATGGCTTAGATTAACTTAGAAATTTTTATATATATTTGATATTTCCTCTCTACAAATTTTTAGTGGTTCCCTTGAAAAATGTTTTATAGTGTTTTATAAACACCATTAATAAATGTCCTCCTCACAACAGAGAATTCTTATGGCAGACATGTCTTCTTGTCATAGAGTTGTTCGTATTTTTAACTTCTTTTAGAATGATTCATTAAATGATATGTAATTTTAAAGGGCTAGATTTGATACATGTACGATTACTTCCTACTTCTACTAGTTTCTACTCCTTCTCATTGCTTTCTTGAACAAAAGGTGGAGTTCTTACATGTACCAATATCTCTATCATAGGCACTGAAAATGAAAAGCATGCAATTTAGTGGGTTCTTTTGAGCCAAGCCCTAAAAATTCTTCATTGTACCACACTGGATAACCAACTTATCCACCAGAAGCATCTTCATCAAAACCAAAAGCTGAAAAATCACAGTGCAAGAGTTTGGAACAACTGAAAGACTCATTAGCTACTTTTTTTGTCACTGATGGCTTCTACCAGATTTTCATTTTTTTCCTCCCATGTTACTTACAGTCTTCTGACACACATAATCCACACTGAATAGCCATGAAATCAGCCATAGTCATCCATATTTAACAGGTGGAGAATCTTTACACACTGAGACCCGCTGACTTGAGTCACATGACAAGAAGTAGGATTAAATATTGGCTGAAAAGACCAGTCTTGTCTTAACTTCCCGTCACATGGAAGACTTCAGTAGGTAAGAGCAGGCAGTTACTTTGTCAGAGCTTCAGAATGATATCATGAGACAGAATTCTCAAGGAAGATGAAGTGTCCTAACAACTCTAGATTTCCACTCTCCCAGTGCTAGTTATATGAATCCATAAAACAAAGCAAGCCTCCCATCTCCCACACACTTACCTGCCTTATTTCTTAACATTTCTAACTCTATTATCCCTAAATCACACTTTCTATTCTAATGACTTTGTCTTCCTCGTGTTTAAAAATTGCCTGATGAGTAGGGTGGTCATGGTCGGGGAGAAGGGGAAGGAAAGGGTGCTGGGCTTCAGATGAGGGTGTGACTGGGGGGTCCCCAAGCCCTCTCAGTGCCAGGTCCCGGGGAAGGCTGCCTGTGAAGGAAGACCTAGAGGCAGTAGGAACACTGGTTATTGTTTAGTCACCCAGTCGTGTCCGACTCTTGCAACCCTATGGATTGGGATTTCCCAGGCAAGAATACTCTGTCCGTGCATGTTAAGTCGCTTCAGTCCTGTCCGATTCTGTGCAACCCTAGGAACTGCAGCCTGCCAGACTCCTCTGTCCATAGGATTCCCCAAGCAGGATACTGGAGTGGGTTGTTGTTTCCTCTCTCCAGGGGATCTTCCTGACCCAGAGATCAAACCTAGGCCTCCTGCATTGCGAGCAGATTCTTTACTGTCTTATCCACTGGAGGAGTGGTATATAATAATATATAAGATATTATATATGTGTATATAGTCTCACAAGTTTAATACATGACTCATAGTTACATCTATTTTATGCTTTTTGAGTTAAAGTGGTAGCCAAGCTTTGAAATATATGAACAATTTAAAAAAATTTCTTTATTAATTTTTTAAATTTAAAAAATAATTGAAATTTCCAATTTAGATAGTAAATTTAAAGAATTTAGGATTGAGTCAGCTTGCCCTTTGGCCTCTTGGGACAGAGGTTAAGCTGAAGCTTGGATGTGAAGTGCTCACTGTCGGGGATCTAAATCTATAACAATACATGGCCATTAACACAGTGTTTCTATTCCATTGAGACCTATTCAAGAGACAAAACTTTAAATGTTAAAAAGTAGATATAGTTCTTTCATTTATAACAATTCCACACAACCTTTTAAGCAGATAATAACTTGTTATCGTTTGCTGTATAATTTGTCCTTTTTCGAGTTCTTAAAAATTCTTTTGGAAAATTATTAGATTTAGGTTAAATTTTGATAAAACACTCCAGAGCAAGAAATTATAGTAAATATTTTCATGAAACAGAGCAATATAGATTTATACAATATTCTGTAATGATAATTTATACTCATAATATTTATAGTAAATTATAAAAATACTTTGTGAATGTATGTATTTTATTTTTTATTATTTATAATAAGCTAGTTTTAAAGTATATTAATTTTAATTAAATAATTCAGCTAGTCCTTTTTAAAGGCTACTCATGGAGATCCCGTGATGATTTATGGAAATAAGTCCGTTAGCAGAGAACTCAATGCGCAGTGTGCTCTCTCCAGTTATTGCTGTTATACTTCAGTTTATGTAATAGATGTACTCTTTAAAAGAAGTACATAAAGTTACTTTGGTGAATCAATTAATATTAAAATAGCGTGTATGTTTGCATTTTGCTTTAATTCTATGGCAGATTGTTCTTTGAACTGAAGCAAATTCTGGTATTTTCCATGCTAGGGTGAATTAGGGAGACACATGTGTGTAATTTAGAAAAGGGCCAAGACAATTGAGTTAAACAAGCAGATCAACAGCCCATAAAGGACATGCTTGTCCTACATGCTCTAGCATTAGATGAGGAGCAATTATTAGAGTCAAGTTCCCAGGAAGATTGGGATATTCCACTACAGGGAAAAGTGAAAGAGGAAGGAGCCCTTTCATCAGCAGGGGAAACCCAACAGCGCACTTTTGTCTTCAGAATGACACTAATGAATGTGGTCATTATCTGGGAAGCTGAGGATGACGAAAAAGATGAATAATTCAGTCACCCCTGTCTGCATCCATCTTAATAACTGTCGTTTGAGTTTCAGTTACAGCCACTTTGCTGGTTTCTCTAGCTGTGCGTCTTTGTCACTGTTTTCTGAGCCAAGCCTTGGTAGATGCTGGGTCATGGTGTTGGTGGCACTCCACCATCTTTCCTCATTGGGAATACTCTGAAGTACATATATTATAAATTAGAAATACATATATCTCCAGAAAATGTGTTATCTGGCTTCTTAATGACATAATACATAGGCTTCTTTCTGTAAGAACGAACATCTGTGCTAAACAGAATATTAAGAGGAATTCTGTGTCTTTTAAAATGAAGCATCTGTGTACTTTCGTTAATTTTTCCATTTCTATCAATGGCATGCTCCTTTGTACTCAAGGAAATGAGAAAATACTTTTGTGCTATGTGCTGTGCTTAGTCACCCAGTCGTGTCTGACTCTGTGATCCTTCAGACTGTAGCCTTGCCAAACTCCTCTGTCCATGAGATTTTTCAGGCAAGAGTACTGGAGTGGGTTTCTATTTCCTCCTCCAGGAGGAAATAGTTTTACCTTTGGTCAGAATATGATGGAGAGTACACAAAACATATTTTGTCTCATAATTGTAATAATTCAGATGCCATCAAGTAAGCATCTTTTTTATCTTGAGGAACACAAACACTTAGTAAAGGGCTTTCTGCACTGTGTTGGCGCCTCTGAAGAAATGATGTTCTAGTCACATTACCAGAGAAGAATTTGTTTGAATATTTTCTTGAAAGACTTGTGAACTGGTTACCAACCTTAGAATAATACTGCTGTTTGTATGCAAAAGGGTTGTAAACAGGCTACCCATGGAAACAATGACATATCGGCTGCAGTTCTCTCTATAAATGTTTAATCTTTATTAGCAATTACCAAGGAAAACAAGATTTTGAACCTTCGTTTTGGGATTTTCTGGGACCTTTCAAATAATCCCTGATAAAGGTCAATTCCCTTCAACCCCCTTTTCTTCAGACATTTAGTATACTATTTCCCATTATCAAAATCACACATGCACACATTTTAGAAAGAGGCAATAAGTGAAGTGTAAATAGAAAGGAGCTATAGCTGTTTCCCAATAAACACAATCTCAAATCGCAGGTCAGGTGAATCATCTCTCAATCTATTTTAATACATCTGTTACCTGTGTCCATCACTCCCTGTTGAGTGTTTACAAGAGGATTTGGCTGTTCAGAATGAAGTGTTATAGAACCAAAGCTTTTAGTTGATCTTTTCACAGTGTATTTGCTCAGTAGTGAAGATGCTTTTATATGCCAAATTTGCCTTTTGGTTATTTACAGTTTATTTCTTTACTCATTAATAATTTATTGAGTGCCTACTATGTACAAGCATGTGCTAGATACTCAAGACAAAACAGACTTCCTCAGGGAGCTCACAGCTAAACAAGGAGATACACTAATAAACAATCAATTCTAACTTACAGGCAGGATACCTACACTAGTTTTGAGGGAATCAAGGAAAGATGATATGATGTATGTGCTCAAAAGTATCTTTCTTAAGTATCTAAAGACAGATGGGCTACCTTAGTGGAGGTATCAAGAACCAAGAATTTTCCAGGCAAAATGGTCACATCTGGGGACTGGCAGGTGATTTGGTCTGGCCTAAGTGCAGGATCTGAGTTCAGTTCAGTTCAGTTACTCAGCCGTGTCTGACTCTTTGTGACCCCATGGACTGCAGCACGCCAGGCTTCCCTGTCCATCACCAACTCCTGGAGCTTGCTCAAACTCATGTCCATTGAGTCAGGTGATGCCATCCAACCATCTCATCCTCTGTTGTCCTCTTGTCTGCCTTCAATCTTTCCCAGCATCAGGGTCTTTCCCAATGAGTCAGTTCACATCAGGTGACCAAAGTATTAGAGTTTCAGCTTCAGCACCAGTCCTTCCAATGAACACCCAGGACTGATCTCCTTTAGGATGGACTGGTTGGATCTCCTTGCAGTCCAAGGGACTCTCTCTGTGGTGTTGGACTTTTCCAACACCACAGTTCAAAAGCATCAATTCTTCTGCACTCAGCTTTCTTTATAGTCCAACTCTCATATCCATACATGAATACTGGAAAAACCATATCCTTGTCTAGATGGACCTTTGTCAGCAAAGTAACGTCTCTGCTTTTTAATATGCTGTCTAGGTTGGTCATAGCTTTTCTTCAAGATATATTAAAAAATTATAATCCATGCAGTTATGTATTGAATGTAGAGAGTAAAGAGGAGGGAGGAAGCAAGGCCAGTTAATGACTGAATATAAAAGAATGTCATTTTGAGAAAGAGGACACAGTTAACACTTTTAAATGTCTAAGAAAAACCAAGGAAATAAAATAAAGAGTAAAAATTGACTATTTGATTGAACAACAAAAGAAGAAGCAGGGCTTTGTTGACTTAGGTGAGAAAAATCATCTTTTTTCCCCCAAAGTCAATGATACCAAACTTACTAGACTATGAAAGGAGATATATCTACAGATTGAATGGAAAGAATGAACCTATTGGCAGCTCAACCAGATTCCACAAATCTATGCAGAGCAGGGTGAGAGGGGGAGAAGCTGGAGACATGGTGTTTAGGGACCACAGGCCTAGCCGTCATACACACTGCTGCTCTTTACCCCTTCCTTACATGTCGTTGGAGAGGGATTGAGCAGAAAGAGCATTGCTAACATCAGTACCGCTTCTCTGCTCAGAAGAAAAATAAAAACTTATGTTTATTCTAGAAACTGTGAACCTTTCACACCCAGCCCTCACCTGTCTTTCTGCAAGGTCTGTTTAGCCTGAAAGCTCAGAGTCTATGTGTTTATACCAGACTACCTAGATTCACCTCCCAGCAATCAACTCAGTACATGCCTAAGAATGCCCCACTGATAAAACATTAATGTTTTGTAAGATTCTTTTTTCCATGTTGGGAAGAATTACCTTGCATTTTCAGTTGGGTAAGGTCCCTTTATATCAACCTCAGGTCCTTCATGATTTTCCTGCAGCAAATAACTTGACCTTATTATTGTTCTGTTGCATGAAATGTAAAGGCAATGCTTCAATCAGCCAGAGATGCCCTGACCTTGAAGGAGAAGGGGTCAGGGCTCCGTGGAAAAAGAGTCAGGGAGACTGGAAAGGGAAGGAAGAAAAAAACCACGTGAACTTGGGTCTGGTGTCATGGAAAATGTATTTCCCAAGGAGACAGATGACGTGCCACTTAAGTACCTTTATCACTGTGGGACATTCATCTGTCGGGTCTGAAGTAGGGATCAAAACTTTATCTGTTTGAAAATTCACTATCACTTATTCCAACAAAACAGCTCTGATTTTCTTTTCCACACTGAGTTAGACGTTACTGGGGAAAAAAGATTCAGCCATTTGGAACACAGTGGTCACTTGAGGTCAGGGTCAAAGATTCAGCCCTTGATTGAACTGATGAGGTTATGCACAGAAAACTGTCCTAGCACCACATTCAGACCCCACAAAACAATTGATAAACAGAACTAGAAGACAGAGTATGCTTAGTTCTATAAGATTTCTCGGTTGAAAATTTCCCCAAGGCTCCTGTCCTGATAATATCATATCGTCCTCATTTGCCAATTTAACTCAGAGTCTCTCAAAACTCAATTTCGCTTGCTTTGCACTGGTGCTGGCAGGTAGGCGAAGCATTCAATTCATCCTCAATTAGTTCAGTTTGATGAAAGAAAATACACAGAAGAGGAGAATAAACCACAAAATGTTTCCCTTCTACAAACAATATTAACTAAAGATTATGGACAATTGATTTTAGGATTTCAAAGGGTACAGGAGAGAGTCAGTGTGTTGGCCTGTGTAGAAACAACCTCTTCTTCTCAAAAGCAAGCACTCTTTAGTTTTGTTTTGTACTGTAATAAAGAAATAGATCATGAGAAGTTCTTTAGTAAGCGGAGGCTGCTTTTCCCTCTCCTTCCATCATGTGCCCTAGCAAGGACTGAGTGATGTGGGCTCACATGTGAGCAGTTCCCAATAACAAGATGCTGCATGTATTATAGGATCACCGCCAGCAACTCTATATCCCAGCAGGGATGTATATATGTGTCCCAGCAGGTAAAGGTCTGGACTGGATGGACTGAGTAAGGAACATTCCACATCCTGAGTCATACACACGGCAGGTTACTGTTCTTCATGTAAAAGCTGATCAGATCTAACCTTACTGGAGACAGGACTGCAGGTGGTTACAGATGTGAAGAGGACAGAGGCACAGCAGGCAGGAAGTTGAAGTTGAAAGTGAAGCCTGTGACAGTTGCTCAGGAGTGTCCCAACTCTTGGTGACCCCATGGACTGATTCTCCAAGCAAGAATACTAGAGTAGGTTGCCATGCCCTCCTCCAGGGGATCTTCCCCAACCTAGGGATCAAACCCCAGTCTCCTGCATTGCAGGCAGATTCTTTACCATCTGAGCCACCAGGGAAGCCCTCTAAAGTTGAAACCCAACACTTAAAAGAGGGTGAGGGCTGGGCTTCCTTGGTGGTCCAGTGGTGAAAATTTTGCCTGGTAATTCAGGAGACACGGGTTAGATCCCTGATCCGGGAGGATCCCACAAACCGAGGAGCACCTAAACCCATGCGCCACAACTATTGAGCCTGTGCTCTTAGAGCCGGGGAGCTGCAACTACTGAAGCCCGCATGTGCTCCGCAACAAGAAAAGCCACTGAAATGAGAAGCCCATGCACCACAACCAGAGTAGACCCTGCTCTCCGCAACTAGAGAAAAGCCTACACAGCAACAAAAGCCCAACACAACCAAAAATAAATAAATATTTAATTAAAAAAAAAAAAAGAGTGAGGGCTTTTAAACAATGAGGAAACAAGACAGAAACACACTCAAAGGGAAAACACATGAAATTGTATCCCGCCCCATCCTGGTTTTCAGCATTGTAAAAGTACTATAACAGAGCCCCGGCGGGGACAGAGAAAGGAAAGGGAAAGAGACAAAGGTCGCCTTTGGGAGACTGAGCAGCAGGAATGGGGGCTGGAGAGAAAGCATTCCCCCTGCATGGGAGAAGGGAAGGAAGGAAGTGATGCAGGGCAGAGAAGAATGCCAGAGCCTCAGTGATTACACAGAGACCTCTGCAGACCAAGTGAACGACTGAGACTGAAGGGGAGGCTCCTGGAACAAAGAGCAGTCAGACGACCTCCTATCAGAGGTGAATCAGACACACTGGTCTGGAAGAAGTGAGGCCCATGCATCTGGTGTCCCCCAAGCCCAAGAATGGGTATACAGCATGGATTGCAGCCTGAGAGAATGCTTGAGTGAGCACACATAGAGATAAGACCTAGTCATGAACTGAAATTCACATCCTCTGAAGTTGAACATATTTCTGAATTTTTTTTTATTCCCCTCTCTACCTGTCTGAGCTCTGAGCTTAGGAGGAAGAACATAGAAATATAAGTCACAGCATCTAGATTTTTCCAATAGTCATGTACGGATGTAAGAATTGGACCATCAAGAAGGCAGAGCACTGAAGAATTGATGCTTTCGAAGTGTGGTATTGGAGAAGACTCTTGCGAGTCCCTTGGACTGCAAGGAGATCCAACCAGTCAATCCTAAAGCAAATCAATCCTGAATATTCATTGGAAGGACTAATGCAGAAGCTGAAGCTCCAATACTTTGGTCACCTGATATGAAGTGTCGACTTATTGGAAAAGATCCTGACGCTGGGAAGGATTGAAGTAAGAGGAGAAGGGAGAGATGGTTGGATGGCATCATTGACTCAATGGACATGAGTTTGAGCAAACTCTGGGAGATAATAAAGGACAGGGAAGCCTGGCGTGCTGTTGTCCATGGGTTGCAAAGAGCTGAATATGACTGAGCGACTGAACAACAACTTCAGTTAATTATTTGGAGGGCTTCATCTCTCTGGGCCTCAGTTTGTTCATCCTCAGAGTGAGCATGTTAGCACTCACACACTCCCAACAGCCCACAAAGAACCTTGTTGAAGCTATAGGCTCCATGAGGCCAAGGTCACATCTGTCTTGGTCTCTATCATGTAGACCATACTTGGAACAGTGCCAGTAGCATAGTAGATGTTCAGTGAATATGTGTTAAATGAATTAAATTCATCATCACCGGAATCCATGAAGCAGTGAAAAGCAGAGCTCTCCTGGCTGTGGCAACAGGGCATCTCCCACTCCAGCTGCCCTCTGCACCCTGGGGTCCTGGGTTGGGGGTGGAGGATCACCAGGACTTCAGGGAACCTCGTGTGAACACCATTGGACTGGACGTAGAACTTCTCCGCTGCAAATTGTAACTCTATGGTCCTCATGCAGCACACGCTGAAGTATAGAAATTAATCTGATCTGCCCCACATTCACCTGACCGGGAGATCACTTTTCCCACTTTACCCTCTACTTCAAAGACTTGGTCTTTAAACCTTCTTGCTGGTACCATTCCCCCCCTCCCATCCCAGAAGATGAAAGCATTTTTCCAGACAGGCCTGCTGTGAGTGACTTCATGGAAATGAATATCTTGTGTCCCTAATGTGCCTCTCACACGAGGAACTCCTTGTATTTATTTATTTTTAAGAATAGGGCTGGGAGGTTGACGTTTCCATTAGCAGTTGAGTGATATTTTCTTAAATAAAAGCCCTCCTCCTCAGTGAGACATGCCTCACATTCCCGTCTCCCCACTTCAGGCAGTTATGCCCTACTAAATATGCAGTGGAAATGACACATGTCTGGAAACCCAGCAGCAACACCATCTCCAGGCTGCTTGCTCTGAGGTATACAATGAAGGTGTTGTCGGAGGTTAATTGAGGAAGGCAGACGCCCAGATTCTCAAAATCGACATCTGTGCCACCTTCTGCATTTGAATCCCATGTACTCCAAGGTGCCTTGTGTTTGAGGGCTGATCACATCCATAGCAGGATGAAGGCACAGAATCATTCACTTTCCAGAGGATCCTGGAAATACCATGGTGTCTTCAGGTGAACTGAGACCAGTAAGTCCTCCTACAAGGGAGGATAGCACACCACAAAAGGGGATGGATCAGCTCCTTCCACATAACCTTGGGTATCAGCGAGCCACATGGTCACTTGACTGATTAGATTCCATAAACCAGTGTGCGACTCATTGCAACGGACAGGAGTAATCAGTTTAACGCAAAGTAATTTTTCTGTTTATGTCAACAAATGTATTCCTACAGGGTACTCTCTTGACCTACGTGAAAGCTAGTAATAGAATAGAGATTGTGAAATGGAAATTAAAAATGGAATTAGATGGCTAAGGATTATACTAATGGAATGCAGATTGGATTAAATGTAAATTACTTATCAGAACAGGAGGACATTTGTCCCAGATGAAGAAAGTGTTGAAAGTCTCTGGGCACTGATTTATCATCCAATCTCAAACATACCAAACTTAATCCTTGGCAAAACATGAGGTTACTTAAATATGAAGGGAAAACTTTTCAATTACCTTTTAACAAACTCAAAAGAGATTTGTAGGCAATAATTAGTTCTTATTGTTCTGATGGTTTACAGGTAATTGAATTAGAAATATGAGACTATTTTTTAAAAAATATACATGTTCTTATTTAATTAGGGGAAAGATGTTTAGTTTTGATTGATCTTTGCAAGGTTGGAAAGAAGTCTTTAGCATGTGATAAATTTAAAAATCACCTAACTCTGTTCCAAGAAGGAAATCTCCCTGGGCTTAGAGATTGTTTTGTGCCAGTACTGAAGGTCACCAGCGCAAGGACGACCAGGAGAGGCATTACCAGAGACCTGGAAACTTGAAAACAATGCTTTTGAGGAGAGACGCAAGCTGCAGGGAGCACATCTGAAAATAAAGCTGATAGGCTGACATTCTGTGCAAAGTTCAGAGTGTCACCTGAGAATCTCAGTCAGAGACCACTTTACTAGTACTCTCTGGCTCCCCTTGAGCTCTTGGCTTTTCTCTAAAGCAGGAGGCTAGCCCTGTATTACCCGAGATCCGAAAGGAGAGATCTTAGAGGGAGAAACAGAGGATATAAAGGCAAATATGTGAGCGAAATGCACACCTGCACATGCATACACGCACACACATGTGCAAGTCTCTCCCTGCTCACACTCATGTAGCATAATTAACAAAGAAACCACTGTAGGCATTTCTTCCAAATTTCTGAGAACTTCTTAGAGAACAGAAAGAGTTAAGGAGTATGTACCTTTGTACCTGGTTTCCTTTAGCCAAGTCAAGCAAATGCCACACAAGCATACAGCTTTGTTCTTGATTGTTCAAGTTGTCGTTTTGGTGCCAAATATAAAGAGATCCAAATGAAATCCAATTTTGCAATCACTAAACACTAGAAATATTTGAGCTTGCTTGGCAAGGTTAGAGTTTGTTGATCCTGCAATGCTATTGGAAAATAAAGTTGTAAGACTCTTTAGCATAGTAGTAGGTTGGTTTGTTTGTTTTGATTTTTGCACATGAAAATAACTAAATCGCTTACGTTCTGCATCATAGTAAAGCAATTTACAGTAATTTTTTCTTTGCCTCTCCCATACCTTTTGTGAAATAGAGCAATAACTTGGAATAAGAGCTAGTTCAACTTCTGGTTCTGTCACCAGTTTCACAACCTTGAACTAATGTCTTATCTGACCTTCAGTGCTATTAATCCATAAAATTGGGATAATGGTACGTAGTTCTCAGGGTCACCATGACGTATAACAGAAAGAGTAAATGTAACTGCTTAGCATTCATTTGTTCAATAACATCTGTTAAATGTGCATACTGGGAGGCTACAGTGCAGAACCAGAGAGAAAGCCAGAACTCTGCCCTTAGGAAACACATATTCAAGTGGAAGACAGATAACAAACCATGAAGAAATCCAAAGTCAGATACCTGCAGGTTAGTTCCACGGGCTCTCATTCATAGATCTTAACAGGATTAGGAATTTGCAATGATTTATGAGAGTATATGAGTCCTGTTTCTACCCCCAGCTAAAGTGGAGGCTCCTGGAGACCCACTATTGTATGCCATTACCATGCACAGAGTAGGCCAATATGCATCATTCTGGAATAAATGAATGACTGCATTGTGATAAGGAAAGTAATAGAAAAAGCAGAGATAAGAGGAAGTGAATCTTTTAGTAGGATAATCTAGAAAGGCCTCTCTAGGATGTTGTAATACTTGAATGATGAGAGGAAGCCATTCATGGGCATGAAAAGAGCCAGGAGAGGAGAATTCTAGATAGGAAATAAGGGCAAAGGCCCTGCAACAGGAAAGTATGTGAAATGCTTAGGGAATGGGAAGGGACCAGCAGAAAGGTTACACAGGGACCCAGACTAGGGTAAATTTGAGTGTTATTCTAAACATAATGTAAGTTCCGTTCTCTCTTCCACACCTTCCCTTGTTTATAGTTTTGTTTTAGTAACAAGATCAACATTCATATAAAAATCAGGCAATAATACTAGAGGGCAAATTCCCTGGTGGCTCAGATGGTAAAGAATCTGCCTGCTAATGCAGGAGACCTGGATTCAATCCCTGGGTTGGAAAGATCCCCTGGAGAAGGGCATGGCAACCAACTGCAGTATTCTTGCCTGGAGAATCCCATGGACGGAGGAGCCTGGTGGGCCACAGTCCATAGGCTCACACAGAGTTGGACTTGACTGAAGTGACTTAGTACAGCCCGGCACAGCGTGGGAAACAGATGTCCCTGTTCAGAAATGGAAGCATTGTCAGCTGAGGCATCTTAGAAAGGTAAAGCTACATCAGAGTTCACCTCTCACTTCAAGCTTAGCCTTGAAATGATTCCACTATCAGGTGCGTGGAATCCCACTTTAGAGAATGCCCAGAAATCTGCCTGCACTGAGTGTTCTAATTTCACACTCCGGTACTTCCATTCTGGAGAAGGATGTCAAGGAAAATTTTCCAAGTCAGACTATTTACAGTGCCCCAGACATGGATTGTTTCTCCAGTTTTACTGGTTAACTTCCAGCAGGTGATTGAAGCTTCGTTGCTCAGCTTCTGCATCCTTTAGTGTCATTGAGTTCACCTTTCCTGCAAGTTTTATCTTCAGTTTCTAGACTGACTCCACAGACTAGATGAAGCTAGTTTGTGCTAATTCATCTTAGCTTCAGCTTAAGCCACCACTCAATACTTTCCTCTTTGGGGACAGGAAGCTGGCAAGTTCTGCCGATTTTCTCAGATACTTAGTGGTTGGCATGTATTGATTGTGTTCAGTGCCTCTAGCTCTGAGTTCAGATTTATTTCTTTGGCTTTAGGATATTCTCTGTCCATCCCTCTTCTTGCCTCAACCATTGGAAGTCTGTCTTAGCTTGACCGAACATTCAAGCCATGACCTGGCCCAGTGCTCAGCATCCAGGACCGTGACTTTCTTGTAGAGGGTCACTGTTTAATGGAATTAGTGAGGAGAACTTGGCAGCAATACCAATGTCAGCTTCTTGAGTTATGCCTGAATAAGAAGCTTGAGGTTTCTCCTTCCTCAGGGAAACTTGATTTTGGTAGGGGAAGTTTGCCAAGAATGTTCCTAGATAATTTGTCTGGAATTTTCTTTGAAATACACAAAATAATAATATGTAATGGAGACTTTTTAAAGGTAGGCAACTGCTTTAAAATGATATCTGAAATGTATACCAAATGACATTGAAAATATTGTCAAATGCCAGAGAAGGAGAAATATCATATGATATCTCTTATATGTGGAATTTAAAAAGAAATGATACAAATAAACTCACAAAACAGACAGAGATCCACAGATTTGGAGAATGGGTCTATGGTTGCCTGGAGGAGGGGTGCGGGAGGGGATAGTTGGGGAGTTTGGGATGGACACGTACTTACTGCTGTATTTAAAATGGTTAACAAGGACCTACTGTAGAGCAAATGGAACTCTGCTCACTGATATGAAGTGTCCTGGATGGGAGGGGAGTTTGGGGGAGAAGGAATACATGTGTCTGTGTGGCTGAGTCCCTTCAGGCTGTTTGCCTGAAACTGTCAATCAGCTATATCCCAATACAAAATTAAAAGTTAAAAAAAATGATTATAGACATGTGCATATATGTAAGTAAAACTGAATCACTTTGCTGCACACCTGAAACTAACACAATATTATAAATCAACGATACTTCGGTAAAAATAAAAATAAAAAATAATTTTAAAAATAAAAATATAGTCAACCGTAAAATAAAAAAAAAAAGAAGGAATGTAATATTGTGTGTGCAGCATAAGCCGCCATGTAAAACAGTTAGCATACAAAGAAGGAAACAAATTGTTGAAGATGTTTATATCTGGACAGTGAGATTATGGAATTTTTAAATTATTATTTTCTTCAGTTTTCTGCATTTAATGATTTTTCAAGACATATTTTTCAAGACATATTTTGCTAGTATAATCACAACAATTACAGTATTTATAAAAGAAAAGAAAACACGTTTTGCCACCTGAGCACTCAAGATAAGTGTCATTCTACTAATACTGTGTGGTTCTCAACCTGGGGCATATTAGAAGTAACTGAGGGAAAATAAATAAAAATAACAAAGAGAGCTGGAAAAGTCTTTTGGAGGTGATGTCTGTGTGTGTGACCTTGATGGTGGAAATGGTTTCAGACTTGTGTTCAGTTCAATTCAGTTCAGTCGCTCACTCATGTCCGACTCTTTGCGAACCCGTGAACTGCAGCACGCCAGGCCTCCCTGTCCATCACCAACTCCCAGAGTTTACCCAAACTCATGTCCATTGAATCTGTGATGCCATCCAGTCATCTCATCATCTGTTGTCCCTTTCTCCTCTTGCCCCCAATCCCTCCCAGCATCAGGGTCTTTTCCAATGAGTCAGTTCACATCAGGTGGCCCAAGTATTAGAGTTTCAGCTTCAGCATCAGTCTTTCCAATGAACACCCAGGACCGATCTCCTTTAGGATGGACTGGTTGGATCTCCTTGCAGTCCAAGGGACTCTCAAGATACTTCTCCAACACCACAGTTCAAAAGCATCAATTCTTCTGCACTCAGCTTTCTTTATAGTCCAACTCTCACATCCATACATGAATACTGGAAAAACCATAGCCTTGACTAGACGGACCTTTGTTGGCAAAGTAATGCCTCTGCTTTTTAATATGCTGTCTAGGTTGGTCATAACTTTCCTTCCAAGGAGTAAGTGTCTTTTAATTTCATGGCTGCAGTCACCATCTGCAGTGATTTTCAAGCCTCCCAAAATAAAGTCAGCCACTGTTTCCACTGTTTCCCCATCTATTTGCCATGAAGTGATGGGGCCAGATGCCATGATCTTAGTTTTCTGAATGTTGGGCTTTAAGCCAACATTCCAGCCAACAATCCCAGGGGCTCCCCCGCCCCTGGGATTCTCCAGGCAAGAACACTGAAGTGGTTTGCCATTTCCTTCTCTACTAATGAGGAACCTGGCTTACCCACTTTTAAATGGTGATACTGTAGCTCTTCATATGTTTTCCAACTAGTAACTGTCCCATTCCTATCAAATCCATCAAGTGTAAATGCATCTGCAGTTTGCTAGGCATTTCTGATAATTCTTTCTACAATGACCTAAGTAGCATTAATGTCATGTATGTTTTGGTACCTTATCGTAATCCTTTAAAACTTAAACTTCTTACTTGTTGAAAGTTACAGCAATGTCTCATTGCTTAAATTTTATGTCACTGTCTGTCTTCTCTCCTGAAATCCTGGTATGGTTGATATTTTTATTTTATTTTGTTTCATTTTTTGATAATAAGTAGTTAAGAATATTTTGAGAATTCCTCACAGAATTTTGCAAAATTCCTTAGACAATTGATAACACTCTTTGATGTCACAAAACCAGTTTTTGGATTACCATTGTGCACAGATTTCAACATCGTTGGATTTGCTGAGATATCCTCTCTGATGTTGTATTTAGAATGAGTTGTGTTTTGCTGAGCTGGCTGAAAGTAAACTTCTCCTCTTCCAATAGTAGCACGTCCCCCTGGCCTCAAGCGGAGCTGCAGGTGCACATGGCCAGCAAAACTGGGCCCTTTTCCTTTACAATCTGAGTCTCAGGTCTTTGAAGTAAAACTCACTTACCCAGATTTGTGGAGCATTACCTGAGCGTAACATTACCCAATAAAGTCAAATTGATGGGTTAAGGATACAAAGTAAGCCATTTCAATTGCCAGGAATTCCGGATCAGCTTATGGGGCAGGTTTTGTGAGACAGAAGAGAATCAGAGGACAAACACTGTTTAAAGAGTTGATTTGTAACTGCTTTGCTTTTGCATAATCAAATAGACATCACCTATTACATAATTTTGCAAACAAATATCTTCCACAAGCTTGCAATGTAACATAGTCTTCTTTTGAGTAACTTTGTCAGGCAGTATATGCAAAAAGGGAAAAGAAAAGAAAATTTAAAAGAAATGGCCATCTTGGGTTCAGATCAAAGGTTCTGCTCACCACCTCATTTTTATTTATCTTCTCTGTTAGCATGTTTATCTGCCTCCTTCCTTAGCAGGAATTTTATGTTGTACTTCCAAGGATATTGTAACCCTATGTTTTGTGATTATTTGGGAAAGAGAAACTCTTATGGATAAGGTGGGAAAATATTTTAATGTTTTTTTTAAAAAAACAGTCTTACTACATTTCTTTCGCTTGTCATAGGCCAGAAGAAAATGTAGGAGGTAAATTAATAATGGTCTATGCTGCTAGTTAAACACATAAGAAGGAATACTTACCAAAGAAATCAAACACTTTGGGAATGAATACAAATCAAAGGCCATTCCCCTTTCTTCAACTTTCAGATAGGAAAAGAGACTTGTACTGATAACATCAATTTCAGTTAATTAGTAAATCAGAATCTTCTGACTTACAGCTTTTAGTTCCAGAAAAACTTAAGGTGGATAGGAGAATGTTTGCTGTAAAGCATAATATTATGACACAGTTAACTTTAAAGATTTAGCTGGGAATTTTTTAAAAAGTTCTTATCTCTTTTAAGATAATACCTAGTTTATGAGAATATATAGGCAGGTATTTTTATAAAATGTGTACCCTAAAATTCCACAATTAAAAGTGGAATTAAAAAAAAAAAAGTGGAATTTTAATTATCAAGTATCCCACTTCTAATTTCTTCTAGACGTTTTTACATCTTCAGGGAATGGCAATATTTTTAATATGTTATTAATTCTAGATATTCATACAACCTTAAAAAATAACAATAATAAATTTTTTTATCCATCTCAATCTTTGTATGTATGCAACAAATCTGTTGCAAAATATCTCTACTATTATAATGCTCAGGACAAAATAATTTGAAGAGGAAAAGAATTGGAATTTGAATCATGGAAAGAGAAGCAACATGTCTTGTAACTTTATTCAGAATTTCACAATCCTTGCTAAACCGTACGGGAAGGGCCAGATGCAATAAAATAGTAGAAACCCAGGAAGAATGTGCCAGAGTTCAGAGAACAGTTGCCCTAGGCTTAACTTCATGACCTTTAATCTCTTTGGGGCATCAGTGATTTTGCTATATGGCATCTCACAATGTGACCACATGCAGTTCCTGCACAATTCTTCCAGTTCTTCTGCAAGCCAGGGATAACATGAACTTTCAAATGTGACTTTCAGTGCTCAGTTCTTAGGGTGACTTTGCCCCCTGAGAAATATAACAGTTTTCATTGCTGTGGTGTATTTTAACCATGTAGAACATCAGAGAGTGAATTCAGATATCATGTTTAACTCAGGGAAGGATTTTTCTGAGGCTTCTCTGACTTATGCTTTGACCTAGAAGGACTTTGCCACAGAAGACCTTCTAGAACTCTAAAAGGAGCATCTGAAGAGCGAAGTATGATCTCGGAATAATAGCAACACTGATCAGAAAATTAGGAGACCCAGATTTCTGTTATTGATGTATCACTTGTGAGTCACATGACCTTCAGAAATGAAGAATCATTTATTAAGGTCCTATACTATAGCTTAGGACTTGTGAATGTAAATGGAACCCAGCTGCTAGCTTTAGTAACCTCATAATTTAATGAAGAATGTAAATTAATAAAATTACTTTTACATAATTGAAGAAGTGATATACAAGCATTTGGAAATATTCTATAGAGACAGGGAGAAATGAATAATCATTTCTGTTGGACAGAATTATCTTGGAGAGATTTCAGTCAGGACTTGAAAAAGTAATTGCCAAATAATCTAGTATGGTAAAAATATACAGTGCAGGAGAAGGAAGAACAATTTTGATAAAATATAAATTGAAACAAATTATGAAAAACTTTGACTAATTTGCTAGGCATATGGGCAGCTCTAGCTCTTTGACCTAAATTTCCTCATCTTTAAATAAAGGAATTGGACTGAGTGATTTCTGAGTTCATGACCAGGTCTAAAAGTCTAAATAAGATGGCATTATAAACTTTGAGAGGAAATGCCTTGTGTGATATATGGTCAGATGATATAAATTACTGTAAAGATAATGCCAAGTCAGTAACTCTTACTCTGAACTCCAGAAAAATAAACTCCCTTGCATCATCATAACAGTACTTAATTGAAAAACAAAATTTTAATGAATTGCTACTACTTTGTGTAATATAGACCAAAATTTTTTTTCCATTGCTTCAAGTTGTATTACTTAAAATGTTATTCTAGAATGATAAAGCTACAAATTGCGTTGGATACCCCAAAATTCATATCTTGAAGCCCTAACTCTCAATGTGGCTGTATTTAGATATGGAAGTAATTAATGTTAAATGAAGTCATAAGGGTGGGGTCCTGATTCAATAAGATTAGTGTCTCTACTGGAGGAGGCACAACAGAGCTTGCTCTCCTCCCTCATGTACTCAGGGGAAAGCCTCTGTGAGGTTTGAAGTAAGGCAGTCATCTCTAAGCCAGGAAGAGAGTCCACCATCAGAAATCAAATCTACTGGTCCTTGATCTTCAACTGCTAGCTTTCAGAATAGTGAGAAGTAAATTTCTGTTGTTTACTTAACACCCAGGCTATGGTATTTTGTTACACAGTCCACGCTGACTAATACAGATAATCAATAAATGATAATATGCTGTGGGATAGATTTTTTAAAAACTTTCATTTCAGATATCAAAATGTTTTAAAAATGTGATTGCAATATTTAGACTATTTGAATTATTAATTCTTTATAGTAATGGTCGAGCTCTAGAAAGTAATATTTTATCTGATGTGCAATAATGTTATAATCATTAATATAACCTTCCCAGTGATGTTTTATTTCATTTTAAATGAGAACATTCATTGATTTTTAAACTCATTTTCTGCACATCCAAACTTTTTCAGTGAGCTAGATATTGTGTGTGTGCTCAGTTGCTCAGTCATGTCCAACTCTTTGCAACTCCATGGACTGTAGCCCACCAGGCTCCTCTGTCCATGGGATTTCCCAGGCAAGAATACTGGAGTGGGCTGCTATTTCCTCCTCCAGGGAGTCTTCCCAACTCAGGGATCAAACCCAATCTGTTGCATCTCCTGCACTGGCAGGCAGATTCTTTACCACTGGGCCACCTGGGAAGCCCGAGCTATTAGTGGCATTCAAAACATGCAGTGGGGCTAGTGAACTTGATGCATAAATGAATTTCAAACCAAACATGTTCAATTTTCAGTTTTCTTTTTTCTACTTTAAGGGAGTTCTGTTTACATTCATACCTGTACTAAAAGCTCAGGTAATTATTTTTGGCATTCACTCAACATGAATCTTTTCACAACTGCTTGATGCCAGGTGCTACATTGGGCTCTGGAAACAGGCAAAGGTGAAGATGATAGACCCATTCCCCCTCTTGCTAAGCTCACAGTCAGGTCCGTATGACAATGAAATTGGACGTGATGGACACCAAAATATGTTAGAGGCTATGACAAAAGTGCAGGTTGATGTGGAAGCCTGTGGCAAGAGCATCTAACTAGTTAGAAGATCCAGGAAAGACTGCCCAGAAAGAGTTTTTTTTAAGCAAAACCTGGGAGGAGGTTGGTATATACAAGGTAGCAGTAACTAAGTCAAATGAGACTGGTGAATCAGTAGGAATTAGCTAAGCAAAGGAGCAGAATATGAGTTTTTAGACAGAATAAACATCATATTGAAGGTCTGAAAAGGAAGATCATTACCAAGTACAGAAAAAAAGAGAAGTTCACTGTGGCTGAGGGTAGAATCCCAAGAGGTTTAAACATGGAGAAGCAGGGGTCCACAGACAAATCCATTAGCCTGTTTCATTCTTGACCTTCACTGAGTAAATCCAGAACTTTGCCTTGGACTACCTTACTGTAGACCATTAGCGCTGGAAGGGCTCTAGGAAAACAAGCTTTTGTTGTTTTAAGTAAACAAGCAGTAAAAGGTTGTGAAACATTTTACAGGTTTTATATATGAGTTCAAACATTTTTTTTTCCATCTGACTCAGAAGAAATGCTACATACATAGTTGAGGAAAAAAATTCTTTAGATGGTCAGAAACCCCTGACCAAAATGCCCATGTCCGTTTCCTCTCCCTGGGAGTTCCTCTTCCAAGAACTGGGCAGGGCAAGCCTCCCCTTGGCGTAATGCTTGTAGCCAGTCTAGACTGTCACCTTAAAGAGAAAAGACACCTTGGCCAAGCCACCATTGAGGGCAAAGTGATCTGTGTTAACAAACTTAGAAGGCAGAATCGTATCACCTGTACTGTGAGCTCAGTTGCTTCAGTTGTCTGACTCTTTGCAACCCCATAGACTGTAGCTGGCCAGGCTCCTCTGTCTATTGGACTCTCCAGGCAAGAATACTGGAGTGCGTTGCCATGCCCTTCTCCAGGAGATATTCCTTACCCAGGGATTGAATCTGCATCTCCTACATCTCATGCATTAGAGGCGGATTCTTTACCTCTGAGCCACTGGGGAAGTCCATCATATCATCTAAGACATGAAAATTATATAGTATCTTTGAAACAGAAAGAAGGTTTAATTTTCTAATAAAATGAATTTACTGTGGGGCTTTGTTGTTGTTTCGCTAAGATATATTTTTTCTTAAGTAGGTGCCTATGCGTTTCAGCTTTTGTTTATCCTCTCTACAGAAGAGTTGATTACTTGGGAGAATTAGAGTTATCAAGAATACTTGGTATTACTGATAGGTGTGGGGTCAGTGTTGTAAATGTTCTGATCATCAATTTATTTTTTCCATAATCATAGTTATCACAGTTGGCTAATGATTCTTTTTCCCCAAAAGACAATGTACCATATATGTGAAAGTGAAAATAAAAGTCGCTCAGTCATGTCTGACTCTTTGCGACCCCATGGACTATACAGTTCATGGAATTTTCCAGGCCAGAATACTGGAGTTGGTAGCCTTTCCCTTCTCCAGGGGATCTTCCCAACATAGGGATCAAACCCAGGTCTCCCGCATCGTGGGCAGATTCTTTAACTGCTGAGCCACCAGGGAAGCCCAAGAATACTGGAGTGGGTAGCCTTTCACTTCTCCAGGGGATCTTCCCACCCCAGGAATAGAACCAGGGTCTCCTACATTGCAGGTGGATTCTTTACCAACTAAGCTATCAGGGAAACCCTACCATATACATATTAATGACAAAATATTGACTGAAGTAACATTATTATTTTATTTATTTAAAGTAAGTTCTCATAGGAAGCTTCCTGGACAAAAGGATCCCCCCATGTTCACTTTTGCATCTGATGGCTTTCTAGGAATGCATATGTGAATGTGAGCCTGTGTGCCAGCACATGTGTATTATGTGAGTGTACACACACGCACACACACACGCTTCACAGATAACAGTGACCTGCCTTTGAATTGAAAAGTGTTTTTAAACAGTTTTCATAACCCAACTACCCTAAGAAGCTAAAACATAAGAATAAATCATTGTTTAACAGAACATATACTTTATTTTAAATGAAAATTCATGAATATTTTCTCATGCAGTATCTTGTTGATAGTCTCTTAAAAGACTGCTGATATTTCAAATGTATGTCTTTTTTAAAATAAGCGTTTTCATCTTACTGTCCTATTGATATAATAAAAGTTAAAAGCCTAGGTTTAAAATATGTCCCCAAGAAGAGTTATTACTTATCTCTATATATCTCTAGATGAATCATGTTTTGAACTGCAGAACAAAGGAGGACTTTTCCAACTGTTTAGATTTGGTTAAGAAAAAATTACTCAGCTTTAACTATAGCTCTGGACAATTTGTTTAGGCATCAAATTCATCTCTACTTTTATATATTTATCAACTTCACTTTGAAAAGTGAAAAGGCCCATATGCTAATCCATGCATGAATGAGGATTCTACTTTTTAAATGACAATAATTTGTCTAATATTACAAAGCATTGGTTAATGTTCAGCCAATGGTAAATATTTATTTGACCCCGTTCTGATCTTGTTATCCCACATCACACCAAACAACATATTTTAATGGAAATGGAAATCAAAAGCCAGTATATTTGTTCACAAAATCCTTGAGGCCCTACAGATCCTTTCATGTCCAGCACAGAAGTCTACAGATGAGGAAACTGAAGTCAGGGAGGGGGAGATCTCCCACCCGGGGGTTTCCATGTGTAACTCGAGCAGGAACTTAGTAACACGGCAGGACTGGAAGGCAGACAGTCTGGCTCCAGGATCTGCCTTCAGCTGCAGGGCTCCACTGCCTCTTTCTAGTTCCATTAATGTTTTACATTTTTTTCATCATAAAGCTGTCTGTGCATAACTTCCTTTTATCTCTATAAGCATATGGAGCCTTTCAGCACATAATGGGAAACACACTCTATGTGTAAAATGCAACAAAATTAATTACTAATAAAGATTTATTGATCTCTTAACAGTGTGCAAAGTACAATATAGATGTTTGTGGGAGCATGAGAGCCGACAGTAAAATAATGATGCTAAAGTTTTTATTTTAATCTTTATACTTAACTGTGTTTTCTACAAGCAGTGTCTGGCATATGTGGATTAAACATTTGATGAATGAATAGATATATGTTATTATATGCTATGATTATAAATTTAAAATAAGGAACATCAAATCAAATCACTAATATAAACTACTAAAACTATTATTTTTTGGAATTTCTTTTGAGAAATGTGTCTGAACGTAGACATCAACACAAGTATTGTTTTTCTAAGCCTGGGGTCAGCAAACTTTTTCTATAAAGGGTCAGATACCAAATATTTTAGGCTTTGCAAGCCATTCAGTCTCTGTCACAACTACTGAATTCTGCTGTTACATTACAAAAGCAGCATGGACAATACATACAGCAATGTACATGGGTGTATTCCAGTAACACTTTACTTCTGGATACTAAGGGGCTTCCCTGGTACCTCAGATGGTAAGGAATCTGCCTGCAATGCAGGAGACTTGGATCAGAGACCCGGGTTTGATCCCTGGGTTGCAAAGATCCCCTGAAGAAGGAAATGGCTACCCACTCCACTATTCTCCCCTGGAGAATTCCATGGATGGAGGATCCTGGCCAGCTACAGTCCATGGGATCATAAAGAGTTGGACACCATTTAGCAACTAACACACTCTACATACTAAAATTTCAATTTCCTATAATTTTCATGTACCATAATATATTCCCTTTCATTGTTTTTTAGACATCAAGAACTGTAGCTTACAGTCTGTACAAAAACTGGGGAGGATGGATTTGGCTCAAGGTCAGAGCACCCACCTCCTTTCTCAGTGAGCATGTTGGAAAAGAGAACATTACCATGATGGTGATGGGCTTCCGAGGTGGCTTAGTGGTATAGAATCCGCCTGCCAGTGCAGGAGACATAAGAGACCTGGGTTCGATCTCTGGATCAGGAAGCTGCCCAGAAGTCGGAAATGGCAGCCCACTCCAGCATTCTTGCCTGGGGAATCCCATGGACGGAGGAGCCTGGCGGGCTACAGTCCGTAGGGTCGCAGTCAGACATTACTGAAGCGACTTGGCATGCATGCACACCATGATAGTGTAGCATGTCATCAGTGGTGAATTACCTTGATTTGGGACTGAATCCCAACTCTCCTAGTCAGTAACATTCAACTCTTAGATTATTTGTGCTTTAGTTTCTTCATCTATGAAATGAAGATAATAATAGTACCTTCCTCATTAGTTTATTGCGGAGATAAATGAGTTAAAACATACAAAGGAACTAAGATGATCCTTGGCATATAATAAATACTATCTTCGTATTTACTAAGGAAATAATCTCATTGTTTAAAAGCATTTGGGACTCCTTCAGAAAGATGGTTGAAGCCAATTTACAAAGCATGGAAGAAAACATCATTATATTATCATTACCTTCTTCTGAAAGACTGTCCCTGAATTTGTCCATTTCAAAAGTATAAATCTAAATCAACATCTGTATCAGAAATTTACTTCAAGAATTCTACTTCTTGAAATCTGTCACTAGATTTGACTGTTTAAGAATATAATTGTCTTAAAAAAAAAAAAAAAAAAAAAAGCTTCACATGAAAGGACTTCCCTGGCAGTCCAGTGGTTAAGACTGTGCTTCCACTGCAGAGGGGCACGAGTTTCCGTGCCTGATCAGGAAAGTTCCATGTGCTGCGTAATGCAGGCCAAAAAAAAAAGACTTACAAAAAATGTGATTATCTTGTAAAAGACATATATTTTAAAAGAAGAAGATACTAATAGACTAAGAACAACCTAGTGGTTACCAGTGGGGAATGGGGGAGGGGAGGCATAAACTATTGGGTGTAACACAGGCTCGCGGATGTATTGTACAAAAAGGGGAATACAGCCAATGTTTTGTAATAACTAATCTTTAAAATTGTAAAAATTATAAAAATCTTATTTAAAAACATTAAAAAAAAAAAAAGAGTAGTAAGCTTGAAAAAAATTAACCAAAGGGCCTTCTAAGGCTAGGTTTGAGTAGTGAAATTAAAATCTGCACACTTCCCAGTTTACTATTTGGTTCAGTTCAGTTTACTCGCTCAGTTGTGTCTGACTCTTCGCAGTCCCATGAATCACAGCATGCCAGGCTTTCCTGTCCATCACCAGCTCCCAGAGTTTACTTAAACTCATGTCCATCGAGTCAGTGATGCCATTCAGCCATCTCATCCTCTGTCGTCCCCTTCTCCTCCTGCCCTCAATCCCCCCAGCATCAGGGTCTTTTCCAATGAGTCAACTCTTCACATGAGGTGGCCAAAGTATTGGAGTTTCAGCTTCAGCATCAGTCCTTCCAAGGAACAACCAGGAATGATCTCCTTTAGGATGGACTGGTTGGATCTTCTTGCAGTCCAAAGGACTCCCAAGAGTCTTCTCCAGCACCACAGTTCAAAAGCAACTATTGGACATTCTCATTGGGATAGAAACCTTATAATGTTTTTCCTTATAATTACATTTTACACTTTTCACATAAGGAGCTTAAAATCTCAGAGAGGAGATATAATATACACACATAAAAATGCAACTACTTGTAATAAATGATAAGGGACATACAGGTAATGCAGCAGTGGGTATTATGAAGGAAGGCTAAATGAATTCCGACTAAGGCAGTTACATCTATCCTTAGGGTAACCTTTGTAGTTGGGCCTTGAAAGAAGGGAAGACTACTTTTAAGAAAAGTTATGAATGTGGTATGCAGTACTTTTCTGTTAAGACACCTTTTCCCGATAACACATCCAACCTCTGGCCACAGAGGGGAGCATGTCATCCAGCCTGGATTACATAATATCTCCAGAAATTTTCAGACCTGTAGGCAAGACTGCATACTTTAGTTTCTGGTCACAAACTGAAAAATGTAACTCTCAACATGCTTACAGCCACATCGACTGCTGCATGGAGAAGCTCTTCCCAGAGATTAAACAAACAAAAGATAAGCAAAATGGAAAGATGGATTCCTGATATAGTTAGTTCAGATCATCCTGAGGCCACATCTGCTTTCCAACTCAGGATATCTAAAATGCAGCTTATCTCTTTTTGTTCCTCGTAGCTCTTGCCACCAGATACCTGGTCCTTTCCTGAAATCAGCTTCCCATTGCCTAATCTAATCATTCACCTGTAATACTCAACCTTTGTCACCTCACCTACCCAACCAACTTCAAATCCAGATGATTTTCCCTTTGTTTCCTTTTGTGATGTTTACTTTTTAGTTATATCAACAAAAATCACGCTCACGTTTTAATGGCCAAAATAGTATGAGTGCACAGTGTGAAAGCTTTATTCGCTCAGTCGTGTCCGACTCTGCAATCCCATAGACTGTAGCCCACCAGTCTCCTCTGTCCATGGAATTCTCCAGGCAAGAATACTGGAGTTGGTTGCCAAGCCCTTCTGCAGGGTATCTTCCGGAACCAGGGATGGAAACCAGGCCTTCCACAGTTGTAGGCATATTCTTTACTGTCTGAGTCACCAGGGAAGCCCAATGTGACTATGTGTGTAATAGAAATTAGCAACACCCACCCCATTTCTCCCCTCTGGATTTCTGCTCCCCAAAGCAATCATTTTAAACAAGTCTTGCTGTTTCTGTTGATGTGAGCATACTCAGTCACTCAGTTGTGTCTGACTCTTTGTGACCCCATGAACTGTAGCCTGCCAGGCTCCTCTGTGTATGGGACTTTCCAGGCCAGAATACAGGAGTGGGTTGCCATTTCCTCCTTCAGGGATCTTCCTGGCCCAGGAATAGAACCAGTGTCTCCTGCGTCTCCTGTATTGGCAGGAGGATTCTTTATCTACTGAGCCATTAGGAAATCTGTTTTTATTGATATGTGCGTCTATAGTTGTAAATAGCATGCTTAACTAAATAATATGCTTACCTGTGATTGTTTGATTTTCCTTTTTAGTTATTTAGCTCTAAAAGATAAAGATTTATCTCTCCTATACCACACATACACACAGCTCATAATATTTGATTATATTCCTTTATTAGAAACAACGTTTCCCCTTTAGTTTGAGGGAAGCATGACTCATGCTCTAAATTCTTCTCCCATATTCATCTCCAGACTCTGCCAGAGTGGTAAAACTTCTTTCAATGTGTTGACATTCTTCATCTGGTAATCTCCCTGGTTTGTTTTGTCTTGTTTTATTTTTTTATTGAAGAAATTTCTCATGTTGCAGTTTTTGCTCAGTCAATAAGTCTTGTCCCACTCTTTGTGACTTCATGGACTGCAGCATGCCAGGCTCCCCTGTTCTTCACTGTCTCATGGAATTTGTTCAGATTCATGTCCATTGAGTCTGTGATGCTATCCAACCATCTATCTCATCCTGTGCCACCCCCTTCTCTTTTTGCCTTCAAATATTTTCCAGCATCAGGTGCTCCAGTGAGTCAACTCTTCACATCAGATGGCCGAAGTATTGGCCATCAGATGGCTTCAGCATCTGTCCTTCCAATGAGTATTCAGGGTTGATTTCCTTTAAGATTGACTGGTTTGATCTCCTTGTTGTCCAAGGGACTCTCAAGAATCTTTTCCAGCACCACAGTTTGAAAGCATCAATCCTTCACTGCTCAGCCTTCTTTATGGTCCAACTCTCACATCTATACATGACTAGTGGAAAAACCATAGCTTTGACTACATGGACCTTTGTTGATAAAGTGATGTCTCTGCTTTCTAACATGTTGTCTAGGTTCATCATAGTTTTGCTTCCAATAAGCAAGCATCTTTTAATTTTATGACTGCAGTCACCATGCACAGTGATTTGGGAGCCCAAGAAAATAAAATATGTCACTGTTCCTCTTCTTCCCCTTCTATTTGTCATGAGGTGATGGGACTGGTGCCATGATCTTAGTTTTTTGTATGTTGAGTTTTAAACCAGCTTTTTCATTCTCCTCTTTCACCCTTCTGCTTCACTATGGATTATCTGTTATCTATGCCTCTTCCCAGCTGCCAGCCTGTTCCCTTCATCAGGGGATTCTCTTTGCAATGGATCCCTTGTTTCCTGGAATTCATTCACATACCCCCTTTTCTGGCTTACTTCCTTGTTTCGGTGGAGCCAATTATCTAACAACTTCCTAAGAATTAGTGCATGAAATGTCATTTTTGAAATTGATTTCCATCTCCCTGTTGTTGTTCACTTGCTAAGTTGTATCTGACTCTTTGAGACCCCATGAACTGTAGCACACCAAATTTCCCTGTCCTTTGCTACTTCCTGGAGTTTGCTCAAAATCATGTCTGTTGAGTCGGTGATGCCATCCAACCATCTCAACCTGTTCATCCCCTTCTCCTCCTGCCTTCAATCTTTCCCAGCATCAGGGTGTTTTCCAATGAGTCAGCTCCTCACATCAGGTGGCCAAAGTATTGGAGTTTCAGCTTGAGCATCAGTCCTTCCAGTGAATATTCAGGATTGATTTCCTTTAGGATGGACTGGTTGGATCTCCTTGCTGTCCAAGGAAGTCTCAAGAGTCTTCTCCAGAACCACAGTTTGAAAGCATCAGTCCTTCGGCGCTCAGCCTTCTTTATGGTCCAACTCTAATGTCTATACCTGACTATTGTCCCAACACTTGATTGAGAGCTTAGACAGATATAGAAGACAAGGTTAGAAATCACTTTCCCTTAAAATGTCTAAGAGATTGCCTTCTAGCTTGCAATTTTGCTATTGAAAAGTACAGTGACATCCATTCCCAATCCTGCATGTGAACCGTTTCCATCTTACCTATCAAAAATTTATATTCTCAGTTTATCTCTAATGGAGTGAGAATTTACATTGGTATGTCTTAGTATTAGTCTGTTCTTCTTTTCCCTCTTTTTTTCTAGGTACCTGGTTGTCCTTTAAATCTGAAAACTCATTTCTTCATTTCTGGTGATATCCTTGCAGTTTTAAAATTATTTCTTCCTATTGGTTTTCTGTGTTCTCTTTCTATATTCCCTGTAATTTAGATATTAGACCTTCGTGGCTTATACTCTACTTTTTTAAAACCTTTGTCTTCCATTTTCTATGCCTTTTTCATTTTTATCTTCTTTCTGAGAAATTTTTGTGCTAATTTATATTCCAAAACTTATATTGGATTCTAAGATTTTTCTTAAAATTTAACATTAAATTAAATTTTAAATTGTAATTATGATTCTCTTTGCAGTTTTATTTTCCTCCTTGCATCATCTCTGTTTTCTCCAAATTTCATTTTTTGTATGTATTCTTTTTTATTTTGCCTTTCATGTTAATAGCCTTCCTTATATATCTGATGAATATTAGCTATATGTTTATGTATAAAAATAAGTCACTAAAATTGATTGGATGCTCTGTGTTAAATTGGAGGTGGGAGATGGCCACTCTGGGATTTGATTACTGGAGACTAGTGATCTGGTTGAGACTCAGATCTCTTTAGGAAGTTTCTCAACTGCTAACATCTATTGGTCTTTTCCCTTTGACTGACAAGTTTCTCCAGAAAGTAATTCTCTAGTAATTCCTAGGTGAAGTCTGATTGTCAAAATCCAAGTAGCTGTGAAGGAGAAGGGAATACCAGCCTTTCACTTACTCTTTCCACTGCTACATCTTGTCCTAACCTCAGCTCTGCCCAGATGCCTTGGGTCCAGAACCTGCCTAATTTGTCTCCACAGAAAACCAACTTCCTGTCCCCTGCTGACATAGTAGACAGGCAGTTAACTGGCTGTGCAGCATGGGCCCGTGGATCTGGGAATCTAACCGTTACTTGTAAAGTCATCCCTCCCTTTTCATCCTTACATTCCCAACCCTAGTAACTGGTGTCTCCATTCCTTAAGCAAGTTCAGATTTCTTTGTTGTTGTTGTTGTTCAATCACTAAGTCATGTCTAATTCTTTGCGACACCTTGAAATGCAGCACACCAGGCTTCCCTGTCCTTCACTATCTACTAGAGTTTGCTCAAATTCATGTCCGTTAAGTCAGTGATTCCATCCAACCATCTCATCCTCTGTCGCCCCCTTCTCTTCTTGCCTCCAATCTTTCCCAGCATCAGGGTCTTTTCCAGTGAGTCAACTCTTCACATCAGGTGGCCAAAGTACTGGAGTTTCAGATTTCTTTAAGCTTAAGGAATCTGATCCCTTTTTACTGACTTCCCCCAAGAAGGCTGAGAAGACAGTTCTCTGTATCCTCTAAGCAGCTACCAACAGTGCATCTACTTCCCAGAGTAAAAAATGTTACTGATATGACTTGTGTTATCTCTGTGTCCTCTTTTTGTTACATCCTCTCTCTCTCTCTCTCTCTTTACTATTGCAGTGTGTTTGGGGTGAATGTGTTTATTCAGTCATATTTAACCAAAGTATCCGTTTGGAATCCACATTTTTGGAATCAGAAACTACACTCTCCATTGCTCCTATCAATAGCCCAACAATGGTCTTCATACAGTCTTCACCTTCTTTCTTATGACAACAGTCTCCTAAGCGATATCGTTTCCAGTCTGTCATCCTTGAATCCAACACACACAGTCATCCATCCAAAATACAAATCTCGCAGTGTCACTTCTGCTAAGCTTTAGTAGCTCCCTGTGCTCTAGAGAACAACATCCAACTTGCCTAGTGTGGCACGCAGCCCTGAATGATTCTATCTCTATAGCTTGTTTTGTACACCTTGCCACATAGTGGACCTTATGCTCCGGCGAAACGAAACAGCTTGTGCCCGCCCACCAGGCGCATACCCCCACCCTCATGGAGGCCATGCTGTCTCCCACCTCCTCCCCTTCAGACACACTTTTTTTTCCCTCCCTCCCGATTTACACAATAACAACGCAGTGAAATTTCCAGGGAAGACTTTTAAAAATATTCTCTTCTCCCTAGAGGATTAGGAGCCCCTGCTCTATGTTCTTGGACTTCCCTGATAGCTCAGTTGGTAAAGAATCTGCCTGCAATTCAGGAGACCTGGGTTTAATCCCTGGATTGGGAAGATCCCCTGGAGAAGGAAAATGGCAACACACTCCAGTATTCTTGCCTGGAAAATTCCATGGACAGAGGAGCCTGACAGGCTACAGTTCATGGAGTTGCAAGAGTTATAGAAAGTACCTTTTCCATACATACTTCGTATACTGAAACGAGCTTCTCATGCTTCTGGGAGAGGAGGTGTGACTTCGTCTTTCCTCATTTGCTGGTGATCCAGCCCTCCTGGAAGTAGCCATGGAAATATCAGCCACTTTTCTTTTCTCTCTTCCCTCCCCTCTCTGCTGTCTCTAATCATTAAACCAGTTTAACTGAGGGTTAAATCTGCACACTAAGGGTGGTCCAGAATGGGTGTATCTTACAAAAAAGAGAGATTAAATTCCTAAGTCCTCACCTTCTTGTGCCTCCGCTCCCACACTGCAGGTTTTGGCCTCAGAGTGCGAACCCATCCTCAAGCTCCCATGAGGACATACTCGGGACTATCTGTATCTGATTTTCCTCAGAAATGTAGATAAAGCTTTCTTCATCACCACTATCACCAAAATGTAATGTTCTTTTTTCACATATAGATTCATTTAGTAGTTTTTTCTCACTTTGTTTTCTAAAACACTCATTCATGCTAAGTTGCTTCAGTCATGTCCGACTCTTTGCAACCCTATGGACCATAGCCCTCCAGGCTCCTCGGTTCATGGGATTCTCCAGACAAGAATACTGGAGTGGTTCACCATTTCCTTCTCCAGGGCATCTTCCCGACCCAGGGACGGAGCCCATGTCTCTTACATCTCCTGCATTGGCAGGCAGGTTTTTTACCACTAGCACCACCTGGGAAAATTAGCAAAGCCATGTATTCTGATTTTAGATACGTTTTCTCTTGTTCTGAACCAAAGAAGAGATAAAACATTGTCAGGAAACATCTACTGCACCTGGAAAGTGAAGCAATAGGACCAGTGCTAGGGGCCGTGAGATAAAAGGAATGTGTGCTGGGGGGTTACCCTGGCAAGGCCACCCAGCTTCTCTGTCACCCCCCTCCTAGAAACACACCTGTCTGGACAAGGGGATGGTCAGTGAGGCCATACATTAGAGGAACCATGCACCTTGTCATTAGGGTCTTGTACCTGTGGCTTATGTTATAAAGAACAAGAACAACAGTTAAATTTTAGGTACATGATGGTCTAAAGAGATTTAATGAGCAGATTTCACAGTCTGGGCTACCATGTCAGGTTGGGTTGTTTGTTTATTTATTTTGGTCTACAAAAAGATGATATCAGCATTCCAAAGAACAGACTTGAAAGTGAACATTAGACTACAACTTGCTTGCAAATTCAAATTAGTCTACGTTTCATTCCTGTTGCTAACTGAAAAATCTTACATTATGATTGTGAACAATTTTACTTCCCTCAAACCCAGTAGAATTGAAATATGGTTCAAAAATCTAGCTGAAGTGAAAGAGCCTCTTTTAATACTGTTATGAATCTCTACATTTTAAAAAGACATGTACTTAACTTTTACCCAAGTTTAGAGATGGGTGGCAAATACTCTACAAGGATACCATTGTGTAATCCCAAAGTGCCACTCAGGACATATTTTCAGAATATTTTTTCGCATGTCAGACTCTTGTGAAATCATTTCATAATGTATTAGAAGGTACCTACAATGCACTTCCAATGCAGGGGGTAAGAGTTCAATCCCTGTTTGGTGAACAAAGATCCCACAGCTCGATTAAAGAAAAAGTGAATGGCTTTATAGTATTTATACACATCTTAAACAACATCATCAAAGGTTTATGAAGTCATTCTTTTCTAGGTTAAAATGAAAGCTTTATCTTTTTGCCCAAATTCATTGCTGAGTTTGACACTGTGAATGAGAAATTACTTCAGTAAACCCTCCAAAAACCTCATAAGTCGATTATCTCATCCCAGAGATTTCACCTTTGAGTCATCTGCTGACTCCTTCTCTTCCTCTCTCTCATTCCCAAGGTAGCCTTTAACCCCTGCTTCAAGCAGTTTCATTTCCTTTATTTTCTCTGCAGTCATTACTTTCTATTTTCATTCTAGGGTAACTGAGATCAACTATCTTTTACATTCTTGATTTGTTTGTAATTATACCAGCTTCAGTAGGGAGCTCTAAATTCCTGTCCCACTTCACTGTTCTGGAATTATAGATTCTATTTAATTTTCAGTCAACTGGAGTCACTTTTTCATCATTCATCATTTTCCATCTATTATCCAATTTGGTGAAATAATTAAATAGTTAGAAGTTGACTAAACTTACTTGAGTAAATGTGTACACAGTTAGACTTTCTTCCTTTCACACCACACACAAATTATATCTAAATACAAAGTGAAATCCACTTTTATGGTTATTACTTCCTTCTCTGTTTCTAGCCACAAGGAAAAAAAAAATCAACCCAAATGATTTTTATCTATACCTGTTGTCCTAATAGAGCAATCTGGCTTTTATTATCATGATCATGGTCTTTATCATGATGGCTATAGGCTAACCTCATGCATTGTTTCATCCATAATCAGTTCAACCTCCGTTTTGCAAGAACTGTTTTACTGATAATGCTGCAAATGTTGTCACTAACATCAATAAACCCATTTGTCACTCTGTGCTCTGTCCTCCTCTCACTTACTAGAACTTCTCAGATTGAAAGGGCTATAAAAGGAGAACCTATAGCTAATTCATCTTAATACTTTCCTAAGTTTAAAATAGAGTTTGGATATAATGAGGACTCAGTAAGTGTTAAATGAAAAAATAAATGAGTAAGTGAATGTGTCGTTAGAGGATATATAGATTCAGAAAATATCAAAGCAAAACAAATTCCAAGATTCTGAGAAACCCTCACCACATTTCCAAAGAAAATGGTACTAACCAAACATCTTGATGACTTGGACCATTTTGTGCTGCCATTCTGGAAACATAAGTACATAAGTATTTCAAATTTGGGTCCCTAAATAACTCAGAATGATATGCAATGTTGACTTAGATTCACCTGCTGTAGATTTATTTTCAGATCAATGTCTAGACAGAGTGCCTCTCTGAGAAAAATCAAGATGGTATATCTATAAAGACATTGAAACTATGTAAAAGTCTAATTTTCCTAGAGTCCAGGCTTTGGAATCAGATATGACTTAAATTCATGTCCCTTCATTTACTAAGAGTTTG